>NC_134089.1:50683964-52178964 GCF_000715075.1 Nicotiana tabacum | reverse complement strand
GAGAGAGATTGATGAATTTGTGAGTAAAAATGAAAGAATGAGGGGGGGTTTTTATAGTTGAGAATAGAGAAAAAGTGTAATTATAAAAGGTTTGAGGTTAAAACAAAGTTTGTGGGCCAAATGGCTATTTTTGAAAGTGCCAAACGGCTAAAAATGCAGGTCAACGACTACATTTTAAAATTCTGACCGTTAATCCTTTTTTTAAATAAAATATTTTTAAAAAATAGTCGTTAGGCCCGGTTGAACCGGCCTAGGCCCGCCTATCAGTCCCGGGCTAAATGGTCCCAGGCTCGCGGGCTTTTTGGTAAGGACCGGCCCACTATGGGCTTTCGGACCGCTAGAGACCGACCCGTTTGGCCCGTTTGGCACGAGGTCCCGGGCTTGGCCCGGACTACAATACACCCTTACTCTCATGTTCCTTCTTGATGGTGTACACGCTGTTTAAGAAAAGTTTTATCAGTGGTTTGGTTTGGTTATGGAAATTCTAAGGACAATCTGGCCAGTGTTTGATTTCGTTATTGTATGTCATCTTTAATTGCAATTTTCTTGGTTGTTTACCTGCTTTATTTGTACATCTTCTTTATATGCTTAAATGTTGACGGAGCATAGTACGTTAAGTAATTGTATGCACCAAGGTGGTTAGTTCTATGATTCATGACTTGATCATATTATTGTTCCATACTTATTGGATTTATTAACTGTATATGTGATTAGCGAATATCATTTATAATTCTTGATTCTATTATCCCGCCAATGTTAGTTATCATACTTGCTACGTACGTGAGTTCGGTTGTACTCATATTACACTCTACACTTAATTAGGTAAATCTAGGTATTGGAGTGAGCCATCAGTAGTTGAAGCTTGTTGCGGAGTTATCTTTGGAAAAACGAGGTAGAATTGCATCCCGATCGCATTCTTAATGTCTCTTTTCATTTTATATTGTTTTCTGTCATTCAAACATCATTGTTATTTGTATTCCAGACTCATATTTCCATTTTAGAGCTCATAACTCTTTATTTATCAGTTCTGGGGGATTTATTACGTATTGACACTATTATGTTATGTGGATGGCTTTATACTTGTATTATTTTCATTATTTCTGTTATTATGATTAGTAATTGTTATGTTCGGCTTGCCTAGCAAGTGCATTAGGCGCCAACACGATCGGTTGGTTGTTTTGGGTTATGACATAAAGATTAAATTTTTATTGAATTCTAGGTCCTTACCCCCTTTTTCGTGAAACTAATGTTTAGGCCTAGAGTGGTATTTTTCATGGTTCAAGTTAATATGAACAAATTCAAGGTTTTGATCACTCATTAGCCATATCAGTCCATTAGGATCACTAAGGAAGAATAAAGTTCTTACCTTTGAAGAAATCTATAAACTTCCACTTCACTTGCTCTTTGCTGAATTTTTAAGAATTTGAGGATTTGAAGGATAATTTGGGTAGAAACTCACCTTGTATAAAGTAGGAAACCCCAAGGATATTTTTCTCTTCTAGAAGTCAGCCAAAATGAAATAGGAATTGAAATCCCAAAAGTTCCTGCATTTATAGATTTTTATTAGTTTCGACATATGACCACCTCGTATGGTCTGTATGTTGGACATATGGTTCATATGCTGGACATACGGTTTGTATATTGGTCTTATGCCAACTCCTGAAGACTACAATGGTAGATATACCATCGATATATGACTGATATACAATACGTATATTGAATATAAGACCCGTATGTGGCCTCCGCATGTCAACAGACAATACAACATGCGACCCATATGTCCAAAATATGGTATGTATGTTGCTTACACTTGTTAAGTTCGGAGACATAATATTTCTAACTTTCAGTGATTTTTGAGGCTCTACATACGATTGGAAATGTGGTTCGCATGTCGAACATGCAGTCGTATTCCTGTCGCATCTTAACCCTGATTTTTCAACTTGGCTAATTTTGATTCTTTTCAACTCCAATCTTATTGTAAACTTGTTATACACTTAGATATCAACTTTTCCATGTGTATATGCCTTAATTTCCAAGCTTCGGGCCTGACCAAAAGCATCTAATGAGTCCAAATGTAACCCGAATATACGAGGTGTTAAATTATCGGTTGGACATTAAGAATAATTTTATCCACATTGATCTAGAAGATGAAGCTTATATGGAGCAATCACCTGGTTTTATTGCTCGGGGGGAATCTCGTGGTCTTGTATGTCGATTTCATAGGACATTCTATAGTTTGAAACAGTTTCCTCGATCCTAGTTTGATAATTTCAGCATAGTTATTTAGGAGTTCGACATGACTCGTAGTGAAGCTGGCCGCTCTTTGTTTTATCAGCATTCTACTCCTAATTTGAGTATTTATTTGGTGGTTTATCTTGACGATATTATTAATACTAGAAATGATCAGGATGGTTTTACTAATCCGAAACAATATTTAATTCAGCATCTCCAGACAAGGGAACTAGGCTAATTGAAATACTTTTTATATATTGAGGTTACTCAATCAAGCTCAGGTATTGTTATTTTACAAATAAAATATTCTTTATACATACTTGAGGAGACAAGAATGATGGGTTTCAGACTCTTGGACACTCCTATGGATCTGAATGCTAAGTTTCTGCCAGGATAGATAGAGACTCTTAGCAATCTTGCAAGATATGGCCAACTGGTTGGAAAATTTAATTATCTCATAGTGATTAGACATGATATTTTCTTTCTTGTGAGTGTATTAAGATAGTTTATGGATTCTTCCTATGATGGTTATTGTGATGCAGTTGTTCGCATTCTTTGGTATATAAAATTAGCTTCAGACTCTACTATTCGAGGATCGAGGCCATGAGTAGATTGTTGGATACATAGATGCTGATTGGGAAGGATCACCTTCTGATAGACATTCTACGTATGGATATTGTGTTCTAGTAGGAGGTAATTTGGTGTCTTAAAAAAGCAAAAAAAATATGGTTGCTCGATCTAGCACAGAAGCAGAATACCAAGTAATGACTATGGTAACATGTGAGCTAGTTTGGATCAAATAGTTGCTCAAAGAATTAAAATTTGGAGAAATCACTCAGATGATACTTGTGTGGGATAATCGAACTGCTCTTCGTATTGCGTCAAATTCAGTGTTACATGAGAAGACTAAATTCATTGAGATTGACTGTCACTTCATCATAGAGAAGATACTCTTGATGCTGGTTTGGATGATTGTTACTTATTGTATTGTATTATATTGTTACTTAATATACAATATTTGTTTTGATTGTTCCTTAAATTTTATTGTATCGTATTGTTAAATTCATCGTTATGTAACGATGAAAAGTGTCACTTTATGTAACGATGAATTTGGCGTGGTGGTATTGTTATCTTACTTTTTTCGCTCACTTTATGCAACCCGATCCAATATAATATCTGTTGCGGCGCGCAATCCGTTCTAACTATACAGTCAACAATAATCATAATTAACCGTCCCGTCAAGGGATCAACAATAGACTACACTATCCCGGCAAGGGATCAACAATAGACTACACTATCCTGGTAAGGGAACTCAGCAGTACAAGTATATACGTCCCGAAAAGGGGGAATCAGCTATAACCAATCTTAACTCAACTCCTACTCGTCTCAATTACCACCATTTCTCAATCATAAGTAGATTCCACGATAAACAAACTAAGTCTTTGCTCAATATCAAGGATTTACTCACTATTTCAACCATAATAACATTTAAGAATACAACAAGTATCAATTTAAGACTCACGGTCATGCTTGACACCAACGTATAGATACTTGTCACCATGCCTATACGTTGTACTCAACAAGAAGCAAATAGCAAATACGACTCAACTCCTAATCCCTCAAACTAAAGTTAGACTGGACACTTACCTCGATATCACGAACGCAATTCAAGCCTCACCTATCGCTTTACCTCTTGATTCCACCACCAACTCGCTCGTATCTATCCACAAGTTACTTAATTATATTAATAAATGCTAAATGAATCAATTTGAATGCATGAAAATGGATTTTCCAAAATTTTACCCAAAAGTCAAAATCGCCCCGGGCCCACATGGTCAAAACCCGAGGTTCGAACCAAAACACGATCACTCATTCCCCCACGAACTCAAATATATAATTTGTTTTGAAATCGGACCTCAAATCGATGTCCAAATCCCCAATTTGAAAAAACCTAGGTTCTACCCAAAACACCCAATTTCCCCCATGAAAATCATTGATTTCAAGTTGAAATCATGTTAAAAGATGATAATGATTGAAGAAAACTAGTTAAAAATGACTTACAATTTATTTGGAGAAGAAAGGTTGTTTGAAAAATCGTCTCTTATGTTTTTTGGGTCTTAAAATTGAAAAATAACTGAAAATCACGTCTAAATATACTGCCCTCATATGCCCTGTGCGGACCGTAAAAAATAAACCGCGGCCGCACAGGCTTCCTATGTTCTACAGTGATAGGTCTTAGTATTTTAGCCATCACTTTCTCTATAGATGTCGAAATTTGATTTCTTTCCCTTTCTGAAAACTAGACACGAAGGGCTACAACTTTCGTTTTTGAATCATCTCAAAATTTCTTGTAGATCAAAAGATATAGGCTTCCGAATTTGGACCAGTGAATTTGTTCTTCACCACAGACCGCACAGAATCTAGTACGGCCGCGCAGGCCCCTCCGCGGCCGCAGTCCATATCGTGCAAACTGCACTGGCCTGTTCAGAGGTCCTCCACCCCTCTAGGCCTGCAACATCTATGTTTTTTAGGCCTAAGACACCCCGGAACCTACCCGAAACTCACCCGAGCCCTCGGAACTCCAACCCAAGTGTACGCAAAACTTCAAAAACATCTTACGGATTTATTCGTGTAATCAGATCATCAAAATAACATCATGAACATCAAATTAAATCTCAAGATCAATGAAATTTTCTCAAAACTTCTTTAAACATCAATTTTTTTTGCAATTTAAGTCCGAATCACGTCAAATGACATCCATTTTTCACCAAATTCCAAACAAACGTCTTAAGTCATATATAAGACTTGTACCGAGTGCCAGAACCAAAACACGAGACTGATACCATCATGTTCTAATCAAATTTCATTTCGAATTTCCTTGAATAATTTTCTTTAAAAATTCATTTCTCGGGCTTGGGAGCTCGGAATTCGATTCCGGACATACACCCAAGACCCATATTTTCCTACGGACCCTCCGGGACCGTCAAATTATGGGTCCGGATCCGTTTACCTAAAACATTGACCAAAGTCAAATTAACTCATTTTATAACCAAATTTTATCATTTTTCAAAAAAATTCATATTTAAGCTTTCCAGCTACGCGCCCGGACTGCGCACGCAAATTGAGGTGACTCTAAATGAGGTTTTCAAGGCCTCAGAACATAAAATTTTGTTTTTAAACAAGTGATGACCTTTTGGGTCCTCACATTCTCCACCTCTAAAACAACCGTTCGTCCTCGAACGGACAACAGAAGGAAGTACCTGAGTCGGGAAAAAGATGGGGATAACGGCTCCGCATATCGGGCTCGGACTCCCAGGTCTATGCCTTAGGAGGCTGACCTCTCCACTGAACACGAACAGAAGGAAAACTCTTCGACCTCAACTGGCTAACCTGCCGGTCTATAATAGCCACTGGCTCCTCCTCGTAAGACAAGTCCTTGTCCAACTGGACAGTGCTGAAATCTAACACGTGGGATGGATCGCCATGATATTTCCGAAGCATAGACACATGAAACACTGGATGCACGGCTGATAAGCTCGGTGGCAATGCAAGTCTATAAGTCACCTCTCCCACTCGATCCAGAATCTCAAACGGGCCAATGAATCTAGGGCTAAGCTTGCCCTTCTTCCCAAATCTCATCACGCCCTTCATAGGCGACACTCGGAGCAATACCCGTTCACCGACCATAAAAGCCATATCTCGAACCTTGCGGTCTGCATAACTCTTTTGCCTGGACTGAGCTGTACGAAGCCTATCCTGAATAATCCTGACCTTATCCAAGGCCTCCTGAACCAGATCTGTACCCAACAACCGAGCCTCTCCCGGCTCAAACCATCCAACCGGAGACCGACACCGTCTACCATATAACGCCTCATAAGGAGCCATCTGGATACTCGACTGGTAGCTGTTGTTGTAGGCAAACTCTGCTAAAGGCAAAAACTGATCCCACGAGCCTCCAAAGTCAATGACACAAACTCGAAGCATATCCTCCAAAATCTGAATAGTCCGCTCGGACTGTCCGTCTGAGGACGAAATGTTGTGCTCAACTCAACCTGCGTACCCAACCTTCGCTGAACTACTCTCTAGAAATGCGAGGTAAACTGCGTACCTCGGTCCGAAATGATAGACACATGCACACCATGAAGACGAACAATCTCCAAGATATAGATCTCAGCTAACCTCTCGGATGAATAGGAGACTGCCACAGGAATGAAATGCGCTGACTTGGTCAGCATATCAACAATGACCCATACTGTGTCAAACTTCTTCCGAGTCTGCGGGGGTCCAGTAACGAAGTCCATAGTGATCCACTCCTACTTCCACTCGGGAAGCTCAATCCTCTGAAATAACCCACCAGGCCTCTGATGCTCGTACTTGACCTGCTGACAATTCAAACAACGAGATACATATGCTACGATATCCTTCTTCATTCTCTACCACCAATTATGCTGCCGCAAATCCTAGTACATCTTTGCGGCGCCCGGATGAATAGAGTACCGGGAGCTATGGGCCTCCTCTAAAATGAACTCCTGAAGCCCATCCACATTTTCCACACACACTCGACCCTACAATCTCAATACTCCATCATTATCTAGGGTAACCTGCTTGGCACCTCCGCGCTGCACCGTGTCTCTAAGGACACATAAATGGGGATCATTATACTGCCGATCACGGATACGCTCCAATAAAGAAGAACGAGTGACTGTGCAAGCTAATACCCAACTAGGCTCAGAAATATCCAACCTCACGAACCGATTGGACAAGGCCTGAACATCCAAAGCAAGAGGCCTCTCACCGACCAGAATATAAGCAAGACTGCCCATACTGGCTGACTTCCTACTCAAGGCATCGGCCACCACATTGGCCTTTCCCGGATGACATAAGATGGTGATATCATAATCTTTTAACAACTCTAGCTACCTCATCTGCCTCAAATTCAACTCCTTTTGTTTGTACAAATACTGAAGACTCTTGTGATCTGTGAACACCTCACATGCCACACCATACAAAGATAATGCCCCCAAATCTTCAACATGTGAACAATGGCTGCCAACTCCAAATCATGAACCGGATAGTTCTTCTCATGAATCTTCAACTGACGCGAAGCATAGGCAATGACCTTGCCATCCTGCACCAAGTCCAATGCGAGATGCATCACAATAGACTATATAAGGCCCTGAACCTGTGGCAAAACCAATACTGGTGCCGTAGTCAGAGTTGTCTTGAGCTTCTGAAAGCTCGCCTCACACTCATCCAACCATCTTAACCGGGCACCCTTCTGGGTCAACCTGGTCATCGGGGCTGCAATGGATGAAAACCCCTCCACGAACTAACGATAGTAGCCTGCCAACCCCAAGAAACTCTGAATCTCTATAGCTGAGGTTGGTTTGGGCCAGTTCTTGACTGCCTCAATCTTCTTCGGATCAGCCTAAATACCCTCTACTGATACAACATGACCCACAAATGCAACTGAACTCAACCAAAACTCACACTTCAAGAACTTAGCATATAACTGACTATCCCTCAGAGTCTGAAGAACCACTCTGAGATGCTGCTCGTGCTCCTTCTGGCTGCGGGAATATATCAAAATATCATCAATGAAGACTATCACGAACGAGTCCAAATAAGGCATGAACACTCGGTTCATCAAATCCATAAAAGCTGTTGGGGCATTTGTCAACCCGAATGACATCACCAAGAACTCATAATGCCCGTACCGAGTGCGGAAAGCTGTCTTAGGGACATCGGATGCCCTAATCCTCAGCTGATGGTAGCCAGATCTTAAATCAATCTTTAAAAATACCTTGGCACCCTGAAGCTGATTAAACAGATCATCAATCCTCGGCAATGGATACTTATTCTTGATTGTAACCTTATTCAACTGCCGGTAATCAATACACATTCTCATCAACCCATCCATCTTCTTAACAAAAACACAGTGCACCCCAAGGCGAAACACTAGGCCTAATGAAACCCTTTTCAAGAAAGTCTTGCAATTGTTCCTTCAACTCTTTCAACTCAGGCGATGCCATACGATACGGCGGGATAGAAATGGGCTGACTGCCCGAAGCCAAATAAATGCAAAAATCAATATCCTTGTCGGGTGATATACCCGGCAAGTCTGAAGGGAATACCTCAAGAAACTCACTAACAACGGGCACAGAATCAATAGAGGGAACCTCATCACTAGAATTACAAACATATGCCAAATAGACCAAACACCCCTTCTCGACCATGCGTCGAGCCTTCACATAAGAGATAACACTACGGGTACCATAGCACAGGGACCCTGCTGCTGCGACTGAGTACCCACCAATCTCGGACAAGCCCTCCTGATATGACCATACTCACCACACTCATAGCATCCACTTGAGTGCTGTGGCTGAGGAAACTGAGACTGACCCTGGCGACCCGAGTGACCACCCCAAAAACTCTGGAGCAGCGGTGCACTGATAGGAGCTGGTGGTGCACTATAGGACTGCTGATCGGAATACTACATCTACGGACCACGGCTACCTGAAGTATCGTGAGAGACCTGAAGAGCTAACTGAAAGGGCCTAGGAGGATGGCCTCTACCATATGAATCTCTGCCTCCAAACGAGGCACCACTGAATCTACCTTAATGACGGGGCCTCTTATCTGACCCATGACCACTTCCCTACGACAGGATCATCTCCACTCTACGAGCCACATTGGCTGCCTCCTGAATAGTGATCTCACTCCCAGCCTCCCTAGCTATCTGAAGGCGAATCGGCTGAATAAGACCATAAATAAACCTCCTCACCCTTTCTCTCTCTCGGTAGGAAGTATGACAAGAGCATGACGAGCTAAGTCGATGAACCTGGTCTCATACTGGGTAACCATCATGGAACCCTGTTGGAGGCACTCAAACTGCCTCTGATAAGCCTCTCGCTGAGTAATAGGGAGGAACTTCTCCAGAAATAGCTGTGTGAACTGCTCCCAAGTCAAGGCTGGCAATTCGGCTGGTCTAGCTAAGCAATAATCCCTCCACCAAGTCTTGGTGGATCCAGACAAGTGAAATGTAGCAAAATCAACCCCATTGGTCTCAACAATACCCATGTTCCTGAGAACCTCGTGGCAGCTGTCTAGATAATCCTGGGGATCCTCAGTAGATGCACCGCTGAAAGTGGAAGTGAAGAGCTTGATGAACCTATCCAGCCTCCATAAATCATCGGCATACATAGCCGCTCCATCACCGGTATGAGCTACCATACCCAGTTGAACTACTCCAACTGGCTGAACCGCTGGAGTCTAAATCTGAGGAGCTACCTACTCCGGAGTGCGAGTAACAGATGTCTGGGCCCCTCCTCTAGCCTGAGAGATGGTTGGTGCTACAGTAAGCAAGCCCGCTCGGGTGACACTCAACATGAGGCCCAATAATCGGACAAGAGCATCCTGAAGGACTGGGATAGCAATAAATCCCTCTGGGACCTGAGCTGAGCCCACCACAGCTGCTGGGGCTGGAACCTCGTCATCAAAGTCAACCTGAGGCTCCGCAATCTTGCAAGATATGGCCAACTTGTTGGAAAATTTAATCATCTCATAGTGATTAAAGCTGATATTTTCTTTCTTGTGAGTGTAGTAAGATAGTTTATGGATTCTTCTTGTGATGGTTATTATGATGTAGTTGTTCGCATTTTTTGATATATAAAATTAGCTTCACACTCTGCTATTCGAGAATCGAGGACATGAGTAGATTGTTAGATACATAGATGTTGATTGGGAAGGATCACCTTCTGATAGACATTCTACGTATGGATATTGTGTTCTAGTAGGAGGTAATTTGGTGTCTTAAAAAAGCAAAAAAAAATATGGTTGCTCGATCTAATGCAGAAGCAGAATACCAAGTAATGACTATGGTAACATGTGAGGTAGTTTGGATCAAATAGTTGCTCAAAGAATTAAAATTTGGAGAAATCACTCAAATGATACTTGTGTGGGATAATCGAACTGCCCTTCGTATTGCGTCAAATTCAGTGTTACATGAGAAGACTAAATTCATTGAGATTGACTGTCACTTCATCATAGAGAAGATACTCTTGCTGCTGGTTTGGATGATTGTTACTTATTGTATTGTATTATATTGTTACTTTATATACAATATTTGTTTTGATTGTTCCTTAAATTTTATTGTATCGTATTGTTAAATCTATCGTTATGTAACGATGAAAAGTGTCACTTTATGTAACGATAAATTTGGTGCGGTGGTATTGTTATCTTACTTTTTTTGCTCATCTTGCCCTTACTTATTATTAAATAATCATATTGTATCCATTACCTTATTTTTTATATATATAATAATTCTATTCCATATCCTATTTTGTTAGTAATATTACAACTTTATTTTTTATATTGTTGGTGAGTGACATCATAAAACGATGACAAATGATACAATCTATCCAAATATTGTATTCATCAAACAGTACAATACAATACGTACAGTACAATACAATACGATACATTATAAAATGACACGTAACAACCATGAACCATCCAAACAAGCTGTTAGTAGATATTATTACAAAATTTGTGAAGTTAAATGATGAACTTGCAGATATTTTACCAAGTTCTTCACTAGTCATCGTATTAGTTACATATATAATAAGTTCAGTACATACGATTTATATGCATCGACTTAAGGGGGAGCGCTAGAGAGCAGTAGTATGTATAGTGTCCTACATTGATAGAGAAGAATTTACTATTATGTAAATACCCTATATAAATTAGGCTAATGTAAGACATAAATGAATATTAATAATTCTTTCTTCCCATGTCTTAAACTCTCATATACTTGGATTCTCAATCTATATATATATATAAGAGGGAAAAAGAATGCTGACTTGGCACCTCTCTTTGGCCAAGAAAAGCACATATCTTTTTCCTTAATTGTTTGCCTTTTTTCTCTTGCTTTTCTATTAAATATATATTTTCTTCTTTCCAAGAAAAAAAGTGAAATGGTTGTTATTAAATGTCACGACCCAGAATTTCCACCCTGTCGACGCCCCTTTTTTCTCTAACCGTGGGGTCAGAAATCGAGTATACGACATTGGGAAGGACAACTCTATTCCCTTTCGAGAATTGGGTTTCGGAATTTTAAGAGTCGCCACCTAATGATTATAGTGCATTAGGACACTTTTTAGAAGAGTTTGAGTTGGAAAACCAGAGTTCGGGTAAGGGCTAGAAATTATCTCGAGGGGAAGGTGTTAGGCACCCCTCAAGATCCACTAGTGTGGTTCTCGGCCATGTTACAATTGTGACTTTACAAGTAAACAATCAAGGCTCAAATAAGGACTTGCATACAACATTGCAATTAGGTTGAAAACTTCTGAAGGTAAGTAGAGAGGGCAGAAATTTATGAAAAAGATTTGAATAGTTTTACAAGAAGAGATGAAAGTAAATAAAGGGAGGGGGGTTAGGGGATTTAAAAAGGAAAGGGTGAATCAGGGCCGTTGATCAAAATGATCAACGGCCAGGATTTAAAAGAAAATCCAGACGGGTTTGAAAACGGGTTAAGGGGTCGGGTAAGAATAAGAATTGGGTCACCCGAATTTGAGTTTGAAATTGGGTCACTTTTAGGCTAAAATTGAAATGTAATGGGTCTATAATTGAAATGAACTGAGGCTACATGTTAAATAGCTAGTTTTATCCTTTTTATTTATAAAAAAATAGTAAAATGATTTTAAAAACAAATTAAAAGCATTGAACTAATTAATAATATATAAAAATTAATCTAAAAATGCTGTAAATGATTTTATGATTGCAAAACGCTATTAATCGTAATATAGGCCATAATTGCAATTTTATGTAATTTAGCTTAAAAATATCAAATCAATTTGTAAAAATATTCAAAAATTACGTTAATTATATTTTGGTGTAACTATGAGGATGGAAATAAATTATTCACCAAAATGATAATTTTGGAAATAATTATTGGATTTTGTACTGTTAAAATAGACAATAAATTGGTTTTGAAAATCTTTAAAAATTTGGGAAAAATACCACAATACTTGGGCATGCTTATATATGCATACACATGCTATTTTGAAATTATTTTGAGTATAAAAAATATATAAGGAAAAATTGGGTATCAACAGCTGCCCCCTCTTTACCCGGGAAGGATGAAAGAGTTGTCGGGTAAAGATAAGATGGCCAATTTTGACCGGAGTGGCTATTTGAAAGGAGTTTTGACCGAGCTCCATATCCCTGGTCTTACAAGAATCAGGCCATATGTAGTTCCGGAACCATTGACGAAATATGCCGATGGAGATTTGAAACGGACGAATGCGATGTTTAGATTGAGAGAGGTCTTTCTGAAAATCGATAGGCTGTGGGAATCGGAGCGGGATCTCTCCTGCTGAGATGGTCGTTGCCAGCCGGTGCACCTGCAAGTAAGCAATATGAGCGCATATTGTGCGTATATTTAAACGTGATGCAAATTCCCATTGGACCATGAATGTTGTCCTCGGACGGTTAGGATGACGTCCTCGAACCATGACGTCCTGGGCCATGAGGCATATGGTAAAGGATTCGCAGGCTATGAAATGATGTTCTCGGGCTATAAGAATGGTTCCTGTGAACCATGATGCCTTTGAATAATGATATGCAAAAGATAAAATGGGGTCCTCAGGCCATGGCATGGGGTTCTCGGGCTATGAAAATGGTGCCTCCGAACAATGACGCTTTGGCGGTCTTTCAGCCCATGAAATGCAGAAGGTGGCAATCTTTCAGACGATGCAAGACGTAAATAAAAGGTGGCGATATTTCAATCGATGCAAGAAAGATAAGGTGGCGATCTTTCAGCCGATGCAAGAAAATAAAGTGGCGATATTTCAGCCATGCAAGAAAATAAAGTGGCAATATTTCAGCCATGCAGGATGGAGACAGAGCTTAGTCTCGGAAGGCAGAAAGGTAGCCTTATGCAGATGATGATGGAGGTAGAGCTTAACCTCGAAAGGCAGAAAAGTAGCATTATGCAATGCAAGAAAAGCAGATGGAGACAATGCTTAGTCTCGGAAGGAAAAAAGGTAGCCTTATACAGAATGCAGATGGAGACAGAGCTTAGTCTCGAAAGGTAGAAAGGTAGCCTTATGCAATGTAGGAAATGCAGATGGATATAGAGCTTAAATTCGGAAGGCAGAAAGGTAGCCTTATGCAAAATGCTGATGGAGACAGAGCTTAGTCTCGAAAGGCAGAAAGGTAGCCTTATACAACTCAGGAAATGCATATGGAGGTAGAGCTTAACCTTGGAAGGCAGAAAGGTAGCCTTATGCAATGCAGAGAAATGCAGGATGGAGACAATGCTTGGTCTCGGAAGGCAGAAAGGTAGCCTTATGCGATGCAGGAAATGCAGATGGAGGTAGAGCTTAACCTCGGAAGGCAGAAAGGTAGCCTTATGCAACGCAGGAAATGCAGCTGGAGGTAGAGCTTAACCTCGAAAGGCAGAAAGGTAGACTTATGTAGTGCAAGAATATAAAAGGATGATTAGTAGTAAGATCTCTTAGCTGATAGCCGATTATGACAATATGACTGCTGGGGAGATTGTGTACAGATAGCAATTGCGGGCACGTGATGGCTCTGAGAAATTGCATTCTTGGGAAAGTGTGAGTGCATAAATATATCTAATGATATTGCAAATTAAGTGCCTCCTGGGGAGATTGTGTACGGATAGCAATTGCGGGCAAGTGATGATTCAGAGAAGTTGCATTCTTGGGAAAGTATGCGTACACGAATATACCTAACGATATTGCATGTCGAGTGCCTGCATCCAAAGAAAATCGTGAGTTCTGTGAGGGGAAAGGTTAGTTCGTCTTCCCCGGGCTCTTGACGTTGTGTGTCATTGGGGTAGCGTCGCTAAACAACAGCAATTCAGATAATAGTTATGCATGCTTTAGTAAATATATAATCGAAAATAGTCTTCTTTAGATGAACCAATGACTGCAACATGGTTCAAGACATTGCAACCTCTTTCGCTCCGGAATTTTGAGGGTCCTCCTCAAAATTCTGCCCCAGTTTACTGGGCTGGCGCTTCTGACGGTTGTACTGAATGACTAAAACAATCATCTTCGGAATTTTGAGGGTCCTCCTCAAAATTCTTCCCCAGTTCCAATAGCGGGGGAGAATGGAATTTTTATTAAATTATGACCGAACCCATAGGGCTGCCTACGTATCCCCTCTTAAACGGGAATCAGGTCAGGCGTAGTTCAAATTACATCGTTAAGGGAATCATAAGTGGTTACACATAATATCGTTTCACTGCATCTGAATTGATTGGCTTCGGCCAGACTTCTCCATCCATCTCTGCTAGAATAAGGGCTCCTCCAGTTAGAACCCGGTGAACCATGTACGGACCCTGCCAATTGGGAGAGAACATCCCCTTGGCTTCATCTTGATGTGGAAATATTTTATTCAACACTAGTTGCCCCGGTGTAAACTTCCTTGGCTTAACCCTTTTGTTGAAGGCTCTGGACATTCTGTTCTGATACAACTGACCGTGGCAAACTGCATTCATCCTTTTCCCATCTATAAGGGCTAACTGCTCGTAGCGTCCTTTACCATTCTGCATCGTCCAACTCTACTTCTTGTATGATCCTTAAGGAGGGAATTTCTACCTCAGCGGGGATGACCGCCTCTGTACCATAAACCAGCATGTAGGGAGTTGCTCCGATCGATGTGCGGACTGTAGTGTGGTATCCCAATAAGGCGAATAATAACTTCTCATGCCATTGTTTGTTCCTTTCAACCATCTTCCTTAGTATCTTCTTAATATTCTTGTTGGTTGTTTCCACAGCTCCATTCATCTGAGGCATGTAGGCTGTAGAGTTCTTGTGTTTGATCTTGAAAGTTTCACACATTGCTTTCATCAAGTCGCTATTGACATTAGAACCATTATCGGTGATGATTGATTCCGGAACTCCGAACTGACAGATTGTACCTCCTCAGTCTGTTGAAGAACTTCCTTAGATCTGCCATGTGATCCCTGGCTTTCTTGGATTTGATGATGACGTCATCCACATATACCTCAATCTCCTTGTGTATCATGTCATGAAAGATGGTAGTCATGGCTCTCATGTAGGTGGCACCAGCGTTCTTCAAACTGAATGGCATCATTTTGTAACAGTACACTCCCCACGGCGTGATGAAAGCTGTTTTCTCTGCATCTTCCTCATCCATCCATATCTGATGATACCCAATGAAACAATCAACAAAAGACTGCAACTCATACTTGGCGCAGTTGTCGATAAGAATGTGTATGTTAGGCAAGGGGAAGTCGTCTTTGGGACTGGCCCGATTAAGATCCCGGTAGTCAACACAAACTCTAACTTTCCCATCCTTTTTTTGGCACTGGCACAATGTTGGATAACCATGTCGGATACTCTACTACCCTGAGAACCTTGGCTTTTACTTGCTTGGTAACCTCTTTTTTGATTTTCAAACTCATGTCGGGTTTGAATTTCCTGAGCTTCTGCCTTATCGGCGGGCATGTTGGATCTGTTGGCAGTTTGTGAGCTACAATGGATGTGCTGAGACCAGTCATATCATCATATGACCAGGCGAATATGTCTTCATATTCCTTTAGGAACTCCATGTACTCTTTCTTTTCTGATGGTGACAGATGAATACTGATGCGTGTTTCTTTGACATTCCCTGTGTCTCCCAGATTAACGACCTCAGTTTCATCCAAGTTAGACTTAGGCCTATTTTCAAAATTCTCAACTCCTCTAACGACCTCTTCTGGTATATTATCCTCTTCTGAGTCTGTATCCGTTTGTTGTATTGTCTCATTGCAAGTCATAATCATTGGTTCATCATCAAGGCAAGTAATAGTAATGCTGTGTAAAATAAAGTGAATGATAGAAAAATAATAAGAGCGAGATATATAATAGACTGAAATACTTCGATTAAATTCGTAATTGTTTTGAGTATCAGATCTCTTTTCAGAATTTAAAGACAATGCGGAAATAAAATCAGCTAGTAAAAAGTAAAATGTGATACATGGTGCTTTTGTATAGCCTTGCTACCCCGAAGCTTTCCGGGCCCTGGTAGTTCTGATTGACCAATTGCTGAGGTGCTCTCCTCAGTTCACAACTTGTATAGAAGGGCCTTCCTCCCCTTCCTCCTTGAAAATAACACATCAGTCCATATCATCATCCTCTAGGAACAGATTCTTCACGGCTGCCAATGCTTCATCTTCCTCCGACCCATATATAGTATCTGCCGGTTGGAAAGTCTGCTCCAAGTGAGGTATCGGATGCTCCAGTGGGTAGTAGGGACCGCTCCATGGTGGCGACCAGTGATTGAACTCCGCCCAAGTGTACTCATACCCCAAACCAAATGTAGTGCCATGTTTCTTCAGCTTGATGGGTTTGGCGATTCCCTGGAGGTTTTTGCCAAGTCCCTTTCCAGGTTCGTATCCACACCAATTCAGGATACTTTCAATCTTGTTATCCCATCATTTATCTTTGTCTACAACGTTGACTCTTTCAATGTGGTGGTATGTTTCTCTGCCTATTCTCCTTCTGCCTCCAATCATCGGGATGGTCTGGCGACTATATATGGGGTTGCTACCATCGCCATGAATGATCACCTCTTGGTGATTCCATTCGAACTTCACTGCCTGATGCAGGGTCGATGCTACAGCTCCAACGGCATGGATCCATGGTCGTCCCAACAGCAGATTGTACGATGTTGGGACATCTATCACTTGAAAGTCAACGTCAAACCAGGTTGGCCCCATTTGCAAGCATAGGCTGATCTCTCCGATAGTAGACCTTTGGGACCCATCGAAGGCTTTGACATTGATGGCCCCATCTTTGATCTCGTGCAGGCTCTTTCCCAATGTTCTAAGAGTTATCAACAGACAGATGTTGAGGCTGGAGCCTCCATCGATTAAGACTCTAGTAACGAAGTAATCCTCGCATTGCACGGTGATGTGTAGGGCCATGTTGTGACTCAGTCCTTCCGGCGGCAGCTCATCTTCGTGGAAGGTGATTTTGTGGCTTTCCAGTATTTGTCCTACCATATTTTCCATTTCGCCCCCAGTTGTGTTGCTAGGCACATAAGCTTCGCTCAATATCTTCATCAAGGCATTTTTGTGTGCGTCAGATCTCTGTAAAAGAGCTAGGATGGAGATTTGTGCTGGTGTTTTGTTCAACTGCTCAACGACCGAATACTCCTTAGCTTGTATTTTCCTCCAAAGATCATTGGGACCAGTTTCAGTAGTCCATCCCGAGGCTTCCTTACTGGACTCAACTAGGTGCTCTGGAGTGTAAACCCTACCTGTTCTGGTCATACACTGCGCAGCAATTGCTTCTCCCGTCTTGGTCTTTCCATTCCTCCTTGCTTCAGCTGTGTAATCCCATGGTATGGAATTTGAGTGGAACGGTATTATGTCTGATATTGCTACAGGAATGGGTACCCTCGGTGGTAACACAACAACTTCAAAGAGTACAGGTGCCTTTGGAGCCCCAAACTCAACCTCAATTGGCCCGGCCACCTTCGCAGAAGAAGGTGATTCAAATTCGAGAGGTATAGACATGTTTACTTCATCGCCTCTGGAGGGCTGGTTCTGTACAACAATCAGGTTAAGTGTGACTGCCGGTTTCTTTGGCACATCATCCTCAGCAATCAATCCTATTGATCCCTTGGGGTCCCAGTCATCTTCGATCTCGATCATGTGAATGTCCCCACCTCTATGATCAGGCAGAGGGTTGTTGCGGACATTAGGAGCAGGCTCCTTTGCTACGATAACCTTATTGTCGATCAGAGTTTGAATCTTGTCCTTCAACAAGTGACATTCGTCAATGGAATGACCTTTCATGTCGGAGTGGTACGCACAGGTCTTATTACGGTTGACCCACTGGGAAGGATTTTTTGGAGTTATGGCAAGGATAGGGGAGAGGTAACCAGCAGCTTTAAGTTTCTCATATAGCTGGTCAATTGGCTCAGTGATGGCTGTATATTGTCTGGGAGGTCTGCGGTCAAAATTTGGTCTGGGTCTAGGGAAATTTTGGCGAGTGGGAGGTGCTTGGTAGTGAGAGGGTTGGGCATTATAAGCTTGGTAAACAGGTGTAGGTTGAGAGTATCTAGGTGAAGTGGGTTGATATGCGGGAGGTGGAGATGATTGGTAAACGAGTGGTGGATTATGGTAAGAGGGTGCGAGTGTTTGGTAATTCGGGATAGGCTGATATGTAAGTAGAGGTGACAGGTAAGTGTGGTATTTTAGTGGTGATTTGGCTCCCTGTGCGACCATCACGGCATTGACATCCTTCTTCTTGGATGTGCCACCAGACTGTAAAGCCTTGTTGGTGGCCTGCAATGCTTCAAGATTAGTAACCATACCATTCCTAATGCCTTCCTCAATTCTTTCTCCCAGCTTGATGATATCGGAGAATTTCTGGCCCTCAATCAGCATCAACCTCTCATAATATTGTGTGTCCTGAGCCCGGACGAAGAATCTATTCATTTGTTCCTCTTGTAGGGACGGCCTGACCTTAGCAGCCTCTGATCTCCAACGAGTAGCATACTCGCGGAATGTCTCGGTAGGCTTCTTCTTCAGATTATGGATGTAGAATACATCTGGTGCATTCTCTGTATTGAATCGGAACCTATCCATGAAATCTGATGTCATACCTACCCAGCTTGTCCATTTCTTAGGGTCCTGACTGATGTACCAAGATAAAGCATCCCCCTTCAGGCTTCTCATGAAGAGTTTCACACTGATTTTCTCATTCCTTCCGACTCCGACCAACTTATCACAATATGTACTCAAATGGACTCTGGGGTCTCCTGTGCCATCGAACATTTCGAACTTGGGAGGTTTGTATCCCTCCGGAAGTTCAACATCTGGTTGGAAGCAGAGGTCCTCATAATTCAGCCCCTCTATGCCTTTGTTTCCTTCCATGCCCTGGACTCAGCTAGTCAACTTCTTGAGTTCTTCTGCCAAGTTTCTAATAATAGAGTCCTTGTCATCAGACTCAGGTGCACTTGAGATTGGTTGAGTGTAGTAGGGTATGGTATCTACGTAGATGGGAGTGTTGTGGGGGTGGTCATTTGTGGTGTTCAGTGGTTCAGGAATGAGTAGTGGAGTGTGGCATGTGTTGCAGTGTTGAGCATGAGTGGGTTGCATCTGTGGTTATGGGGTGTTCTGTGGAGGTGTGGGATTTTGAGAATTTGGAAAGTTGACATCAGGAGTGGTGAGAGTGAATGATAAATTTTCCAAGTTCCGAACTTGATCCAATTCTTCTTGGAACTTCAACAGTTTCTGCTCAAGTTGGCAGCAGTTTCCTTAGCAACCGGGGTACCCTGAGGAATCTCAATTCTTTCAATTTCCTTTCTGGCGCTTGAATCTCCCATTCTACCTTTGTTCTTGTTCCGGATAGGACTCGGACGAGGAAGAGGTGGAGGGCCCTTGGATCTCGTACTGCATGATGAAGGTGCCAGAATGCACGAACTAACCTTTGGGGAGGGGAATAAAAATAAAGAAAAACAAAAAAAAGGTAACAAGTTAGTGCGGGTTATGAGAAGAAAATGTTGCAATATTTAAACACATCGTGCAAGAATATAAATCGCGTCCTAATTTTAGTGCCTCATTGTGCCTGAGGTAGGCCTAAAGACAAATTAACTTGGAGAACTTATAATGCTAAATGCCTCATTTTATTGATAAAAATAAGACGAATCCAAAACGATGCTAAATAACAGAAAATAAAATGTCACTAGTGGCCATCGGCCTTATTACATCATTAAAAGCAAAATAAAAGACTCCTAACTACTTCGTCCCAGAGGGACCTTCCCTAGATTCGGTATCTTTATCCCTCTCGAACAGCTTCACCAGCTCGCGCAGTCCTAACAGCAGATAAGCTTGGGCCAAATGTCTGCCTGCATTCCCTTCAGCGTTTCGACAATCTTCAATCCTCTTGAGGAATTTTCCTTCTAGCTCCATTAGACCCCGCTCCAAATACCCTAGTCGCTTGTTGGCGCTGACAACCATATCCTTCCATTCCTCGATCAACTTCTGATGGGCTTCTTGTATTTCCCGATGCTCACTTTCACACTCTCGAATTCTCTTGCGCAGTTGATTGTACCTAACCCGTGCTTCAGCTTTCTCGTCGATGATTCTGTGTCCGTGAATGAACCCGGACTGACCCATACCATTGTGATTATCTTCCAACCAACCCGAATAGTGCGGCACACAACCAGCGTGATACCTGTCTGGCTCAATAGATTCTTTCCCCCAAAACGAGCTTGCAATGCCACATATGTTGAGCTTGGCATTTGTGTGGGCTATCATCGTCCTGGAAATCATCCCTAAAGTGACTCATCTTGTTGACTCTTGGTATGATTTGCTTTCTTCCCGCCTGCCTCATGGCTCGGAAGGGAACATAGGGATAAGTTCCTATTAGACCAATGAGTATGAGAAATGGTGCGTCTCGGGATCGAACAATGAATTCTTCCGTAGGGAACCATTCGACCATCCATTGTACCTGGTCTTCTTTTAGATTCTCAAATAACTCCACCCATCCTCTGGCTGAGCGAACATGTTAGGCATATAATTCATATGCCTTGGCTGGTAGAAGGCGATGTGATCATCCCAGTCTCTGTGTAAGATCTCTTGTCGATATTCTCCTTTCTGGAGGTGCTCCATGAGCTAGAGCTGAAGTAATAAATTGCATCCCTCAAAATGACTGGCTTTTCGCTGACAGTTGTCCAGAGCCCGATATATCTCAGCAATAATCATGGGCACTATACTGAAAGGCTGTTCGCCAATTCCTTCCATCAGAGTCTTGGTTACCATGGCCAGTCTGGTGTGGATCCTAGCCTTCTTCATAGGGAACACTATCATCCCCAGGAAACAAAACATGAATACGAAGACCCTTCTGTGAATATGCCCTAGTGAGGTGAGGGCATATTCATCTGAGTAAGTGCGGTATGACTTGCTATGGCCATACCTCTCGTACATATAGACGAATGGGATGTAGGAGTCTTTCAAACATATCAAGTTTGGGTTCTTCTTCAGTCCCATCATCTTAAGGAAACCCATACCCTTGCGATTCTCTAGCATAAGCAAACCTGGAGTCTCCCAAGGAATACCAGCTAAGCCTCCTATTTCTTCGAGCAAAGGAGTCATTTCAAGGTCCCCGAAGCGGAACACGGACCTGTCACTATCCCAGAACAGAGTTGCAGCCTCTATGATTTTGTTGTCAGGCTAGATTTCTAGAAGAGAAGGCAAATTCCCTAAGTATTTGCGGACGAGTGTCTGATCACTAGAGTGGAGATCTTCCCACCAATTTAGCAGCCTTGGATGAATGTTGGTTACATGCCAAATCTGGGGACTTCGTGCCTCATTTTCTGCAAAACAGAATGTTAGACCCCTTACCCCACCAGACTTGACTATTTAAACCAATAATTAGCATAAAAAGCATTTAGTTCTCCAAATAAATGCACAGAACATGTAGGTGTCCGTTTGGGTTTTAGGGAAACCCGATGGACTTTGGACAAGGCTATCTTAATGAGTCATTATGTGGAAAACATAACTGACTCGGCTAGGTTTGACCATGATGCATGCACAGTTAGACAGAGTAAGGTTTCTATCGGGGTATTAGACAGGTACCCTTGAGCGGACAACTCAAGAGGGAAAGGCACGGAACCGTCGACTGCACCGCTGATCGACTGGTTTTACCGCAAATATGCCTTTGCCGAATTTAAAGGGTGATAATATTGGAAGAGTGCAACCACTCATTATAAGCGTTGCTATGGTACTTGTTTGGCACGAGTGGAATATGATGTTGAAGATGTAGTTTACAAGAATGAAACAAATTGACATATATTTTCACGTTCATAAGATAAATGATTACAATAATTGCAGTAATTACAACAGTACTGAAATAAAGCAGTAAAGGAAAGCACCTAAAGGAAAGAAAAGACATGAAGAGCCAAGTCAGTTTCGTAGTGAAAGAATAAAAGACAGTAAATAAAACAATTAATGAGATAGTAAAGTCACAAGCAACATGCAATGGTAAAAGCCTAAAGAAAATCCTCAGCAGAGTCGCCATGCTATCGACGCTCCCTTTATCTCTAACCGTGGGGTCAGAAATCGGGTATACGACATTGGGAAGGACAACTCTATTCCCTTTCGAGAATTGGGTTTCGGAATTTGAAGAGTCTCCACCTAATGATTATAGTGCATTAGGACACTTTTTAGAAGAGTTTGAGTTGGAAAACCAGAGTTCGGGTAAGGGCTAGAAATTATCTCGAGGGGAAGGTGTTAGGCAACCCTTAAGATCCACTAGTGTGGTTCCCGGCCATGTTACAATTGTGACTTTACAAGTAAACAATCAAGGCTCAAATAAGGACTTGCATACAACATTGCAATTAGGTTGAAAACTTCTGAAGGTAAGTAGAGAGGGCAGAAATTTATGAAAAAGATTTGAATAGTTTTACAAGAAGATATGAAAGTATATAAAGGGAGGGGGTTAGGGGATTAAAAAAGGAAAGGGTGAATCAGGGCAGTTGATCAAAATGATCAACGACCAGGATTTAAAAGAAAATCCTGACGGGTTTGAAAACGGGTTAAGGGGTCGGGTAAGAAAAAGAATTGGGTCACCCGAATTTGAGTTTGAAATTGGGTCACTTTTAGGCTAAAATTGAAATGTAATGGGGCTATAATTGAAATGAACTGAGGCTACATGTTAAATAGCCAGTTTTACCTTTTTTATTTATAAAAAATAGTAAAATGATTTTAAAAACAAATTAAAAGCACTAAGCTAATTAATAATATATAAACATTAATCTTAAAATGCTGTAAATTATTTTATGATTGCAAAACGCTATTAATCGTAATATAGGCCATAATTGCAATTTTATGTAATTTAGCTTAATAAATATCAAATGAATTTGTAAAAATATGCAAAAATCACGTTAATTATATTTTGGTGTAACTATGAGGATGGAAATAAATTATTCACCAAAATGATAATTTCGAAAATAATTATTGGATTTTGTACTGTTAAAATAGACAATAAATTGGTTTTGAAAATCTTTAAAAATTTGGGAAAAATACCACAATACTTGGGCATGCTTATATATGCATACACATGCTATTTTGAAAGTATTTTGAGTATAAAAAATATATAGGGAAAAATTGGGTATCAACACACCCTCGGGAGTAGTGATGACACCTACTCGTAGAAGCTAGGCAAGCCACGAACTTAGAAATCTTTAACTCTTCTATTTTAATCTTTTTTTACAACTTATATTAACAAGTGATAAACATCTAAATGACAGCGGAATATGAAATTTAAGCGGAAGTCTTAAACAAATATAAAACCAAAATGTTTCGAAAGTCAACACATGCCTCTACCCAGAAACTTGTGTCACAATATCCACGGACTACTAAGAGTACTACATACAACAGTTTGAAGGAAAAATAACATTGTTTGTCTCGGATACATGAGATAACAGAACATAATAAAAGATAGAGGAGACGTCGGGCATGCGAACGCCTGCAAGGCTACCTCGGTGTCTCAGTGGACTGAAGGCTATCTCCCCTACTGCTGCTGATCAAGTGCCGCTCCGGTATCTGCACGGAGTGTAGAGTGTAGTATCAGCTCAACTGACCCCATGTGCTGTAAGTTCCTGGCCTAACCCCGGCAACGTAGTGACGAGGCTAGGACCAAACTCCAGATAAACCTGTGTAGTTATATAATATACGACGGAAAATATACAGGAATAAGTAGTTTAAAATGGGAGGGGGTACATGCTTCGGGGAAACATATCAAGACCAACAGAAACTTAATAAAATATGAAAGGACAGCTTAATATCTACAATGATATAATAACAATACTGTTGCGGCGCGCAACCCGATCCCTTATCATTTAACATTGTTGCGGCGTGCAACCTGATCCACATATATATAGTTGTTGCGGCGTGCAACCCAATCATATATAATATCTGTTGCAGCGTGCAACCCGATCCAATATAATATTTGTTGCGGCGCGCAACCCGTTCCAACTATACAGTCAACAATAATCATAATTAACCGTCCCGGCAAGGGATCAACAATAGACTACACTATCCCGGCAAAGGAACGCAACAGTACAAGTATATACGTCCCGGAAAGGGAGAATCAGCTATAACCAATCTTAGTTCAACTCCTACTCGTCTCAATTACCACCATTTCTCAATCATAAGTAGATTCCATGATAAACAACGTCTTTGCTCAATATCAAGGATTTACTCACTATTTTAACCATAATAACATTCAAGAATACAACAAGTATTAATTTAAGACTCACGGTCATGCTTGACACCAACGTATAGATACTCGTCACCATGCCTATATGTCGTACTCAACAAGAAGCAAATAGCAAATAGGACTCAACTCCTAATCCCTCAAGCTAAGGTTAGACCGGACACTTAACTCGATGTCACGAACGTCATTCAAGCCTCAACTATCGCTTTACCACTTGATTCCACCACCAACTCGCTCGTATCTAGCCACAAGTTACTTAATTATATTAATAAATGCTAAATGAATCAATTTGAATGCATGAAAATGGATTTTCCAAAGTTTTACCCAAAAGTCAAAATCGCCCCCGGGCCCACATAGTCAAAACCCGAGGTTCGAACCAAAACTCGATCACCCATTCCCCCACGAACTCAAATATATAATTTGTTTTGAAATCAGACCTCAAATCAAGGTCTAAATTCCCAATTTGAAAACACCTAGGTTCTACACAAAACACCCAATTTTCCCCATGAAAATCATTGATTTGAAGTTGAAATAATGTTAAAAGATGCTAATAATTGAAGAAAACTAGTTAAAAACGACTTACAATTGATTTGGAGAAGAAAGGTTATTTGAAAAATCGCCTCTTATGTTTTTGGGGTCTTAAAAATGGAAAAATAACTGAAAATCCCGTCTAAATATACTGCCATCAGATGCCCTGTGCGGACCGCACAAAATCAACCGCGGCTGCACAGGCTTCCTGTGTTTTGCAGTGATAGGTCTTAGTATTTTAGCCATAACTATCTCTACACTTGTCCAAATTGTGATTTCTTTACCTTTGTGAAAACTAGACACGATGGCCTACAGCTCTCATATTTGAATCATCTCAAAATTCCTTGTAGATCAAAAGATATAGGCTTCCGAAGTTGGACCAGTGAATCTATTCTTCACCGCGGACCGCACAAAATCTAGTGCGGCCGCACAGGCCACTCCGCAGCCGCGGTCCATATCGTGTAGACCGCACTGGCCTGTTCAGAGGTCCTCCACCCCTCTGGGCCTGCAACAGCTCTGTTTTTTAGGCCTAAGAACCCTGGAACCTACCCGAAACTCACCCGAGCCCTCGGAACTCCAACCCAAGTGTACGCAAAAATTCAAAAACATCTTACGGATTTATTCGTGTAATCAGATCATCAAAATAACATCATGAACATCAAATTAAATCTCAAGATCAATGAAATTTTCTCAAAACTTCTTTAAACATCAATTGTTTTGCAATTTAAGTCCGAATCACGTAAAATGACATCCATTTTTCACCAAATTCCACAGAAACGTCTTAAGTCATATATAAGACCTGTACCGGGCGCCGAAACTAAAATATGGGCTCGATACCATCATGTTCTAATCAAATTTCATTTCGAATTTCATTGAACAATTTCCAAAAATAATTTTCTTTAAAAATTTATTTCTCGGGCTTGGGACCTCGGAATTCGATTCCGGACATACGCCCAAGTCCCATATTTTCCTACAGACCCTCAGGGACCGTCAAATCACGGATCTGGGTCCGTTTATCCAAAACGTTGACCAAAGTCAAATTAACTCATTTTATAACTAAATTTTATCATTTTTCACAAAATTTCATATTTAAGCTTTTCGGCTACGCGCTCGGACTACGCACGCAAATCGAGTTGACTCTAAATGAGGTTTTCAAGGCCTCAGAACATAGAATTTTGTTTTTAAATAAGTGATGACCTTTTGGGTCCTCACATACTCCACCTCTAAAACAACTATTCGTCCTTGAACGGATGGAAGAAGGAAGTACCTGAGTCGGGAAAAATATGGGGATAACGGCTCCGCATATCGGGCTCGGACTCCCAGGTTGATGCCTCAGGAGGCTGACCTCTCTACTGAACATGAATAGAAGGAAAACTCTTCGACCTCAACTGGCGAACCTGCTGGTCTAGAATAGCCACCGGCTCCTCCTCGTAAGACAAGTCCTTGTCCAACTGGACAGTGCTGAAATCTTACACGTGGGATGGATTGTCGTGATATTTTCGAAGCATAGACACATGAAACAATGGATGCACGGCTGATAAGCTCGGCGGCAATGCAAGTCTATAAGCCACCTCTCTCACTCGATCCAGAAAGTCAAACGGGCCAATGAATCTAGGTCTAAGCTTGCCCTTCTTCCCAAATCTCATCACGCCCTTCATAGGCGACACTCGGAGCAATACCCAATCACCGACCATAAACGCCATGTCTCGAACCTTACAGTCTGCATAACTCTTTTATCTAGACTGAGCTGTACGAAGCCTATCCTGAATAATCCTGACCTTATCCAAGGCCTCCTAAACCAGATCCGTACCCAACAACTGAGCCTCTCCCGGCTCAAACCATCCAACCGAAGACCGACACCGTCTACTATATAGAGCCTCATAAGGAGCCATTTAGATACTCGACTGGTAACTATTGTTGTAGGCAAACTCTGCTAAAGGCAAAAACTGATCCCACGAGCCTCCAAAGTCAATGACACAAACTCGAAGCATATCCTCCAAAATATGAATAGTCCGCTCGGACTATCCGTCTGAGGATGAAATGTTGTGCTCAACTCAACCTGCGTACCCAACCTTCACTGAACTGCTCTCCAGAAACGCGAGGTAAACTGCATACCTCGGTCCGAAATGATAGACACAGGCACACCATGAAGATGAACAATCTCCCGGATATAGATCTTAGCTAACCTCTTGGATGAATAGGAGACTTCCACAGGAATGAAATGTGCTGACTTGGTCAGCCTATCAACAATGACCCATACTGCGTCGAACTTCTTCCGAGGCTGCGGGAGTCCAGTAACAAAGTCCATAGTGATCTGCTCCCACTTCCACTCGGGAAGCTCAATCCTCTGAAATAACCCACCAGGCCTTTGATGCTCGTACTTGACCTGCTGACAATTCAAACAACGAGCCACATGTGCTATGATATCCTTCTTCATTCTCCATCACCAATTATGTTGCCGCAAATCCTGATACATCTTTGCAGCGCCGGATGAATAGAGTACCGGGATCTATGGGCCTCCTCTAAAATCAACTCCCGAAGCCCATCCACATTTTGCATACACACTCGACCCTGCAATCTCAATACTCCATCATCATCTAGGATAACCTGCTTGGCACCTCCGCGCTGCACCATGTCTCTAAGGACACACAAATGGGGATCATCATACTGCCAATCACGGATATGCTCCAATAAAGAAGAAGAGCGAGCGACTGTGCAAGCTAATACCCGACTAGGCTCAGAAATATCCAACCTCACGAACCGATTGGCCAAGGCCTGAACATCCAAAGCAAGCGGCCTCTCACCGACCGGAATATAAGCAAGACTGCCCATACTAGCTGACTTCCTACTCAAGGCATCGGCCACCATATTGGCCTTTCCCGGGTGATATAAGATGGTGATATCATAATCTTTTAACAACTCCAACTACCTCCTCTGCCTCAAATTCAACTCCTTTTGTTTGAACAAATACTGAAAACTCTTGTGATCTGTGAACACCTCACATGCTACGCCATACAGATAATGCCTCCAAATCTTCAACGTGTGAACAATGGCTGTCAACTCCAAATCATGAACCGGATAGTTCTTCTCATGAATCTTCAACTGCCGTGAAGCATAGGCAATGACCTTGCCATCCTACATCAACACTACACCAAGTCCAATGCGAGATGCACCACAATAGACTGTATAAGGCCATGAACCTGTGGGCAAAACCAATATTGGTGCCGTAGTCAGAGCTGTCTTGAGCTTCTGAAAGCTCGCCTCACACTCATCTGACCATCTGAACTGGACACCCTTCTAGGTCAACCTGGTCATCGGGGATACAATGGATGAAAACCCATCCACGAACTGACGATAGTAGCCTGCCAACCCCAAGAAACTCTGAATCTCTGTAGCTGAGGCTGGTCTGGGCCAGTTCTTGACTGCCTCAATCTTCTTCGGATCTACCTGAATACCCTCTACTGATACAACATGACCCAAAAATGCAACTAAACTCAACTAGCACACTTCAAGAACTTAGCATATAACTGACTATCCCTCAGAGTCTGAAGAACCACTCTGAGATGCTGCTCGTGCTCCTTCTGGCTGTGGGAATATATCAAAATATCATCAATGAAGACTATCACGAACGAGTCCAAATAAGGCATGAACACTCGGTTCATCAAATCTATAAAAGCTGTTGGGGCATTTGTCAACCCGAATGACATCACCAAGAACTCATAATGCCCGTACCGAGTGCGGAAAGCTGTCTTAGGGACATCGGATGCCCTAATCCTCAGCTGATGGTAGCCAGATCTTAAATCAATCTTTGAAAATACCTTGGCACCATGAAGCTGATCAAACAGATCATCAATCCTCGGCAATGGATACTTATTCTTGATTGTAACCTTATTCAACTGTCGGTAATCAATACACATTCTCATCGACCCATCCTTCTTCTTAACAAACAACACCGCACACCCCAAGGCAAAATACTGGGCCTAATGAAACCCTTCTCAAGAAAGTCTTGCAATTGTTCCTTCAACTCTTTCAACTCAAGCAGGGCCATACGATACGGCAGGATAGAAATGGGCTGAGTGCCCGGATCCAAATCAATGCAAAAATTAATATCCCTGTCGGGTGGCATACACGGCAAGTCTGAAGGGAATACCTCAGGAAACTCACCAACAATGAGCACAGAATCAATAGAGGGAACCTCAGCACTAGAATCACGAACATATGCCAAATAGGCCAAACACCCCTTCTTGACCATGCGCCGAGCCTTCACATAAGAGATAACAGTACGGGTAGAATAACCAGGAGTCTCTCTCCACTCTAAACAAGGCATACCATGTAAAGCTAAGGTCACAGTCTTGGCATGACAGTCCAAGATAGCGTGGTAAGGTGATAACCAGTCCATCCCCAATATAACATCGAAATCGACCATGTCTAAAAGCAACAAATCTACACGAGTCTCAAGACCCCCAATCACCACAATACAAGAACGATGGACTCGATCAACTACAATGATGTAGACACATAAATGGGAACACTCAATGAATCACTAGGCATAACCAGATACGGTGCAAAATAAGATGACACATACGAGTAGGTAGACCCTGGATCAAATAACACTGAAGCATCTCTATCACAAACCAAAATAGTACCTATAATGACTGCATCTGAAGCCTCAGCCTCGGGCCTGGCTGGAAGAGCATAACATCAGGTCTAGGCCCCACCACTCTGGGCTCCATCTCTAGGACAGCCTGCAACTGGTTGGCCTCCACCTCTAGCTGCCTGAGCTCCACCTCTAAATCCTCTACCTCCACCTCTAGCACCTCTACCCCACCTCTAGCTGGCTGGGCGGGCTATAGAACACCTGGTGCCTGAAACATAGCACGGGGACCATGCTGTTGCGACTGAGTACCCACCAATCTCGGACAACCCCTCTTGATATGACCATACTCACCATACTCATAGCATCCACCTGAGTGTTGTGGCTGAGAAAACTGAGACTGACCCGGGCGACCCGAATGACCACCCCGAAAACTCTGGAGCGGCGGTGCACTGATAGGAGTTGGTGGTGCACTGTAGGACTGCTGATCGGAATACTACATCTGCGGACCACAGCTACCTGAAGCGCCGTGAGAGACCTGAAGAGCTGACTGAAAAGGCCTAGGAGGATGGCCTCTACCATATGAATCTTTGCGTCCAGACGAGGCACCACTAAATCTACCTTAATAATGGGGCCTCTTATCCGACCCATGACCACCTCTCTGCGACAAGACCATCTCCACTCTACGGGCCACATTGGTCGCCTCCTGAAAAGTGATCTCACTCCCAGCCTCCCTAGACATATGAAGGCGAATCGGCTGAATAAGACCATCAATAAACCTCTCACCCTCTCTCTCTCTCTCTCGGTAGGAAGTATGACAAGAGCATGGCGAGCTAAGTCGATGAACCTGGTCTCATACTGGGTAACCATCATGGAACCCTACTGGAGGCGCTCAAACTGCCTCCAATAAGCCTCTCGCTGAGTAATGGGGAGGAACTTCTCCAGAAATAGCTGTGTGAACTGCTCCCAAGTCAAGGCTGGCGATCCAGCTGGTCTAGCTAAGCAATAATCCCTCCACCAAGTCTTGGCAGATCCAGACAAGCGAAATTTAGCAAAATCAACCCCATTGGTCTCAACAATACCCATGTTCCTGAGAACCTCGTGGCAGCTGTCTAGATAATCCTGGGGATCCTCAGTATATGCACTGCTGAAAGTGGAAGTGAAGAGCTTGGTGAACCTATCCAGCCTCCATAAAGCATCGGCAGACATAGCCGCTCCATCACCGGTCTGAGCTACCACACCCGGCTAAACTGCTCCAACTGGTTGAACTGTTGGAGTCTGAATCTGAGGAGCTACCTGCTCCGGAGTGCGAGTAGCAGGAGTCTGGGCCCCTCCTCTAGCCTGAGAGACGGTTGGTGCTATAGGAAGCAAGCCCGCTCGGGTGACACTCTCCATGAGGCCCGCTAATCGGACAAGAGCATCCTGAAGGACTGGGGTAGCAATAAACCCTTCTAGGACCTGAGATGAGCCCACCGGAGCTGCTGGGGCTGGAACCTCGTCATCAAAGTCAACCTGAGGCTCCGTAATCTTGCAAGATATGGCCAACTGGTTGGAAAATTTAATTATCTCATAGTGATTAGACATGATATTTTCTTTCTTGTGAGTGTAGTAAGATAGTTTATGGATTCTTCCTATGATGGTTATTGTGATGCAGTTGTTCGCATTTTTTGATATATAAAATTAGCTTCAGACTCTACTATTCGAAGATCGAGGCCATGAGTAAATTGTTGGATACATAGATGTTGATTGGGAAGGATCACCTTCTGATAGACATTCTACGTATGGATATTGTGTTCTAATATGAGGTAATTTGGTGTCTTAAAAAAGCAAAAAAAAAATATGGTTGCTCGATCTAGTGCAGAAGCAGAATACCAAGTAATGACTATGGTAACATGTGAGCTAGTTTGGATCAAATAGTTGCTTAAAGAATTAAAATTTGGAGAAATCACTCAGATGATACTTGTATGGGATAATCGAACTGCCCTTCGTATTGCGTCAAATTCAGTGTTACATGAGAAGACTAAATTCATTGAGATTGACTGTTACTTCATCATAGAGAAGATACTCTTGCTGCTAGTTTGGATGATTGTTACTTATTGTATTGTATTATATTATTACTTTATATACAATATTTGGTTTGATTGTTCCTTAAATTTTATTGTATCGTATTGTTAAATCCATCGTTATGAAACGATGAAAAGTGTCACTTTATGTAACGATGAATTTGGTGTGGTGGTATTGTTATCTTACTTATTTCGCTCATCTTGCCCTTACCTATTATTAAATATATATTTTCTTCTTTCCAAGAGAAAAAAGTGAAATAGTTGTTATTAAATGTCACGACCCGGAATTCCCACCCTCGGGAGTCGTGATGGCGCCAACTCGTAGAAGTTAGGCAAGCCACGAACTTAGAAATCTTTAACTCTTCTATTTTAATCTTTTTTTACAACTTATATTAACAAGTGATTAACATCTAAATGACAGTGGAATATGAGATTTAAGCGGAAGTCTTAAATAAATATAAAACCAAAATGTTTCGAAAGTCAACACATGCCTCTACCCAGAAACTGGTGTCACAATATCCACGGACTACTAAGAGTACTACATACAATAGTTTGAAGGAAAAATAACACTCTTTGTCTCAGATACATAAGATAACAGAACATAATAAAATATAGAAGAGACGTCGGGCCTGCAGACACTGCAAGGCTACATCGGTGTCTCGGCAGACTGAAGGTTGGCTCCCCTACTACTACTGATCAAGTGCCGCTCTGGTATTTGCACAGAGTGCAGAGTGTAGTATCAGCACAACCGACCCCATGTGTTGGTAAGTGCCTGGCCTAACCCCGGAGAGGTAGTGACGAGGTTAGGACCAGACTCCAGATAAACCTGTGCAGTTATATAATAAATGGTGGAAAATAAACAGGAATAAGCCGCTTAAAATGGGAGGGGGTACATGCTTCGGGGAAACATATCAAGACCAACAGAAACTTAATAAAATATGAAAGGACAGCTTAATATCTACAACGATACAATAACAATATTGTTGCGGCGCGCAACCCGATCCCTTATCATTTAACATTGTCGCGGCGTGCAACCCGATCCACGTATATATAATTGTTGCGGCGTGCAACCCGATCTAATATAATATTTGTTGCGGCATGCAACCCGATCCAATATAATATCTGTTGCGACGTACAACCCGATCCGATATAATATCTGTTGCGTCGCGCAACCCGTTCCAACTATACAGTCAACAATAATCATAATTAACCGTCCCGACAAGGGATCAACAATAGACTACACTATCCCGGCAAGGGAACTCAGCAGTACAAGTATATACGTCCCGAAAAGGGAGAATCAGCTATAACCAATCTTAACTCAACTCATACTCGTCTCAATTACCACCATTTCTCAATCATAATTAGATTCCAAGATAAACAAACTAAGTCTTTGCTCAATATCAAGGATTTACTCACTATTTCAACCATAGTAACATTCAAGAATACACCAAGTATTAATTTAAGACTCACGGTCATGCTTGACACCAACGTATAGATACTCGTCACCATGCCTATACGTCATACTCAACAACAAGCAAATAGCAAATAGGACTCAACTCTTAATCCCTAAAGCTAAGGTTAGACCGGACACTTACCTCGATGTCACAAACGCAATTCAAGCCTCAACTATTGCTTTACCTCTTGATTCCACCACCAACTTGCTCGTATCTAGCCACAAGTTGCTTAATTATATTAATAAATGCTAAATGAATCAATTTGAATGCATGAAAATGGATTTTCCAAAGTTTTACCCAAAAGTAAAAATCGCCCCCGGACCCACATGGTCAAAACCCGAGGTTCAAACCAAAACCCGATCACCCATTCCCCCACGAACTCAAATATATAATTTATTTTGAAATCGGACCTCAAATCGAGGTCCAAATCCCCATTTTAAAAAACCTATGTTTTACCCAAAACACCCAATTTCCCCCATGAAAATCATTGATTTGAAGTTGAAATTATGTTAAAAGATGTTAATGATTGAAGAAAACTAGTTAAAAATGACTTACAATTGATTTGGAGAAGAAAGGTTGTTTGAAAAATCGTCTCTTATGTTTTTGGGGTCTTAAAAATTGAAAAATAACTGAAAAATCCTGTCTAAATATACTGCCCTCAGATGCCCTGTGCGGACCATACAAAATCAACCACGGCCGCACAGGCTTCCTATGTTTTGCAATGACAGGTCTTAGTAGTTTAGCCATAACATTCTCTACAAATGTCCAAATGGTGATTTCTTCATCTTTCTGAAAACTAGACACGAAGGGCTACAGCTTTCATTTTTGAATCATCTCAAAATTCCTTGTAGATCAAAAGATATAGTCTTATGAAGTCGGACCAGTGAATCTGTTCTTCACCGCGGACCGCACAGAATCTAGTGCGGCCGCGATCCATATTGTGGGGACTGCACTGGCCTGTTCAGAGGTCCTCCACCCCTCCGGGCCTGCAACAGCTCTGTTTTTTAGGCGTAAGACACCCCGGAACCTATCCGAAATTCACTCGAGCCCTCGGAACTCCAACCCAAGTGTACACAAAACTTCAAAAACATCTTACGAATTTATTTGTGTAATCAGATCATCAAAATATCATCATAAACATCAAATTAAATCTCAAGATCAATGAAATTTTCTCAAAATTTCTTTAAACATCAATTTTTTTGCAATTTAGGTCCGAATCACGTCAAATAACATCCATTTTTTACCAAATTCCACAGAAACGTCTTAATTCATATATAAGACCTGTATCAGGCGCCGGAACCAAAATACGGGCTCGATACCATCATGTTCTAATGAAATTTCATTTCGAATATCCTTGAACAATTTCAGAAAATAATTTTCTTTAAAAATTTATTTCTCGGGCTTGGGACCTCGGAATTCGATTTCGGGCAAATGCCCAAGTCCCATATTTTGCTACGGACCTTCCAGGCCCGTCAAATCACGGGTCCGGGTCCGTTTACCCAAAACGTTGACCGAAGTCAAATTAACTCATTTTATAACTAAATTTTATCATTTTCCACAGAACTTCATATTTAAGCTTTCCGGCTACGCGCCCGGACTGCGTACGCAAAACGAGGTGACTCTAAATGAGGTTTTCAAGGCCTCAGAATACAGAATTTCGTTTTTAAACAAGTGATGACCTTTTGGGTCCTCACATTAAAGTTGTAACTGATGCAATTAATCATAGTACTCATAATGTTAATTAAACTACAATAATGGTCTGTAAACGTTACAATCTATTCTTATTACCCAACTTAAATTATCAATTTTATCGGTTACTTTTTTTTACTATAAATACTAAGTCATATCTTCTCCATCACATAACTGTCTTCTCTTCATTTATAATCATTCATTTTCATTGTCTCTTTTTTATTTGAAGCTCTTTCTATAGAAAGATTTTTTTTCTCTCCCGAAGGTTCTTTCATCTTAAATCTTTTGGTTATTAGGTATGGAATGGGAAAGAGAAGAACATATATCGCTACAAGTGACAGTATTTGGGGAGTCAAATACAAGCTTAATGAAGACGCTGTCATCAACGATGTATGCATATTTTGTTACTTTTAATCTGCCACAGGCTTGTAATTGTAGTGAGTTCATAGGTAATAGTTTTGCCTTTTCATTGGTGTAAAAATATCCTATTTTTTGGATATTAAGCCTGATTATACTAAGTAAATATATATAGGCATATCTGAATATATATATATGCATATTCAATAGTAGGAGGAATTAATCAAGAGAGTATTAAATTTTTGAAATTTTCCATATGTTTGGTAAGAGGGGGATTGTTGATTTGGTTATTTAAGGAAAGGTAATGATTTCTGATTTTATGGAGGAACTGAAGAGTATGAAATATTAGAAAGAAAATGAAACAAGAAGATAACATAAAGAAAAAAATGTGTATTCTGGCTACAACTTTTTATATATTATATTTTGTTAAACATTTAAATGTATAACTTTTATTTTTAACATCAGATTACTTTTATGAAGAGATGTGAGAGAGGGGGTGATGAGAGGGAAATATAATTAAGATTATATAAAAATTGAATTTTGACTTTTTTTATGTAGTACAAAATATAATATACAAAAAAATTTATTAAGAGAGAAATTGACTTAATTAGTGAGAGCAGAAATGAGAATTGACTTAGGTTATTTAAGGAAGGATATGCGAAAAATAATGTTAGAATGAATTAAAATAAATAGTATAAGGAAAAGAGGTAGGATGAAATTATCAAAATGAAAAACGATAGAAAAAAAAGATTAAAAACCAAAGGATAGATTATCAACAAGAAAAATGACAAAAAAGGGAAACGAGAATTCAAAAATGTCATCGGATGAAAAAAATTCAAAATGTTAAGGTAATGAGAAGTATTAAAAGATAAACTATTTTTTTTTTGTATTTCGAGAATTAGAATTATTTTTTTCTTTTTAAAAAGGTAAAGAAAAGTAAAATTAAATAAATATTGATTTACTAAATTCTTAAATTTTGAAAATAGAAATATTTAACTTAAACTTATCAACTAGAAATTTTAAGAAAATAATTGAGATGGAGGTACAAAATCAGCAACTCTTTTAATATTTCGGTATTAGAAAAATTATCATATCGTTAATTTAACCGCGTATATATGAACAAGCAATCGCAATAAGAAGAAAATTCCACAGGGCCGTTTGGATAAATGAATTAATGTAAGTCTATAGATGAATTTAATTAGTAAGAGCATTGAGCGGATGATTAAAGATCGTGATAACGACAATGCTTTAGTTCTTAGAAAGGGAAACGAGCAGATCCTTCGAGGTGAGCTCATAGAACTTTTGCCGCAGTTTCGAAACGACGGTGATAATGGGCATAACCTTTTCTTTTATTAGTTTAGGGGTATTTTTATCCAACTAATTATAAAGTAGCTAAATACTAATTAGTTTTGAGATTGTTGCTAATTTCAGTGTAAAAAGTGGCTAATTTTCCATTTCATCCCTAAATTATTGAATGTCTTCTAAACCCATTTAAATAGCTCCGTCATTAAGAAATAATGAAATTTGCAGTGTGAAAATAAAAATTGTATACAGTTAAAACTGGGCTTATCCGATTTAACTATTTGATCGAGACCAAGGAGTTGCATCGAAGGCCGACCTCGTAGTAAATCAGACCAGAGCACGAGAACAATTTACCGAGTTTGAGAATCGAGGTGCCTGTCGAGATCGAGGCCAGTAGAGATCGAGACCAAATAGGGTAGACGTCGAGCAAAGCGCAATAACAGAAAAATGAGATATCCGTGACCGGTCGAAGATCATAGCAGAAATCTCAGAACGGATCAAATCAAGGGCGGTTGTTTAGGCTAATCATGGGATTTTCTTCCGTAATTAGAATTGTACCAAAGATAGGATTCCTCTACTATATAAAGAGGGTTCTAATCATTTTGCAGATACCTTACATTCACGCATATCAAAGCAATACAACACTTCCTTTCTAGCTTATATTCTTGTTCATCAGCTTGTTTATCTCTTAATTATTTGGTACCGACCAGTTCGAGGGCATCCTAGCTCGAGGGCTGAATTACATTTCAACACTGATTTGCTTTATCTCATTTATAATTTTTATTGCTAATCTTCGTATTCATCAATTGGTATTAGGTGAAATCACGTGTCCTTAAAACCACATTATTAGTTTAATTGTTATCCAATTTTTAGAGTAAACAGTTTGGTGACCACCGTGGGGCTAAGGATATCGTTAATTTAACCGCGTTAATTTAACCGCGTATATATGAACAAGCAATCGCAATAAGAAGAAAATTCCACAGGGCCGTTTGGATAAATGAATTAATGTAAGTCTATAGATGAATTTAATTAGTAAGAGCATTGAGCGGATGATTAAAGATCGTGATAACGACAATGCTTTAGTTCTTAGAAAGGGAAACGAGCAGATCCTTCGAGGTGAGCTCATAGAACTTTTGCCGCAGTTTCGAAACGACGGTGATAATGGGCATAACCTTTTCTTTTATTAGTTTAGGGGTATTTTTATCCAACTAATTATAAAGTAGCTAAATACTAATTAGTTTTGAGATTGTTGCTAATTTCAGTGTAAAAAGTGGCTAATTTTCCATTTCATCCCTAAATTATTGAATGTCTTCTAAACCCATTTAAATAGCTCCGTCATTAAGAAATAATGAAATTTGCAGTGTGAAAATAAAAATTGTATACAGTTAAAACTGGGCTTATCCGATTTAACTATTTGATCGAGACCAAGGAGTTGCATCGAAGGCCGACCTCGTAGTAAATCAGACCAGAGCACGAGAACAATTTACCGAGTTTGAGAATCGAGGTGCCTGTCGAGATCGAGGCCAGTAGAGATCGAGACCAAATAGGGTAGACGTCGAGCAAAGCGCAATAACAGAAAAATGAGATATCCGTGACCGGTCGAAGATCATAGCAGAAATTTCAGAACGGATCAAATCAAGGGCGGTTGTTTAGGCTAATCATGGGATTTTCTTCCGTAATTAGAATTGTACCAAAGATAGGATTCCTCTACTATATAAAGAGGGTTCTAATCATTTTGCAGATACCTTACATTCACGCATATCAAAGCAATACAACACTTCCTTTCTAGCTTATATTCTTGTTCATCAGCTTGTTTATCTCTTAATTATTTGGTACCGACCAGTTCGAGGGCATCCTAGCTCGAGGGCTGAATTACGTTTCAACACTGATTTGCTTTATCTCATTTATAATTTTTATTGCTAATCTTCGTATTCATCAATTGGTATTAGGTGAAATCACGTGTCCTTAAAACCACATTATTAGTTTAATTGTTATCCAATTTTTAGAGTAAACAGTTTGGTGACCACCGTGGGGCTAAGGATAATAGTGATTTCCTTGTATTAATTCCCATAACACACACTGCTTTACGCTTGTTCTCGTAAGTGTCTTTGATTTAAGGAATCAACATGCCAAACTCTCAAGTAGCACTCACTCACACAGACAACGGCCTTAGTTTTCATGGCGAAAACAAAAACAAAAGCGTCTCGGGAAACAGAGTACCTCCAGTCAACACCGATGGACCATCGGCCATAGACCCGGTCGATGTCAGCTCTCATACTGCCATTAATGGGAATTTGGGCGTCGACCCTAGAAACAACGTCCGCAGAGATGCCCGAGCAACCGATCAGAACGCACAGAGCGGTGAAGACCGCGAAATTAGCCTTCGAATGATATTCGAAATATTGCAGACTCAACAAGCTGCGATAGCGCAACTCCAAAATCAGAATCGAGAACCAAGAAGAATTGAGCTCGAAACATCACAAGAGGTTGTTCATAGAGTCGAACCTCTACCGGAGAAATCGAACACCAATAAATCGGGGACTGACCCCACCATTATGAAGATGTTTGAGGAGCTCACTAAACTGAACGAATCAGGTGAAAAATAATCGATGTTGATGACAAAAAGGTAGAAATGTACAACTCATGGGTTGACCAAATACCGGGGACACCCCCGATCCTAAAGGGTTTGAATTCGAAGAAGCTCGTGCAGAAGCCTTTCCCTCCAAGTGCGGCTTCGAAGCCCATCCCGAAAAATTCTGTATGCTAGAAATTCCCAAATACTATGGGACCACTGACCCTAATGAGCATGTTACTTCTTATACATGCACAATAAATGGGAATAACTTAGAAGACGATGAGATTGAATCCGTTCCATTGAAAAGGTTTGGAGAGACTTTATCGAAAGGGGCGATGATATGGTACCACAATTTGTCGCCCGATTCCATTGATTCCTTCGATATGCTTGCAGATTCATTCGTAAAGGCACAAGTCGGAGCAATAAAGGTTGCGACTAGGAAGTCGGACTTCTTCAAAATGAGATAAAAGGACAATGAGATGTTAAGGGAATTCGTATCTCAGTTCCAGATTGAGCCCATGGACCTACCCCCGGTCATAGACGATTGGGCTGTTTAAGCTTTCACTCAAGGTTTGAACGAGCGAAGTTCGATAGCATCACGATGACTAAAGCAGAATTTAATTGAATATCCAGTTGTGACCTGGGCCGATGTGCATAATCGGTATCAGGAAGATCAGGGTCGAGGATGATTAATTGGGAACCCCTTCCAGTTCTGTTTACTCAAATAGGCATGTCGGCAGAATTCAAAGGGACATCGACAGAGAACCCCAATCTAATAGAGATCGGTACCAACCATACAATGCAGATCATAAAAACAATGGCGCAAGACGTAATACCGCTTGAAATGATCGAAGGAATGATCGAGGACAAAGCTCTCGAGGGCTCATGAGTAAAAATGGAGTCGATACACATGTCAAGCCTAAAGAAGCACCGCGACTATCATAATATAACTTTAGCATCGACGCGTCAGGTATTGTATCAGCCATTGGACGGATCAAGGATACTAGATGGCCCAGGCCCCTGTAGATCGACCCAGCTCAAAGGAACCCAAATCAAATGTGCAAATACCATGGTACCCATGGTCACAAAACCGAAGACTGTAGACAGTTGAGGGAGAAGGTAGCTCGTTTATTCAACGAGGGTCACCATCAAGAATTCATATTTAAACGCACCGAGGTGACAATACAAGGGAGAAGTGAACCCCGGACTACTTACTAGAAGAAACCTCGTCTTTCAACGACGAGGATGCAGAATGGATCGAACAACCTCACAACGACGCACTGGTAATATATATCCTTATGAATAAAATTCAAGTTAAACGTGTGTTGACTGATCCAGATAGCTCGGCAAATATTATTCGATCAAGGGTCGTAGAGTAACTCGTCCTCCAAGATCAAATCGTGCCTGCAGCTCAGGTACTTAACGGCTTCAACATGGCAAGTGAAACCACCAAAGGGAAAATCATTTTGCTATTAAATGTGGCCAGGACCATTCAAGAAACAAAGTTCCATGTGATCGGAGGCGACATGAGGTACAACGCATTGCTTGGGAGGCCTTGGATCCATAACATAAGGGCAGTACCCTCGACACTTCATCATGTCCTAAAGTTCCCAACACCAGAAGGAATCAAAATGGTATACGGTGAACAACGCGCCGCCAAAGAAATGTTTGAAATCGATGAGGTAGAACCAGTGTCAGCGCTTTCATCAGCAAAGGGATCGGAGTCGAAAGGAAAGCAAAAAGTCAAATAGCAACCACAGTCACCGGCCTCGATTCGATCGGAGGAGTAGGAAACTTTCGAGGATGATGATTATATGATACCTCGAACCTTCATAATCCCCGATGATTCTAACGCAATAAAGTCGACGGTCGAAGAGCTGGAATAAATCATTCTGATCGAGCATCCCGATCGAAAGGTATACCTGGGCACAAGGTTAACTCTGAAGCTCAGGAAAAACTCGTTCAATTACTTTTAAATAACATGGATTATCTTTCTTGGTCCCACCTAGATATGATAGGGATCCCACCGGAGATAACTATACATCGACTGAGCTTGGACCCGAAGTTCCGCCCGGTGAAACAAAAGAGAAGACCTCAGTCCGAGGTAATACATGCATTCATTAAGGACGAGGTAACAAAATTTCTCAATATAGGATCCATTCGGGAGGTAAAATATCTTGAATGTTTAGCAAACGTAGTTGTAGTCCCTAAAAAGGGAAACAAACTTAGAATGTGCGTAGACTACAAAGATTTAAACAAGGCATGCCCTAAAGATTCTTTTCCTTTTCCCTATATCGATCGCATGATCGATGCCACGACCAGCCATGAGATCCTTAGTTTTCTCAATGCCTACCCCGGGTACAATCAAACACAAATGAACTCGGAGGATTAGGAAAAGACTTCGTTTATCACTAAATATGGAACCTATTGCTATAATGTAATATCATTTGGACTAAAAAAATGTTGATGCTACTTATCAAATCCTATTAAATCGAATGTTTGAAGAACAAATAGTTGAATCAATGGAGGTTTATATTGATGATATACTAGTTAAGTCCCTGCGAACCGACGACTATTTGAAACATTTGCAGGAGACCTTTGACATACTAAGAAAATGCAACACGAAGCTCAACCCGGAGAAATGTGCATTCGGGGTCGGTTGGGCAATTTCCCCAGCTTTATGGTATCAAATCGGAGGATCGAAATCAAGCCCAATAAAATCAAGGCAATCGAAGACATCACAGTTGTTGATAATGTCAAGGCTGTACAAAGGTTAACAGGGCGCATAGCCGCCCTGGGTCGATTTATTTCGAGGTCCTCAGATAGGAGCTTCTTCTCACTGCTTAAGAAAAAGAGCAATTTCGCATGGACCCCGGAATGTAAACAGGCCTTGGAGGAACTCAAACGATACCTGTCAATCCCGCCATTGCTTCACCCCAAAGGCGGACGAGCCACTTTAGTTATACTTAGCGATCTCGAAGATAGCGGTAAGTGGGGTCTTAGTTCGAGAAGAACAAGGTACGCAATTTCCTATTTATTATGTTAGTCGGACCCTAGGTGAAGTCGAGACCCGGTACCCACACTTAGAAAAATTAGTGTTTGCTTTAATATGCGCCTCTAGGAAATTAAAACCATATTTTCAATGTCACCCAATTTGTGTTGTAACCACCTACCCCCTTCGCTATATTTTGCACAAGCCATAACTTTCAGGTGGATTGGCCGAATAGGCTGTCGAGATCAGCGGGTACGATATCGAGTATCAACCCCGAATGACCCTCAACTCTCAAAACTATTGTTAAAATCGGGTACATCATCGGGGGTGTGGACCCTCTTCACGAACGGCGCTTCGAACGTGAAAGGGTCTGGGCTAGGCATTGTTTTGAAGCCACCCACAGGTAATACAATTAGACAATCTATCAAAACTTCGAAATTAACTAACAATGAGGCCGAGTATGAGGCCATGATTGCAGGTCTCGAACTAGCTAAGAGCTTGGTGGCGGAGGTCATCGATGCCAAGTGTGACTCCCAACTTGTGGTAAATCAAGTCAACTAAACTTTTGAGGTCCGAGAAGATTGAATGCAGAGGTACTTGGACAAACTATAGGTGTCTCTACATCGATTTAAAAAATGGACCCTGCAAAATGTACCTCGAGAAAAAAATAGCGAGGTCGATGCCCTTGCAAATTTGGGGTCGTCGATCAAAGATGATGATTTTAGCTTAGGGACCGTCATACAACTTTTGAGGTCAGTAATCGAAGAACGACACGCCAAAATAAACTCCACAAGTCTAACCTGGGATTGGAGGAATAAGTACATCGAATACCTAAAGAACGGAGAGCTGCCATCGGATTCTACAGAATCAAGGACTCTACACATGAAGGCCGCACGGTTCACATTGGCCGAGGATGTAACACTATATAGGTGAACGTTCGATAGACCATTAGCAAAATCTTTGGGACCGGGAGACACCGATTACGTTCTACGGAAAATTCACGAGGCACTTGCAGAAATCATTCTGGTGTCGAGTCATTGGTTCACAAAGTCATCAGAGTAGGATACTATTGGGCCGATATGGAAAAGGACACTAAAGAATTTGTTCGAAAGTGTGACAAATGTCAAAAGTGTGCACCGATGATCCACCAGCCCGGAGAGCAACTCCACTCAGTCCTATCCCCATGGCCATTCATGAAATAGGGGATGGATATCGTCGGCCCTCTACCATCGGTCCTAGATAAAGCTAAATTTATTTGATTTATGACTAACTATTTCTCGAAGTGGTTGAAGCGCAGCCCTTCGAGAAAGTCAGAGAAAAATAAGTCATAGACTTTATCTGGGACCACATTATATGCCAATTCGGAATGCCTGTTGAGATCGTATGCGACAATGGAAGCAATTTGTCGGCAACAAAGTGACAAAGTTTTTCGAAGACCACAAAATAAAAATGATCCTATCAACGCCGTGTCATCTTAGTGGGAACGGACAGGCCGAATCAACAAATAAGACTGTCATCCAAAATCTGAAGTAAATATTGAACGAGGCTAAAGGAGAATGGAGAGAAATATTACCCGAGGTCCTTTGGGCGTATAGAACAATGCCAAAATCCAGTATGGGGGCAACATAGTTCTCTTTAGTCCACGGTGTCGAAGCTCTAATCCCAGTCAAAGTCGGAGAACCTAGCTTCAGGTTTCGATATGCAACAGAGGAGTCAAATCACGAGGCTATGAATACGAGCCTAGAATTGCTAGATGAAAGACGGGAATCCGCCCTTGTTTGAATGGCCACACAGAAATAGCAGATCGAAAGGTATTACAATCGAAGAGCCAATCTTCGACACTTTAAAATTGGGGACTTAGTTCTGAGAAAGGTCATCCTCAATACTCGAGACCCAAACGAAGGAAAACTTAGCCCGAATTAGGAGGGACCATATCAAGTCCTCGAAATCGTCGGAAAGGGATCCTACAGACTTGGCACGAGGGATGGCGAATAATTACCAAACAATTAGAACGTATCACTCCTCAAAAGATATTACTGTTAAGGTATGACCTTTCCCATTTTCATTTACATCTTGTACTAACCTAGTGCAAGTGTTCAATCTAAGACATCGGAGGATTCTTCATCACAAAGTCCTTAGGTCTGAAAGCATGCATTGCACTCTTTTTCCCTTAGACCGGTTTTTGTCCCAAGTGGGTTTTTTCCGGCGAGGTTTTTAATGAGGCAACCATTGTTCGTGCTAACTTATAGCAATTCAATAGTATCCGAGGCTTCTTTACAATCAACCTCGAATACGGGGGGCATCACCCTCAGATGTTAATTTTGTTACAAGGAAGGTACTTCGTGTCAACAGGGTCTCGATAGGTAAAACTTTGTAAGGGCCAAACGGTCAAACAAACAGTACCCGTGTAGATTACTCAATCCCTAAAGGCAAACATGTACATATGTATAATCTATTGAGAGAAGTATTTTTCCTTGCCAAATATTCCATGCCTTAGAGAAAATTTAACTTTACAATTTCTTACTTTTGGTCTGTTGTAAGGGCCGATCACAACTAAAGTTCAAACAACTTACCCCGTACTCGGGGACGGCCGTACGAAAAATTGACGTAATCGAATTATTAAAGTCTCGAGACCGTAGGACCTTAAAAAGGCAACCCTCATTTTTATAGGCCAGGGCCACCCTACTGGAGGTCTGACGCTTCGAACAAGTTTGAAGTATAATCAAGAACCAAGCCCAAGAGGAAAATCCCAAGTCAAGGGCTATGACCAAACTAATACGGTTCAGAGATGTCCGAATTTCGTAATAAAACAAGACCTTCGAATATTTTCATAAAACCAGTTTAAAAAAGCTACCCTTGGCAAAATTATAGAGGGTTTTGATCACATCCACCCTCAAAAACCTTAGGGGTACCGAATTATTCGAACTCTCGAACCATTTTCTCTGTTTCATACTAAGGCATTACAAAACAAAAGGTTTCGATGTCATCAACACGACTTCATTATTTCATATTAAGGCATTACAACCTTTGCGAACATGAATGACAAAGTAAAGGAAAAAATTCTTAAAGCCGAAAAGGGTAGAAAGCCTTATATATGTTAAAACAATCGTTCTACAAAGCCAGATCGTCCAAATACAAAGGCCTAAGGGCTACTCGCACTTCAAGTTCGAGATATCACTCTTACTTGACTACTAAGCCTAAGGGATACTACTTCGAGTTCAAGTAAGTACTCCCTCGATTATAAAGACTACACTAGTCCGACTTCGATCAAATTGCCTGAGCCTCGTACTTATGAAAATTTTCAAGACATGGACAAAACAAAAGTTGAAATAAAGATAAGTCATAGAGAAAAGAGATCTTATATATATATATGAAATATTTACAAGGACCGATCAATATCTTACACAAAAATTCGAAAAAGAAAAATTCTAAGTGCCTAATTTTCTCGGGAGCTACATCTTCGCCATCGGGAACTCCTCCGCTCTTAGATCCACTCATGCTCCTGGAATTATCATCATCAGAAGAGAGCAATGCTTTGGCTTCAGTCTCAAGCTCTTTTGCATTCTTGATCTCGACAGCAAGGTTAAATCCACGAGCATGAATCTCCTCAAGAGTCTCTCTTCGAGACTGGCACTTGGCATGCTCGGCAACCTAGTATGTTCGAGCCTGAACAGCATCGGCAACTTCTTTTGCTCAGGCTTGAGCAGCCTCGGTGTCATATTGGTAGACAGCCATGATCGCCTCAGTATCGACCTTAGCCGTCTCAACCTTAAATTTTGCCACTACAAGCTCCATGTTCAACCAAGCCTGCAGCTCCTCGATTTTCTTGGCTTGTTCCAAGTTCTTCTCTTTCAGGCCTTGGAGCTGGCTTTCAGTTGAGGATAACTGAGCTCGAGTAACCTCTTTCTTTTGGGCAAAGCGATCCATCTTTTGCTTCCACACTGCAGTCTCCGCCTTCACCTCATCTACCTCTCCTTGAAGTTGCACGATCGTTTCGTGCAGCCGCTGGACCTGTGAAATCAAATCATTAGCCATCACTCCCAAACTGAGGTCATGAGCATCTAAGACTTTATTTACCTGCTTGGTCTGTTTGCTTTGTTCTTTCCGAGTCACGACCAACTCAGCTTGGAGGCCAATGATTTCTTTTTCTCTTTGCTCACCGAGAAGCCTGAGAGCATTTTCTCCTCAGTAAGCCATTGAATTTCAGCTTCATATCGGCTCAACTCTCTTCTAGACATAAAGAAGGCTTCATGATGAAGTGTCGAGGCCTACACAAATATAAGGAAAATAATTAGGCAAGGAGAGAAAAACACAATTATGAAGACCGACGTTAACATAGAAAGTTAGGGCTTACCCGATTCAAAGCTTGTTGGGCCTCATTAAAGAGACATGGTGCTCCCACCTCGTCCATCAAAGCTTGATCTTCCTCGATGACCAAACCTTAAGAGTAACTGGACATCCCTACGGGGGCGGAAAAAACTCGTGTATCCTCCAGGACCGTAATATGATGGTCCATTTGCACTCGGGATCAACACTGGGGGCTGGAAATTGGCTGGTCAATCTGAAACTCGAGGAAGATTTGCCCAAGCTCCTCCTCGGTACGTCCAAGTCATTCAAGCCAGTGACATCGTCAACCCCAGCAAAATAACTTTGGAAAAGGTCCTCCCCTATGAGGACACCTTCTACCTGAGGGGCTTTCATGGCCTGAGCCTCCCGAACTTCCCCTTCCGAGAATGAAGGAAGCGGCAGGGAGTCTCCTATATCTATTGCCCCAAGTGAATCACTTGTGGCGTTCTCTTCATTTTGAAGGGCCTCGGAGCCGGACCCTTCGGACATACCCTTCAACTGCTCATCTTGGCGAGAGGCATCTTCTGTCTCCAACAACTCGGGTACTTTGCCCGAGTCCTCTTCCAAGACCCCCTTGGTTCGAGGTTGAATTTCTCCAACCCTCACCAACTCAGAGGCCTTTGAGGCTTCGGTGTTCCTATTTACTCGGGCTACCATCTCGGAGCTGTCGTCCTCATTTCTTCTTCTTCCTCTCTTAGCCACAAAACTACCTCCGTAGGTAGGACGGCAGTGTCTTTCTTCGGCTTACGAGCCTTACTTTTCTTGGGCTTTGGGTCCTCGGAGGTCGATACCTTTTTCCTCTTTTTGTCCTTTGTCAGTTTTGGGGCCGGGGGGCGAAACCTCTTCCTCCTCAGATGGGGGCCTCATGATAACATCTTGTCTGGGGCCTGTATGAAAGGAAATCAAGTGAGTATGAAAAGAAACATTTTAGCGAAAATTATCAAATGCGTGAAAAGAGGCTTACCATGATTTTTGGCCTCCCATCGGCCCCTTTCCAAATCATACTATGAGCTCCCAGCATATGAAGAGGTCGAAGCCAGTTTCCGAACCCAGCTCTTGAGGTTAGGAATTGCACCGGGCATCCAAGGGACCGCTACATCATAGAAAGGGATGTCGATGGGAAGAAACAAAAGAAACAAAACAATAAATGGAAGCTATAGGTAGGATTGTACTTATGCTTCATACTCCATTTCTCGGGAAATAGCATCTTCTCGGCCAATATTAGGTCGAAATTCTTCACTCGAACAAACTGGCCCATCCATCCTCCATCTTTGTCCTCATATATGCTCGAGAACAGCACCTTGGTAGCCCGACACTAACGTCTTATTATCCCGCTTCGATAAAGACGGGGGTTGTACAATCTGAATAGATGGTTGACGGTGAAAGACATCCCCTCGACTTTGCTTGCAAAGAAACGGAGCAAAATAACAATCCGCCAAAAAGAAGGATGAATTTGACCTAGGGTTATTTGATATTGATGGCAAAAATTGACGATGACGGGATCGAGAGGGCCAAGCATGAAAGGGTAAGTGTAAACACTTAGAAACCCTTCCACATGGGTAGTGATGTCTTCTTCGGGGGCCGGTATCACCACCTTTTTGCCTCCCCAATTGCAGTCTTTCTTTAACTGCTTAAGGAAACTCTCAGTTATCGAGCATATATATCTCAACATTGGCTCACACTGACTGGGAACCGACAAAGTTTTCTTGACCTTGAAGTCAGAAATAAGTTCACACCCCCCCTCCCTCCCCAGGAATGCACTCCTCAAGGTGCGGCTCCACTGGTGTTTTATCGTCGGCCGACTGCGATGAAGAGGCGTTTCCCTTTAGAGGAACAATTTTTGACATTTTTGCCATTTTTGTGTAAGTTTAAAGAGAGAAGGAGATGACAGGACTTGGAGAAACAAACCCTGGAAGGGAATTAGCCACAAACCCTGGAGATTTGAAAGGGGATTAGCAACAAACAATAGAGATTTTGAAGAAAGGAAGAGCTTAAGAGATGTAAAAGCTTAAGAGATTAGAAGAAAGTGAAAGTAAAGATTGAATCAATGACAGAGAGGGCCTATTTAAGGGATTCACGACGACGGTTCAAAGGCAGTGGTGGCCGACCACTAACGGATGCTCATTAATGACTTGGGGAACTGTACCGACGGGACGTTTCAGTCACTTCTGCCGCTTACATCACGAGGATGATGTCATGATAGGTCGAGGTACAAAATTGAAGGCTCAATTCGTTTCTTCTCACTACACTCTAAAAAACAAGAGGACAATCTATATACGGTTAAAATTGGGCCTACCCGATTTTACTATTTGATCGAGACTAGGGAGTTGCATCGAAGGCCGGCCTCATAGTAGATCAGACCAGAGCACGAGGATAAGGTACCGAGTTCGATAATCGAGGTGTCTGTCGAGATCGAGGCTAGTAGCGATCGAGATCAAATAGGGCAGACTTCGAGCAAAGCGCAATAACAGAAAAGCGAGATATCTGTGACCGATCGAAGATCATGGCGGAAATCCCAAAACAGATCAAATCATGGGCGGTTATTTAGGCTAATCATGGGATTTGCTTCTCTAATTAGAATTGTACCATAGATAGGATTCCTCTACTACATAAAAAGGGTTCTTATCATTTTGTAGTTACCTTACATTCATGCATATCAAAGCAATGCAACACTTCCTTTCTAGCTTATATTCTTGTTCATCAGCTTATTTATCTCTTAATTATTTGGTACCGACCAGTTCGAGGGCATCCTAGCTCGAGGGCTGAATTACGTTTCAACACTGGTTTTCCTTATCTCATTGTTAATTTTTATTGCTAATCTTTGTATTCATCAATTGGTATTAGGTGAAATCATGTGTCCTTAAAACCACATTGTAAGTTTAATTGTTATCTAATTTTTAGGGTAAACAGAAATATTAATAAGTCACGATTTGTAACTTTAAATATTTTAAAATGTTATCTAATTAGTGAAAGAAAATCATGTCTAATTCAAAGATAAAAACAGTGTCATATAAGGAGAGGCCACCTTGGCTACAACCGCATTACCCAAGTCCCGTCATACCTACCTATGACCATCAGTCAGTTAAGCTCCTCATAAAATATCAACAACATAGCATGATATTTAAAGCTTGGTTTACTTTGATTTAAATGTAAACTAAAATAAATGGAATATGTTCAAACAAAGGGAACCAGGTTCGTTGGTATTTTAGTAATACAAAAATAATTTTACTATTAAAATATTTAATATTAACAATAAATATTGAATGATGTAATTGTATAATAGAATTGTTTACCCTAAAACGGATAACAATTGAATTTATATGTGGTTTTAAGGATGCGGATTAATTCAATACAAATGATTAATGGCGTTAGATTAAATAAATGAAAGACGTAATAAATTGCCAAACTAATAATAAGAGTGATCTTGGACTCGGTAAATGGCTTAATGAGGTGCTTGCCTTCGAAACCGAGCTTATCCTTATTGAGAACTAATGAACAAAAGTAATGACTTTCAATAACAGAAAGAATAAGAGTGTATTTCCTTGATATGCGTGTTACATATGTCATGAATAATAAATTTCTCCCTTTATATAGTTGGAAAATTTTACCCTAAGTACAATTCTAAAAAAAGGTAAAAATCTTCCATTTCGCTAACCACTAATTTTCGGCCGATATGGGTTGAGATTCACGCCGTGATATCCGGTTGGACACAGATATCATGGTCCTTCGTTAGTCGTGTGCAGCTGTTTGATGATGTTTTTCAAAGTCTTGAGACTCGTACCGAACCCGGAGAACGTGATTCCGACACCTCTGAGGGCAGGTGCTTTGCTCGAACCCCGATACGAGGGGTTCCTCGCCCAGATTCCAGTTCCTTATGATCAAGTCTCTGCTCTATTTGAGTCGCCAAAAAATTGAGGTATTCAATAGGCTCATTTTTAATCGTATACAGATAATCCCCTTGTTTCTTAGAGAGTAGGTTTATCGAAACGATGAGCAACTACATATGCTTTTCGATTCCTTCTTCAATACGCCATAACAAAAACAACAAAGAAGCCAAAACGTCCCGTTAGTCGTGTCGTTCTGACTTCGAACATGTGTCAGCCATCGACGGGTCACCCCTAAATGCGAAGTGACACAAACTCTTTATAAAAATCTCCATCCTTCGTTCATTTTTCACCTTTTGACCAAGCTTCTACCTTCGAGTTTTCAAGCCATTCCGACCATTCCTCAAACTTTCATATCTCTATCCATATTCTTCAAGATTTCTCAGTAATTTCCAGGTTTTGCCTAGATTTTCTTTAAATCTTTACACTTTGTTCTTCATCCTCAAACCCCGTTTTTCCAAAACTTTAAATTCTCTCCTCATATTTTTAAACACTCCCCCGAATGACAATGGCCAAAACATCGAAAACAGTCCCCCAACAAGTTGCCCCTTCATCTTCTCAACTGGTCGTTGGTACTGAAATGGTTGCCCCTAAAGTGGTTGTTAATGAGCTTGTCATCGAGCCTTACTTGACAGCGTTCATTCACGGGAGCTGCTCAATTGCAGATGACTTTAAAGTCCAGAAGCCTTCACGCAAACAAGATCGGGGTGAAGGAGTCTTGAGGTACATATGCTCCATGACCGAAATGTTCTGCCCATAGTTTGAAAGGATTGGAATTGGGAGGATAAAGACGTAGTAGTCCCCGTGCCCGAAGATGTCATCATCACCCATGTGAAGGGGTACTTAAGTATTTACACTTACCCCTTCACATTGGGCCCGGTGGACCTGGTTGTTCTAAAGTTGTGCAAGAGGTATGAGGTGTGCCTCGGGAAACTCCATCCATCATTGTGGAGGATCATGACCCTCCTTCGCTACTTCATGAACAAGATCGAGTCTCGTCAGCTCATGATCAACCACCTTATCTGATTATACAGTCACCGAATGTTCTGAGGGGGACTGATCAAGCTTACTCGCCGGGCCAGTAAGCCCCCTTCTCGAGCATCGATGAAGACCAAGACCGGGGCTAGCAAGGATGTTTCATCGGAGTGTAGACTGAGGATTTTGTCCTCGGGGAACACATGCCATTCCCCGATAATTGGAATGCATATCGTAAGTGCAATCTCTCTTTAAATGCCAAAATTATTTTCCTTCAATTTCTCTCTTCTTATTTATGCTTGTGATTGTGTAGCTGTCGCCCAGGTTCCGAATGCGGTTCCCGGCTAAAGGAGTGGATCGAAGGCATTTGTACTCAAATGTCGTACTTTGAGCATACATGACGCAAACTCTTGAAGGGCCGATGAGAGGCTCGTTCTCATGGTAAGATTTCTCCCCGAATAGGTAACATTAGGCTTTCTAATTTGCATCATACTCATTCTCATTCCCTCTCTTTTCTTTTTGCAAGTTTTCCTAAGACCACTGAACTTAGGTCTTTAGAAGAAGACAAGGACGTGTCCTTGTCTGTTGATCCCTCCGCTTTGGGACATCTCGGGGCTACAGTGGGGGAAAATAAGAAGAAGAAGAAGAAGAAGAAGAAGAAGAAGAAGAAGAAGAAGAAGAAGAAGAAGAAGAAGAAGAAGAAGAAGAAGAAGAAGAAGAAGAAAAAGAAAAAGAAGAAAAGGAAGGTTTCAGCTCCTCAAGTTCTGCAGCGAATCCAAAAAAGAGATTGGTTCGTAAGCCAAAGGGAAGCTCCGGTTCCTGAGCATCGGATTCAGATTTGCTTTTTTGGCTTAGGGATGGGCCCGAAGAAGACGAAGTTCTTGTGGCCCATGGGCCGATCTCTCCCAAGGGGCAGACAGTAGCCGAGGGGGAGATTCTGGAGGTTGATCTCTCTCAAGCTCGGGAGATCGATGTAGAGACGGGAGCTAAGACCTTCCGGGATGCCGGTTTCGCTACAAAGGATGTGCCTGGTATAATAGAGATTTCAGGGTTGCCTTCTTACACCGATTCCATGCTTGAGAAGGCCCGAGCAAGGAAAGAGAGGTCCAACGAAGGAGTTCACAGTGCGGACGATCCCCTTAGTTCCTTTTTCGACGGTGTGGACTCGTCCATTTTGGAGGATTTTTCTGGGTTAGGTGACCTGGAAGTGCCGAGGAAGGATCCTTCCTTGGAAGTTGGCGGGCCGAGTTTGATCCCAAAGTTGATCAATCAGTTCCCCACCCTGAGTGCGTATTCCGGTCTCAAGAGATCGATAGTTCTCACCTTCCCAGAGGATGCCTGAGTTCTTTCTGCTCCTATGGGAGTAGCAAGTTATCTCTAATGCCTGCTGACTGAGGAGGACCAACCAAAAATGAATGTGATGAACGTGCCATGCCTTTTCAATAAATCGCAGAAGGAGCTAAACCGGGTAAGGCATTGGTTCCTCCCATCTATCTACGGTTATCTGTGTTTGATGCTTCTCATATTTTTCGACTTTTTGCAGGCCTCAGTACTACACCACGAGAGTTTCTTCGATACCGGGCTGAGGTTAATCAGCTCGAGATCGAGACCAAGGAGCTTTCGCTAAAAGGGGACATATACAAGCTTCTTAGCGAGCAGCAAGAGGGTGTCGCCAAGAATCTCCAGACCAAACTGGATACAGCTCAGAAAGAGGCATCGGCCTTAAGGTAGGAGCATGACGAACTGGTGGAAAAGGTAAAAGTTTTTGAAGTTAGACACGAGGGTCCGGTAGTAGAGGCTAACAACAATACTTTGCAAGTCCAGCAGAAGATCGACCAGATCAACCATCTCCACAAGGAGATGGACGAAGTCCAAATAATGGCAGACGGGTGAAAAAAAAGATGGACCTGCTAGACTTGGAGAAGGAGACTGCCCAGGCCAAGCTGTCTTCGGTAGAAGTTCAGCTTCGGTTGGCGAAGGAGAAAGCTGATAAGCGGTCCCAGCTGAATGATGAACTCCGAACCCAATTGAGCTCGTCTCTAGTAGAGCGGAATGCCCTCGGTAATGAATATGAAGCTATAAGGTCTCAGCTGCGCACAAACTCCACTGATGCTGAAGAGATGGTGGTTCAGTATAGGGCCGATGTGAAAGCAGTCGAGGCTCACCTGAAGACAACTGCGGAGTATGTGAGGCGGTTATCCTGAGGGGAGACCCTAAAGAGATCCATGCCCGAGGATACGACCTATCTGCTGAGATCGAGGACGCAAAGAGACTTAAGGTCGAGGCCAAGAAGCTAGCTAAACCTTGAAGCGAAGAGGGCTCCGAGGGCTCCGAAGAATCCAAAGGCCCCGATGGTTCTGGTGATGAGTCAGATTTCGGTGAAGATCAGGCGTAGACGCCTTAGGATTTTTTTGTTTTTGTATCTTGTACATATATTTTGTTGAGGCCATTTTCGGCCTTTGCAAAGATATTCCGGAATATATTAAAAAAATTCCTTTTGGCAATTTTCAAGTCTATTATCTTAGAATCTTTTTATAATTGCAAACATTTCTAATGCCTTATCACAGAATCAAATGTAGTAATAAGTCATTTTTTTGAGGTCCATACAAGACATGTCCTCAATGCAATTTTTGCTCGAACTTGTGGAAGCTCGGAGTGAACGGAAATTTCCCCAAGATGCTTGCTTAAATGTTGTTAGACTATATCTTTGGCAAGGGTAACCTTTGAACAGGTTTATGATTTTGTTGAAGGCTTATGTTTTGATTACGGGCTTCAAACATCTCCGAATTGTTTTTAGGGTGGTCGTAGCCTTTAAAGTTTAGGCACTACCTAATAAGCTTTGTGCCTCTGGGTTTCGATAACTTGAGCTGCCTTAACCTATCTCAGATGACAGTCCCCGAGTGGGGTTAGCCCTTTGGGCTTGGATAGGGGTGGACCTTGGGCTCAATAGTCCCCGGGTAGGAATAGCCCTTCGGCTCGATACTTTTAAGAAGCAAAAAATGTGTATTACCAAGGTAGAAATTTTTTTAAAATTTCTGTGCATAACATACAAGATTATAAGCGTGTAAAAGCTCGTATTATGGCTGAGGTGGCCTATGCGGGCATGGCTCATTTGACCGTTTGGCCCTTACAATAAATCCTAACCACCGAGCCAAGACTGTTCAAGCACAAAGTTTCCTCCCTTACTAAAAATCTTGACCTGAGGATGATGACCCACAGTATTCGAGGTCGATCTTCGAGAGGGCTCGGATACTGTTGATGCTACCATTGACTCTAATTTAAAACCGATCTTCAACTCTAAGTTAGCATGATTTATTATTGCCTCATTAAAAAACTTGTCGGAAAACCCATTTGGGAAAAAACCGGTTAAAGGAAAAAGAGTGCAACGTGTGCTTTCAGACCTAAAAACTACATTCTCCCTTGGTTGTTGCTTGCAAGTGTTAGTCTAATTCATAATATAAAAAAATAGTAAATGAGGGTTCCTTAGCAGTAGTACCATTTTAAGTGGGTCACGTTCTAGTTATTAGATAGTTGTGCATTGTTCCCTGCTTCGAGTTTGTATGAGCCTTTATCGGTAATCTCGATGACTCGATATATACCTTCCCAATTTGGTCCCAACTTCCCTCCATTTGGTTTCGGGTGTTCAGTGTTACTTTCCTTAACACCAAGTCCCCTAATATTGAAGTGTCAGAGGTTGGCTCTTTGGTTGTAATATCTTTCTATCCGCTGTTTCTAGGTGGCCAACCAGACTAGGGCGGCCTCGCGTCTCTCATCCAATAGTTCCAGGCTCGTGCTCATGGCCTCACCGTTTGATTCTTCGGTTCCATATCGGAACTTGTGACTCAATTCTCCCACTTTGATCGATATTAGTTCTTCGGCACTGTAGACCAACGAAAAAAAAGTGGTCCCGTACTAGATTTTGGGGTCGTACGATATGCCCACAAGACTTCGAGCAAAATTTCCTTCCATTTCCCTTTGGTAGCAGTCAACCTTTTCTTAAGGTTTTGGAGTATGGTCTTATTTGTAGACTCCGCTTGTCCGTTCCCACTAGGGTGATAGGGTGTTGACAAGATCCTTTTGATCTTATGGTCCTCGAAATAATTGCTTACCTTGCTGCCAATGAACGACTTCCCGTTATTAAACACGATCTCAGATGGTATCTCGAACCAACATATTATGTGGTCCCAAATAAAATTGATAACTTCTTTTTATTGAACTTTCTCGAACGCTTGAGCTTCGATCCATTTAGAAAAATATTCAGTCATAAATAGTATAAATTGAGCCTTACCGGGTGCCCATGGAAGGGGGGCCGACAATGTCCATTTCTCATTTCATTAATGGCCAAGGTGACAAGACCGAGTGTAGTAGCTCTCGGGGAAGATAGATCATCGGTGCATGCCTATGACAACCGTCGCATCTTCGTACAAAGTCCCTTGCATCTTTCTCCATATCGGTTCAATAATAATCGACCCTGATTATTTTCTGAACCAAAGACTCTGCCCCTGAATGGTTTTCGCATGTGCCCTCGTGAAGTTCTCTCAAAACGTATTCAGTGTCTCCCAGCCTCAAGTATATGACGAGTGGGCCGTCGAATGTTCTTTTGTACAAAGTACCTTCTGACAAGACAAACCTGGCCGCCTTCGTGTGTAGAGCCCTTTATTCTTTAGGATTCGAGGGCAACTTCCCAGTCTTCAAGTAGTCTATATACTTATTTATCCAGTCCCAAGTCACTTGTTGAGTTTATTTCAGCATGGCCTTCCTCCACTACTGATTTCATGAGATGAACAACCGTTCCTGAGCTGAATTCATTGTCATCAACCGATGACCCCAAGTTAGCTAGAGCATCTGCTTCGCTATTTTGATCTCGGGGTACATAATGTAGGGTTCATTCCATGAGTCGATGTAGCGTTATCTATAATATGTCCAAGTACCTTCACATTCGTTCTTCTTTTACTTTGAATGTCCCATTGGCTTGATTTACCACAAGGAGGGAGTCGCACTTAGCTTCGGCCACTTCGTCCCCCAGGTTTTTAGCCAGTTCAAGACCTCCAATCATGGCCAGTTCATTGTTAGTCAGTTTTACAGTTCTAATGGATTGCCTAACTACGTTACCCATAGGCATCTTCAATACGATGCCGAGTCCAGACCCCTATGCGTTCGAGGCACCACCCGTAAAGAGGGTCCAAATTCTTGAGAAAGCCCCCGAGGTTAACAATAACTCCTTTTTGACTTCGGGTACTAAGGCCGGCGTGAAGCCAGCCACGAAGTCTGCCAAAATTTGAGATTTGATGACAGTTTGGGGGCGATATTCGATATCGTACTTGCTAATTTCTACGGCCCATTTGGCCAAACAGCCCGAGATCTCGGGTTTGTGCATTACGTTCCTTAGCAGGTAAGAAGTTAGAATGCATATGGGATGGCACTGAAAGTATGGCTTCAACTTTCTAGAGGCATTTAGCAAAGCTATCGCCAATTTTTCAAGGTGAGGGTACCTTGTTTCGGCCCTCGCCTAGAGTTCTACTAACATAATAGATAGGAAATTACGTACCTTCCTCTTCCCGGACTCAGATACCACTTACTACTATCTCATATACCGCTAAGTACAGGTATAGATGCTTGTCTATCTTCGGAGCATGGAGGAAGGGTAGACTCAAAAGGTACCGTTTGAGTTCCTCCAAAGCCTGCTAGAACTCTGAGGTCCATGAAAAGTTATACTTTTTCTTCAATAACTAGAAGACCTGATGGCTCTTATCAAAGGACCTTGATATGAATCGGCCCGGGGCAGCTGTGCAACCGGTTAACCTCCAAACGACCTTGACACTATCCACCACGGAGATGTCTTCTAAAACTTTGATTTTGTCGGGATTGATCTCGATTCTCCGGTTGGACATCATGAATCCGAGGAATTTTTCGGACCCGACATCGAATGCGTATTTCTCCGGGTTCAGCTTTATATTGTATTTCTCCAGTATGTTGAAGGTTTCCCGCAAATGTTTCAAATGGTCATCTGCTCACAGGGACTTAACTAACATGTTATCAATGTAAACCTCCATTGATTTTCCTATTTTTCCGTCAAACATCCGGTTTACTAGGCATTGATAAGTGGCATCGGCGTTTTTTAGCCCGGACGACATTTATAACAATAGGTCCCGAATTTAGTGATAAAGGAAGTATTTTCTTGATCACCCGGGTCCATCCGAATTTGGTTGTACCCGGAATAGGAGTTGAGAAAACTGAGTTTCTCATGCCCGGTCGTTGCATCAATCATGCGATCGATGTTAGGCAATGGAAAAGAATCTTTGGGGCACGCTTTGTTCAAGTCTTTATAATCTACAGACATTCATTATTTATTTCCCTTTTTAGTAACTACTACTACATTATCCAACCAATCCGGGTACTTAACTTCCCGAATGAAACCTATTTTAAGGAGTTTGGATACCTCGTCTTTGATGAACGTATGCTTGAATTCGGACTGTGGCCTCCTTTTCTGTTTAACCGGGTGAAACTTCGGGTCTAAGCTTAACTTATGAGTGGTTACTTCTGGGGGGTCTCTATCATATCCAAATGGGACCAAGCAAAACAATCTACGTTAGCTATAAGCAATTTAATGAGTTTTTTTCTGAGCTCGGGAGTCAACCCCGTGCCCAGGAATACCTTCCGATCGGGCAAGTGTTTGATCAACACGACTTGCTCCAACTCATCGACCGTCGACTTGGTGGCATCGGAATCATCAAGGGCTATGAACGACCGAGGAACTTCGTAATCATCATCCTCGCCTGTCTTTTGCTTCTCCAATTTGGTCGGACCGGTGTCAGTGATTGCTATTTAGTTTCTTCCTTCCTAACCGACTCTGTAGACATGTGATTTTTGACCCTCCCCAAGATATTACATATTTTAGCATTTAAATACTTAGTTTAGGTCTAATATAGTTATTTCAACTAGTTTTGACTCTTTTACTTTATTTTATCACAAAAAATATTTCTTCTTTTTAGTTGCTTTTAGTTTTTATACCTTTCGTAAAACGAAAAAAAATAGCACAAAAATAGTACCTTATTTCTATTTTAATAAGATATTTAAAAACATCAAAAAAATAGGTTTATTTTAATGGTTAGTCTTATTTAATAATTATTTTACTTAAGTAGGATTAATTAGTAAATTAGGTCGTATTTTAGTGTCATTCACGGAGAAAGAATAAAATTTAGGCTCAAACAACTCATGTTTAAGCCTAATTTTCAGACCTAGCCCATAATTCCTAGGCCCATACCCCTTAACCTAAAAAACCCTACAAAAAGAGACCCTAGACCTAACTTTCCAGCCATTTTTTTCAGATTTGGACCAACCTAGACAAAAACCTTTTCTTCTTCATGAAAAAACCCGAGAGGAGCTAAAAAGGATCAGCAGCAGCTGTTACATACACGACCCCCCCCCTGAAACTTCTTCTTCTTTGAACCCCCTACCTCAGCTGTTACCCCTCCTATTAAACAAACCAGCGACCAAACAACCTAAACCAGCCGTTGTTCGCCAGAAGCAGCGACGCCACCAGCGACCTCTCGCCGGAAAACGTCCAGCAACACCCTCGCCAACACCAACAGCTGCAACACACAAAAAAACCTTCAGAAAACGACCCCATCTCCCTAACACCAGAGACCCGCCACCAGCCATACTCATTCATCTCAAATTCGACGCTCCCTCACCAGTGAACTCACCGGAAAACGAACCCTAGCAGCTGCTTCTTTTCTTTATTTTTTTCTTGTCAAAATTCGTAGTTGATTTATGTTGTGAATTTACCCATAGTTTTCAATATTAGTCCTAACCTTTGAATCTTCTACTGTGTCTAAATCAGATGGTTAAAAATGATTTGAATCTGTCGGGCGCAGGCCATATGTGTTTTGTTTTGTTCTAGTTGCCAGAAAAATGAAAACACAGAGGTGCAGTCTTTAGATCTGATCTATTTCGGGTGTCGATCAATGGCTTTCTATTCTTGGGTTGTATTTTCGTTCGAGGTTCGTCTGGTCCGTGTTCCAAATTTCAAAGGTCGGATATTTCGTTAATTGGAAAGGTTCTATCTGAGGTCCACTCCTAAACCTCGTTTTTAATTAATTTTTAGCATTCTTCTTATGTGTTTGAGATATGAATGTTATTGATTATTTTGTTTGCTTCATTGTTGATCTAAAATCTATTTTAAATAGTTTATTAGTTTATGTTTTCGGATTTAAAATTTTGATTTAATACCAAGCAAGCCTGTGAATTGTTTAGGCTGAAGTTTGTCATGGATTGTTTGAATGGCCTTAGGGATTGGGTATAATATGAAAAAGAAAAGTAGACTCTTAATATTTTCATCACTTATATTTCATCATTTGCATTAGAAACATGTACACATTCGCGTGACATAATAACGATTTAAAAACAATATCGAGGTATGCGTTCACGCAACTTCGACTAAACTTTTTTAATAATAATAATAAGGCGTTATTAATTGTGGACACGTTCGCGTGACACGATTCTTGACACGCCAAACCAAATAGGTACACGTGCGTGTGACTTGTTTCAAGATAATCTTTTAATTAAAAAGAGACAAATACACATAGGTTCTAAAAATGAGTGATTAGACAATTTGATTAAGCCAAGTATGATCAAAGCGACCGTGATAAAACCACGGAACCCGAGAATGCCTAACACCTTCTCCCGGGTTAACAAAATTCCTTATTCGGATTTCTGTGTTCGCAGACCATAAATAAGAGTCAAACTTTCCTCAATTCGGGATTTTAAACCGGTGACTTGGGACACCATAAATTATCCCAATTGGCTACTCTAATTTTAATAAATAATCCCGTTTCGATTGTCACTTAAAATTGAAAAAAACTCCCTTTATACCCCCTTCTGGTGGTAGTAAAAAGGAGGTGTGACAGCTCTGGCGACTTTGCTGGGACAAGAACCCAGAACTTCTGGTTCAGGGTTCAAGAATTCGAGCTTGTTTTGTGATTTTATTTGGCTTTATTTATTGTTAATATTACTGTATTTTGTGAACCTTTTGTGCTAATTGCTGTCTATTTACCGTTTTGATATTATTTGAATTGTATATAAATGCCTTCTTACGCTTCCCTTCTGAGTCTTCAATAAAAGAATGGTGCACATGTTCGTGTGGCCCACTTTTTCTGTTGGAAGTTATACCAAATAGAACGAGGCTAAGCCAGCAACAAGGTCGGATAGAGTTTTGTGCTCCCGGTACGTTGCTTCCTCTTCGGCTCGAGTTGTCTGCTCGGGTAAGCCAGGTCAAGAACACAACCCCAAGTTTAAACTTAGAATAACATAACCTCATGTTGGATCCCTAATAAGAACGTTTGTTTGCATCACGTGCATTTGACTTTGGGGACTCAACACAGGGGTTGGGTCCGTCTAGGACAGGTGTACCCAAAATAACAGACCATCTTAATGCATCCTATATGGTACATGTTGCATTTCTTCAAGGGTAAAAGGATCATTTGGCGGACCAATGATAGTTGAGGGCAAATGAAAAAAAAGAGTGAAGTGTGAAAATAAAGCAAGTAGGGCCCAATGTTTTCTGTCACATTTTTGTTAAGAAAAACAAATATGAAAATTCAAAAAAAAAAAAGATTTTACACTTTTTCATCATTTTCCGAAAATCAAAAAAAAGGAAAATAAAATCCAAAAAGAGTTTACATATTTCATCATTTTTCAAAAAAAAAAGAGACAAAAAACATATTTTCTCTAAATTAGTTATTTTTTTAATTCTCGCCCGTATCCAATCTGCCCGAACTACACAAACCTGATTCTCATCTCTCGGGGCGGGATACGTAGGCAACCTACATAGGGTCCGGTCTTCCTAGTGAGTCTTAGGTTCTTGGCTTCGCGGGATCTTAGCCAAATCTTGCATTTTTAGCCACTTTTAGCCACATAGGTTAATTTTAAAAAAATAGTCACAATCATGTTTTGCATGTGTCCAACAGGAAGTATTTTGTCTCACATAGTGTTTTAGGTCTTTAACTTTATTTGGTCTAATTTTCTCATACAGGTGTGGGTCTACTTACCGGAGTTTGAGCATGACAGACACCCCGGGACCATCTAGTCAGGATCGCTCATTCAGGAGTTGCTTAAGGAGATTTTTTTATTTTTATGTTTTGAGTCTGTTCTTCATTTTATGTCGTCTTTTACTTTCTAGTTTTCTACAGTAATGTCGAGTCTTTTGTTATTGTACTTTCTACTTTGTATTTGAAAAAATGTGTTGTAACTCAAAAATCCAAAAAAAAAGGGGTTTTGCGTTTTATCTTTCTGTTAGAAGTTTTCTTTAGAATACTAATTCTAGAAATAAAAAAAAATTCTTTTGAGGTGGTTTTCCTTTAGGAAATTAATATCTAGAACTCGAAATAAAAAAAATTACTTTTATACTTCTTTTTAGTACATTAAGACTAAAATTCAAAAAAAAAAAAGAGAATTTTCTTTTAGTACCTCTTTAAAAGTTTTGTTTTAAGATATTAATTCCAAAAATCCAAAAAGATTTTCTTTTAAGGTTCTTCTTTGAGAAATTAACGAAAAAATGAAAACCATTCTTTTATTTTCACTAGAATTGTAGGATATTGTACATAGAAGAAAAAAAGCATACTTTATCTTTTGTTTATCTTTAAAGTTTCTTCCTTAGGTAATCAAAAACTGAAATCCAAAAATATTTTCTATCTTGTTCATTTCTCGTTTTGAAATCTTTCTTCAGGGATATCAAATGAAAATTTAAAATATTTTTTTTGGTTTATTCTTTAGATTTTCTTTCTAAAAAAAGAATCAAAAAAAATATTTTTCTCTTGTAGGGTTTTCTCCTTAATAATTTCCCATAGAGTGTTTGTTTCAAAAAGAAAAAAAATAAAAAAATATATGCTCGTTAAGCTTGAGTTTAGAATAGGTTATAGAACATTAAGTCTAGAAAATTCAAAAAAAGGATTTGCTTCTTTTATTTCTCTTTTCTCATCAGAGTAGTCATTAAGGTAAAAAAGAAAAGAAAAAGAAAAAAAACGTTAGTTTGTTTACTTTATTTCCGATCTTCCCGAACTACGCAAAGATCTTATTCATGCGATGTCATGATACATAGGCAACCTACATAGGGTTCGATCGAATTATTTTTTTTATTTTATTAAAAGAAAAAGGAAAAAAGAAGGAAACAAAAAGGGTTAAATTATGGGATGTGAGAAATGAGAGGAAAGAAAAGAGTGATAATTAGAAGAAAAAGAGGAAGGAAAATGAGTAAGCCAAGAAGTGCTAGAAAAGAAAGAAAAGAGAAGATTGAAATGAACAAAATTGGGATGATGCCAAGTGACCTTGTGACCCTCGAAGGCATTCTAGAACCGTTAATTGTTGTTAGGTGCATTGCACGCAATGTGATATTTTTAGCTGTTAAATGCCCTAACGCTAACAGGATGTCCCCATTTTGTTCTTTTTGTTATCTTCATTGAGCAGATTAAGGGTGGTTGGTTTGTGGTTCTTAAGGTAACTCATCCATACAACACAAGGTCAAAGATCAAGGTAGTCATGACTGGCAAAGAGTTGAACACAAGGGTTATTGATCTGTCTAAGGGAATTGTTGAATCAGAATCTGAGTTGAAAGAAGAGGTCTTAAGGGTGAAAGAACAGATGACTGAAATATACCAAGCCTGGATTAGTGGGCGTCCTCCACCATCAATTCCCACTAACTACACTAAAAGCCTTGTCACCATTTTGCCACTGTCACAAATCCAGCTTCCTACTGCTGTTGAAGTCTACCTGCAACCTTTTCACACTCTACCCGCCAAAACCACCTCATATCCCGCTCCTTTGGCCACCCATGCTCTTGTAGCTCCTCCTCTTACTACTTTTCCTTGATCCTCTAACGAGACTGTGTTCAAAGTCCTCGATACCTAACACTATGCTCCAGAACCAACTTTCAAAATCTTGGATCCATACTCTCATGCTCCTCATTTTGAGCCTCCTGGTGAAACTGAAAAGCCTGCTAAGACAGTGGAGCAAGATGAGATATCCAGGAAGGTGAAAATCTTAGAGCAGTCTTTAAGAAACATGCAAGGGATAGGGAACCAGATGAGCGTGGCCTACAAAGACTTGTGCTTGTTTCCTGACATACAACTGCCTGCTGGGTTTAAGATGCCGAAGTTTGATTTGTATGAAGGACACGGAGATCCCGTGGCCTATCTGAGAGGATACTGAAGTAATATGAGAGGCGCCGGTGGGAAGGACAAATTATTGATGGCGTATTTCAGTCAGAGTTTAAGTGGGATAGCTCTGGAGTGGTACACCCGCCAAGACACTAGCAGGTGGTACACATGGGATGATATGGCTCAGACCTTTGCCCAGCACTTTCAGTACAATATAGAAATCATCCTGGATCGCATGTCCCTTACCAAGATAGAAACGAAGCCTAATGAAAGCTTTATACGGTCTCAAATGGAGAGAGCAATCTGCTAGAGTCAATCCCCCAATGGAAGAAAAAGAGATGGTCGAGTACTTTCTTCAAGCTCAAGAGCCAACTTACTTTGGGCATTTGATCTCGGTTGTGGGTAGGCCTTTTAATAATGTGGTAAAAATGGGAGAAATGGTAGAATATGGGCTGAAGTCTAGCAAGATCATGAGTTATTCTGCTTTAAAAGTCCCAACACAAGCAATTCAGAACAACACAGGAAGCTTGCTGGGTCAGAAGGAACATGATGATGTTGCCATGGTTGTCTCAGGATCAGGACATGGTTCAACGGGTCTGCCTCACCAATATACTCAGCCTCAACCCCAAGCCCAAACCTATCCCCGAGCTCCACATAATCTACCTCAGTATTATTCTCCGAACAATGTCTGGTCATTTGTCCAACCACTGGGTCATTCCTTATGGCAAGCGTCAGCACCGCATAATGCACTCTTGCCTTCACAACATTTTCGAGCACCCAAAAACCCTAGAAAATAGGGGCAGGGAGGGGAACAAAGGCAAAGAAATAGTTTCACGCCAATCGGGGAGTCCTACACAAGCTTGTTTGAAAAGTTAAAGCATTCTGGCCTGATTGAGCCGCTCCTCGGCTATACTCCAGACCCATATGCAAAAGGTTTTGATCCTACATTACGATGCATGTACCACTCTAATGTCCAAGGGTATAATATTGAAGATTGTCGTGCTTTGAAAAGGGAAATATAAAGAATGATTCAAGAAGGGGTAATTGTGATCAAGGACAGTGATAGGGAGCATGCGAATCCTCTTAGGAACTTGCTGACTGAAGTTAATGATATTGAAGTTGGTAATGGTCTTGGCAATATTGATGTGGAACCCAGAGGCTAAGATGTCGTGCTTGGTAATTGGAAAGATGCTCCATTTCTTGGTTAAACGGGAAGGAGCTTTGATGGTTTATTTTGTTGTCATTTCTATTGTCCGGGTTATTTTCAGGGTTGTAATCTGGATATTGCCTTGTGACTCAAACCCTTCTATCCTTTTATTTTGCCTAGGTTGTTTAGTCGTAGTAGCTCGTTTAGTGTTATCTGGTTTTGTTCCAGGGTTGTAACCCCAGCTTATTTTACTTCTTTTGTTGTTCAAACCCTTTCACCATCTGTCTAATGCAATTTCCTATTTTTTGTTATTTGTAGTCAGTGTTTGTTTAGTTCTCTTTCCCTATTATAGTTCTTTTCCTGCTGACTCTAGTGACATAACATGCACGCATAATTCTCAGCCTGGTTTTAAAAGTTAGTTTAGTCATGAAGCAATGAAACAATTTTGAAGATGATAGGGACATTTGAGGGAAATAAGTAAAGGCATTTTGAGATCACTTCAAGCCAGAATTGTGTGAAACTGGGGCAGATAGAACATAAAGAAACACTATTGAACTGCATCTTGCTGCATCAGGTTGAAGCTAAAGGCAAGTTTGCCCCAAATTGGCAAGGGCCATTCGTGGTAACGAGAGTGTTGTCTAATGGTGCCTTGTATTTAACAGATGTAGAAGGCAAATATGTGGATATGGTTATCAATTCTTATGCAGTCAAAAGATATTATGTATGATTTCTTTGGTTTGTTTAATTGTGTTGTTTGTATTTGGAATGCTTTGAAGATTGGAATGGCGAAGGCATTTTATTATGCTATCTAAATACTTTATCCTTTGTTACCCCTTTGAGCCTTATTTATTTTCTTTCATATCCCTCTTTTGGAATCAGAAGCAGATACGGAATAAAAAAGGGAGAGAAAAGAGGAAAAAAGAAAAGAAAAAGAGAAAGAAAAAATGGAAAAAGAGTAAAGAAAAGAAAAAAAGAAAAAAGAGAGAGAAAAGTAGAAAAACAAAGCAATTCCTATGTCATGAACTACGTTTGACCTGATTCCTTTTAAGGATACGCAGGCAGCCTCACGGTTCGGTCCCATCAAAATAAAAATTCAAAAGTCCCCAAGCAAAGAAATTGGTGCAGAAATTGTGGCTGTTGTAAGAGATCTGATTACAAAAGTTGGAATTTTAAGCCCTTTTAAGCTGTTTTTTAGCCTTTAGGAAACCCTTTGTTTCTAATACTATCCAAAAGCCTACGTTATGGTCCAAAGAAAGACCTTCCGATCAATCTTTGAGTAGTTCCAAGTCAAGCGACTTAGAGGTATGATTCTCATCAGGGGCAACACTCTGTCCTACACAAGGAAAACAAAAATGAGAGAGTCTTATCGGTGAAAACCTTCACAGGCACCATAAGGCGATGGTAAGTTGAGAGAAAGAACAAAATGAGAGAGGCTTGATGGTGAAGACCCTTCGGGCACCACAAGTCGAATAAGGATCGTCAATCAGATAGGATAATCGGAGCATTGAAGCCCAGTTTCACGGTTTAAGGGTATAACAAGAGTTGAACATCAGACTTGCTTGACAATTTAGGCCATTTAATCTGAATGTGCATGTCATGGTCATTAGAGTTGGTATCCACATCTGATAAGTTTCTACTTTATACTTTTCTTGTTAGGAATCATCTCTTTCCATTGTCCTTTATTCTGTTCCTTTTGTCTTGTTTACTTCCTCTTCCTGAGTCTGTTTGGTCAGAACAAGTGAGAAATGACTTTAAAATTTGCCACCGGCTTTTCAATTGCACAAAACGGAATCTGGCCAGCACATCAAAGTGGCATAAGTCAGGAAAGAACAGTATGCGCACTGAGTCGGTAACAATCAATGTGCTTTGGGATTCATGTGAAATACAAAGGTTCGGTAAATGTCAATTCATGAGCAAAATGCAACGGATAGAGGGTATTGAGTTTGAATGAACCAGAGGTATTTTCTGTGATAAGGGTGACAGAGAAAGTGGTTAGTCAATAAGAAAGCAATGTCTTTCAAGGTGAAATCAAAGTTATCATGGTAAGTGAAGGAGCAATCGCCCTCAAAGTCAAGGCCACAAACCAGCTACCGTGTTTAAACTCACAAGTTTTTCTTTTGTTTGAAACAGGGACAAAAGCTATATTCATATCAAATCTTGGAAGCTTGAAATTTTCAGGTGTAATACCCCAATTTTGCTTACGCAAAGGCTATTGAGAAAATCACACATCACCCCTAGGAGAAACACTTCCTAGTCAGGGTTTTCAAGTTATATTTTATTGTAGGAGACACACTTTCTAACTTGAGATTTTTTACCATTAAGATACGCACTTCCTAGTTTGGATCATATGAGTTTTAGTTACTGAAGTTTTCACCCCTAGGAGACGCACTTCCTAGACTTGGTCATTTAAATTCATCCCTAGGAGACGTATGTCCTAGTTGGAGTCATTGAAATTTTACCCGTTAGGAGACGCACTTCCTAGTAGGGGTCTTTCAGATTATACTTATTAGGAGATGCACTTCCTAGCTTTGGTCATTTAAATTCATCTCTAGGAAATGCACTTCCTAGATTAAGTCATTGAAGTTCCACCCCTAGGAGACGCACTTCCTAGTCTGGGTCTTTTAGGTTATATTTTGTTTTAGGAGACGCACTTACTAAATTAAGATTTCACCCCTAGGAGACGTACTTCCTAGTCTGGGTCTTTCAGGATACACTTTCAGGAGATGCACTTCCTAAATTGAGATTTCACCCCTAGGAGATGCACTTCCTAGTCTGGGTCTTTCAGGATACACTTTCAGGAGACGCACTTCCTAAATTGAGGTTTCGCCCATAGGAGACGCACTTCCTAGTTTGGATCTTTCAAGTTATATTTTGTTTTAAGAGACGCCCTATCGACGCCCCCTTTTTTTACTCGTGGGTCGAAATCGGGTATACGACATTGGGAGGAAAACTCTATTACCTTTTGAGAATTGGGTCTTAGAAGTTGAAGAGTCGTCACCTAATGATTATAGTGCATTAGGACACTTTTAAGAAAGGTTTGAAATGAAGAGACCAGAGATTAGGGTAGGCGATAAAAATTATCCCGAGGGTAAGATGTTAGGCACCCCTCAGGATCCACAAGTATGGTTCCGGCCATGCTATAATTGTGACTTTAAGAAGACAAGTGGAAAAATAAAGCAAAGGGCTTCACATAGTTTTGCAAACAAGTTTAAGAGTTGAAGAAGTAGAGAGTTTAGAAAATTAGTTTTAAAAGAAAACTTAAAAATTAACAAGCAAAGGGGAGAAGGGTCCTAGGTTTACAAATAATATGGATCACATCAATGCAATATCCAGCAATCACTCCTCATAAGAGGGGTCGCATGTGATATTAGCGCACCGGTCATCATATCCATATTCTACCCTTCCCACCCCGTTAAGGTATTAAAGCGCGGAAAGTTTCGTTACTTATTGCATGCTAGTATCCATCCCAATCCTATCAGTCCTGGAGGCATTTAGGACTACTAATCCTAAAGGGAAAGGGATTTGGGGCCTTTTGAGAGTTTCAACGGACAAAATACTAAGGCGTCAATCAAAACACATAATACAAGTAAAAGTGGAGGCAGATAAGCAAGTAAGGCTCAAGTAAACCTCCTTAAATCAGATAAGCCATAGAGTTTAGCATGTCTTGCATGTACTGGTTTGGTCTTTAAAAATCAAAGCGATAAGCGAACTGATTCAACACATACTTTTAGATAGGAAGTCCGCATTAGGCTCACTCGAATGCAGTTCTTAAGGACTAGTCTACTTTAATTCGTCAACTTTACCTTAAGTGTGGGACAGAACTACTGATTTTAAAGGAGTTGCAGAATAAGATAAGTTTTAGAAAAGATTGCAGACTTAATACAAAGAAAATGGTTTAAAACGAGTTTCAGAAAACATACTTGTTTCAGAAAAAGAATTGCTGAGTTTTAACAAAAGAACTGAATTGCAGACTGATTCAAAAGGTTTATCAGATAAGTATAAAGAAGTGAATTCAGATTGATTTGAAAAAATGTTTGTCAAATTATCAGGAAAGCAGTAAGTTTTCAGAAAATATGCACTGATTTGAGAATATTTATCAAGAAGGAAAAAGATGCACTGATTTGGTTGCAAGAAAAGTTTTAAGGGTTCAGAAAACGTGCAGAAAGTCGCTTGTTTTAGCAAAAAGGGTCAGTACTGTTTTAGACGAGTGAAACAATTCTGATTTGAAGTTCCTATAGGCATGATCTCTATGAGTTACTGATTTTAATACCTTTCAAACGTTAACAGCCTTATAAACATGATATCTATATGTTGATTTATCATTAAACCGAACGGTTTGCCTAATGTCATTATAAATGCAGAAATGTGAATCCCTATAGGCATGGTATCTATATGCATAGTTGCAGAAATCAAAAAGTTAGATCCTATAGCCATGGTTTCTACTTGTGAGATTGCATAGATTAACAGTAAAAGTCCTATAGGTATGGTTTCTACTTGTGAGATTGCATAGATAAATCCCCTCCCCTTTTCACTAAAATCCCAAGTTTATACAAATTATTACAGACCAAAAAAATAAGACAAAAATAAAAATACATCAAAAATTACAGCTACATCCGAGCAGCCTAATTCAGACTTAGTATCTAACAATATGAGATTGAACCACTTCCGAGATCCAGATTTCCAAAGCCTTCTCTTATCTAGGGTGTTTCAGAGATCCAAGGAGTTTCAAGAATTCCCGGCAGTGCTTACACCCAATATATTAATCAGAAAGAGTTATAGTGCAGTGTGGAAGGGCCAGCCCTCAGGTCCCTCATGTGTCCAAGTTCAAAGGGAGCTCAGGGGGTCCCAAGGCAAGGCTCACAAGAGAGGGGCAGAACTTAGTTTCTAAGAATGAGTGCAAGTACAAGAGGGGGGGTTAGGGAGTGCCATGGCAGGCTGGTGGTCATGCCTAGCCATAGGATAGGCTGGCACACCCTTGACCAGGCATGTTCAGCCAACAAAGAAGAGCACAGACCCAAAGAAGGTCAGACTATGGTCTGGACAGTGATTAGGACACTGCCAGACCAAAGTCTCAGGCTTAGAATACACATAAAGGGAAAGGGGAATGGGAATTGAAAGAGTTTAGGACTCAGGGAGTCCAGTCCATATACATGAACAACAATATCAAGGGTTGTCATGTTTTCTGAACCATAACTCAACATACAAAGGGTTTTGGGATGGGGATTCATATAGGAGCAGGAATAAACAAACTTGCAAAAAGCAGTAAAATAAATAAAGAGAAGACTGAAGCATAAACACATAAGAGAGAGGCAAAATTTAAACAAGAAGAGACATACCAGTTGCAGAAAAGTAAGCAGGAAGAAAAGCAGAATACTTGCAGCCAAAGCACAATCAGAGAAGAGGACTCTAGCTTATGAGTTCAGAGAAAAACTCGAATGCTTTTAAGAAAAGCTAAGAGTATTTGAGAGAAGAAGTAGTGACTTATGTTGTGTGTGTTTGTGATATGCAATGTGTTAGTGAGTTTCATGCAAAAGAGAATGGGGGTACTTATAGTACTGAAGACGAGTAAAAAATAAGGTAACAAGTATAGCTTTAACACAAATATGGGCATGATCATAATCAGAATCAATTAACACAAGACTTCCCTTTAATCAAGGGATTATTGTTCAAACGGATACTAACAGGATCAAAAATAAGGAAAGAAAAACCAGTCTATAAGCAGAATGGTTGTTGCCATAAAAGGAGCAGTAAAATCATACAATAGGTATTTAAGCCCAAGTACTGGATTGTACTTATTTTTAGAAAGGGTTTAGTAAGGCCAAACCAAGAAAGAGAATCAATTAACCCTTAACAGGTGAGTAAGAGGGAAAAGTTTTGAAATCAGTTATGAGTTTGAAAATCAATAACATAAGGGACTCAGTATATAAAGGAATGCACAAGTAATAGACATGTGAGGCCAAGCTATGGCAAAGAAACAATATACAGTAGTAGCATAGAGCAAGCATTCGAAGCATGATAGTCAGGTTTCAATGGTTTAGTAATAGAGAAAAGGATCAGAGGCATGCAAAGAGTCGAGTGAGAATCATAGTCGAGTTTGACAGGTAGCAAGAACTCAGAACCAAAAGAGTCACATAAAGAAAAAAGAGAGTTGAAGTAAAGGAATCACATTGAGCAATTTTAACAGACGAAGAACTTCAGGAACTCAAATAGACCCCCAAAGAAATAGGGTTTTCAAAATCAGTCAGGTTTAGAGGCGATAAACAAGTGAAACAAGCAAACAAATTCAGAATCTCGAATAAACCCCAAAATTAGGGTTTTCAACATGCTAACTCAGATAGAAAAACAAGGTAAACGAATGTTAACAAACAGACTAAGAAACTCAAATAGAATCTCAAAAATTAGGGTTTTAAACATGCTAACTCAGATAGAAAACAACACAAGCAAAACACAGTAAAACATGTCGAGAATCAGAGAAGAGATTCGAAATACCTTAACATAAAACCCTAATTAAAGAATAAAGAGTTTTGAAAGCAAAAAAAAATAAAGAAACTTTGAGAAAGATGCTTAGAAAGTTCGAACACATATAGATCCAGGGCAGATCTAAAATAAAATCGAAGGAACCTTAGAGATTAGGATTTCGTAAGAAACCCAGGCAATGAGAAAGGCTTTGAAAACCATCGATCTAAGCTGGAAAGTCGAAGATCGAACTCGAATAGCCATGGCTGGCCTGGACAAAGGTTGAAGATGACCGGAGAACAGTCATCAAGCAAAGGCTTGGTCAAAACCCCTTCAAGATCTGGTCATAGGACCTCAAAGACGAGCACGTATAGGCCATGAGAGGCTGGTACAGGTCTCTGATGAGCCTGGGAAGCCATGGATTAGGGTTTCAGTGAGAGGCGGCGGCTAGGGTTTGAGGTAGGTTGAGAGAAAGAAGGGATTCAAAGGCGGCATCTCTGAAGGAATGGGGTAGGTTTAGGGGTCGTTTGAAATTAAAAAGGAAAGAATCAATGGTGGCCGTTGATCTAAGTGATCAACGACCGAGATTGAACGGGGTTATGGGCTGGGTCGGTTGAGTAGGTGTTGGGTCGGGTTAAAGGTAATTGGGCTGGGTAGTTTAGGCTCGAATTTGGGGATGAGTTGGGTTAATTAGGGGTGCCAAATTGGCTGAAATTGAAATACAATTGAGGCTAGATTGTAAATAGCCACTTTTCCCATTTTGTTTTATAAAAAATAGCAATAACGATTTTAAGAACAAATTAAAAGTACCGGGTAAACAAATATCATATAAATATTAATTAAAAATGTTGGGGTTAATTTTATAATTATAAGATGCTATCAATTACAAAATAGGCTATAATTGCAATTATATGCAATTTAGCTTTTAAAATGCCAAACAAATTTGTAAAAATGTGCAAAAATCACCTAAATCATATTTTGGTATAAATATGGGAATAAAAAATAAATTATTCACCAAAATTGATGATTTTGGGAATAATTATGGATTTTGTACTGCTAAAATAGACAATAAATTGATTTAAAATTTTTTTTAAGAATTAGGAAAAATACCAAAACTCTTGGGGCATGCTTATATATGCATGTACATGCTATTTTGAATGTATTTTGTATAGAAATACATAGGGAAAAATTGGGTATCAACAAATGCCCCTCCTTACCCGAGAAGGATGAAAGAGTTGTCGGGTAAAGATATGATGGCCAATTTTGACCGGAAGTGGCGATTTGAAAGGAGTTTTGACCGAGCTATGGTCTCTGAGCCGCCTACATATCCCTGGTCTTACAGAATTAGGTCATATGTAGTTCGGGAACCATTGACGGAATATGCCGTTGGAGATTTGAAATGGACTAACGCGATGTTTAGATTGAGAGAGGTTTCTGAAAATCGATAGGCTGCGAGAACCGGAGCGAGATCGCTCCTGATGAGACGGCCGTTGCTAGATGGTTTACCTACAAATGAGCAATACGAACATATATTGTGAATAAATTTAAACGTGATGCAAATTCTCATTGGACCATAAATGTTGTCTTTGGACGGTTAGGATAACGTCCTTGGACCATGACGTCCCGGGCTATGAAGAGCGTAAATAAAAATTCACAAGCCATGAAATGATGTTCTCGGGCCATGTAGATGATGCCTCCGAACCATGATGCCTTTGAATAATGATATGCAAAAGATAAAATGGGGTCCACAGGCCATGGCATGGCGTTCTCGGGCTATGCAAATGGTGCCTCCGAACAATGATGCCTTTGGACAATTTGGCGATCTTTCAGCCCATGAAATGCATAAGGTGGCGATCTTTCAGCCCATGAAATGTAGGATTTGGCAATATTTCAGCCGATGCAAGACGTAAATAAAAGGTGGCGATATTTCATCCATGCGAGAGAGATAAGGTGGCGATCTTTCAGTCGATGCAAGAAAAATAAAGTGGCGATATTTCAGCCATGCAGGATGGAGACAGAGCTTAGTCTCAGAAGGCAGAAAGGTAGCCTTATGCAATGCAGAAAATGCAGATGGAGGTAGAGCTTAACCTCGGAAGGCAGAAAGGTAACCTTATGCAAAATGCAGATGGAGACAGAGCTTAGTCTCGAAAGGCAGAAAAATAGCCTTATGCAGATGATGGTGGAGGTAGAGCTTAACCTCGGAAGGCAGGAAAGTAGCCTTATGCAAAATGCAGATGGAGACAGGGCTTAGTCTCGAAAGGCAGATAAGGTAGCCTTATGCAATGCAAGTAAATGCAAGATGGAGACAATGCTTAGTCTCGGAAGGCAGAAAGGTAGCCTTATGCAATGCAGAGAAATGCAGGATGGAGACAATGCTTAGTCTCAGAAGGCAGAAAGGTAGACTTATGTAATGTAGAGAAATGCAGGATGGAGACAATATTTAGTCTCGGAAGGCAGAAAGGTAGTCTTATGCAAATGATGATAGAGGTAGAGCTTAACCTCGGAAGGCAGAAAGGTAGCCTTATGCAATGCAAAGATATGCAGATAGAGGTAGAGCTTAACCTCGAAAGGCAGAAAGGTAGACTTATGTAGTGCAAGAATATAAAAGGATGATTAGTAGTAAGATCTCTTAGCTGATAGCCGATTATGACAATATGACTGCTGGGGAGATTGTGTACAGATAGCAATTGCGGGCACGTGATGGCTCTGAGAAATTGCATTCTTGGGGAAGTGTGAGTGCATAAATATATCTAATGATATTGCGAATTAAGTGCCTGCATCCAAAGAAAAATCATGAGTTCTGTAAGGGGAAAAGGTTAGTTCGTCTTCCTAGGCTCTTGACGTTATATGTCATTGGGGTAGCGTCGCTAAACAACAACAATTCGGATACTAGTTGTGCATGATTTAGTAAATATAACGTAAGTATATAATCGAAAATAGTTTTCTTTAGATGAACCAATGACTACGACGTGGTTCCAGACATTGCAACCTCTTTCGCTCCAGAATTTTGAGGGTCCTCCTCAAAATTCTGCCCCAGTTTACTGAGCGGACATTTCTGACGACTGTGCTGAATGACTAAAAATCGTCTTCGGAATTTTGAGGGTCCTCCCCAAAATTCTGCCCCAGTTTACTGGGCGGGCGCTTCTGGCGATGCATGGACTAAAATCAACTTCGGAATTTTGAGGGTCCTCCTCAAAATTCTGCCCCAGTTCCAATAGCGGGGGGGGGGAATGGAATTTTTATTAAATTGTGACCGAACCCATAGGGCTGCCTACGTATCCCCTCTTAAACGGGAATCAGGTCAGGCGTAGTTCAAATTACATCATAAAGGGAATTATAAGTGGCTACACATAGTATCGTTTCACTGCATCTGAATTAGTTAGCTTCGGCCAGACTTCTCCGTCCATTTCTGCAAGAATAAGGGCTCCTCCAGTTAGAACCTGGTGAACCATGTACGGACCCTGCCAATTGGGAGAGAACTTCCCCTTGTCTTCATCTTGATATAGGAATATTTTCTTCAACACCAGCTGCCCCGGTGTAAACTTCCTTGGCTTAACTCTTTTGTTGAAGGCTCTGGACATTCTATTCTGATACAACCGACCGTGGCAAACTGCATTCATCCTTTTCCCATGTATAAGGGCTAACTGCTTGCAGCGACCTTTTACCCATTCTGCATCATCCAACTCTGCTTCTTGTATGATCCTTAAGGAGGGAATTTCTACCTCAGCGGGGATGACCGCCTCTGTACCATAAACCAGCATGTAGGGAGTTGCTCCGGTCGATGTGCGGACTGTGGTGCGGTATCCCAATAAGGAGAATGATAATTTCTCATGCCATTGTTTGTGCCTTTCGACCATCTTCCTTAGTATCTTCTTGATATTCTTGTTGGCTGCCTCCACAGCTCCATTCATCTGAGGCCTGTAGGCTGTAGAGTTCTTGTGTTTGATCTTGAATATTTCACACATTGCTTTCATCAAGTCGCTGTTGATATTGGAACCATTATCGGTGATGACTGATTTCGAAATTCCAAACCGACAAACAATGCGGTCGCGGATGAAATCTGCCACAACCTTCTTAGTGACCACCTTGTATGATGTTGCTTCGACCCATTTGGTAAAATAATCGATTGCCACTAAGATGAACCTGTGCCCATTTGATGTGGCAGGCTCGATAGGTCCGATAACATCCATTCCCCAAGCGGCGAATGGCCATGGTGAGCTTGTTGCAGTAAGCACGTTTGGAGGCACCTTTATCATATCTGCATGTATCTGACAGCGATGGCATTTGCGAACATACTAGATACAGTCTGTTTCCATAGTCATCCAAAAATACCCTGCTCGGAGTATCTTTTTTGCTAAGACAAAACCATTCATGTGCGGCTCGCGGGTCCCTGCATGCACTTCGTCAAATAGCCCGGATGCTTCTTTTGCTTCGACACACCTTAGTAAACCCAAATCGGGAGTCCTCCTATACAGGATGCCTCCACTGTGAAAGAAGTTGCTGGATAACCTACGAAGTGTGCACTTTTGAGTAGCATTGGTAAGTTTTGGGTATTCCCCTGTTGTCAAGTACTCCTTGATGTCATGGAACCATGGCTTTCCATCCACTTCTTCCTCAACGTGGGCACAATAAGCTAGCTGATCATGAATCTTTATTGGGATGGGATCAATGAAATTTGTATCTGGATGCTGGATCATGGATGATAAAGTAGCTAATGCATTAGCAAACTCGTTCTGGACTCTGGGGACGTGCTGAAATTCTGTCTTTGTGAACCTTTTCCTCAACTCCTATATGTGATGCAAGTAGGGATGTATCTTAGAGTTCTTGGTTTCCCACTCTTCTCGAACCTGATGTATGAGCAAGTCTGAGTCCCCTATCACTAGCAACTCCTGAACGTTCATGTCAATGGCCATTTTGAGCCCCAAGATACAGGCTTCATATTTGGCCATATTATTGGTTCAAGGGAACCTGAGCTTGGCGGATACCGGGTAGTGCTGGCCGGTTTCTGATACTAGGACTGCTCCTATGCTAACTCCTTTGAAATTCGCAGCTCCGTTGAAAAACAACCTCCAACCATCATAGGATTCTGCAATATCTTCTCCTATGAAAGATACCTCGTCATCGGGAAAATATGTTTTTAGGGGCTCGTATTCTCCATCCATGTGATTCTCGGCGAGATGATCCGTCAAGGCTTGCCCTTTGATTGCTTTCTGTGTCACGTAAACAATGTCAAATTCACTTAGCATGATTTGCCACTTGGCGAGCTTGCCAGTGGGCATGGGTTTCTGGAAGATATACTTCAGAGGGTCCATTCTAGATATGAGATAAGTAGTGTAAGCACAGAAGTAATGCCTCAACTTCTGCGCGACCCAAGTCAGAGCACAACAAGTGCATTCTAAAAGAGAATATCGGGCCTCGTGTGGTGTGAACTTCTTACTGAGATAGTATATGGCCTGCTCTTTTCTCCCTGTTTCATCATGTTTTCCCAGAACACAACCGAATTCTCCATCCAATACCGCAAGGTAAAGCAATAGGGGTCTTCCTGGATCAGGCAGAACCAAGACTGGTGGCGTTGATAGGTATTCCTTGATTCTGTCGAAGGCTTTCTGACAATTATAAGTCCACTTGGTAGCAGCATCCTTTTTCAACATTTTGAAGATAGGTTCACAAATGACAGTGGACTGAGCTATGAACCGGCCGATATAGTTGAGTCTCCCCAGGAAACTCATCACGTCCTTCTTGTTCTTTGGCGGCGGCAATTCTTGGATAGCTTTGACCTTTGATGGATCCAATTCTATTCCTCGACGACTCACGATGAAACCCAATAATTTTCCAGCAGGAACCCCGAATGCACAATTGGCGGGATTCAGTTTCAGATTGTACCTCCTCAGTCTGTTGAAAAACTTCCTTAGGTCTTCCATGTGATCCCTGGCTTCTTGGATTTGATGATGATGTAATATACATATACCTCGATCTCCTTGTGTATCATGTCATGAAAGATGGTAGTCATGGCTCTCATGTAGGCGGCACCAGCATTCTTCAAACCGAATGGCATCATTTTGTAACAATACATTCCCTATGGCGTGATGAAATCCATTTTCTCTACATCTTCCTCATCCATCCATATCTGATGATACCCAGTAAAACAATCAACAAAAGACTGCAACTCATGCTTGGTGCAGTTGTCGATAAGAATGTGCATGTTAGGCAAGGGGAAGTCGTCTTTGGGACTAGCCCGATTAAGATCTCGATAGTCAACACAAACTCTAATTTTCCCATCATTTTTTGGCACTGGCACGATGTTGGCTAACCATGTCGGATACTCTACTACCCTGAGAACCTTGGCTTTGACTTTCTTGGTAACCTCTTCTTTGATTTTGAAACTCATATCGGATTTGAATTTCCTGAGCTTCTGCTTTACCGGCAGACATGTTGGATCTGTTGGTAGTTTGTGAGCTACAATGGATGTGCTGAAACCAGTCATATCATCATATGACTAGGCGAATATGTCTTCATATTCCTTTAGGAACTCCGTGTACTCTTTCTTTTCTGATGGTGATAGGTGAATACTGATGCGCGTTTCTTTGACATTCTCTGTATCTCCCAGATTAACGACCTCAGTTTCATCCAAGTTAGACTTAGGCCTATTTTCAAAATTCTCAACCCCTCTAACGACCTCTTCTGGTATATCATACTCTTCTGAATCCGTATCCGTTTGTTGCGTTGTCTCGTTGCAAGTCACAATTGTTGGTACATCGTCAAGGCAAGTAATGGTAATGTTGTGTAAAATAAAGTGAATGATAGAAAAGATAATAAGAGAGAGATATAAAATAAACTGAAATGCTTCGATTGAATTCATAATTGTTTTGAATATCAGAGCTCTTTTCAAAATTAAAAACAATGCGGAAATAAAAAGTAAAAATGTGATGCATGGTGCTTTTGTTTAGCCTTGCTACCCCGAAGCTTTCCGGGCCCTGGTGGTTCTGATTGACCAATTGCTGAGGCGCTCTCCTTAGTTCACAACTTGTATAGAAGGGCCTTCCTCCCCTTCCTCCCCTTCCTCCTTGAAAATAACATAGCAGTCCACATCATCATCCTCCAGGAACAGATTCTTCATGACTGCCAATGTTTCATCTTCCTTCGACCCATATATAGTATCTGCCGGGTGGAAAGTCTGCTCCAGGTGAGGTATCGTATGCTCCAGTGGGTAGTAGGGACCACGCCATGGTGGCGACCAGTGATTGAACTCCTCCCAAGTGTACTCATACCCCAGAACAAATGTAGTACCATGTTTCTTCAGCTTGATGGGTTTGGCGATTCCCTGGAGGTTTTTGCCGAGTCCCTTTCCAGGTTCGTATCCACACCAATTCAGGATACTTTCAATCTTGTTATCCCACCATTTATCTTTGTCTACAGCGTTGACTCTTTCAATGTGGTGGTATGTTTCTCCGCCTATTCTCCTTCTGCCTCCAATCATCGGGATGGTCTGGCAACTATATATGGGGTTGCTACCATCGCCATGAATAATCACCTCTTGGTGATTCCATTCGAACTTCACTGCCTGATGCAGGGTCGATGCTACAGCTCCAGTGGCGTGGATCCATGGTCGGCCCAACAGCAAATTGTAGGATGCCGGGACATCTATCACTTGAAAGTCAACGTCGAACCAGGTTGGCCCCATTTGCAAGCATAGGCTAATCTCTCCGATAGTAGACCTTTGGGACCCATCGAAGGCTTTGACATTGATGTCCCCATCTTTGATCTCGTGCAGGCTCTTTCCCAATGTTCTGGGAGTTATCAAGGGACAGATGTTGAGTCTGGAGCCTCCATCGATCAAGACTCTAGTGATGAAGTAATCCTCGCATTGCACGGTAATGTGCAGGGCCATGTTGTGACTCAGTCCTTCCGGTGACAGCTCATCTTCGTGGAAGGTGATTTTGTGGCTTTCCAGTATTTGTCCTACCATATTTCCCATTTTGCCTCCAGTTATGTTGCTGGGCACATAAGTTTCGCTCAATATCTTCATCAAGGCATTTTTGTGTGCGTCAAAGCTCTGTAGAAGAGCTAGGACGGAGATCTGCGCTGGTGTTTTGTTCAACTGCTCAACGACCGAATACTCCTTAGCTTGTATTTTCCTCCAAAGATCATTGGGCCCAATTTCAATAGTCCGTACAGAGGCTTGCTTACTGGGCTCGGCTAGGTGCTCTTGAGTGTAAACCCTGCCTGTTCTGGTCATACCCTACGCAGCAATTGCTTCTCCAGTCTTGGTCTTCCCTTTCCTCCTAGCTTCAGCCATGTAATCTCATGGTATGGCATTTGAGTGGATCGGTGTTATGTCTGACATTGCTACAGGAATGGGTACCCTTGGTGGTAACATAGCAACTTCGAAAGGTGTCGGTGCCTTCGGGACTCCAAACTCAACTTTAATTGGTCCGAGCGCCTTGACAGAAGAAGGTGCTTCAAATTCGAGAGGTATAGACATATTTACTTCATCGCCCTTGGAGGGCTGATTCTGCACAACAATTGGGTTAAGTGTGACCACCGGTTTCTTTGGCTTATCACCCTCAACAATCAATCCTACGACCCCTTAGGGTCCCAGTCATCTTCGATCTCGATCATGTAAATATCTCCGCCTTTGTGATCAGGCAGAGGGTTGTTGCAGACATTAGGAGCAGGCTCCTTTGCTACTATAACCTTATGGTCGGAGCGACACTCGTCAATAGTATATCCTTTCATGTCGGAGTGGTACGCACAGGTCTTATTAGGGTTGACCCACTGGGAAGGATTTTCTGGAGTTATGGCAGGGATAGGGAAGACGTAACCAGCAGCTTTAAGTCTCTCATACAGGTGGTCAATTGGCTCAGCGATGGCCGTATATTATCTGGGAGGTCTGCGGTCAAAATTTGGTCTGGGTCTAGGGAAATTTTGGCAAGTGGGAGGTGATTGGTAGTGAAAGGGTTGGGCATTATAAGCTTGGTAAACAGGTGCAGGTTAAGAGTATCTGGGTGAAGTGGGTTGATATGTGGGAAGGGGAGATGATTGGTAAACAGGTGGTGGATTTTGGTAAGAGGGTGCGGGTGCTCGGTAATTTAGGATGGGCTGATATGTAAGTGGAGGTTTTAGTGGTGATTTGGCTCCCTGTGCGACCATCACGGCACTCACATCCTTCTTCTTGGACGTGCCACTAGATTGTAAAACCTTGTTGGTAGCCTGCAATGCTTCAAGATTAGTAACCGTACCATTCTTAATGCCTTCCTCAATTCTTTCTCCCAGCTTGATGATATCGGAGAATTTCTGGCCCTCGATCAGCATCAACCTCTCATAACATTGTGGATCCTGAGTCCGGATGAAGAATCTGTTCATCTGTTCCTCTTCTAAGGCCGGTTTGACCTTAACGGCCTCTGATCTCCAACGAGTAGCATACTCGCAGAATGTCTTGGTAGGCTTTTTCTTCAAATTCTGGATATAGAATACATTTGGTGCATTCTCTGTATTGAATCGGAACCTGTTCATGAAATCTGATGCCATACCTACCCAGCTTGTCCATTTCTTGGGGTCCTGGCTGATGTACCAGAATAAAGCATCCTCCTTCAAACTTATCATGAAGAGTTTCATACGGATTTCCCATCCCTTCCGACTCCAACCAGCTTATCACAATATGTCCTCAAATGGACTCTGGGATCTCCTGTGCCATCGAACATTTCAAACTTGGGAGGTTTGTACCCCTCCGGAAGTTCAACATCTGGCTGAATGCAGAGGTCCTCATAATTCAGCTCCTCTATACCTTTGTTTCCTTCCATGCCCTGGACTCGGCTGGTCAACTTCTTGAGTTCTGCTGCCAAATTTATGATAAGAGACTCCTTGTCATCAGACTCAGGTGCACTTGAGATTGGTTGAGTGTAGCGGGGTACGGTATCTACGTAGATGGGAGTGTTGTGGAGGTGGTCGTTTGTGGTGTTCTGTGGTTCAGGAATGAGTAATGGAGTGTTGTTTGCAGTATGGAATGTGTTGCAGTGTTGAGCATGAGTGGGTTGCATCTGTGGTTGTGGGGTGTTCTGTGGAGGTGCGGGATTTTGAGCATTTGTAAAGTTGACATCAGGAGCGGTGAGAGAGAGTGATAAATTTGCCAAGTTCCGAACTTGATCCAGTTCTTCTCAGAACTTCAATAATTTCTACTCAAGTTGGGCAGCAGTTTCCTTAGAAATCGGGGTACCCTGAGGAATCTCAGTTCTTTCAATTTCCTTTCTGGCGCTTGAATCTCCCATTCTACCTTTGTTCTTGTTCCGGATAGGACTCGGAGGAGGAGGAGGTGGAGGGCCCTTGGATCTCGTACTGTATGATGATGGTGCCAGAATGCACGAACTAACCTTTGGGGAGGGGAATAATAAAAGAAAAGAAAAACGAAAAAGGTAACAAGTTAGTGCGGATTATGAGAAGAAAATGTTGCAATATTTAAACACATTGTGCAAGAATATAAATCGCGTCCTAATTTGGGTGCCTCGTTGTGCTCGAGGTAGGCCTAGCGACAAATTAATTTGGAGAACTTATAATGCTAAATGCCTCATTTTATTGACAAAAATAAGACGAATCCCAAAACGACACTAAAATAGCGGAAAGTAAAAATGTCACTAATGGCCATTGGCCTTATTACATTAAAAGCGAAAAGAAAGACTCCTAACTACTTGGTCCCAGAAGGACCTTCTTCAGGTTGAATGTTCTCGTTGATCAAGTCCTCCAGCTCGCGCAGATTTTCCAATAAAAATGCTATCGCCAGACGTTCTCATTTGCCATCCTCAATATTTTGACAGTCGGTGACTCTTTTCCTCACTTTCCCTTCCAATTCCAGCAAGCTGTACTCCAGGTATTCTAGCTTCTCACTAGCCTTGGTGACTCTCTCTTTCCATTTGTTGATTTTGTTGCTCGATAGGAGGTTTCTCCACCAAGTCTGCAAGAGTGAAGGTATGTTTACCATACCAAAGTTAGGAACTTTGTCATTCATTTTCTGCAAAACAAAAGGGTTAAGACCTCACCCCCACCGGACTCGACTATTTAATACCAATAATCAGCACAACAAGCATTTAGTTCTCCAAATAAATGCACAGAACATGTAGGTGTCCATTTGGGTTTCAGGGAAACCCGATGGACTTGGGACAAGGCTATCTTAATGAGTCATTATGCGGACAACATAACTGACTCGGCTAGGTTTGACCATGATGCATGTACAATTGAATAGAGTAAGGTTTCTATTGGGGTATTAGACAGGTACCCTTTAGCGGACAACTCAAGAGGGAAAGGCACGGAACCGTCGACTGCACCGTTGATCGACTGGTTTTACCGCAAATACGCCTTTGCCAAATTTAAAGGGTGATAATATTGGAATAGCGCAACCACTCATTATAAGCGTCGATATGGTATTTGTTTGGCACGAGTGGAATATGATGTTGAAGATGCAGTTTACAAGAATGAAACAAATTGACATGTATTTCCACGTTCATAAGATAAATGATTACAGTAATTACAGTAATCACAACAGTATTGAAATAAAGCAGTAAAGGAAAGCAGTTAAAGGAAAGAAAAGACATGAAGAGCCAAGTCAGTTTCGTAGTGAAAGAATAAAAGACAGTAAATAGCAATTAATGAGATGGTAAAGTCACAAGCAACATGCAATGGTAAAAGCCTAAAGATTCCCCAGCAGAGTCACCATGCTATCGACGCCCCTTTTTTCTACGCGTGGGTCGAAATCAAGTATACGACATTGGGAGGACAACTCTATTCCCTTTCGAGAATTGGGTCTTAGAAGTTGAAGAGTCGCCACCTAATGATTATAGTGCATTAGGACACTTTTAAGAAAGGTTTGAGATGAAGAGACCAGAGATTAGGGTAAGGGATAGAAATTATCCCGAGGGGAAGGTGTTAGGCACCCCTCAGGATCCACAAGTGTGGTTCCGGCCATGCTACAATTGTGACTTTAAGAAGACAAGTAGAAAAATAAAGCAAAGGGCTTCACATAGTTTTGCAAACAAGTTTAAGAGTTGAAGAAGTAAAGAGTTTAGAAAATTAGTTTTAAAGGAAAACTTAAAAATTAATAAGCAAAGGGGAGAGGGGTCCTAGGTTTACAAATAATATGGATCACATCAATGCAATATCCAGCAATCACTCCTCAGAAGAGGGGTCGCACTTGATATTAGCGCACCGATCATCATATCCATATTCTACCCTTCCCACCCCGTTAAGGTATTAAAGCGCGGAAAGTTTCGTTACTTATTGCATGCTAGTACCCGTCCCAATCCTATCAGTCCCGGAGGCATTTAGGACAACTAATCCTAAAGGAAAAGGGATTTGGGGCCTTTTGAGAGTTTCAAAGGACAAAATACTAAGGCGTTAATCAAAATACATAATACAAGTAAAAGTGGAGGCAGATAAGCAAGTAAGGCTCAAGTAAACCTCCTTAAATCAGATAAGCCATAGAGTTTAGGATGTCTTGCATGTACTGGTTTGGTCTTTAAAAATTAAAGCGATAAGTGGACTGATTCAACACATACTTTTAGACAGGAAGTCCGCATTAGGCTCACTTGAATGCAGTTCTTAAGGACTAGTCTACTTTAATTAGTCAACTTTACCTTAAGTGTAGGACAGAACTACTGATTGTAAAGGAGTTGTAGAATAAGATAAGTTTCAGAAAAGATTGACTTAATACAAAGAAAATGATTTAAAATGAGTTTCAGAAAACATACTTGTTTAAGAAAAAGAGTTTCCGAGTTTTAACAAAAGAACTGAATTGCAGACTAATTCAAAAGGTTTATCAGATAAGTATAAAGAAGTGAATTCAGATTGATTTGAAAAAATGTTTGTCAAATTATCAGGAAAGTAGTAAGTTTTCAGAAAATATGCACTGATTTGAGAATATTTATCAAGAAGGAAAAAGATGCACTGATTTGGTTGCAAGAAAAGTTTTAAGGGTTCAGAAAACGTGCAGAAAGTTGCTTGTTTTAGCAAAAAGGGTCAGTACTGTTTTAGACGAGTGAAACAATTCTGATTTAAAGTTCCTATAGGCGTGATCTCTACGAGTTGCTGATTTTAATACCTTTCAAACATTAACAGCCTTATAAACATGATATCTATATGCTGATTTATCATTAAACCTAACGGTTTGCCTAATGTCATTATAAATGCAGAAATGTGAATCCCTATAGGCATGGTATCTATATGCATAGTTGCAGAAATCAGAAAGTTAGATCCTATAGGCATGGTTTCTACTTGTGAGTTGCATAGATTAACAGTAAAAGTCCTATAGACATGGTTTCTACTTGTGAGATTGCATAGATAAATCCCCTCCCCTTTTCACTAAAATCCCAAGTTTATACAAATTATTACATACCAGAAAAATAAGACAGAAATAAAAATACATCAGAAATTACAGCTACATCCGAGAAGCCAAATTCAGACTTAGTATCTAACAATTTGAGATTGAACCACTTCCGAGATTCAGATTTCCAAAGCCTTATCTTATCTAGGGTATTTCAGAGATCCAAGAAATTTCAAAAATTCCAGGCAGTGCTTACACCCGAGATATAAATCAGAAAGAGTTATAGTGCAGTGTGGAAGGGCCAGCCCTCAGGTCCCTCAGGTGTCCAAGTTCAGAGGGAGCTTAGGGAGTCCCAAGGCAATGCTCACAAGAGAGGGGCAGAACTTAGTTTCTAAGAATGAGTGCAAGTGCAAGAGGGGGTTAGGGAGTGTCATGGTAGGCTGGGGGTCATGCCTAGCCATAGGATAGGCTGGCACACCCCTGACCAGGCCTGTTCAGCCAACAAAGAAGAGCACAGACCCAAAGAAGGTCAGACTATGGTCTGGACAGTGATTAGGACACTGCCAGACCAAAGTCTCAAGCTCAGAATACACATAAAGGGAAAGGGGAATGGGAATTGAAAGAGTTTAGGACTCAGGGAGTCCAGTCCATATACATGAACAACAATATCAAGGGTTGTCATATTTTCTGAACCATAACTCAACATACAAAGGGTTTAGGGATGGGGATTCATATAGGAGCAGGAATAAACAAACTTGAAAAAAGCAGTAAAATAAACAAAGAGAAGACTGAAGCAGAAACACATAAGAGAGAGGAAGAATTTAAACAAGAAGAGACATACCAGTTGCAGAAAAGTAAGCAGGAAGAAAGGCAGAATACTTGCAGCCAAAGCACAATCAGAGAAGATGACTCTAGCTTATGAGTTCAGAGAAAAACTCGAATGTTTTTAAGAAAAACTAAGAGTATTTGAGAGAAGAAGTAGTGACTTATGTTTTGTGTGTTCGTGATATGCAATGTGTTAGTGAGTGTCATGCAAAAGAGAATGGGGGGTACTTATAGTACTGAAGACGAGTAAAGAATAAGGTAACAAGTATAGCTTTAACACAAATATGGTCATGATCACAATCAGAATCAATTAACACAAGACTTCCCTTTAATCAAGGGATTATTGTTCAAACGGATACTAACATGATCAAAAATAAGGAAAGAAAAATCAGTCTATAAGCAGAATGGTTGTTGCGATAAAAGGAGCAGTAAAATCATACAATAGGTATTTAAGCCCAAGTACAGGATTGTTCTTATTTTTGGAAAGGGTTTAGTAAGGCCAAACCAAGAAAGAGAAACAATTAACCCTTAACAAGCGAGTAAGGGGGAAAAGTTTTGAAATCAGTTATGAGTTTGAAAATCAATCACAGAAGGGACTCAGTATATAAAGGAATGCACAAGTAATAGACATGTGAGGCCAAGCTATGGCAAAGAAACAACATACAGTAGTAGCATAGAGCAAGCATTCGAAGCATGATAGTCAGGTTTCAGTGGTTTAGTAATAGAGAAAAGGATCAGTGGCATGCAAAGAGTCGAGTGAGAATCATAGTCGAGTTTGACAGGTAGCAAGAACTCAGAACCAAAAGAGTCACATAAAGAAAAAAAAGAGTTGAAGTAAAGGAATCACATTGAGCAATTTCAACAGACGAAGAACTTCAGGAACTCAAATAGACCCCCAAAGAACTAGGGTTTTCAAAATCAGTCAGGTTTAGAGGCGATAAACAAGTGAAACAAGCAAACAAATTCAGAATCTCGAATAAACCCCAAAATTAGGGTTTTCAACATGCTAACTCAGATAGAAAAACAAGGTAAACGAATGTTAACAAACAGACTAAGAAACTCAAACAGAATCTCAAGAATTAGGGTTTTAAACATGCTAACTCAGATAGAAAACAACACAAGCAAAACACAGTAAAACATGTCAAGAATCAGAGAAGAGATTCGAAATACCTTAACATAAAACCTTAATTAAAGAATAAAGAGTTTTGAAAGCAAAAAAAAATTAAAGAAACTTTGAGAAAGATGCTTAGAAAGTTCGAACGCATATAGATCCGGGGCAGATCTGAAATAAAATCGAAGGAGCCTTAGAGATTAGGATTTCCTAAGAAACCCAGGCGATGAGAAAGGCTTTGAAAACCATCGATCTAAGCAGGAAAGTCGAAGATCGAAGTCGAATAGCCATGGCTGACCTGGACAAAGGTTGAAGACGACCGGAGAACAGTCATCAAGCAAAGGCTTGATTGAAACCCCTTCAAGATCTAGTCATAGGACCTCAAAGATGAGCACGTAGAGGCCATGAGAGGCTGGTACAGGTCTCTGATGAGCCTGGGAAGCCATGGATTAGGGTTTCAGTGAGAGGCGGCGGCTAGGGTTTGAGGTGGGTTGAGAGAGAGTTGAGAGAAAGAAGGGATTCAAAGGCGGCGTCTCTGAAGGAATGGGGTAGGTTTAGGGGTCGTTTTAAATTAAAAAGGAAAGAATCAATGGTGGCCGTTGATCTAAGTGATCAACGGCCGAGATTGAACGGGGTTATGGGCTGGGTCGGTTGAGTAGGTGCTGGGTCAGATTTAAGGTAATTGGGCTGGGTAGTTTGGGCTCAAATTTGGGCCTGAGTTGGGTTAATTAGGGGTGCCAAATTGGCTGAAATTGAAATACAATTGAGGCTAGATTGTAAATAGCCACTTTTCCCATTTTGTTTTATAAAAAATAGCAATAATGATTTTAAGAATAAATTAAAAGTACCGGGTAAAAAAATATCATATAAATATTAATTAAAAAATGTTGGGGTTAATTTTATAATTATAAGATGCTATCAATTACTAAATAGGCTATAATTGCAATTATATGCAATTTAGCTTTTAAAATGCCAAAAGAATTTGTAAAAATGTGCAAAAATCACCTTAATCGTATTTTGATATAAATATGGGAATAAAAAATAAATTATTCACCAAAATTGATGATTTTGGGAATAATTATAGATTTTGTACTGCTAAAATAGACAATAAATTGATTTTAAAAAATCTTTAAGAATTAGAAAAAATACCAAAACTCTTGGGGCATGCTTATATATGCATGTACATGCTATTTTGAAAGTATTTTGTATAGAAATACATAGGGAAAAATTGGGTATCAACAAATACTTCCTAAATTAAGATTTCACCCCTAGGAGACGCACTTCCTAGTTTGAGTCATTTAAGTTCGGCCCTAGAAGACGCACTTCCTAGTCTGGTTTATTGAAGTTTTACCTGTAGGAGACGCACTTCCTAATCAAGGTCTTTCAAGTTATTCTTTTAGGAGACGCACTTCCTAAAATTGAGAGTTCATTCATAGGAGACGCACTTCCTAGTTTGGTTCATTCAAGTTTCACCCGTAGGAGACGCACTTCCTGATTTGGGTCTTTCAGATTTTATTTTTAGTAGACGCATTTGCTGGTCAAAGTTTCTTGATTTTACTCATAGGAGATGCACACCCTAGTCGAGTCTCTAGTTTACTTTCATCATTGCATCAATAGCATAAGTGGTTTACAGTTTTGCTAACAATTCACAAATCTTCCGAGTGTAAACTGGGGTAGAAAATTTTGTTTGTTTTGTTATTTTGATTGAAGGCACCCACCTGGAGAACAAGGGAATTTGTTTTGGAATTATCTCAAGTTTCAAGGGAAAGCAGTTCAAGTTTCGAAGGAAGACAGGTCAAGTTCAGCAATCAGGCGCCCACCTGGAGAACAAGGGAAGACAATTCAAATTTCAAGGGAAAGCAGTTTCGAAGGAAGACAATTCAAGTTTCAAGGGAAAATAGTTCGAGTTTCAAGGAAAAGTAGTTCAAGTTTCAAAGGAAGACAGTTCAAGTTTTGGCAATCAGGCGCTCACCTGGAAAACAAGGGAATTCACTTCAGAATGCAATTCAAGTCAGCAACAAAAGAAGCTCACGGCAAGAATGTGAGTCAATAGTCTGAGATGATCAACAGAAGTTAGTCACAATCCAGAATAAAAAAAAAGCAAGAAGTGAATCCAAATGTATAAGTTGATGAAAGATGTGAGCTGCTCAAGGCATGTTTGAGGTCACAAGCACTGGATGTTCGATCTTGATCCGAAAAGCTGAAGAAGAATGAACTAGCACCTGCAACTAGCAAGCGTCAAAGTTCAAATCTAAAGTCTGCATGAAAACCATTCAAGACTCAAGATCAAGCTTCAGAAGACTTATAGATAGGAATCTTGTAATTCATAGTTGATAGGCTTAGTTAGTCTTTTTTTTTTTTTGATTTTGATGTAATAACAGGACCGCAGACCGGAACCTCGATGGAATGGCACCTCGATCGGCTCTCTACCTCGGTATACTCCATCACCTCATTCACTTCTGAACTACACGTGGCCTGATTCCTTTATAGCCAAGGATATGTAGGCAGCTCAGATATCAGGGCTCGGTCACATTCTCCTTCCTCTTAGTTTTTGGTATCTATAAATAAGGGTCGGGTCAAAAACTTGTCTAGTCATTCTTTGTCTGAAAATACTTCGTGCTTCTAATCAAAGAGGGGCAGCTGTAGACATGTGATTTTTGACCCTCCCCAAGATTTTACATATTTTAGCATTTAAATACTTAGTTTAGGTCTAATATAGTTATTTCAACTAGTTTTGACTCTTTTACCTTATTTTATCACGAAAAATAAAAATTACAAAAAAAAAATTTTCTTTTTAGTTGCTTTTAGTTTATATACCTTTTGTAAAACTAAAAAAAATACAAAAATAGTACCTTATTTTTATTTTAATATGATATTTCAAAATACCAAAAAATAGGTTTGTTTTAACGGTTAGTCTTATTCTATTAGTTATTTTACTTAAGTGGGATTAATTAGTAAATGAGGTCGTATTTTAGTGTTGTTTACGGAGAAAGAATAAAATTTGGGCTCAAACAACCCATGTTTAAGCCTAATTTTCAGAACTAGCCCATAATTCCCAAGCCCATAATTCCTAGGCTCATACCTCTTAACCTAAAAAACCTTACAAAAAGAGACCCTAGACCTAACTTTCCAGCCCTTTTTTTCAGATTTGGACCAACCTAGACAAAAACCTTTTCTTCTTCATGAAAAAACCCTAGAGGAGCTAAAAAGGATCAGCAGCAGCCGTTACATACACGACCCCCCCTGAAGCTTCTTCTTCTTTGAACCCCCCCACCCCCCCACCCCAGCCGTTACCCCTCCTGTTAAACAAACCAGTGACCAAACAACCTAAACTAGCCGTTGTTCGCCGAAAGCCAGAAGCAGCGATGCCACCAGCAACACCCTCGCCAACACCAAAAGCTGCAACAAAAAAAACCTTCAGAGGATGACCCCATCTCCCTAACACCAGAGTCCCGTCGCCAGCCATACCCATTCATCTCAAATCTGACGCTCCCTCACTAGTGAACTCACCGGAAAACGAACCCTAGTAGTTGCTTCTTTTCTTTGTTTTTTTTTCTTGTCAAAATTTATAGTTGATTTATGTCATGAATTCAACCATAGTGTTCAATATCATTACTAGCCATTGAATCTTCTGCTGTGTCTAAATCAGATGGTTAAAAATGATTTGAATCTTTCGGGCGCAGGCCATATGTGTTTTGTTTTGTTCTAGTTGCCGGAAAAATGAAAACACGGAGGTGCAATCTTTAGATCTGATCTATTTCCGGTATCGATTAGTGGCTTTCTGTTCTTGGGTTGTATTTTAGTTCGAGGTTCGTCCGGTCCGCGTTCCAAATTCCAAAGGTCGGATATTTTGTTAATTGGCAAGGTTCTATTTGAGGTCCACTCCTAAACCTCGTTTTTAACTAATTTTCAGCATTCTTCTTATGTGTTTGAGATATGAATGTTATTGATTATTTTGTTTGCTTCATTGTTGATCTAAAATCTGTTTTAAGTAGTTTATTAGTTTATGTTTTCGAATTTGAAATTTTGATTTAATACCAAGCAAGTGTGTGAATTGTTTAGGCTGAAGTTTGTCATGGATTGTTTGAATGGCCTTAGGGATTGGGTATAATATGAAAAAGAAAAGTAGACTCTTAATATTTTCATCACTTATATTTCATCATTTGCGTTAGAAACATGTACACGTTCGCGTGACATAATAACGATCTTAAAAACGAAATCGGGGTATGCGTTCGCGCAACTTCGACTAAACTTTCTTAATAATAATAAGGCATTATTAATTGTGGACACGTTCGCGTGACACGATTCTTGACGTGCCAAACCAAATGGGTACACGTGCGCGTGACCTGTTTCAAGATAATCTTTTAATTAAAAAGAGGAAAATGCACATAGGTTCTAAAAATGAGTGATTAGATAATTTGATTAAGCCAAGTATGATCAAAGCGACCGTGCTAAAACCACGGAACTCGGGAATGCCTAACACCTTCTCTCGGGTTAACAGAATTCCTTACCCGGATTTCTGTGTTCGCAGACCAAAAATAAGAGTCAAACTTTCCTCGATTCGGGATTTTAAATCAGTGACTTGGGACACCATAAATTATCCCAAGTGGCGACTTTGATTTTAATAAATAATCATGTTTCAATTGTCACTTAAATTGAAAAAAACTCCCTTTATACCCCCTTCCGGTGGTAGTAAAAAGGAGGTGTGATAGACTCGGTGTTCTTTGATGTCAAGAGTGCGTTCATCAAGGTTACCTCATCGACCGTGAACATTTCTTTAGTGGCTGGTTGTTCTCCGTAAAATATATTGATCCCTCTCGGTGTGGGGAACTTTAATGCTTGGTGTAGTGTCGAGGGTATTGCCCTCATGTTGTGAATCCATGGCCTTCCGAATAGAGAATTATATCTCATATCTCCTTCAATCACATAGAACTTTGTTTCCTGAATGGTCCTGGTGGTATTTATCGGCAGAGTTATCTCCACTTTAGCAGTTTCGCACACCATGTTGAATCCATTTAAAACTCGGACTGCATGCACTATTTGGTCTCGTAGACCCAGCTGTTCCACGACCCTCGGTCTAATGATATTGGCCGAGCTACCTGGATCAATTAACACACGCTTAACTCGATATTTACTTATGAGTATAAATATTACCAGTGCATCATTATGTGGTTGCACGATGCCTTCAGTGTCCTCGTCGTTGAAAGATACGGTCCCCTCCGATATATAATCTAGAGTCTATTTTTCTCTTGTAATGGACACCTTAGTGCGCTTTAGCATCGGCCCTTGGGGGACGTGGACTCCACCAATGATTATGCTAATGAGGCGTTGGGGTTCCTCTTGCTTGGTTTGCTTGTTGGAGTCCCTATTCCTAAAGTGATTTTTGGCTCGATCACTCAGAAATTCTCGGAGATGTCCATTATTGAATAACCGGGCTACTTTTTCTCTTAATTTTCGGTAGTCTTCAATCCTATGGCCGGGAGTACCATGATACTTACACATTAGGTTGGGGTCCCTTTGGCCAGGATTGGACTACAATGGTCGAGGCCATTTGGTATCTTTGATGCGTACGATGGCAAATATGATGTCGGCAACATCAACACTGAAGTTGTATTCCGATAATCTCGGTGTCTCCTTGGCCCCGAGTGGCCTGTCGAAACTGTTTTTATACTTGAGTCCCCGACTATTGTGGCCTCGATCGTTCCTTTTTTCTCACCTTACAGTCTTATGTCCGGACCCATTCCCCCTTCGATCTCCGTTATATGGTTGATATCGATCTCTGTTCGGTCATGGTTCATGATCGATGACTCTTTTTGATCTGTCACTAGTTATGACGGGATATACGAATCCAGAAGGGGTCCCGAGCTGTTCATCTTCGACTCTGATTCTTGACTGGTACCTGTTATGGATGTCGGCCCAAGTTACCGTCGGGTATTCTATCAAATTTTATTTTAACTGTTGCGAAGCCAATGAGCTTTGGTGGTAAGGTCCTTGGGTGAATGCCTGAACATCCCAATCGTCCGCGACCGGAGGCAGATCCATCCATTCCATTTGAAACCTCGACACGAATTTCCTAAGCATTTCGTTATCTCTTTGCTTTACTCTGAAAAGGTCTGACTTCCTGGTCTCGACCTTGATGGCCCCAGCGTGCGCCTTTACAAAGGCATCTGCAAGCATAGCAAGTGAATCAATAGAATTAGGGGGTAAGTTGTGGTACCATATCATAGCTCCTTTTGACAAGGTTTCTCCAAACTTCTTCAGCATAACAGATTCAATTTCATTATCTTCTAAGTCGTTCCCCTTGATGGCACACGTGTAAGAGGTCACATGTTCATTCAGATCAGTTGTTCCATTGTACTTCGGAATTTTAGGCATATAGAACTTCTTTGGGGTTGGTTTCGGAGCTGCGCTCGGAGGGAAAGGCTTTTGGACAAATTTCTTGGAATCCAGGCCTTTCAATATCAGAAGAGCTCCAGGGATCTGATCAACCCTGGAGTTATAGGTCTCCACTTTTTTGTCGTTGGCTTCGATCTTCTTTTCCCCCGGTTCCACCCGCTTCGTCAGTTCCTCGAGCATCTTTATTATTTCGGGGCTGACCCCGACTTCTGTTTCACCCGGCCTTTTCGAGGTTCGTTCATTTCTTCAGGTGTTCTCTCGAGATAGTCGGGCTCAACTCTGCTGGGGGCGTGGTTTTGGTTCTATAACTGGGCTATCGCCACCTGTTGAGCTTGTAACATTTCGAAGAGCACTCACAAATTGATCCTATCACCTTCACCGTCGTGCATACCCCGGGCAACCGACCTAGCTGCTCCACAAATGATGTTCTCTGGGTCGATAGGCAAGTTAGCATCGATGGCCACGTAGGAGTTAGCATCGATTGGGTCTGCGACCAGGACCCCGTTGGGGTCAGCTGGGGGAACCTCACTGTTGGGCATTATATTGTTGTTCTCGCCATGGTGGCTAGACTCGGCATCAACATTCAAGTGAGCGGATTGAGAGACTGACATTCTTAAATTTACCTAAAATTAAAATCTCAAAGAACAAGCATGATGCAAAGTGCGTTATGGAAATTTGTATCAAAATGCCATTATTATCCTTAGCCCCACGGTGGGTGCCAAACTGTTTACCCTAAAAAACGGATAACAATTGAATTTATATATGGTTTTAAGGATACGCGGGTTAATTCGATATAAATAATTAATGAAATTAGATTAAATAAATGAAAGACGTAATAAATTGCCAAACCAATCATAAGAATGATCCCAGACTCGGTAAATGGCTTAATGAGGAGCCTGCTTTCGAAACCGAGATTATCCTTATGAAGAACTCATGAACAAAAGTAATGACTTTGAATAACAGAAAGAATAAGAGTTTGATATGCATGTTACATTTGTCATGAATAATAAATTTTTCTCTTCATATAGTTGGGGAATTTTATCCTAAGTACAATTCTAAAAAAATGTAAAAATCTTCTGTTTCGCTAACCACTAATTTCCTGTCGATATGGGCTGAGATTCATGCCGTGATATCCGGTTGGGCACGGATATCACGGCCCTTCGTTAGTCGTGTGCAGTCGTTTGATGATATTTTCCGAAGTCTTGGGACTCGGACCGGACCCGAAGAACGTGATTCTGACACCTCCGAAGGCAGATGTTTTGCTCGAACCCCGATACGAGTGGTTCCATGCCCAAAATCCGATTCCTTACGGTCACGTCTCTGCTCTGTTTGTCTTGCTGGGAAATCGAGGTATTCAACGGGCTCGATCTTAATCGTATACAAGAATATCGTCTCCTTTACTTTGACTCTCTACAAAATACTTAACTAATTTTTCAAAGGTGAACAACCCCTTGTCCTTTATAATATATTCATAAAGGGGGTTAAAGACAAGTTCTGCCAAATTCTTTATTTTTTTGTTCGATCTATTTATATATTTAAAAAATAAATTTAAAATATTTATATACAATAAGATCATACTAATTTTGGATAGAATTACTCCCTATGTTGGGTTTGCCTATCTCTATAAGATAAAATGGCATAAAGATAAAAAGCTTCTCATATTCAATATTTACATCAAATCAAGTAATATAATAGTACTTCCTTCGGTCCACTATAAGTTTGCCTTGGGCATAACCATTAAGAAAACAACAACAACAATAACGACCCAGTATAATCTCACAAGTGGAGTCTGGGGAGGGTAATATGTACGCAGACCTTACCCCTACCCCGAAGGGTAGAGAGACTGTTTCCAGGAAGAAAATAGTATTAAATTCTAGACAAAAATAGTTAGTGTGACTACTACCCTTAATTAAATGTTGCAGCATAGTTAATGTGAAGTAAAAGACTTTTTAGGGATACGTACATAAGGGTAATTTTGGAAAAACAAATTGAATTTTTTCTTGATTATATAAATGAATAAGTACTTATTTTGGACCAAAATAAAAAGACAAATTGATCACTTATTATGAACTAGAGCGAATATGTATTTTCACTTTGTGCGAATAAGTATTTATTGAGTAGTAATTAATACATTGGTTTATGGAACTGCGGTGTCTTTTACTACTACTAATCAAATAGTTAAGACAGCGCGCCATTCACGCCATTGCCACTAGACTCCATAAAGCCAATCCCCGAGAACTGAAATCCCTCTGCTTAAGAGACAAACGAGTATAGTTTTAAAACTTCGCTTAAAATAATCAAATCAACCCAAATCATTAAACTATTAACCTTTAGGGTAAAGTCAATTAATGACATTAATTAGAGTACTATTATACTACTAAATTGAGGCAACGTCACCGCTCCAACTAATCCGAAGAATAGTCTGTTTTAAGACAAAAATGGTCAGTTAAGAGCTGCATTTTTATTTTGAGTCCACCTTTTCATGTTTTGTTCACTCTTTTTCTTATCTGAAAAGGAGAAAATTGGCTCATCTATCAACCATTTTCACTGCCCTATTTTGTTTCTTTCTGCTTTTCTCTTTTGTCGGCTATTACGCTTAATCTTTTTATTGCTGCCATATCTGTTTTTTATCCCTAGATTAGTAGTAAAAATTATAACTTATAAAGAGGAATTTTAACTTTTTTCATTCATCTTCATGTGGTTAAAGATAAGAAGTTTTCGAAAACTTTTTCTCTGGTGGTCAAAGTGTATTAACGTGACTTGACTATATTGTAATATTTTTTAGTACTTTTAATCGTTATTAACTATGTGAAGTAAGATTTTTTTTTTGTTATTTTCTTCTTTGTTTATTTCGTTTTCTTTGGCATTTTTGATTTACAAACTAAGTGACAAGAAAGAGCAAATGGGAACAAAAGCAACGCTGCAGAATCTAAACAAAACAATACTTAATTTGTCGAGATGTTACACTTTTCAAAGATAGGTAGATTGTTAGTCAAACAAACTTAGCCTTTGGCGTATAGCTTAAATGGAGTGCAATTCATAAAAGAGTTCTCGATTTTCATTGCTATTCTATCGTTTTTGGAGCTGATTCTATCCATTTTCCAATGAGATATTATAGAATTTAATATTTTGTGGAGCCAAAGGAGTTCGAACCCAAAGACCTCTCCCAACAAAGTTGATGTTGTCAACCACTAGACTACAAAGTTATTTTGCTACAAGTTGTGTCACTTTTAATGATTTTATCTTGCATTTCTATTTTACTTAATATATATATATATAAATAGTAAAAAAAATCGACGAAGCGGTGTCCCGTGACACCGCTTGGGTCCATATAAATCTGCCCCTCTGTACATATTGAGTAACATCCATACCCTATTTATAAAAGAAATGCATGATTAATTGACGATCACTAACTTTAAAAAAATGAAATGACGATCTCATCTAAATGAAAGTGATCGTGATGCCAGGAGCACAAAACAAGCAAGAATTATTAGGACTAATATTTTGCAACCAAATTTATGGTACTTAACATCATAGGCGGAAGTAGGAATCTGAATCTCCTTCGCCAAAAAATTATATTGCATATATAATATCAAAATTATTTCTTGTGTATATATACTAGATGATAATCCCTTTGACTTTGTATTACTTATTTATATTTTGGATCCCCTCTGTGAAAATTCTAATTTCGCTATTAGTTAACATTCTATCCATCTAAATACTTGTCCAACTCTAACTTGAGGACTATCACTAAAGTATTGTTTACTTTGCTTAAAATATAGTAAAGTCTAATATTTTTACCAATTCTCTTGATAATCGGGCTAAATCAAAAAAGTATGCACCTAAATAAATTTTATAGAGAGGTTATGTCAGATTTCATTCCTCATAGTAACGAAGTAATAGTTTCAATTTTGAGATCTCTAATGCCAAAGATTCCACTTTGACCGTAAACTATGTTTGCACTAGCAAAAGAATATTGGTAAATTCGCAGAAGTAGTGGTCAATGTGGGAGGAGTTAAAATTTTGAGCTTATGGGTTTTAAATTTCAGCAAAAATAATTTTGTTTGGTTCTGAATAATTTATTTATAAAATATATATTAAGTGATCTTTAAACATAAATACAGTAAAGCTACTAAATTCTGCCAAAATCGTAATCAGACTTATTACTCCGCCCCAGACAACTTTACAATACAAACTCTCATTTTGCTCTGAATGTTGGCAAGAGAATTGATGAAATCTTGTGTCTTCAAGCCGTGATAGCTCTCTAAAACTCTCCTAGATCGAATTTCCTTCAAAAATTTATGTGGTTAAAAGGAGCCAGTAGGCTTTGAGAAAAAAAAAAAAAAACAGATTCGATAGAGCAACTAATTAAAATATCAAAATGTAAACCCCTCTAGATCTTTGACAAATTTCGTGAATGTGCGGGCAATGTACACACATAAAAAAATAAATGAGAAACCACTGTCATGCCTTAGTCCAGGCTAATATCACAACCATTATAAACAAACATCTTAAATGTGGAGTAGAATTTAGAAAAACAACCATCATGTTCACCTCAACCAAGACTAATTAAATCAACTACTAGTAAAGAGGGATTTACATTTAAATGTAATATAAGTACACTTATTATGCATTTTATTATAATCCGTGTTAGAAGTAACGAATGCAGAAATAACTGCTTATATTATTATTATTATTAGATCTACATCCGTCGGTTATATGAATTTCTATATAGAAAAATTATTATGGTTTGATTACTTAGATTGGTCACTAATCTAACGTAACTTGGTTTCGGACATAGTATACATTTACATGGACAAAGTTAAAAGAAGAAAAGGAAAGTAAAGAAAATAATACTATTGCCTTATGGAAGGGTAAAGCTTGATTCTCATAGTTAGAGCATACATGGAAACAAGAAAATCAAATCGTCTTATTTATATTATATGTAATATTTATCCTTTCCCTTATAGATGTATCTTTCTTAAAAGTAAAAATATAGCAACTAAAAGAAAGTTAAATCGAAACAAAATAGGATAAAAAACTCACATAAGACTAAATTGTCAAACCCCAAGACTTAATAGACTCATAGTTTAGTAATGATGGTGATATATTTCATACGATAAATGAAAGTTGAATTTTCATTGTGCCCCTTCCATTTTTCTTTTCCTTCCCCTTTTCGATATAATAGGAAAAAAATTATGATAGGGTGATAAGTATTCTTTTATCTTACTCACAGATCTCATCTTATGTTAGAGCTTTGAAAAAAGATCGCCTTAGGTCGGAGGTTTTATCTTCCAAAATGAGATTTTCGATGTGAATTTGAATTAATCGTATATACTCTAAAGCCGAACATCGGGGGCAAAACTAAAAAAAAAAGGAAATTTAAAAATACCAACGGCAAAGTTAAAGCTAAACTAATAGCAAGATAGAGTTGCTCAAACGATAAATACTCTAATTTTGAGATTGCGGGTTCGAGTCACCAAATACTCTAATTTTGAGATTGCGGGTTCGAGTCACCAAATAGCTCTCGGGAGGAGTAATAAAAAGTTAGTATTAAAAAACTGAAGTCTTGAAGTAAATAAGAAGAATTTTAGCAAGTAGAAACTGGCAAAGTAGTGGGGCATAATAAAGGCCACTCAGCACAGACAACTGCTGCTTTTTCGCCGTTACACTCTCTATACTCCCAAGTCTCTTCACCTAAAAAAACCACCACTTTGGGGTCGTTTGGTAGGATGTATAAGAATAGTGCGAAATTAGGTGCATTAGTAATGCATGGATTAGTAATGCATGTGTTAGTAATGCAAGCATTAGTTATGCAGATATTATTTTTTATCTACTGTTTGGTGTGGTGTATTAAAATTATAATGCATTGCATAATTTTTAAGAAAAATAGTTGTTGACAAAAATACCCTATATATTCTCTAGTTTTAAGGGGCTTTAAGGACAATTTTATCTTTAATAGCCTTGGTATTACTAATGCCATAATTTTCTATACATTACTTATGCATAGGATAATAACAAATATAATGTATTAGTTATACACATATTAAAAAAATATATCAAATAAGGTATTAATAATGTATAGAACTAATGCTACTTCATTAAACAAAACAACAGTTCAAATTTGACTAAACAAAATCATTGAATCCACCAGCTTTTAATTCTCTCTTCCTCCCAATACAACACATCAAATAACTCAGCAACTGCAGAGCTTCTCTCTCTCACACACACACGCACTGTACTGACTGACGAACTCTTTAATGCCCCCCATCAGTCTCCTCTTCTTCTATTCTAAAAACTGACCTCCCCCTTCTAACCAAAACACCAAAAGTTTCTCTCTTTAGTGGTTTCTTTGCTTTCTGGTGAAGGTGTCACATTCTTGCAGCAGAATTTACAACTTAACAAAGCACCCCTTTTTCTTCCTCTATCTCCAAGCAGTGAGAATGTTTCTTTTTTCTCTTTACCTATTTCAGTGAATATTCTTCTTTAAGCTTTGTGTTTGCTGGATTTTGTTTCTTTTCTGTTACATATGCAATTTGCATTTCATTTCCTCACACCCTCTTGTCATTTCTTTAATTCCCTTTTCATTTCTTGATTTTATTACAACACAATTGTTGGTTCTTTTGTTTTTGTTGTTGGTGGAGATTTTTATTTGAAAATGTTACTGCATATATTAACTGTTTTATGCTTAACTCCATTTCTTGTGGAGTGTTTAGACCCTGCATTTAATGATGATGTAATGGGTTTAATTGTATTCAAAGCTGGATTCACTGACCCTAAATCAAAGCTTACATCTTGGACTGAAGATGATGCTACTCCTTGTAATTGGGTTGGTATAAAATGTGATCCTTATTCCAATAGAGTTTCTGAGATTCTGCTTGACAATTTCTCTCTTTCTGGGCATATAGGTAGAAGCCTGTTGAGGTTACAATTCTTGAGGGTTTTATCTTTGTCTAACAATAACTTTACTGGCAATATTAATCCCATTCTTGCCCAAATACCAAGTTTGAGGGTTATTGATTTGAGTGACAACAGTTTGTCAGGGTCACTTCCTGATGATTTTTTTAGACAATGTGGGTCTCTACAAGCTGTTTCCTTTGCCAAGAATAATCTCACTGGCCAAATCCCTGATTCTTTAACCTCTTGCTCAACACTAGAAAGGGTTAACTTTTCGTCGAACGGGCTTTCAGGTCAATTGCCCTCAGGGTTATGGTCCCTGAGCTCTCTTCGATACCTCGATATTTCTGATAATGTATTGGAGGGTGAGATTCCTAAAGCAATTGAGGGTTTATATTCTTTGAGGTCAATTAATTTGCAGAAGAACAAGTTCACCGGTTGGCTGCCTGAAAATATTGGGAACTGTGTGCAGCTTAAGTCTATTGATCTCAGTGAGAATTTGCTTAGTGGAGGCCTTCCTGAATCTATGAGAAGACTTGGTTTATGTACCACTATGGATTTAAGATCAAATTCATTCAATGGGGAGATTCCAGATTGGATAGCTGAAATGAAAAGCCTGCAAGTTTTGGATCTTTCTGCAAATAATCTTTCTGGTAGGATACCAAGCTCTATGGGAGATCTTCCATTGCTAGCGGAACTGAATTTGTCGAATAATCAGTTTGTTGGAAGCTTGCCTCGGTCCTTGATGAAGTGCATTAACCTTGTAATCTTGGACATTGGGCACAACCTCTTGACTGGTAATCTTCCTTCTTGGGCCTTCACATTGGGACTAAAGAGCATTTCCCTTTCCGGTAATAGGTTTACCGGAAGTATAGATTATCCGCCAACGTCCATAGCTACTTCCTATCAAAGCCTTCAAGTTTTGGATTTGTCCTCCAATGCATTATCTGGTGAAATACCGTCTGCCATTTGGAACATCAATAGCTTGGAGGTCATGAATATTTCCCGGAACTTTTTGACAGGTATTATCCCAGAAGCTGTAGGTAAACTAAATGCAACCCGAGTTCTTGATTTAAGTCACAATCAACTTAATGGAAGCATTCCCTATGAAATTGGGAGTGCTGTTTCATTGCTGGAACTGAAGTTGAGAGAAAATCGTCTGAGTGGTACAATTCCCGCGGATATAGCAAATTGCTCCGCTCTAACTTTGTTGTAAGTTTCTATCCACTTCCATCTTATATTCTCCTAAATGTGTGCTTTTTTGTATTCGTACCTACTGTTACATCAAGTAAGGTAGTTTTTAGCTTTTTCGATCATGTTTTCTTCTTTCTTGTTCGCAATTGTTATGGCTGTTTGGAGCATTTCTCATGGGTTATTATGTAGGGACCTGTCACACAACAACCTCACTGGCCCTATCCCTCCAGAGATTTCTAAGTTGACCATTCTTGAGGTAGTGGATTTCTCTTTTAACCAAATATCCGGGAGCTTGCCTAAAGAACTAACCAACCTTTCCCACCTTATCACATTTAATGTATCCCACAACCATCTCAAAGGTGAACTTCCAGTAGGTGGCTTTTTCAACACCATTTCTCCCTCATCTGTTGTTGGTAATCCATCCCTTTGTGGTTCTGTTCTCAACCACTCTTGCCCTGCAGTCCATCCCAAACCTCTTGTACTAAACCCCAATTCATCTGACTCGAGTCATGGTTCTGTTAATTCGCTTGGTCGTAAGAGAATCATGCTCAGTATATCATCTCTCATTGCCATCGGAGCGGCAGTTTTCATAGCTCTTGGAGTAGTGGTTGTCAGTATTCTCAATCTACACGTGCGCTCTTCTATGGCACTCTCTGCTGCAACTTTCACCTTATCTGGTGGCGATGACTATAGCCATTCACATGGTACAGAAGCCAACCTCGGCAAACTTGTTATGTTCTCTGGTGATGCAGATTTTGTTGCTGGAACTCAAGCACTGCTCAACAAGGGTAACGAACTTGGACGTGGTGGTTTCGGAGCCGTTTACAAGACAGAACTCGGAGATGGACGTTCTCTTGCAATCAAGAAGCTCAACATTACAAGTTTGATCAAGTCACAAGAAGATTTTGAGAGTGAAATGAAAAGTCTCGGAAGCATCAGACACCAGAACCTAGTGGCACTTGAAGGTTATTATTGGACTCCTTCACTTCAACTCCTGATTAATGAATATGTATCTGGTGGAAGCTTGTACAAATTACTCCATGAGGAAAGCTCTAAAAGCAGTCTCTCTTGGCAGCAAAGATTCAACATTATTCTTGATACCGCCAAGGGCTTAGCCTATCTGCATCAGCTGAGCATTATTCACTATAATATGAAGTCGACCAATGTCCTCATAGACGATGCTTCTGCCAATGCCAAAGTTGGAGATTTTGGCTTGGCTCGTTTATTACCTGTCTTGGATCGTTACATCTTGAGCAGCAAAATTCAGAGTGCACTTGGATACATGGCTCCTGAATTTGCATGCCAAACAGTAAAGATAACTGAGAAATGTGATGTCTATGGATTTGGTATCTTGACTCTTGAGGTGGTGACAGGGAAAAAACCCGTGGAGTACATGGAAGACGATGTGCTTGTATTATGTGACATGGTGCGGGGGGCATTGGAAGAAGGCAGGATAGAAGAGTGCATTGACCAACGGCTCCAAGGTCATTTCCCCGTCGAAGAGGCAATTCCAGTTGTGAAACTTGGTTTAATATGTGCATCTCAAGTTCCATCAAATCGACCAGATATGGAAGAAGTGATCAAAATTTTGGAGTTAATCCGATGTCCATCAGAAAGTCCAGAGGAGATAGAGTAATATTATAAGTTGTTTGTGGAAAACAAGATTATAGAGAATGAGTTTTGTGGTGAACAGGAATTCAGTTAGTTTCTTAGAAGACAGGAAATACATTTGGAGAAGGTCATTATGCTGTTGTTATTTTACTATATCCAAATATCTATCTCATTTGTTAAATCTTTTATATGTTATTTAAATAACTGGATTCCTCTTCACCAGCTCCAGTTTGGGGACCTTTGTTAGATTTTGATAGACTGGCATTGTCTTTATGTAATATTGAGACATCCAACTTCTGTCTCTGGACTGTCTTGTGCTTGTTTGATGTTGTTGTCCATACAAAGCTGAAAAATACATCCTTTGTATTTTTATAGCAGAAGCCTCTTTAAGCCCCACATGGATTTGTGATGAAATGAAAACATCAAAGTAGGCCACCATTCAGTGGCATTTCCTGAATTTTTGGTCTGGTGACCATCTTAAGACATTTGATTTCTTTTTACACAAATTAAGCATACTGCCCCGCGGCTTTTGTTTAATGGTAGAGACGTAGATCAAGGTAAGGGTAAAGGGGCGGCTCATTCTCTGAGGAGTTTTGAACTATGCTTTGTCCCCACTCACCTCCGGCGCCAAGTATTTATCCACTTTGTGCTTTTCAAGAGTTACTATTATTTTATATTTCGAAACTAGAAAATGTTGTCAAGTATTAATTTTGAATTACAAAATTCTCAACAAGCAACTTTTTTCGAGGGTAATAATTTATAGGTGGGGTGCATGGGTCTTATCCCTTTCTTGAATAATCAGAAAAGGTACCGAAAGAAAGCATTCACTACCACACTTGTTGTATAGTAAGAGAGATGGAGGTTGGTGAAATAATTAATGCTTCGATGTCAAGTCTTTACTACAATGAATTAAAGACTAGAGGGGGACCTAATGATTTACTGCAATATGGGTGGACCTTTTCTCAACCTTAACTCTACTTGTCCCATGTGCATGAAAATGGGTTGCTATCATGCCCAGTTTTAACAATAAAGAGCTTTATATATTTATGCAAAAGTGAAATTTAAACGCACCAATATATTTTGGCGTTAAATTTTTACCGGGCCGGGTTTAACGATGCTTCAATTTCAAATTGGTGGAGCTTCGCTATATGAATTATAGCTTTCTCTGTGGATCATTATGCTCTACTTAGGTTCATTCCACTTCATTTTAGGGGTCGTTTGGTCGATGGTGTAGCTATACAGGAACAATGTATAGCTTATTATGCAATAAATAATAATATAAGGATGGTTATGTTGAAAATAAATAGTACGGGAATTGTTATATGGAGAATAAATAATTGATGAAGTGATATAAAATAATATATAAATTCTCGTATAACTAATACACATTAGTTACACAATATTTGGTTGACGGTATTAAACTCCACATATATTATGCGGAGTTTATTATTTGAAACTGAATGTAGTACTTAGTTATGTGAAGATTAACTGTAATGCAGGATTTTATAATTCATTTTAAACGTTGTATAAAATTATATAGATTTTTATGGTATGATTGTTTTTGCTTATATTGGTAATAAAGCATGCCTTTAGAGGGCGTTTGGTTCTGTGATAAGTTATGCAGAAATTAATAGTACAAAGATTAATAATGAAGAATTGTAATACATAGATCAGTAATATAGAGAAAGTTTTATCATTGTTTGCAATCTTCTCTTTTATTTAGATTTGAGAGTGGCAAATATTAAGGGGTATGAATAAAATATTGAGACAAGCAAAATTGATGTTTCTTGCTCTACAAGTTCGACAAACAATGTTATTTCTGCAAGTTGAAATGATTATTAAAGCACTTGTTCCTGCCATACTTGGTTAGTTTAAGCATTATGCCTAATCAAGAAATAGTACTAATATATAGCCATCATTAAAGCATTCGTCTGCTCATAATTCATGTCCAACTTACTCTTGGATCGATTATGGTGTAAGTAATACATTTCTTGCATGCTTGAGAATTTTTTAAATAATGTCATCAGACCTACCATGATCAGGGGGACTCACTTACGACAACAGAGAGTCAGAGATGATTAAATTTCCTAGCGTTTCAATTTTTTCTGAAGTAACCACCATGTCTTTAAAAATAGATATGTGATTTCTTCGTCTCTATCTAAGCTTTGGTGGATAAAGCTATTTGTTACATGTGTTGGTGGGAGGCCGTGGCCGATGTACAACTGTACATACGAGTTCAATTGAATCCATAACTTTCCACGTGGAACATAAATTTATATATACAAACATCACTGAATTTGCAATACATAGTAGATATGACCCATAACTTTAAAAATATAATGGGTTTAGTGCTAAAAATCTTAGAGTTTAAACCCATAAAATTTAAATTCTGGATCCGCATTTAGTGGGAGGCCGCAAATATATTGTTAAATTAATCAAGGTACGGGAAAATTGACTCATACACACGATTATTATATATATATATATTACATGAGGAAAAAAAAAGGTATCTTGGACAGCGAACCAAGTGTATAGAACAAGAAGAATTTTCTTTCAATTCTTTCTCTTTTGGGTTTTCACTTTATCAGGACACAATGATGGACTCCATGTTAAACTTTCACTAATCTGCTAGTGCTCTCTTTGCTTTACTAAAGATTTTTCATGAGTGGGGATAAAGCTTCTACAACCTTCAATCTGTTTATTCACCTCATGGAATAAAGTGAAGACTTGGCCAACGTACCCTATACAAAAGTAAAAGGGTAGCGAGTGTTTTGACAACTTTTACAACCAAAGCCAAAAACTTAGAAGAGTGCCATATCCCTACCGGTAATTACCAAAAAATTCCAAATATATATAATACTTTTTGGGGTGTTCTATAACTTTTGACCCCCGCTTGTCCTGTGAGTAGACCTTCAAGGTCAAGTTGAAAGTATTGTCAATGCGACAAGTAAGGGACAACACTTGATAAATTTAAAGTTCCGCCCATGAAATAAGCGCGAGGACAAAAATTCAAGACCATTCACTTTACAAGTAATTTGTGTACTTTACCCCAATTACAAGTGTTATTCCACTTGCTATAAAGAAGATTGTAATGTAAGACTCCGATTTTTCAACTCAACTTACAATTAAGTGTCTGGAGACTCTGATCACTTGCGCACAACTCGATTTATTTACCGAGTATCTACTATTTCATACCGACATATGTAACGGGTATTTTGTCCTCAAACTACCTCATCTAAATTGAAACGGAGGGAATACCTGGTATTATTAAACTCTTAAGGGTCGTTTGGTTGGGAAACAAGTTATCCCATGATTAATTATTAGTTATTCCACCAAATTACAATTCTGGGATGACTAATTCCGGAATTAATAATACCACGACTTTATTCCAAACAAACGTGGATAAACTCATCTCAAATTTGAACCCGAAATTAATTATCTCTTATTCCTCGTACCAACGAGAGCCGTAATTTTCAAGATTTGCACCCGGCTTCTTCATTGAGCACACTACCACATCATCGCGCATAAGGGGGTGGGGGGGGGGGGGGTTATCAGACTCTCAGTAAAATGACTCATCTGCAATCCAAACTTTACAAAGTTGGTGTATGAATCTATGGCTAACTATGTACATTTTCAGTAAAAGATTTTTTTACCAAGTCAGCCTGAAAAAAAAAAACATATACTCTAAATCTTTTTTCACTTAGACAAACAAACTCACCAGCATGAGTAGTAGAAAACAGATGGGAACTTTCACAATTCAGCTATCTAGGATTTGATATCACACCAATTAAAAAAAGGACTCACTTAAGAGAGTGTCAAAAACAATATGATAAGATAGTGGAACATTTTCAGCCTTTAGGTTCCAAGGCAAGTGCTCTTTTTGGTAGATTGATTGATAACCTCCTATTTCCTTTTCTCCCTTCATCCTCAGAATCTAAAGGTTGCAATCTATTCTAAATTTGTTCCTCAAATTATAAACAGCAGTTATAGTAAAAGAAAAAAATCTTCTTTACTACTAAATCCTAGGCTTTCAAGGATCAATCAAAGAGAAGCTAGTCCACAAGACTAATATCAGTGTAAACTTCCAAAAGGACGAACGCAACAACCAGTTGAACCACATTAAGGTTTAAATCCATTTGAACATGGTAGGAGCAGAATCACATTATTCACATTTCAATCTCAAGAAGAAATTGGGCAAGTAGGTATAATTTGCTATATTGCACTTCAATTAAAGAATCATTCCAAATCGTGTACAAAACGGTATCTAGAACCAAAACCTTCTGTCAAAAGAATGTTTTAAGAGAAAGAATATCCAAATTGGTAAAAACAAAAAAACTGAGATTTAAATTACAAAAAGGTCTTTACACGTTGTTTAGCTCTTCCGTGGTGTATGTACCTCCTGTAACAAAAAAAAAATTCTTTCTCTTGGATATTCTATTACTAATCATCCCAGTCATTTTCCCACCCATCTTTTTTAGAAGACCTAGACGTGAGGCCATTAGCAGAGATAGTCCCATAAGTATGTCCACCTGGTGACTTCACTGCATTCTCCTCATCCCAATCGTCATCCCAATCCTGATCCCAACCATCTGCTGTAACAACATTTGTAGCTGAGGCAGATTCTGGTACTCCCATCTCTAATTCCTGATATGGAACTCCATCTTGATGTCTCTTCTTCCTTAGCTTGCAGCAAGCCCATGTCCCACCAAAAAGTAGGGTTACAAGAAAAAGGAAGTATGCACCATAGACAGGGGTCACGCGCTTAGAATAAAGAGACACCTGCTGCAGAATGTTATCCATAGAGACACGGCGGTCCAATTGAAGCCTGCAACTACCATCTCCAGCATTCAGCACTATTTCAGAACCTTTGCCCATGATTGATGAGATATCGATCTATCATAGCAGATTTATAATATTAGAAGGGACATCCAGCATAGCATAACATATGGAATAAGCAGGTTTGTACTCGCACAAAATTGCTTAATTAAGAACACAGTACACATAGGACGTCAGCAATCATGGCTGGAGCAAAAGTAACAATTTGGAAGTGTTTGGTAGAAATTACAAGTACAAAAGGTGAATAGCGAATTTGTGTGAGATCATTTTTAGACAAAGTGGAAACTTCTGAGATTTTATAACTAGTGTCTGTAAATTCAAGTTATATAATCTCCTTATTTTATTTTAGTTACCACCATAGTTTTTTTTTTATGTTGGGATAATCGAGAAATCCTCGACAGAGAGTGATTCGAAACGCGGTGGATAATGGGCCTGTCCCTTTATCCTTCTCCACTTAAATACCAAGCTTTTTTCTGTCGCGGACTTCCAAACGTGGCGTGTGCCTCATCAGTAATCACGCACTGCCCTCTTACCACTGGACCGGAACACCAGAAGTTCTTATACAACATTAAATTAATTCATAATCAAGTGCGTAGCACAGGCTCTCTTTATGGCTAGACTGCGGAAAACCTCATACAACTTGGGGGATATCACGGAGGAAACTTTTACTTCAGAAGCTTGCTCAAATGCAGATGCACTTTATTGTATAGGACGTTATAAACTACTCCCTCCGTTTCAATTTATGTGAACCCATTTGGCTGGGCACGGGGTTTAATAAAAGAGAGAAGACTTTTGAACTTGTGGTGTAAAATGAGGCATATTTCTTGTGACTATAAAATCATTGCATACAGGTAAATTGTTTCCAAATATGGAAAGGGGTCATTCTTTTTGGTACGGAATAAAAAGGAAATAGGTTCACATAAATTGAAACGGAGGGAGTAGATCATAATCGTTGTTACCATTCTCAAAAAAAAAAAAAAAAAAAAGATCATAATCTGTCTTATTTTATGCACAAAATCTGTTTATATGGAAGACAATACCTTTACCGGCCTTGTGGCTAAGATCAAGTTTATATGACAGACAACTGGCAGTTTCTGCGAATGAGCCAGCATATTTCAGGTCAAAGAAATAAGATTATTCGTTTTCAGTGGAAAGAATTATCATTTCGGGTTCAACCATTTCCTTCCTGATTAAAAAAAAATTATTACTTCAGGTTTACCTATTTCAAGTTGGCTTCTGAATCCTACGACAATAAAGATGTGCACTTCAAGATCACAGCATTTCTTTCCTTTATTTTGTTTAAAAGAAAGTTTGCAAATATTTCTTCAATGTACCAATTTATGACAAAGCTGAGTAAACAAAAAACCCTTCAGCCACCGGTCTGTCACCTGAACAATGCGATGCCACTCAACCTGAAGTCTGATGCCCGTAAGACATTAAGAATAATGCCTAAAACTCCTTATCAAAAATGACTTGTTCCTAAAACTGTATTATCTTTATTCTCCTATTTATCCAAGTTTTGTCAAACTCAAACCTCCCTATTTCCAGTTACACCACATACACAAGAATTTTCTTGAGTATCATAGTCATTTTTCTCAGATATCAAAATCCCTTTGACACCTAGAAGACAAGAAACCCTAATCTATACTATCCTAAGCTAGTTATCATCCTCTAATAATCCACTTTTCATTTTGCTCTGTGGGCCTCATCCCATTCATACAGGCCTCGTAGCCCAACTTTACAGTCCTGGAGTTCTGTAAAGTAACTCTTAAAATCTGTTACATGAGAGAAGTAACTCTTAAAATCTCATTCCTACACTTGAACTACAACTGTTCGTCCAACACACCAACAACAACAACTCCCCCCACCCCCCACCCCCCTCGGTTTTGTAATATCACCATGATCATGATGGGCTGCGAAAGGAATAGGTATTTGTGCAGTACGTAATGTAAATCCTAAGAAAAGACTGATCCTTCCAGTGCTGTTCAGCTATGGTAAGGGACCTCGCCAAAATGATCTAACTAGAATATTATGAAAACAGAGAGCAAAGAATAATTGTGCATTCTACCTAACATTCCTTGTATTCCACTGGTAAAGCTGGGATAAAGAGCGCAAAATATTAACTGTAAGTAAAAACTCAGACAAGAATTCCCACATGATTCATTTGAGCTGCTTAAAAAGAATTGAATAAGAAACAATTGGGGCTAAAACAATTCAACATGATCTGAAACTCAAGTGTACCAATCTGTTACATGAGAAAAGTAACTCTTAAAATCTCATTCCTACACTTGAACTACAACTGTTCGTCCAACACACCAACAACAACAACAACAACCCCCCCCCCCCATCCCCGGTTTTGTAATATCACCATGATCATGATGGGCTGCGAAAGGAATAGGTATTTGTGCAGTACGTAATGTAAATCCTAAGAAAAGACTGATCCTTCCAGTGCTGTTCAGCTATGGTAAGGGACCTCGCCAAAATGATCTAACTAGAATATTATGAAAACAGAGAGCAAAGAATAATTGTGCATTCTACCTAACATTCCTTGTATTCCACTGGTAAAGCTGGGATAAAGAGCGCAAAATATTAACTGTAAGTAAAAACTCAGACAAGAATTCCCACATGATTCATTTGAGCTGCTTAAAAAGAATTGAATAAGAAACAATTGGGGCTAAAACAATTCAACATGATCTGAAGCTTTTCTGCCTCACATAAGTTAACCATAGCACATTCATTCACGGGACAACCAAAAATTTGGCCGCAATTTCACCCAGATATAATGCTACGAGGTAAACAAGTATCTCGCACAGATTATTCCCTGACGGTTGTTTTTTGCCATCACTTCCCAAGTAGTTAAGAAACACTAATCAGTTTGTTCATGTCGCAGGAAAAGTTCAAATTCATGCAAAATGCCCAAGTTAATTCTTCTCTATCGACTCCCAGATGTCTTGCTAATTTAGAAAAAAGAATTTTGGTTGGGAGGGTTTGGGGGGGGGGGGGTGAGTCAATAGCAAGTACATCAAGAGACTGCATACCTTTTCTGACTGATGTTTTGATAGTTTAATAGCTTGTAGAGAACTGTCCAGAGGAGGTTGGATATTGATATTTACTTTCACTCTTTTTTCCCCTTCATTTTGCACAACAAGGAACAATCCAGCAGATCCTGTGAAATCATAGAAAGTAAAGCTATCAGACATCAAAGATATTTTACACTTACTATGACAAGACTAATATAAAGCTTACTTGCTAGGTCAGTGGGGGGAGACCTGAAAGGATGATTACACAAGAAGAGACAAAAGGAGAGTCTCTGCCTCTATGTTGGCAAGGTAGCAACAAAAACAAGAGACACCAATTACATAGTCTAATGCAAAAAGGAATGAAAAACTACAAGTTCTTGATGATATATTACTTGTTCCTTTCTCTCTGCTCACCCATGCATTTATGTCTTCAGGCTCACTTTTCCAGTATAAAAGCAATTAGAGGAAAGAAAATTTTATGATGAACGAGGGGCCAAAATCTGTGTAAAACCTTGTTCTTTATTGCCTATAACCAAGTTACAGAAGGTAGGAGACAAAGAAGAGCACATTCTTGGAGAAATGAACAACTCAAACAAACATGTCCCACAATAATCATCAAACGTTCAGATAGGGACCATAATAATTGACGTTTGATCATATTCAACAACTTATTTCAGGATAATTTGTGCGGTGGTGGCTGGTGGTGGTCAAGAATGGAGAAGATGGTGATGGTGCTAGGTGATGGTGGTTGTGCGGTAAGCTGGTGGCAGTGGTTGTGCTATAGTAATGAACAAAGTGGTAGTAAAAGGTCACCTTTGCAGGAATATTAAGTGAACATCTTTGATGATTTTCTATGTACAAGATCTTAATGAACTAGATATATCCGGAACAAATACGTGGTTAACAGAAAATCCCCATTAAGAGGAAACAAACAGGACATTAGGTGAGTGGTTATGGATATTTTGACCGAGGGTGATAGCTCGAGTCTTCGACATCATTACCTAGATGTTTTGCACCTTTATATACAACTTAGTTTAGATGATGTAAGTTCCATTATAAACAAGTGGCAACAATAACCACCATCATAAATACCATAAAGATTATAGCAGTAAGAATGAAGTGCTCATACTAAGCCTTTGAAAGGATCTAAGTTGCTCGGACTCGGTGCGGATCTAGAGGTCAAATCCTTCATTATCTAAATTTTAAGATTCGGGGGTACGGATCCAGGTTTGTATATAGGTGCGGGGATTCTGCTAAAAATAATATAAACATCTAAAAATAGAGTTATGAAAATATGTCTACATTATGAGACATTATGTGGAAAACTTACAATGTATTCCGAGAAGGAGAAAATATTGATCAAGAGGAGAATACGGGAAGGAGACAAAAGGAACTGACAGGGAAATTTCTATATACAAGGTATTCCATTTTCTTCAATTTCACCCTAGCTTTTGTTTTGATTTCAGCAGTCATTGTATTTGTTCCGAATATCTCCGTCGATTTTGGTCAAAGTACCCAAAATTGGTTGACCAATTCCGGTATGGATCCCACACCCACATGCAGCACCAAAAATGATGAGTCTGAGCAACTTAGGAAAGGATAACAAAAAGTTTTTCCAGACCACACCAATGCACCAATGCAGAACAAAGTAATGCTATATGGGAAGTGTTTCAAACTAATCCTTTTCTCCTACCCTACTCCTATTAAATACAAGATTTACATCCATTCGTGTATTCACATCTCAAGCAACAGTCCAATCACAAGTGCTTCTCTACCAAAATAATCCTTTTTTTAGATGTCAAGTGACCAATATAGAAGCATATATGCTGGTATACTTAAGAAGTATTGCTGAGAACCAAGAACTCTCTCGAAGATCTGGACAACTATTATTAGACAACTAGCTTTTAGATAATTTTAACACTTGGACATGCCCGATTATTTGAAAAGAACTTGGAGACCTACGATTATTCATGACGACATCTAAACAGAGATATGAAGAACAAGTGATCCATATTCGGACTGCCCACCTGTTTGCTTCTCCTTGTTCCCATTTTTCTCTTGGATCATTTTCTCTTACTTACGCCCCCCAAAAACCACCAACCTTTTGGGTTAGGATGAGGGAGCATGGTCGTACTCAGGCAGCAAGAATTCAAAATTTAAGGTATTAGAACAATATCTTAAGATCTCATATTCTCATGAACCATAATGGTCAGATTTAAGTTATTCCAATAAATAATCCTGGATAAAATGCTACAATCAATTGCCTAATATTAACATTTTCTTTGATAAAGAATTGACTAATACTAACATTTCATGTAATTTTGTTTTTTCTCAGAAAAGAGTCTTTCACAAAGAAATCAAAAATTCACAAACATATAGGAGGAATCTTTTTTTATGGGAATAAACTACAGCAAGTACCACCCAACTCCAATGGACAATGTTAGTTGCAAGCTTCAAATACTGCCCTACTGCAATATTAGATAGTGGTGATCCATACCATGTCACTCTAGCTCTTCTTATATCTCTATTAGCAAAATTGTCAGGCTCTAAAGTCCAAATTCTTCAGGTTACAACATATTAAAGATAGTAATCAGTTGTCAATCCATTACATCTTGGTAGGTTTGCCAGTACCACAACAGTTCAATCAAATTTCCAATTCAGTGAAACATGTGATCTGATAAGCGAAAAGGTTTACCATTCTGGGGAGTTTGAATGCAGGCAATCAGTGTTTGTTCAACCCTGCACATTTTAGTATCCCCCTGACAGCTTTCGTTAGTGTTCATTTCCGAGTTTATTTTATCATCTAAGTTCTTCTTTTCTTCAGTCTCCTTCTCAGCAGGTGGAGGGCTTTCAGCAGCCGTGTTGTTATCACTTTTAGGGCGATCATGATCCAATTTATGTGAGTCAGTGCTTCCCTGAGGCTGAGGATCCTTAGGCTTCTCTTTTTCACCTTTAGAGCTCCCACCATCCACTACAGTGGAATTTGGTTCCTTTGGGTCGGGTTTTGATGGATCATTGCTTCCTTGAGCATCTTTAGGCTGTTCGCTTTCAGCTATCAGACTCCCATCATTGACCGTAGTTGAATTCTGGTCCACTGAATCTTTAGGTGCATCGTTTCTTACCTGAGGATCTTTAGGCTTTTGTTTTTCTGTTACTGAGCTCCCATCATTGACTTTAGTTGAATTCAGTTCCTCCAGCGGAGGTTTTGGTGGATCATTACTTCCTTCAGGATTTGCAGGCTTCTCTTTTCCAATTTCAGGTTTCTTATGACTAACTTTGCTGGAATTAACTTCCTCTTCACCCTTAACTGGAGTATTTGAAGCTGAAATCTAGATAAAAATCATTCTTAGCTAATAATGCCATTAAAAAAAAACTATAATATGTATAGATGTATCTATATCATCTATTCACTAATATATACAGGGAAGGATGAATGGTAATAGATACAGCTTCATTTGAACCAAGTAGTGTTAGCTCAGATTCTTATACGTGTTAAAAATTCACTAAATTAGAAATAACACTTTTTGAACACAATTAATAAAATGGCCAATGATAGATTTTCGAACTCGAACCCATAAAGTTCAATTCTTGGATCCGCCTCTGAGCATATATATATCCAAAAAGTTCATTTCTTAGCTAATATTTCCATCAAAACAAACGAATTATAGCACATGTAGATGTATCTACATCACCAATTCACTAAGCATACATCTAAATAATTCATTGTTAGCTAATAGTTCTATCTAAAAAACAGATTTACAGCAAATATATATGTATCTATATCACAAATTCACAAAGACATACATTAAAATGCAAAGAGAGGAAATTTACCTGTTCAGAAGATGAATTGTTGCTTTGTGTAGGAGCCAAATCAACTAACTTCCTGGAATTGAATAATGTTGCGTTTGAAGTTGCTGAAACGATTAATAATGGGAAAATTACCGCTAATACTCTACTTCTGCCCATTCCACAGCTATAATTCGACCTTCCGTCGGATCAAATCTTATAAAGCTGTCATTTTTCACCAAAAATTGATAAGAATTTGATAATCACGCAGTGGAATACGATCGAAGTGCTAGCGAAATCGATCGCGCGTTGAGATTCTATCTAGGGTTTGTAGGATGAGGAATATGAAATTCTAGAAAGTTCCGAGGGCCTTTTCGTCGTTTTGACTTGTGCGTGTGGCAGCAAATATCCCACTATCGCAGAGATTCAAATAATTTAGAATTTATCATGGAGTCGAATTGAAATTTTGTATATTTTAGGGGTCATTTTGTTCATTATATTTTATATTGTGTTTACCTATGGTTAATAGGGAGCACTTGTGAGGAGGAGAAAGAGCGACAATGAGAGGTATAAGGTAGCTAGGAAGGAGGCGAAGATGGAGCAGCTTTTGCTCGTCTGTATGAGGAACTAGGGAACAAAGGTGGGGAGAAGAAGTTATTCTGAATCGCTAAGGTGAGAGAGAGGACGGCTCGGGATCTGGACCAAGTGAGGTGCATAAAAGATGATGACGACAAAGTTTTGATGGGAGATGACCAGATTAAGAGGAGATGGCAGACCTAATTTCATAAACTTCTAAATGAAGAAGGGGATCAAGATATTGTACTAGGTGAACGGAGGAATGCCGACAATCCCCATGAATTAAGTTATTGTAGGGACATTGAGGTCGATGAGGTCATGGAGGCAATGCGTAAGATGAGAAGGGGCGGAGCTACCGGGCCAGACGAAATTCCGGTTGAACTTTGGAGGTGTGTGGGTAGAGCAGGCTTGGAATGACTTACTTGGTTGTTTAATGTTATATTCAAGACTAATAGGATGCCTGAAGATTGGAGGTGGAGTACAATGGTTCCGTTGTATAAAAATAAAGGCGATACCCAGAGCTATAACAACTATAAGGGTATCAAATTACTGAGTCATACCATGAAAGTCTGGGAGAGAATGGTAGAAATGAGAGTGCAAAAGACGGTTTCTATTTCAGACAACCAGTTCGGGTTCATGCCGGGGCGATCTACCACAGAACCTATCCACCTTATTAGGAGGATGGTGGAACAATACAGGGATAAGAAGAAGGATCTCCACATGGTGTTTATTAATCTAGAGAAAGCGCACGACAGGATGCCTAGGGAGGTCTTATGGAGCTGCTTAGAGGTTAAAGGGGTCCCGGCGGCCTACATTAGGGTGATTAAAGACATGTATGATGGAGCTAAGACTCGGGTTAGGACAGTAGGAGGCGACTCCGAGCATTTTCCGGTTGTTACAGGGTTACACCAAGGGTCTGCGTTCAACCCTTTCTTATTTGCCCTGGTGATGGATGCACTAACTCATCATATTCAAGGAGATGTGCCATGGTGCATGTTATTTGCTGATGACATAGTTCTAATCGATGAGACACGAGGCGGCGTCAACGAGAGGCTAGAGGTTTGGAGACATGCCCTTGAGTCTAAAGGTTTCAGGTTTAGCAGGACGAAAACGGAATACCTCGAGTGCAAATTCGGGGCCGAGCCGACGGGAAGCGGGAGTGGAAGTGAGGCTTGACTCTCAAGTCATTCCTAAGAGGAGTAGTTTCAAGTACCTTGGGTCAGTTATTCAGGGGATTGGGGAGATCGACGAAGATGCCACACACCGTATAGGGGTGGGGTGGATGAATTGGAGGTTAGCGTCGGGAGTCTTGTGTGACAAGAAAGTGCCAATGTTACTAAAAGGTAAATTTTATAGAGCAGTGGTTAGGCTTGCCATGTTGTATGGGACCAAGTGTTGGCCGGTTAAGAACTCACACATCCAGAAGATGAAAGTAGCAGAGATGAGGATGTTGAGGTGGATGTGCGGGCATACAAGGACGGATAAGATTAGGAATGAAGGTATTCGAGAGAAGGTGGGCGTGGCCCCCATGGAGGACAAGATGCGGGAAGCAAGACTCAGATGTTCGGGCACATTCAGAGGAGGAGCACTGAGGCACCGGTGAGGAGGTGTGAACGACTGGCTGTGGTGGGCATAAGGAGAGGTAGAGGGATACCTAAGAAGTATTGGGGAGAGGTAATCAGGCAGGACATGGCGCGACTTAGGATTACTGAGGACATGGCCCTTGACAGGGAATTATGGAGGTCGAGCATTAAGGTTGTAGGCTATGGGGAAGTTGTGAGTATTTCTACAGCGCTCTAAAGTGAGACTAGCCAGTTAGGAGTTAGTCTTAGGATGCTATTGGTCAGCTACTGATGCAGGGCTTTATCTGCTGGATATTATTATATCTTCCATCTTTTTCGTACTCCTTAAATTTTTTATATTACTGTTATTTTATTTTATGTTATGTTATTTTATTATGAGTCTATTGATAGTACTAATATATCGTCTCTTGTCGCTTTCTTGAGCCGAGGGTCTCCTGGAAACAGCCTCTCTGCCCTTCGGGGTAGGGGTAAGGTCTGCGTACATATTACCCTCCTCAGACCTCACTAATGGGATTATACTGGGATGTTGTTGTTGTTGTTGTTGTTGTTGTTGTTGTTGTAGTATTTTATATTGTGTTTGGTTGCATTTCGTTTTCTAGTATGAGGAGTATATTACCTACTAACCTAGTGTATATAATTTGATTAACAACACCAATATTATTTATACTAGATCCAACATGACTGACTTTATTGCAATAAAGTACTTTGATTCTTTAAATTTTTATTTACTATCGTGAACGGGTAAAAGCGGGGATAAAAATTACCCCGATTACCCGATAAAGAAATGAGAGAGTAGCGCGACCAAATATGGCCTCGGTAAAGCCGAAGGCTTCTAAGGACCAGAGCCCAGGGAGGACGAATGGTGCGCTCGGAACCGGACACGGCCAAACATTAGGCTCAAGCAGAGTGAAGAACCGAGGCTAAGGGATCGATGGTTAGACAAGGCAATCAAGGGGCCGAAATATCTGTCCTTAACTGGATATTACGGAGTAAATCTCGCCCGATATCAGCTGCATATCAATATTTACTGGAAGAAAAAGATTTTTACCTTACTTAGACTTGTGCTAGGATTGAAACTCCTTACTATATAAGGGAAGAAGTTTTATATTTTAAGGACCACTGTTGGCACGCATATCAAAGCAATAAAATTAATTTTTTTATTTAGCTATTGTTCAAAGTGTTCTTCAGCTGCTTGTTTATTGAGTTGCAATCGAGCCTGTTCCGAGGGCTGGATCAGAACTGATTTCCAAACGTCCATTGCAAAGCTAGATTTAATCATCCATTGCATTTAGTATGATCTCTTTGTTTTCCTTTAATTCAATTGGTTATTGTTCTTAGTTCATTCGTATTAAATTAAATCACATATCCTTTAAACTATGTATAAGTTCAATTGTTAGTCATTTTAAGGGTAAACAATTTAGTGCCCACAATGGGGCTAAAGATAATATGAGTGATTTAATAAGAATCTCCATAACATACCCTATTTTATACTTGCTCTTTGAAATTTGATTTTAGGTTAATCTAAAATGTCAAATTCTCAGTCTGATCACTTGAACGTTGACGCTGAGTCAGGCCACCATGATGAAAACAATAACGTGGTACCAAGCAATGACGTACCCCCTGCTGATCCTAATGGTGTCCCAATCACTGACTCGGTCGACGCTAACTCACAAGTTTCTATCAACATCAACTTCCCAATTGATCCCGAAAATAGCATTCGCGGGGCACCCCGGTCATCGGCTCGAAAAGTACCCAAGAGGAAGGTGATTGAGATAGCTTACGATTGATTTTTGAAATGGTACAAGCTCAGCAAGTGGAAATACCACAACTACAGACTCAAAATCACGCCCAGAATGCGACCGAACCCGAGCGGGTTAGAGAAGACGCTCGGAGAGACGAACGCATTATCGTAGAACCGGATGAGTTCGGGCCCAGAGAAACTTCCGAGGTGATGAAAATGCTTGACACGCTAACAAAGAAGTTGGAGGCCAGTGAAAAGAAGATAGAGGTAAATGACAAGAAGGTGAAAGCTTACAATTTGAGGGTCGATCAGATCCTGGGAGCGCCTCCCATATTGAAAGGGTCGAATTCCAAAAAGTTCATTCAGAAATCCTTCCCCCGAGTGCGGTACCGAAGCTAATTCCGAATGCCCGATATTCCCAAATATAACGGGACCATAGATCCAAACGAGCGCATAACCTCTTATACATGCACAATAAAAGTCAATGTCCTAGAAGACGACGAGTTCGAGTCGGTATTGTTGAAGAAATTTGGGGAAACCTTATCCAAAGGGGCAATGATATGGTACCATAACTTACCTCCAAATTCTATTGATTCATTTTCTATGCTTGCAGATGCCTTTGTTAAAGCCCATGTTGGCGCCATCAAGGTCGAGACGAGGAAATCGGACCTCTTCAAAGTCAAGAAAAGAGATAACGAGATGCTTAAGGAGTTCGTTTTGAGGTTCCACATGGAATGGATGGACCTGCCCCGGTCACAAATAATTGGGCCGTTCAGGCATTCACTCAAGGGCTCAACCCCCAAAGTTCCATTGCTTCTCAACAATTGAAGTAAAACTTGGTGGAGTACCCAACGGTTACTTGGGCCGATGTTCATAACAGGTATCAGTCAGAGATCAGAGTCGAGGATGACCAACCGGGGGCCTTCTCAAGGTCTATTTTTCCCAATAGAGAGAATGATAGATCTAAAAGAACTATGGACCAGGATCCAAGGTTGGTCCGAGATTGGTATCAGCTATACAACTCAGTACGGTGCAATAGATACGGGTTGAGTGCCCCACACCAAGTCAATATCAAAATCAATATCTATTATGCCCCATGTTTTTGTACGTGAAGGTATGTCATAAGTAAATTGATGAAAGCTCGGAAATGAGATGTTACATCCCGCATTTTTGTACGTTAAAGTTTTGTCGTAAGTTAATCGACGTAAGCTCGGGAATGAAATTATTTTGAGATTATAAGTATTACATTATTTCAAACAAGTGATAAGTAAATTCATGAAGGTGAGAGGGTAAGCGAATCAAAGAAAGTGAGTTCGTCGAAGTTTGTCAATTTGGGATAAAATACGGTCCGAGCTATAATACCTAATATTTATGGACTAGTACCATACAAGGTACCATATGACCATAGTAGTAATGTGTATAAAGTATGCTAAAAGTGAGTAGTATTTTAAGTAATTTGAGATAATTCTTAATTATGTGAGTAATTGGTTAATTATAGGTTAATGTGAGATTAACTAGTTAATTAAGAATTGGTGGGTGATTAAATTAAGGCTTTTGGATAAATCCTTAATGTGGCAGCCCAATTTGTGACTCTTAAGTCACATTTCAAGGTGGCATAAATTGGTGAATTTAGTGGCTTAGTCATCTTGCAAGTGGGGACCACCCCTATAATATGACTTCTCAAAAATCAAAGAATGATGCTTGTATCTAGATACCAAGTACGGATGGAGCTCACAACCTTAAAGAGATCTTCTAATCTTATTAAGGTTTTAATGCTAAGATTTGCTAAGTAAAAAAATGGAGCTCAACAATTCGTATGAACTATAACAACGTGAAGTCGCGATTCTAAGGGAGTACGGTACAATCTTTCTCAAGAATATCATATGAATTTTTCTCTACTTCGATCAGTCATTATGTGTCGTCACAATTAACGTGTGTTAGAGGGATTGTCAATAGAATCGGCCCAGGTATGTTAACGCTATTCCTTCTTTCTATTGGCATGATCTATACGACACAAATGAAACGAGCAAATGCATATTTTCTATAAATGACTCTATTCATAGAAATACTAAAGATGCTTATGTTCTTGATTCCCCATGTGTAATATTATTCTATTATCTGTTCATGGGTCTCAGAAAATATGTAAGTTGATAAAGTTTATTTCATGATATTAATCAAAGGCATAATGGTCTTATGACACTCCGAAAGATTCTATTGACGTACTTCTCATGCATTGCATTCATTTAGTTGACCCATGACCAGATGACATATATATATATATATGTATATATATATATATATATATATATATATATATATATATATATATATATCATATCATATCATATCATATATGTATATGGGATATGGGAAAAGGTTACGGCATTATATATGCACCATCACCTGATCAGCTAGTATACGTTGATTATTTGCCCACAGTGGCCAAGATGATATGATGGGAGGCCCTCAGAGGATTAATAATGTTATGAATGTACATACCTATACATGGCATGACATTCATACACATATGCATGATACTATAATATTAAATGATTCACATAGCTATTTAGACATACATATTGAGTCTTTTACTCCACGTTTCTCTCATGTCTATTATTTACTGATTTTTATTCCTTACATACTCAGTACATTATTTGTAATGACGTCCCTTTTGCCTCGGATATTGCGTTTTATGCCAGCAGGTACCGATAGAAAGGTCAAGAGTCCTCCAAGTATGCTATCAGCTTAGTGGAAGATGTTGGTGCGCTCCATTTGCTCCGGAGTTGCTTATTTGGTTAGTATGATTAAGACATGTATTGATTAGTATGGTGGGTCCCTGTCCCGATCTTTATGACATTTATGTACTCTTAGAGGCTTGTATACATATGTCGTGTACATGAAAGATTGAATGTCTTTGTCAGCCTACGTTCAGTGTACGAGTGATCATTTTGGTCTTATAGGCCAGTATGGCATATGTATAAGTTTGCATTATATGTTAGGTCGTCCTATGTCGAGTGTTTCCTCATGTTTCATTCTAGTTATCTCACAGCAACCTATTTATTTCATTTACCTATGATAATATGATACAAATGATACGTTATGTTGGTACTTAACTTAAGGAAGGTACCGGGTGCCCGTCGCGGCCCATCAGTTTGGGTCTTGACAGTATCCTTATCGGGTGGTATGCCTGGTAGGCCTGATGGAAACACATCTGAAAACTCTCTCACTACCAAAACCGACCCAATGGTTGGAGCATCACACTAACATCCCTCACAAAGGCTAAGTACGCCAAGAACCCCTTCTGAATAATCCGTCGAGCCTTCAGAAACGACACCACTCTACTAGGAACATAACCCAAGTAACCTATCTCTTCTAACCTCGGCAACCTCGACATAGCCAACATCATGATCTTAGTGTGACCATCCAGAATATCATGATATGGAGATACCTATCCATGTCCAAAATCACATTAAAATCCACCATATTAAGCAACAAAAGATCAACTCTAGTCTTGTAACCCCCAATAGTGACCAAACAAGAACAACAAACACGGTTCACCACAATAAAATCCCCAACGGGTGTAGACACATAAACAGGATTATCCAAAGAATCACAAGACATATCCAACCATGAATCAAAATAGGATGACACGTACGAATAAGTAGAATCAGGATCATATAATATTCATGCATCTCTAACAATACCTGTAATGACGACATCTCATACAACTACCTCAGTCCTACTAGGGAAAGCATGACAATGGGCCTGACCTCCCCTTCTAGGACATCCTCTATGTGTTTGTCCTCCACCCGAGCTAGTTGTGCAAGTGGAGTAGAAACCAGAGCGGGAATCATAGCCTAAGTATCCTGCTGAGGTCCACCCCTCCGAACTCTAGGACAATCTCTCATAATGTTCTTAGTATCACCACACTTAAAAAACAAACCTCTCCAAGCGTGGTTGCTGGTCCTGAGTCTGTGTCAAACGACTAGAGTAACCACTATAGGAACCCCATATAGAAGGTGCACTGAAAGATGGATGTTCGATATGAGTACCCTGGGGTCCTTGGCTAGCTGGAGCACTATAGGTAACTTGAAGTGCGGACTGAACTAGCCAGCTAATATGACCTCTGCCACGATAGTGCTTGCCCCTAGAGTAGGAGCTCCCAAATACTCCAAAACCACGAGGCTTCTTAACCTCCCTATCCTCCCTCTCTTGACCGCAGAAATGCTCCAACCTCCTAGAAATCTCCACAACCTAATGAAATGGAGTCTCATCCTCTAACTCTTGTGCCATCCCAAATCTAAGGATATAGGCTAGTCCTTCAATAAATCTACGGACTCTCTCTCTAATAGTAGAAACCAAAGCATGTGCATGATGAGATAACTCACTGAATCTCATAGCATACTCGGACACAGTTATAACCCCCTAACATAACTGCTCGAACTCGGTGTGCAACTCAACCCTGCAGGTTTGGGGAACAAACTCTCCTAAGAAAAGATCAGAGAAATGGGACCAAGCAAGTGGTGCTGTCCTAGCTAGCCTACTTACCTCATAAGTCTGCCACCATCTATATGCCAACTCTGTCAGCCGAAAAGAAGTAAGGTCGACCTCGCTCGGCTCCACCACATCCATACTGCGCAGAATATAATGACACTAATCCAAGAAATCCTATGCATCCTCACAATCCCCTCCACTGAATTGGGGAGGATGGAACTTTCGAAACCTCTCCAAACTTCTCTGCCCCTTAGCTAACACAATTGGCGCTACCTCGGGCTGAACTACAATTACTGGCTATATCGGAATGACACTTGGTGTATGATAAGCATGATTCGGTTGCTCTAATGTATGGGTGGAGGGAGTCTAAGCTCATATTCAGCTTGTGAAGTAGTTGGTGCAATTAGAATCAACCATGCCTGAGCCAAAGTCCCAAACATGCTCAGGAAGTGTGCTAAGGTCTCTTGAAACCCCCGACGTAGCAATAGGCGACCCAGGTGCCTGCTCAACATGCTCAGGCTCCTGATCATCAATTGGAACTGCTAGAGGCTCCACAGTTGCTGCTCTGGCAGGTGCTATAGTTGTAGCACATGACCCTCCTCGCCCTCTACCTCCATCCCATCCTTTTGCGGCTCTAGTAAGGGGAACAAGTATCTGATCATCCGATCCAGTAGAGTGTGTCCTCACCTTCTGTGAGAGAATATAAAAACAAAGGCTCAAACTCTAAAATCAATAAATCTACACGATAAAGAATGAAAGAAGTAGAATCTTCCTAATAGCTATGTAGCCTCTCGAAGATAAGTGCAGACATATTCATAATGATCCGCAAGACTCTACTAAATTTGCTCATGACTCTTAGAACCTCTAAACCTAGAGCTCTAATACTAATTTGTCACGACCTGAATCCCACCATAGGGGCCATGATGACACCTAGTCTCTAAAACTAGGTAAATCGATCACTTAACAATATTTAAATCAGCAAAAAATGATAGAATAAAGCATAGTTTAACATAAATGCAGAAATAAAGGTGATACAAGCCAAAACGGCGATAATCATATACATATCCCCAGAACTAGGTAGTAAAGAGTCATGATCCCTAACTGAATACATGAAAATAACTCAAAATACAGTACTGTTTGAAATACAAAAAGAATAGTAGAAATAAAGTAAGGAGGTTGACTCCAAGGCCTGTGAATGGAACATGCAAGGATACCTTGAAGTCACTAATAAGAACAATGCCTCCTTATCAATCAGCACGATCCAAAGTACTTGGATCAACAAGAAAATGTGCAGAAGCATATTATGACTACACCACAATCGGTACACAGTAAGTATCAAGACTAGCCTTGATGGAGTAGTGACGAGGTTCAAGTAAGGTAATACTCACTAGTCAAATAACCTGTGCAATATATCAAAAGAACAGACAACAGAATGTATGTTTGAAAACAATAATAACAATCTCTTCAGAACGTGTGATAACAACTCAATGTAGCAAAAACCCATCTTTGTCAACAAAGCATCAAATAAGAGTAGGACATGTGATAGAATGTCAAATATAACCAATAACTCATAGAAGTGCAAGATGGAAACTTTAAGAAACAACTATAAGATCAAAATATCAACCCCGTCTCAACACAAAAATAATATCAAGAAAGATAACCTGAAATATCATCATTAACAATGCCATCATTATTTCGCCGCATGTGCACATAATAATAAATGCCTCCCTTATTTAGCCACATACACATATCGCCACCCTTATTTCGCCACGTCGGTAGCCCAAGATAACGTCATCCTTATTTCGCTTCACGCGTACAACGATAGACATAATCGCACATCAAGACCTCGTGCTGACACCCCCATCAATCAACTCAATATGTCCACAAGTGCCACAATATCACAAAAATAATAATACCAAAGTTTCATCAAGATATAAGCTCATTTCTCATCAATAAAGTGCACAAAGACATAAGAATAACATAAAAGAGGAGGGGTATTCAACAAATAAAGCACGACTATGGCTAAGTCAATATAGTGATCAAGATCAAGTAGTCACAAAGTGGTCCCAACATATTTCATACAAGTTCATTATCGAATTAAGGCATATCAATAAAAGTCATAGGAAACAACCCAAAATAATAAAGTTTTGATCTTGAACAAAAATCAAAAGTCAACCCAAAAATTTAACTCGGGCCCACCTCTAGAAACCCAACAAAACTCACAAATTCTAAACACCCCATTCAAATATGAGTGCAACCAAATAATTTTCATCCAATTCCGACTCCAAATCGGGGTTCAAAACCTCAAATTTCTTTTAAAAAAGTTTTTCCCAAAATTCCTAATTTCTTTACTTAGATTTACCAATCAAACGCTAAAATTAAGGCTGGAATCATGAATTATAAATAAATCTGAGTCAAAAATACTAACTCTAATCCAAATCGTGAAAATCCCCTCCAAAATTGCCCAATTTCGAGCTCCCAATTTCAAAATATGGTAAATAACTCAAACCCTCGAAATAGAGTATTTTATTGAATCCGCCCAGTGATTTCTGCTTCTACAGTCCTAAGGTCGCATATTCAACACCGCATCTGCAGAAAATACCTCGCTTCTACGAAACCCCACTAAAGTTCCAGCCTTTTGCTTCTGCGGCCGAGATACCACTTCTTTGGTATCGCTTTTGCGAACCCTCAAGCATACCTGTGTTGTCGCTTCTGCGATAGAATTTTGCATATGCAGACATCTCCTGCCCAACTTCTCTCCACATATGTGCATCCTCCTCTTGCAAGTGCGATGCATCTCACCACCGTAGGTGCGATCTCACCAGACCTGCTACACCTCAATAATGACCAAACTTCATCTGGTAGTCTGAAACCCACCGGAGCCCCTCAGGACCCCGTTTGAACACACCAATAAGTCTTAATACATAATACAGATCTACTCAAAGCCTCATATCACACAAAATAACATCAAAACTATGAGTCACACCTCAATTCAAGCTTAATTAACAAGTTTAAATTTTCGAATTCCAAACTTACGCCGAACGTGCCTAAACAACTCGGAATGACCCCAAATTTCACACATAAGTCATAAATCACCATACGAATCTATTCCAAGGCTCAGAATCCCAAACGGACATCGATAACCACAAACTCAACTATGGATCAAACCTATGAACTTCTAAACCTTCAAACTTCTAACATTTTTCCAATTAGAGTCAAATCAACCTAGGAACCTCCGAATCTAAATCGGGACGTATGTCTAAGTCCAAAATCACCATTCGGTCCTAAAAGAACTATCAAAACTCCTATTTGAGGTCAAATACACAAAATTTAAACATGGTCAATACTTCCAACTTAAGCTTCCAAAGCATAGAAGAAGTACCTTCAAGCCAAACCTAGGCAAGATATTTACCTTAAAATACGAGAATCAATACTTCAAAAATCCTTTGCCTCTCAAACCAGCCTCCAAACTGGTCAAATCCAGTAAAAAAAATAACTCAATAACGTCAAACAAGGCTATAAAAACCAATTTCAAATAATAAAAATTTGATCTTTATTCAATTACACAAAGTCAACCAAAAAGTCAACCTGGACTCGCTTTTCGAAACCCGATTAAACTCAAAAATTTCGACTACCTTGAATATGTGTCCAAATATACAAGTTTCATCCAAATTCTGCTCCAAATCGGATCTCAATTATTCACTCTCCAAAATCTAACACAAAACCCTTAAATTCCTCTTTAAAATACCATAATATATATAATAATATATGAGGAAACAAGATATAATATTAAAATTAAGTCGAAAACCACTAACCCTCAAAGTGGTAATGAAATTCTCCCTGAAAAATCGCCTCTAACCGAGCTCCAAAATTCTAAATAGTGAAAAGTGGGTCAAAAATCGACTTAAAACCTTTCTGTCGGGCGTCTTGCCCATGCGGCCCTCTTTGTAACTTCTGCAGCATCGATTATGCGACAAAAGCCTTGCATTTGCGAGCTTCACTTAAGACCTCAGCCACCCGCACCAACACACACACCTCGCATATGCGGCTCCGTAGGTGCAATAAATCCGTGTAGGCACACTCACTATAAGAGCGACCCTTTTGCACATCTGCACACTTCCAGTCCGAGGCCTTCCTACGCAGGGGCGAACTAAATTTTTGCAGGTGCAACATCGCACCTATGCAACACTCTTCTGCAGGTGCACCTATCCTGCCAAAAACCAGTAATGCCACCATGCACTCCAAAGATCCGAAATTGACCTAAAACACCCCTGAGCTCCACGAGACCCGTCCAATTATATCAACATGTCCAAACATATTATCCAAACTTACCCAAATATTAAAACACTACGGATAACATCAAAAGCCAATAATTAACTATCAAAACCAATCTCTTAAGTTCCAAACCTTCCAACTTCGCCGAACTTGTCCAAATCAAGCCTAAACATTCTGGATTCCAACCAAACTTCACACACAAGTTCCGAACCACTAAATGAACCTATTTAAAATCCCGAAACAACAATCCGAGTCTTATATCATCAAAGTCAACTCGCAGTCAAACCCATAAACTCTTCAAACCTCCAAATTTCTAACTTTCGGCAATTAGAGTCAAAGCATCCTAGGAGCCTCTAAATCCAAGTCCGGACATACTCCTAAGTCCAAAATTACCATATGAACTTATTGGGGCCATACTAATCTAAGGTTGTTTATCAAAAGTCAAATCTTGGTCAACTTTTACAACTTAAGCCTCCAACACAGAACTAAATGTTCCAATTCACTCCAAAACCTTCCCGAAACTAAACCAATTATCTTCGCAAGTCACAAAATAACAAAGAAGCATACGGAAAGCATAAAATAGGGAAAACAAGGCTCAAATATACAAGATCGGCCGTGACATTACACTTTTCTTTTCCCACTGAGGTTGGTTTCACTTGAATCAAGATTGGGTCTAGTACTGCTATTGAGCTCCCTAAGCTTGGAGATGAGAGCACTTGGAAATCTGGGATTTGAATCGCGAATTTTACTTTTTGAGGTGCGCTTATTAATCATTATATCATAGGATATTTTGAGGTTGAGTGCATACATATATATTAAAGTAATATTGAGAAAATATAATATTATTATTCATGGTTTAGGAAGAGGATCATATGCTCACGTGGACCCATACACTTTCATCTTACACGGGCAAACCCATATTATAACAAACATGTTCAATTGAATCCGCTTGGTCAAAATTTTTGTCGTTTATATGTGTAAATTTTATGTGATACCATATTAATAATATGAACTGGCCTAAAATATATAAATGAAAAGCAGCTCGGTGGTCAAGCGGGTTTAAGAAACTTAAAGAGGACGTGAGTTCAAGCTCTAGTGTGCTAAAACAGTCATCAATTATCTTTTATATTTTTGAATTCACGTTAGTACGTACATTAGAACAATTAACATGGTGTTATAAAATAAAGACTATAAAGTAAAGACAAGTATAGAGAGAAACTGATATATTATTCGAATTCAAACTAATGTACATAATGAACTGAAATCTCTTCTATTTATAGAAGAAAGGAAGCTGCTCCGTAAGCTGCTACTACAAGATATGGATAGTCTTCTACTCAGAGCAATGTTTATCCATAACGGAGTACTGAAAGGATAAGCTTATTATACCTGATATGGATAATCTTCTACCGGGGGTAATGTTTATCCATAACTGGGTACTGAAAGGATAAGCTTATTATACCCGGTATGGATAATCTTCTACCGGGGGTAATGTTTATCCATAACCGAGTATCGAAGTGATAAGCTTCTTCAGGAAGCTTATTTCCAATAGAGTACTTAAATAGATAAACATATTTACGGTGAAGTCCCATATAGATAAGCTTCTTCAGGAAGCTTATTTACAATTAAGTACTAAATGAATCCATAATATAATATATTTATAACACTCCCCCTTGGATGTTCATTAAAAGATAATGTGCCTCATTAAAACCTTACTATGAAAAACCACGTGGGAAAAAATCCTAGTGAAGGAAAAAGAGTACACATATTTAGTAATACGCATTACTAGGTGCCTCATTAAAAACCTTATAAGGAAAACCCCATGGAAAAAAAATCTTAGTAAGGGAAAAATAGTGCATCGCGTATTTTACCCCCCCTGATGAAAACTTTGTTTCAAATATTTGAGTCTATGCATTCCAATCTTGTATACCATCTTCTCAAAAGTTGAAGTTGGCAAAGATTTAGTGAATAAATCTGCTGGATTATCACTTGAACGAATTTGTTGCACATCAATGTCACCATTTTTCTGAAGATCGTGTGTGTAGAATAATTTTGGTGAAATGTGCTTCGTTCTATCTCCTTTTATAAATCCTCCCTTTAATAGGGCTATGCATGAAACATTGTCTCCGTATAATATTGTGGGTCTTTTATCACATTTCAACCCACATGTTTCTCGAATGAATCACTAATCTCAATCATATGCACTCCCTGCTTGCCGGTTTGAAATCGAGCTTTATGGGTATCGGATAAATAACATGCATCTGCATTACCAATACGATCTGCACCACTTTTGTTAGCATTAGCAAGATAAATAAGTGCACCATCTACACCGAGATAGAGTATTTCAGGACCAAGGAGCTCCTCATCCTCTTCTAGAGGTTGGAACGGATCCTTATTCACTTCAAGTGATTGAATATTCATTGGTGTACTTAATGGGTACACTTTGTCCATGTAAAAGTATTTTTAAGACCCTCTTGGAGCTCTTCCGGAGTTCCAATAAGATTTATGTCACCAACATAAACAACAAGTGTAACAAATTTTGATGACATTTTCTTTATAAAAATACATAGACAAATAACATAATTTATGTAGCTTTCTTTCAACAAATATTTACTGAGGCGATTATACCACACGCGCACAGATTGCTTTAAATCGTACAAAGATCTTTATAATTTGATCGAGTACATTTCTCAAGACTTTGAATTATATGCTTCGGGCATTTTCAATCCTTCAAGGATCTTCATATAAATTTAGCCAAATAAGTCATATAGGTTAAGACTTGTATCTAAATGGTATAACATCTTCAAGTGTCTGGACTGCTGGTCCGATACTCACAATCTTTTATAATATTGTGCACTATATTGTATCAAATATATCATCGACGATCATTTTGTGTCAGTTCCGAAGCGACATAACTTGTGGAGATCTCATCACTTTCTTTATTTTCAGGTACCTGAACTTTTTCGGGAGTTTCATAAAATGTTATGTCGTGAGCTCTTCTAGAGCTTATTTCCTCCTCATTATGATCATTTTGATCATTAGCTGCTACTATTTTTCAAGGATTGTTACCTTTGGAACCGATTGGTCTACCACGCTTCATGCGTACAGTAAACTCTATCCTTCAGGAACTTTAATTTTAATAGGAGCATTTGTAGCTGAAATATGATATTTAATTTTGGATCAGCAAATGCTTCTGGCATTCGACTTGAATTATCTTCTAAGTGAGGATCATATTAATGATAATTCGATTCATATAGCATATTTTTCAACTGTTTATTCCATCCCCAAATGTTAGAAAAACTAACATATATCCCCAATCATCTTTGGGAAACATATCTTTGTGTATTATGGTAGAGAAATTAATCATATACCACACAATAAAAGATAGTAAAAATATTTGATTTCCGATCCTAAACCAATTGTGAAGGGAGGACTTATCATATATTATTGATCTGATGCATACAAGTGTTGCTATATGCAATTTAGAAAATCTTAGACCAACACATGAAGCTTTGTTCTCATAAGCAATGGTTTAGCCATTAATATGAGGTATTCAATGCTAAACCAGCTTGGATATAAACCAACATTATCAAGATAAACTGTCTTGATTCATAATCTGAAAATTATGCTCTTAATCGAGAAAAGCAATTCCAAATGCCAAACTGCAAGTTGACAATAATTACACATGTAACCATCTCATATATGCACCTATAAGTGGTTCTCATGATAAGTGAACATGCCCATATTCACCTTTTATATATTTCAGAATCATGGGTCTTAGTCCCAACTTTGGCTGGTATAATCAATTCATTATGAGAGCAAGCAACACATGAGAATTCCTGAAGAATCTTCTAGTTTTTTAGTATATGCTTATCTGAATTCTCAAATAGATTATTTAAAAATAATATGTATGTGAGAAGTTACCCATCTTATTCTTTAATTTGTACTATATCATGTATCACAGTAAATCAGAAGTTTACTAAAGCAAAAGTTTATGCCATAGTAAACCAGAAGTTTAGCTCATTTAAAAATGGCAAATGAAAACTTCAAGTTTATCATGTCATGTGCTATCTCTTAGTAAACTTCTGGTTTACTATGGCATAAACTTTTGCTTTAGTAAACTTCTGGTTTACTGTGATACATGATATAGTACAAATTAAAGAATAAGACGGGTAACTTCTCACATACATATTATTTTACCCCCTATGATTGTGGAAACATGAAGATTATCAATCTTCCAATCATTTGTAGTCTCAATATGATAGCCATTTGTATTAGTAAACTTCAGGTTTACTACAACATATGTTTTGACCATAATCATATAATATGAATGACATATTTGTATATAAGCTCTTCGAGAGCCTTCATTTATTATCCACAATCTAATATTTATCGGGCACTACTGGTGTCATGTATCCTTTAGGTAAACAGTTAGCTCTTCGGGAATTGTTGATACATTTTGTACTATCAAATATTTCTCATACACTTCTGGTATCATGAGAGAAAATCACAATCAAATAAACAATGTAAAACAATTGTTTAAGCACAAGAAAACTCTTCTTCATAATATTTTCCTACTTCAGGAGGCAATTTCAATTGTGTTACTTCTTCAGGAGCAAATTTAAAATACAAAATATTGAGTATATATTCTCTCAATTATATTACCTCTTCTAAAGGTGAATTGTGATATATTCACATCAAGAGTGCGTTCATATTTACCCGATTTATTAATATTGTCACATTCACTTCAGGGAATGGATTAATATTATCCAAAGTTCTCATCCTTCAGGAAATCGAACATAATTATCTGAATGCGCATTAATCACATCAAATTGTGATGCCTCAATCTCTTTTAAAATATTTACTACTTCAAGAGCAAATCGAGGCGCGCATTTAATATAGAGAATATTTATGTAACTTATCTTCAATTGTAACCATAGAAAGCCTAAATTATCACTTCTGGTGATCATAGACATATACCACTTCTGGTGGTTAACAAAATATAATTACAATGAGATATATGAAATATAACTACTTCTGGTGGTTGTATATTTCTTGCAAACTCTGCTAGAGTTTAAGTTGATCTAATAATATTATCCATATTCTTCAAAACAAGATATATTATAGTAAACATCATTATCAAATCATAATTTTTCTTTATGTACAACAATTACATAACCATACTATCTATTACAAATAATAAAAATTTAAATATTTACATTTCTACAGATTCACCACTGATTACATGACTTGTTTCTCCTTTTGGGAGTGCAAGGTAATCAGCTACATCCAAATTCATGAAGTCTAAATTATCTTCAGAAATAAAATTTGCTTCAGCATTTTTCTCTGTCTTCTTTAGGGAGGCTTGATAAAGCTCAACCAGGTGCTTTGGCGAACGACAGGTACGTGACCAGTGCCCTTTTCCTCCACATCTATAGTATGCATTTTCTGCGTTTGGTGCTTGCACCGCTTCATGCTTTTGTTCCTTCCTTTTCCACTGCTGGTGGTGAGGAGTATTCTTTGGTGCATTATTATTACCATGATTAGAGTTTCTTTCCCGACCACGACCATGACCACGACTGGGGCCACGACCTTTTCCACGTTTAGCCTGGTGGAAGTTCGTCTCATTCACTTCAAGGAATGGACAAGAACCAGTAGGTCGGCTTTCATGATTTTTCATTAATAGCCCATTATGTTGCTCGGCTCTAAGAAGATGTGAGATAAGTTCAGAATACTTTTTAAATCTTATCTCTCGATATTGCTGCTGCAGGAGCATATTTGAGGCATGAAAAGTGGTGAAAGTTTTCTCCTAACATATCATGATTAGTAATATTATCACCACATAACTTCAATTGGGAAGTAATTCTGAACATAGCAGAATTATACTCACTGATAGATTTAAAATCTTGTAACCTTAGACGAGTCCAATCATATCATGCCTGTGGAAGAACGACCATCCTCAGGTGGTCATATCTATCTTTCAAATTATTCCACAGTATGACTGGATCTTTAACAGTAAGATATTCCATTTTCAGGCCCTCATCAATGTGATGGCGTAGGAATATCATTGCTTTGGCACGGTCTTGGTTTGATGCCTGATTTTTGTCTTTGATGGTGTCTGCCAGACCCATCGCATCAAGATGAATTTCAGCATCAAGCACCCAAGACATGTAGCTTTTGCCCGATATATCCAGGGCCACAAATTCAAGTTTAGAAAGATTTGACATTATTTAGGAAAAGAAAGTTCTTACCTCAGATACTTTCAAAATATTTGCTCGAGATGGCAGAGTCTCGTGCTGATAACGTGTTATAAAATAAAGACTATAAAGTAAAGACAAGTATAGAGAGAAACTGATATATTATTCGAATTCAAACTGATGTACATAATGAACTGAAATCTCTTCTATTTATAGAAGAAAAGAAGTTGTTGTGTAAGCTGCTACTATACCAGATATGGATAATCTTCTACTGAGAGCAATGTTTATCCATAATGGAGTACTGAAAGGATAAGCTTATTATACCCGATATGGATAATCTTCTACCGGGGGTAATGTTTATCCATAACTGGGTACTGAAAGGATAAGCTTATTATACCCGGTATGGATAATCTTCTACCGGGGTAATGTTTATCCATAACCGGATATCGAAGTGATAAGCTTCTTCAGGAAGCTTATTTCCAATAGAGTACTTAAATAGATAAACATATTTACGGTGGAGTCCCATATGGATAAGCTTTTTCAGAAAGTTTATTTACAACAGAGTACTAAATGAACATCCATAATATAATATATTTATAACACATGGAACATAGACTTCTCTTTTAACAATTGTGTATACTATTTACTTTTACTTTTTTAAAATTTTATACCTTATATTTTCCCCCCTTTGGCTTACGTGAAGGTGAGGTCAGTTTTATATTTTTATATTTATTGTTTTAGTAAATTCCTTATCTATTTTACGTTTATCTTGTTTATGGTGGTTCAAATAGCTAGACTGATTTTAACAGCAGTTAATTAAGAGTAAAACATAAAATTTTAAATTGAAAACTTTAAAGGAAAATTTTATGCTTATAACTTGTTAAAAATTGTTAGAGTTATATATAAAATTTAATGGAACATTAATAAAAATGATAGGTTTTTGTCTAATCAGTGTTTCCAGACGGAAAAAAATTCCGAAACAGCAGTTATTAAAAAAAAAAAGAGCAACATACAACATTCACTTTCTTGTACACGATAATAGTTATTGTTGAATGTTATTGAAATAATATCACAGTATCTTATTAACCCTACTTGAATAAAGTCTCGGGTCCGTCATTGTCCATCTAAATATGCCCCTGTTCAATTATGAGTAATGTCGGGGTGGATTGTGTATATTGTACCCCTTAAAACATGACTCCTCTTTCAACTCTGTATGTACGCGAGATACTTCACAAGCAGGACAATTTTTCTTTTTTTTAAACGGCAAATGACCAAATATATTCCTCTACTTTCAAATATTATTTACCTGTACCCCTCGTTATACTATTGGGCTATCCATACTCCTGCCATCATACTTTGGAACAAAAATACCCCCATTTTGGATGGAGTGCCACGTGGCAGCACCAGATTAAAACGACTCATTTCTTTTTTTACCCAACCCATTTTACAAAAAACCCACAACCCGAACCATATTTTCATTTTTCAGTTTTTTAAAGAATTTTCTTTTTGTAAAACTAAAAAAAAAAATTGCAAAATATTTTTTTAATCCGAGTAGATACTGAAAAGATTTTGCAAAACAAATTGTAAAAACTGGAAAAGTCATTTTTTTAACAAAATATTTTCGTTTTTGAAAAATGTTTTTTTTTTCATTTTTTTAAAGATTTTCTTTTTGTAAAAACTGAAAAAACAAATTGTATAAACTGAATTGTTTTTTTGTAAAAACAGAAAAAAAATATTTTCGTTTTTTAACAAAATATTTTCGTTTTTTAAAAACTGAAAAAATTATTTTTAACAAAATATTTTCGTTTTTAAAAAATCTTTTTTTTTCATTTTTCAGTTTTTTAAAAATAATTTTGTTTTGTAAAAACTGGAAAAACAAATTTGTAAAAACAGAAAAAAAATATTTTTTGTTTAAAAACTGAATTTCTTAAAAAAAAAACTAGAAAAAAAAAGAAAATAGGGGTCGGGTTGTGGGTTTTTAAAAAACGGGTCGGGTAAAAAAAAAGAAATGAGTCGTTTTAATCTGGTGTTGGCACGTGGCACTCCATCTAAAATAGGGGTATTTTTGTTTCAAAGTATGACAGTAGGGGTATAAATAACCCAATAGTATGACGGTAGGAGTATAGATAACCCAATAGTATAACGAGGGGTACAGATAAACAATATTTGAAAGTAAAGGGATATATTTAGCCTTTAGCCGTTTTTTAAAACAAAACTTCAAATTGAGGTAACATCGATCAGTACCTAATTTCTGGGGAGTGAGTACGGATGATACTGTAATAAACATGGTACAAAAAAAAAAAAAAAACATATGCAAAGCTGGTTTAGTAATACACAAGATTCCCCCAAAGTCCTAAGAAAGGTAGAAAACATAAACTTAACTAAGCAAGAAAGCATATAATGCTGAACAGAATTTGGCTGCATGATGTGGCTTGTATATATACGGCTCACTCACGTTGGGAGTTGATTAATATCACACTTGATATACATTTTTAACATATTATAAAAGGAAATAAAGAAGAATGAGACAGAATTTAAAAGTTTTCCTTATCAGCTATCACATGAAAATGATTAAAAAACGAATGCAAATTAATATAACGTAGAAAATTAATGTGAGGATATAATATGCATAAGATATGAATGTCAATTATTGGTTTGATTAACATTACTAATTAGTACCGGATACTTAATATTATAAGAGCATATAATTGTGAGCTAACACGTAGTAAAAGTGAATGGTCTAATTCATCGTATTAGTGAATGATAATCAATAGGCTACTGATAACAAAAATATATTCCTTCCATTTACTTTTACTTGTCCATTACTGACTTTGCACAACCTTAAAAAATAATAAATAAAGTGTATTATAATTTACAATGATACTCATATTAATTGGTGTATAATTTTAATAGATTTGAAAAATAATTTGGAATGAGTAACTGATGTTAAGGACAAAACGAAAAAGTAAATTATTTTTATCTTAATATGAAAAAAATAACAAGTAAAAATAAAAATTTATTTTTAAAATACTTCAACTAAATTTAACATGTCAATCATAATACTCCTCCAACTTGATTATACCTCTCTCTATTCTTTCATCCTCTTTGAAACTGTTAGGAGTGTTGGATTACTAAGATTAGAATTATAATATCGGGATAAAATTTGGGTTGTATTTTTCATATATTTAGATATGAGTATTAATTAATGTCGTTACAAATATTATATCAAATGATGGTATTAACACATTAGATATGGGATAATAATCCTATAACGAGAATCCCGTGATTATTAATCCCAGGATAAATCTCTTTGGAACCAAACAAGTCCTTAGCAATAAATAATTCCAACAGTTCCAAGAAAATCAACAGACAAATTAAGACCCTTTTGAAATATATGAGTGAGTCAAAATTAACATTCTGTCTTTCCAATTTCCCTACCTATAATTAAGTTGATACTAATTCTTTCTTTTCTAATAACCTAGCTTTAATTCAGTTCTCAGCTCGGCTTCCCTCAAGCCGTTGTTTGATACATAAAAAATGCAAGAAATAGAATCTGAAATTAAAGCTTTATCAGCACTGGCGATTATACTATATATAAAGAATAACTTGAGCTGGTGATCTTGTTATATAACTTGATGGGCAGAAATGGGATCAATAGCAGAAGTAATGAGAAAATTTGGAGATGAAAAAAGCACATTGTTAGATGAATATGAAAGGATTACATTTGAAATTCAATTGAACCAAGCTATTCTTGGTCGGAGTTTATCTGAGCCTGGTTCTTATAGGAGGAGTACTACCGTAGCACCACCAGGTCTGACGCTGGCCGGAGATACTAAGCAGGAGGAGCAAGGGCCGTGCCGCCACCGGCACCGCCGTGGTTACGGGTTCCAAAAGGTGATGAAGAAGTTGCTGAAACCAATTCTTGGTAAAAAAGATCATAGGATTATTGACGAAGCTCCTCCACATCCTAAGGATCCCAGGTTTTGGAAGAAATTCAGTAGATCTTTTCGGGTTTAATTTCAATGGTTAGATAGGATTATATTTAATTTAATGTTTGTGCAAAATCTCATGCAGAAAATTCACAAATTCCAGTGATTATAGACCTCGCACTTTTCTTTGCAGTAAAAAAAAAAAAGGAATAATTCAGGTTCTTTTTGTTTTTGTATGGCAAAATTTCGAGTTTTAATGGTGAAGGAGGAGAACCAAAATTATGAGTACCATTTTTTTTTTCTGTTTTAACTTTTGCAACACAATGTTGAAAATTGTAGTACTTAGTTAAAAGAATCAATAAACTAAGTCTCAATTATTAATTCCAAATTAATATGCAACGGATGGATTTATAAGCAAAATTATAGGGCACGTGAACTCATTTATGTACATATATTTTTTAAAATTGGTATAATATTAAATACTGACACAAAAAAGATTGAATAGTGCACTTGGTTAAATGTTGAGTTATATTTATCAAAAGGAATAAGAATCAAATTTTCACTTAATACATTTTTTTCTCATTTTTTACTAATGTACCGATGTACTAGAAATTCTAGATCTGCCTATTGTAACTAGGAGTAAATGATTCTTACGTGTTCATCTTGTGAATTCTAAATTTTGTATTTTAAGACAAATCACAAGCTTTTGTAAAAACAAACGATTTTCTAAATCTCACACTTCCTCCTACATAAATATCTACTCAGAATGAGAAATCTAGAAAAATGAGGACTCATTGGATCTATAAAAGAAATAATTATGTCTTAAATCACAATTAGTGCGAGTATTGCCCATATAAATCATTTACTTTCAATCATAAGTAAATTACTGGCAAACATAAACTCGTCATCACTTGCCATTCGCATTGTAAATGATCATTGACGCGCACGAATACACTGCCATTGCCTAATTAACAATCCTAGTATGACAGATACAAAGTTCCAGGGTAAATCAAAAGAGAATCCATTGATATAAATCAAAAGAGAATCCATCGATATAGAGCAAGATTCTAAGTGTCAGACTCTTCACTGCCATGTAATTGGATGGATTTTTGAGAGATAAACATGTACACCGGTAAAAATCGGGGATAATATATACACCGATTTCCCGTTGAAGAAAATGGAAGAAGAGTACAAATGCACGAGATTGAAATCGAGGATGGGAGCCCTCCATATCGAGATCCACGAAAGGTGAACGATATGCTCATCATTTGGCATTACAAAGTGATGTGCCCCGGACCCAGAACGAGTTCTAAGGCCTCGGGAAATACAGTAAACGGTTATACATGACGGATAGATGGTCGTGATATTCGCACCTAACCGGATATCACGGAGCGCATCTCGCTCGACGTAAGTTATGGATCAGTAATTAACGAGAAATTACTGTACCGATGTACCGATGTACTAGAAATTCTAGATCTGCCTATTGTAACTAGGAGTAAATGATTCTTACGTGTTCATCTTGTGAATTCTAAATTTTGTATTTTAAGACAAATCACAAGCTTTTGTAAAAACAAACGATTTTCTAAATCTCACACTTCCTCCTACATAAATATCTACTCAGAATGAGAAATCTAGAAAAATGAGGACTCATTGGATCTATAAAAGAAATAATTATGTCTTAAATCACAATTAGTGCGAGTATTGCCCATATAAATCATTTACTTTCAATCATAAGTAAATTACTGGCAAACATAAACTCGTCATCACTTGCCATTCGCATTGTAAATGATCATTGACGCGCACGAATACACTGCCATTGCCTAATTAACAATCCTAGTATGACAGATACAAAGTTCCAGGGTAAATCAAAAGAGAATCCATTGATATAAATCAAAAGAGAATCCATCGATATAGAGCAAGATTCTAAGTGTCAGACTCTTCACTGCCATGTAATTGGATGGATTTTTGAGAGATAAACATGTACACCGGTAAAAATCGGGGATAATATATACACCGATTTCCCGTTGAAGAAAATGGAAGAAGAGTACAAATGCACGAGATTGAAATCGAGGATGGGAGCCCTCCATATCGAGATCCACGAAAGGTGAACAATATGCTCATCATTTGGCATTACAAAGTGATGTGCCCCGGACCCAGAACGAGTTCTAAGGCCTCGGGAAATACAGTAAACGGTTATACATGACGGATAGATGGTCGTGATATTCGCACCTAACCGGATATCACGGAGCGCATCTCGCTCGACGTAAGTTATGGATCAGTAATTAACGAGAAAGGAAAATTTTTACCTTTTTTTAGACTTATACTAGGAATGAAACTCTCGTACTATATAAAGGTTTTTTTTATTTTGTAACACACATTATAACACACAAATCAAAGAAATACAAGTTTACTTTTCTGTCTTTTAGCTACTGCTAAACTTCTTATTTAATTGTTCTGTTCTTCATTCACAACTGAGCTCGAACCGAGGGTCTAATCGAGGACGAGGTCACTGTTTAATCTAAGTTAGAGTTCGATCATAACATTACAACTGGTTTGATCGTTTATTTCATCTTTAACTCGTTTATCCAATATTCTTGGTAATTTGTATTGAATCAAACCACATATTCTTAAAATCGCGTACAATTTAATTATTATCCGATTTAGGGGTAAACAGTTTGGCGTCCACCGTGGGACTAAGGATAATAGTTGTGATTTGATACGAATCTCCATAACACACCCTATTTTGCGCTTCTTCTTTAAAGTCTTAATTTCAGGTTAGCCCAAAAATGTCAAACTCTTGGTCTGCCCACTTGAATGTTGACGCTAAGTCTGGCCATCATGGCAAATAATAATTTGGTGTCTAGCAACGAGGTGCCTCCCGCTGATCCCAACGGTGTCCCAGTTGCCGATTCGGCTGATGCTAACTCACAGGTGGCCATCTATGTCAATTTGCCAATTGATCCCGAAAACAGCATTCACGGGAGACCCCGACCAACAGCTCGAGAAGCTCCCAAAGGTGAAGACGATGGGGTAAGCCTGCCGCTAATCTTCAAAATATTATAGGCTCAACAGGTGGCAATAGCCAGCTGCAGAATGAAAGCCACGCCCCCAATAGGGTCGAGTCGGAACAATCCTGGGAAAGCACCCGAAGAAACAAACAAATCGCCGAGAGATCAGGTGAAGCCGAGCCTGGGGTCAATCCCGAGATGATGAAAATGCTTGAAGCATTGACGAAGCGGGTGGATTCAGGTGAGAAGAAAATTGAGGCTAACGACAAGAAGGTGGAAACATACAATTTCAGGGTCGATCAAATCCTGGTAGCACCCTCGATATTGAAGGGTCCGGATTCCAAGAAATCTATCGAGAAGCCTTTTCCTCCGAGCACAACATCGAAGTCGATCCCAAAGAGGTTTCATATGCCCGACATCCTCAAATATAACAGAACCATGGATCCGAATGAGCATGTGACCTCCTATACCTATGCAATCAAGGGGAACGACTTGGAAGATGATGAAATCGAGTCGGTGCTACTAAAGAAGTTTGGGGAGACTTTGTCCAAAGGAGCAATGATATGGTATCACAACTTACCCCTAAATTCTATTGACTCATTTGCTACTCTTGCAGATGCTTTCATAAAAGCCCATGCTGGGGCCATCAAGGTCGAGACCAGAAAGTCAGATCTTTTCAAGGTTACACAAAGAGACAACGAGATGCTTAGGGTGTTCGTATCAAGGTTCCAAATGGAATGGATGGTCCTGGCCCCACTTGCAGATGATTGGGCCATTCAGGAATTCACTCGGGGGCTTAACCCCATAAGTTCCTTGGCCTCTCAACAGCTAAAACAAAATTTGGTAGAAAACTCGACGGTGACCTGGGGCGACGTCCACAACAGGTACCAGTCAAAGATCAGGTTCGAGGACTACCAACTCGGGGCTCCTTCTAGGTCTATTTACCCTATCAGGGCCGATGATAGGCCTAAGAGAGTCGTTGATCATGAGCTAAGACCAGTCCAAGATCGGTACCAACCATACATCGCAGACCAAAGAGGAAATAGATCCCAACGTCGCCGCACGAGGAACGAGAAGATAGGCGATCGAGCGCCTAGAAACCGAGGTCTAATGAGCAAAAATGGTTTCGATAGGCCGCTTGGGATTAGGGAAGCACCAAGATTATCAGAGTATAATTTCAACGTTAATGTTGTCAGCATCATGTCAGCCATCAGGCGCATCAAAAAGACCCAAGTAGCCCCGACCATTGCAGTCCAACCCTACCCAAAGAGATCCTAAAATGATGTGTAATTATCACGGCACTCATGGTCATAGAACTGAGGATTGTCGACAGTTGAGAAAAAGTATTGGGAAAAAAGCATCTTCTGTGGCCCAGGTAGTAACTACTTTACAGGAAAGGGGGAGCGATAAAATAGACTATTGTGGTAGACAAAATGGCCCGGTTATTCAACAACGGGCACCTCCAAGAATTTCTGAGTGATCGAGCCAAAAACCACTTCAAGAATAGGGACGCCAACAAATAAGTCGAACAAGAAGAGCCTCAGCATGTCATCAACATGATCATTGAAGTAGTCGATGTCCCCCAAGGACTAATAATAAAGTGCACTAAAGTATCTATCACAAGGGAAAAGCACACTCGGGATTATGTCCCGGAGGGAACCATTTCATTCAGCAACGAGGATGCCGAGGACATCGTGCAAACTCACAATAATGTGCTGGTAATATCCGTACTTATCAATAAATCACGAGTTAAACATGTGTTTATTGATCCAGGTAGCTCAACCAACATCATCAGATCAAGGGTCATAGAGCAATTGGGTTTACAGGACCAAATCGTGCCAGTAGTTCGGGTGTTGAACGGATTTAACATGGCATGTGAAACCACTAAAGGGGAGATAACCATGCCAGTAAACACCGCCGGAACGATCCGAGAGACAAAGTTCTACATGATCGAAGGGGACACGAGGTATAAATCTCTATTCGGAAGGCCGCGAGTTTACAACATGAGTGCGGTACCCTCGACCTTGCACCAAGTGTTGAAATTCCCTATACTAGGAGGAGTCAAAATGGTCTATGGAGAGTTGCCGACCACAAAGGAGATGTTCAATGTCGATAAGGTAATCCCGGTGCCTGCAATTTCGACATCAAGGAACACCGAGCCAACCGGAAAGGAAGAAATTAAATAGCAATCACTGATGTCAACCTCGATCGAAACGGAGGAACGAGAAGTAGATGATGAGGATGATTACAGCATCCCGAGATCATTCATAGATGTTGATGACACCAACGCCACCAAATCTACGGTCGAAGAGTTGGAGCAAGTCCTATTAATCGAACACCTACCAGATCGAAAGTTAACTGGGAACGGGATTAAACCCCGAGCTCAGGAAAAAACTTATTAATTTTCTTAAAGCTAGCATAAATTGTTTCACTTGGTCCCATTTTGACATGACAGGGATTCCACCAGAGGTAACCACTCATAAGCTTAGTTTGGACCCAAAGTTCCACCTATTTAAGCATAACAGGAGGCCGCAGTTCGAGATCAAACACGCGTTCACCAAGGATGAGGTATCCAAACTTCTTAAAATAGCTTCCATCTGGGAAGTTAAATACTCGGACTAGTTAGCTAACATAGTGGTAGTTCCTAAAAAAGGGAATATGCTAAGAACGTGTGTAGATTACAAAGATCTAAATAAAGCATGCCCTAAGGATTCTTTCTCTTTTCCTGACATTGATCAAATGATCAATGCGACAGCTGGGCAAGAGATACTTAGCTTTTTGACACCTAATCCGGGTATAACCAAAATCGGATGGACCCGGACGATCAAGAAAAGACTTCTTTCATCGCTAAATTCGGCACCTACTATTACAATGTAATGCCATTTAGATTAAAGAATGTCGGTGCCACCTATCAACGCCTAGTAAACCGGATATTCGAAAAACAAATAGGGAAATCAATGGAAGTTTATATTGACGATATGTTGGTCAAGCCCCTACGAGTAGAAGATCATTTGAAACATTTGTAGGAGACCTTCAACATACTAATGAAATACAACATGAAGCTAAACTCGAAGAAGTGTGCATTCAGGGTCGGGTCAGGCAAATTCCTTGGGTTCATGGTATCCAATCGAGGGATCGAGATCAACCCCGACAAAATAAAGGCCATAGAGGATATCACCATGGTGGACCATATCAAGAACGTTCAAAGACTGATCGGGCGCATAGCCGTCTTAGGCCGGTTCATCTCGAGGTCCTCGGATAAGAGTTATCGATTCTTCTCACTATTAAAGAAGAAAAATAACTTTTTCTGCACCCCGGAATGTCAGCAAGCTTTGGAGGAACTCAAACGGTACCTACCGAGTCCCCCCTCCTGCTGTACACTTCGAAGGTGGATGAACAGTTGTACCTCTACTTGGAAGTTTTCGAGGTGGCGATAAGTGGTGTCTTAGTCTGAGAGGAGGAAGGTACATAGTTTCCTATTTACTATGTTAGTAGAACTCTAGGTGAGGCCGAATCAAGGTATCTTCACCTAGAAAAATTAGCGCTCACTTTGCTAAGCGCTTCCAGAAAGCTAAAGTTGTACTTTCAATGCCATCCTATATGTGGCGTGACCTCTTACCCACTGAGAAAAATCATGCATAAGCCCGAGCTCTCAGGAAAGTTGGATAAATGGGCCATGGAAATTAGCATGTATAATATTGAGTATTGACCCCGAACCGCCATAAATGCTCAGATTTGGGCAGACTTCGTGGCCGACTTCATATCGGCCTTAATAGCCGAGGTCGAAAGGGATCTACTACTAACCTCAGGGACTATTTCGGGGATCTGGATCCTCTTCACGGACGGTGCCTCCAAGGCGAAGGGGTCTGGGCTCGGTATCGTACTAAAACACCTACAAAAAATATAATTCCGTAGTCTATTAGAATTGTGAAATTGACTAACAATAAGGCCAAGTATGAGGCTATGATTGCAGGTCTAGAATTGGCTAAAAGCCTTGGGGCCAAAGTGATCGAAGCCAATAGAACATTCGAAGTAAAGGAAGAGCGAATGCGAAGGTACTTGGATAAACTGTAGGTAACCCTACACCAATTCAAGGAGTGGACCCTGCAATATTTACCCCGAGATCAAAATAGTGAAGCCGATGCACTGGCCAACTTAGGGTCGTAGGTCGATTCCGATAAATTCAGTTCGGGAGCAGTAGTGCAGCTAATGAACTCGATGATAAAAAAGGCGATGCCAAAGCGAACTCAACGAGTTTAACTTGGGATTGGAGAAACAAATACATAGACTACTTGAAGGCTGGAAAATTGCCTTTGGATCTCAAAGAATTGAGAGCCCTGTGCAGCAGTGCTGCCATATTTAGCTTGGTTGAAGGGGCATTGTTCAGGAGAACCTTCTTTGCCCCACTAGCCAGATACTTGGGACCAGGAGAGACTAAATACGCCATGAGATAAGTTCACAAAGGCACTTGCAGAAACCATTTGGGGGCAGAATCCTTGGTTCAAAAACTAATTAGGGCCGGCTACTACTGGACTGAAATGGAGAAGGATGCTAAGGACTTCGTATGGAAATGCGACGTATGCCAAAGACGGGGCCCGATGATCCATCAACCAGGAGAAATGCTCCACTCGGTCCTGTCCCCATGGCCATTTATGAAGTGGGGAATGGACATCGTCGGTCCCCTGCCATGGGCACCTGATAAAACTCGATTCATACTATTTACGACTAATTATTTTTCCAAATGGTTTGAGGCTCAAGCGTTCGAAAAGATCCAAGAGAAAGAAGTCATTGACATCATCTGGGACTAGATAATATGTCGATTCGAGATACCGGCCGAGATTGTTTGCGACAACGGAAAACAATTCGTCGGCAGCAAGGTGAGTAAGTTTTTCAAAGATCACAAGATCAAGAAGATACTATCAATGACTTATCACCCTAGTGGAAATGGGCAAGCGGAATCAACGAACAAGACTATACTTCAAAACCTGAAAAAGAGGTTGGCCGGTTCGAAAGGAAAATAGAAGGAGATCCTATCCGAAGCCTTGTAGGCATACCATACGACTTCGAAATCGAGCACCGAGGACACCCCATTTTCTTTGGTCTACGGAGCTGAAGCCTTAATACCAGTCGAGGTGGGAGAACTAAGCCTCAGGTTCTAGTATGCGATGAAAGAGCCAAACGGCGAGGCCATGATCACAAACCTAGAACTATTGGATGAAAGGCAGGAGGCTGTCCTGGTTCGGTTGGCCGCCCAGAAATAGCAAATATAAAGGTATTACAATCGAAGATCCAGCCTCCGCACTTTCAAGTCGGAGACTTGGTGTTGAGGAAGTTAACACTACACACCAGGAATTTGAACGAAGGGAAACTAGGCCCGAATTGGGAATGACCATATAGAGTTGTCGGAATAACCGGCAAAGGCTCATATACACTCGAAACCAAAAACGACGTACAACTACCAAACAATTGGAACGTTACACACTTAAAGCAATACTACTGCTAAGTTACAAACTCAATTATATTTTAATCATATTTTAAATCGGACAAACTTATGCATGTAATTAGCCAAGGATGGATGTGATTATTAGGTCTTAAAGAACGTGTTGCACTTTTTTCCCTTGAATCGGTTGTCCCGAAATGGTTTTTTCGGCAAGGTTTTTAACGAGGCAAAAGTAAAATGTACTACCTTAGATTTGAAGACTGGTTTTCACCGGAATCGATGGTCGATTGCATCAGATCAATAGTATCCGAGCGCTCACGAGTTCGACCTCGAATATTGGGGGCCATTACCCCCGGGTTAAGATCTTTAGCAAGGGAAAAAGAAATTTTTATGTGCTAAAAGTTATGGCTTGGTGGTTAGAATTTATTGTAAGGGTCAAACGGTCATATGAACCGTGTCCACATAATACACTCTAGAACAACACAAATTTTATGCACCTTCGATCAAGTACCTTGCATATTAAACAATGAACAAAATTTCTACTTCTGTTACACTTTGTTACTGTGCATTTTACTTCTTCGATCAATGATTCTAAAGCCCATGGGCTATCCCTGCTCGGAGACTGTCAAACCCACGGGATACCCCTACTCGGGGACTGTTTCCCGATAAAAGGACTACCCGAGTTATCAAATCCTTGAGGCGCAAAAGCCGCTAGGCAGTGCCAAAATATAAAAGGCTACAACCAACCTAAAAACAGCTCGGAGATGTACCAAGTTTGTAACCAGAAAGTAAGGCCCTTACGAAAAATTGAAACCTACTAAAATGTTACCCTCAGCAAAAACATAGTCTAAAAATACTTAAGCATCTTAAAAACCTTCGGTCTTACTGAGGATTTGAAGCCATAAGTAAACCAAAGTTTCATCAACGTCGATCTCCATTTGAATCTCCGAAAGACAGATGCTCCAGAACTACATTTGATTTTATGCTAATCATTAAAAACAACACGCAAATAGAGAATTGCAAATAGATGCTGGAAAAGTAAAGACACAGTATTACCAGATAGGGAAATTTTTTTTATATACTCCAAAATATATTTATAAAAGCATAATAGAACGGCCTCAAAATAAACAAAAAAAATATACATAAGGAAAAACTGGTAAAGTACTAAGGCATCTACGCCTAGTCTTCATCGAGGCCCGACTCGGAGCCTTCGGGAACCTCAGGTTTGTAGAGCTCTTTTGCCTCGGCCTCAAGCCTCCTAGCTTCCTCAATCTCAGCCTATAGTCCAAAACCTTAGGCATGGATCTCTTTGAGGGTCTCTCTCCGGGATAACCAATTTATGTACTCAGTCTTCATCTTTAAGCGGGTCTCGGCTACCACCACATCAGCCTTGTATTGGGCCACCACTTCCTCGGCGTCAACAAAGGTTGCATCCAATTTGGACCTTAGTGTGGTATATTCTTGTCCGAGAGTATCTCGTTCCGTGATGACTGAGCTCAGCTGTGCCCAAAGATCATCATTTAGCCGAGACCACTTATCGGCTTTGTCTTTTGCCCCCGGAGTTAGTTCTCGACCGATGCCAGCTTCGCTATCGTAGCTTCCTTCTCCGAAGACACCAGGTCTATCTTTCCCTTCCACACTTCGGTCTTGGACTTGACCTCATCCATCTGAGCCCGAAGTTGGTCGATCAGGTCTATCTTCTCTTGGACCTGCGAAGTTGTGTTGTTAGTCACCATGACTAGGTGCTTGTTTTTAGCCTCAAAGATCTTTACCTTCTCAACCAGGTCGGTGTGTTCCTGCTTCAGGGTCGAGGCCTCCTTTTGAGCTTTTTCCAGCTCGTCCTGGAGAATTAGGAGGTCTTTGAGGGCCTTGTCTTGCTGCCCACTAAGAGCCCTGTACATGTACTTCTTCTGGACTTGATCTTTGAGCCGACTTCGAGATGACTAATCTCAAAGCGGTACCAGAGGAAGCTTTCATGGTGAAGAAATGAAGCCTGAAAAACAATGAAGTTAGTAGAGGACATCAAAAACCAAAGTGAGATTCACAAAGGGCTATAAGGGTTGATTTCTTACCTGGTTCAATGCATGTTGCGCCCCGTTGAAGAGATCGACGTGCCCACTTCGTTCATATTTACCTGGTCCTCCTCGGTCACTGGGCATCAAAGGTAGCTGGCTACGCCCACTAGAGCGGATAGGACCTATGCATCTTCCAGGATTGTAAGAATGACCATTCTCTTGCGCACCGGGTCCACACTTGGAGCAGGAAGGTTTGGAAAGTTCATATATTTTAACGGGAGTTAACTTCAATGTTATCAAGTTCAAATTGTTGTTCCCAGAGTTGAAATAGATTTATCATATCATTTGGAACTTTTGTGCGAAATTTGAGGTGATTCCGAGTTGTTTACACGTGTTCGGCGTAAGTTTGAAATTTGGAAATTGGAAATAGTTCATAAGTTTGACTTGAGGTATGATTCATGGTTTTAATATTTTTATGTGGGATTTAAGTAATCGAATAGGTCCGTATTATATTTTGGGACTTATTGATATGTTTGGACGAGGTTTCGACAGGCTCGGGTGAGTTTCGGATAGGTTTGGGTTGTGTTGTTCTCGTTTTTTATGTTTTGACGTCGGTTCTTCAAGAATAAATGGTACAAAATTAAGAAAATGAGCTCCAAATTCTATTTAATTGAATAATTAGATCTGTATCATAGTTACGAAGCCATAACAAAAAAAATCGTCGAATTTGGACATCGTATGAGGAAGTTATGCTCATTTTAATGTTGGAGAAGAAAGCTGGTGCTGGTGCTTCGCAGGTGCAAAAAATGGTCCACAAAAGCAGAAATGACAGTTGGAAAACAACAGGGGCAACGTTTTGGGCGCAATCCCTGTGTATAATAAAACTGAACTATGTTCTTTTGGTATTTTGAGCATATCTTGAGTTCTAGAGCTCCGATTGAGGTAATTTTCACGGTATTCTTCTTGCATTTTTATTAGAGGTCAGTATATAACCTCAATTTTTGTATTTTAACATGATTACAATATTTTATTTGTGAATTAATCTATATTTTGATTGGAGAATTGGGAATTATTATCAAAAATTTTTCTAAAGTGAATAATTGAGTTTTGAACATCGATTTGGAGTTGGAATTGGATGAAATAAGTATGGTTGGAGTCGCATTCGAATGGGTTATCGGAATCTATGAGTTTTGTCGGGTTCCAAGGTGCGGGCTCGGGTTGACCTTTTTCTTGACTTTGAGTTTTTAATTAAAGATCGACCTTTATCACTTGGGTTTGTTTTCTAAGGCATTATTTGATATTTTAGTTGCTTTTGGCTAGTTTTGAGCGGGTTCAAGGTTGATTCACGTGGGATGGCATTTCTAGAGTATTATTTCACTTGCTCGGTATTTGATTTGGCTTAGGTAAGTATCGTACCTAAACTTGGTTGAGGCACTAGTTGCCTGAGTTATTTATGACAGCTACGTGCTATGGGTGCGCATATGTGTGGGGTTAGATATTTATGCATGCTCGGGATAGTGCTTAGGCTATGACATACCATAAATTTACTGTTAAGCTTTATGTTGTGATGTTTCTCATATTTGTATCCCCGATGTGAACTATTTGATTTATGTTTGAGGTTACATAGAGATTAATCCCCCGAATGAACTTGATAATTGCTATTTTTGTGATGAAATAGTCGATTTGAGCTATGATAGCACACTTTGCACATGCATACACCTTAGCATATCATTTATACAAGTCCAGGAGCATGTATTATTGTATATTTGCTTCTATATGATATGATTTAGACCGGATGCATGTGACTACGCCGGGCGGATTGTGTTGTTATGCATGTGAACACGTCGGACGGATTATGTTGTTATGCACGTGAACATGCCGACAAGATTGTGATACTGAGCATGTGACCACGCCGAGCGAATTGTAATTATTGGCACGTGAGGTGCCCGTGTGGTTGATATTTTTGGCACGTGAATTGTTTGTACAACACGTGAGTTGTCCGTACGGATCCAAATACTGATATCATTGGCACATGAGTTATCCGTACAACACGTGAATTTTCGTGCAGTTGATATTATTAGCACGCGAGTTTTTCGTGCAGCACATGAGTTGTTCGTGCAGCACGTGAGTTGTCTGTATAGCACGTGGATATAGATCCAAGCCCCTAAGGTCACCCTTACATGTTTCTCTCTTGATAGTGGGAGAACTGGTTATTGGTTTGGTTCGGTTACTGAGTGCTTATGTTGCATTCCCTTTCGATGAAGTGCCAGCTTATAAATTGCTCTCTTTCACGTCTTTTCAGGACAAATTTCAAAAGTGAATCGTGATTTATACTAATAGATTTTAACTCAGTCTATACTAAATGGCCTGGATGTGATCATGTTGCATTTCCTTTGGTGAAGTGATATCTTATAAATTGTTCCCCATAACGTCTTTTCATGACAGATTTCAAAAGTATGTCGTTATTTATAATAAATTTTAACTCAGTACTAAACAACTTGGATGTACTTATATTGCATTTGGTTTATACTTAACCATCTAAATAGTCTATTATCAATGTCTAGACCACAAAACTCAAACCTCCCCCCACCCCTAGAAAACGCTAAATGTATGGGTAAAAATTAGATCAGAGAAATTTGGCATGCGGAGACATAAGGCCGAGGTTGGACAGACATAAGGCCGAGGTCGGAAAGCCATAAATAAGGTTGAGGTCAGACAGTCTTCAATAGCCGAGGTCGGATAGTCATCAATAAGGCCGAGGTCGGACAGGCCGAGGTCATACAATCATCAATAAGACCGAGGTCGGACAGGCCGAGGTTGGACAGACATAAGGCCGAGGTCGGACAGTCATCAATAAGACCGAGGTCGGACAGGCCGAGGTCGGACAGTCTTCAATAGCCGAGATCGGACAATCATCAATAAGGCTGAGGTCAGACAGGTCGAGGTCGGACAGTCATCAATGAGACTGAGGTCAGATAGGCCAAGGTTGGACAGACATAAGGCCGAGGTAGGACAGGCCGAGGTTGGACAGTCATCAATAAGGCTGAGGTCGGACAGGCCGAGGTCGGATAGTCATCAATAGCCGAGGTCGGACAGTCATTAATAAGGCCGAGGTCGGACAGGTCGAGGTCGGACAGTCATCAATAAGACTGAGGTCAGACAGCGATGGAATAGCTAGTTTGCTTTGGAAATAGATACCCCTTATAGGAAGGGAGGACTTCCAACAAAAGGGGGCTCTCTCCCTCTCCCTCTCTCTAGAAAATATGTAAACACACCTCTATGGAGGATCTGTGATCCCATACCTTCTTCGGATCCAAAAAGGGTCCTAAGGTTCTTGTATTTGTCTATCATTCGTCTTTATCAAATGAAAGAAGATCCGTCTCACTCAAGATTGGGTGAATCTTTTCCTTTATTTACATTTTATTGCCGCTTAATGTTACTTAATGCATCTTTATTTATGCTATTAAATCTGGCCATAATCACGGCTAATACTCATACTCGGCTATGTTTTTCTATTCATATTATTCATCTCGGATCTAGAGTTAATTATCTTTAACTAGGATTTACCCTTTCATCTTCTTTGATTGATTTGTTCAAAAAGGTTTCGATATCTTTTGAGTCAAACAATTTGGCACCGTCTGTGGGGATTTTCTAGTTAAAATTTTAGTTTTCTTTAGATCTAAAATTCAATTCCAACTATGGAGCGTCTTCAGGGAAGCCAAACGAATTTGATACACCAAATAGTTTTTGTATTTGGTGCTTGTGCAAATGAGAGGTAGCTAATTAAAGGGTCATCATTTAATTTTCTTTTTCTTCTTCCTCTTTATTTAAAGAAGACTACTACATTCAATAGGCTGTAGAAAACAGAAAAACAATAATAAAGATAGTAGGACAATTTTATATATGCGCCCCGTAGGATGTTATTATAGAAGTTGAAGACTTTTCCTGCTGATTAATGTTCATCAATATCGCCTCATTCGATAAGCATTATCATGAGCTGAAAGTTGTATTCATCTTTGCTCTTTTATGTTATCCTCATATTACAGTAAAGGGTAAAAGGAAAAGCAATAAGTTAGAAGGTCACTTTTCTTGATGATGAGAAAGGACAACCTGACAAACGTCAATGGAACATAGCTTAACAACAATACACATTTCTATCATTTAATTAATGCTTTCCACGTTTCACTTTTTTTCTATTAAGTGAACTCCACTACTGTCCATAACAATTGATATCTTCCTTGCAAATTTTAGTTTATTCTTTCTTTACAGTGGCCCAACATTACACTTGGTGGCTAAATTACCACAGTTGAGAGGTGTGGTTCTGCACAATGGCGTCCTTTCAGGCCTTCGTGTGCTTTGCCATGCCAACTTCATTTTTTTGCTTTGACATTTACAAGGACTAAAACTAGCTCTCAAGTATAGAGCATGGCGAATCATCCTCCGATATGACTCACAACCCATCGTCAACCAAGTCACAGAGACTTTCCAAATAAAAGAACAAAGGCTACGAAAATATCAGCCAGGAATTCATAAGCTACTGCTCGAGTTTGACGAGTGTCAACTCGACCAGATACCCCGAGCATAAAACATCAAAACAGACGGCCTTACCAAATTGGTAGCGGCCACCGAAAGCATAATCGGAGAAGGGAACGTGATCAAACTGAGGTAACGAATGCTTTTATTTTGTTTTAACTAACTATTTCTCCAAGTGGAATAACAGTAGGGGCAGTCACCCGAGAAACGCGTTGTATTCTCCAATGCAAGCAAAATCATGCAAACTGGGAATCACCCAAGAAATGCAGAAGCTAAGCAAAACTAGGACTCCCCCAGGGAACACCCTTTAAGGCCAAGGGCCTTTGCCAAAGAAGAAGAGTTCGACCTTGATTGAACGACGATGGGTTAGCATTTCGATAAGTTCGAAATAACACCCTTTAAGGCCAAGGGACTTCGCCAAAGAAGAAGAGTTCGACCTTGATCGAACGACGACGGGTTAACATTTCTATAAGTTCGAAATAACACCCTTTAAGGACAAGGGCCTTCGCCAAAGAAGAAGAGTTCGACCTTGATCGAACAACAACGGGTTTACATTTCGATAAGTTCGAAATAACACCCTTTAAGGCCAAGGGCCTTCGCCAAAAAAGAGGAGGTCGACCCCTACGGCCAAGGGCCATCGCCAAAAAAGAGGAGGTCGACCCTGTATGTCCAAGAGCCATCGCCAAAAAAGAAAAGGTCGAGCCCGTACGACCAAGAGCCATCACCAAAAAGAGGAGGTCGACCCCTACGGCCAAGGGCCATCGCCAAAAAGAGGAGGTCGACCCCGTACGACCAAGAGCCATCGCCAAAAAAGAAGAGGTCGACCCCTACGGCCAAGAGCCATCGCCAAAAAGAGGAGGTCGACCCCGTATGGCCAAGAGCCATCGCAAAAAAGAGGACGTCGACCCCTTCGGCTAAGAGCCATCGCCAAGAAAGAGGAGGTCGACCCCGTACGACCAAGAGACATCGCCAAAAAAGAAGAGGTCGACCCCTACGGCCAAGGGCCATCGCCAAAAAAGAGGAGGTCGACCCCGTACGGCTAAGAGCCATCACCAAAGAAGAAGAGGTCGACCCCTACGACCAAGAGCCATCACCAAAAAAGATGAGGTCAACCCCGTACAGCTAAGAGCCATCGCCAAAAGAGAAGAGGTTGATCCCTACGGCCAAGGGCCATCACCAAAAAAGAGGAGGTCGAGCCCGTATGGCCAAGAGCCATCGCCAAAAAAGAAGAGGTCGACCCCTACGACCAAGGGCCATCGCCAAAAAAGAGGAGTCCGACCCCGTACGACCAAGGGACATCACCAAAAAAGAGGAGGTCGACCCCGTACGGCCAAGAGCCATCGCCAAAAAAGAAGAGGCCGACCCCTACGGCCAAGGGCCATCGCCAAAAAAGAATAGGTCGACCTCATTCGAACCACGACGGGTTAACATTTTGACCAGCTCGAAAAAACACCCCTACGGCCAAGGGCCATCGCCAAAAAGAAAAATTTGGCCTCGTCCGAATCAACCTTCAGCCTCGTCTGAATCAACCTTCGGCCTCGTCTGAATCAATATTCGGCCTCGACCGAATCAACAGTCGGCCTTGTCCGAATCAACATTTGACCTCAACCGAGTCAACCTTCGGCCTCAATCAAATTAACATGGCCTCGTCCGTATCAACACAACCTCGTCCGAATCAACGTTCGGCCTCATCCGAATCAACCTTCGACCTCGTTTGAATTCACATTCAGTGACCTTGCCCGAATTCACATTCGACAGCCTCACTCGAATCCGCATTTGGTGACCATGCCCGAATTTACATTCGGCGACCTCGTACAAATTCACATTTGGCCTACTCGCCCGTCCAGATCCGAGGACGCGAATGACCTCCTATGATGCCACCATCCTTGCCGAAGCCTCCATCCCGGCCTCGACGGCCTTCCCCAACTCTACCATCTTCTCGATCGACTCATCACTCGAGTCATTGGCCCTGATCGAACTCTGATAAAGTTCAGCCCACGGGGATACCACTTTGACCTAAAGATCGACACCCTCAGCCGCGATCCACACTAGTCTACCTCCCCATCCAAATTTCTCGAACTACGATTAATGAAGTCCGCTCACCGAGCTCGACCAAGAGATGACCTCAATGAGCGAGGGACTAACTGTGTGGGTCAAAATTATATTAGAGAAATTCGGCACGTGGAGACATAAGGCCGAGGTCTGACATGACGAGGTTGGACAGACATAAGGCCGAGGTCGAATAGCCATCAATAAGGCCTAGTTTGGACAATCATTAATTAGGCCGATGTCAGACAGGCCGAGGTCGGATAGGCCGAGGTCGGACAGTCTTCAATAGTCGAGGTCGGACAGTCATCAATAAGGCTGAGGTCTGATAGGTCGAGGTCAAATAGTCATCAATAAGACCGAGGTCGGACAAGTCAAGGTTGGATAGACATAAGGCTGAGGTCGAATAGGCCGAGGTCGGACAGTCATCAATAAGGCTGAGGTCGAACAGGCCGAGGTCGAACAATCTTAAATAGTCGAGGTCGGATAGTGATCATGTGACGACCCAACCGGTCGTCTTAAGAATTAATGCCCTAATCCCCTATTAACTTCTTTCACCAAGTTTATTTATGCTATTTTGATTTGTCGGGATGTTCGGTTTTGAGTTTCGGAGAGTTTTGGGACACTTAGTCCCTAAATAAGAGCTTAAGTGTTGGAAAGTTGACAGTAGTCAAAACAGTGTGAATACGGCCTCAGAATGGAAATCCGATGGTTTTGTTAGCTCCATTGGGTGATTTTGGGGTTAGGAGCGTGTTCGGATTGTGTTTTGGAGGTTCGTAGCTAATTTAGGCTTGAAACACCGAAGGTTGAATTTCTTGAAGTTTCCGGTTCGATAGTGAGATTTTTATCCGAGGGTCGGAATGGAATTCTGAGAGTTTCAGTAGTTCCGTTATATTATTTGGGATGTGTGTGCAAAATTTCAGGTCATTCGGAGGTAGTTTAGTTGGGTTTTTGATCAAAAGCGGAATTCGGAAGATTTTAGAAACTTAGGCTTTTATCCGATGTGTTTTGGTTGTTTTGATGTTGTTTGAAGTGTTTTGTAGATTGTTACAAGTTTGAATAAGGTTTTAGGATATGTTGATGCCTTTGGTTGAGGTCCCGGGGTCCTCGGGTGTGTTTCGGATGCTCAACGGATCATTTCAAGTTGTTAAAAAGTTGCAGGTTTTTGTTCAGCTGTTGCAGAGGGATTTTACCGTTCGCATTCACGAGTGGACCCTCGCGTTCGCGAAGAGTCAGTGGGGGGTTGATGGAATTTTGCCATTGCATTCGCGAGGTAGTTTCCACGTTCGAGAAGGGTGGTGATGTTTGAGCATCGCGTTCGCGGGAAGGGTATCGCATTCGCGTAGAAGGAAGTGGTCAGCTGGGTTCGAGGTGGAATTGCTCTTCGCGTTCGCGAGAGGTGTAACATGTTCGTGAAGGGTTGGTCAGTGGAAGCATCGCGTTCGCAAGAGCAGTGTCACGTTTGCGTAAGAGGACTCCTGGTTAATGACTTTATGTGTTTCGCGAACGCGAAGCTTTGACCGAGTTCGCGAAGAAGGAATTTTCTGGGCAGATATAAGATTTCAAAATCGAGAGTTTAGCCATTTTTATCAAAACTTAAGCTTGGGAGCTCGGATTTAAGCGAGATTTAGAGGGACTTTCAGAGGTATCGATTGGGTAACAATTCTTAACTCATTTTTGCTTGTAACCCATTAATCTAAACATGAATTCATCCTTTAATTTTGGAATTTGTATGAAAATTGGGAAAAAGTTCTTAGGCCAAGAAATTGAGTTTTGATTGGGGATTTGACATGAGATTTGGATAATTTTGGTATGGTTAGACTCGTGAGAGTGTGAGGATTCTGAAACTATAAATTTTACCGGATTCCGAGACATGGGCCCGAGGGGCATTTTGGTCATTTTATATAATTTCGCATTTTAGCTTAGAATTTAATTGTAGAATCAGTTACTTGAAGTGTTATTTACATTATGCAATGAATTGAATATATTTGGGCCATTTGGAGTCGAGTACTCGTGGCAAAGATGTGGTGTAGGATTGATTTTGAGCCGGTTCGAGGTAAGTGGCTTGTCTAACCTTGTGTGGGGGACCTTCCCCTTAGGATATGATATATTTGATAATTGAAATGCCTTGTACATGAGGTGACGAGCGCGTACTTGAGCTAATTGTTGAAAATCGGTTTTCCTTAAGTATTTCAATTGAGTTCTTTTTTGGTTTTATTCTACTTGCGAATTTAGCCTGTTGCTAGTTTAGAAAAGCATGTTTAGTTGACTTAATTGCCTATTTGCTTAAACTGCCTTAATTGCATTACGTGAAGCATTTTAGGCTAGAATTAACTGTTTACTTGGTATGGAATTTAGCTTAATTGGGTATTCTTGTGTTGCTACTGTGTGTTTTTACTTAGGGACTACGGGACGACATCCCGGGAGATCCCATATACGTATTTATTATCTGAACTGAGGTGCAGGATACCAAGAGATACCTGGCACGTATATTGAGGATACCAAGAGATCCCTGGCACGTATATAAGGATACCAAGAGATCTTCGGGATACCAAGAGATCCCTAGCAGATAATTGAGGATACTAAGAGATCCTCAGGATACCAAGAGATCCCTAGAATATAATTGAGGATACCAAGAAATCCTCGGGATACCAAGAGATCCCTAGCATATAATTGAGGATACTAAGAGATCCTCGGGATACCAAGAGATCCCTAGCATATATTGAGGATACCAAGAGATCCTCGGGATACCAAGAGATCCCCGGTTATCATCCTTGTTATGAGTGGTACTTCCTTGTGGTTTGCCTTCATCCTGTTTCCGTTATTGTACTCTTATTATCCTTTATAGATTCTTACTGTAGATTCTCAATTGCACTGCTTATCTTATCCTGTCATCTTTATATTTTATTTAACCTCAGTAGGGCCCTGACCTTCCTCGTCACTACCCAACTGAGGTTAGGCTTGGCACTTACTGAGTACCGCTGTGGTGTAATCATGCCTCTTCTACGCATGTTTTTCATGTGTAGATCCAGGTACTTCTACTCAGGCCTACCATCCTTGAGGGAGGAGACTACTTAGAGACTTCGAGGTACATCTGCCGCGTCTGCAGACCGAGGAGTCTCTTTCTATTCCTGTCTTTTTTTGTATTTAGCCCTTCTGTACATTCTGTTCTTATTAGACAAATTCCGGAGTTAGAGCTATGTAGTATTTCCTTTTCTTAGCTTGTGATTCGTGGGTTTCCGGGTCTTGGATTTGGATATTGGTTTTGAGATTTATATATGGTGTATGCCGAGCGGCACATTTAAACACTCTTATTGCCTTATTTCTGTTTTTAAATTTTTTACTTCCGCAAGTTTTGGTTATCTTCCGCAATTTAGGCTTACCTAGTCGTAGAGACTAGGTGCCGTCACGATGGTTCACAGAGGGCGAACTGGGGTCGTGACAAGTTGGTATCAGAGCTCTAGGTTCATAGGAGTCACGGATCACAAGCCGGTTTATTAGAGTCTCGCTGATCGGTATGGAGACGTCTGTACTTATCTATGAGAGGCTATGTAACTGTTAGGAAAATTTCCACTTCATTTGATTTCCTTGTCGTGCGATATTTTGAGATCACAATTCTGAACTTCTGTCTTCTATTCTCTATTCTCTCACAGATGGTGAGGACACGTACTACCCGATATGATTAGGCACCCGCGCCCCCTACTACAGCCGTCAGAGGCCGGTGCCGGGGTAGAGGCCGAGGACACGCACGTGGTGCAGCCAGAGCACCTACGCGAGCTAACGTCGAGGTACCACCAGCAGATCCAGCCGGAGTCCAGGCACCTGACACGCCCACTGCTACTACTACTCCAGCTTTTCAGGAGACACTAGCACAATTCATGAGCATGTACACCACCTTGGCTCAGGCAGGGTTGCTTCCCCTTACTGCAGCCACATCCCAGGCCAGGGGAGGAGCATAGACTCCCGTCGCCTGCACTCCTGAGCAGCGAGTGCATGTTGAGCAGGTCCTTGAGATTATTCCTATTCTGCCTGCAGTGCCAGTTCATCCCGAGGATAGGGCATCGGCTTTCGAGGATGAGCATTTAAGGTTTGAAAGGTTCAAGAAGTACAAACCTCCTGTATTTAGTGGTCTACCATTGGAGGATGCTCTGGGGTTTCTTGATGAGTGTTACCGCATTCTCCGTATCATGGGTATCTCAGGATCAAGCGGGGTTTCCTTCACTACCTTCCAGCTTAAAGGAGTCGCCTATGAGTGGTGGTGTACCTATGAGTTAGACAGTCCAGATGAGGCTGCTTCACTGACTTGGACTCAGTTTTTAGATCTGTTCCTGAGAGAGTATGTTCCTCAGAGCCTCAGGGACGCATGGCGGAGTTTGAGCATTTGCGCCAGGGTGCTATGACTGTCTCAGAGTATGCTGTCCGTTACACTAGTTTGGCTAGGCATGCACCAGCCTTGGTTTCCACTGTTCGCGAGAGGGTTTGCTGGTTTATTGAGGGCCTTATTCCCAACATCAGGTCTAGCATGGATCGTGAGTTGGAGATGGACATTTCTTATCAGCAGGTGGTGAGCATTGCTAGGAGGATTGAGGGTATGCATGCTAGGGAAAGAGAGGAGAGGGAGGCCAAGAGGTTTTGAGAGTCGGGCCATTATTCTGGTGCCCGTACCCCAACTGCAGGTCGTCATGGTAGGGGTTATATGAGTCATCCTGTTCATTCAGCTCTTCCAGCAGCCAATAGTGCTCCAGCTCTTCCTAGGCCTCAGGAGCCTTATTATGTGTAAGCACGTGATTTTTGACCCTCCCCGAGAATTTTCACATTTTTAGCGTGAATATGTGAAATTGGGTCTAATATAGCCATTTTAACTATTTTTACTTTATTTCGGTGCAAAAAGAAAATTTCAAAAAAAATATATAAATTTTAGTTTATGTATCTCTCATAAACTTGAAAAATACAAAAATTGCACTTTATTTTTGTACTTTATATAATTTCGAAAATTACAAAAAATAGTTCTATTAAGGTTTTATAGTCATTTTTAACTTTGAAAAATACAAAAATATTACCTCATATTTTATCCTAATATTTAAAAACGAAAATTACAAAAAATAGTTTTATTAATATTTTGTAGCTATTTTAAACCTTGAAAAATATTTAAAAAGATATAATTTTGTTTAAATACTAGTCTTATTTTTGGTAGTTATTTTGCTTACATAGGACTAGTTAAACGTCATGTTCCTATTTCTCGGGTCCGGGCAAAAGAATAATATTCGGGTTCAAACTACCCGGTTTTAGGCCTAATTCCGGACCTAGCCCATAATAAACCGTGTCCAGGACACGTGGGAAACCCCACCACGCATGGGGGACATATGCCTTGAACCCCACCACGTGTGGGGCTCATTTTCATGGGCATTGTATTACAAAAACACGGACAGAATTTGAAAAGAGGGGGACCAACGAAAACGGACTGGGGGAAATTTTAAAATAAAGAAAAAAGAAGAAGAAAAGGATACTACTGTTCCTCTTTCTTCTTAAAAGAAGAAAGTGAGAAAACCCTACAAAAAGGAAAAAACGATCGGAGCTCCCCCCCAGGTTGCCACTGTCCTTCACCTGCTACCCTGCCTCACGACCACCGGACCCCCCCCTTTTCACCGTGAAGCCACCCTTTAACCCAACTCTTCCAACGCCACCTCCATCAGCTTCGCAAACCCTACAGAAAAAAACCACCGGAAAACCCTCACTGTCCAAACCAACCAGTCCTACACCCTAAAACCAGCGTCCTCGTCGACCACCTGCCCCGACGCCATAACCACCAACCTTCGACGTAAAACCAGTCGCACCCTGTCAACCAGTCGCACCCCGCCTACTACTAATTCCCTCCACCTCCATCACTGTCCAAACACCACCACCACACGGACCCTCCTCCTCCCAGCTCCACCATCGTCACTACCCAGCCCGACGGGTAGCAGCAGCGTCGCCACCTTCACTGCCTCCTCGCCACCGTCCTCACCTTCCCAGAAACCCCAAAACCAGTCGAAACCATCGTCGTCAACCTCCAGAACCAGTCCGCCATTTTAGTCCAACGTCGTCAACCTCCAAGCAGTCGTAGCTGCGTTTCCGAGCAACGGTGGGTTGCTTCGATCCTGTTTGGCCGAGTTTTCTGTTTTCCGTAGAGGTCGACTTTGGTTCGTCGAGGTCCGGTACGTCGAGGTACTGTCCGAAGTTCCGTCGTTGTTCTTCGGTCAGAGAGGTCCGGCTTGAGTTCCGTCGGAATCGTGTTTGTCGTTCTGAGTTTGTCGAGGTGCAAAGGTTAGTAAACCTCGATGTATTAGATAAATAAACTTTACGTTGAATGTTTGAGATGCAATATAAAAATTGGTATGGAAATTTTTTGCCTATGTTTCATTGTCTGCATTTTGGTTCATTTTCATGTTATGTTATTCTTGTTTATTTGATGTCGTTTAATTAAGTTGGACTAGTCGTTCTATGACACAAATTTGACGTTAATCTGTTCGTCCTTTCCTTCGGTTAGGTCATTCGAAAAAATAGTATTAGTGCATGCTGTTACTACTACCGAAACACTCATTTACTAAACTCCTTTTATTAAACTTCTAACAAGTCATGGGATCTTAGTTGTAAAGAGGCCGTAAGTTTAGTATTGCTAAAGACATAAAAATGGCATCCAAAAATAATAATAATAATAATAATAATAATAATAATAAAGAATAAAATGAGACGAGCCTCGCCAAATAAAAGGGACAAATTGCGGGGCCCTCTAAGTGTATATATTAAATACTTAGATTCCGGGACGGGTCGTTTAGCAAATTTCACGGCCCTCCCCAAAAAAATAATAATGCGCTAGTTGCTTTAGGCGCGCCTTTAATAACGTTATCCCCCTAAACTCGGGTGCACATTTATGTGACCCAAATCCAAATCTCAACGAAATCGAAATGTGCCTCTAATCACGGGTACATTGACTGTGACGTGGTATGAGATGCATTTCCATGACGTTGCAAATTCCTTTTAAAAAATAAGCATGAGATGAGCCTCGCCGAATAACAACACAAATCGTGGGGCCCTCAATAAATACTTGTTTAAAATTACTTAGAATTCAGGAGGGTCGTTTAGCGAATTTCACGGCCTCCGCAAAATAATAATGCGCTAGTTGCTTTAGGCGCGTCTTTAATAATTTAATTTTCTTAAACTCGGGTGTGCATTTCATGCGACCCAAATCCAAATCCTAAAACATCAAATAAAATATGTTTCGGATTGTGGGTGCATTTCATGTGACACAGTCCAAAGATATATTTTAAGCGATGTTCACATTCTTGTAAAAACAATAATAATAAAGCGGTTAAAAGTTAGAATTTGCATATAAGGTCATACTTGTATAAAATCAGATAATCAAGCCGAATATAACAGTTGAGCGACCGTGCTAGAACCACGGAACTCGGGAATGCCTAACACCTTCTCCCGGGTTAACAGAATTCCTTATCTAGATTTCTGGTACGCAGACTGTAATATAGAGTCATTCATTTCCTCGATTCGGGATTAAAATTGGTGACTCGGGACACCCTAAATCTCCCAAGTGGCGACTCTGAAATAATTAAACCAATCCCGTTTCGGTTGTCCTTTAATTAGAAAAAACTCCCCTGCGCCCCCTCGGGTGCGGAAAAAGGAGGTGTGACAACTGTGGCGACTCTGCTGGGGAGTAGACCCGGAACCACTGGTTCAGGGTTAAGAATTCGAGCTTAAAATAATTGTTATTATTTGGCTTTATCTATTATCTGATTTTTACATGTTTGAGCCTAATGTGTTAAATGTTGCTTTTACCGCTTTGATATTATTTGAACTGTATATAAACTGTGCCGAAACCCATATCCTTTCTGAGTCTTCTGAATCATGAAGAAGGGTGTACTTCGTACGACTTCTTTTCTGTATAGTGTCAAATCCCAATTTAGAACGAGGTTCAGACAAGTTGCTAAGCCGGTGAAGCTTCTGTATTCCCGGTACGCTGCCCCCCTCGGCTCGAGTTGTCCGCTCGGGTACACAGTCTAGAACGTATACCCAGGTTATAAACCCAGTATGACAAAACCGCTGCTGGAAATTAAACCCAGAACCACTTGTTCAGGGCTCAAGGATTCAAGCTTAGAATAATTGTTATATTTGGCTTTATTATCCGATATATATTGCATGTTTTGACATAACATACTAAATGTTATCTTTTACCGCTTTGATATTATCTGAATTGTATATAAACTGTGCCGAAACCCTTCTCTTCTTACCTCCGGGGATGTGCTTACTGGTTGAGACTCCCTATTCTGTTAGTGTCATACCCTAAATAAAAAAGGCTCGGAAAGTTTCTAAGCCGGCTGGCCTTTTGGTTCCCGGAAAGGAGCTCCTTCCTCAGCTCGAGTTGTCCGCTTGGGTACACTGTCTAGAACACCGACCCAGGTTTTTTGAACCTAGTATAACAAAGCCACATGCCGGATCCCTAGTAGGAACGTTTATTTGCATCATGTGCATTTGACTTAGGGGACTCAACATAGGGGTTGGGTCCGTCTAGGACAAGCAACCTGAAAATAATAGACCATCTTTCGGCATCCTATGTGCTACATGTTGTATTTAGTCAAGGGCGTATGGGTCATTTGGTCATTTCCAACATGATGTTATTTTAATCAAAGCATGGGGAACATTTGTGGAATCCAAGAAGCCTTGGAATTCCCTATGTCCCCCACGCTTGCTTTTTGGGAAAGCACATGGGGAACATTTGTGGAATCCAAGAAGTCTTGGAATTCCCATATGTCCCCAACGCTTCATATGTTGGGAAAAGCGCATGAGGAGCATTTGCGGAATCCAAGAAGTCTTGGAAATCGTTATGTCTCCCATGCCACATTTTTGAAAGAAATAATAAATATAAAAAAAAATAAAAAAAATTACAAATAAAACAAAGCATGAAAATTCAAAAAGATTTTGTATGTTTTCATTATTTTCCACAGATTAAAAAATAAATCGTGAAAAAGAGGAGAAAAATGACAGTGTAGAGATTGTAACTACTTATTTTTAGAGAAAAATCAATGTCCGAGTAGTATCGAAACTCTGCCGAAATTTTGAGAAAATGAAAATGAATGTCTTATTAGTTTGTTATATTAAAAGCAAAGGAAAAATAGAAAAAAAAATCATCATTGTTCTTTCAAAAAAAAATAGAAAAAAATAGTTTGTTTTGCCATGAAAAGAGTCTTATTTTTTTTTTATTTTTTTTTTAAAAAAAAATGTGTTTTCAAAAAAAAAAAAAAAAATAAAAGAGTCTCTCTCTATTTGTCACAAATAAATATGTATATATATATAAATCCAAAAAGTTTTTTTTTAATTTTCCAAAATATATATATATATGTCTTTATTTGTTGCAAAAATATTTGTCTTGCCAAAAAGTCTAGAAAGGTTTTTAGACCCCCAATTTTCAAAACAATAAAAATCCAAAAATATTTTCCATTATGGACTTCTTTAGAAAGTCATTCTAATTGTTTTTTTTTAAAATATATTTTTAAAATATATATACATATATATATATATATAATATAAAAAAAAACAAATCCGAAAATATTTTGATTCTTCTTTCAAAAACTGAAAAGAAAATTCAAAATTCAAAAAACATGTTAGAAGCATTTCTTTTATTAAAGGTAAAATTCCAAAAAATATTTTCTTCTTCTTCTTTAGAAGGAAAAAAAGAGCAAATGAAAATTCAAAAATATATCTTAGAAGTGTTTCTTGTAAAAAGAAAATCAATCAAAAAATGCTTCCTTTCTTCTTTTAAAGTAGTTCATTTGACCGAACTACGCGGGTTTGATTCTCACCGGATGTGAGATACGTAGGCAACCCTCATCGGGTCCAACCCCACCTTTTGCTAAGAAAGCCAAAAATCAAAAATTTTAATCTTGTCATAATTAAGTCGGGTGATGTCCAACCCACCTTTTGCTAAAATAGCCAAAAATCAAAAATTTTTATCTTGTCATAATTAAGTCAGGTGATGTCCAACCCATCTTTTGCTAAAATAGCCAAAAAACAAATAAATAAAAAATATATGTCAAATTTTAATTTTGTCATAAAGAAGTCAGGTGACGCTGTTTTATCAAGACATAGCCGAATGTTCCCGAAAGGGACGCCGGAAGGCTGACTTTGCATAAACAGCCACCTTTGGGTCATTTTGAGATATGGACCCACACAGCCTAAAAATCTTCGTCCCCGAGACGTTGAAAGACTGTGTTTGTAATATTGAGTTTTCTAATTTGAAAAACAATAAAAAGAGTCATAAAGAAGTCGGGTGATGCTGTTTTGTCATAAATAGCCGAATGTTCCCGAAAGGGACGCCGGAAGGCTGACTTTGCGTAAACAGCGACCTTTTGGGTCGTGTCTGGGAGTTTGGTCTAGTTGACCCACACAGCCTTAAAAAGCTTCGTCCCCGAGACGTCGAAAGGCCGTGTTTGCAACACAAGGGTTTTGTCGTAATTTGGAAAAAAAAATAAAGAGTAAACGGTCAGGTGAATGCCGTTTGGATGTTTAGTCAAAAAAAAAATGAAAGAATAAAATAAGCCGAGCCAGCTTCGGCCGCGTCTTAAATCGTTCTTGCCGAAATAGCCTTAGAGTATCTTTCAGTTGTCGAAAGGTTATTTTCGTAAAAGAATGGACAAGTTTGTAAAGTGTCAAAATAATCTTCCCCGACCTCAAAATTCATGTGAAATTTGGAAGGGGCCACATTTGCAAAAAATAACCATTTGGTTGCATTTGTTTAACAGAGAAAGGGAGCTGGAATTTTGTTTTTGAGTCTACCAATCTTTTGATTAGAACATGCGGTTTGTTTGATTTTCAAGTATGCGGGTCATCTTTAAATCCTTGAAACCCAGTTTGTTTTAATATGAAAATTGGAAAAATTGTTTGTTATTGTTTATCTCTTATTGGTCCGAACTACGCAAGGTCTGATTCACGCAGGGACGTGATACGTAGGCAATCTCCATAAGATTCGACCACCACTAAAATGAAAAAATAATAAAATAAAAAAAAGAAAAATAATAAAATAAAAAAAAAGAAAATAAAATAAATATATAATAATAAATAAATAAAAGAGAGTGTGGAAGATTTTCAGGGGGCACAATTGCCTAACTGCTTGGGTACATTTTTGATATATGATTGTCTGTCCAATGCCCTAACACTAACGTGATGGCTTCCCTTTGCTGTGTTCATATATAGAAAGGTGGTTGGTTGTGGTAACCCCTCCTTGCAAAGCAAAATCAAAGGACAATGGCTCAGAACCGCAAGACCGAGTGGGTCGGTGCTGATGACCGATAACAATTGATCGAACGGAACAGCGGGTTGGTAGAAGAAGTGAGACTGCTGAGACAGCATGTGGCAGACATGTATCAGGCATGGATAATGGGAAAAGCACCACCCCCTCCACCGCCAAGTCTCTTGAGCTCGGTCATTTCCCAAGCACCCAACACCATAATGGAAGATCCCCCATACTCTCCATCCCAACCCACTTATGGCAGCTTTCCCAGCTACCCGAGTAGCTCCATCACTCCTCAATGCTTCTCCGCTCCCCAACACCACTTCTTTCCCCGCCATACTTCACTTTCCAGGCACCCGGCTCCACAAAACGCCTACCCACCTACACAAGCCTACCAAAAGCCACCTGGATCAGGTTTCCGGCCCTGTCAACATGCAAGAATGAAGAGGTTGCTGAAACGAGGAAAGGCTCTCACCCCCATCGGGGTATCTTATGCCAGTCTGTTTGAAAAGCTAAGGCATGCTGGTTCGATTGAGCCACTCCCCGCATGTACTATAAATCCGCTTGCAAGGAGCTTTGATCCGGCAGCACGATGCGCCTACCACTCCAATGTCATAGGGCACAACATTGAGAGCTGTCATAGCTGGAGAAAGGAAGTAGAGAAAATGATCCGAGAAGGGCGGGTTGCGATTAATAACAGTGACATGGAGCACTCGAACCTCCTCGAGAACTTGCCTACGGAGGTTGATGAGGTGGAAGCTGGTAATATTGATGCAAAGCTCAGTGGCTAAATTGCCAATTTTGATAAAGTGGGAGGACGTTTTGTTCCTTGGTCAGCAAGAGAGAAGCTTGTGGTGGCTCATTTTGTTGTCATTTCTGTTGTTCAGATTATTAGGGTTAGGAGTCGGATGATGTCTTGTCCAGTTTGTTTTTAGGATTTTGTTTTGGATTGTTTTGTTTGTTTTGTTATTTAAATCATTTCACCGGTAGTCTAATACAAAGTCCGGTCTTTTATTATTTCCAGTCATTCTTTTGTTTAGTCTTTTTACCATTTTCTGTTCAATGCCGATTCTAGGGACATGACATGCGCACACACTTTGGGCCTAATCTTAAAGTTAATCATAAAACCCCGGAAAGGCGATCAGACCATTTAAAGAAAATAAGGACGGTTTGAGATTGTTCAGAGCTCGAGTCATGTGGAACTGGGGCAAGTTAAGCACAAAGAAAACCGTTAAAAGCAAGATTCGCCAAACTGGCATGAGGGTTGTTCAAGATAATGAGAGTTAGAGTGTCGCCCAACGGTGCGTTAGAAGTGACAAATGAACAAACATATGTTGAATATAATTGTCAAGTCCAGCACCATCAGAAGAGACTACAAATTTAAATCGTGTTGTTTGCACTTGGCATATTTTGAAGACTGGAATGACGAAGGCATTTTGTTCTGCTACCCAAACACTTTATCCTTCGTTACCCCTTTTGAGCCTTATTTATTTTTCTTTCATACCCCTCGTTCGGAATCGGTAGCAAAACGAAAAAAAAAAGAGAAAGAAAGAAAAAACAAAACGAAAAAAGAGAGAAAAAAAAAGAGAAAAGAAAAGAAAAGAAATTGATAACAAAGAAAAAAAAAGAGAAAATTAAATGAAAAAGAGGAATTGGGAACTATGTTTGACCTGATTCCTCAAAGAGGATACGTAGGCGCTTCACGGCTCGGTCATAGTTTTGAAAAATGAAAAGAAAATCAATTAAAATATCCCCAAGCAAAAAACTGGGGCAAAGGTTGCGTTTGTTGTAAATAAATCTAATTCCGAAGGTTGTAACTGATAACCCAGAATTAATGTATTTTTGAGCCTTTTATACCCTTTCTTTCTAGCCTATCCAAAACCCACATTACGGTCCAAAGAAAGACCTTCTGATCAGTTTTCAAAAATGCCAAGTCAGACAAATGAAGAGTCTTACCGGCGAACATAACATTCTATTCCACAGCAGAAAGGACTCTAATCTCCAACAGAAAGAGTCATACCAGAAACACTCCAAAATCCCCAGCTGGAGAGTGATACAAATGAGAGAGTTTTATCGGTGAAAACCTTCACAGGCACCATAAGGCGATGAAAGCTGAGAGAAAAGCCAAAAATGAGAGAGACTTGATAGTGAAAACCCTTCGGGCACTGCAAGTCGAATAAGATCAAGAATCAGATGGGGAATCACCAATTGAAGATCTTGAAAGATGATTGACGGCAGAGGATAGGCCACATACGCATGTCATGGCCATTAGAGTCGGTATCTGCGTTTGATAAATTTTTATTTATAGTTTCTTTTGTAAAAGAGTCATCGTTTCCTTTGTCTTTTATTTTGTTTCTGCTATCTTTCTCCTTTCATAAAAAATTTTCCCCAATAGAGTCTGTCCGGTCAGAACAAGTATGAAATGACTTCAAAATATGCCATCAGCTTTCCAAGATGAGATCTGCCTAGTATATCCAAATGGTATAGTCAGCAAGGAACAAGCGCGAGGCCAGTGTCAAAAGATATCCCCAGCAAAGGGAATTGACAAAAGGATTGACGAGCGTCAAGAGAGATATCCTTGCCAAACCCAAGGTTATAAACCTCAAAGGCCAAGGCCCATGAACAGAGCAAGGAGAGCAGTGAGCATGATTTGGCGAAATCCATACTAAACTAAAAGGTCGGGAAAATGCCAGTTTCCGAGCTATGCCACAAAAGAAGATGGATATCCCCAGCAGGAAGGGATTATCCCCAGCACATAATATCATCCCCAACAAGTTGTGGAACACAGAGCAAGGAGGGAGAAAGGGAACACCATCCCAGCAGGAGTATCACAACCAACCACCATGTTTTAAACTAACAATTTTGTTTGATTTGAAACAGGTAAGGGAAATGGCATTGAGGCAGAAACGCATGCCACAAGGGATATTATCAAACTGGGGCAGAAAATTTTCCTTCCATTTAGAAAATTTTCTGGAAGTCAGGTACCCCCAGCTGATAACATTTTACCCCAACAGGTAAGTAAATAATTCCTCAACAGTGTTATCCCTAGCAGTTGCGAGGGGTCCAACACAAGGTTGGAAAGTCGGTATCCTCAGCGGTTAGACTTCAAAGGAGGAAGCTAATAATAATAATAATAATAATAATAATAATAAATAAATAATAAAAAAAAGAATAATAATAAAAAATGGGGAAGGTAGAAAATGAAAATTCATCCCAATTCCCAGCAAGTATTCGAGGTAAGACATTTTCAAGTCTTAAAGATATTTTGGGTTCATCCGCCCTCAAATAGGATATGTCGGGTTCATCCGGCCTCAAATAGGATCTGTTGGGTTAATCCGCCCTCAAATAGGATCTGTCGGGTTCATCCGCCCTCAAATAGGATATGTTGGGTTCATCCGCCCTCAAATAGGATATGTTGGGTTCATCCGCCCTCAAATAGGATCTGTTGGGTTCATCCGCCCTCAAATAGGATCTGTCGGGTTCATCCGCCCTCAAATAGGATATGTCGGGTTCATCCGCCCTCAAATAGGATCTGTCGGGTTCATCCGCCCTCAAATAGGATCTGTCGGGTTCATCCGCCCTCAAATAGGATATGTCGGGTTCATCCGCCCTCAAATAGGATCTGTCGGGTTCATCCGCCCTCAAATAGGATCTGTCGGGTTCATCCGCCCTCAAATAGGATATGTCGGGTTCATCCGCCCTCAAATAGGATCTGTTGGGTTCATCCGCCCTCAAATAGGATCTGTCGGGTTCATCCGCCCTCAAATAGGATCTGTCGGGTTCATCCGCCCTCAAATAGGATCATGTTGGGTTCATCCGCCCTCAAATAGGATATGTTGGGTTCATCCGCCCTCAAATAGGATATGTTGGGTTCATCCGCCCTCAAATAGGATCTGTCGGGTTCATCCGCCCTCAAATAGGATCTGTCGGGTTCATCCGCCCTCAAATAGGATCTGTTGGGTTCATCCGCCCTCAAATAGGATCTGTCGGGTTCATCCGCCCTCAAATAGGATCTGTCGGGTTCATCCGCCCTCAAATAGGATATGTTGGGTTCATCCGCCCTCAAATAGGATCTGTTGGGTTAATCCGCCCTCAAATAGGATCTGTCGGGTTCATCCGCCCTCAAATAGGATATGTTGGGTTCATCCGCCCTCAAATAGGATATGTTGGGTTCATTTTTATTTTAAGTGTTGAAATTGGGAGCCCGCCCAGATAATAGAGGCATACATTCAGTCTTTTATTTTAAGTGTTGAAATTGGGAGCCCGCCCAGATAATAGAGGCATACATTCAGTCTTTTATTTCAAGTGTTGAAATTGGGAGCCCGCCCAGATAACAGAGGCATACATTCAGTCTTTTTATTTCAAGTGTTGAAATTGGGAGCCCACCCAGATAATAGAGGCATACATTCCACGTCTTTACCCATAGGAGATGCATTTCCTCTTAAGTTTTAGTTTTACCCATAGGAGATGCATTTCCTCCTAGGTTTGTTTCAGTTTCACCCATAGGAGATGCATTCCCTCCTAAGTTCAGTTTTACCATAGGAGACGCACTTCCTAAGTTTCAGTTTTACCAATAGGAGACGCACTTCCTAAGATATGTTTCACCATAGGAGACACACTTCCTAAAGTTCAGTTTCACCATAGGAGACGCACTTCCTAAAGCAAGTTTCACCAATAGGAGACGCACTTCCTAAGCAAGTTTCATCAATAGGAGACGCACTTCCTAAGTCAGTTTCACCATAGGAGACGCACTTCCTAAAGTTCAGTTTCACCATAGGAGACGCACTTCCTAAAGCAAGTTTCACCAATAGGAGACGCACTTCCTAAGCGAGTTTCACCATAGGAGACGCACTTCCTAAGTTCATTTCACCCATAGGAGACGCACTTCCTAAGTTCAGTTCTACCAATAGGAGACGCACTTCCTAAGTTTATTGTACCCATAGGAGACGCACTTCCTAAGTTTATTGTACCCACAGGAAACGCACTTCCTCAAAGTTAAGTTTTACCCATAGGAGATGCATTTCCTCCTAAGTTGTTTTAAAAAAAAATGACCTAGTCTGATGAACCTTCTCCTAGGATCAAAATCTTAGTCTGACGAATTTTTCTCCTAAGATAGAGACCTAGTCTGACGAACCTTCTCCTAGGATCAAAATCTTAGTCTGATGAATCTTTCTCCTAAGATACCAAAAACAAAAATGACCTAGTCCGATGAACCTTCTCCTAGGATCAAAATCTTAGTCTGATGAATCTTTCTCCTAAGATACCAAAAACAAAAATGACCTAGTCCGATGAACTTTCTCCTAGGATCAAAATCTTAGTCTGATGAATCTTTCTCCTAAGATAACCAAAAAAATGACCTAGTCTGATGAACCTTCTCCTAGGATCCAAATCTTAGTCTGACGAATTTTTCTCCTAAGATAGAGACCTAGTCTGACGAACCTTCTCCTAGGATCCAAATCTTAGTTTGATGAATCTTTCTCCTAAGATACCAAAAAGAAAAGACCTAGTCTGATGAACCTTCTCCTAGGATCAAAATCTTAGTCTGACGAATTTTTCTCCTAAGATAGAGACCTAGTCTGACGAACCTTCTCCTAGGATCAAAATCTTAGTTCGATGAATCTTTCTCCTAAGATGCTAAAAAAAAACATTTTGAAAAAAAAAGTCATTTTCCTAAAGCCAGGCGCCCACCTGTATAACGAGAGGAATACATTTCAGTCCTTATATTTCAAGCATTGAAGTTAGGCGCCCACCTGTATAATAAGGGAATACATCCTAATCTAGTGTTTAGTTCACTCTCAGCACTGCATCAGTAGTATCAGTGGGCTACGATTTTGCTAACGACTCACAAACCTTCCCAGTACAAACTGGGTTAGGAAATTTTGTTAATTTTGTTTGTTTTGATTGTCAGGGGCCTGCCTGTAGAGCAGAAGATTGTTATATGTCAAAGATTGAAGAAGTTAGGGGTCCGCCTGTAGAACAGCGGGATCGTTTAAAGTCAAGCCGTAACCCATTGGAAGGCAGAAGGCTACAACAAAAATCCCTAGCACTCAATCCAAGATAGAAGCAACAAGAAGCTCGCCCCAAGAATGCGAGTCAACAGTCTGAGAGGATCAACAAAAGCTAGTCACAAAAAAATAAAAATAAAAAAATAAAAATGAATGAATCCGAAGCACGGAAGTGGAGAACGGATGTAATCTGCTCAAGAACTAGCGCCTACAACTAGCAAGTATCAGGGTTCAATTCCAAAGTCTGTATGAAGCACCATTCAAGACTCAAGACCAAGTTTCAGAAGACTTAAGAGATAAGAATCCTTGTAACTAGTAGCTGATAGGCTTAGTTAGTCTTTTTCAGTTTTCATTTTTGTTGTAATGACAGGACCGCGGACCGGAACCTCAACGGAACGGCACCTCGATCGGCTCTTCACCTCGGTACACTCTACCATCTCTCCCATTTTCTGAACTACACGTGGCCTGATTCCTGTATAACCAAGGATATGTAGGCAGCTCAGATACCAGGGCTCGGTCACATTCCCTCCCTTTCCTTAAGTGTAGTCCGTCCAAGTAATGGTCGGGTCAAAAACACGTCTAGTCGTTCTTTGTCGAAAAACTCTTCGTGTTTCCAGTCAAAGAGGGGCAGCTGTAAGCACGTGATTTTTGACCCTCCCCGAGAATTTTCACATTTTTAGCGTGAATATGTGAAATTGGGTCTAATATAGCCATTTTAACTATTTTTACTTTATTTCGGTGCAAAAAGAAAATTTCAAAAAAAATATATAAATTTTAGTTTATGTATCTCTCATAAACTTGAAAAATACAAAAATTGCACTTTATTTTTGTACTTTATATAATTTCGAAAATTACAAAAATAGTTCTATTAAGGTTTTATAGTCATTTTTAACTTTGAAAAATACAAAAATATTACCTCATATTTTATCCTAATATTTAAAAACGAAAATTACAAAAAATAGTTTTATTAATATTTTGTAGCTATTTTAAACCTTGAAAAATATTTAAAAAGATATAGTTTTGTTTAAATACTAGTCTTATTTTTGGTAGTTATTTTGCTTACATAGGACTAGTTAAACGTCATGTTCCTATTTCTCGGGTCCGGACAAAAGAATAATATTCGGGTTCAAACTACCCGGTTTTAGGCCTAATTCCGGACCTAGCCCATAATAAACCGTGTCCAGGACACGTGGGGAACCCCACCACGCGTGGGGGACATATGCCTTGAACCCCACCACGCGTGGGGCTCATTTTCATGGGCATTGTATTACAAAAACACGGACATAATTTGAAAAGAGGGGGACCAACGAAAACGGACTGGGGGAAATTTTAAAAGAAAGAAAAAAAAAGAAGAAAAGGATACTACTGTTCCTTTTTCTTCTTAAAAGAAGAAAGTGAGAAAACCCTACAAAAAGGAAAAAACGATCGGAGCTCCCCCCCCAGGTTGCCACTGTCCCTCACCTGCTACCCTGCCTCACGACCACCGGACCCCCCCCTTTCTCACCGTGAAGCCACCCTTTAACCCAACTCCTCCAACGCCACCTCCGTCAGCTTCGCAAACCCTACAGAAAAAAACCACCGGAAAACCCTCACTGTCCAAACCAACCAGTCCTACACCCTAAAACCCGCGTCCTCGTCGACCACCTGCCCCGACGCCATAACCACCAACCTTCGACGTAAAACCAGTCGCACCCCGTCAACCAGTCGCACCCCACCTACTACTAATTCCCTCCACCTCCATCACTGTCCAAACACCACCACCACACGAACCCTCCTCCTCCCAGCTCCACCATCGTCACTACCCAGCCCGACGGGTAGCAGCAGCGTCGCCACCTTCACTGCCTCCTCGCCACCGTCCTCACCTTCCCAGAAACCCCAAAACCAGTCGAAACCATCGTCGTCAACCTCCAGAACCAGTCCGCCATTTTAGTCCAACGTCGTCAACCTCCAAGCAGTCGTAGCTGCGTTTCCGAGCAACGGTGGGTTGCTTCGATCCTGTTTGGCCGAGTTTTCTGTTTTCCGTAGAGGTCGACTTTGGTTCGTCGAGGTCCGGTACGTTGAGGTGCTTTCCGAGGTTCCGTCGTTGTTCTTCGGTCAGAGAGGTCCGGCTTGAGTTCCGTCGGAATCGTGTTTGTCGTTCTGAGTTTGTCGAGGTGCAAAGGTTAGTAAACCTCGATGTATTAGATAAATAAACTTTACGTTGAATGTTTGAGATGCAATATAAAAATTGGTATGGAAATTTTTTGCCTATGTTTCATTGTCTGCATTTTGGTTCATTTTCATGTTATGTTATTCTTGTTTATTTGATGTCGTTTAATTAAGTTGGACTAGTCGTTCTATGACACAAATTTGACGTTAATCTGTTCGTCCTTTCCTTCGGTTAGGTCATTCGAAAAAATAGTATTAGTGCATGCTGTTACTACTACCGAAAGTTTCGGTATTGTTAAAGACATAAAAATGGCATCCAAAAAAAAAATAATAATAATAAAGAATAAAATGAGACGCGCCTCGCCAAATAAAAGGGACAAATTGCGGGGCCCTCTAAGTGTATATATTAAATACTTAGATTCTGGGACGGGTCGTTTAGCAAATTTCACGGCCCTCCCCCAAAAAATAATAATGCGCTAGTTGCTTTAGGCGCGCCTTTAATAACGTTATCCCCCTAAACTCGGGTGCACATTTATGTGACCCAAATCCAAATCTCAACGAAATCGAAATGTGCCTCTAATCACGGGTACATTGACTGTGACGTGGTATGAGATGCATTTCCATGACGTTGCAAATTCCTTTTAAAAAATAAGCATGAGATGAGCCTCGCCGAATAACAACACAAATCGTGGGGCCCTCAATAAATACTTGTTTAAAATTACTTAGAATTCAGGAGGGTCGTTTAGCGAATTTCACGGCCTCCGCAAAATAATAATGCGCTAGTTGCTTTAGGCGCGTCTTTAATAATTTAATTTTCTTAAACTCGGGTGTGCATTTCATGCGACCCAAATCCAAATCCTAAAACATCAAATAAAATATGTTTCGGATTGTGGGTGCATTTCATGTGACACAGTCCAAAGATATATTTTAAGCGATGTTCACATTCTTGTAAAAACAATAATAATAAAGCGGTTAAAAGTTAGAATTTGCATATAAGGTCATACTTGTATAAAATCAGATAATCAAGCCGAATATAACAGTTGAGCGACCGTGCTAGAACCACGGAACTCGGGAATGCCTAACACCTTCTCCCGGGTTAACAGAATTCCTTATCTAGATTTCTGGTACGCAGACTGTAATATAGAGTCATTCATTTCCTCGATTCGGGATTAAAATTGGTGACTCGGGACACCCTAAATTTCCCAAGTGGCGACTCTGAAATAATTAAACCAATCCCGTTTCGGTTGTCCTTTAATTGGAAAAAACTCCCCTGCGCCCCCTCGGGTGCGGAAAAAGGAGGTGTGACATTATGCACCTCCAGTTTCTAGCGCGCCTCCTACACGGGGTGCTTTTAGAGGTCATTCCAGCAGACCTGGCCCTAGCCAGTCACAGCCACCACGTCTTTCCAGGGCTTGTTTTGAGTGACACACGCCATGTGGTGAGGGATTGCCCTAGGCTTGGGAGGAGTGCACCTCCACAAATTTCTCTGTCATAGCATGCCTCGCAGAGTTATCAGGATATGATTACAGCTCCAATTGCTACCCCACCTGCTCAGCCAGCTAGAGGTGGAGGTTAGGGAGGTAGAGATCGCCCTCGAAGGGAGGCCATGCCAGATACTATGCCCTTCCTACACGTACCGAGGCTGTTGCCTTCGATTCTGTCATCACAGGTATTATATTGGTTTGCCACAGAGATGCATCGATTCTATTCGATCCAGGTTCTACTTACTCTTATGTGTCTTCTTATTTTGCTCCGCATTTGGGTGTACCTCGGGATTCTTTGAGTTCCCCTATTTATGTTTCTACTATTGTGGGAGATTCTCTTGTTGTGGACTGCGTTTATTGGTCATGTTTGGTTGCTCTTAGTGGTTTTGAGACCAGAGCCGATCTATTATTACTCAGCATGGTTGATTTTGATATTATCTTGGGCATGGACTAGTTGTCGCCCCATTATGCTATTCTTGATTGTCACGCCAAAACCGTGACGCTGGCTATGCCAGGTGTACCGCGTGTTGAGTGGAAAGGTACTTTAGATCACACTCCCAGTAGAGTTATTTCTTTTCTTAAAGCTCAGCGTATGGTTGAGAAGGGGTGTGACGCGTATTTAGCTTATGTGAGAGATGTCAGTATTGATACCCCTTCAGTTGATTCAGTCCTAGTAGTACGGGATTTTCCCGATGTGTTTCCAACTGATCTTCTAGGAATGCCGCCTGATAGATATAGATTTTGGCATTGATCTGTTGCTAGGAACTCAGCCCATTTCTATTCCTCTGCATCGTATGACTCCTCCTGAGTTGAAGGAGTTGAAGGATCAGTTACAGGAATTGCTTAATAAGGGTTTTATTCGGCCCAGTGTATCACCTTGGGGTGTTCCTGTCTTATTTGTGAAGAAAAAGGATGGTTCTATGTGTATGTGTATTGATTATTGCCAATTGAATAAGGTTACAGTGAAGAACCGTTATCCTTTGCCTCTTATTGATGATCTGTTTGACCAGCTTTAGGGTGCACGAGTGTTTTCTAAGATTGACTTGCGCTCAGGTTACCATAAGTTGAAGATTCGGGAGTCGGACATCCCAAAGACTGCTTTTAGGACTTGGTATGGCCATTATGAGTTCCTTGTTATGTCATTTGAGCTGACCAATGCCCCAACAGCCTTTATGCATTTGATGTATAGTATGTTCCAACCGTATCTTGACTCGTTCGTCATTGTTTTTATTGATGATATTCTGGTGTATTCCTGGAGTCGGGAAGATCATGAGCAACACCTGAGGACTGTGCTTCAAATTCTGAGAGAGAAGAAGTTATATGCTAAGTTCTCGAAATGTGACTTTTGGTTGGATTCAGTGGCATTCTTAGGCCACATGGTATCGAGTAAGGGTATTCAGGTGGATCTGAAGAAGATAGAGCCTGTCCAGAGTTGGCCCAGAACATCCTTAGCTATAGAGATCCGTAGTTTCCTTGGTTTGGTGGGCTACTAACGTCGTTTTATGGAGGGGTTTTCATCGATTGTAGCCCTTATGACCAGGTTGATCCAGAAGGGTGCTCCGTTTCAGTGGACGGAGGAGTGTGAGGCGAGCTTTCGGAAGTGCAAGACAACTTTGACCACAACCCCAATTTTGATACTGCCTACAGGTTCGGGGTCTTATACAGTCTATTGTGATGCCTCGAGGGTTGGCCTCGGAGCAATGTTGATGAAGGACGGTAGGGTGATTGCCTACGCGTCCAGATAATTGAAGATACATGAGAAGAACTATCCTATTCACAACCTTGAGTTAGCTGCCATTGTTCACGCCCTGAAGATTTGGCGCCATTACTTATGCGGTGTGCCTTGTGAGATTTATACTGACCATCAGAGCTTGCAGCACTTGTTCAAGCAAAAGGATCTAAATTTGTGTCAGAGGAGGTGGTTAGAGTTGCTGAAGGACTATTATATCCCTATTTTGTATCACCCGGGCAAGGCCAATGTGGTGGCCGATGCTTTGAGTCGCCGGGCAGAGAGTTTGGGGAGTTTAGCTTATTTACCAGCATCGGAGAGGCCTTTGGCGATGGATGTTCAGGCCTTAGCCAGCCAGTTTGTGAGATTGGATCTTTCGGAGCCCAGTCGGGTTCTAGCTTGCATGGTTTCTCGGTCTTCCTTATTTGATTGTATCAGGGAGAGGCAGTATGATGACCCTCATTTGCTTGTCCTCAAGTACAAGGTTCAGCACGGTGATGCTAGAGATGTAACCATTGGTATTGATGGGGTATTGAGGATGCATGGTCGAATTTGTGTACCCAATGTTAATGGGCTGTGAAAGTTGATTCTAGAGGAGGCCCATAGTTTGCGGTATTCCATCTATCCAGGTGCCGCGAAGATGTATCAGGATTTGAGGTAGCACTATTGGTGGAGGCGAATTAAGAAGGATATAGTTGGATTTGTAGCTCGGTGTCTCAACTGTCAACAGGTGAAGTATGAGCACCAGAGACCGAGCAGGTTGCTTTAATAGATAGAGATCCCAGAGTGGAAGTGGGAGCGGATCACCATGGACTTTGTAGTTGGGCTCCCATGGACTTTGAGAAAGTTTGATGCTATTTGGGTGATTGTGGATCGGTTGACCAAGTTCGCTCATTTTATTACTGTGTGTACTACTTATTCTTCGGAGCGACTGGCAGAGATCTATATCCAGGAGATTGTTCAATTGTATGGTATTCAAGTGTCCATAATTTCGGGTAGAGGTACTCAGTTCACATTAGGATTCTGGAGGGACGTTCAACATGAGTTGGGTACTCGGGTGGAGTTGAGTATAACATTTCACCCTCAGACGGACGGACAGTCCGAACGCACTATTCAGATTCTTGAGGATATGCTCCGTGCGTGTGTGATTGAGTTTGGAGTGTCTTGGGATCAGTTCTTTCCATTGGCGGAGTTTGCTTACAACAACAACTATCAGTCTAGCATTCAGATGGCACCGTATGAGGCTTTTTATGGAAGACGGTGTAGATTTCCGGTGGGTTGGTTTGAGCTGGGTGAGGCCAGATTATTGGGCACAGACTTAGTTCAGGATACTTTGAAGAAGGTTAAGGTGATTCAGGATAGACTCCGCATAGCCCGGTCCATACAAAAGAGTTACATGGACCGGAAGGTTTGTGATGTTTCCTATATGGTTGGAGAGCGGGTTCTACTTCGGGTATCTCCTATGAAGGGCGTTATGAGATTTGAGAAGAAAGGAAAGTTGAGTCCGAGGTTTTTTGGCCCTTTTGAGATATTGAGTCATATTAGGGAGGTTGCTTATGAGCTTGCTGTACCTCCCAGCTTGGCTGGAGTTCATCCGGTATTCCATGTTTCGATGCTCCGGAGGTATCATGGTGATCCGTCACATGTGTTGGATTTCAGTTCAGTCCAATTGGACAAGGATCTATCCTATGTTGAGGAGCCAGTGGCAATATTGGATAGGCAGGTTAGAAAGCTGAGGTCAAAGAACATTGCATCCGTGAAGGTTCAGTGGCGGGTCAGCCAGTCGAGGAGGCGACCTGGGAGGCCGAGCAGGATATGCGCAGCCGTTACCCTCATCTTTTCACTACTTCAGGTATGTCTTTATGCTCGTTCGAGGACAAACGAATGTTTAAGTGTAGGAGGATGTGACGAACCGACCGGTCATCTTAAGATTTAACGCCCTGATCCCCTATTAACTGCTTTCCCCAACTTTATTTCTGCTATTTTGATTTGCCGGGATATTCGGTTTTGAGTTTCGAAGAGTTTTGGGACACTTAGTCCCTAAATGAGAGCTTAAGTGTTGGAAAGTTGACCGTAATCGGAACAGTATGAAGACGGCCTCGGAATGGAAATCCGATGGTTCCGTTAGCTCCGTTGGGTGATTTTGGGGTTAGGAGCATGTTCGGATTGTGTTTTGGAGGTCCGTAGCCAATTTAGGCTTGAAACGCCGAAGGTTGAATTTTTTGAAGTTTCCGGTTCGATAGCGAGATTTTGATCCGAGGGTCAGAATGGAATTCCGAGAGTTGTAGTAGTTCCGTTATGTCATTTGGGATGTGTGTGCAAAATTTCAGGTCATTCAGAGGTGGTTTAGTTGGGTTTTTGATCAAAAGCGGAATTCGGAAGATTTTTGAAACTTAGGCTTGAATCCGATGTGTTTTGGTTGTTTTGATGTTGTTTGAAGTGTTTTGTAGATTGGTACAAGTTTGAATACGGTTTTAGGATATGTTGATGCCTTTGGTTGAGGTCCCGGGGTCCTCGGGTGTGTTTCGGATGCTCAACGGATCATTTCAAGTTGTTAAAAAGTTGCAGGTTTTTGTTCAGCTGTTGCAGAGGGATTTTACCCTTCGCGTTCTCGAGTGGACCCTCGTGTTCGTGAAGAGTCAGTGGGGGTTGATGGATTTTGCTTTCGCATTCGCGAGGAAGTCTCCGCGTTCGCGAAGGGGGTGATGTTTGAGCATCACGTTCGCGGGAAGGGTATCGCATTCACATAGAAGGAAATGGTCAGCTGGGTTCGAGGTGGAATTGCTCTTCGCGTTTGCGAGAGGTGTAACACGTTTGTGAAGGGTTGATCAGCGGAAGCATCACATTCGCAAGAGCAGTGTCACGTTCGCGTAAGAGGACTTTTGGTCAATGACTTTATGTGCTTCGCGAACGCGAGGCTTTGACCGCGTTCGCGAAGAAGGAATTTTCTGGGCAGATATAATTTCAAAATCGAGGGTTTAGTCATTTTTATTAAAACTTAAGCTTGGGAGCTCGGATTTGAGCGATATTTTGAGGGATTTTCATAGATATCGATTGGGTAACGATTTTTAACTCATTTTTGCTTGTAACCCATTAATCTAAACATGAATTCATCTTTTAATTTCAGAATTTGTATGAAAATTGGGGAAAAGTTCTTAGGCCAAGAAATTGAGTTATGATTGGGGATTTGATATCGGATTTGGATAATTTTGGTATGGTTAGACTCGTGAGAGTGTGAGGATTCTGAAACTATAAATTTTACCGGATTCCGAGACATGGGCCCGAGGGGCATTTTGGTCATTTTATATAATTTCGCATTTTAGCTTAGAATTTAATTGTAGAATCAGTTACTTGAAGTGTTATTTACATTATGCAATGAATTGAATATATTTGGGACATTTGGAGTCGAGTACTCGTGGCAAAGATGTGGTGTATGATTGATTTTGAGCCGGTTCGAGGTAAGTGGCTTGTCTAACCTTGTGTGGGGGACCTTCCCCTTAGGATATGATATATTTGATAATTGAAATGCCTTGTACATGAGGTGACGAGCGCGTACTTGAGCTAATTGTTGAAAATCGGTTTTCCTTAAGTATTTCAATTGAGTTCTTTTTTGGTTTTATTCTACTTGCGAATTTTGCCTGTTGCTAGTTTAGAAAAGCATGTTTAGTTGACTTAATTGCCTATTTGCTTAAACTGCCTTAATTGCATTACGTGAAGCATTTTAGGCTAGAATTAACTGTTTACTTGGTATGGAATTTAGCTTAATTGGGTATTCTTGTGTTGCTACTGTGTGTTTTTACTTAGGGACTACGGGACGACATCCCGGGAGATCCCATATACGTATTTATTATCTGAACTGAGGTGCAGGATACCAAGAGATCCCTGGCACGTATATTGAGGATACCAAGAGATCCCTGGCACGTATATTAAGGATACTAAGAGATCTTCGGGATACCAAGAGATCCCTAGCAGATAATTGAGGATACTAAGAGATCCTCAGGATACCAAGAGATCCCTAGCATATAATTGAGGATACCAAGAAATCCTCGGGATACCAAGAGATCCCTAGCATATAATTGAGGATACTAAGAGATCCTCGGGATACCAAGAGATCCCTAGCATATATTGAGGATACCAAGAGATCCTCGGGATACCAAGAGATCCCCGGTTATCATCCTTGTTATGAGTGGTACTTCCTTGTGGTTTGCCTTCATCTCTGTTTCCGTTATTGTACTCTTATTATCCTTTATAGATTCTTACTGTAGATTCTCAATTGCACTGCTTATCTTATTATTTTATTTAACCTTAGTAGGGCCCTGACCTTCCGCGTCACTACCCAACCGAGGTTAGGCTTGACACTTACTGAGTACCACTGTGGTGTACTCATGCCTCTTCTGCGCATGTTTTTCATGTGCAGATCCAAGTACTTCTACTCAGGCCTACCATCCTTGAGGGAGGAAACTACTTAGAGACTTCGAGGTACATCTTCCGCGTCCGCAGACCGAGGAGTCCCTTTCTATTCCTGCCTTTTTTTGTATTTAGCCCTTATGTACTTTTTGTTCTTATTAGACAAATTCCGGAGTTAGAGCTATGTAGTATTTCCTTTTCTTAGCTTGTGATTCGTGGGTTTCCAGGTCTTGGATTTGGATATTGGTTTTGAGATTTATATATGATGTATGCCGAGCGGCACATTTAAACACTGTTATTGCCTTATTTTTGTTTTTAAATTGTTTACTTCCGCAAGTTTTGGTTATCTTCCGTTATTTAGGCTTACCTAGTTGTAGAGACTAGATGCCGTCACGATGGTTCATGGCGGGCGAACCGGGATTGTGACACATCAATAAGGTCGAGGTCGGACAGTCATCTATAAGACTGAGGTCGGACAGGCCGAGGTTGGACAAACATAAGGCCGAGGTCGGACATGCCGAGATCGGACAGTCATCAATAAGGCCGAGGTCGCACAGTCATCAATAGCCGAGGTTGGACAGTCATCAATAAGGCCTAGGTCAGACAGGTCGAGGTCGGACAGTCATCAATAAGACCGAGGTCGGACAACGATGAAATAGCTAGTTTTCTTTGAAATACTCAAAGGGAATATTCTACTGAATATTCCCTCTAATTGTACTTTTTAAGGATTTTCTATGGATACCCCTTATAAATAGGAAGGGAGGACTTCCAAAAAAGGGGGCTCTCTCCCTCTCCCTCTCTTTACAAAATATGTAAACACACCTCTGGAGGATCTGTGATCCCATACATTCTTCGGATCCAAAAGGGTCCTAAGGTTCTTGTATTTGTCTATCATTCGTCTTTATCAAATGAAAGAAGATCCGTCTCACTCAAGATTGGGTGAATCTTTTCCTTTATTTACATTTTATTGCCACTTAATGTTACTTAATGCATCTTTCTTTATGCTATTAAATCTGGCCATAATCACGGCTAATACTCATACTCGGCTATGTTTTTCTATTCATATTATTCATCTCGGATCTAGAGTTAATTATCTTTAACTAGGATTTATCCTTTCATCTTCTTTGATTGATTTGTTCAAAAATGTTTCGATATCTTTTGAGTCAAACACTAAATATGCCTTTTCTTTTTGAAAATTATTATTTTTAACGAATAAATAATAATTTATTATATGTTAACGGGATACAAATATCAATCTTATTATTATTGAGATATTACAAGTTGTTCGTTATCAATCTCCACATTATATGTGCATATTGTAACCCTTGGATAATGTAGTACTTACAATATAGTTATAGGGCACGTTTAATATAATTAAGAACATTTCATGGTGACTTGTTATTACTTATAACTTTGTACAGTCAAACCTCTTTATAACAACATTCTTATATAACAATCATTCACGATAAAAGTCAAGTATCTCTCGGAATGAATTTTTATGTTGTGTTATAATATATGTCTTCTATAACAACACTTCTCTATAGCAGCCAAAAATATTGGAACAAATAAAACTATTATAGATAGGTTTGACTGTATTAACTGTCGTGCCTCTTTTTCTCGCGAAATCGAGTTTCGACATTGACAACTGACGAGTGTCTGGCGTGTGTATAAATTAAACTTGTACTCTGTCAAATTATAGTATAGAAAGATGTCAAACCCACAGAGATAGGTTTATCTATTCTACAGACGTTTTTTGTTTTAATTACTATTTGAGAAAATCGGAAAGAGTTGAGTTGTAAATTAACTAACTAAAAATGCATAAATAGAGCATTAGAAAATATTTTATTTTTCACAAATATAATAAAAGGTATTGGGATCTTAACTTCACTTAATATTTCTATTATATAGTAGAATTATTATTCTTCAATTTCTATTTCTCAAAAAAGTATAAATGCCTCTCATGATTACAAAATATATTATTACTCAAGTTGAATAACTAATTGCACTCCTCTCGGTTTTACAAATTAATCTTCAAAATAGTAATACTAAAGAACCAGAAATATATGATTGAACTAAAACATGCTCTTGATAGTAAGTCCATTTCGGTTATCCTACTTGTTATAACTGATTATTACACCATTCGCCTCTCTTGATTACAAATAAATGTAAAATTAATTATAACATAAAAGAGATAGATGTTACCGAATAAATATTAACATTTATCAATACTACATTTAACTATATTATTTCTTCCGCCTCTCTCGATTATAGAATTAATAAACAGATGCTAATAAATTAAATAACGTCTAACTGTAAAATCAGATAAAAGTTAAATAAATTCTAGCTCAAGCATGTGAATTTGAGGAATAATATCTACTATTATATAGAAATATTAAGATTCGTCTTTCTCCCAACACAAGAAAAGTTACTCCATACTGGAACTAGTACTAAGAATGGAAATATTCTTGTCCATTAAATAAGAAAATAGAAAGAAATATTCAAGAAGAATAATTCTTCCTATTTAATTAAAAGCAGGAACTAGAGTAATTTCCTACACTGAAATTTATTTAGAAATAATAACTAAACCACTATTGTGATTTAAAAGAAAAGATAACTCGATACTAGTGAAAGAAATAAAATAGAGAAGCTTATTAAGAATTTGGATTTAGACTTCTAGCTCTAAGCTTTCTCTCTACTACAATCCTCTTCTCTGATCGGGCAACATCTTCTTATATAAGAAAGTTTCATGATGACTTCTAGATATGGTACTAGATTTTCATGGCAAATCTAGATTTTGCATTTGCAGATATGAGAGTTAGAATTCTCGATTTGGTGCTAAATTTCAATGGCAAATCTAGATTTTGAAATTGCAGAGATGAGAATTCTGCAATTCTAAGTTTAGATTTCATCGATTTCATCATGGCAAATCGAGACTTGGTGCATTGTCACGACAGTAACGAATCATAGCTCAATCTTACACTTATTTGTTGTATTTTCCTTGAATTTTTTTCATGTTACGCACAATAATTCTGCTATAATTATTCCTGCAAAATAAAGTTAAGAATATGGAGGAAACATGATAACTTATATGTTTTTATGAGAGAAATTATGTGGTTAACATCTGGTAAAATGCACTTATCAAATTCTCCCATACTTAAACTTTTACTCGTCCTCGAGAAAAGAGAATATAGTAACTAAACACTTAAGTAAAATCATGAGAGGTTTTGACAGAGAGGAATTGACTAAGACCAATCCACGAGTTCAAACAACTTTTAGTTGTACTCATGTTCACCTATTGAGAACTGAAATCATAATATTTTCTAATCCCAAGTGTGTCTCACTGAATGAAGAGAGATGCCCACATATCACATAATATATAGATATAAGATCAAGAAGGGCATAAATTAAAAAATGTGCTCACTCTCATCAAAGAAGTACTTCAAGCTACTAGAAATAACCATAAGCTTGACTATCATGTGGTTCTCCACTAATATAGGAGTCTCCGAGTTAAGATCATGTAGGACTTTTGCAAGGTTGTAAAGTAGGCTTAGGGATGGGTAGGATACATATAGATAATAGTGATTCAAATTCCCTATGGGCACTACATATTTATTTTATTTCTTAAGTACAATTGCCTTTCATCTCATTTAAACAATAAACCTCTATTTTGTTTCATCCCTTTCAATTTTTTTTATGAAGTCTCCAGCTTTTCTTTGTTGCTATTCTTTTTTTGAAATTGGAAAGCAACTCTTTTTTTTTTTAAAAAACAACATCTCAAAAGATCAACAACCTCAAAAAATTATTCTTTCACCAATTATTTTTGCAATTACACCTCACGCCCAGATTTTTATATTAAGATCAACTCTTAAAGTGCCCAAAAGGGAATTGGGTGAACAAAAAACAAGTCATAACAACAAACAGGCTAAGGGTTAAAGCTTGGCGACCAACAAAATAAGAGATAATTTATATAGGCTCAACTAGGCTAACTAGGGATAAAAATCATTAAGGTAGGTCAATTTAGGCTATGGCTCAACAAAGAAGGCCTACATTCATTTCTTTACTCAAAGATCTTCCTAGAATTTCGCCGCAATCCACATTCAAGGCAAGTTCTAGATTTCCAGATAAGTAGTAGAACTAGACAATAGAGCTAACCGCACAATACACTTGGGCCAACGGAAACTATAATTTCAATCACCAATAAGTGAGGATGAGCTTAGAAAAGTGATCATAAAACCCGTGAATGGTGTACTTAATCAAATTCGTCTTTTCTAAGTGTCAAGCTTTTCAAGCCAAATCATGTTTAGCCAACTTATTTACCAAAACAAGTTAAAAAGTTCTAAAAAAAATGTTGAGTTCAAAATATTACGACCATGGCAAAGAACTGAACAAGAAATCCATGGAAGTACATGAAATAAGTTTCCTTAAGAACAAGGCAACTTTATTTCAGTTTTTTTAATTTTTTTTCATAATTTTACTAAAAACACAATTTTCAGTTGTAAAATATACGTTTTTTTATATATAATAGAAAAAAACTTAAAAGAAACACATATATAACTAACATATTCCTCTACCCCCTACCATAAATAATATCATGTCCTCATGACAAATAAATTAAAAGTAAAAAGAGATAAAGGAGCTTCCCCGATTTTTTTTCGATTCTTGCTTCATTTTCTTTTTCTTGGCTTCTCAAGGTTTCTTTTATATAAAAAGACAAGATTATGGCAAAGAAATTTCTTTTTTCATGATAGGAGAAAACTTTCATTGTTGAAATCATGGGAGTGCTTCTTTATCATGGCAAAATATATTAATACATACTACATACGCACACACACACATATATATATAATATAATATAATATAAACATGCAATTATTTTTTTTTTTTTTACTTTTTTTTTTATAAAACTAATTATATATATATATATATATATATATATATATATATATATATATATATATATATATATATATATATATATATATGCTATTTAAGAAAATATTATATGTTACTACTAATAATTACTTAAACGATTAAAGAGAGGGGAAGAAAATAGTTCTGAGTTTAACGTTGCCAGCTCGACTTATTTTAAAAATTAGGCAAAAAGGATTGTTAAAGCCTATTTGTCAAAGAATCTGCTGATATAAGGCTTCAAACGATGACCGTTTACTTTGAATTTGTCTCCCCCATCTGCATGTTGTACTTCAATGGCACCATAAGGGGTTACTCCTGTTACTGTATATGGTCCTGTCCAGCATGACTTAAATTTTCCTGGGAATAATCTCAATCGGCTATTGTACAACAGAACTTGATCTCCAACTTTATATTCTTTATGACGGATGAGCTTGTTATGCCATTTTTTTTGTCTTTTCCTTGTACAATTTAGCATTTTCGTATGCTGTAAGCCTGAACTCTTCCAACTCATCAAGCTGCAATAGACTATTTTTACCTGCATCTGGCAAGTTTAGATTCAATAATTTTATAGCCCAATATGCTTTATGTTCTAATTCCACAGGTAAATGACAAGCTTTTCCAAAAACTAGTCTATAAGGAGATGTGTCTATGGGAGTTTTATAAGCAGTTATGTACGCCCATAAAGCATCATCCAATTTTAAAGACCAATCTTTTTGAGAAGAACCAATAGTTTTTTCTATAATTCTTTTTAATTCTTTGTTGAAAACTTCTACTTGCCCACTTGTTTGAGCATGATATGGTTTTCTGTTTTATGAGTTACTCCATATTTTAGTAACAAATTAGCAAATTGTCTATTTATAAAATGAGTTCCTTCACTTATTATAATCCGTGGAGTTCCAAATCTAAAAAAAATATTTTTCTTGAGAAAAGCACAAACAATATGAGCATCATTTTTTCTAGTAGCAATTGCTTCGACCCATTTTGAAACATAGTCAACAGCTACCAAAATATATTCATAGCCGTTTGAAGGAGGAAAAGGATCCATAAAATTAATGCCCCATACATCGAAGATTTCACACATAAAAATAGGGCTAAGAAGCATTTCGTCCCTTTTTGAAATGTTACCAATTCTCTGGCATTTATCGTAAGTGTCGACATAATTCATTGCATCTTTGAATAGAGTAGGCTAGAAAAATTCAACTTCAAGTATTTTAGCTGTTGTCTTTCTTCCTTCATAGTGTCCTCCTACAGCCCCATCATGGCAGTGACTTAAGATGTTGTTCATTTCTATCTCCGGCACACATCTCCTGATTATGTCATCTGGACAAAATTTAAACAAGTAAGCATCTTCCCAGTAATAATGTTTTACTTCTTTTTTTAAGTTTTTTCTTTTGCATAAGAAAGATCTTTTGGAATCCATCCTCCAGCCAAATAGTTGGCAATATCAGCGAACCAAGGTGGTCGATTTATAACGGTTGTGACTGAAAATATATGTTCATCGGGAATTCCCTTTTTGATATCTTCTACCTCAGTAGGAGGATTTTCCAAACGAGACAAATGATCAGCTACCTGATTCTCAGAATCTTTTCGATCTTTTATTTTAAGATCGAATTCTTGCAAAAGGAGTATCCATCTTAGCAATGTGGGTCTAGCATCCTTCTTTGCTAAGAGGTACTTTAAAGCTGCATGATTAGTGTAAATTGTAACCTTTGTTCCTATCAAATAGGAAGGAAATTTGTCAAACGCAAATACTACTGCAAGTAGTTCCTTCTCAGTTGTAGCATAATTCTTTTGAGCTTCATTGAGGGTTCTACTGGCATAGTAAATAGGCCTGAAAATCTTGTCTCTTTTTTGTCCCAATATTACTCCAATTGCTATATCACTTGCATCACACATTATTTCAAATGGTTCGCTCCAATCAGGAGAAACAACAATTGGAGCATTAGTCAAATGTTCCTTGAGAATCTTAAATGCTTTTTTGCAATCATCTGAAAATTCAAACTTCACATCTTTCATCAGTAGGTTAGTCAGAGGTTTTGAGATTTTTGAAAAATCTTTTATAAACCTTCTATAAAAACCTACATGCCCTAAGAAACTTCTAATGCCTTTAACAGTGGTAGGAGGGGGTAATCCTGCTATAAGATCAATTTTAACCTTATCAACTTCTATCCCTTTAGCAAAAATTTTATGTCCTAAAACAATTCCCTCTGTTACCATGAAATGACCATTTTCCCAATTAAGAACTAAATTTGTCTCTTCACATCTTTTAAGCACCAAAGTTAAATGATAGATACAATCTTCAAATATCTTACCAAAAAGTGTGAAATCATCCATAAATATTTCAAGAAACCTTTTAGTCATATCTGAGAAAATTGCCGACATGCAACGCTGAAATGTAGCAGGAGCATTGCATAGTCCAAATGACATTCTTTGGTAAGCATACGTACCTTGGGGGCATGTAAATGTGGTTTTCTCTTGATCTTCTGGAGCAATTAGTATATGATTATACCTAGAATATCCGTCAAGAAAATAGTAAAAATCATGGCCTGCAACTGTTTCAAGCATTTGATCAATAATGGGAAAAGCAAAATGATTTTTCCTTGTGGCATCATTGAGTCGTCTGTAATCAATACAGACTCTCCATCTTGTGACTGTTCTAGTAGGTATGAGTTCATTATTTTTATTTTTTATTACTGTCATACCTCCTTTCTTTGGTACTACTTGTACATGACTTACCCAAAGACTGTCAGATATTGGATAAATGATACTTTCTACTAGAAGTTTCACCACTTCTTTCTTGACGACTTCCTGCATTGCTGGGTTTAGTCTCCTTTGGGGTTGGACTATTGGCTTATAATCATTCTCCATAAGAATCATGTGCATACAAATAGATGGACTGATTCCTTTGATATCAACTATAGTCCACCCTAAGGCTGTTTTGTGTTTTCTCAGGACTCCAATCAGTTTGCTTTCCTGTTCTATAGTCAAAGAAGATGAAATGATTACTGAAAATAATTCAGGTTCAAGAAACACATATTTTAAATGAGAAGGAAGTTCTTTGAGTTCAATTTTTAATTGAACTCCTTATTGTGAGACTTTCTCATTTTCTGACTCTTTTCTAGAATTTCAGCTTGTTCTCTAATTACGGGGTTATCATCACTTATGGTACCTGACCTAGTCAAACATCTCTCCAATGAATCAATAATTAACTGATTATCTTTATATTCATCTACAAGGTCATCTAGTAAGTCAATTTGAAAACAAGATGATGATGACTCATCCCCAGGAAATTTCATCATTTTCTGCATGTCAAATATTACTCTTTCCTCATTAACTCGCAATATTAATTGTCCTTGATGAACATCAATAATTTCTCTTCCTGTTGCGAGAAATGGTCTACCTAAAATTAATGGTACCTCAGTATTTTCTTCCATTTCAAGCACTATAAAATCTACTGGAAATACAAATTTGTCAACTCTAACAAGGATATTTTCAATAATTCCTTTTGATCTCTTAGTACTTTGATCAGATAATTGAAGAAAGACACCAGTATCTTTCATTTCACCAAGTTCTAATTTCCTGAAAATTGAAAAAAGCATTAGATTTATTGAAGCACCTGAATCACATAACGCCTTTTCAAAGTGAGTACCTCCCATGATACAAGGAATCATAAAACTTTTTGTGGAAGCGTACTTTGAAGTATATCACTACATTTTTCTGTAAGTTTAAGCACTGAAACTTCTTCCAATTTTCTTTTACTTGACAAAATTTCTTTTAGAAATTTAGCATATGAAGGCATTTGTGTCAAAGCATCTGTGAAAAATATGTTAATGTAAAGTTGCTTTAAAATATCTAGAAACTTTGAAAACTGTTTGTCAAGCTTTTCTCTTTTCATCTTTTGGGGAAAAGGGAGAGATACAGAGTGAGGATTTGTTGTCAATTCATTTTCTTGTACATTTTTCCCTTTATTCTTTTGTTCTTTTGAAAACTTAGATTCTATTTTATTCTTACCTTCATTTACCTTTTCCACTTCTTGTGGCTTTCCTTCTCTATCGGCATATGGATCATCAAGAGATTTACATGATCGTAGAGAGATGACTTTGAGGTGTTCTTTTGGGTTTTTCTCAGTGTTGCTTGGTAGAGCACCTTGACTTTGTCCAAACATGAGGGTTGCTAATTGGCTTACCTGAATTTCCAAATTCTTGATAGCTGAATGTTGACTTTCAAGCTTCTTGTCAGTAGCTTTAATAAATTTGTACATCAGGTCTTCAAGGCATTGTTGATGAGCTTTTTGGGGCTGCTGCTAATATTGTTGAAAATTCTATTGCCCTCTATTTTGATTTGGAAAACCAGGTGGTCCATGTACCTGCTGCTTTTAATTAAAAAATCTTTGAGGATTTTCAGCACCATTAGAATTACTCCACTGAAATCCTGGATGTTTTTATGCCATGGGACTACCAAATGAGTAATTATTTCTATAACCAATCACATTTACCTTTTCCTCATTTTGTGTTGAAGCTTGACATTCATGATTTGGATGATTACCTTGACAAACATCACAATTCTCAAGTTGAGATGATGTGTGAGCACCTACTGGAAAAGCCTCAACTTTTTGTGTTAAGGTCGCAATTTGTTGTGTCAATGAATTCAAAGCTTCAACTTGATGTACTCCTATTGTTTTCTTCATAATCATTCTGTCTGAGGTTCATTGAACAACATTTTTCGAAATCTCATTAAGTAATTGCATTGCTTCTACAGTAGTTTTTCCCATTATTGATCCTCCTGATGCTACATCAATTACATTTCTAGGAGAGGGTTTAAGACCGTGATAGAAAATATATAAAATGTCAGGGTCTTGGATACCATGATGTGTGCATTTTCTTAATATTGCTACTAATCTTTCCCATGCCTGGTATACAGATTCAGAATCTGTCTGCATAAAATTATTGATTTCTTGCTTCATTTTAAATATTTTTGCAGGTGAAAAATATTTATTAAGAAATTTTTGGGTCATTTGGTCCCATGTTGTAATGGAACCTCTTGGTAGACTTCACAACCATATTTTGGCTTCACATTTTAATGAAAAAGGAAAAAGCCGCAGCCTAATAGCATCTATTGTGACTCCATTATAGCTGCAAGTTTCAACTAATTCAAGAAAATCGATTAAATGGGTGTGAGGATCTTCACTCGCATCACCAGTAAACTGACATGACTGTTGAATGGTTTGAATTAAGCCTGTATGGATTTCAAAGTTGTTTGCTGCAATTGGTGGTCTTCTCACACTTGATTCTCCTTCAAAATGATCTGGCCTTGCATAATCTTTAAGTATTCTGTCACGTCGTGGAGCTACCTCATCAAACTGTTCTTCTACTTGATGCGGCGGGAGTTGGTTGTTGTTAAGTTCCTCATTCTCCATTTCTTCACAAGCTATACTTTGAGGAGATGATGTTTGTCCTTTCCTGCACAATCGAAGAGATTTTTCAATTTCTGGGTCGTAATTCGCCAACTCTTTTGTTGAAGAGCGGGTCATAAACTACCTAAAATCCTTATAGCAAAAATTTGTTTTTAAAAGAAAATCAAACTTAGTTCCTAAAATAGTAGTGGTGGAACCAAAAAAAAGTATATAAAAATTAAAATAGTAGTAGTACTTAATATAACTAGTGATACTAATTAAAAATAGAAAATAAAGTATTTTTTATAATGAAAAGAGCTATCTGATCCTAGAAATAATAGTATGACACTGTAGAGTAAAATATAAATTAAAATGATGAAGAAAGAAAATGATACGAAAACAGTAAGTATTATTATTGATAATAGGAGAAAAATAAGAAAAAAAACATTACTAGTATTAATAGTTACAAAAGTAACAAAAAAAGAAGAAGATAATAATAACAATAATTATTATGATCAAATTAGTAACGAAACAATTAATCTGAAGTAGATGTTGCCAATCCCCGTCAACAGCGCCAAAAATTTGACGAGTCTCTGGCGTGTGTATAAATTAAACTCGTACTCTGTCAAATTATAGTATAGAAAGATGTCGAACCCACAGAGATTGGTTTATCTATTCTACAGATGTTTCTTGTTTTAGTTACTATTTGAGAAAATAAAAAAGAGTTGAGTTGTAAATTAACTAACTAAAAATACATAAATAGAGTCGTAGAAAATATTTTGTTTTTCACAAATATAATAAAAGGTATTGAGATCTTCACTTCACTTAATATTTTAATTATATAGTAGAATTATTATTCTTCAATTTTTATTTTTCAAAAAAATATAAATGCCTCTCACGATTACAAATATATATTATTACTCAAGTTGAATAATTAATTGCACTCCTCTCGGTTTTACAAATTAATCTTCAAAATAGTAATACTAAAGAACCAGAAATATATGATTCAACTATAACATGCTCTTGATAGTAAGTCCCTTTCGGTTACCCTACTTGTTATAACTGATTATTACACCATTCGCCTCTCTCGATTATAAATAAGTGTAAAATTAATTATAACATAAAAGAGACAGATGTTACTGAATAAATATTAACATTTATCAATACTACATTTAACTATATTATTTCTTCCGCCTCTCTCGATTACAAAATTAATAAACAGTTAATATGTAGTACAAGATAGATAGATGTTAATAAATTAAATAACGTCTAACTGTAAAAGCAGATAAAAGTTAAATAAATTCTAGCTCAAACATGTGAATTTGAGAAATAATATCTACTATTATATAGAAATATTAAGATTCGTCTTTCTCTCAACACAAAAAAAGTTACTCAATACTGGAACTAGTACTAACAATGAAAATATTCTTGTCCATTAAATAAGAAAATAGAAAGATATATTCAAGAAGAATAATTCCCCCTATTTAATTAAAAGCAAGAACTAGAGTAATTTCCTACACTAGAATTTATTTAGAAACAACAACTAAACCACTTTTGTGATTTAAAAGAAAAGATAACTCGATACTAGTGAAAGAAATAAAGTAGAGAAGCTTATTAAGAATTTGGATTTAGACTTCTAGCTCTGAGCTTTCTCTCTACTATGATCCTCTTCTTTGATCGGGCAACCTCTTCTTATATAAGAAAGTTTCATGATGACTTATGGATTTGGTACTAGATTTTCATGGCAAATCTAGATTTTATATTTGCAGATATGAGAATTTGAATTCTCGATTTGGTGCTAGATTTCAATGGCAAATCTAGATTTGAAATTGCAGAGATGAGAATTCTGCAGAATTCTGCAATTTTAAGTTTAGATTTCATCTATTTCATCATGGCAAATCGAGACTTGGTGCATTATCACGGTGAGCGGAGCCAACCCTACACCACTACAAAGTGGCGAGAGCGGTCGAAACAGCTTTACCCGAGATTGTCGGGATCGAATCCACAAGGAGCTAGAATTGGGAGTTGGATTCCTATCTAAACTAAAAATGTGTAGTGCTCTTAATTACACTTCCAATAATCTTTGGTTGTTTGTTACTTCTAATATTTATTCTAATGATAAGCTAAATTAAACTAAGAATGATTGCTTGTAAGGTTTTCTAAATAGTTAAAGAGGCACTAGGGAAGTGACTTTCTCCTAGGTGAATACTTGACGGGATCTAAAGCCTAAGGCAAATAAGTTATGTTGGGGATTGTGATATAGCCAATGCACGAAATTACTCACTCTATACCTCTCGGTAGCTTGAGTGACTTTGCCCTAATTGACTTTCTCAAGACCAATTGGGTGTCAAAATTGTGCAAGCAATATAGGCTCAAGTCGGGTATTACTATCTCTAGGTTTAACCCTTTAATTGAGGCTATCAATCTCTTGATTACACCCCAATTCCTTGTTGGACTGATTTTCCTAGACTCAAGATCTCTTTCTCAAGAAGAGCCCAAGTTAAATAGGCACAAATTAGTGTTTGCAACCACTAATTCAACATGAAAAATACAAATCAGTCCAAATATCAACTACCCATAAACATCTAAGCCTTAAATCAAAAGACCCATCAAATACTCACACTAGGGTTGAGCCACAACCCTAGCTAATGGGTCTAGCTACTCATAATAATGGAAGAAAACAGAGAAATATATGAAGAATAACCCATATGATTTAATTACAAACTAAAATAAAGAAGATTCAGTGTTAATCTAGCTACAAAATACTCAAAATAGACATAAAACGCCGTTCACGTGCTCTGGTCTTTCACAGATTACAAAAGAGACACCCTAAAAATATGAAAAGAAAGTATTTATACTAGGCCGAATTTTCTGGACAAAAATACCCCTGACGAGGTACTGCGGTTCGCATAAAATGCACCGCAGACCGCAATGAGGCTTCTTGGCTTGATTAATCATTCTCTCAATCTGGCCACCGCGGGCCGCATAAAATGCACCGCGGCCGCGGTGGCTTCAACTGCGGTCCGCACAAAAAGGACCGCGGACCGCATTGGCCTCTATCTTCAAACTCCCAACTCTCTGAACCCTCATCTTCGCGGACCGCATAAAATGGGTTGCAGTCACGAAGAGGCTACTGCGACCGCACAAAATCCTCCGTGGACTGCATTGCCTCAGGCTCCCAAAAGTGCACCTCTCTGAATCTCCTCACTGCGGACCGCACTAAATGGCTTGCGGCCGCGATGGGTCTGTTGTAGCTGTGCTTTGATTTGTTCTTGGTACTTGTGCATGTTTCACTCCTTTTTGAGCTGGTTTTGACTAATTGTCACCTTTTTGCCCAAACCCTGCAAACAAGTACAACATGTAAGCCTTTGGGACTATTTTGTATACATTTTTAATCAAAACTCAAGTAAAAAATAGTGTAAAATGAACTGTAATCCCTAGGTATCAACTCCCCCAAACTGAAATTTTTACTTGTCCTCAAGCAAAAAAAATAAGACCCACCTCCTCAAGAGTAAATCCAAGAAAATTCAGCTGACCTAAAGTGACCTCATCTAGCATCAATTGGGACTAACAATTTCCCTCAATTCAAATGAATCATTAACAATATTCGACCTTCTAAGCATCATGGTTTTAGTACGACACAAGAGCATCAAGAGTTGACTCAACCCATCAAAGAAACTCTTTCTACTACTTTGGTCATTGTGGAACCCAAACTCATACTCCTCAACTCTCCCTAAACAAACCTCACTTTTAGATTGTAGCACTCAGAACAAGAATTGTGGGAAACACACTCATCTCTCTCAAAGAAAGGTTACAAGTCCGGCTCTAAGTACCATAAACTTGCCCCTTATGTGAGTCACCACTAATGTAAGCTTCATTCAACTCAAGATCATATAGGGCTTTTGTGGAGATATAGTGAAGGTTTTTGGTTCAGGGTAGGAAATATTTGGTCTAAGTAGGTTCAATCTTCCCTTAAGCACTTCATTTGCTTCATTTTGGCACACATTCTCTTGACTTTTTTGAGTCATTAACTCCTTTCTTAGGGGTTAGAGAGACACACTGTCACACTTTCTTGTTCATTTCAAACCTTTTTCTCCTTTCTCAACTTTCCACACCTTTCATCTTTTTACTTTTATTGAATCCCTTTATTTTTTTCTACATTGATCATTCTTTTTGATTTTTTGACTTTTTGATTTTCTTTCTTTTTCATTGCCTTTCCTTTTCTTCATTTTGTACCTTTTACCACTTTGTTGTATTCCTCGTCTCTCCCCCCAAGCTTATGATTTTGCCTTGTGCTAAGAAAAGATCGGGTGCCAAGAGAGGGTATTTTTAGAACGGGTAAAGGCTTGTATCGTGGTTTTTGAAAGAAATAGGTTTATAACTCAAAAGGGTTGACTAGGGATATTATCATTGGTAGACTATGGAAGTTTTCAATACATCATTCGGATCAAGGAGAGCCTATAATCACTTCTACGTCAAACTACGCTTAGGATTTTGCCTAGATAAACATTCAGGGCAAGTTCTAGACTAATGGCTCAGGACTTGGACTTGCAATTCAAATTCTCACCACACAAGCTATAGGATTGATAAAGAGACAGAGTCGGGAGCCCACAACAACCTTAGCTAAGATTTGAGCAACATAATGGTCCCGAAAAATCACTTGATGATTATCGGCCAACACAAGAGTCTCAAGGTCACAACTTTCACCATCCTATACATAATAATTTGTCTTTGACCATAGGATCAAAGGAAAATGTGTTAGGCCCAAGTGAAGCTTTGCCCTTACTCACTAGCTACTATTTACACAAAAAGCAAAAGAAAACAGACTCAAACCCTTAAGAAGGTTGTCATGCCATCCATCATCGGGAAGAGCCATCCGGTTCACACAAATTCCACCTTTGGAAAGAACCGTGACATTAAGAAAATCAAAGGCTTATTGAACGCAAAAACTCAAAATAAGAAGCTACGAAAGTGAAGTAAGAAGCTATGAAAGAAAAAATACAGAAAGTAGAATGCACAAGAGGGGATTTAGCTGAATATACATAAGGGGGAATGAATATATACATCAGAAAGTAACTTTATATACAGACCAAAGTAGCAAAGTACGAAAAGTGAACTAAAATGGTAAAATCATGTACATACCAAAAGTAAAAAGAAAGCATAATAAAAAAAGTAGTGTCATATATACAACCCAAATCATCCAAATAGGGCTACCTCCTCAAATGAGAGATAATATTGTCCTTAATGCTAACTAAACAAAATAAGATCAATAGAAGATAGAGAGTAAGGAGAAACTCCCTATTGGCCCTCCGTCTGCATAGGATCATGAGTCTGGGTCCCTAGGTCCTCGGACTGCTCGGGAACCTATGACTGGATCCCTGTAACCTGTGTCTCCACTGGGACCTAGGTCTGTACTGGGTCCTGAGGCTAGCTAGAGGAACCTCCCTATGGGTTCTCCAGCTCTATCACTGCATCATCAACTCGGGGGATCACCCTCGTCCTCTTTGCTGGCCTCTCTGTGTGACGAACCGGCCAGTCGTCTCATGAGTTACCACTCTGTTTCCCCCATTTCTACTTTTTTATGCTTTGTTATCCGTATTTTGTAGTATCGGGTTGGTCGGATCGAATCCGGAATGATTTTGGTAAGGTTTGAGACACTTAGTCTCTTTTAAGGAAGTTTAAGTTGGAAAAGTCAATCGGATATTGACTTATGTGTTAGAGGGATCGGATGTGAGTTCCGGTGGTTCAGTTAGCTTTGGGAGGTGATTTTGTGGCTTAGGAGCGTGATCGGAATGAATTTTGGAGGTTCGTAGGAGATTTAGGCTTGAATTGGTGAAGTTGAGATTTTGGCGATTTCCGGTTGGTAGGCGAGATTTTGATATAGGGGTTGTATTGGAATTTCGAGAGTTGCAGTAGTTCCATTGTGTCATTTGGGATGTGTGTGCAAAATTTCAGGTCATTCGGATGTGGTTTGGTTGGGTTTATGATCGAAAGCGTAATTTGGAAGATTTTAGGAAATTTGGCTTGAATCCGACGTGTTTTGGTTGATTTGATGTTGTTTGAGGTGTTTTGAGAATTGGTACAAGTTTGAATAAAGTACTAGGATATGTTTGTGCTTTTGGTTGAGGTCCCGGGGGCCTCGGGGTGATTTTAGATGGTTAACGGAGAAGTTTGGACTTTGTTGTAGTTGCTGAAGTTGCTGCTTCTGGTATTTCCGCACCTGCGGATTGGGGACCGCAGGTGCGGCACCACATAAGCGGAGGATTTGATCGCAGAAGCAAAAATGGCTTGAGGAGTAGGAACCACAAAAGCGGCTAGGAGGACCGCATCTGCGATGTCGCAGATGTGGGTAGGTAACCGCAGATGCGGAATAAGGGGAATAAGTCATTTCCGCAGAAGCAGAGGAAAAACAGCAAATGTAGTACCGCAGAAGCGGTTAAAGGGTCTCAGATACAAAAATGACTGGGCAGAAAGTATAAATTGTGGCCTTCGTGAAATTTGAGCTATTTCACTATTTTTGACTTCGGCCTTGGAGCTTTTTGGACGATTTGAAAGAGGGATTTCAAGGGAACTTCATTGAGGTAAGGAATTTGGACCTAAAACTCATTCCTATGCTATTATTACACGGATTAGAGCCAGAAATCATGGAAATTAAGGCTGAAAATTGGGGAAACTAGGGCTTGGGAACTTAGGCCTTTAATAGAGGATTTGGTAGACCATTTGAGGTCGGATTTCAGAACTTTTGATATGTATGAACTCGTAGGGAGATAAGGAATCTATTGATGTAAAAATTATCAAATTTTGAGATGTGGGACCAGGGGTCGGTTTTTGGTAATTTCGGGATTTTCGGTGTAATTTGATTATTTTCGTTTAGGCTTCGTTCCCTTAGCATATTTTGACGTCCTCGTTCTGATTTTGGATAGATTCGATGTGAGTAGAGACCGATTCGAGGGGAAAAGGCATCGCGAGCTAGAGATTTGACCGGTTCGAGGTGAGTAATGATTGTAAATGATGTTCTGAGGGTTTGAAACCCGATTTGCATCGTAGTGCTATATTGAGGTGATGAACACACTTGATGGCGAGCATGGGGTCGTGCACTATTGGGGATTGTGACTTGGTCCATACCGATTGATGATTGTACCACGTATTTGATGAAAAACTATTTTCTATCATCATTATTTTGGTTGAATGCCATATTTGGGCTTCATGCCAACTATTTGAACCATTCGGGGCTTTTTATTGATATTTTCTCACTGTTTTGACTTTATACTTGAACTCAGTCATGTTATTTTCCACTATTTTCATACTCAACTATGTTTGCTCAGTTTTAATACTTAAATGATATTTTAAATAATGTTTGGGCTGAGAAACACTGTTTTACTATTGCCCGAGTGGTTTGTGAGGATTTTTGACTGAGTAGGGCCGAGGGACTACGTTCTGAGGAAACACTAATATTGATTTGATGCCGAGGGCCTGAGATATGTACGCCACGAAGTGGCTTGATTGATATGAGGCCGAGAGCCTAGCGATGACGCCATGAGATGGCTTGATATTGCGCTTGGGCCATAAGGGGCCCCTCCAGGAGTCTGCACATTCTAGTGAGCGCGGGTACCCATTGTGATGTGAGATTGAGCACGAGGGGTTGGTATTGTTCTATGTGATTGCTCGAGGGACGGGTACTGTTCTGAGATGTTGCCCGAGGGGCGGATTTGTTGATACTGTGCCTGAAGTGTGAGCCTTTATGTGTTTGCTTTCCATAATTAACTATCAATTACCTGCTTAATCATTGAAAAGGCTTTTCATGAAACTACATTTGAGTTAAATAATTTTACCTATCTTTCACTGATTTACTATTTTTAAATGGTTTTACTGCTTCATTATAGAATGCTTTGTGCCTTACGTGATTGCTTACTTTCAGTCTTCATTTACAATTGTTACTTACCGAGTTGGATTACTCACATTACTCCCTGCACCCTGTGTGCAAATTCAAGCATAGCTAGTCCCGCTCCCGAATGCTGATCATTTCCAGCTTCTAGCGGATCCGAGGAGTCTTTAAGTAGTTGTTGGTGTTTGTAGCCCGGAGCTCCTCCCTATCTTATCTCTTCATGTCTTTAGTTTTTGTATTAGACTCTATAATCTCTTTAGAGTATTCCATGTGGTTAGATGCTCGTGACTTGTGACACCCCGGTATCGGGCTGTGTTTGGGTTGTATTCTGCATACTATACTATCTTTTGCTTAGACTTTGGTTTATTTACTCATGCTTAGGCTGTTTATTACTAATTGACTGTTTAAAAAGTGAATTGGGTTTAATTGGCTTGCCTTGTCTTCACGAGAGGCGCCATCATGACCGGGTTTGAGTTTAGGATCGTGACAAGTTGGTATTATAGCTTAGGTTACATAGGTCTTACGAGTCATGAGCAGGTTTAGTAGAGTCTCGCGGATCGGTACGGAGACGTTTGTTCCTTGAGAAGATGCATAACCTTTAGGAAAACTTCATATTCTTTAGATTCTTGTCGTGCGAATTTGCTGATCTGAGTACTAAACTTCTGTTATTCCACTCTCTCACAAATGGTGAGGACACGCGCTACCGGTCAGGATGGACGATCACCAGTACCACCAGTTGTGGCCACCATAGGCCGAGGACGTGGTCGTGGTAGGGGCAGAGCAGCTAGGGCAGTACCTGCAGATCCACCAGCTGCCCCAACTCAGGATCAGGTCCCAATTATGGATGCTCCAGCCGCACCAGCTCAGGCACCAGCTGTGCCCATTGTGATTCCGGGTCTTCAGGAGGCCTTGGCTCAGATCTTATCAGTTTGCACTGGCCTAGCTCAGGCGGTTTCAGCCACTACAGCCGCAGCTACTTCTCAGGCTGGGGGAGGTAATCATACTCCCGCTGCTCGCATACCTGAACAGGTTGTGCAGGGACTTCAGACGTCGAGGGCACATCCAGCCCAACCGGTTGCAGCTGCTCAGGACTATATAGTTCCTGCCATGCCGGAGGATGAGCAGTGTAGGTTGGAGAGGTTTGGTAGACTTTAGCCTCCGTCATTCAGTGGTGCATAGGGCGAGAATGCCTAGGGTTTCTTGGATAAGTGTCAGAGGATACTTCGTACAACAGGTATTCTGGAGACCAGCGGGGTCGTTTTCACTACTTATCAGTTTTTAGGAGCTGCTTTCACTTGGTGGGAGGATTTTGAGAGGCGTAGGCTTGTTGGTGCAGCACCCCTTGCCTGGCAGCAGTTCTCTGTTCTCTTTCTGGAGAAGTATGTGCCGCAGTCTCGTAGAGAGGAGCTGCGTAGGCAGTTTGAGTGGTTGTATCAGGGGGAGATGACCGTGTCTCAGTATAAGTTGAGGTTCTCTGAGTTAGCTCGCCATGCCATTTGGTTGGTTCCGATAGATAGAGAGAGGATTAGGAGGTTTGTTGATGGCCTCACTTATCAACTTCGTATTCTCATGACCAGGGAGAGGGTAACTGGTGCTACTTTTGAGGAGGTTATGGATATCGCCCGTGAGAATGAGTCTGTTCATCGCCAGGAGCAAGAGGAGAGGAAGGCCAAAAGGCCTCGAGGATCTGGTAGCTATAGTGGTGCTCCTTTGAGGGGTCAGTTTTAGCACGACAGAGGCTGTCAATTCAGGCATGCTCAACCAGCTCGCCCAGGTTATCGTGGGGCGTCATCAGGTCATGGTTCTCACAGTTCTCATCAGGGCCAGTCATCACTTAGTGCCCTTCTATCTCAGAATTCGTCCCGTGCTCCATCAGTGTAGGGCTCTTCTATGCCGATTGCATCTGCTAGTCACTCTGGTATGAGGGGTTCCCTTCAGTCCCCTTCTCTAGCACATGGGAGTTGTTATGAGTGTGGTGAGATGGGTCATATGTGGAGGCAGTTCCCTCATCGTCTTGCAAGTTCATCTCAGTAGAGGGGTCAATCATCGGCTTCAGCTCCAGTTACTTCACCACCACCCACCCAGTCAGCTAGGGGTGGAGGTTAGTCAGCTAGGGGTCGCCGTAGAGGGGGAGGTTGATCAGGTGGCGGTCAGGCCCGTTTCTATGCACTTCTAGGTAGGCCCGATGCTATTGCTTCAGATGCTATCATTACATGTATTGTCTCAGTCTGCCACAGAGATGCCTTTGTATTATTTGATCCCGGTTCCACCTTTTCTTATGTGTTATCATACTTTTCTCGTTATTTGGGTACGCCCCATGAGTTTCTTGCTTCACCTGTTCATATATCTACCTCGATGGGTGATACTGTTGTTGTAGACCATGTGTACCGGTCGTGTGTAGTGACTATTGGGGTCTGGAGACCCGTGTGGATCTTTTATTATTGTGTATGGTGGATTTCAATATCATTTTGGGCATGGATTGGCTATCTCTGTGTCGTGCTATTCTGGACTGTCATGCTAAGACAGTCATATTGGCTATACCGGATGTGCCACGGATCGAGTGGCGAGGTGTGACTGATTATGTTCTGAGTAGAGTGATCTCGTTCTTGAAAGCCCAGCGTATGGTTGGGAAGGGTTGTCTTTTGTATCTAGACTTTGTGAGGGATATTAGTGCTGAGACTCTCAGTATTGATTCTGTTCTAGTTGTGAGGGATTTTCCCAATGTGATTCCTGCAGACCTATCGGGCATGCCACCAGACAGGGATATTGATTTCGGTATTGACTTGGTGCCGGGCACTCAGCCCATTTCTATTCCGCCGTATCGTATGGCACCAACGGAGTTGAAGGAATTAAAGGAGCAACTTTAGGAACTCCTTGATAAAGGGTTCATTCGGCCTAGTGTGTCACCTTGGGGTGTGCCGGTTCTATTTGTGAAGAAGAAGGATGGCACTATGAGAATGTTCATTGATTATAGACAACTGAACAAAGTAACAATTAAGAACAAGTATCCTTTGCCTCGCATTGATGATTTATTCGACCAGCTTCAGGGAGTGAGAGTGTTCTCCAAGATTGATCTCCGTTTAGGTTATCACCAGTTGAAGATCAGGGACTCAGATATTCTTAAGACAACTTTCAGGACCCAATATAGTCATTACGAGTTCTTGGTGATGTCTTTTGGGCTGACCAATGCCCCAACAACATTCATTCATTTGATGAATAGTGTGTTCCGGCCTTATCTTGACTCGTTTGTCATAGTCTTCATTGATGATATTCTGGTTTATTCGCGTAGTCAGTAGGAGCATGCGGAGCATTTGAGAGTTGTATTTTAGAGATTGAGAGAGGAGAAGCTTTATGCAAAGTTCTCAAAGTGTGAGTTTGGCTCAGTTCAGTGACTTTCTTGGGGCACGTGGTGTCTAGCGAGGGTATCTAGGTTGATCTGAAGAAGATAGAGGTAGTGCAGAGTTGGCCCAGATCGTCTTCAGCTACAGAGATTCACAACTTTCTTGGTTTGGCATGATATTATTGCCAGTTTGTTCAGGGATTCTCATCTATCGCATCGCCTTTGACCAAGTTGACTCAAAAGGGTGCTTAATTTGTATGGTCGGACGAGTGTGAGGAGAGCTTTTAGAAGCTCAAGACAGCCTTGACCACAACTCCAGTGTTAGTTTTGCCATCAGCTTTAGGTTCATATACCGTGTATTGTGATGCTTCGAGAGTTGGTATTAGTTGTGTATTGATGCAAGAGGATAGAATTATTGCTTATGCTTCTCGTTAGTTGAAGCCCCATGAGAAGAACTACCCCATTCATGATTTGGAGTTGGCTGCCATAGTTCACGTGTTGAAGATTTGGAGGCATTATTTGTATGGTGTGTCTTGTGAGCTGTTCACTGATCATCGCAGTCTTCAGCACTTGTTCAAGTAAAAGGATCTTAATTTGAGGCAGCAGAGATAGTTGGAGTTGCTTAAGGATTATGATATCACTATATTGTACCATCCAGGAAAGGCCAATGTGGTGGCCGATGCTTTGAGCCGAAAGGCAGTGAGTATAGGGAGTTTGACATATATTCCAGTTGGGGAGAGACCTCATGGAGTTGATGTTTAGGCCTTGGCCAATCGGTTCGTGAGGTTGGATATTTCGGAGCCCAATCGGGTATTGGCTTGTGTGGTTTCCTGGTCTTCCTTATATGATCGCATCAGAGAGCGCCAATATGATGATCCGCATTTGCTTATCCTTAAGGATAAAGTTCAGCATGATGATGCCAGAGATGTGACTATTGGTGATAATGGGCTGTTGAGGATTCAGGGCCGGATTTATGTGCCCAATGTGGATGGGCTACAGGAGTCGATTCTGGAGGAGGCCCATAGCTTGCGGTATTCCATTCATCCGGGTACCGCGAAGATGTATCAGGATTTGAGGCAGCACTATTGGTGAAGGAGAATGAAGAAAGATATTGTGGGATTTGTAGCTCGGTGTCTCAATTTTCAGCAAGTGAAATATGAGCATCAGAGACCGGGTGGCTTGCTTTAGCGGATAGATATTCCAGAGTGGAAGTGGGAGAGGATCACTATGGACTTTGTAGTTGGAATTCCACGGACTTTGAAGAAGTTCGATGCTATATGGATGATTGTGGATCAGGTGACCAAGTCCGCACACTTCATTCCTATGTGTACTACCTAATCTTCAGAGCAGTTGACAGTGATCTATATCCGGGAGATTGTTCGTTTGCATGGTGTCCCAGTTTCCATCATTTTAGATAGGGGAACTTAATTTACTTTACAATTTTGGAGGTCTGTGCAGCGAGAGTTGGGTACTCAGATTGAGTTGAGCACAGCTTTTCCCCTCAGACGGAAGGGTAGTCCGACCGCACTATTCAGATATTGGAGAATATGTTGCGTGCTTGTGTCATTAATTTTGGAGGGTCATGGGATCAGTTTCTACCGCTTGCAGAGTTTGCTTATAACAACAAGTACCAGGTGTAGATTTCCAATCGATTGGTTCAAACCCGGTGAGGCTAGGCTATTGGGGACAGACTTGGTGCAGGATGCCTTAGAGAAGGTGAAGGTGATTCAGGAGAGGCTTCGTATAACGTAGTTGAGGCAAAAGAGTTATGCTGATAGGAAGGTTCGAGATGTGTTCTACATGGTTGGCGAGAAGGTTCTGTTGAAGGTTTCGCCCATGAAGGGTGTTATGAGATTTGGAAAGAAAGGGAAATTAAGTACTCAGTTCATTGGGCCTTTTAAGGTGCTTCGAAGGATTGGGGAGGTGGCTTATGAGCTTGCTTTGCCACCCAGCTTGTCGAGTGTGCATCCAGTATTTCATGTTTCTATGCTCCGGAAGTATGTTGGGGATCCGTCTCATGTTCTGGATTTCAGCACGGTTCAGTTGGATGATGATTTGACCTATGATGTGGAGCCAGTAGATATTTTGGGTCATCAGGTTCGAAAGTTGAGGTCGAAGGATATAGCTTCAGTAAAAGTGCAATGGAGAGGTCGTCCCATGGAGGAGGCTACCTGAGAGACCGAGCGGGAGATGCGGAGCAAATACCCTCACCTATTTGAGGCTTCAGGTATGTTTCTTGACTCGTTCGAGGACGAGCATTTGCTTAAGTTGGGGAGGATGTGATGACCCGGCCAGTCGTCTCATGAGTTACCGCTCTATTTCCCCCATTTCTGCTTCTTTATGCTTGTTATCCGTATTATGTGGTATCGAGTTGGTCGGATCGAATTCGGAATGATTTTGGTAACGTTTGGGACACTTAGTCTCTTTTAAGGAAGTTTAAGTTGAAAAAGTCAATTGGATGTTGACTTATGTGTTAGAGGGCTCGGATGTGAGTTCCGGTGGTTCGGTTAGCTTTGGGAGGTGATTTGTGTCTTAGGAGCGTGATTGGAATGAATTTTGGAGGTTCGTAGTAGATTTTGGTTTGAATTGGCGAAATTGAGATTTTGGCAATTTCCGGTTGGTAGGCGATATTTTGATATAGGGGTCGGATTAGAATTCTGAGAGTTGCAGTAGTTCCATTGTGTCATTTGGGATGTGTACACAAAATTTCAGGTCATTCGGATGTGATTTGGTTGGGTTTTTGACCGAAAGCGTAATTTGGAAGATTTTAGGAAATTTGGCTTGAATCCAATGTGTTTTGGTTGATTTGATATTGTTTGAGGTGTTTTGAAGATTGGTACAAGTTTGAATAAGGTATTAGGATATGTTTGTGCTTTTGGTTGAGGTCCCGGGGGCCTCAGGGTGATTTCGAATGGTTAACGGAGAAGTTTGGACTTTGTTGCAGCTGCTGAAGTTGCTGCTTTTGGTATTTCTGCACCTGCGGATTGGGGACCGCAGGTGCAGCGCCGCATAAGCAGAGGATTTGATCGCAGAAGCGAAAATGGCTTGAAGAGCAGGAACCGCGGAAGCGGCTAGGAGGACCACATCTGCGATATCGCAGAAACAGGTAGGTGACCGCAGATGCGGGATAAGGGAAATAAGTGATTTCCACAGAAGCGGAGGAAAAACCGCAAATGCGGTACCACAGAAGCAGTTAAAGGGCCATGGATGCAAAAATGAATGGGCAAAAAGTATAAATTGTGGCCTTCGCAAAATTTGAGCTATTTCACCATTTTTGACTTCGGCCTTGGAGCTTTTTGGATGATTTGAAAGAGGGATTTCAAGGGAACTTGATTGAGGTAAGGAATTTGGACCTAAAACCCGTCCTATGCTATTATCACACGGACTAGAGCTAGAAATCATTGAAATTAAGGATGAAAATTGGGGAAACTAGGGCTTGGGAACTTAGGCCTTTGATTGAGGATTTGATGGACCATTTGAGGTCGGATTTTAGAACTTTTGATATGTATGAACTTGTGGGGAGATAAGGAATCTATTGATGTAAAAATTATCGAATTCTGAGACATGGTCCCGGGGGTCGAATTTTGGTAATTTCGGGATTTTCGGTGTAATTTGATTATTTTCGTTTGGGCTTTGTTCCCTTAGCATATTTTACCATCCTCATTCTGATTTTGGATAGATTCGACGCGAGTGGAGGCCGATTAGAGGGGCAAAGGTATCACGAGTTAGAGATTTGACCGGTTCGAGGTGAGTAATGATTGTAAATGATGTTTTGAGGGTTTGAAACCCGGGATTTGCACATCGTAGTGCTATTTTGAGGTGAGGCACACACTTGATGATGAGCGTGGGGTCATGCACTATTGGGGATTGTGACTTGGTCCGTCCCGATTGGTGATTTTATCGCGTATTTGATGGATAACTATTTGCTATCATCATTATTTGGGCTGAATGCCATATTTGGGGTTCGTGCCAACTATTTGAACCCTTCGGGGCTTTTTATTGATAATTCTTCACTATTTTGACTTTATACTTGAACTCAGTCATGTTATTTTCCACTGTTTTCATACTCAGCCATGTTTACTCAGTTTTAATACTTAAATGATATTTTAAATGATATTTGGGATAAGAAACACTGTTTTACTATTGCCCGAACGACTTGTGAGGATTTTTGACTGAGTAAGGCCGATGGCCTAAGTTGTGAGGAAACACTGATATTGATTTGAGGTCGAGGGCCTGAGATATGTACGCCACGAGGCGGCTTGATCGATATATGGCCGAGAGCCTAGTGATGATGCCACGAGATGGCTTGATATTGCGCTTGGGCCGTAAGGGCCCCTACAGGAGTCTGCACACCCCTAATGAGCGCGGGTATCCATTGTGATATGAGATTGAGCTCGAGGGGCTGGTATTTTTCTATGTGATTGCCCAAGGGGCTGGTAGTGTTCTAAGATGTTGCCCGAGGGGCTGGTAGTGTTTGAGATGTTTCCCGAGGGGCAGATTTGTTGATACTGTGCCCGAGGGGCGAGCCTTTATGTGTTTGCTTTCCATAATTGACTGTCAATTACCATCTTAATCATTGAAAAAGGCTTTTAACAAAACTACATTTGAGTTAAAGAATTTTACCTATCTTTCACTTTTTTTACTGTTTTTAAATGGTTTTACTGCTTCATTATAGAATGCTTTGTGCCTTACGTGAATTCTTACTTTTAGTCTTTATTTACAATTGTTACTCACTGAGTTGGAGTACTCACATTACTCCCTGCACCCTATATGCAAATTCAGGCGTAGCTGGTCCCGCTCTCGAGTGTTGATCATTTCCAGCTTCAGGCGGATCCGAGAAGTCTTTAGGTAGCTGTTGGCGTTCGCAGCCCGGAGCTCCTCCCTATCTTATCTCTTCGTGTATTTAGTTTTTGTATTAGACTCTGTAGTTGCTTTAGAGTATTCCGTGTGGTTAGATGCTCATGACTTGTGACACCCCGGTATCCGGCTGTGTTTGGGTAGTATTCCACATTGTATACTATCTTTTGCTTAGACTTTGGTTTATTTACTCATGCTTAGGTTGTTTATTACTGATTAACTATTTAAAAAGTGAATTGGGTTTAATTGGCTGGCCTTGTCTTCACGAGAGGCGTCATCACGACTAGGTTCGGGTTTAGGGTCGTGACACTCTATCTCCCGCTCCGGTTCAGGCTAGGCTGCTGGAACCGGGTCATGCAATAACATCTCCAAGGATAGGTTATCAACCGCCTTTAATTTCTCCACTTCTCCCCTCAACTCCTTCACAGACTCATTTGATGCTCGAGTCTTTCTCAGCTTCATTTTCTTTTTTGCAAGCTCCTTCAATGCCTTTCCATGAGAATCTACAACATCCAATATCAATTTATGGTTTTCCAGGAGCTTCTTCTGGTTGTCCAGAAGCTCCTTGAGAGTCTCCTCCACTGAGGCTGGGACCTGTGGCTATGGGGGTACGGACTGGGCGTCCACCGAGCTCGAAAGCACAGATAACTTAGACGTAGCTACCTGCATCCAGTTGTTAATACTGGCAAGGGTTTGGCTTAAGTGGTGGGCAGTCAATGGGTAGGCTGAAGATGAAGGGATATCTGGGGTAGTGGCAGTAGAAGGTCCTGGGGCCATATCTGGGGTAGGTGAAGGAGGCTGAGTAGGAGCTACTACTACTACTGGCTCTTCAGACTGGCCAGTAGAAGCAGTGGATTTGCCTTTAGGAGCTTTGCCTTTGGGGTTGTCATCACCTTGTAGGCTGTACCAGGAAAAAGGTGCCTTTGCTTTCACCTTCACATCAAATCTCCTTTTGTCTACATCCTGATCCTCAAAGTACATAGTAAGGAAATTTGGGAAGGGGTAGGATTTATCACCTTCATTCACCACCCGTGTAATCACCCTGGACATCACATTCCCGATGTTGATCGGGTACCCTACCATGATAGATGCCACCAATATAGCCCGGGAGATAGGAAGAGAGTTCTCGTGAGTGGTGGGTCTATCCTTCCGCACACAATCTCCCACCCTTTCGCCTCGAAGTTTAGGGTTCTCTTCAAAATTTTGACTCCCACTGTCAACCATGTTGGGGTGGTACCTAGGATTTCAAAGTACTCTGCTAACCATGGACGGTCATCCTCCCTCAATGCTACCTTTTCTAGGTATAAAGTCTCATCCTCCTCTGGGAAGCCCAGGTAGTCATTGATTGTTTTTCCATCAAGCTTTACTTTCAAATTTTGCACCTTAGTCACTGGAGTGCCCTTTTTGATGCAGGCAACATTAGTGTAAAACTCCTTTACCAAGTGCTCATTTGCATCCTCAACGTTGCCTATGAAATAATCCCAGCCCGACCTCTCTCTGAATTGCCTCTGCATATTTGGGTTGTGAGGTAGAAGGTCCTTGTCTATGAATCTCCGTTCAAGTATTAACTTCCTCTCGGGCCACCATTCTCTGAACTTGTGGTATGCCAATTCACTAACAAATCTGTCTTGCCAAGCTTCCAGTTTTCTAATTCTATCCACCCCTCCTACTTGGGGCTCACCCCCTCATTCTTCTTCTTCTATGGGATCCTCATCGGGTGTTGAATCTGTAGGTGAGGTAAAAGAAATATCATCACCGCTCTCAGCTGAACCCTCAGACGACTCAGAAGAAATTGCCAATGAAGCTTGAGCAGTAGGAGTGCCTGGAGGTGTATCTCTCAATCTTCGCCTTTTCGGCTAGTTAGGAACATACTACGGCACTGACTCGGAGTTGGATGCCACCCAGGAGGGCATATACTTACTTCCCGAATGGGAAGCAGCTCTATCTACAACCCTTATTGACTTTCTGGTATCTTTGATTGCCTGCCGGACTTGTGGGGTCAATCTGATCATGCCTTGTCCCCTACCCCACCAGAACTCTCCTTTTCCCTTTTGTTTTCCACCACTGCCTCGTAATTTAACCATTTTCTGCAAGAGGAATTCATTTGAAGCTTGTTAGTATCAGAACACTTAGTGAATGACATAATTGTAGGAAACAGAAGAAAATAGTTGCAGATAGCATACTGTGGACCGCATAAAATGCAGTGTGGCAGCAAAGGGACCATCGTGGATGGCACAAAATAGCACCGCAGTCCGCATTGAGGTAGGGGTCAGACTACCCACTCTCTGATAAAGGACAACGTAGACTGCACAAAATGGTACCATGGTCCGCATTAAGCCACCGCGGACTGCACAAAATTCACCGCGGCCGCGGTCCTCAATTTGGGACTTTCTGAAGTTTCACCACCGCGGTCCGCACAAAATGGCATTGTGGACCGCAGAGAAGCACCGCAGACTGCAATAAATCCACCGTGGACCGCGGTAAGCCACAAGCAGTAATACCAACCTAGGGTTTTAGATTTTCCTCATTTTAAGCCTAAATGCACATATTGTGAACCTACTAGGTAGTTAATCATTGTATTTAACTAATTGATCCTAATCTAAACACATTATCCAACCCTAAGCTAAAAGTTAAAGGGAAGAAGAAGACGTATAACTAATCAATTAAAAGAAAATAAGCACAATTAAAGACTAAGGGAAGGTTAAAAGTACCAATAATGGGATGCAACACAGATGAATGAGAGTCAGAGATTGAATTCATGCAGTTAGGGCATGGATGAATAGTATTTTTCTCTATTTAGTGTGAAAATGAGCAAAAAGTTTTAAATGAAGGCCTCAAGTCCTATTTATAGAAAAAGGACATGGGGCCCACTTCACCTACCCACCGCGGACCGCAAGAAATGCTTTGCGGCCGCAGTAGTCCACCGCGGTCCGCACAAAATGCATTGTGGCCGCGGTGGCAAACTTCAGATAATCGCATTTTTTACCAATCAACTTTGAGGACCATATTGAAATGTTGCTCCCACACTAAGGCCTTTGCGGCCGCAAGAAAGGCAATACGGCTGCAGTGCAAACTTCAGAGAGTGCACATTTTTCCCAACTTGGTCCTGCACTACATCAAAACAATCCTACACACATCTCACAACCCGTTAGTCCAAAAGAACATCCTATACTATAAAGAAAATCAAAGAAAAACATAAACAAAGACACATGGGTTGCCTCCCAAGAAGCGGCTGATTTAACGTTGCGGCATGACGCAGGTTACCATCAAATCACTTAGATGGAGCAGTGCCACCACGTGGCTGTAATTTTGCCCAGGCAGTGCTTGACCCTGTGCCCATTAACTCTGAAAACCTCCCCATTTTTGTTCTTCAAGTCAAGTGCACCAAACGGAGTCACAAACACCACTTCAAAAGGTCCACTCCATTTCGACTTAAGCTTTCCCGGAAACAGACGTAACCGAGAATTGAACAAGAGAACCAAATCACCCACTTTGAACTCCTTGCCACGAGCATACTTATCATGAAGGTACTTCATCTTATCCTTTACAAGGACAAACTGGAGTAGGCATGGAATCCGAATTCATCAAGTTCATTAAGCTGCTCCAACACGAAGATTTGCTGCTACATCCCATTCAAGATTCAGCTTCCTCAAAGCCCACATGGCCTTGTGCTCTAATTCAACTGGTAGATGGCAAGCTTTCTCAAATACCAATTGGTACAGAGACATAACAATCGGAGTCTTGTAAGCAGTTCTATAAACCCATAGAGCATCATCCAATTTCTTTGACCAAACGGTCCGATTTGCATTGACCGTCTTTGACAATATACTCTTGATTTCCCTGTTTGAGACTTCAACTTGGCCACTCGCCTGAGAATGATAAGGAGTAGAAACTTTGTGATTGACACCATACTTTGCAAGCAAAGTGTCAAAAGCTCGATTACAAAAATAAGACCCCCCATCACTTATGATTGCACGAGGAGTGCCAAACCTAGTAAAAATGCTCTTTTTGAGAAACACAACAACACTCGGGGCCTCATTGTTGGGTAAAGCCATGACTTCAACCCACTCTGAAACATAGTCAACCGTCACAAGAATGTATGTGTTCCCACACGAGCTAACAAATGGGCCCATGAATCAGTGCCCCACACATCAAAAATATCAACTTCAAGAATGGTATTGAGAGGCATCTCATCTTTCTTCGAAATTCCACCCGCTCTTGACATTCGTCGCATCTCTTCAAAAGATCACTCACATCTTTGTACAAAGTTGGCCAATAAAACCCACAACTAAGAACTTTTGAAGCCGTCCTTGCCCCGCCATGATGGCCACCATAGGGAGGGGAATGACAAGGCTCTAAGATACTCAATTGCTCCTCCTCTGGGACACACCTTTGGATCACACCATCAGTGCAGATCTTGAACAAGTACGGATCATCCCAATAGAAGTCCAAACTATCTCGTTTGAGCTTCTTACTTTGGTTAGAAGAGATCTCACATGAGATTATACCAGTCACCAGGAAATTAGCAACGTGCGCAAACCATGTCATACCATTCACCGACACAAAAAGGAGTTTCTTAGAGGTATTAAGAAACTTGGTTTTCACTACCCTTCCAGTCCATAATCTCCAAATCAAACTCTTGAAGTAATAAGACCCATCGCATCAGTCTAACTTTGGAATCCTTCTTCGTCATCAAGTACTGGAGTGTGGCATGATCGGTATCAACTATGACCTTGGCACCCATGAGATATGGCCGAAATTTCTCCATTGCGAACACAATAGCCAAAAGCTCTTTCTCAGTCACCGTGTAGTTCACTTGAGCATCATTCATTATCTTGCTCACATAATACACCAGATGAAACATTTTGTTCACTCTTTGACCCTAGACCACCCCAACCGCAACATCACTCATGTCACACATGAGCTCAAAAGGCAAGCTCCAATTAGGTGTGGTAATAATAGGAGTGGTAGTCAACTTGTGATTGAGAAGTTCAAAGTCTTGTATACATCTCTCATCGAACACGAACTTGGCATCTTCTTCCAATAACTTGCATAAGGGATTCACTACCTTCGAAAAGTCTTTGATAAATCTCCGAAAGAACCCCGCATGCCCGAGAAAACTTCTAACTCCCTTGACAGAAGTAGGGGGAGGGAGCCTTGAAATAACATAAATTTTTGCTTTGTCCACCTATATACCATGCCTTGAAATTTTATGCCCAAGAACTATGCCCTCCTCAACCATGAAGTGGCATTTCTCCCAATTAAGAACAAGATTGGTTTCTTTACAAAGGGCCAACACTCTATCAAGATTTTTCAAACATTCATCAAACGAGTCACCCACAACACTAAAGTCGTCCATGAACACCTCTGAAATATCTTCCACCATATTAGTGAAAATGGCCATCATACACCGCTGAATGTAGCTGGTGCATTACATAACCCAAAAGGCATCCTAGAAAAGGCAAAGGTGCCATATGGACAAGTGAAGATGGTTTCTCCTAATCTTCTGAAGCAATCAAAATTTGGTTGTACCCAGAATACCCATCCAAGAAATAGTAGAAGGCACGACCAGCAAGTCTGTCTAACATCTGATCAAGAAAAGGCAAAGGAAAGTGATCCTTGCGGGTCACTTTATTTAACTTGCGGTAGTCCATGCACACCCTCCACCAGGTGACAGTCCTTGTTGGAATCAACTCATTCTGCGAATTTGTAACCACGGTCATACCACTCTTCTTTGGCACACATTGCACCGGCGAAGTCCAAGAGCTATCAGAGATGGGGTACACAACCCTGGCATCCAACCACTTGATCATCTCCTTTTTCACAACTTCTTGCATTGCCTCGTTCAACCTTCTTTGATGTTCCAAGGAGGGCTTTGCATCATCTTCTAGAATGATCTTGTGCATACAGAATGCGGGGCTTATCCCCCGAATATTAGCTAAGGTCCATCCAATTGCCTTCTTTCACTTTTAAAGCACCACCAATGTGGCATCAACTTGCATGTTAGCAAGACAAGAGGAAAGAATAACTGGAAAAGTTGAACTAGGGCCTAAGAATTCATACTTGAGGTATGGAGGCAACGACTTCAACTCCAACACCGGAGGTTCCTCGATTGAAGGTTTTGTTGGTGGAGTCTTCCGATTCTCAAGATCCAAAGAGAGTTTCCTAGGCTCATAAGAGTAAGATCCCATTCCATGCAAAGCATTCACACACTCCACTCGGCCTTCATCCTTATTTACATCAACTATCACTGCCGTGACAAGGTCCACAAAGGAGCACACTTTAGACTGTTGGGCTGCTTCATTGACTTGCACACATGAAAGACCACTTTCTCATCACCCACCCGGAAGGTGAGTTCCCCTGCTTCCACATCAACTAAGGCCTTCCCAGTAGTAAGGAAAGGTCTTCCCAAGATGATTGGAACCTCATAATCTACCTCACAATCCAAGATCACAAAATTAGCCAGCAAGATAAATTTGTCCACCCGGACAAGAACATCATTAATAATACCTAATGGTCTCTTCATAGTTCGATCCGCCATTTGCAATCTCATGGAAGTTGGCCTCGGTTGCCCAATACCCAAAGTCTTGAAAACTGAGTAGGGCATCAAGTTGATACTTGCCCCAAATCATATAGAGCTTTTGCAAAGTATGCACTCCCAATGATGCATGGAATGGTGAAAGCACCGTGATCTTCTAGCTTCGGGGCCATTGAGTGCACTATTGCACTAACTTGGTGAGTCCTCTTGATAGTTTCACAATTTATGGATCGTTTCTTTATCACCAAGTCCTTCATGAATTTAGCATAACCCGGTATTTTCTCTAGAGCCTCTACCAAAGGCACATTAATAGATAAGCTCTTCATCATGTCAATAAATGTTTTAAACTGATTCTCATTTTTCTGCTTCGCGAGACTTTGAGGATAAGGTGGAGGTGGCCTTGGCAAAGGAGCCTTAGCTTTAGGCACAACCATTTCTAGCATGTCTATTACGTGTTCCCTAGACGGGTTCACATCATTCTGAGTTTCCACCTCGGTATCTTGGATATCAATCCACACTTCCTCATTCACATTCTCATCAATCACATTTTCAACCACCAAAGGAATCTCATCTTCTTGAAATTCAACTTCATCACTCAAAATTTCTTTTTGTTTGGAGGCATTCACATCACCGCCTCGTCCACTTCTTGTAGTTACCACCATTACATGACCGGAATTGTTTCCACCCTTCGGGTTCACCACCGTATCACTTGGTAGAGTCCTCTTAGGTCAAGTATTCAAGAATTGTGAGATTTGGCCTAATTGAACCTCCAAGTTTCTGATTGAAGTATTGTGGGAAGCCAACTGAGCATCAGAGTCTGCATTCTTTTTCATCATATGTTCAAACATCATTTCAATTCTCCCCATTTCATTGTTGGAAGAACTAGGACCTTGGGATGGAAATGGGGGTGGATTGTTCGGTTGTTGATACATTGGGGGCCTTTGAAAGCCTTGCCCCCGATTTCCTTGATTTCCATTGTTCCAACCACCCTAAATATTGTTACCACCCAGTTGTTGTTGTTGCAATTACAATTACCCTGATTGTTGTTCTGATTGCCCAATTGGAATTTTGGTTGTTTTTCTCCCAATTACTATTCCCTTGTTGTTGTTGATTGCCCCAATTGCCTTGGGGTATCCATTGTTGTTGGTTGGAAGATTTACCCCTTTGGCCCTGATAATTATTCATATATTGCACTTCTTCATTCTGCCCATCATAACCATCATCTTGGAATCAACCTCAATCATTGTCATATTGATCCGAACTCCCTTGGTTCTGTTGACCTCTTTGTCTTCTTTTGTTCACTAGCATGTTGACACCCTCCATAGAATTTACTTGGCTTGGATTTTGAACCTGCTGTAACTATGCCTTTACTAGCTGGTTCATTGTTGTTGTCAGCTCTGCTATTGCCTGCCCATGATCATGTAGCTCTTTGTACAAGTGAATGACCGTGGGGTCACCCTATGGCACATTGGCTCTACTTTGCCAAGCGGAGGACGTGTCAGCCATCTCATCAAGAATGTCACAAGCCTCATCATAAGACAGCTTCATGAGTTACCCCCAGCAAGTTGGTTCACTATGCACTAATTTGTTGTATTAATGCCCCGGTAGAATGTCTGTTGTATCATTGCCTCAGTCATATCATTGTTGGAATATTCCTTTACCATGGTTCTATATCTCTCCCATATCTCATGTAATGGTTCGGTGGGCTCCTGCTTGAAAGCTAAGATATCATCCCTCAATGCTTCCATGTGCCCTAGCGAGAAAAACTTTGCAATGAATTTATCCGCCAACTCATCTCAAGAAGTGATGAAATGGTTGGGAAGTCTTTCAAGCCAATCCAATGCCTTCCTTCTAAGTTAGAAAGGGAATAATCTCAACCGAAGTGCATCCTCTGACACATTAGTTTGCTTGCTCCCCCAACAGGTATCCACGAAACCCTTGAGATGTTTGTAAGCATTCTGATGGGAAGCACCCGTGAAATACCCTCGCTGCTCCAACAACGTCAACATCACATTGGTAATTTGAAAATTGCCCCCGGATCCAGGGTGGGACAATTGCACTAGCATATCCTTGGTTGGGAAGCACTCGAGGAGCCACTCTTGGAGGTGGCGGGGGAGGGTCTAGAAAATTATCATTAGCTTGGCGGCCTCTTCTTTGTCCTTGAGGTCCAATAGTAACCTAATCATCTATATTGTCATCTACCTCCTCCCTCGACGGAAGATCTCCAAGAGGTGCATTGTTTGCAGACATTTTGTACCTAAATTAGCGACACACACAAATTAGTAACGCAAAAGGAAAGAAGAACAATACACAAAACTATTTAGATAGATAGCCAAAATCGTTAGCTCCCCGACAATGGCGCCAAAAAGTGATCGGAGCTAACCCTACACCACTACAAAGTGGAGAGAGTGGTCGAAGCAGCTTTTACCCGAGATTGTTGGGATCGAATCCACAGGGAGCTAGAATGGGAAGTTGGATTCCTATCTAAACTAGAAATGCATAGTGCTCTTAATTACACTTCCAATCATCTTTGGTTGTTTAGTACTTCTAATTTTTAAGATAATGATAAGCTAAATCAAACTAAGAATGATTGCTTGAAGGGTTTTCTAAATAGTTAAGGAGGCACTAGGGAAGTGACTTTCTCCTAGGTGAATACTTGACGGGATATAAAGCCTAAGGCAAAGACGTTATGTTAGGGATTGCGATATAGGCAATGCACGAAATTACTCACTCTATACCTCTCGGTAGCTTGAGTGACTTTGCCCTAATTGGCTTTCTCAAGACCAATTAGCTGTCAAAATTGTGCAAGCAATATAGGCTTAAGTCGGGTATTACTATCTCTAGGTTTAACCCTTTAATTGGGGCTATCAATCTCTTGATTATACCCCAATTCCTTGTTGGACTGATTTTCCTAGACTCAAGCTCTCTTTCTCAAGAAGAGCCCAAGTTAAATAGGCACAAATTAGTGTTTGCAACCACTAATTCAACATGGAAAACACAAATCAGTCCAAATATCAACTACCCATAAACATCTAAGCCCTAAATCAAAAGACCCATCAAATACCCACACTAGGGTTGAGCCACAACCCTAGCTAATGGGACTAGCTACTCATAATAATGGAAGAAAACAGAGACATAGGTGAAGAATAACCCATATGATTTAATTACAAACTAAAATAAAGAAGATTCAGTGTTAATCTAGCTACAAATTACTCAAAATTGACATAAAATGATGTTCACGTGCTCTGGTCTTTCACAGATTACAAAAGAGATACCCTAAAAATGTGAAAAGAAAGTATTTATACTAGGCCAAATTTTTTTGACGAAAATACCCCTGAGGAGGTATTGCGGTCCGCATAAAATGCACCACGGACTGCAATGAGGCTTCTTGGCTTGATTAATCATTCTCTGAATCGGGCCACCGCGGGCCGCATAAAATGCACCACGACTGCAGTGGCTTCAATTGCGGTCCTCACAAAAAGGACCGCGGACCGCATTAGCCTCTGTCTTCAAACTCCCAACTCTCTGAACCCTTATCTTCATGGACCACACAAAATGGGTTGCAGCCACGAAGAGGCTACTGCAACTGCACGAATCCTCCGCGGACCGCATTGCCTTAGTCTCCCAAAGGTGCACCTCTCTGAATCTCCTCAGTACGGACCGCACTAAATCGCTTGCGGCTGCGGTGGGTCTATTGTAGCTGTGCTTTGACTTGTTCTTAGTACTTGTGCATGTTTCACTCCTTTTTGAGCTGGTTTTGACTAATTGTCACCTTTTTTGCCCAAACCCTGCAAACAAGTACAACATGTAAGCCTTTGGGACTATTTTGTATATATTTTTAATCAAAACTCAAGTAAAAAGGGTTATAAAATGAACTATAATCCCTAGGTATCACATGGCAGTAATGAATCATAGCTCGATCTTACACTTCTTTGTTGTATTTTCCTTGAATATTTATTTTTCTTTTTTCATGTTGCGCACAATAATTCTGCTATAATTATTCCTGAAAAATAAAGTTAAGAATATGGATGAAACATGATAATTTATATGTTTTATGAGAGAAATTATGTGGTTAGCATCTGGTAAAATGCACTTACCAACAACTCTTTTAAGAAAGGGTTTTAAAAGAGAGAGTGCCACCTAACGAATGAAGGTGCGCTAGGGTACCTATTTGCAGATAACTCTGTTTAACCAGTTTGCGTCACCAAAGATCAAGTAAAGGCTCGAAATTACCTCAAAGAGAAGGTGTTAGGCACTCTTCAAGGTCCACAACTATGGGTCCCGACTAAACTCAATTATATGAATTAGTCTATGTGATCAAAGATAAGAAAAAAATAGGGAATCTGGAAGTTCATTAAACGCAAATAATTGATGAAAGACAAGGTGGGGGGGGGATCCTAAATTTTTTAGCCTAAAGTATCACTCAATGCAACATAAATAATACTTCGTAACTCCCTCAAGATGGGGTGTTACTCATATTATTCAGCGGATACAGACTATCATCTCCTGCTACCCGATTACTATCTTTAAGTTGTTACCTAACGTGCACTAGTTGATTCTAAATCGTACCCTATGTGTGCACCACCCGTCCTATGCCTATGGTCCAGGAGGCTTTGGACCTCTATTTAGGTAGTTCTAGACCTTAACCTAGGTTGCTTAAAAGGAAAAATAATAAGCGACAGACAAAACAGTTAGGATTTTCATTTATAAGCAAATAAGGTCTCAAGTTGGCCTCCGCAATTAGGCAACAAATGCACGCAAGTTAGGTTAACAAAGACAGTTGTTGATTTTAAATAGTTAAGATTATAGAAACCTATAGGCAGGATCTCTATATAAATCTGGATTTGTATGGGCAGACAATTTCATATATAGAATCCAATTTCTTACTATGATTTCTGAAAGACTACGCAGCTGCCTACTGATTATACATTGTATGCGGTTAAACCTATATGCATGATATCTAGGTGATTTATGCAATAGTAGACAGTGACAGGTCACAGAAATAGATCCAGAATCATTTGTTGAATCCTATAGGCATGTTGTCTAGTGAGAGTAACGGTGGCAGTGTTTGGAAACTCATGAACAAACGGGTAGAAATGATAAATTGGTTGCTTCAAACCTATAGGCATGTTTTCTGCATTTTGTTCCAATTTTTTAGATCCTATAAACATGATTTCTATAAATTTGTAAACAGAATAGCATGTGACTGAGGTTTTGCACACACATTGAATATGCAATTTCCTATAGGCATGGTTTATAACACAATTAAACTAAGTATTGAACCTAAAGGAAGGATTGCTAACATATAATGGCTGAACATAATAGGATACCTATAGGCATGATTTCTAACTGAACATGTAATAGCACATTGTTGAACCTATAGGAAGGATTTCTACCCAATTTGTGGCAAGTATAAAATACGAACCCATTCCCATTCTTACTAATACCCTAGAATTGTTATTACAAATAATTATTACAGCCCATAATTTAATGAATGAATTACAAAAATAAGTAAAACTATAAGGAGCCTACAGCAGGCCCAAATACACCTGGACAGGCCAGACCTTCAACTCACAACAGCTCCAAAAGCCCATGTTCATAGATACACAATAACCAGTAGTGAATGATTTACCCATATTTCAAGGATAAGCATACATAACCCAAATCTCTAGTGTGTCAGAGTTCCCAAGGGCTTCAAGAACACAGGGCATTGCTCACACTAGAGAAACTGATCGGAAATAGTTCAAGGAAGACTAGAGACCAAATCCTAGTATGTCAGAGTTCACAAGGGTCTCACATGGAACCCAAGCAATGCTCACACTAGGGAGGTCAAGGACAAAACCTAAATAACCTTGGCTTTCAGCCGGTTAAGAATGAGGATTCAAAATAGCATAGGTAACAAATGAAAGAGAATGGGCAATGGTTAAGGGACATAATTTGAAAAGATGTACTTAGTTTTAGGAACCAAATATAGAAAAGTTTAAAACACAGAACAATTGATCAAAAGGTGAACACGACTTAGAAAGAGGTTTATCATTTAGCAAAACAATACATAGGCAGAATCATGTTGAAAGAGTTAGGGAGAAACAAGTTTGCAGGATTTACAAAGATTGTCATACACAGATGCATAATACCAAACAAGTTAAAGCCTAAAAGGTATAATTCATGCTAAGTATATATCCCACTATTAAAAGAAAGCCACGTTAACTCACATCAGGAAACAAAACAACATTTAGGCATGGTAGGAAAACACAAATTTGATAACTACCCTAGAGTCAAGTAATCACTGAAGGAATATGGAATCAAGTGAGCCAAAAACATGTTGAGAGACATATTAGCAGGGAAGCAAGTCACAAATTATTACAAATGTGAAGCAGTTATTGCAAGAACTCAAAGTAGAGTAGGAAAATAGACTCAAGTTAATCAATAATGTAGACATTCGGGTATTGACCAGTAGACTAATATTAACTTAAAAGATTCAATGCAAGTGCAAAACTAACAAAGTTGCATACAGGAGCAGTCCGGAATTCATTAGTTAAACAAACTTAAGAGGGTTCAGATTATTCAAGTTAGGCGTGACCAATCTCAAAACTAGCAGCATTAGGTGAAATTAAAATACTAAAGAGACTTAAAACGAGTGCAAAGTTAACATAATCCCGCATAAAAATAACCCAGAAACACATTAGGCCATGAACTTTAGAGATGAGACCATATGCAAATCATAGATACATAGGAATGAAACGGCAAAGGTTCAGTAACTCACCAGTTAAGCGAAAAACAAGAAAGAACAATGTCCACAATAGCAAGAACCCAGAATTTCTGGCCTTGGCTATCAGCCGGCCAAGAACCAGAATATAGAACAAGAATATGAGGGAACAAAGAGTAGTAACTTCAGTTTTTAGTAAACATTAATGATTCGAGTCTTCCCTTAAAGGGGAATGGGGATGGGTTTATATAGTAGTGGGAATTAAACAAGTAAATAAGGAAATACTATAAAATCAAACATAAATAAGGAAACCATAGCATGCAGAATCAATAAAATCAGACTTTAGGAAAAAATAGGTAAATCCTAATTTGAGGGAAAACAGATATTGACAAAAATATAACAAAAATTGGTCACATTGTAGAATATAGGACGAACATGGTCATAATAATGTTTAAATCAGAGAATCGAACCAATTTTGATTCGATCTGAAGAGATCTGAAAACCCCAATTTATGGTAAGTAAGAATCAACAAGAGATATAGAAAATAATCCTATAAAGAGCAAATGATGAACATAGACGGAATAAACAGAAAAGTTAAGGATTTGAACCGACTTTGGTTCGATTCTTGCAAGACCTACTTGCCATGTTTAGGCAAGCAGTATAGAGAAGGACCTAGTACCATGGAAAGATCATATATGGCAAGAATCGGCCATGGAATCCCATATTAGGTGGGATTTAGGAGAAGATTTAGGGGGCGACGCTAGGGTTCTTCAGAGAGAGGTGAGATAGAGAGAGTTCGAGGGCGGGGGGCTGGGATAATGATCCCTAGGGTTAGAGGGTTTAGGATTTAAAAGGGTGGGTTTGATATGGGCCGTTGATCTCAGAGATCAACGACCACGATTAAAAAAGGGGGTTAGGTCGGGTTTATGGAATGGGTTAACGACCGGGTAATTACAGGGGTTGTTTGAATTGGGCTTTGAGGGTTTGGGCCAGAGACTTGGGGTTTGTTTGGTCTAAAATTGGTTTTAAAACTAAGCTATTATTTAAATGCACGAACATAATTTATAAAAATACTTGATAAATAAATAAAAAAATTATTTATGCACTAAAATGATTAAATATAATAATTTAGTATTATAAAAATATAAAATGCTATTTTGACACAAATAACATAAATAAAAAGTATTTATATGTGAATGCAGGCTATTACTGCAAAAATGGGGCGAATGGCTTAAAATATAAATATAATTATATAAAATGAAGTAAAAAATATTTGAAACATATATTATAGGTACAGATAATAATTTTAGGTAATTAAGTCATCATGAGATAATTTGAAGGAGTAATTAATAAATATTTAAGTAATTTAAATGAAGAAAAGTTAATTTAAAGCTCTAAAAATTATGGAAATACGTGTATAAAATTTATAAATTAAATAATGATGCAAATATGCTATTTGAAAGCATATATATTATTTTAAAAATATGAGGGTCAAAATTAGGTATCAACAATCGCCCCTTGAAACTGATGACATAACTATATGCGAACAACATAAAATGTTCTATTAGGGCATCTCCAATGCCAACTGCATTTACTATAATGCAGGTGGATTTTGGAGTAATTGGTCTCCAACGCTGCTGCATTTTTTGGCTACAAAATAGGTGATGAATAGTGTCACTCCAAACTTGGAGTGACACTATTCATCTCCTCCATTACTATTCACTATTACTTTATTATTATTATTTTTATTATTTACCTCTTTCAATTTATCTCTTTATATACCTAATTATGTTTATGTAATATCTTTATAATATTAATTTTTCATCTTGGAGGGGCCCCTTACGGCCCAAGCGCAATATCAAGCCACCCCGTGGCATCATCACTAGGCCATCGACCTCATATCAATCAAGCCACCTCGTGGCGTACATATCTCAGGCCCTCGGCCTCATAATCAGTATCAAATGTTTCCTTACAACATAGGCCCTCGGCCTTACTCAGTCAAAATCCTCACAAGCCACTCGAGCAATAGTAAAACATGATTCTCAGCCAAAAAATATCATTTAAAAGATCATGTAAGTGTTAAAATAGAGTAAACATGGCTGAGTACGAAAAACAATGAGATATAACATGACTGAGTTCAAGTATAAAATCAAAATAGTGAGGAAATACCAGTAAAAATCCCCGAAGGGTTCAAGTAGTTGGCACAAGGCCCAAATATGACATTCAGCCCAAATCATGATGATAGCAAATAGATTTCATTCAAATACGCGGTAAAATAGTAATTCGGGAAGGTCTAAGTCACAATCCCAACAGTGCACGACCCCACGCTCGTCATCAAGCGTGTGCGTCATCTCAATATAGCGCTACGATGTATAATCCGGGTCTCAAACCCTTAGAACATCATTTACAATCATTACTCACCTCGAACCGGTCAAATCTCTAGCTCGCGATGCTTTTTCCCCTCGAATCGGCCTCCACTTGCGTCGAATCTATCCAAAATCAGAACGAAGACGTCAAAATATGCTAAGAGAACGAAGCCCAAGCAAAAATAATCAATTTATAACATAAATCCCGAAATTACCAAAACCCGACCCCCGGGTCCATGTCTCGGAATTCGATAATTTTTACATCAATAAGTTCCTTATCTCCCCACGAGTTCATACATATCAAAAGTTCTGAAATCCGACCTCAAATGGTCCTTCAAATCCTCAATCAAAGGTCTAAGTTTCCAAGCCCTAGTTCTTCAATTTTTGGTTTAATTTTCATGATTATTTAGGTGGAATTCACATTAGAATCGAGTTTTAAGTCCACGAATCTTACCTCCAACTGATTCCCCTTGAATCCCTCTTCAATCCCCTTCAAAAAGCTCCAAAACGACCAACAGTGGAAGAAATATACCCCAAAATCGCGGACGAGATGACCTTTTAAACCTTCTGCCCATGCCTTAATTCCTTCTTGCGTACGAGATGACCTTTTAAACCTTCTGCCCATGCCTTAATTCCTTCTTCGCGATCGCGGTCAACGCCTCGCGTTCGCGAAGCACAAAAATGACTTTGACAAAAAATCCTTTACGCGAACACGATGGTTCCTCAGACTTACTCTTCGCGAATGCACTCCCTCTCTCGCGAACAAGATGAACAACTCGACCTCAAACCCAGCTGACCAATTTCCTCTACACGAACAGGCTCCCCTTCTCGCGAACACGAAGCACAAACTTCCAGCCCTTCGCGAACGCGTAGCCTTCCTCGCTAATGCGAAGGCTTAAATCCCAGCCTTCATCAACTGACCCTTCGCGAACACGAGGACTCACTCGCGAACGCGAAGATCTAAATCTTCTGCAATACACAACAGTTTTTTGCAATTTTAAACATCATGAAATGGTCCGATTGACCACCTGAAACTCACCCGAGGCCCCCTGGACCTCAACCAAACATGCCAACATATCCCATAACCTCATTCAAACTTTTTCCAACCTTCGGAACGCTCAAAACACATCGAAAACACCAAATTCACACCGGATTCGAGCCTAAGAATTCCAAAATCTTCTAAATTACGCTTTTAATCAAAAACCCAACCAAACCACGTCCGAATGACCTGAAATTTTGCAAACTCATCCCAAATGACACAACGGAACTACTGCAACTCTCAGAATTCTATTCCGACCCCTATATCAAAATCTGGCCTACCAACCGGAAATCGCCAAAATATCAACTTCGTCAATTCAAGCCTAAATCTAATCCGAACCTCCAAAACTCATTCTGATCGCGCTCCTAAGTCCCAAATAACCTCTCGAAGATATCCAAACCATCAGAACTCACATCCGAGCCCTCTAACACATAAGTCATCATCCGGTTGACTTTTCCAACTTAAGCTTCTTCAAAAGAGACTAAGTGTCTCAAAACTTACCAAAATCATTCCGGATTCGATCCGACCAACCCGATACCACATAACACGGATACACAAAGCATAAAGAAGCAGAAATGGGGGAAACGGAGAGGTAACTCATGAGATGACTGGCCAGGTCGTCACATCCTCCCCAACTTAAACAAACGTTCGTCCTCGAACGAGTCAAGAAACATACCTGAAGCCTCAAACAGGTGAGGATATCTGCTCCGCATCTCCCGTTCGGTCTCCCAGGTAGCCTCGTCCACGGGCCGACCTCTCTACTGCACTTTCATTGAAGCTATATCCTTTGACCTCAACTTTCAAACCTGACGACCTAAAATAGCTACTGGCTCCACATCTAAGTCAAATCATCATCCAACTGAACCATGTTGAAATTCGAAACATGAGATAGATCCACAATATACTTACAGAGCATAGAAACATGAAATACCAGATGCACACTCGATAAGCTAGGTGGCAAAGTTAGCTCATAAGCCACCTCCCCAATCCTCCGAAGCACCTCAAAAGGCCCAATGAACCGAGGACTTAATTTCCCTTTCTTCCCAAATCTCATAACACCCTTCATGGGTGAAACCTTCAACAGAACCTTCTTGCCAACCATGTAGGACACATCCCGAACCTTCCTATCAGCATAGCTCTTTTGCCTCAACTGCGCTGTACGAAGCCTCTCCTGAATCACCTTCACCTTTTCTAAGGCATCATACACGAAGTCTGTCCTGAATAGCCTAGCCTCACCAGGCTCGAACCAACTAACTGAAGATCTACACCGCCTCCCATACAAAGCCTCATACGGAGCCATCTGAATACTCGACTGGTAGCTGTTGTTATAAGCAAACTCTGCAAGCGGTAGAAACTAATCCCATGACCCTCCGAAATCAATGACACAAGCACGCAACATGTCCTCCAATATCTGAATAGTGCGCTCAGATTGCCCGTCCATCTGAGGGTGAAAAGCTGTGCTCAACTCAACCTGAGTACCCAACTCTCACTGCACCGACCTCCAAAACTGCGATGTAAATGAGTGCCCCTATCTGAAGAATAAGTAGTACACACAGGAATGAAGTGCACAGACCTGGTCAGCCGATCCACAATCACCCAAAGAGGATCGAACTTCCTCAAAGTCCGTGGAAGTCCAACTAGAAAGTCCATAGTGATCCTCTCCCACTTCCACTCTGGAATATCTATCCACTGAAGCAAGCACCGGTTTTTGATGCTCATATTTCACCTGCTGACAATTGAGACACCGAGATACAAATCCCACAATGTCTTTCTTCATTCTCATCCACGAATAGTGCTACCTCAAATGCTGATACATCTTCGCGGCACCCGGATGAATGGAATACCGCAAGCTATGGGCCTCCTCCAGAATCAACTCCCGAAGCCCGTCCACATTGGGCACACAAATCCGGCCCTGCATCCTCAACACCCTATCATCACCTATAGTCACATCTCTGGCATCATCGTACTGAACTCTGTCCTTAAGGACAAGCAAATACGGATCATCATACTGGCACTCTCTGATGCGATCATATAAAAAAGACCGAGAAACCACATAAGCTAATACCCGATTGGGCTCTGAAATGTCTAACCTCACAAATCGATTGGCCAAGGCCTTAACGTCAACTGCAAGAGGTCTCTCCCCAACTGGAATATATGCTAAACTCACCATACTCACCGCCTTTCGGCTCAAGGCATCGGCCACCACATTGGCCTTTCCCGGATGGTACAATATAGTGATATCATAATCCTTAAGAACTCCAACCACCTCCGCTGCCTCAAATTGAGATCCTTCTGTTTGAACAAGTGTTGGAGGCTACGATGATCAGTAAACACCTCGCAAGACACACCATACAAGTAATACCTCCAAATCTTTAACGCATGAACTATGACAGCCAACTCCAAATCATGAACAGGGTAGTTCTTCTCATGGGGCTTTAACTGACGAGAAACATAAGCAATAACTCTACCATCCTGCATCAATACACAACCAATACTAACTCTCTAAGCATCACAATACACGGTATATGAACTTGAAGCTGATGGAAAAACTAACACTGGAGTTGTGGTCAAAGCTGTCTTGAGCTTCTGAAAGCTCTCCTCACACTCGTCCGACCATACAAATCAAGTACCCTTCTGAGTCAACTTGGTTAAGGGCGATGCGATAGATGAGAATCCCTAAACAAAATAGCAATAATAACCTTCCAAACTAAGAAAGCTGCGAATCTCTGTGGCTGAAGACTGTCTGGGCCAGCTCTGCACCGCCTCTATCTTCTTCAGATCAACCTGAATACCCTCGCTAGACACCATGTGCCCCAAGAAAGCTACTGAACTGAGCCAAAACTTGTATATGGTGAATCTGGGGGCCTGATTCCCCCGCCATAGAACCATCTTGCAGTCATGCCCCTCGAAGCTTGAAGCCAAGGTCGAGACTCATCCTCGAGGTTTGATAAATGTCGGTCCGAAGGATATCGTATTCTGATAAGTACAGCAAACTACTACAGGCGTGAAGGAAGTTCCCAAGGCACGTGGCTTAACCTGACATGGCTGGTCTATCCGGGGCCTATTTTCAAGATGTCATGTCTAGCCGTCCTATCTCCATAATTTTACAGTTAATACGTTCTGTACCATAACGGGTTCCCCTCCTATATAAAGGGGATCCCCATTACTTTATAGGCTCGGCTGATGTTGCTCCATTTTCTCCATGAGTGCAATAATCTCTCTCTCTCTCTCTTCTTTCTAACTTACTTATTCTCACTGGCCCGAGGTCACCTTAATATCTATCGCTCTCTTACTTGTTCTTTATCATATAGCTTAGTATTGGCCGTAACGAGTCTTGCTTAATTATATATTCAACAGTTATCCCATCCCCGACTATCCCCGATAACTCGAATCCGACCTTGACGTTGACCCCGAGGTCCCCCATCGGCTAGACCTACACCCGGGTAGCAGGCCGTTCGGTTCGATTACTATCTTGTTTTAGCTTACATTTCATCATTAAACTCCATATTATTAGCATCAATTGCTCTAACAACTAGCTCGGGAATAGATCACATATTTTTAGAATCCCATTTACAAATTTAATTGTTGTTACCATTTTCATGGTAAACAGTTTGGCGCCCACCGTGGGGCTAAAATTAATAGTGATTATTTTCTTGCTGGTTCCATTGCACAAACGCACGTTATCTTTCACATTTTTTCTCGTCTAAAGATCTCTTCTTTTAGGACGAAGCGCCTAGCTCGACTAGTTAAATGGGAAGCCGAACCTTAAAGGCGACGGAGAAAAGGGCACGGCCAACCTAGAGACCGGTGTCCACATGATTATTTGGGGAGCCAATGTTCCCCGAGGACCCGTGTCCAAACAAGAGAGAACGTCCGCTATAGAGGAGGGGCCGGCCCGAGAACGCTTACCTAGAGAAACCCTCATATTCGGTGAAGAGGATCTCGAAGCTATGATGGAACCACACAACAACGCGCTGGTAATCTCATTTCTCTCAAACAACACCAGAATAAAGCATGTGCTTGTGGAACCAAGCAGCTCGGTCAACATAATTAGGGCAGAAGTAGTAGAACAGATAGGGCTACTCAATCAAGTTGTTCCCAGCCCTCGGGTCCTTCACGATTTCAACATGATCACAGAAGAAATGAAGGGAGAAATCACCCTCTCGATCGACACGTCTGGCACAACCCAGAACACCGAGTTTCAGGTCATCGACGGTGACATGAGATACAACGCCCTACTTGGCAGGCCTTGGATACACAACATAAGGGCGATGCCCTCGACCTTGCACCAGGTGATAAGGTTTCCCACCAGGGATACCATCACGACCATACATGGGAACAATGAGCAGCGAGGGAAATGTTCATGGTCCACCACGAGAAGCAAACCCCCGTTTGCCGGCCTCAGACGAGGGGGGAAGCGTGCGGACCCTTGAAGACGATGAGAAAGACTTCTTCGTACCCCGAACCTTCATCGCCCCCGAGGAATCTGACGCGACCAAGTCAACAGTCGAAGAGCTGGAGCAAATCGTCTTGATCAAACACCTCCCAGATCGCAAGGTATACCTGGGGATGGGGCTGACCCCCGAACTCAGGGCAGGGTTTATTCAATTCCTTAGTAATAATATCGATTGTTTTGCTTTGCCCCATTTAGATATGATAGGTATCCTACAGGAGATAACTGCCCACAAACTAAGCGTTGACCCCAAATTCAAACTCGTGAAGTAAAAAAGAAGACCGTAGTCCGAGATAATGCATGCCTTCATCAAAGAGGAAGTGGTGAAACTCCTTAAAATCAGATCCATCAGGGAGGTAAAGAATCCCGAATGGCTAGCTAACATAGTGGTAGTGCCAAAATAGGGGAATAAGCTAATGATGTGCGTAGTTTATAAAGATTTGAACAAAGCGTGCCCAAAAGATTCCTTCCCATTGCCTAATATCGATCGCCTGATCGATGCTACGGCCGGCCATGAGACCCTCACTTTCCTTGATGCCTAATCGGGGTACAATTAAATCCAGATGAACCCCAAGGATAGGGAAAAGACCTCATTTATCACTAAATACAGTATGCATTGTTATAACGTAATGCCCTTCGGGCTAAAAAATGCGGGAGCAACATACCAACGGCTAGTTAATAAAATGTTCGAACACAAAGTAGGAAAATCGATAGAGGTATATATTGATGATATGCTAGTCAAGTCACTGCGCGTAGAGGACCATCTGACCCATTTGCAGGAAACCTTTGACATCCTCAGAAGCTACAACATGAAGGTCAATCTTGAGAAGTGCGCCTTCAGAGTAGGCTCGGGCAAATTCCTGGGCTTCATGGTCTCAAACAGGGGGATCGAAATCAATCTCAACAAAATAAAGGCCATCAAAGAGATTACGGTGGTGAACAACGTAAAAGCCGTTCAACGGCTGACAGGTCGGATCGCAGCCCTGGGCAGATTCATGACGCGATCGTCGGACAAAAGCCACCATTTCTTTTCCCTACTCAAAAGAAAGAACAACTTCGAATAGACTCCAGAATGCCAACACGCCCTAGAAGAACTGAAATGGTACCTGTCCAGCCCGCATTTGCCGCACACACCCAAACAGGATAAAACGCTATACCTATACGTAGGTGTATCCGAAATAGCGATTAGCGGCATACTGGTCCGAGAAGAGCAAGGTACGCAATTTCCTGTTTATTATGTAAGCAGAACCTTAGGGGACAACAAAACCCAGTACCCCCATCTAGAAAAATTGGCTCTCGTACTAATAAGCGCCTCGCACAAACTGAAGCCTTACTTTTAGTGCCACCGTATCTGCGTCCTGTCAACTTATCCCCTCCGGAGTGTACTGCATAAACCTGAGTTGTCGGGTCGATTTGCCAAGTGGGCCATCGAACTCGGAGAGTATGACATCGAGTATCAACCTCGGACGGCCATCAGGTCCCAAATCCTGGCGGATTTCGTGGCCGACTTCTCGCCAACCCTCGTGCTCGAGGTAGAGAAGGAGCTTTTATTAAAATCAGGCACATCCTCCGGGGTATGGACCCTGTTCACAGATGGTGCCACAAACGTAAGAGGATTTGGACTCGGTTTAGTCTTAAAGCCGCCCGTCGGCGGCATAATCAGGCAATCCATAAAAACCACAAAGCTGACTAACAATGAAGCCGAGTATAAGGCTATGATTCCAGGTTTGCAGTTGGTCAAAAGTTTGGGAGCCGAGACTGTCGAGGCAAAATGCAACTCGCTCCTCGTGGTAAGACAAGTAAACGAAAGCTACAAAGCCCTAAAAGACAGGATGCAAAGGTATCTGGACAAAATCCAAATTGCATTATATTACGTCGCTTCAAAGAATGGACCTTAGTACATGTACCTCGAGAGCAAAATTGCGAGGCTGATGCCCTCGCGAACCTAGGATCTTCCGCTGAAGAAGAAGACCTGCTACTCGGAACCATCGTCTAGCTATTCAAATCTGTGGTCGAGGAAGGTCACACATAAATTAACTCCACCAGCCTGACATGGGATTGGAGAAATAAATACATCATTTATCTGAAGGACGGGAAGCTACCCAGGGATCCACAAGAATCGAGGGCCCAGCAAACCAAAGCGGCCCGGTTCTCACTTGACGAAAATGGGGTTCTCTACAGGAGAACTTTTGATGGTCCCCTGGCGATATGCCTGGGACCGGGCGACACGGATTATGTGCTTCAGGAGATCCACAAGGGCACCTGCAGAAATGACGCTGGGGCAAATTCCTTAGTCCAAAAAGTGATCAGAGTGGGCTAATATTGGGATAACATGGAAAATGATGCCAGGGAATTCGTCCGAAAATGCGACAAGTGTCAGAGGTTCGCTCTCATGATCTACCAGCCCGGGGAGCAACGACATTCCGTTTTATCACCATGGCCATTCATGAAGTGGGGGATGGACATTGTCGGCCCTTTGCCAACAGCACCAGGTAAGGCCAGATTCATTTTATTTATGACTGACTATTTCTCAAAATGGGTGGAAGTGCAGGCCTTCAAGAAAATAAGAGAGAAGGAAGTCATCAATTTTATATGGGAACACATCATATGCCGGTTCGAGATCCCGTCCGAAATAACATGCGACAACGGGAGGCAATTCATCGGGAGCAAGGTAACACAGTTCCTTGAAGACAACAAAATCAAGAGAATCCTGTCGACACCATACCACCCGTGTGCGAATGGCCAAGCTAAATCTACAAATAAAACCATTATTCAAAGCTTGAAAATGTAGTTGGAAAGCGCCAAAGGAAATTGGAGAGAAACGCTGCCCGAGGTGTTGTGGGCATATCGGAGAACTCCAAAATAAGCACCGGGCAAAGACACCTTTCTCCCTAGTGTATGGCACCAAGGCACTGATATCGGTGGAGAACGAGGAACCAAGCGCCAGATTCCGACACACTAGTGAGGGATCAAACAACGAAGCCATGTCAACGGCCCTCGAGCTGCTCGACGAAAGATGGGAAGCCTCACTAGTTCGGATGGCTGCCCAGAAGCAGAAAATCGAAAGATACTACAATAGAAGAACGAATCTCCGATACTTTGGAATCGGAGACTTGGTCTTAATAAGGTTACCCTCAACACCAAAAACCCTAAAGAAGGGAATCTAGGTCAAAATTGGGAAGGACCGTACCGTATCCTTGGGATATTGGCAAAGGATCCTATAAACTTGGTACCATGAAGGGCGAGCAGCTTCTGAGTAACTGGAATGTATCGATGCTAAAGCGGTATTACTACTAGGGTGGCCGGATGAGGAACCCCACACATATCCTCGAACAAACATCACACTCTTTTCTTTCGACCAGGTTTTTTACCCCGAAACGTGTTTTTGCCAGTAAGGTTTTTAACGAGATGACGTCCATACATCTCCCAAGAAGGATTTGAAGAGCCTGCAAGATTTCTTTCGCAATCAGCCCCGCCCCGGGAAAAAGACGAATAAGGCTCCGATAGGGAACAACGAATCAGGTCGAACGACCCAAGGAGCCGCACCCGTGCGGGCCGACCTCGCAAAAACAAAATAGCATGTATTTATTCCAAGCAATAAAGAATATCTTTCGGCATCTCGTACTCCAAAAAAGGGGATTTCGACATGCCCACGACGAAGGCCTCTCCACCAAACGCATCCCATGATACTCGAAGACTTAGCTTCAGCAATTCAGCACCCGCATGACCCCAGGGTCGGAACTCCGGGTTCATAAAGCCCCTACAAGGCAATTCCAAGCTCACAAAAAGCGGTTTTCAAGCTTAAACAAACTCAATAACACGGAGACTGTTATTAATCGCCATGCGCTGGAAAACCCAAAACTTTAAGACCCCTAGCGGGCAGACTCGGCATAACCAGATCTATTCTACATTACAACAAAAATTATAAGACCTCAATAGGCATGACAAACTATAAGACCTCAGCAGGCATGACAAACTATAAGAGTCCCGAAAGGGCATACCCTCAGTGTATACGCCTGAACTATCACTCGGGATCAAAATTGTTCCGACCAAACACACATGACTACGGTCAAAACGGCTGATACAACCAAACTAATGCGACTTGGGGAGGCCCGACCATCGCTAAACAAAAATCGCAGGCCACTACTTCGAATATACTTCGAAAAGAACCGGTTAAAACAGGCTTCCCTCAACAAACAAAAACGAGCTTTGACCATGTCAGCTCCAAATCACAAGGCTTCGACCTACTCAGCCTATGAGCTATAAACCTTCTGAGGTGCTCAAACATTGCCGATAATGACTTGAAATCAAGGTTCTTCCAGAACCGACGATAGGTTAGGCAAAATTATTTCAAAAGACCTTAACGAGAAGAAAATAGAGCCTACAGAAAGCCCACGGGCAAAATAGCGTAAGAGCCATTGTCACCAGCCAAACGAGCCTCTAGGATGCACATTGAAAGGTCTCTATGACCAAAATAGCATAAGAGCCATTGTCGCCAGCTTAAAAATTGACAACTTGAGGATTAAAATAAGCTCGAGTCGTAACCCGATTCGGAGACCGGATCCAAAATAGTTAACTATGAAAGCCTCCGGGACACATATTAAAAGGTTTCAATGACCAAAATAGCGTCAGAGGCACTATTGCCGGTCTAAAAATTCTTAAGGGTCAATTAAAGCTCTAATCACAACGCGACTCGGAGACTGGACCCGATATAGTTAAACCACAAAATGCCTAAAGGGCCGGCATAAATGCCATTGTCGACCAGCTGATTAAGCCTCCGGGCCATGCACCTGTAAGGTCACTTCGACCCGAAACACATAAGGCCATTGTTGCCCGCCCATGCAGGAAGGACAGAACTTTAAGGTCAATTAAAGCTCAAATCGCGACTCGGAGACTGGACCCAAAATGGTTGAAACAACAAAATTCCCAAGTGCAAAAGATAAGAACCGTTATCACCTGACCGTGCGGGCACGGGAGAGCGGAAATCAACAAGGCTCGGGACAAACCTAGCCTAGAAGCCCAATGCAAGACGGCAAGGCAAAAATGTGAGATAGCTCACGGCGGTTCACATCGGAGGCTGCATCAACCGGCAATACAACAATTCCCGAGCCAGCCCAAAAAGGCCACGGGGCTATATCGCAGGTCTAAAGGTTTTTTTGCCGATCGCTATTGAATCCAAAACAGAAAGGCAATAAGGGAAACAGGGTCGCAGAATTCTCCTCATACATATGCCAAAATAAAAATACTGTACAACAAACAGGGAAATCAACAGGAAAAAATAACAGATCCTAATCTATCGCCGAACGAACGGCCCCAAAGGTTGCATCTAGGCGATTAATAATCCCCCGATGGCCCCTTCTCGACGGCATCCCCCCTCTTCAGGGATCCACCCCCATTTTTAACCCCGCTCGAGCTGCCTTCCAATATGCCCTCGACGGTCAGCCCTCAGGAACCCGGCCAAGTGTGATCCATGGTTCGAGGAAAAATTGGGCCATCCCCCTCGAACACCCTCTCTACGCAGGAATCTGCGACAACCGCTCCTCCCCTATGCGAAGATACAAGCGCCTCGGCCTCAACTTTGATCCGAAACAATGCAACTACCAACTCGGAATGAAGGCTCTTATACTTGTCGCTATCCTCCTTCGCGCCCTGAAGCTGACGCTCAATCAAGGTAACTCTCTCCATGAGGTTGTCCCTTTCAGAAGACACCTCGCTCACATGTCGACTAAGCTCAGAGATTTCAGTGTCCCTGGCCCGAAGCTCCCCTCTTAGCAGGGCGTTTCCTTCTCAAACTGCACAGATCGGGGCACGAAGAGTTAAAAGCAGTGAAATTTTACAAGGGCTCAAATGATAGAGAAAAAAAGGGATGGATAACTTGTTCGATGAAAAGGGCTTTCTTGCGCTAACAAAGACTCACCTCGTCCTGATACTGGTGAGGGCCTGGTTATAAAGCACCTCGGCCTGAAACCGCATAAAAAAGTTAAGAGGATCAAGGATGGAGCAACCCGAAGCAGCAAACAAGGCTAGATGAAGTTACCCGCTCACAAAGCCTGCCTATCTCGCCAAAAAAATAGATGAGGCATTGACCTCGGAATTACCCTCAAGAATGATCGTTGGCCTCCCGAGTGCATCTCCACCTTTGATCAGTGCTCCCGCCACGAAAGGCTCCTCGCGAGACTCCTCTTGCATTTCGGAAGGTGGAAGGATCTCCCCCTTTGGAGAATCAACGATATCCAACGGGCCAACGGGATTAACCTAAATCTCTATCCTCTGTTCATTACGGGTCCCAGCTCGAGGTCCCTCCAAACTACCTGTCAAGGGTGTGCCGGATCGGGGGGAACTCCAGCCACCTATCAATTTAAGGTCAGTGCTCGATACCCCATCCACTGCATCAATACCACGAATCTGAGCCATGCCGGCATCAAACTCCTGTCTAGAATCATCTATTCCCATGGCTCGAGGATCAATCAACCCCAAACACTTTACGAAGGGTGCCGAGAAGTTGCTTTCTCCCTCACCTTCAGTATGAGGATTTCTCGTTTCACCGCATACTGGAGCCAATGGGTTAACTTTGGAATCCTCCACTCTGATCCTCTTGGGATCTAGTGTCTCAACCGATAGGCTCTCCCACCTCTTCCTCTCCTCGTCATGCATCAGAATGTCCCCTCCAACGGACAGCAGCTCCCTCATCAGTAGGATCCCTCCTAGACCTGCATAGAAGCAGATGGTAAAATGCACGGTACTGAGAAAGCTACTAACAGCAAGCTACATCAAAATGCATGGATGCATCAAGACTCAAGGCTTACCAGGGCCTCCGGCCTCCCACCGAGCTCGGGATAAATCCCGCCACGCTTGGTCGGTATACGGGCAGATTGAGTGCAAACAACCAACCCAACCCTAAAAGTCCGGCACCGCGCCAGGGTAGATTGCTGCGGCTAAAAAGACAAGAAATCCAGAGTCAGATGTATGAAGAAAAATTATCAAGAAAGGACAAGGGCACCACGTCTACTTACGCTCAGCGTTCCACTTCTCAGGGAACAACATCTTTTCTGCTGGAATCAGATCAAATGTTCTCACTCGGATGAATCGGCTTAACCTTCCATCATCCTCAAACTCCTCGGTAGGGGCAAAAAGGGACCTCGAGACTTGACATCGAAGCTTGATTAAGCCTCCGCGAAGCAGATGAGGGCAATATATCCAGATCAAATGGTTCAGGGTGAAGGGCATTCCCTCTATCATGCTTGAATAATGCCTGATAATATAAACCATGTTCCAGAACAAAGGATGGACTTGACTTAGAGTTACCTGATAACTCCAACAGAAGTCGAGAATCACGGGGTCCATCAGGGAGGAGGATAGCCCCACCGACCCTAGAGAGAATGGGTAGGTGTACACACTCAAAAAGCCAGCTTTATGAGCCGTAATATACTCATCCCGAGCGGGAATCTCCATGAGCACGGTATCTCCCTAGCATCAGTCTGCCTTCGCTCTTTTGATGTCCTTTATAGAGCAAATATATCGAGTTACAGCCTCGTGACGCCTTGAATTCGAGGAAGGTCTCTTGACCCTAAAATCAGAGGTCATCACAAAGGGTCCCAGAATGCTTTCCTCGGTACGAGGGGGAGTGGCCACTTCGCCTTGAGAGAAAAGCGAAGAAGATGAGACCACAGCCTCCTGGGAAGCAGAAGTGGAAATATTCGTCATCCTAGGGGAAAATCTGAGGAAAGAAGAAAAAGGGGATTGCGTCCCTGGGAAAGAGTGAGAACAAAGGGAAACAGACCTCACTAAGGGTTTTGAACACAAGATGGAATCTACAAAGGAAGAGACGAGTATATATAAAAGAATCATGGGTATATTGAAGGAAGCCAACCACCACAGTTAATGCTAAAATATGTAGGAACGATGCGTGTAATGTGCCTTAATACCTTGTATCCATTCGCAAGGGCACCAGGGGAAACAGGGGTTTCAGAACCGTTTCTTATCATTTCTTGTCGTCTTTACTGTAAGAAACGCGGAGACTATCTGTATGCGGTGAATCCGGGGGCCTGATTCCCCTACCATAGAACCATCTTGCGGTCATGACCCTCGAAGCTCGAAGCCAAGTTCAAGACTCATCCTCGAGGTTTGATACATGTCAGTCCGAAGGATATCATATTCTGACAAGTACATCAAGCTTCAACAAGCACAAAGGAAGTTCCCAAGGCACACGGCTTAACCTAACATGGCTAGTCTATCCGGGGCCTATTTTCAAGATGTCATGTCTTGCCATCCTATCTCCATAACTTTAAAGTTAATACGTTTTGCACCATAACGGGTTCCCCTCCTATATAAAGGGGATCTCCATCACTTTGTAGGCTCAGCTGATGTTGCTCCATTTCTCCACGAGTGCAATAATATCTCTCTCTCTCTCTCTCTCTCTCTTTTCTTTCTAACTTACTTGTTCTCACTGGCCCGAGGTTACCTTAATATCCATCGCTCTCTTACTTGTTATTCATCATATAGCTTAGTATTGGCCGTAAGGTGCCTTGTTTAATTATATCTTCAACTATTATCCCATCCCCGATAACTCGAATCCAAACCTGACGTTGACCCCGAGGTCCCCCATCGGCCAGACCTACACTGCAGCAGGCCCTTCGGTTCGATTACTATCTCATTTTAGCTTACATTTCATCATTAAACTCTATATTATTAGCATCAATTGCTCTAACAACTAGCTCGGGAATAGATCACATATTTTTAGAATCCCATTTACAAATTGAATTGTTGTTACCATTTTCACGGTAAACAGTTTGTCGCCCACCGTGGGGCTAAAAATAATAGTGATTATTTTCTTGCTGGTTCCACTGCACAAATGCACATTATCTTTCACACTTTTTCTCGTCCAAAGATCTCTTCTTTTAGGACGAAACGTCTGGCTCGACTAGTGAAATGGGAAGCCGAAACCTCAAAGGCGACAGAGAAAAGGGCATGGCCGACCTAGAGGTCGGTGTCCACATGATTACTGGGGGAGCCAACGTTCCCCGAGGACCCGTGTCCAAATGAGCGAGAACATCCACTACAGAGGAGGGACTGACCCGAGAATGCTTACCTGGAGAAACCCTCGTATTCAGCGAAGAGGATCTCAAAGCTATGATGGAACCACACAACGAGGCGTTAGTAATCTCGTTTCTCTCAAACAACACCAGAATAAAGCACGTACTTGTGGATCCAGGCAGCTCGGTCAACATAATCAGGGCAGAAGTAGTACAACAGCTAGGGCTACTCAATCAAATTGTTCCCACCCCTCGGGTCCTTCATGGTTTCAACATGATCAGAAAAGAAACGAAGGGAGAAATCACCCTCCCGATCAACACGTCTGGCACAACCCAGAACACCGAGTTTCAGGTCATCGACGGTGACACGAGATACAACGCCCTACTTGGCAGGCCTTGGATACACAACATAAAGGTGGTGCCCTCGACCTTGCACCAAGTGATAAGGTTTCCCACCAGGGATGGCATTACGACCATATATGGAGAACAACGGGCAGCGAGGGAAATTTTCGCAGTCCACCACGAGATGCCAACCCTCGCATGCCCGGTCTCAAATGAGGGGGGAAGCGTGCAGACCCTTGAAGACGACGAGGAAGACTTCTTCACACCCTGAACCTTCGTCTCCCTCGAGGAATCCAATGCGACCAAGTCAACATACGAAGAGCTGGAGTAGATCGTCTTGATCAAACACCTCCCGGATCGCAAGGTATACCTGGGGATGGGGCTGACCCCCGAACTCAGGGTAGGGTTTATTCAATTCCTTAATAATAATATCGACTATTTTTCTTGGTCCCATTTAGATATTACAGGTATCCCACCGGAGATAACCGTCCACAAACTAAGCGTTGACCCCAAATTCAAACCCGTGAAGCAAAAGTAAGACCGCAGTCTGAGGTAAAGCATGCCTTCATCAAAGAGGAAGTGGCAAAACTCCTTAAAATTGGATCCATCAGGGAGGTAAAGTATCCCGAATGGCTAGCTAACTTAGTGGTAGTGCCAAAAAGGGGAATAAGCTAAGGATGTGCGTAGACAATAAAGATATGAACAAAGCGCGCCCAAAAGATTCCTTCCCATTGCCTAATATGGATCGCCTGATCGATTCTATGGCCGGCCACGAGACCCTCACTTTCCTCGATGCCTACTCGGGGTACAATCAAATCCGTATGAACCCTGAGGATAAGGAAAAGACCTCATTTATCACTAAATACGGTACGCATTGTTATAACGTAATGCCCTTCGGGCTAAAAAATTCGGAAGCAACATACTAACGGCTAGTTAATAAAATGTTCGAACACCAAGTAGGAAAATCGATGGAGGTATATATTTATGATATGCTAGTCAAGTCCCTGTGCATAGAGGACCATCTGACCCATTTGCAGGAAACCTTCGACATCCTCAGAAGCTACAACATGAAGCTCAATCCTGAGAAGTGCACCTTCGGAGTAGGCTCGGGAAAATTCCTGGGCTTCATGGTCTCGAACAGGGGGATCGAAATCAATCCTAACAAAATAAAGGCCATCGAAAAGATTACGGTGGTGAACAACGTAAAAGTCGTTCAATGGCTGACAGGGCGGATCGCGGCCCTAGGTAGATTCATATCGAGATCGTTGGACAAAAGCCACCATTTATTTGCCCTACTCAAAAGAAATAACAACTTCGAATGGACTCCAGAATGCCAACACGCCCTGGAAGAACTAAAATAGTACCTGTCCGACCCGCCTTTGTTGCACACACCAAAGAAGGATAAACTTATCTGCATATCTGCGTCCTGTCAACTTATCCCATCCGGAGTGTACTGCATAAACCTGAGTTGTCGGGTCGATTGACCAAGTGGGCCATCGAAATCGGAGAGTATGACATCGAGTATCAACCTCAGACGGCCATCAGGTCCCAAATCCTAGCGGATTTTGTGGCCGACTTCTCGCTAACCTCGTGCTCGAGGTAGAGAAGGAGATTTTATAAAATTCTAGCACATCCTCTGAGGTATGGACCCTGTTCACATATGGTGCCACAAACATAAGAGGATTCAGACTCGGTATAGTCCTAAAGCCGCCCGTCGGCGGCATAATCAGGCAATCCATAAAAACCAAAAAGCTGACTAATAATGAAGCCGAGTATGAGGCTATGATTCCAGGTTTGGAGTTGGCCAAAAGTTTGGGAGCTGAGATTGTCGAGGCGAAATGCGACTCGCTCCTCGTGGTAAGCCAAGTAAACAAAAGCTACGAAGCCCGAGAAAACAAGATGCAAAGGTATCTGGACAAAATCAAAATCGCAATATATTACGTCGCTTCAAAGAATGGACCTTAGTCCATGTACCTCGAGAGCAAAATTGCAAGGCCGATGCCCTTGCGAACCTAGGATCTTCCGATGAAGAAGAAGACCTGATCCCTGGAACCATCGTCCAACTAGTCAAATCTGAGGTCGATGAAGGTCACGCGGAATTAACTCCACCAGCCTGACATAGGATTGGAGAAACAAATACATCATTTATCTGAAGGACGGGAAGCTACCCACGGATCCAAAAGAATCGAGGGCCCTACGAACCAAAGTGGCCCAGTTCTCACTCGACGAAAATGGGGCTCTCTACAAGAGAACTTTTGATGGTCCCCTGGCGATATGCTTGGGACCGGGCGACACGGATTATGTGCTTCGGGAGATCCACGAGGGCACCTGCGGAAATGACTCCGGGGCAGATTCCTTATTTCGAAAAGTGATCAGAGCGGGATACTATTAGGACAACATGGAAAATGATGCCAGGGAATTCGTCCGAAAATGTGACAAGTGTCAGAGGTTCGCTCCCATGATCCACCAGCCCGGGGAGCAACTGCATTCCGTTTTATCACCATGGCCATTCATGAAGTGGGGGATGGACATTGTCGACCCTTTGTCGACAGCGCCAGGTAAGGCCAGATTCATTTTATTTATGACCGACTATTTCTCAAAATGGGTAGAAGCGCAGGACTTCAAGAAAATAAGAGAGAAGGAAGTCATCAATTTTATATGGGAACACATCATATGCCGGTTCGGGATCCCGTCCGAAATAACATGCGACAATGGAAGGCAATTCATCGGGAGCAAGGTAACACGGTTCCTTGAAGACTACAAAATCAAGAGAATCCTGTCGACCCCATACCACCCGTGTGTGAATGGCCAAGCTGAATCTACAAATAAAACCATTATTCAAAGCTTGAAAATGAAGTTTTAAAGAGCCAAGGGAAAATTGAGAGAAACGCTGCCCGAGGTGCTGTGGGCATATCGGACAACTCCAAAATCAAGCATCGGGGAGACACCTTTCTCCCTAGTCTATGGTGCCAAGACACTGATATCGGTGGAGACCGAGGAACCAAGCACCAGATTCCGACACACTAGCGAGGGATCAAACAATGAAGCCATGTCAATGGCCCTCGAGCTGCTCGACGAAAGACGGGAAGCCTTGCTGGTTCGAATGGCTGCCCAGAAGCAGAAAATCGAAAGATACTACAACAGAAGAACGAATCTCCGATACTTCGGAATTGGAGACTTGGTCCTAAGGAAGGTTACCCTCAACACCAAAAACCCTAAAGAAGGGAAGCTGGGTCAAAATTGGGAAGGACCGTACCATATCTTTGGGATAGTTGGCAAAGGATCCTATAAACTTGGTACCATGGAGGGCAAGCAGCTTCCGAGTAACTGGAATGTATCGATGCTTAAGCGGTATTACTACTAGGGCGGCCAGATGAGGAACCCCACACATATCCTCGAGCAAACATCGCACTCTTTTCCTTTGACCAGGTTTTTTACCACGGAACGTGTTTTTGCCAGCAAGGTTTTTAACGAGATGACGTCCATACATCTCCCAAGAAGGATTCGAAGAGCCTACAAGATTTCTTTTGCAATCAGCCCCGCCGCGGGAAAAAGACGAATAAGGCTCCGATAGGGAACAATGAATCAGGTCAAACGGCCCAAGGAGCCGCACCCGCGTGGGCCAACCTCGCAAAAACAAAACAGCATGTATTTACGCCAAGCAATAAAGAATATCTTTCGGCATCTCGTACTCCAGAAAAGGGGATTTCAACATGCCCACGGCGAAGGCCTCTCCACCAAACGCATCCCATGATACTAGAAGACATAGCTTCAGCAATTCAGCACCCGCATGACCCCAGGGTCGGAACTCCGGGTTCAAAGCCCCTACAAGGCAATTCCAAGCTCACAAAAAGCGGTCTTCAAGCTTAAACAAACTTGATAACTCGGAGACTGTCATTAATCGCCATGCGCTAGAAAACCCAAAACTTTAAGACCCCTAGCGGGCAGACTCAACATAACCAGATCTATTCTACATTACAACAAAAATTGTAAGACCTTAACAGGGATGACAAACTATAAGACCTCAACAGGCAGGACAAACTGTATGACCTCAACAGGCATGACAAACTGTAAGACCTCAACAGGCATGACAAACTGTAAGACCTCAACAGGCATTTGTAAGAGTTCCGAAAGGGCATACCCTCGGTGTAGACGCCTGAACTATCACTCGGGATCAAAATTTCTCCGACCAAACACACATGACTATGGTCAAAACGGCTAATAGAACCAAACTAACGCGATTTAGGGAGGCCCTGACTGTCGCTAAACAAAAATCGCAGGCCACTAAAATAGGCTTCCCTCAACAGACAAAAACGAGCTTTGACCAAGTCAGCTCCAAATCACAAGGCTTCGACCTACTCAACCTACGAGCTATGAACCTTCCGAGGTGCTCAAACATCGCCGATAATGGCTTGAAATCAAGGTTCTTCTAGAATCGACGACGGGTCAGGCAAAATTATTTCAAAAGACCTTAACGAGCGGAAAATAGATCCTACAGAAAGCCCACGGGCAAAACAGCGTAAGAGCCATTGTCGCCAGCCAAACGAGCCTCCGGGCCGCACATTGAAAGGTCTCTATGACCAAAATAGCGTAAGAGCCATTATCACCAGCTTAAAAATTGAAAACTTGAGGATTAAAATGAGCTCGAGTCGTAACCCGATTCGGAGACCGGATCCAAAATAGTTAACAATGCAAGCCGACAGGACACATATTAAAAGGCCTCAATGACCAAAATAGCGTAAGAGGCACTATTGCCGGTCTAAAAATTCTTAAGGGTCAATTATAGCTCGAATCGCAACGCGACTCGGAGACTAGACCCAAAATAGTTAAACCACAACATGCCTAAAGGGCCGGCATAAATGCCACTGTCGACCAGCCGATTAAGCCTCCAGGCCACGCGCCTGTAAGGTCACTTTGACCCGAAACACAAAAGGCCATTGTTGCCCGCCCATGTAGGAAGGAAAGAACTTTAGGGTCAATTAAAGCTTGAATTGCGACTCGGAGACTGGACCCAAAATGGTTGAAACAGCAAAATTCCCACGTGCAAAAGATAAGAACTGTCATCACCCGACCACGTGGGCACGGGAGAGCAGAAATCAACAAGGCTCGGGACAAACCCAGCCTAGAAGCCCAATGCAAGACGGCGAGTCAAAAGCATGAGATCCCTCACAGCGGTTCACGTAGGAGGCCGCATCAACCGGCCACACAACAATTCCCGAGTCAGCCCAAAAGGGCCACAAGGCTATCGCAGGTCAAAAGGTTTTTTTGCCGATCACTATTGAATCCAAAACAGAAAGGGAATAAGGGAAACAGAGTCGCAGAATTCTCCTCATACATATGCCAAAATAAAAATACTGTACAACAAACAGGGAAATCAACAGGAAAAAATAGCAGATCCTAATCTATCGCCGAACCAACAACCCCAAAGGTTGCATCTAGGAGATTAATAATCCCCCGATGGCCCCTTCTCAACGGCATCCCCCCTCTCCAGGGATCCACCCCCATTTTTAACCCCGTTCGAGCTGTCTTCCAATATGCCCTCAGGAACCCGGCCAAGTGTGATCCACGGTTCGAGGAAAAATTGCGCCAGCCCCCTCGAACACCCTCTCAACGCAGGAATCTGCGACAACCGCTCCTCCCCCATGTGAAGATACAAGCGCCTCGGCCTCAAAGAAGAAAACTCAAAAAAATGGGTCAGTTAGAATCCCCAGCATTTTCCATTTAGCCAGCATTAGGGCTCCAACCCCTGAACTGAGCATTTTTTCTGTTAGCCAGCATTAGGGCTCCAACCCCTGAACTAAGCATTTTTTCTATTAGCCAGCATTAGGGCTCCAACCCCTGAACTGAGCATTTTTTCTGTTAGCCAGCATTAGGGTTCCAACCCCTGAACTGAGCATTTTTTCTGTTAGCCAGCATTAGGGCTCCAATCCCTGAACTGAGCACAGTTTCACTTAGCCAGCATTAGGGCTCCAATCCCTGAACTGAGCACTTTTTCACTTAGCCAGCATTAGGGCTCCAACCCCTGAACTGAGCATTTTTTTTTCTGTCAGCCAGCATTAAGGTTTAGGGCTCCAACCCCTGAACTGAGCATTTTTTTCTGTTAGCCAGCATTAGGGCTCCAACCCCTGAACTGAGCATTTTTCTGTTAGCCAGCATTAGGGCTCCAATCCCTGAACTGAGCGTTTTGTTTTAGCCAGCATTAGGGCTCCAATCCCTGAGTTGAGCATTTTGTTTTAGCCAGCATTAGGGCTCCAATCCCTGAACTGAGCACTTTTTCACTTAGCCAGCATTAGGGCTCCAACCAGTGAATTGAGCGTTTATTTTCTGTTAGCCGACATTAGGGCTCCAACCCCTGAGTTGAGCACTTTTTTTCTGTTAGCCAGCATTAGGGCCCCAGCCCCTGAACTGAGCATTTTTTCTGTTAGCCAGCATTAGGGCTCCAACCCCTGAACTGAGCGTTTGCCTGTTAGCCGACATTAGGGCTCGAATCCCTGAGTTGAGCATTTTGTTTAGCCAGCATTAGGGCTCCAATCCCTAAACTGAGCGTTTATTTTCTGTTAGCTGACATTAGGGCTCCAATCCCTGAGTCGAGCACTTTTTCATTTAGCCAGCATTAGGGCTCCAATCCCTGAACTGAGCGTTTTTCCTTTAGCCGACATTAGGGCTCCAATCCCTGAGTTAAACAACCTTCCTTCAGCCGACATCGGGGCTCCAATCCCTGAGTCGTGCATTTTTACCTTTGGCGACATTAGGTCTCCAATCCCTGAGTTGCGTTTTGTAGACTAGAGTTTTTTTCTCAATCCCCGCATCAGTACTGTAGATTTATTATGGCAATTAACTCACGAAATTGTCCTAGTGAAACTGGGGCAGAAAAATTTCGTTCGTTTGTTTTGTTTGTCTCAGTAGGTTTGACCTCGAGGCGCATGGATCGAGATGACCTACGGGATGAGTCTCAATCTTGAATAAAGAAAATAAGAAAAGAACAAATAGAGAAGATGTTCCAAATACTAGAACAAACAAATGGCGGGTCGTTCCAAAAGTTGATCAAAGTCCCGAGCTCCGCCAATCCCGTCTTACTCAATACCTCAGAAATAAACAGGCGCCTACAACTTGCAAGCATCAAGATTCGGATCGAAGTCTACAAGCAGAATCAGCTAAGACCCAAGATCAAGTTGCAAAAGAATTATAGATAGGAATCTTGTAACTAGCGGTTGACAGGCATAAATAGTTAGTTCAGTTTCAATTTCCTTTGGTTGTAATAAGGAGGTCAGTTAAAGCAGTTGTGGCAACAGCGACAACAGTAACAGCAAGCATTGCAATCCCATGGTAGCCCCAGCTACCAAAGTTTCCCGAACTACATTAACCTGATTCCTGTTTAGCCCAGGATATGTAGGAAATCTTTGAAGCAAAGATTCGGTCAAATCTTTCAAAATGTGCTTCACACGGAGTAGTCCAATGGGCAAAATCGCTCATATCCGCTCACTTTATCTTCGCACGAAAACTCTTCGTGTTTTCGGACAAAGAGGGGCAGCTGTGAGCACGTGATTTTTGTTTACACGACAATTACTCCAAAAGAAATAAAAAATAATAACAAATGGTCTTGCTGTACAATTTTTGGAATTTACGTGGCATTTTTGGTAGTTATTTGTGGTCTTGTCCGTTTTTATTTAGTCTTATCAAACAGAAATACAAAAAAAATATATGTCATGTGTAATTAAACCATAATTCGGTTATTAAAAGGAAAATCACAAAATATGCATCTTTTATTCTATTTGTTGCCATGGTGTGATTTTACCTATTTAAATATTTTAATATGTGTGTGATAATTGTGTTAAGTGTTAATTAATATGTGTTTAGTTTTACTTTAATTAGGTATTGTGTTTTAAATTAGAAAATAAAAGAAAAGAGTGCAAATTGGTCTAAAAATCAGACCGGGCCAGTTTCTTTAGGAAAATTCGATTCCCAAAAGCACCAAAACCAGCCCAAGGCAGTCGGTCCAAGAGACCCATATCCCAGGCCACCAAACGACGTAGTTTGATGCCAAAACTACGTCGTTTCAAGAACAACCCATCTCAGTCGTTCAAACCAAGTTGATATGACGACCCTCGTCCCATCTTCCTTACCCGTTACCTGACCCGACCCATTCCACCCAAAGACCAACCTGGTCTCACTTAACCAAACGATGTCGTTTTCTTTAAGTGAGAGATCCAGGCCGTTGATCTCGACTGATCTAACAGCTATGATCAAACGACCACCCCGTATATAATCCCTCATCCCTTACCCCCACGCCCCCTAAGCCAGACCCCCCCTTCCTTTAGGTCGTCTCCCTCACCAGACCCAAACCCCACGAAACCCTAGCGCCGCCCCCTTACCCCATCGCCTGAAACCCGGAGGCATCAACGCCGCCGGTCACCAAATTAACACCCCTAGTCCACCTTGACCCCCTGAACACGAATCTACGAACCGTTTGGCTCGAATCAACCTACATCGTCTCGAATCTTCATTTGAAGATTCAAGCCAAACCCCAACCCATGCCAAACACCCTCAAATCCATGCCAGGCACTCCCCTGACCTCCCTCGTGACCAAACCAGGCTTGGTTTGGTCCGAATCTAACCAGAAAAACTTGAATCCCAAATCTGCCCCAGGAACCCTAGAAGTCCAGAATCCGAGTTTTTGTCCGTTTAAACAAGAAGTTTGAGGTCTAATAGATTTTAATCGAAGTATTCTCAGTTGAGAACACTTCGATTAAAGTCCGTTCAACCCCAAAAGAGGTTCGAGTCAAAATCCGAGACATGGTCTCTGATTTTCAATTCTTTAAGGTATTTTCTTCTTCTTTTTCCTTGCCAATTCATGTTGTTTGTTTTGATTAATGTTTGTTAATGTGTTTAAATGGTAGTGGATTTGTTTTGTGTTGATTGTCCTGTCCACCTTGCCCGGACCTTTATTTGTTCAAGTTTTTCTATCAACTGATTAAGTGTATGTGTGTAAACTATATAATCGATTGAAAATACATTGGGTCGATTAATTAGTTTCAGGGTTAATTTTGTTTTGGGCAGTACAATTTGCACCCCCTGTTAGTACCATTCGATTCTGATTCCTTTGGTATGATTTGAATGTACGCAGTGTAATTCACACAGTCGATTCGATACATGTCATCAAATAGTTTCAGTTTGGAATGATAGTAATTTGATTCCTGTTGGTTTGATTTTATTCAAATCAGTTGAGAACTGATTACATTGTGTGTTAACCTTTTATTTGAATCAGAAATCACCTAAGGATTGGATAGCTGTTAGTGTTAGCATAGATTTCAGATTGTGGTTTAAATTGATAGCATGTTTACTCACTTTAGGCTTTGGGCAGCATGTGTTTTGTCAGTTGTTTAATGAATTAGAGTAAAATGGACAGCATGTGCTGTCAGGACACACTCATGCTGCCCATACTTGCTTAAATTAACAAAGGATAAACTTTTCATAAGGAAAAGAGGGCTGTCAGAGGGAATCTCATGGGGAATACTTTTATTTTAATCTTTTGAGTGGAAAAATAGGAGGAGAACATGGGAGGGGGTTCAGTTTGTTAAACAGGCTGTTTGAATGGGCTGATGGAAACTATAAAAACAGAAGGGTTTCCATTAGTTTAGGGGAGGAGATCAGGACATCAAAAAGAGAGGGAGGCAAAAATAGTTCTGAAAAATCAGAAAAGTGAGGGTTTTCAGAGAGAAAAGAATTGACGGAGATAGAAAAGAAGATTTCTGTTGTTTGATTGAAGCTGAAAACTCTGCTTTTCCTCACCTTTTTCTGTTTGGAAATTAGCCTTAACCTGCTATTTGTTCTGTCAAACTTAGGGTCCTTCCTTTGAGTGTTTGAGAAATCAGAAATTGTGTTCCATTATTGTGTCGGATTCACCTATTACTGCCTGTTGATTAACATTGGTACTTCCGAGTCTCAACTGAGTCTGCTGAGTGTGATTGTTTGGGTACTGGGTACTTGTTTCATTGGGCTACTTCTGGTTTGTCCATCTGGGGTTGATTCTGCTCTACTGTTGCTGCTGTATTTGTTGTTGTTGCTGCTATTCTTGTTACTGCTGCTGACTTCTCTACCTTCTTCTTCTTCTTTGCGTTTCAACATCCATGTACACACTAGAATCTCACATTGTTGTAACGGTGAAAGCATGAAATGAAAGATGTGAAGAAGTTTAATCATTTGCTGTGTAATTACAGCTTTGTAGATGTTGTTAGATTTGTGTAACTTGTTAGGTTGTAACTCAATAGCATAATACAACATTTAGTTTCGTACTTAATTGAAACTTAGTTGTTTAGGTACTGTGATTTATAGCGGTTCAGTTGTATGTATGATAATTACGCAATTTGTAAAATGCACGAGTAGTTGGTAATAGCAATAACTAGACTTCATCTTTAGTTATATTTTGTACATAAGGTACTGTTTCTAATCTTGCCAAATGTAATATAGTTTCTTTTTCATCATTTGAGCTAACTTTATTAAATCTGATTCCGTTAGGCAGTCTATAGAACCATATTCGAATCCCATTAGTAGCAGTTTCTAGTAGTTAACTCCATTAATCTAGTTTAAATAAGTTAGTTTAAATTCGAACTTGAAGAACATTTAGCGTAAGTTTAGCATTTTCATTAATCTTGTACGTTAATCTCCTTTAGCGAATTAAAAGCATGCTCGCTCATGGAATAAGGCTCGAAACGATTCCCTGCCTCGTAAATAATTAATCCAATAACTAATAAGAGGCCAGAATTGGCCAAGCATGTAATTTAATTAGCATGTATTTTCTTTCTTCTATTTTTTAGAGACAAACATAATAGAAATGTAGTCGCTGTAGGTTTATCCTTTCAAATAATGAGACGAGCCTCGCCAAATAAAAATGCAAATCGTGGGGCCCTCAATAATTGATCATAATAAATACTTAGAATTTGGGAAGGACTGTTTAGTGAATTTCACTGCCTTCCCCAAAGATAATAACGCATCAGACTCTTTAGGCGCGACTTAATTAAATTACATTCTTAAATTAGGGTGCGCATTTATGTGACCCAAATTCAAATCTCAACGGAGTCGAAATGTGTTAACAACTACGGGTACATTGATTCTGACGTGGTTCGAGATGCATTTTCACGACGTAGCAATTCTATAAAAAAATAAATGATAATAATAAAAGCGGTTTAAACTTAATAAAAGCACATAAGTCATAACATGTATTTAAATCAGATATTTAGCCATTATAACAATTTAAGCGACCGTGCTAGAACCACGGGATTCAAGGGTGCCTAACACCTTCCCTCGGGTCAACAGAATTCCTTACTTAGAATTTCTGGTTCACAGACTTCATTTGGAAAGTCGAATATTTTCCTCGAATTGGGATTCAAGATAAACCGGTGACTTGGGACACCAAAAGCCAAACCTTTCCCAAGTGGCGACTCTGAATTAAATAAATAATCCCATTTTCGAATATTGTCACTTAAATTGGAAAAACTCCCTCGCATATTTACCCTTTGGGGCGGGCGCGCAAAAGGAGGTGTGACAACTTTGGCGACTCTACTGAGGATAGTAACCCAGAACCACTGGTTTAGGGTTCAAGAATTCGAGCTTAGAATAATTGTTATATTTGGCTTTATTATCTGATCTTTATTACATGTTTTGGCATAACGTGCTAAATGTTGTCTTTTACCGCTTTGATATTATCTGAACTGTATATAAACTATGCCGAAACCCTTCTCTCTTCACCTCCGGGGATGTGCTTACTGGTTGAGACTCCCTATTCTGTTAGTGTCATACCTTGAAATAAAAATGAGGCTCAGACAAGTTACGAAGCCGGATGGCCTTTTGGTTCCCGGTAAGTTGCCCCCTCCTCGACTCGAGTTGTCCGCTCGGGTACACAGTCTAGAACATATACCCAGGTTATAAACCTAGTATAACAAAACCTCATGCCGGATCCCTAGTAGGAACGCTTATTTGCATCATGTTGCATTTGACATAGGGGACTCAACACAGGGGTTGGATTCGTCTAGGACAGGCAACCTGAAATGAAAAGACCATCCTGCTGCATCCCGTTTGTTTTGCGCATTTATTTGCTTCAGATCTGCATGCTGACCGGTTTCTAAAAAAAATTCAAAAAAAAAGGAAAGAAAAATAGCAGTGTAGGGAGATAATTACTTATTTTTGGAAAAATAAAACCAATGTCCAAGTAGTGTCAAAACCTCGCCGGAATTTCCTTAAAAAAAATGAAAACAAAATTTGTCTTTTAGTTTGATTTATTAAAAAAAATCTTTTAATCACTTTCAAAATCAAAAAATAAGAAAAAAAACCCCACCCCAAAATCCTCTACCTTCTCTCTACTTTCTCTCTCTAGAAAATTTCCGCCGTCACTGTAGCATTGCATACGAGTTACTGTTCATCGCAGCATTTTTTGCGATTTGAACTTGCTCATGCTCGTGTAAGGCAGCAATGGCTGCGTTGAACTCTCCCCAGTCCTTGGCTGTGGGAGAGCAAGCACCTGGGATCAACATTCCTCCAAAAATGAGTTATGCAGCAACTGTGACTAAAGCAAATGTGCGACAAATCCAACATACAGTGCTATGTCCAGTTAGATTCGAACATGGAGAACCAATCGTTGAATTCACCACAGATGAGGTGAAAGAGTTTGTCATAGAGGAAGGTTTACACCAAGCAGTTGTCATCAAATTCTCTTATGGAAAACCAGAACTTCACGACCTCAGAAGAATTTTTCCAAAATAGTTCGATCTGAAGGGATCATGTAACATCGGGCAGCTGGAGTTTAGACATTTACTGGTGTGATTCGATCTTTATGAAGATTATGTAAACTTTGTTTCCAGATCTACTGGGCACATTAACTCAAATGGATATGAGTTCTTCTTCAGAACTTTTCCTTGGACGATTGGATTCGATCCAAGAATTGAGACATCGAAGGCTGTGGTGTGGATCTCATTCCCAGATCTTCCACCAAATTATTTTGCTAAGAAATCTTTGATGTCAATTGCATCTGCAGTTGGAAAACCTCTTGCTATTGATAAGGCGACGAAAGATCGAACAAGGCCAAGCACTACGAGGGTTAAAGTGTTGCTGGATCTGCTGGATAAGCATCCAAAAAAAGTAAAGATTTCAGTCGTCGACAAACTTTCTGGAAAATTTAATAATTTCAGTCAAAAGGTTATATATGATTACCTTCCAATGTATTGTACATGTTGTAAGCACCAAGGGCATGATGAAATTTCATGTCGCGCGATGAAAGGAAGAAATAAAAATGCAAAGGAAAATACAGAGCAAAATAGTCGAACTGATTTGATGAGAATTGTGTTGAACAGCTTCAGGGTGATGCAAGGCAATTATTGAATGCAATAAGAGATGCCAATCAGCTGGAAGATAATGACAATGTGACTAAAATGCAGGGAGTGGTCGATGACACTTCACATACTCAGAATAAGTCTAAAGGTAAGGCTACTGCTACAGGAACTCTGGCGATCTTCACAGGTCAAAAGCCTACTGGACATGTAGGAGGACAATGGAAAGAGGTGAAGGATAAGCGTGTGAAACCTGTCAATAATGAGAATTGTGTTCAAACAAAAACAGGACATGAGACTATGGCATAGAGTGCTGCAACCAAGGAGAATCAGATGATAAATGTTTTGGCATTGGTGGAGATCGAAGATGAGCAGGCAGACCATGTCCAGATTCGGAATAGCTTTGCAGTTTTAGGAATGGAAAAACCTGATGACAATGAAGGAAATAATCTGATGTTGATAGGGGAAACCTCTGCTGCCAAAAACAGAGCTAACATGGAACCAAATGGCAATGTGACTGCAACTGCAGATGCTATTACTCAACTTCCAAAATATGATGCTCGTACAAAACAATTTTCAAAAGATACAAACCAGTTAAATCCAAATGCTATGGCTTTTAATCTTTCTGCTAAAGAGAATGAGCATCAAAAGCATACAAAACAAGAGTCCACAGCACAATGGGCTAATAAGATTTTTGGAAGCAAGTTAGTTACCACTAATCACTCGTGTCAGGATATCCCATCTCAAGATACATATGGATCATCAGAACAAGTGAATGAGAAGGACAGACTAGCTCTGACTAGTGGCAAACTTTGGGAGGATCAAGCTGAGGAGGATTCTGAAGAAGGAGAAATTCCAAAAGGAATAAATGAAGAAGCTGAAGCTGATCAGGAGGACATAGAGGAGGAAGATCAAAGTGTAAATGATAATGCAATTGTTGTAGCAGAACATACTCGAGATCCAAACAGAGCAAATACTCTGTTTCAAAATAGAGAAAAGGTCAAAAACATACCAGAGGAGGAAAATAATGCTGCAGACTGCAGTGAAGCCAGGAAACAACCAGCTACAACAAATACAGGCGCATCAATGCACTTGGACAAAAATGATAAATTGGATGGATTAATATGCAACACTGAAGGGGAACAAGGGATGAGTAAAAAAAATGACAATCAAAAAGAGGTTGGTCATAATAGTAGGGTGAGGATACTCAAGTATAATGATACCAAAGGCGTAATGACTCGTTGTCCCTCTCATGAATTGGCAAGACCAGTTATTAATCAAGAAAAAGAAGATGAAAACATTCTGGGAAATGGTAGAGATTTAGATGAGGAATCCACAACTCAAAACTTCATCAACGTGGCAAGAAAAGGTGATATCTCTCCAACTCATATAGCCAAAGTTAATTCTGCTGCAAAAGGAAAAAAAGGAAAGATTAACAGAAACAATTCTGGCATGCCTACTGCTGGGATACAAACTCGACGAGGTTGTTCTAAATCAAATAATTGTTAATGGATGCAATTATTTGGAATATTAGATCCGTCAATACGCAGCGAGCCTTTGAGAGGCTCGTTAAAATGTATAGACAACATAATTTCGATTTTGTTGGTCTCATGGAACCAATGCAGGATGGTTCAAAGCTGGAATTATACAGAAGACAGATAGGATTTTCTCAAGCATTTTCTAACATTTTAAATAAGGTGTGGGCTTTCGTTGATGAACTGTACGACGTCACAATTCTATATGACATGGAGCAGCAGCTGACATTACAAATGACTCATACAGAAACACGCATTGTCCAAAATGTTACTTTGGTCTATGCCAAGTGTGATGCAATAGAAAGAATAGAGCTTTGGGATTCATTATACGCAATGGCAGCAGATATGGATGTTCCTTGGCTTGTTGGAGGTGACTTCAATGTCATATGGGATGATGAGGAGAAGTTTGGGGGACGTCCATTGACTTTGAAAGAAGTCGATGATTTCCGACATTGCATGAACACCTGTAATCTATTTGATTTAGGATTCAAGGGAAGTATATATACTTGGTGGAATGGAAGAGCGGAGGAAGATTGCATTTTCAAGAGACTTGACAGATGTATGGCTAACATTGAATTTCAACAAATGTTTCCTGGAATAGAAGTCACTCATCTGCCAAAAACTGGATCCGACCATTGTCCCATGTTGCTAAAATGTAATCTTGAATCGACTGTGATAAAGAAATCCTTCAGATTTCTCAATTTTTGGACAAAACATCCGACGTTTAAAGATGTGGTCAATGAAAATTGGAACGCAGATTTTGAAGCAAATCCTTTCACTTTATTCAACCACAAAATGAAAAAAGTGAAAAAAGGACTGTCACAATGGAGCAAGTCGACATATGGAGATATTTTCAAGAAGATATCTAGTTTGGAAGAGGTCGTCAAGGTTCATGAGGCTCAATTTGAAATAAATCCAACTCGGGCAAATAGGGAAAGACTGTGTAAAGTTCAAGCACAACTTATCAAATTTCTTGCTCTTGAGGAACAATTTTGGAAACAAAAGGCAGGGATGGCATGGTTCAAAGATGGAGATAGAAACAATAAATTCTTCCACGCTCAAGTCAACGGCAGAAGGAAGAGATTGCAACTATGAGGGATTCAAAACAGAGATGGAATCTGGATAGATGACAATACTCAAATCGCAGAAGAAGCAGTTCATTTCTTTAAAGAATAGTTCCATGAAGAAAGATGCCCATCTGATTTTGAAATTATAGGTCATGTTCCAAAATTAGTAGGAACGGAGCAGAACATTCAGCTGATGAAGCAGCCCACAAAAGATGAGGTCCAACAGGCTACGATGGGGTTAAATGGAGAAAGCGCAGCTGGCCCGGATGGTTTCACAGGAGCTTTTTTTCATTCATGTTGGGATATCATTGGTGACGATGTCTTTAACATGGTTAAGAGTTTCTTCAATGGTCATGAACTACCAAGATATGTTACACAAACAAATCTAGTTCTATTACCAAAGAAGAAAGATGTGCAAACATTTTCAGATCTACGTCCAATAAGCCTGAGCAATTTCATCAACAAAGTTATTTCAAGGGTCATCCACGAGAGGCTAGTTAGTCTACTACCTACTCTTATTTCTGACGAACAAGCGGGGTTTGTAAAGGGTCGAAACATAGTTGAAAATGTGCTCCTCACTCAAGAGATAATCACTGATATTAGACTGAGATCGAAGCCCGGACCAAACGTAGTGATTAAACTAGATATGACGAAAGCCTATGATCGTCTTTCTTGTTTATTCCTCACTAAAGTCCTGAGGCAGATGGGTTTCTGTGAAACATTTATTGACTTGGTATATGGAATTGTGTCTAACAATTGGTACACCGTTCTTATCAACGGTCAGCCACATGGATTTTTCAAGTCTACTAGGGGCGTCAAGCAAGGAGGCCCTCTATCACCAACCCTCTTCATACTTGCAGCTGAGGCGTTTTCAAGGGCGTTAAATGATTTGCACCTTAATTTGTACTTCTGTGGTTTTGGAATGCCAAAGTGGAGTCCAAAAATAAACCATCTAGCATACACCGACGACACTATAATTTTTTCTTCTTCAGATGCTAAGTCGTTGCAGCTGCTAGTTGGGATTTTGGCAGCATATGAAAGAGCTTCTGGACAACTCATTAATAAGTCCAAATCAGTAGTCTACATGCATGATTCTTCACCTGAAGATGTTGTAAATAAGGTTCAAAGAATCACGGGTATTTGCAAGCAGGAATTCCCTTTCATATACCTTGGATGCCCAATTTTCTACACACGAAGGAAAATGGAATACTATGATGGTTTGATCAATAAAGTCATGGACAAATTGCAAGCATGGAAAGGAAAATTATTATCGATTGGTGGTAGGGCGATTTTAATCAAACATGTCCTACAAAGCATGCCTATCCATCTCTTATCGGCAATGAATCCACCTCCATTTGTCATTAATAAGCTACACAAGATATTCGCACAATTCTTCTGGAGTAGCTCTATTGGTGGCAAAAGTAGGCACTGGGCATCATGGAGTACTCTATGTCGACCTTATGAAGAAGGAGGAGCAGGTTTTCGATCTCTACACGATGTTGCAAAAGCTCTTTTTTGTAAGCTCCGGTGGAACTTCAGGACAAAACCAACTTTATGGAGCTCTTTCATGTCCCAAAAATACTGCAAAAAATTAAATCCTATTGTAGTACCTTGGAAAAATGGTTCGCATGTTTGGAGACGAATGCTGGAATGTCGGGACATTATAGAACATCAAATTAGGTGGCGTCTGAAAATGGGATCTTCGCTTTTTTGGTTTGACAACTGGACTGGATTGGGAGCATTATACTTCAACACACCTGATGACTTTTACATTGATGAATCAGTTAACAATGTTACTGATGTTATGCATACAGGATCTTGGGATGCAGACAAGTTAACCAACATTCTGCCTAAGGAATATGCAGCACACATTATCGACAATATCAAACCACCAGGGGAGCACCAATTGCTTGACATACCTTACTGGTGCCTTGAGACTGGAGGTAATTTTTCAGTGAAATCAGCGTGGGAGTATTTAAGGCAGAGAAAGGACACGGGGGAAGCATACATAAAGATGTGGGTAAAGGGTTTACCATTCAAGATATCGTTCTTTATGTGGAAAGTATGGAAAGCAAAACTACCCCTAGACGACCATATAAAGAAAATGGGATACGCAATGCCTTCTCGATGCTGGTGCTATGTGCAACCAGGAGAAGAAACGTTATATCATCTTTTCTTTACCTCGTTTGCTGCGAAAAAAGTGTGGTCATACTTCCTAATGCATGCTGGAATTAAAATAGAGGGACTGTCTATGCACCAGGCAATTGTGAAGTGTTGGACACTTAGAGTAATATCAAGATTGCAGCCAATTTTTCAAGCACTTCCTGCCATCATTATGTGGGAGCTGTGGAAGAGAAGAAACAGTTACAAACATGGGGAAGCAGTGACGATTAGAAGGGTGATTTATCAGGTGTCCACAACCATTCAATCGCTTGTTAGATTGAGGAAACCTGCAGTAGCTAACATTCCTCAGAACTGGCCAGACATCCTGCAAATCATGGAACAGTACACGCCTAAATTGAATATTACTAAATTCTTATGGGAATTGCCAACACAAGGATGGATTAAAGTTAATTGCGATGGGGCATCGAGGGGAAATCCGGGCAGGAGCTCAATTGGATATGCACTTCGAGATGATGAAGGCAATATAAAGTATGCTTGTGGAAAGTTGATACATGACACAACAAACAATGAGGCAGAGGCATTGGCAATTCTGGAAGCTCTAAAATGCTGTGAGGAGAAAGGATTCAACAGAGTTATTTTGCAAACTGATTCGCTACTCTTGAAGAACGCTATAGAAGGATTGTGGAATGTTCCTTGGGTCATTGCAGAATATGTAGAAGATATTGCAAAGGTCATGTAAACAATTCATGTGAATCTGTCACATATCTTGAGAGAAGGGAATTGCTTGGCAGACCATCTGGCGAATCAATCACTTGACATGGGCAATATCGAAGCACATAGTTTTCAGGAACTAGATACAAAAGGCAGGAGAATTGTCAATAATAACAAATTACAATGCCCATATCTAAGGGTGAAAGTTGCGAGACAATAAGGATGAGCAAGACAAACGAGATGGGGACTGCTGAAAGATTACAATTTTACAATAACTCAGATTTCTTTTTTGCAGGAACAATTTTTATACCATACTTGTGGTTTGGAATTCAAAGGGGGATGTTACCAAATAATGTTCATTCGGTCGGAGAAAAAATTACAATAAGCTCACACAGTTTGGCTTGTGAGCAGGAAGGATGTCAGCTCGTGCGCAAACTAGAAGTAAACATATACTTGACAAGGCCAATGGACAGGTGTGCTGCCAGAAATTCACAGCAAATACACAATACGACTCCCAGTACAAACATCGAGTCATTGGTACAAGAAAATGGATGACAAATCTATGCATACAAAAATAATGTTTGGGGCAGAACTGAACAAGAATTTTTTATTACATCTGTGGACCATCTCATAATGCCGTTTCCAGAACTGTGGGAACAAGGTAGTGGCTCAAATCTGGGATTCGATTCCTACTCTAATTTACACGACCAATGCAGCAAAACGAGTAGAACCAATCGTACACACAAAATCTGGTACAACAATATACCAGCGACAACACAGTGCTTGTATGGCAATAAAAAGGGATGCTCATTTCCCTCATATGACAAGTCTGGGCGGCTGCATTCATGTGAAGAAAGCAACAAAAGCAGACGCTGGGACATTCAAAGAACAGGCAATATTCATGTTCGAATCCTTATGGAGGCGAACATGATAAAGCAGGGAGATATCACACGTACTGAACATGCTTTGCTTCAAACACGCTCGTCAAGCCAAAAGGAGCAACAATCATTTTATTATCAAGTGTGTTGTATCCGTAGGTGGCTACTAAGATTAAAAAGTATAATTTTCCAGATTATACATCATCACATTAGGCGCATTATTAGTATACAATTTGTACTATCAATGATGAGTATTCTACTTAACATTGGTAATAGGATGTATGTGCGTCTTATATTTTACTTCTTTCATCGTTTAAGACCACCGGAATTTTTGTAATAGTTGTAATACTCTATTTTTTACTTTTATATATAAAAATATTAGCCCTAGGCACTTGCCTAGAGGTTTGCCAAAAAAAAATCAAAAAATATATATTTAAAAGTAAAAAAAAGGAATATTCAAAATTCAAAAAAAATGTATTGTTTCTTTTGTAGTATCTCTTTTATAAATTCAGACTAGTAGTCCAAATACTTCCTTAAAAAGATTTTTCTTTAGTCTTTATCTCTTTTCAAAAAATAAAAAAAAATAATATAAAAATCCAGAAAATATAAAAGATTGTATTTAGAAGGGGTTTAGTTTATTTACTCTACGCTTGATCAAGACCGAACTACGCCGGTTTGATTCTCACAGGGTGTGAGATACGTAGGCAACCCCCATCGGGTCCAACCTCCCGTTGAGAAATGTTGCCACTTTTATAAAAGGGTCGGGTGATGCCATTTTTGTAAAAATGGCCGAATGTTCCTAAGCGGGACGCTGGAAGGCGGACATTGCATAAGCGGCCATTTTGGGTCATCATTTTTTATTTTTGACCGGTTGATCCCCGCAGCTTTAAAATCTTCGTTCCCGAAGTGCTAAAAGCCGCATCTGAAAACCGAGTCCATCGTTTTGAAAACAAAAATCTTGGAAAAGAGCATAGATAGTTTTATTCTGAGTCTAATAAAAGTTTTTCGTTGGTATAATCACCTTAATAAATGTGCAGGATGAGCACAATACAAAACAAACCCTTTTCAATAATAACCAAGATCCCTTTTGAGTTGCGATTATGGTGGAATGACCTAGGCAAGGAAGGGCAAGACAAAGTAAAGAAGTATCTGAAAGATCTCCCGGATTTACTAGACATCCAGCCTCAGGGTGATATTATCAGATCATTGGTCACTTGCTGGGATTCCAGCACACAATGTATTTCATTTCTCGGACTTTGAGCTCACCCCGACGTTGGAAGAAATAGCGGGATACATCGAAAGTGATGAAGCTCCGTTAAGGTTCAAGTACTTGATTGCACCTAGGGCCGTCACGGTACACCGGTTTCTGGATTTCCTAAAAATACCCCGAACATTTCACCATCCAGATCTTGCAAAAGGTTTCTGCAGTCTCCGCCTCATATATGCTAGATACGGCCACGTGGGCGGGTTCAATAAGCCAGACTTCAAACTATGCAGTAGAGGTAACCGACAAAAGTGGGACGAACACAGGCTGGTAGCTTTTATGACAGCTTTTTTGGGTCTTATAGTGTTCCCAAGGAAAGACGGAAACATCGATCTAAAAGTAGTTGGGGTCGTCAGTACCTTGCTCACCCAAGATAAAAGTACTCTGGCGCCTATGATTATGGCTGACATCTTCCTGGCTCTCACTGCTTGCCGAGCCGGGGGTGACTTTTTCGAAGGATGTAACCTTTTGTTGCAAATGTGGATAACCGATCATTTATGCCACCGCTCCCCGCTCTTGGGTTATGGTTTGCCCGAGAAGACTTGTATTGGAGAATTCTACACAAGAATCAAAGGGTTTAGTCTACCCGAGGGAGTCACAGCATGGACGTCATTTTTCCGAACTCTCACTGCCAACCAAATCCAGTGGACGCTCGGATGGTTGCCTGTTGAGGAAATCATATACATGCCGGCAACCAGGCCCCACTTTCTATTGATGGGACTTAAAAGCATCCAACCCTATGCACTGTATCGGGTTTTGAGGCAACTTGGGAGGTATCAAGTAGTGCCGAAAGATGAAGACTTGAGCACCCAAGTGGTTGAAATCAGTCCGGACGATCGGTTCCCCGAAGAAGAAGTTCGCCAGATCTGGAGTGAGTGTCAACATCTGACGGCAAACACTTGTCTGATGGATACGACTAAAGGGGAAGTTGCTCCGGGGTATCACGCTTGGTTTAGAGGTGACATGTCCTGCGAGAGACCAGCTAAAAGACCTCATCTCAAAGATTTCATTGAGTCATCCCAAGAGCAATGGAACTGGTTAGCAAAGGAAAAGGGGTATCGGGCGAAGATCGGTGAGTTGAAGCAACAGGTTGAAAGTCTGAAATTCAATAACAGTATGCAAATCGCCGCGGATCGAGGCGAAAAGAATAGATTGGCCCAAGAAAATGAAGAACTTAGGGCCCAAATCCAGAAATTGAGAATGGCTCCTGATAAACAACCAAGGAGTCGATCAGACGAGCAATTGATAAAAGGGTTGAAAAATGAAGTCAGGGAATGGCGAGATGGTTTAGAAGAATCTGAAAACGTCATGGCAGAGCTCAAGGTACAGTGGGGTACAAGAGCAGATAAGCATCGCCGATACTTGAATCAATTGAAACACGACTACGAGAAAACTGATGCCAACATGAAGAGAAAGGTGGCTACACTTGAGGTTAAAGCAGTTAAGCAAGCCGAGGATTTCCAAATTGAGAGCAGACACTGTTACGACGTGTTGGCCCAAATGGAGGTAGAAGTGCGGCAACTGAAGAATCAGCATATGCAGGATTCTCAGGCTTTTAAAACATGCAGTGATTAGATAAAACGCCTGCTTATAGAGAAGAGGCAAACCAGAGATAAGATTAGGACCATTGTCCATGCCATCATCAGAAGGTGTCTACGATGTGAAAACATGACCAGCATTACCGTTCTCTCGGCAGTAATGGTTTATGTCAAGCAGACCATGCATGAGCTGGAACAACTTGAAAGGGATCTCACACCTAAGACCGCGGCGAAGCCGAACGATGCCCCGCGGGCGCCAATTCTCGAAACCTTAATGTATTCATAGGTCAAGTCTGTATCTTAGCATCTTCTGTCCGTCTTTTCGCATCAGGGTGCATTAGTCCGTTTGAGTCTGTACTTATTATCAAGGTTTGTTATTTTCCCTTTTTCAAATGTTGGTTGTAATGGATTGCTTCAGTAATAAAATGTGTGCTTCTTTTATACTCCTCTATTTTGAACTACGTAATGATCTGATTCATGCGGCATCGTGATACGTAGGCAATCCTCATCGGATCCGGTCACATTTTTAACCGCAAATAATGAAAACAATAATAATAGAAAAAAAAACAAAGAAAGAAAAATGGTGATAAATAAAAGGAAAGCCTAAAGAGAAGCCGGAATGACGCATGTCTTTGTTGCAAACATGTAGAAATTCACTTAACTGTGTAGGTGCATCACGCCCCAACATGCGATTACCTATCTGTTATTTGTTTCACACTAACCGATTGCTTGCTGCTGAGTCATCCACGTTTGTAGAAAAGGTGGTTGGTTTGGTGAAGGTCTGGCCTCACATTTATACTTCACGAGGTCGAAAGTGAGTGTTCAGTTACCCGTTGTTAAGTCGAGAGGGAGTATTCACACTTACTTCACAAGATAAAAGGGAAGCATAAGAATGTCTTCAGAAATTCCTTTGCTGACAGTTCCTATTTCCGAGGAGAGTTCAATATCGGCCGTCTTGACGCCCGAGTCAGCAACTGCTGAGGTAAACAGAATCCTGCGGCTCCGCATGTTGGAAATGTTGGATGACTGGAATAACGGAAAAGAGCCACCGAGTGTGATCCCTGGGTTCCCTGAGTTGTTCTCCAGGACAAGTGGGACTTCCAACGTCCCCAAAAGCTATCCGGCTACCCCGTTAGGGTACCCAGCCCTCTCTGCTGGATCGCCCTCTGATTCTTATCCCCGGATGTCAACAACAGATGTAGCTACAAACATATTTACTGCACCTCCCTGTCCAATCGTGTCACAACCTGTTACATACAAGCCAAATTTTGACTCATCCTCATTCACATTCCAAGCACCATCCTTCTCACAGGAACCAACTCGGTTCACCACCAGCACTCAACAGCCTCAATACGAGTTTGCACCTGGGCAGGATCAAAACCCCAAAACTGCTGAACAAGATGAGATGGCAAAAAGAATGAGGAGCCTTGAGCAGAGTTTGAAAAACATGCAAGGTTTAAGCGGACAGAAGAGTGTCTCCTATACCGATCTATGCATGTTCCCTCACGTGCACCTACCCGTGGGTTTCAAAACCCCAAAATTTGAGAAGTATGACGGATACGGCGACCCCATTACTCATCTCAAAAAGTATTGCAACCAGTTGCGGGGAGCCGGCGGCAAAGAGGAATTGCTGATGGCATACTTCGGAGAAAGTCTGATAGGAATGGCTTTAGAGTGGTATATGGACCAAGACATATCTCGATGGCATATATGGGATGATCTCGCCAGAGATTTTGTGAGACAATTCTAGTATAACATCGACATTGCACCAGACAGAAATTCTCTGTCAAACTTGAAGAAGAAAACCTTCAGAAAGCTTCAGAGAATATGCTATTAAGTGGCGCGAGCATGCATCGAGGGTAAAACCTCCCATGGACGAGATAGAAATGGTCACTACTTTTCTCCAGGCTCAAGAATCAGACTATTTCCAGAACATGATGTCAGCCATGGGAAAGCCTTTCGCGGAAGCAATCAAGATCGGGGAGATGGTAGATAATGGTTTGAAAACGGGTAGAATCTTAAGTCAAGCAGCCATAAGGGCAACCTCCCAAGCCGTCCAAAGCGGGTCCGGAGGAATGACAAGAGGAAAGAAAAAGGAAGAAACATCCATGGCAGCATCAGAAGCGAGGGAATATCGTAATCCTAGGCCCCGTTTTCCAGAAAGAACCCCACAGCATTACTACCCCCACCAAAATGTGACTTATGCTCCTCAACCCTACATGGTCATGAATACCCAGCCCTATGTCCATCCACCACAGCAAGCCAATCGAGGCCTAAATCTACCTCCTAGAAATCAGCCTCCCTACCGGAACCACTATAATCCACAGCCTCCTCAAAATAACTTCCGCCCTCAGGAACCACCTAGAAGACGGACTTTCACACTCATCGGTGAACCATATTCTACCTTGTTCCAAAATCTAGTCCAGATGGGTTTCCTGCAGCCAGCCCCTCTGATAAGGCACAATCCGGCATCACCTGCTTACAAAGCCGGTGTTAGGTGCGCTTATCATTCAGGAGCAGAAGGACACGATACAAATGATTGTTGGACTTTGAGAAGGTTGGTTGAGAACTTGATAGAGCAGGGGAAGATAGTACTAAGGGACGAGGAAGTCCCAAATGTGACCAATAATCCGTTGCCCGCTCACAATAACGGGCCGTTGATTGGAATGATTTGTGAGGACAAAGAATTTGATCCTGCCTTAAAAGTTATAATCGCCATCGTCGATGCAGGGAAAAAGCCTAAAACCACCCCGAAGCCAGAGAAAGGGGAAAAGAAGGTCAGTACTGTCAAGGTTGAGCCCGAAGAGAAAGTTGAGGAAAAGACAATGACGATGGTGCCTGTGAGGAGTGAAGTTTTTTACGTTCCACGAGGTCGAGCAGAGAATCCACAGAGATTCGAAGTCAAAAGGGAAAAACCAATGTACGTACCAAAAGGGGCCTATGTGGTCCGGGGGACGATTCAACCACCTCGGCTGAATGAGCCAGTGGTTATCGGACGCGTGCCACAGAAGCCGATGACAGACCCGTCCACAGTACCGTGGAACTATCAAAGAATGTTGGTTACGTACAAAGGCAGAGAAGTCACGGGAGAACTTCCGGAGAACACTTTCATTGGAAGGTATTCGAACACTCAAGAGTTAAACAACGCCACACGGAAGCGCTTCCCACCCAAAGAGCCTGTAAGCGTTGAGGAAGCGGAAGCTTTCTTCCAAAAGATGAAAATGCCAGACTACGAAGTGGTAGATCAACTACGCAAGTGCCCCGAGCAAGTGTCCATGCTATCTCTGCTGATGAGGTCGGCCGAACACCAAAAGATCTTGCTCAAGACCCTGAACGAAGCGTACGTACCAGTTGAAACCTCAGTCGAACAACTGGAACGAATGACGGAGAGGTTCTTCGCCATTAACCAGGTTTCTTTCAGCAAGAACGACTTACCTCCAGAGGGAGCAGTTCACAACAAAGCCCTACATCTGACAGTTAAATGCGAAGACTACTACATCAAGCGGGTAATATTGGATGGAGGATCAGGTGTTGACATTTGTCCGCTCTCCACACTGCAGAGAATGGAAATTGGGACTGGAAGAATCCGCCCCAATAATGTCTGCGTAAGGGCTTTTGATGGCGTCAAGAGGGACACCCTCGGGGAAATAGACTTGGTGTTGACTATAGGACCAGTGGAGTTTGAAATAACTTTCCAGGGGCTTGACATGGATACGTCTTACAATTTTCTCCTCGGCAGACCTTGGATTCATGCGGCAGGGGCTGTACCTTCCATTCTTCACCAAATGGTGAAGTTTGAATACGAAGATCGGGAAATTGTGTTCCACGGAGAAGACGAACAGTCTATTTATCGGGACCCATCCATCCCATATCTTGAATCAAGGGAAGGGAGCGAGCACACGGTTTATCAGGCTTTCGAAGTTGTGCTAGCAGAGCAGTATGAAGAAGGAAGACCTTGCCCCCAACCTTTCTTGTCCAACGCCTCAATCATGGTGGCTAAAGAAATGATCCGACATGGATTCAGGCCAGGGAAAGGGCTTGGACGAACGTTGCAAGGAATAACGGAACCCATTGCCCTGCTTTACACCAAGAAACTTTTTGTGATAGGTTTTCAATCCACTCCAAAACACGAAGAGTGGGCAAGGAAGAGGAAAAATGAGGGTTGGAAACTGCCTCGGCCTTTGCTAGATTTGTACGAGACTTTCGTCGGACCGAAATACATCAAAGAAGAAGACGATGAGGTTTTCACGACCGAAGAGATCGAGGAGATATGTGGGGCAATGAGAGGAATGCTCTACGAAGCTCACATAGTTCAACCGGGAGAAGGCACAAGCACCGCTGAGATGCTATATGTGGGGCCATACGCCAAGCTTCGAAACTGGGAGGCCACGTCATTCCTAACTAGATAGGAGTCCGGGTAGACCTGTCCTGCCACCTTTCCTGCATCACGAGTTATCCCCAGGATATAACTTGGATGTTTTTCCCTTCAGTTGTTGTTTTGAATTCCTGAAATATAAACATTGTTATCTTCCAAATTCCAAGAAATAAAAATCATTGTTTTCTCATTTTTTCCTTTGTTCTGATTTTTTGTTATTTTTCCTTTATCTTTTCTTTCAGTTATAATAATGCGGCTTTAAATAATATGACATGCTTGCGGACTTCACGCCCAGATCACAACGAGCTGTTTAATTGTGAAATAATGAACCAAGAATCAGAATATGACGAATAAGAGGCTTTTAGGGAGATAAATCGAGAATTGGAACACTTTAAGAATAATCCTAAGCCGAATCTGAATGACACTGAACCGGTTAATTTGAGAATTCCTGAAGAAATCCGAGAGACCAAAATAAGCATTCACACGGATGAGAAAACACGAGACGTGATAATTCAACTCCTTTTTGAATTTAAAGATGTGTTTGCTTGGTCATACGATGACATGCCGGGATTAGGTATTGATCTAGTGGTTCATAAATTGCCAATTCACCCTGATTGTCCTCCAGTTCAATAAAAGCAAAGAAACTTCAAAACTGATGTCAGTGACAAAATTAAAGAAGAGATCACCAAGAAGCTGAAAACAGGAGTAATTCGGGTAGTCCAGTACACCACGTGGTTGGCGAATGTAGTTCCAGTGCCGAAAAAAGATGGGAAGACTCGGGTATGTGTGGATTATCGAGATTAGAACAGGGCGAGTCCCAAAGACAATTTCCCATTGCCCAACATCCAAATCCTTGTTGATAATTGCGCCAAACATGAAATCCAGTCTTTCGTAGATTGTTACGCTGGGTATCATCAGGTGTTGATGGATGAAGGAGACGCCGAGAAGACTGCTTTCACTACACCTTGGGGCACTTACTGCTATCGAGTTGTGTCATTCGGTCTGAAGAATGTTGGGGCAACTTACACGAGGGCCATGATTGCCATTTTTCATGACATGATGCATCAAGAAATAGAGGTGTATGTGGACGACGTGATAGTCAAGTCCAGGACGCGGGACAATCATATCCAAGACTTGAGGAAATTCTTCGAGAGACTAAGGAAGTACGACTTGAAGTTGAACCCAGCCAAATGCGCTTTCGGAGTCCCATCAGGCAAGCTTTTGGGTTTCATAGTAAGCAGGAGAGGTATCGAATTAGATCCAACAAAGATAAAATCTATCAGAGATCTACCTCCCCCAAGAACGAAGAAAGACGTGATGAGTCTGTTGGGCAGGTTAAACTATATCAGTCGATTCATTGCCCAGCTGACTAGCACGTGTGAGCCCATATTTAAGCTATTGAGGAAAGATGCAACGATCAAATGGATGGCTGAGTGTCAAGAAGCTTTTGACAAAATCAAAGAATATCTTTCAAATCCCCCAGTTTTTGTCCCGCCAGAGCCAGAGAGACCCCTGTTCTTGTATCTGACAGTCTTGGAAAATTCTTTCGGTTGCGTCCTCAGGCAACATGACATAATCGGAAAGAAGGATCAAGCGATCTACTACCTGAGCAAGAAATTCACCGGCTACGAGGCCAAGTACACTCTGCTGGAAAGAACGTGTTGTGCTTTGACGTGGGTTGCTCAAAAATTGAGACATTATCTCCAGGCTCACACTACTTACCTCATAAGCAGGTTGGATCCTTTGAAGTACATATTTCAGAAGCCAATGCCTGCGGGAAGACTGGACAAGTGGCAAATCTTGCTTATCGAATTTGACATAGTCTATGTCACCCGCACGGCGATGAAAGCCCAGGCGTTAGTAGATCATCTAGCCGAAAATCCGGTTGATGAGGAATACCAGCCATTGAGTACTTATTTTACAGATGAAGAAATAAATACCATAGAAGTGGTCTCGGAAAACACTCACGTTTGGAAGATGTTCTTTGATGGGGCCGTAAACGCCAAAGGTGTAGGAATCGGGGCAATTTTGATCTCGCCATCTGGTCAGCACTATCCTGCTACAGCTAGACTGCGTTTCTTTTGCACGAACAATACAGCTAAATATGAAGCCTACATCATGGGCATGCATATGGCGATCGATCAGGATGTTGAAGATTTATTGATTATGGGAGATTCTGACCTGATTATCCGGCAAGCCCAAGGTGAATGGAAAACTCGGGATGTCAAGCTTATTCCTTACCGACAGCACGTAGAGGACCTCGACAAGCGTTTTAAATCAATAGAGTTCAGGTATATCCCGCGGTGTCACAATGAACTAGCGGATGCACTTGCCACCTTAGCTTCAATGTTACCCTACCCAGGCAACGCCCACGTCGATCCCTTGGAAATCCAAATCAGGGAAAGACACGGTTACTGTAACGTAATCGAGGCAGGATCGTGTACACAGCCATGGTACCATGATATCAAGAGGTTCTTGAAGAGACAAGAATACTCCGAACATGCTACTGGAGATCAAAAGAGAACCATTAGGCGGCATGCAGGTGGTTTCTTTTTGAGCGGCGAGTTATTGTATAAAAGGACCCTGGACCTCAATCTGCTAAGATGTGTTGACGCCGAGGAGGCGGGAAGGATCATGCATGAAGTACACGCAGGAGTGTGCGGGCCCCACATGAACGGGTATGTTTTGGCAAAGAAAATCCTTCGAGCATGTTATTACTGGATGACCATGGAAAAGGACTGTTTTAGCTTCGTTCGAAAGTGTCATCAGTGTCAGGTGCACGGTGATTTGATTCATACACCTCCCACGGAATTGCATCCCATGTCTGCACCTTGGCCATTTGTTACCTGGGGCATGGACGTCATTGGTCCGATCGAGCCGAAGGCCTCAAATGGACACAGATTTATATTGGTTGTTATCGACTACTTCACGAAATGGGTAGAGGCTGTCACTCTCAAGTCGGTCACTAAAAAGGCTGTAGTGGATTTTGTGCATTCAAATCTTATTTGTCATTTTGGTATTCCTGCAACTATCATCACAGATAACGCGGCAAACCTGAATAGTCACTTGATGGGGGATGTATGCGAACAGTTCAAAATAACGCATAGGAATTCCACTCCTTATCGGCCCAAGGTCAATGGCGTTGTTGAAGCAGCAAACAAGAACATCAAGAAGATTTTGAGGAAGACGATCCAGAGTTCCCGACAATGGCATGAACAGTTACCCTTTGCATTGCTGGGATATCGCACCACAGTACGCACGTCAGTAGGAGCAACCCCTTATCTGTTGGTTTATGGGACCGAGGCTGTGATACCAGCAGAGCTAGAAATTCCTTCGCTCCGAACCATTGTCGAAGCAAAAATTGAAGATAGTGAGTGGGTTAAGACTCGATTGGAACAGTTGACTTTGATTGACGAGAAACGAATGGCTACGGTTTGTTATGGACAGTTGTACCAACAAAGAATGGCCCGTGCTTACAACAAGAAGGTCCGACCCAAGAATTTTGAAGTGGGTCAACTGGTACTAAGGCGCATTCTGCCACATCACCAGGAAGCGAAAGGAAAATTCACTCCTAATTAGAAAGTCCCATACATCATCCGGAAGATATTGCCGAGAGGAGCATTGTATTTGGGCGATATTGAAGGAAATGATCCTGAAACAGCAGTGAATGCAGATGCAGTCAAAAGATATTACGTCTGAGTTTTACTTCGGTGATGTCTTGGCACATTTGAGATGATGAAGGATTTGTTCCCACTGCCCAAACACTATCAACTCTCTCCACAAGCCCTTTGAGCCGGTTGCATTTCTTTGGCTACCTAAAAAAGAAAAAGAAAAAAAAGGAAAAAAAAAAGAAAGAAAAAAAACATTGATTGAGCCTGAACTACGTCTGACTTGATTCCGAAAGGATACGTAGGCAGCCTCTTTCTGGGGTTCAGTCACACCAAAATAAAATCCAATATACCCTGAAATTGAAATCGGGGCACACCAAACGGCTTAGAAGTTGTAGTTTCATCTACCATTCTTTTACCAAGCACAAGTCCTTCGGATCAATTGCCAAAGGCAGGGGAGGCCAAGAGATGTCATGATTGGAGGCCGGTACATTCATAATTGAAAGAAAATAAAACGAGAGAGTCTTGTCGGTGAAAACCTTCGGGCACCGTGAGGCGACGGGAGTAGAGAAATAAAAAATGAGAGAGCTTGTTCAGTAAAAACTCGCAAAGAGTGCTATCAAACGACAACAAGAAGAGAAATGAGAGAGGTCGACTAGCGAAAACCCGCAAAGGGCGTTGTCGGCCGAAAAGATAATTCCGCATCAGAAAGTCTTGGCAAAATTCAACCGGTTTGGAAACATAGATCCGCTTTGGTTCATGAGGAAGTACAAGTTTGTGAAGGTCAGGCGTCCAGTCTAAAAAGCATGTCATGTCAATTTAAAGTTAGCATGTTTCCCTCAGATAAGTCTTTCTTGTCCCGAAAGAGACACTTCTCTTCTAAAATTTGCTTTCTCCGTTCTTTGTTTTTACTTTTCTTTGAATCCCTTTCATTTTTAACCCCAAGTTCCAGATATACTGGAAAGAATAGGTGGCAGGGCCGGTTTCACGGAGCTCCATTTCGTAAGAAGTAAATACCCCGCTTCAGTGGTACGTTTGTCCAATCCCGATGGATCATAATGTTGGCTGCATTCGAAGTAAATCCACACACACCCACACACACACACACAAAAAAAATGACAAATCCCCACATGGTCCCCCTTTGTACAAATCCGCACAGGGTCCCCCTTTGTACAAATCCCCACAGGGTCCCCCTTTGTAAAAATCCCCACAGAGCCTCCCTTTGTAAAAATTCCCAAAGAGTCTGCCCCAGCTAATCCCCAACGAGTCTGTCTTGTACAAATCCCCAAAGAGTCTCCCCAATAAAAATCCCCACTGAAAATCCCCAAGCAGAATGGGATGGAAGAACCAAAGCCTTACACGGGCAAATCATCACAAAATCTGGAAATGCGAGTCTGAGCAGTCTAAAAGGGTTTCGCCTGTGAATCCAATCAATGGAAGAGTTTTTCAACAGAAATAAGGACGCGAAAAAGCAATTGGAACAATCAAGGTCACCGAACCAACCACCATTTTCAAACTAACAATTGTTCTTTGTTTGGAAAATTGAAACAGTTGTGATCCAAAGCAACCATTGCAAGAAGCAGGGGTCGCCCAAAAAGAAAAGGAATACGTGAATGCAAGAAACAGTGTGGCAATAAGGAATCTACTCAAAAGGGAAGTTTTCCCAAAATTCTCTCTTACATTTTACTAAAAGAAGAAAACTCAAAAAAATTGGTCAGTTAGAATCCCCAGCATTTTCCATTTAGCCAGCATTAGGGCTCCAACCCCTGAACTGAGCATTTTTTCTTTTAGCCAGCATTAGGGCTCCAATCCCTGAACTGAGCATTTTTTCTGTTAGCCAGCATTAGGGCTCCAACCCCTGAACTGAGCATTTTTTCTGTTAGCCAGCATTAGGGTTCCAACCCCTGAACTGAGCATTTTTCTGTTAGCCAGCATAAGGGCTCCAACCCCTGAACTGAGCATAGTTTCACTTAGCCAGCATTAGGGCTCCAATCCCTGAACTGAGCACTTTTTCACTTAGCCAGCATTAGGGCTCCAACCCCTGAACTGAGCATTTTTTTTGTTTTAGCCAGCATTAAGGCTCCAATCCCTGAACTGAGCACTTTTTCTGTCAGCCAGCATTAGGGCTTCAACCCCTGAACTGAGCATTTTTTTCTGTTAGCCAGCATTAGGGCTCCAACCCCTGAACTGAGCATTTTTCTGTTAGCCAGCATTAGGGCTCCAATCCCTGAACTGAGCGTTTTGTTTTAGCCAGCATTAGGGCTCTAATCCCTGAGTTGAGCATTTTGTTTTAGCCAGCATTAGGGCTCTAATCCCTGAACTGAGCACTTTTTCACTTAGCCAGCATTAGGGCTCCAACCCCTGAATTGAGCGTTTATTTTCTGTTAGCCGACATTAGGGCTCCAACCCCTGAGTTGAGCACTTTTTTTCTGTTAGCCAGCATTAGGGCCCCAGCCCCTGAACTGAGCATTTTTTCTGTTAGCCAGCATTAGGGCTCCAACCCCTGAACTGAGCGTTTGCCTGTTAGCCGACATTAGGGCTCCAATCCCTGAGTTGAGCATTTTGTTTAGCCAGCATTAGGGCTCCAATCCCTGAACTGAGCATTTATTTTCTGTTAGCCGACATTAGGTCTCCAATCCCTGAGTTGAGCACTTTTTCATTTAGCCAGCATTAGGGCTCCAATCCCTGAACTGAGCGTTTTTCCTTTAGCCGACATTAGGGCTCCAATCCCTGAGTTAAGCAACCTTCCTTCAGCCGACATCGGGGCTCCAATCCCTGAGTCGTGCATTTTTACCTTTGGCGACATTAGGTCTCCAATCCCTGAGTTGCGTTTTGTAGACTATAGTTTTTTTTTCTCAATCCCCGCATCAGTACTGTAGCTTTATTATGGCAATTAACTCACGAAATTGTCCTAGTGAAACTGGGGCAGAAAAATTTCGTTCGTTTGTTTTGTTTGTCTCAGTAGGTTTGACCTCGAGGCGCATGGATCGAGATGACCTACGGGATGAGTCTCAATCTTGAATAAAGAAAAGAAGAAAAGAATAAAAAGAGAAGATGTTCCCAAATACTAGAACAAACAAACGGCGGGTCGCTCCAAAAGTTGATCAAAGTCCCGAGCTTTGCCAATCCCGTCTCACTCAATACCGTAGAAATAAACAGGCGCCTACAACTTGCAAGCATCAAGATTCGGATCGAAGTCTACAAGCAGAATCAGCTAAGACCCAATATCAAGTTGCAAAAGAATTATAGATAGGAATCTTGTAACTAGCAGTTGACAAGCATAAATAGTTAGTTCAGTTTCAATTTCCTTTGGTTGTAATAAGGAGGTCAGTTAAAGCAGTTGTGGCAACAGCGACAGCAGTAACAGCAAGCATTGCAATCCCATGGTAGCCCCAGCTACCAAAGTTTCACGAACTACATTGACCTGATTCCTGTTTAGCCCAGGATATGTAGGAAATCTTTGAAGCAAAGATTCGGTCAAATCTTTCAAAATGTGCTTCACACGGAGTAGTCCAATGGGCAAAATCGCTCATATCCGCTCACTTCATCTTTGCACGAAAACTCTTCGTGTTTTCGGACAAAGAGGGGCAGCTGTGAGCACGTTTTTATTTAGTCTTATCAAACAGAAATACAAAAAAAATATATGTCGTGTGTAATTAAACCATAATTCGGTTATTAAAAGGAAAATCACAAAATATGCATCTTTTATTCTATTTGTTGCCATGGTGTGATTTTACCTATTTAAATATTTTAATATGTGTGTGATAATTGTGTTAAGTGTTAATTAATATGTGTTTAGTTTTACTTTAATTAGGTATTGTGTTTTAAAGTAGAAAATAAAAGAAAAGAGTGCAAATTGGTCTAAAAATCGGACCGGGCCAGTTTCTTTAGGAAAATTCGAGGCCCAAAAGCACCAAAACCAGCCCAAGGCAGCCGGTCCAAGAGTCCCATCTCCCAGGCCACCAAACGACGTAGTTTGATGCCAAAACTACGTCGTTTCAAGAACAACCCATCTCAGTCGTTCAAACCAAGTTGATCTGATGGCCCTCGTCCCATCTTCCTTACCCGTTACCTGACCCGACCCATTCCACCCAAAGACCAACCCGGTCTCACTTAACCAAACGATGTCGTTTTCTTTAAGTGAGAGATCCAGGCCGTTGATCTCGACTGATCTAACGGCTATGATCAAACGACCACCCCGTATATAATCCCTCATCCCTTACCCCCACGCCCCCTAAGCCAGACCCCCCCCCCTTCCTTTAGGTCGTCTCCCTCACCAGACCCAAACCCCACGAAACCCTAGCGCCGCCCCCTTATCCCATCGCCTGAAACCCGGAGGCATCAACGCCGCCGGTCACCAAATTAACACCCCTAGTCCACCTTGACCCCCTGAACACGAATCTACGAACCGTTTGGCTCGAATCAACCTACATCGTCTCGAATCTTCATTTGAAGATTCAAGCCAAACCCCAACCCATGCCAAACACCCTCAAATCCATGCCAGGCACTCCCCTGACCTCCCTCGTGACCAAACCAGGCTTGGTTTGGTCCGAATCTAACCAGAAAAACTTGAATCCCAAATCTGCCCCAGGAACCCTAGAAGTCCAGAATCCGAGTTTTTGTCCGTTTAAACAAGAAAAATGAGGTCTAATAGATTTTAGTTGAAGTATTCTCAGTTGAGAACACTTCGATTAAAGTCCGTTCAACCCCAAAAGAGGTTCGAGTCAAAATCCGAGACATGGTCATCTGATTTTCAATTCTTTAAGGTATTTTCTTCTTCTTTTTCCTTGCCAATTCATATTGTTTGTTTTGCTTAATGTTTGTTCATGTGTTTAAATGGTAGTGGATTTGTTTTGTGTTGACTGTCCTGTCCACCTTGCCCGGACCTTTATTTGTTCAAGTTTTTCTATCAACTGATTAAGTGTATGTGTGTAAACTATATAATCGATTGAAAATACATTGGGTCGATTAATTAGTTTCAGGGTTAACTTTGTTTTGGGCAGTACAATTTGCACCCCCTGTTAGTACCATTCGATTCTGATTCCTTTGGTATGATTTGAATGTACTCAGTATAATTCACACAGTCGATTCGATACATGTCGTCAAATAGTTTCAATTTGGAATGATAGTAATTTGATTCCTGTTGGTTTGATTTTATTCAAATCAGTTGAGAAGTGATTACATTGTGTGTTAGCCTTTTATTTGAATCAGAAATCACCTAAGGATTGGATAGCTGTTAGTGTTAGCATAAATTTCAGATTGTGGTTTAAATTGATAGCATGTTTACTCACTTTAGGCTTTGGGCAGCATGTGTTTTGTCAGCTGTTTAATGAATTAGAGTAAAATGGACAGCATGTGCTGTCAGGACACACTCATGCTGCCCATACTTGCTTAAATTAACAAAGGATAAACTTTCCATAAGGAAAAGAGGGCTGTCAGGGGGAATCTCATGGGGAATACTTTTATTTTAATCTTTTGAGTGGAAAAACAGGAGGAGAACATGGGAGGGGGTTCAGTTTGTTAAACAGGCTGTTTGAATGGGCTGATGGAAGCTATAAAAACAGAAGGGTTTCCATTAGTTCAGGGGAGGAGATCAGGACATCAAAAAGAGAGGGAGGCAAAAATAGTTCTGAAAAATCAGAAAAGTGAGGGTTTTCAGAGAGAAAAGAATTGAGGGAGATAGAAAAGAAGATTTCTGCTGTTTGATTGAAGCTGAAAACTCTGCTTTTCCTCACCTTTTTCTGTTTGGAAATTAGCCTTAACCTGCTATTTGTTCTGTCAAACTTAGGGTCCTTCCTTTGAGTGTTTGAAAAATCAGAAATTGTATTCCATTATTGTGTCGGATTCACCTATTACTGCCTGTTGATTAACATTGGTACTTCCGAGTCTCAACTGAGTCTGCTGAGTGTGATTGTTTGGGTATTGGGTACTTGTTTCATTGGGCTACTTCTGGTTTGTCCATCTAGGGTTGATTCTGCTCTACTGTTGCTGTTGTATTTGTTGTCGTTGCTGCTATTCTTATTACTGCTGCTGACTTCTCTACCTTCTTCTTCTTCTTTGCGTTTCAACATCCAGGTACACACTAGAATCTCACATTGTTGTAACGGTGAAAGCATGAAATGAAAGATGTGAAGAAGTTTAATCATTTGCTGCGTAATTATAGCTTTGTAGATGTTGTTAGATTTGTGTAATTTGTTAGGTTGTAACTAAATAGCATAATACAACAGTTAGTTTCGTACTTAATTGAAACTTAGTTGTTTAGGTACTGTGATTTATAGCGGTTCAGTTGTATGTATGATAATTACGCAATTTGTAAAATGCACAAGTAGTTGGTAATAGCAATAACTAGACTTCATCTTTAGTTATATTTTGTACATAAGGTACTGTTTCTAATCTTGCCAAATGTAATATAGTTTCTTTTTCATCATTTGAGCTAACTTTATTAAATCTGATTCCGTTAGGCAATCTATAGAACCATGTTCGAATCCCATTAGTAGCAGTTTCTAGTAGTTAACTCCATTAATCTAGTTTAAATAAGTTAGTTTAAATTCGAACTTGAAGAACATTTAGCGTAAGTTTAGCATTTTCATTAATCTTGTACGTTAATCTCCTTTAGCGAATTAAAAGCATGCTCGCTCATGGAATAAGGCTCGAAACGATTCCCCGCCTCGTAAATAATTAATCCAATAACTAAAAAAGGCCAGAATTGGCCAAGCATGTAATTTAATTAGCATGTATTTTCTTTCTTCTATTTTTTAGAGACAAACATAATAGAAATGTAGTCGTTGTAGGTTTATCCTTTCAAATAATGAGACGAGCCTCGCCAAATAAAAATGCAAATCACGGGGCCCTCAATAATTGATCATAATAAATACTTAGAATTTGGGAAGGACTGTTTAGTGAATTTCACTACCTTCCCCAAAGATAATAACGCGTCAGACTCTTTAGGCGCGACTTAATTAAATTACATTCTTAAATTCGGGTGCGCATTTATGTGACCCAAATTCAAATCTCAACGGAGTCGAAATGTGTTAACAACTACGGGTGCATTGATTGTGACGTGGTTTGAGATGCATTTTCACGACGTTGCAATTCTATAAAAAAATAAATGATAATAATAAAAGCGGTTTAAAATTAATAAAAGCACATAAGTCATAACATGTATTTAAATCAGATATTTAGCCATTATAACAATTTAAGCGACCGTGCTAGAACCACGGGATTCGAGGGTGCCTAACACCTTCCCTCGGGTCAACAGAATTCCTTACTTAGAATTTCTGGTTCGCAAACTTCATTTGGAAAGTCGAATACTTTCCTCGAATTGGGATTCAAGATAAACCGGTGACTTGGGACACCAAAAGCCAAACCTTTCCCAAGTGGCGACTCTGAATTAAATAAATAATCCCATTTTCGAATATTGCCACTTAAATTGGAAAAACTCCCTCGCATATTTACCCTTTGGGGCGGGCGCGCAAAAGGAGGTGTGACACTGAGTGCGTCTCCGTCTTTGATCAGTGCTCCCACCACGAAAGGCTCCTCGCGAAACTCCTTTTGCATTTTGGAAGGTGGAAGGATCTCCCCCTTTGAAGAATCAACTATATCCAATGGGGCAACGGGATTAACCTGAATCTCCGTCCTCTGTTCATCACGGGTCCCAGCTCGAGGTCCCTCCAAACCGCCTGTCAAGGGTGTGCCAGATCGGGGGGAACTCTAGCCAACTATCAATTTAAGGTCAGTGTTCGATACCCCATCCACTGCATCACCACCACGAATCTGAGCCACGCCAGCATCAAACTCCTATCCGGAAGCATCTATTCCCACGACCCGAGGATCAATCAACCCCAAACACTTTTCGAAGGGTGCCGAGAAGTTGCTTTCTCCCTCACCTTCAGCATGAGGATTTCTCGTCGCCCCGCATACTGGAGCCAATGGGTCAACTTTGGAATCCTCCACTCTGATCCTCTTGGGATCCGGTGGCTCAACCGATAGGCTCTCCTGCCTCTTCCTCTCCTCGTCATACATCAGAATGTCCCCTCCAACGGACAGCACCTCCCTCATCAGTAGGATCCCTCCTAGACCTGCATAGATGCAGATGGTAAAATGCACGATATTGAGAAAGCTACTAACAGCAAGCTACATCAAAATGCACGGATGCATCAAGACTCAAGGCTTACCAGGGCATCCAGCCTCCCACCGAGATCGGGATAAATCCCGCTACGCTTGGTCGGTATACGGGCAGATTGAGTGCAAACAACCAACCCAATGCTAAAGGTCCGGCACCGTGCCAGGATAGATCGCTGCGGCCAAAAAGATAAGAAAGGTACAGTTAGATGTATGAAGAAAAATTATCAATAAAGGACAAGGGCACCACGTCTACTTACGCTCAGCGTTCCACTTCTTAGGGAACGACATCTTTTCTGCTGGAATCAGATCAGACGTCCTCACTCGGATGAATCGGCTTAACCACCCATCATCCTCAAACTCCTCGGTAGGGGCAAAAAGGTACCTCGAGACTCGACAGTGAAGCTTAATTAAGCCTCCGCGAAGCAGACGAGGGCTATACATCCAGATCAAATGATTCAGGGTGAAAGGCATTCCCTTTATCATGCTTGAATAATGCCTAATAATATAAACCACGGGCCAGAACGAAGGATGGACTTGACTTAGAGTTACCTGGTAACTCCAGCAGAAGTCGAGAATCACGGGATCGATTAGGGGCGAGGATGGCCCCACCGGCCCCAAAGAGAATAGGTAGGTGTACACACTCAGAAAGCCGGCTTTATGAGCCATAATATCCTTATCCCGAGCGAGAATCTCCACGAGCACGGTATCTTCCCAGCAGCAATCTGCCTTTGCTCTTTTGATGTCCGTTATAGAGCTAATATATCGAGTTACAGGCTCGCGACGCCTTGACTTCGAGGAAGGTCTCTTGACCCTAAAATCAAAGGTCATCACAAAGGGTCCCGGAATGCATTCCTCGGCATGAGGGGGGGACTGGCCACTTCACCTCAAGGGAAAAGCGAAGAAGATGAGCCTGTAGCCTTCTGGGAAGCAGAAGTGGAAATATTCGTCATCCTAGGAGAAAATCTGAGGAAAGAAGAAAAAAGGGGTTGCGTCCCTGGGAAAGAGTGAGAACGAAGGGAAACAGACCTCACTAAGGGTTTTGAACACAAGATGGAATCTAGAAAGGAAGAGATGGGTATTTATAAAAGCATCATGGGTATATTAAAGGAAGCCAACCGCCACAGTCAATGCTAAAATCTGCAGGAACGGTGTGCGTAATGCGCCTTAATACCTTGTATCCATTCGCAAGGGCAGCAGGGGTTTCAGAACCGTTTCTTATCATTTCTTGTCGTCTTCACTGTAAGAAACGCGGAGACTATCTGTATGCGGCGAATCCGGGGGCCTGATTCCCCTGCCATAGAACCATCTAGCGGGCATGCCCCTCGAAGCTCGAAGCCAAGGTCGAGACTCATCCTCGATGTTCGATACATGTCGGTCCGAAGGATATCGTATTCTAATAAGTACATCAAGCTACTACAGGCACAAAGGAAGTTCCCAAGGCACGCGGCTTAACCTGACATGGCTGGTCTATTCGGGGCCTATTTTCAAGATGTCATGTCTAGCCGTCCTATCTCTATAACTTTACAGTTAATACGTTCTGTACCATAACGGGTTCCCCTCCTATATAAAGGGGATCCCCATTACTTTGTAGGCTCGGCTGATATTTTTCCATTTTCTCCACGAGTGCAATAATCTCTCTCTCTCTCTCTCTCTCTCTCTCTCTCTCTTTTCTTTCTAACTTACTTGTCCTCACTGGCCTGAGGTCACCTTAATATCCATCGCTCTCTTACTTGTTCTTCATCATATAGCTTAGTATTGGCCGTAAGGAGCCTTGTTTAATTATATCTTCAATTGTTATCCCATCCCCGACTATCCCCGATAGCTCGAACTTGACCCTAACGCCCCGAGGTCCCCATCGGCCAAACCTACACCCGGGCAGCAGGCCCTTCGGTTCGATTACTATCTCATTTTAGCTTACATTTAATCATTAAACTCTATATTATTAGCATCAATTGCGCTAACAACTAGCTCGGGAATAGATCATATATTTTTAGAATCCCATTTAGAAATTTAATTGTTGTTACCATTTCCACGGTAAACAGTTTGGCGCCCACCGGGGGGCTAAAAATAATAGTGATTATTTTCTTGCTGGTTCCATTGCAAAAACGCACGTTATCTTTCAAACTTTTTCTCGTCCAAAGATCTCTTCTTTCAGGACAAAGCGCCTGACTCGACTAGTGAAATGTGAAGCCGAAACCTCAAAGGCGACAGAAAAAATGGCGCGGCCGACCTAGAGGCCGGTGTCCACATGATTACTGGGGGAGCCAACATTCCCCAAGGACCCATGTCATAACGAGCGAAAACATCCACTATAGAGGAGGGACCGGCCCGAGAACGCTTACCTGGAGAAACCCTCGTATTCAGCGAAGAGGATCTCGAAGCTATGATGGAACCACACAACGACGCGCTAGTAATCTCGTTTCTCTCAAACAACACCAGAATAAAGCGCGTTCTTATGGATCCAGGCAGCTCGGTCAACATAATCAGGGCAGAAGTAGTAGAACAGCTAGGGCTACTCAATCAAGTTGTTCCCACCCCTCGGGTCCTTCACGATTTCAACATGATCAGAAAGGAAATGAAGGGAGAAATCACCCTCCCGATCGACACGTCTGGCACAACCTAGAATACCGAGTTTTAGGTCATCGACGGTGACATGAGATACAACGCCCTACTTGGCAGGCCTTGGATACACAACATAAAGGCGGTGACCTCGACCTTGCACCAAGTGATAAGGTTTCCCACCAGGGATGGCATCACGACCATACAAGGAGAACAATGGGCAGTGAGGGAAATGTTTGCGGTCCACCACAAGACGCCAACCCTCGCATGCCCGGCCTTGGACGAGGGGGGAAGCGTGCGGACCCTTGAAGACAACGAGGTTGACTTCTTCACACCCCTAACCTTTGTCGCCCTCGAGGAATCTGGCGCGACCAAGTCAATAGTCGAAGAGCTGGAGCAGACTGTCTCGATCAAACACCTCCCGGATCGCAAGATATACTTGGGGATGGGGCTGACCCCCAAACTTAGGGCAGGGTTTATTCAATTCCTTAGTAATAATATCGACTATTTCGCTTGGTCCCATTTAGATATGACAGGTATCCCATCAGAGATAATCGTCCACAAACTAAGCGTTGACCCCAAATTCAAACCCGTGAAGCAAAAGATAAGACCGCAGTCTGAGATAAAGCATGCCTTCATCAAAGAGGAAGTGGCGAAACTCCTTAAAATCGGATCCATCAGGGAGGTAAAGTATCCTGAATGGCTAGCTAATGTAGTGGTAGTGCCAAAAAAGGGGAATAAGCTAAGGATGTGCGTAGACTATAAAGATTTGAACAAAGCGTGCCCAAAAGATTCCTTCCCATTGCCTAATATCGATCGCCTGATCGATGCTACGGCCGACCACGAGACCCTCACTTTCCTCAATGCCTACTCAGGGTACAATCAAATCCAGATGAACCCCGAGGATAGGGAAAAAACTTCATTTATCATTAAATATGGTACGCATTGTTATAACGTAATGCCCTTCGGGCTAAAAAATGCGAAAACAATATACCAACGGCTAGTTAATAAAATGTTCGAACACCAAGTAGGAAAATCTATGGAGGTATATATTTATGATATGCTAGTCAAGTCCCTGCACGCAGAGGACCATCTGATCCATTTGCAGGAAACCTTCGACATCCTTAGAAGTGCGCCTTCGGAGTAGGCTCGGGAAAATTCCTGGGCTTCATGGTCTCAAACAGGGGGATCGAAATCAATCCTGACAAAATAAAGGTCATCGAAGAGATTACGGTGGTGAACAACGTAAAAGCCATTAAATGGCTAACAGGGCGGATCGGGGCCCTGGGCAGATTCATATCGAGATCGTCGGACAAAAGCCACCATTTATTTGCCCTACTCAAAAGAAAGAACAACTTTGAATGGACTCCAAAATGCCAACACACCCTGGAAGAACTCAAACAGTACCTGTCCAGCCCGCCTTTGCTGCACACACCCAAGGAGAATAAACGCTATACCTATACCTGGCCGTATCCAAAATAGCAGTTAGCTGTGTACTGGTCTGAGAAGAGCACGGTACGCATATTTCTATTTATTATGTAAGACAAACCTTGGGGGACACCGAAACCTGGTACCCCCATCTGGAAAAATTGGCTCTTGCACTAATAAGCGCCTCGCACAAACTGAAGCCTTACTTTTAGTGACACCGTATCTGCGTCCTATCAACTTATCCCCTCTGGAGTGTAGTGCATAAACCTGAGTTGTCAAGTTGATTGGACAAGTGGGCCATCGAACTCGGAGGGTATGACATCGAGTATCAACCTCGGACGGCCATTAGGTCCCAAATCCTGGCGGATTTTGTCGCCGACTTCTCGCCAACCCTCGTGCTCGAGGTAGAGAAGGAGCTTTTATTAAAATAAAGCACATCCTCTGGGGTATGGACCCTGTTCACAGATGGTGCCACAAACGTAAGAGGATTCAGACTCGGTATAGTCCTAAAGCCGCCTGTCGGCGGCATAATCAGGCAATCCATAAAAACCACAAAGCTGACTAACAATGAAACCGAGTATGAGGATATGATTCCAGGTTTGGAGTTGGCCAAAAGTTTGGGAGCCGAGACTGTCAAGGCAAAATGCGACTCGCTCCTCGTGGTAAGACAAGTAAACGAAAGCTGCGAAGCCCGAGATGACAGGATGCAAAGGTATCTGGACAAAATCCAAATCGCATTACGTCGCTTCAAAGAATGGACCTTAGTCCATATACCTCGAGAGCAAAATTGTGAGGTTGATGCCCTCGCGAACCTAGGATCTTCCGCTGAAGAAGAAGACCTTCTCCCTGGAACCTTCGTCCAACTATTCAAATCTGTGGTCAAGAAAGGTCACGCGGAAATTAACTCCACCAGCCTGACATGGTATTGGAGAAACAAATACATCGTTTATCTGAAGGACGGGAAGCTACCCACGGATCCAAAAGAATCAAGGGCCCTGCGAACCAAAGCGGCCCCAGTTCTCACTCGACGAAAATGGTGCTCTCTACAGGAGAACTTTTGATGGTCCCCTGGCGATATGCCTGGGACCGGGCGACACAGATTATGTGCTCCGGGAGATCCACAAGGTCACCTGCGGAAATCACTCCGGGGCAGATTCCTTAGTCCGAAAAGTGATCAGAGCGGGCTACTATTGGGACAGCATAGAAAAAGATGTCAGGGAATCCGTCCTAAAATGCGACAAGTGTCAGAGGTTCGCTCCCATGATCCACCAGCCCGGGTAGCAACTGCATTTCGTTTTATCACCATGGCCATTCATGAAGTAGGGGATGGACATTGTCGGTCCTTTGCCGACGGGGCCAGGTAAGGCTAGATTCATTTTATTTATGACTGACTATTTTTCAAAATGGGTGGAAGCGCAGGCCTTCGAGAAAATAAGAGAGAAGGAAGTCATCAATTTTATATGGGAACACATCATATGTCGGTTCAGGATCCCGTCTGAATTAACATGCGACAACAGGAGGCAATTCATCAGGAGCAAGGTAACACAGTTCCTTGAAGACAACAAAATCAAGAGAATCCTGTCGACTCTATACCACCCGTGTGCGAATGGACAAGCTGAATCTACAAATAAAACCATTATTCAAAGCTTGAAAAAGAAGCTGGAAAGCACCAAGGGAAAATGGAGAGAAACGTTGCCCGAGGTGCTGTGGGCATATCAGATAACTCCAATATCAAGCACCGAGGAGACACCTTTCTCCCTAGTGTATGGTGTCGAGGCACTGATACCGGTGGAGACCGGGGAACCAAGTGCCAGATTTCGACACACTAGCGAGGGATCAAAGAACGAAGCCATGGCAATGGCCATCGAGCTGCTCGACAAAAGACGGGAAGCCTCGATGGTTCGGATGGCTGTCCAGAAGCAGAAAATCGAAAGATACTACAATAGAAGAACGAATCTCCGATACTTCGGAATCGGAGACTTGGTCCTAAGGAAGGATACTCTCAATACCAAAAACTCTAATGAAGGGAAGCTGGGTCAAAATTGAGAAGGACCGTACCGTATTCTTGGGATAGTTGACAAAGGATCCTATAAACTTGGTACCATGGAGGGCGAGCAGCTTCCGAGTAATTGGAATGTATCGATGCTTAAGCGGTATTACTGCTAGGGCGGCCGGATGAGGAACCCCACACATATCCTCGAGCAAACGTCACACTCTTTTCCTTCGACCAAGTTTTTTATCCCGACACGTGTTTTTGCCAGCAAAGTTTTTAACGAGACGACGTCCATACATCTCCCAATAAGGATTCGAAGAGCCTGCATGATTTCATTTGCAATCAACCCCGCCTCGGGAAAAAGATGAATAAGGCTCCGATAGGGAACAACAAATCAGGTCGAACGGCCTAAGGAGCTGCACTCGTGCGGGCCGACCTCGCAAAAATAAAACAGCATATATTTATGCCAAGCAATAAAGAATATCTTTCGGCATCTCGTACTCTAGAAAAGGGGATTTCAACATGCCCACGGCAAAGGCCTCTCCACCAAACGCATCCAGTGATACTCGGAGACTTAGCGCCAGCAATTCAGCACTCGCACGACCCCAGGGTCGGAACTCCGCGTTCATAAAGCCCCTACAAGGCAATTTCGAGCTCACAAAAAGTGGTCTTCAAGCTTAAACAAACTCGATAACTCTGAGATTGTCATTAATCGCCATGCGCTATAAAACCCAAAACTGTAAGACCCCTATCAGGCAGACTTGGCGTAACCAGATCTATTCTATATTACAACAAAAACTGTAAGACCTCAACAGGCATGACAAACTGTAAGACCTCAACAGGCATGAAAATCCCGAAGTTCAGGCTATACGTCGCATTTGTAAGAGTCCCGAAAGGGCATACCCTCGGTGTAGACGCATGAACTAGCACTCGGGATCAAAATGGCTCAGACCAAACACATATGACTACGGTCAAAACGGCTGATACAGCCAAACTAATGCGACTCGGGGATGCCCGACCGTCGCTAAACAAAAATCGCATGCCACTACTTTGAATATACTTCAGAAAGAACCTGTTAAAACAGGCTTCCCTCAATAGGCAAAAACGAACTTCGACCATGTCAGTTCCAAATCACAAGGCTTCGACCTACTCAACCTACGAGCTATGAACCTTCCGAGGTGCTCAAACATCGCCGATAAAGACTTGAAATCGAGGTTCTTCCAGAACCGACGACGAATTAGGCAAAATTATTTCAAAAGACCTTAACGAGCGGAAAATAAAGCCTACAGATAGCCCAGGGGAAAAATAGCGTAAGACCCATTGTCGCCAGCCAAACGAGCCTCCGGGCCGCACATCGAAAAGTCTCTATGACCAAAACAGCATAAGAGCCATTATCGCCAGCTTAAAAATTGACAACTTGAGGACTAAAATGAGCTCCAGTCGTAACCCGATTCGGAGACTAGATCCAAAATAGTTAACTATGCAAGCCTCCGGGACACATATTAAAAGGTCTCAACGACCAAAATAGCATAAGAGGCACTATCGCCGGTCTGAAAATTCTTAAGGGTCAATTAAAGCTCGAATTGCAATGCGACTCAGAGACTGGACCCGAAATAGTTAAACCACAACATGCCTCAAGGGCCGGCATAAAAGCTACTATCGACCAGCCGAGTAAGCCTCCGGGCCACGTGCCTGTAAGGTCACTTCGACCTGAAATACAAAAGGTCATTGTTGCTCGCCCATGAAGGCAGGAAAGAACTTTAGGGTCAATTAAAGCTCTAATCGTGACTTGACTCGGAGACTGAACCCAAAATGGTTGAAACAGCAAAATTCCCAAGGGCAAAAGATAAGAACCGTCATCACCCGACCGCGCGGGCACGGGAGAGCGAAAATCAACAAGGCTCAGGACAAACCCAGCTTGGAAGCCCAACACAAGACGGCAGCGCAAAAGCGTGAGATCCCTCATGGCAGTTCACGTCGGAGGCCGAATCAACTAGCCAAACGACAATTCCCAAGCCAGCCCTAAAGGGCCAAAGGGCTATATCGCAGGTCTAAAGGTTTTTTCGTTGATCGCTGCTGAACTCAAAACAAAAAGGGAATAAAGGAAACAAAGTTGAGGAATTTTCCTCATACATATGCCAAAATAAAAATATTGTACAACAAACAGGGAAATCAAAAGGAAAAAATAGTAGATCCTAATCTATCGCCGAACCGACGGCCCCAGAGGTTGCATCTAGGCGATTACAAATCCCCCGATGGCCCCTTCTCGACGGCGTCCCCCCTCTCCAGGGATCCACCACCATTTTTAACCCCACTCGAGCTGCCTTCCAATATGCCCTCAATGGTTATCCCTGGGGAACCCAGACAAGTGTGATCCACGGTTCGAGGAAAAATTGGGCCAGCCCCCTCGAACGCCTTCTCAATGCAGGAATCTGCGACAACTGCTCCTCCCCAATGCAAAGATACAAGCACCTCAGCCTCAACTTTGATCCAAAGCAATGCAGCACCAACTTAGAATAAAGGCTCTTATACGTGCCGTTATCCTCCTTCGCGCCCTGAAGTTGACACTCAATCAAGGTAACTCTCTCCCTGAGGTTGTCCCTTTCAGAAGACACCTCATTCATATGCCGGCTAAGCTTGGAGATTTCAGCATCCCTGGCCCGAAGCTCCCCTCTCAGCAGGGCTTTTCCTTCTCAAACTGCATAGATCGGGGCACGAAGAGTTAAAAGCGGTAAAATTTAACAAGGTCTCAAATGATAGCGAAAACAAGGGATGGATAACCTGTTTGGTGAAAAAGTCTTTCTCACGCTCACAAAGACTTACCTCATCCTAATACTGGGCGAGGGCCTAGTTATAAAGCTCCTCGTCCTGAAACCGCATAAAAAAGATAAGAGGATAAAGGGCAGAGCAACCTAAAGTAGCAGATAAGGCTAGATGAAGTTACCCGCTCACAAAGCCTGCCCATCTCGCCAAAAATAAATGAGGCGTTGACCTCGGAATTACCCTCAAGAATGATCGTCGGCCTCCCAAGTGCGTCTTTGCCTTTGATCAGTGCTCCCGCCACGAAAGGCTCCTCGCGAGACTCCTCTTGCATTCCGGAAGGTGGAAGGATCTCCCCCTTTGGAGAATCAATGATATCCAACGGGCCAACGGGGTTAACCTGAATCTCCGTCCTCTGTTCATCACGGGTCCTAGCTCGAGGTCCCTCCAAACCGCCTGTCAAAGATGTGCTGGATCGGGGGAACTCCGGCCACCTATCAATTCAAGGTTAGTGCTCGATACCTCATCCACTTCCTTACCACCACGAATCTGAGCCATGCCAGCATCAAACTCCTGTCCGAAAGCATCTATTACCACAGCCCGAGGATCAATCAACCCCAAACGCTCTTCGAAGAGTGCCGAGAAATTGCTTTCTCCCTCACCTTCAGCACAAGGATTTATTGTCGCCCTGGATACTGGAGTCAATGGGTCAACCTTGGAATCCTCCACTCTGATCCTCTTGGGATCTGGTGGCTCAACCGATAGGCTCTCCTGCCTCTTTCTCTCCTCGTCATGCATCAGAATGTCCCCTCCAACGGACGGCACCTCCCTCATTAGTAGGATCCCTCCCAGACCTGCTTAGATGCAGATGTTAAAATGCATGGTACTGAGAAAACTACTAACAGCAAGCTACATCAAAATGCACGGATGCATCAAGACTCAAGGCTTACTAGGGCCTCCGGCCTCCCACCGAGCTCGGGATAAATCCCGCCACGCTTGGTTGGTATACGGGCAGATCGAGTGCAAATGACCAACCCAACCCTGAAGGTCCGGCACCGCACTAGGGTAGATCGCTACGGCTAAAAAGACAAGAAAGGCAGAATTAGATGTATGAAGAAAAATTATCAAGAAAGGGCAAGGGCACCACGTCTACTTACGCTCAGCGTTCCACTTCTCAGGGAGCGACATCTTTTCCGCTAGAATCAGATCAAACGTCCTCACTCAGACAAATCCGCTTAACCACCCATCATCCTCAAACTCCTCGGTAGGGGGCAAAAGGGGACCTTGAGGCTCGACAATGAAGCTTGATTAAGCCTCCGCAAAGCAGATGAGGGCTATACATCCAGATTAAATGGTTCAGGGTGAAGGGCATTCCCTCTATCATGCTTGAATAATGCCTGATCATATAAACCATGCACCAGAACGAATGATGGATTGACTTAGAGTTACATGGTAACTTCGGCAGAAGTCAAGAATCACGGGGTCGATCAGGGGCAAGGATGGCCCCACTAGCCCCAAAGAGAATAGGTAGGTGTAAACACTTAGAAATCCGGCTTTATGAGCCATAATATCCTCATCCCGAGCGGGAATCTCCATGAGCACGGTATCTCCCCAGCAGTAGTCTGCCTTCACTCTTTTGATGTCCGTTATAGAGCTAATATATCGAGTTACAGGCTCGCGACGCCTTGACTTCAAGGAAGGTCTCTTGACCCTAAAATCGAAGGTCATCACAAAGGGTCCCGGAATGCATTCCTCGGCACGAGGGGGAGTGGCCACTTCACCTCGAGAGAAAAGCGAAGAAGATGAGCCCGTAACCTTCTAGGAAGTAGAAGTGGAAATATTCGTCATCCTAGGGGAAAATCTGAGGAAAGAAGAAAAAAGGGGTTGCGTCCCTGGGAAAGAGTGAGAATGAAGGGAAACAGACCTCACTAAGGGTTTTGAACACAAGATGGAATCTAGAAAGGAAGATACGGGTACTTATAAAAGCATCATGGGTATATTAAAGGAAGCCAACCGCTGCAGTCAATGCTAAAATCTACAGGAATGGTGCGCGTAATGCGCCTTAATACCTTATATCCATTCGCAAGGGCACCAGGGGTTTCAGAACCGTTTCTTATCATTTCTTATCGTCTTCACTATAAGAAACGCGGAGACTATCTGTATGCGGCGAATCCAGGGACCTGATTCCCCCACCATAGAACCATCTCGCGGTCATGCCCCTCGAAGCTTAAAGCCAAGGTCGAGACACATCCTCGAGGTTCAATACATGTTGGTCCTAAGGATATCGTATTCTGAATAGTACATCAAGATACGACAGGCACGAAGGAAGTTCCCAAGGCACACGGCTTAACCTGATATGGCTGGTCTATTCGGGGCCTATTTTCAAGATGTCATGTCTAGCTGTCCTATCTCCATAACTTTCTGGTTAATACATTATGTACCATAACAGGTTCCCCTCCTATATAAAGGGGATCCCCATTACTTTGTAGGCTCAGCTGATGTTGCTCCATTTTCTCCACGAGTGCAATAATATCTCTCTCTCCCCCTCTCTCTCTCTCTCTCTTTTCTTTCTAACTTACTTGTTCTCACTGGCCCAAGGTCACTTTAATATCCATCACTCTCTTACTTGTTCTTCATCATATAGCTTAGTATTAACCGTAAGGAGCCTTGTTTAATTATATCTTCAACTATTATCCCATACCCGACTATCCCCGATAACTCGAATCTGACCCTGATGTTGACCCCGAGGTCCCCCATCGGCCAGACCTACACCCGGGCAGCAGGCCCTTCGGTTCGATTACTATCTCGTTTTATCTTACATTTCATCATTAAACTCCATATTATTAGCATCAATTGCTCTAACAACTAGCTCGGGAATAGATCATGTATTTTTAGAATCTCATTTACAAATTTAATTGTTGTTACCATTTTCACGGTAAACAAAACTCACACTTGTAGAATTTTGCATAAAGCTTCTCCTCTCTCAATCTCTGCAACACAACTCTCAAATGCTCTGCATGCTCCTCCTGACTACGCGAATATACCAGGATATCATCACTAAAGACTATGACAAACGAGTCAAGATAAGGCCGAAACACATTGTTCATCAAATGCATGAACACTGCTGGGGCATTGGTCAGCCCAAAAGACATCACCAAGAACTCATAATGACCATATCGGGTCCTAAAACCTGTTTTAAGAATATCCGAGTCCCTGGTCTTCAACTGGTGATAGCCTGAACGGAGATCAATCTTGGAGAACACTCTCGCTCCCTGAAGCTGGTCGAATAAATCATCAATGCGAGGCAAAGGATACTTGTTCTTAATCATTACCTTGTTTAATTGCCTATAATCAATGCACATCCTCATAGTGTCATCCTTCTTATAGAACCGGCGCACCCCAAGGTGACACACAAGGCCGAATGAACCCTTTATCAAAGAGTTCCTGAAGCTGCTCCTTTAATTCTTTCAACTCCATTGGTTCCATATGATACGGCGGAATAGAAATGGGTTGAGTGCCTGGAAGCAGGTCAATACCAAAATCAATATCCATGTCCGGTGGCATGCCCAACAGGTCTACAGGAAACACATCGGGAAAATCCCTCACAACTGGAACAGAATCAATACTGGGAGTCTTTGCACCGACATCCCTCACAAAGGATAGATACGAAAGACAACCCTTCCCAACCATACTCTGGGCTTTCAAGAATGAGATCACTCTATTGGGAACACAATCAGTCACGCCTCGCCACTCAATCTGTGTCATACTCGGCATAGCTAATGTGACTGTCTTAGCATGACAGTCCAGAAAATCACCACACGGAGATAGCCAATCCATGCCCAAAATGACATCGAAATCCACCATACTCAATAATAAAAGATCCCCACAGATCTCCAGACCCCCAATAGTCACCACACACGACCGATACACACGATCTACAACAACAGTATCGCCCACCGGGGTAGATACATAAACAGGTGAAGCAAGAAACTCACGGGGTGTACCCAAATAACAAGAAAAGTATGATGACACATATGAAAAGGTGGAACCGGGATCAAATAATATAGAGGCATCTCTGTGGAAGACTAAAACAATACTTGTAATAACAGCATCTGAAGCAATGCCATCGGGTCTGCCCGGAAGTGCATAGAAACGGGCCTGACCACTACCTGATCGACCTTCAGTTATAGGGTGATCCCTAGCTGACTGGGCGAGTGGTGGTGAAGTAACTGGCGCTGAAGCCGATGACTGATTCACCCGCACGCCTTAAACTGGAACCAACATAGCACATAACCATGCTATCGACTAATTAATAGTGGACTCCCCCACTTGGCTCAAAGCCATAGACCAAAACATACATAATAACTCATAACGCATGTACTTTATTACTGCCATAATACCATGGTGAGATTAAACTCAATCCTTCATAAGCTCGTGGAACACAGACCATCTGGTACTTTATATCTTCTGCAAATCTCACACTCACTCTCATAGTAGTCAAGCCTACTCTCTTGAGCAACCCAAATTCAAATTGTAAAACATATATTTCCCTGGTAACAGAGATCTTCCAATAAATGACACAAGGTATTACGCAAACTTCAGAACAATCCGCAGGAGATAACCTCACCTGTTTTGCCTCAAACTACCATTTTTGTATACCTTCCACCGTTATAAACATTTCGCAGTCACTTAAACTTCCTGAGTCTGAACTTAGACCGCGACATGAAATTTACTCCACTCCCAACTAGGAAACATGGAAAGATTCTTCACACTCCCGTAACTCGGGGCTATACCTCAAATCAAGATGAAAATCGAGCACCTAATAGTCCTTCTATCCTCCAGCAGACCCTTCTCGTCGCTTCCAATTCACATGAATACATCTCGCAGTCACATCAAACTCATCACGTAACTATCCAGTCATCACCTCCCTTAATAGGGACACAACAGAACATATGGATCCAGAAACACGTACTCATGAAGTCAACAGCTCAGGGCTCAAGATATAGGCAAAAATCCGGCCTCGAGTCCTCCAGACTGGCCCGACGTCAACGCACAAAGATCACATATTTCCCCTCGATCAGGGAATCACAAGTCATCGATGCATATCCGATACTGAGCGCTCATGCGCGAATTCCTTTTCAAGATGAATTAAGGACGCCCGATAAGAATTCATGAATGTGAAATTTTTCCTAAAAGTTCTGCAGACTTTCGAGGATAAATACAGACGTCTCTGTACCGATCCGTGAGACTCTACTAAACCTGCTCATGACTCGTGAGACCTATGTAACCTAGGCTCTGATACCAACTTGTCACGACCCTAAATCCGGACCCGGTCGTGATGGCGCCTCTCGTGAAGATAAGGTCAGCCGACACTTTCCATATCCAATTATTAACAATTAAACCATAAGAAATAAATTTAAAGCATGATAAGATAATCCAAAGTTAGTAAAATTGCATAAGTCGCGGAAAATAACCCAACACAGCCCGATACCGGGATGTCACTAGTCATGAGCATCTAACAAAATGGAATACTCCAAATGTATATAACTACAGTTTAATACAAAAACTAAGAACATGTAGAAGTAAGATAGGGAAGAGCTCCGGGCTGCGAATGCCAACAACTACCTAGAGACTCCTCGGATCCGCCTAAGCCGGAAATGATCAGCACTTGGGAGCGGGACCAGATACGCCTGAATCTGCACACAGGGTGCAGGGAGTAAAGTGAGTACTCCAACTCAGTGAGTAATAATCATAAATGAAGACTGAAAGCAGAAAATCACGTAAGGCACAAAAGCATGCTATAATGAGGCAGTAAAAACCCTTTTTTAAAACAGTAAATCAGCGAAAGATAGGTAAAAATCCTTTAACTCAAATTTAACTTCCTGAAAAGCCTTTTTCAACAATTAAGCACATAATTGACAGTCAATTATGGAAAATAAACACATAAGGTTCGCCCCTCGGGCACAGTATCAACAAATCCGCCCCTCGGGCAATATCTCAGAACAGTACCAGCCCCTCGGGCAACATCTTAGAACAATATCAGCCCATCGGGCTCAATCTCACATCACAATGGGTATCCGCACTCACTGGGGGCGTACAGACTCCTAGAGGGGCCCCTTACGGCCCAAGCGCAATATCAAGCCACCTCGTGGCATCATCACTAGGCCCTCGGCCTCATATCAATCAAGCCACCACGTGGCGTACATATCTCAGGCCCTAGGCCTCATAATCAGTATCAAATATTTCCTTACAATATAGGCCCTCGGCCTTACTCAGTTAAAATTCTCACAAGCCACTCGAGCGATAGTAAAACATGATTCTCAGCCCAAAAATATCATTTAAAAGATCATGTAAGTGTTAAAACAGAGTAAACATGGCTGAGTACGAAAAACAGTGAAATATAGCATGATTGAGTTCAAGTATAAAGTCAAAACAGTGAGGAAATACCAGTAAAAATTCCCGAAGGGTTCAAATAGTTGGCACAAGGCCTAAATACGGCATTCAACCCAAATCATGATGATAGCAAATATATTTCAGTCAAATATGCGGTAAAATAGTCATTCGGGATGGACTAAGTCACAATCCCCAACAGTGCACGACCCCACGCTCGTCATCAAGCGTGTGTATTACCTCAATATAGTGCTATGATGTACAATCCGGGGTCTCAAACCCTCAGAACATCATTTACAATCATTACTCACCTCGAACCGATAAAATCTCTAGCTCGCGACCCCTTTGCCCCTCGAATCGGCCTCCACTCGCGTCGAATCTATCCAAAATTAGAACGAGGACGTCAAAATATGCTAAGGAAACGAAGCCCAAGCGAATATAATCAATTTACAACATAAATTCCGAAATTACCAAAACCCGATCCCCATGCCCACGTATCGGAATTCGATAATTTTTACATTAATAATTTCCTTATCTCCCCACGAGTTCATATATATCAAAAGTTCTGAATTCCGACCGCAAATGGTCCTTCAAATCCTCAATCAAAGGTCTAAGTTTCCAAGCCCTAGTTCTTCAATTTTTTGCTTAATTTCCATGATTATTTAGGTGGAATTCACATTAGAATCGAGTTTTAAGTCCAAGAATCTTACCTCCAAGTGATTCCCCTTGAATCTCTCTTCAATCCCCTTCAAAAATCTCCAAAAACGACCAACAATGGAAGAAATAAATCCCAAAATCGCGGACAAGATGACCTTTTAAACCTTCTGCCCAGGCCTTAATTCTTTCTTCGCGAACGTAGTCAATGCCTCGCGTTCGCGAAGCACAAAAATGACTTTGACCAAAAATCCTCTACGCGAACGCGACATGCCCATTGCGAACGTGATGGTTCCTCAGACTTGCTCTTCGCGAATGCACTCCCTCTCTCGCGAACACGATGAACAACTCGACCTCAAACCCAGCTGACCAATTTCCTCTACGAGAACGTGCTCCCCTTCTCGCGAACGCGAAGCACAAACTTCCAGCCCTTCGCGAACGCGTAGCCTTCCTCGTGAATGCGAAGGCTTAAATCCCAGTCGTTATCAACTGACCCTTCGCGAACGCGAGGACCTACTCGTGAATGCGAAGGTCTAAATCTTCTGCAACACACAGTAGTTTTCTGCAATTTTAAACATCATGAAATGGTCCGATTGACCACCCGAAACTCACCTGAGGCCCCCGGGACCTCAAACAAACATGCCAACATATCCCATAACCTCATTCAAACTTGTTCCAACCTTCGGAACGCTCAAAACAACATCGAAATACCAAATTCGCATCGGATTCGAGCCTAAGAATTCCAAAATCTTCTAAATTACGCTTTTGATCAAAAACTCAACCAAACCACGTCCGAATAACCTAAAATATTGCACACACATCCCAAATGACACAACGGAACTATTGCAACTCTCAGAATTCCATTCTGACCCCTATATCAAAATCTCGCCTACCAACCGGAAATCGCCAAAATATCAACTTCGCCAATTCAAGCCTAAATCTACTCCGAACCTCCAAGACTCATTCTGATCGCGCTCATAAGTTCCAAATAACCTCTCGAAGCTATTCGAACCATCGAAACTCACATCCGAGCCCTCTAACACATAAGTCAACATCCGATTGACTTTTCCAACTTAAGCTTCCTCAAAAGAGACTAAGTATCTCAAACCTTACCAAAATCATTCTGGATTCGATACGACCAACCCGATACCACATAACATGGATACACGAAGCATAAAGAAGCAGAAATGGGAGAAACGGAACGGTAACTCATGAGACGACTGGTCGGGTCGCCACATATGTAATCTATAATATTTGCTTATAAATATATTATTTAAAATTTTATGGTATAAACTAATTTTATATTAAATGATTATATAAGAAAGAAATATAAATTATATGTGATGAATATGTAAAAAAGAAAAAAAAGATAGAATTTCTTTAATAGAAATAAGAAAATAAAATTTAAATAAAAGATAATAATATAACATTGAAGAGAGAAAAGAATATAAAATGAAATATTTTTTTTTAAGCAAAAGTTAGAGTAACTTCACTCTATTTTGGAGGAGAAAATAGAGGCAATGGTTAGAGATGGACTTAGCACCATGTTTATCATTTTTCTCAAAATCTTCTCGTCAAAGTCCTTTATATTAGTGCCTCTATTAGAAGGCTACATCGTTGTCCAATCCAAAGCTTGCTTCATATATGGCTAATTTGGAAATTAACAAAATACGTACAAATATATGCAATATATGTTGATGCATAAAAGGTGAAAGTTGTAATAAAATAAAAGTAATGCAGTAAAATGTTAAATAAGAAGAGATAGAAAGAAGGGAGAAGTGTTTTCTTCTTTCACTTTGGTGTATTTTTCCATTGCAATTACATGGCCTTTTATAGGCATAAAAAGTAAATATGATGGACATAAAGTAGGAAATTTAATCTTTAAGTTATTCACAACATAGGCATCCAATGTAGCATCCAATGTAGCATCCAATGTAGTATCCAAAGTAGTATCCAATGTACAAATTATTCATAACACTCCCCTTGGATGTCCATGTAAGATAATGTGCCTCATTAAAAACTTACAACAAAAATATTGGGATGTATATAATTATTTATAATATGCATTGCTTGCTGCCTCATTAAAAACCTTACCAGGAAAATCCAGTGGGACAAAACCTTGGTTAAGGAAAAGAGTGCAGCGTGTAGTTACTCCCCCTGATGAAAAATCACTTAATGTCTCGAAGACGACGCATTCCAATCTTATATATCAGCTTTTCAAATATTGAGGTTGGTAACGCCTTAGTGAACAGATCAGCCAAATTATCACTTGAACGAACTTGTTGTACATCTATTTCACCATTCTTCTGAAGATCATGAGTGAAAAAGAATTTCAGTGAAATGTGTTTTGTTCTATCTCCTTTGATATATCCTCCTTTCAATTGAGCTATGCATGCAGCATTGTCTTCATACAATATTGTTGGAATATTCTCTTTCGAAGAAAGACCACATGTTTGCTGAATGTGTTGAGTTATAGATCTTAACCAAACGCATTCTCGACTTGCTTCGTGAATGGCTATTATCTCTGCATGATTTGAAGAAGTAGCAACCATAGTTGGTTTTGTCGAACGCCATGATATGGCTGTACCTCCACTTGTAAATAAATAGCCTGTCTGAGATCGACCTTTGTGTGGATCAGACAAATACCCTGCATCTGCATAACCAATCAATGATGGCTTGGATTCATTTGAATAAAATAAACCCATATCAATGGCCCCTTGGAGGTATCTGAATATATGTTTAATACCATTCCAGTGTCTTTGTGTTGGCGAAGTACTAAATCTTGCCAATAAGCTTACTAAGAAAGCTATATCTGGTCGGGAATTATTGGCAAGATACATTAATGCCCCAATTGCACTAAGATATGGTACTTCGGCACCAAGAAGCTCTTCATCATTTTCATGAGGTCGGAATGGATCTTTCTTTATATCAAGTGATCTCACAACCATCGGGGTACTCAATGGATGTGCTTTATCCATATAGAATCGCTTTAAAATCTTTTCGATGTATGTTGATTGATGGACAAATATTCCATCTTTCATATACTCAATTTGTAGACCAAGACAAAATTTTGTCTTTCCAAGATCTTTCATTTCAAATTCTTTCTTCAAACAGTCTACTGTTTTTGGAAGCTCCCCAGGAGTTCCAATGATATTTAAATCATCAACATACACGACGATTATAACAAATTCAGATCCAGACCTTTTTATAAAGACACAAGGACAAATTGGATCATTCTTGTACCCTTCTTTCAACAGGTATTCACTCAGGCGATTGTACCACATACGACCTGATTGTTTCAATCCGTATAAAGATTTCTGAAGCTTTATTGAACAAGTTTCTCGAAAACTTTTATATGTTTCTGGCACTTTAAATCCCTCAGGTACTTTCATAAAAATTTCGTTGTCTAATGATCCATACAAATAGGCTGTAACAACATCCATTAGATGCATATCAAGTTTTTCTTGCACTGCCATATTTATGAGATACCTGAAGGTGATAGCATCCACTACAGGAGAATATGTTTCCATATAATCAATTCCAGGCCTTTGGGAAAACCCTTGTGCCACAAGTCGCGCTTTATATCTAACGACTTCATTTTTATCATTTCGTTTTTGCACAAAAACCCATTTATACCCTACTGGCTTTATGCCTTCAGGTGTTCGAACTATGGGTCCGAAGACTTCACGTTTTCCAAGTGAAGTTAACTCTGCCTGGATAGCGTCTTTCCATTTTGGCCAATCATTTCTCTGTTTACATTCATTGACAGATTTTGGTTCAAGATCCTCATCTTGTTGTATTATTTCAACAGCAACATTATAAGAAAAAATGTTATCAATAACAATATTATTTCGGTTCCATCTTTTTCCCGGTTGAGACATAACTTATTGATATCTCTTCATTTTCATTATTTTCAGGTACCTGGACCTCTCCTAGGGTCTTATCATTTGTTACGTCTTGGGGCTCTTCTTGAGCCACTACCTCTGTGTTATGTTCACTTTGATCACTTGCTCCTTTTCTTCTTCGAAGATTTTTATCTTTAGAACCGATTGGTCTACCACGTTTCAAGCATGGCTTAGACTCATTTGCTTTAATTAATTGTCCTGCCGGGATATCAACTCGAATTGGAGCATTAGCAGCTGGAATATGTGACTTAGTCACCCTTGGTAGGTCAGTGAATGCATCTGGCAATTGATTTGCAATATTTTGTAAATGAATAATCTTTTGAACCTCTTGTTCACATTGATTTGTTCGAGGATCTAAATGAGACAGTGATAATGCATTCCAATCTATCTTCTTTTTCAGCTGCTTATTTTCTCCCCATAATGTTGGATATACTGATTCATCAAAATGGCAATCAGAAAATCTTGCCGTAAATAAATCTCCAGTCATCGGCTCTAGATATTTTATAATAGAAGGAGATTCATATCCAACATATATCCCCAACCTTCTTTGAGGACCCATCTTTGTGTGTTGTGGTGGAGCAATTGGAACATATATCGCACAACCAAAGATCCTAAGATGGGAAATATTTGGCTCCTGACCAAAAGCCAATTGCAATAGGGAGACTTTATGATAACTTGTGGGCCTTATCCGCACAAGTGATGTTGCATGCAAAATAGCATGACCCCATACTGAAATGGGAAGTTTTGTTCTCATAAGCATGGGTATAGCAATTAATTGGAGGCGTTTGATCAATGATTCTGCTAGACCATTTTGTGTATGAACATGAGCAACCGGATGCTCAATTGTTATCCCAGTTGAAATACAATAATCATTAAAGGCTTGGGATGTAAACTCACCAGCATTATCAAGACGAATTGTCTTAATTGCATAATCTGGAAATTGTGCTCTTAGCTTTATTATTTGAGCCAACAATCTCGCAAATGCCATATTGCGAGTTGATAGTAAGCACACATGTGACCATCTTGTAGATGCATCTACCAAAACCATATAATATTTGAATGGTCCACATGGAGGGTGAATGGGCCCACATATATCACCCTGTATACGTTCCAGAAAATGTAGGGGATTCCATCCTAACTTTAATAGTTGATGGTCTAATAATTAATTTTCCTTGAGAACATGCAGCACAAGAGAATTCCTTAAATTGAAGAATCTTCTGATTCTTCATTGCATGTCCATGTGAATTCTCAATTATTTTACGCATCATATTAGAACCAGGATGGCCCAACCGGTCATGCCAAATAATAAAATTATCTTGATTAGTAAACTTCTCGTTTACTATGGCATGTGTTTCAATCCTGCTAATACTTGTGTAGTATAAGCCGGAGGAAAGAGCAGGTAACATTTCAAGCACATATTTCTTATCGGCCATTATTGTAGTAATATAAAGATATTCAATCTTTTCATCATTTGTAGTCTCAATATGATAGCCATTTTGGCGAATATCTTTGAAACTTAATAAGTTTCTTTGAGATTTACTACAATATAGTGCTTCATCAATAGCCAAATTTGTTCCTCCTGGTAGTAATAAATTGGCTCTTCCAGAACCTTCAATTAATCTTGTACTACCGGATATTGTATTAACATTCGCTTTTTTCATTACCAAATAAGAGAAATATCTCTTATCTTTTAAAATAGTGTGTGTTGTAGCACTATCCAGAAGACATATATCATCTTTATTAATCTTGAGTCCAACTGAAGACTGGGGAATTTTCATATTCTTCATAAATAAATAAAAAATAATACATCATAGGAAATATGAAAGACAAGCGAAAAAAAAACATTAAGAAATACATTAGGAATGTAGAAACTAGCAACACATGATGCATTAGGAAAATACACTCAAGAAAAATAAATTAGTTGCAAACATAAAAATAACAACTTTTATAGCTTCATTCCCCAGTAAGATGATTAGTTCTTCAGTCAATATCCTCAAAGAAGTCTCCAACTTCTAAATGAGTAATATTTGTTAGGCCTTCAAATTCATCATCTTTATATGCAAGATGTGCTTTAGAATCATATTTATTTGAAGGACCTGCTTCATCATCATTATTTTGAAAGGTCAAGTGTGCCTCCACATTATTTTCTTTTTTCTTGAGGGAGGCTTGATAAAGTTTGACAAAATATTCTGGCGTACGACAAATGCGTGCCCAATGACCTCTCATACCACATCGGTGACACATACTAGCTTTACCTTTTGAATGATTAATTTGAGAACCCTTATTGTTCTCCAATTTATTTCCACCATAATAACGATAATTGTTTCGCCCCCTACCACATCCACGTTTACGACCATGTCCACGACTACGGTAATTATTTTGTTTTCTTTCAAACTTATCATATGTTGCTACAGCATTCGCTTCCGGAAATGGAGCTGACCTAGTGGGACGAACTTCATGATTTTTCATTAATAGAGTATTATTCTTCTTAGCCACAAGTAGGCATGTGATTAACTCAGAATATTTCTTAAAACCTTTTTCATGGTATTGTTGTTGTAGCACTACATTTGAAGCGTGAAAAGTAGAAAATATTTTTTCCAATAAGTCCTCATCTGTGATAGTGTCTCCACATAATTTTAATAGAGAACTTACTTTAAAGATAGCAGAATTATACTCACTTACGGTTTTAAAGTCTTGCAACCTTAAATGTATCCACTCATACCGAGCTTTCGGTAATACCGTAAGTTTTAGGTGGTCATATCGATCCTTCAAATTAATCCATGATTCAAGTGGATCTTTTACGGTTAAATATTCAGTTTTTAACCCTTCATGTAGATGATGACGAAGGAAAATCATGGTCTTCGTTTTATCCTGATTTGATGCTTCATTTCCTTGTATAATAGTATTTCCAAGACTTTTAGCGTCAAGGTGAATTTCAGCATCAAGAACACATGTTAAATAGTTCCTTCTAGTGATATCAAGTGCCACAAATTCAAGTTTTGATAAATTTGACATAGTGAAAACTATCATAAAAGATGAATAAGTTAGAGAAATAATTATAATAATAAACAATTAATGAAAACAAAATGATTAAGGTAAAAGAAATGAAACTAGAGCTATATCATGTTAACAATCTACTATTTCATTTTATTCTTGCCATAAAGTAGAAATTACATACTTGTTTCATTTCACTTTATATTATTGATATATATGTGTTAATAGAATTGAACGTGACTAACATTATTTATATGTTCCAATAAATATAAAGTAATTAAAAAATTATTGTTTGTCAATTCATTTCTCACAGTTCTTCAAAATGCCTTAAAGATATGTTTTGATCCAGGGAGTCCATGACATTAGTGCATAGCTAGTTTGATGACTTTGAGGTCCTCTAAGAGTTGAGCACGGAAGGAAATAGTTATTTAATCACTGCAATGTACTTAAACTATTTAAGATGCCCAAGCGCACAAGTAATCTGCAAACAGTGAGCATATGATATGTACTGCCATAAATAAGATGATTATAATGATACATACCTTAATAAAATATGGCTCAACTTAGCGGGAGTCAAGAATAAAATTAGAACTTCGTGCTGATAACGTGTAATAAAATAAAAGCAATGCAGTAAAATGTAAATAAGAAGAGATAGAAAGAAGGGAGAAGTGTTTTCTTCTTTCACTTTGGTGATTTTTCCATTGCAATTACATGGTCTTTTATATGCATAAAAAGTAAATATGATGAACATAAAGTAGGAAATTTAATCTTAAGTTATTCACAACATGGGCATCCAATATAGTATCCAAAGTAGTATCTAATGTACAAACTATTCATAACAAAAGTCAAAGTTCTTCCTTATTGTGGCAACAGAAGCAAAAAGGTGCAACCACGCTATGCCTTCTTTAATTATCTCCCCTAGCCAGCAACACTCCCTTTTCTCTATTTCACCTCTAATCTCCACTGTTCAACCTCTTCTTAACATTACGCTCAAACCCTTGCATAGAACTCATATTGACTTTGCTCCGATAAAAACTCAGTCAAGTTGCAGTCTTCATCTTGATAATAAGGGTACTGTTAATTCCCAGTGGCAAGATATTCTTGAAGCTATTAAAGCCTCATCCACTTTACAAAATCTTGAAATTTCACGAATAATTGAGCAAAATGGTGGGTTTAAAACCATATCTGATTTTAATCATTTGCTTATCTCTTTGGTTTTAGCAGATGAGTTTGAGTTAGCCTTGAAACTAAGCTCATTATCTTATGCATTAGCACCAGATGGTAACACATACTCAATTTGGGTCAGTTTGTACTGCAAAAAAAATGACCCTGAAACAGCCAAATCCATTTTAGGTAACATGTTGAAAGATGGGTTTCAACCCAAAGTTGCCACCTTTACAACTTTAATCAATACTTTTTGCAAAGGTGGAAAATTGCAAAAAGCTTATGAGGTTTTTGAAGTCATGGGTCAAATTGGATGTGAACCCACAATTTATACTTACAACTGCTTGCTTAAAGGTTTGTGCTTTGTTGGTAGAGTGGAAGAAGCTTATGAGTTGCTTTTGAATATCAAGAAATCTAATAAAAAACCTGATCTTTATACTTATACTGCTGTTATGGATGGTTTTTGTAAGGTTGGTAGGTCTAATGAAGCACTAGAATTGCTTGAGGAAGCTCTTGAAATGGGGCTGATACCTAATGTGGTTACTTATAATACTTTGTTCAACGGGTATTTTAAAGAAGGAAGGCCTTTAGATGGGATTAAATTGTTGAAAAAAATGAAGAAACAAAATTGCGTGCCTGATCATATAACTTATAGTACATTGTTACATGGGTTGTTGAAATGGGGAAAAATTAGAGCTGCTTTGAAAATTTATAAGGAGATGTTAAATCTTGATTTTGAGGTGGATAGAAGGATGATGAATTCCTTGTTGAGAGGGTTATGCAGGCAATCTAGGAAGGAAAAAGAGTTGTTAAAAGATGCATATCAAGTGTTTGAAAGAATGCAGAGCCGAAGGTTGGTTGTTGATCCTGTTGGGTATGAGTTGGTCATTGAAGCTTTTTGTAGTGGTAAGGAGTTGGATAAAGCACTGGAGAGTTTACATGAGGTTGTTAGAATTGGGTATTCTCCTAAGGCATTCACTTTCTCTAATGTTATTCGTGTACTTTGTTTGGAGGGAAAAGTTGATAAGGCATTGTTAGTTTTTATTCTCATGCTGAAAGTTGGAAAATCTACCAGTAGTGTTCCATTTAGCTTGTTGATCAATGAGCTGAATCAACAAGGAAAGCCATTGACTGCTTGTTACTTGTATGGTGTTGCATTGAAAAGTGGGGTGGTGCCAAGAAATAAACCTGGGGTATATATGCGTGGGAACGAGGTATTCAACCCTGGAAGTGTATTGACTCCATTGTCACTGTGTGCTTTTTCATGAATGAAATAGGTCTGAATGGCGGGAATTGATATAGAGGATTCATATAGTCGACATGTTAGGAATTGAGGCTTAGTTCATTGTTGGTGGCGAGCTTTATTATAAAGAAATATCTAGTATATTTACTATTTAGCATAAGAAAAATTGCTGCAATTACTGGTGTATCTGCTGGCTGTTCAAGAAAAGAGAAATGTATTGCTTACACTCCCCTTTGTTAATGGTCATGTAGTTTTATCAGTGATATAAGAGCACTTCAACATTTACTGTTTTTTTTTTTTTTTTTTTGCTAATGAAAGGGTAGTCTATTATATTAAAAGCATAGAAGTTTTAGTTGTTACATTACATAGGGATAGATCGCATTGCAGTTTTTCCTGATTTGTCTTAATAAAAACTTGTAAAATAAAAACCGGAGGTGTTTCCCAGTATATAATACTATCTTCCTCCATTGTTATTTGTTGCCTAGTGCTTCCATATTTTGCCAGAGCGTCAGCTACAACGTTGCCTTCCCGATATACATGTGTTATTTCTGCCACTCCAATAGTATCAAGAAGATAACTACAATCATGAAGAAGATGTGAGTAGCAACGTTGTTCATCTTTAAATAAATTACATAAAACCTATGAATCTGTTTCCACTATATGATAACAGCTTTGTCTCCTTTATTACATTAGCTGATATTTGCTCTTTCTTTCTAGTAGCAAGCTTGCACCAGCCATACCATTGTCAAGCAGAATTCTTGTTAAGTAGGATTGCCCTTAAGATAACCACTATGCAAATATACATTCTTTTTCAACAAAATACAGAACTTTAGGAGGGGAATTTTTTTCTTCATTTCCTCTTTCGTTTTCCTTTTTTACATTTCTTTTCCAGGAGAGGGGTTGGGGGTAAATAAGAAAAAGAAAAAGAAGCCATATTAACATCTCCCTCAGGATCTCGATTAGGGAACACTACTCAAACCAAATAGAAACCATATCTACAAAATGTTATTTCTCACATCTTCTTCCTTGAGGAAAGGGAAGGTGGAAAGCCACAAGTTTATCTTCTATATCTTTTCATGTAAAAAGGGAAGGCCCCAAAAAAGAAAAAAGAAAAAAAAACAATAATGAAAAAATGCTCTCTACAAACAATCAAAATCCTTCAACACTAGATCTCCGAACAGATGAAGATGATGGCCTCCGGCTTTCCAGTCGATCAAGGTCCTCCATGGAGAGGTTGGAGGAACATGAAGGTAGAGACAAGAATGGAGCAGCAGTCCTTGTGGGAGAAATAGATAGAGGGTGCATCGGTGGTGACGGGGAGAAGCTTAACCGTGGTGCTGGTGTAATGATTCCGTTTAAGCTCGGAGACTTTGACATGTGTTTTACACTAATTGCCCCTGGCTCTTGCAGAGGAAACCTAGAAGGGTACTTCATCACTTGTATAGTCTTGAGTTGCTCCACTATAGTTCTCATGGTGGGCCTTCCAGATGGATCCTTTTGCAGACATCTTTGAGCAATATCAGCCACTGTCCTTGCTGCTTTCGCAGGGAACCGACCTTTTAACTGAGGATCCATGATTAGCGATAATCTACCGTCATCAGCTAGGAAAGGCCTGCTCCACTTCACTAAATTCCTCTCCTCTTTTGGATGCCGACTGTCTAAATTCTTCCGGCCAGTCAGCAACTCAAGAAGAACAATCCCAAAACTCCAAACGTTGCTCTTTGGGGTTAACAATCCTCGCTCCAGAGTCTCTTCAGAGAGATTTCCCAGAGCCTGAAAAAGTCAAGGTTATTAACAAGAAAGTTTTAGGATCTCTGAAGAAGTCAGGAAAATGTGAACAACTGCAAGCAAAACACCTGTCAAATTGCCAATTAGACCTAGAGAGACTGATACAAACACGATTATTTTTTTCAGAAGGCACAAACACAATTTTTTCGCAAAAAGATATTAATCTATACGGCAAGATGCACAGGCCTCGTGGTTACTCCTATTAAAAGCCACATCCAGTATACATGACTCAACTATTATATGGAGCATGCACAGCACAAGGGTTTATCTGTGAGTAATACTTTGAACAAAAGCAATTCTCTTTTCTTCAAACCTTCCTACGACATAGTTAATGGCATCAGATCTAACTCCATGCTGACCCCCCAAACTTGGTTGACGAGGAATCCTTTCTAACGAACAAACAACCCCCCCCCCCATACAAACCTAGGAGCTAAGACCGGCCTTTTAACAGAGAAAAAATGTTCTGCAACTATTAACAGAGGAAACTTACAGCTGAACTGCAAGATATGTCTGTCTCTTGTATATGTGTAATGCATCCATATCCCGAAAGCTTTGCACTAAAATCCTTATCTATTTGTATATTTGCAGTGGAAAATTCATGGAACATTGCCTGTTACGGAAAATAAGAAACTTAGCAAACTATGTGACTAGCATAGGCCCAAGCCCAATAACAAAAGCTGGAGATTCTTAGTAAGAGAGATACAGAGGTGACACGGTATATTACAAGGTTGCATATGGAAAATAAAAGGTAACTCTCATTAGACTACAGATTCAGGAAGCAGCATTGACACCTGGAAAGGTCCTTCCTCATGCAGGAATGTGAGACCTTGAGCAGCACACAATGCAATTTTCGTTCGAGCATTCCAGTCCATCGGGGGACCATCTGACCTCCCAAACAAAAGCCGGTCTAAGCTTCCATGGAAAAGCCTCTCATAAACCAACATTCTGTGGTCGGAACCTTCCCGTGCATGAAAACCAATCAGTTTACAAAGTGACGGATGTTGTAAAGAAGCTAGTGTGTTGGCCTCAGTTACAAATTCCTTTAACCCCTGGAAAAGCCAAAAAGTAAAAGATAGTAAGCCTTCCAAAACTCATAGGGATCGTTTGGTATGAGGTATACGAAGGTATAGGGGTGGTATAAAAATTTAATACCACATTAACACTCTGTTTGGTTAGCAAACCAGGTATAAGTTATCCCGGTGTTAATTTTAATACCGGAATAACTTATACCTTATAGAGGGTGGGGTAATTAGCACCGGTATAACTTATACCTTCTTCTTATAAATTATGCAATTGTTATTCTTAATACAACATACCAAACAGTGAATAAACAACAATCCCAGCATAACTTGTCCCAACATAACTTATACCGGCATAACTTATACCGGCATAAGCCGTATTCCAACCAAACGACCCCATAAAGAATTGCCAATACCTGCCAAATTGCATCCTAAATTTAAACCATGGAATCAGACAGTTTTTGCCCTCACATGATGGAAGAACCAAAGTCACCAATCTAACCAAATATGAGCCATCCCAAACTTACATATCACATGGCAATCAGATGAAAGATCCCCCCCCCCCTAAACAAAAACACAGAGGGGGATTACAAAAGATGATGAACAGACAAGATAATTCAAAGTCAATAAGTCAAATTGTACATTACCTGCGAAGAAGGATGAAGGCGGGTTACAGTGGCTTCAAGCTTCTTTGTACTAGTGGCATCATCGCCAAAAGAAGCTTTGTAGATAACAGAAGAGAGACCTTCAGACATACATCGTTCAGGAGAGAACCGGTGGCAGGCAGAAGCAATTTCTTCAAACGAGAAGTTCCTGAGTGCTCCGGTAGAAGGCAAGGTTGGAGGCAGTGTAGGAGGCAACGGCAGCGGTCCAGAGGCATTCAAAGGGCCGCTAGCATTCAAAACTTTAAAGCTTCCCATAGTCTTGAGAGTAGCAGCACTCTGTGGTGAAGGAAGAGGAAGAGGCTGAGGAGTTGGTGACTGGTATTCCTTGATTGAACCAACACGACTCCTTAACTCTTCTTGTTCCTCACATTCATTCGATGCTAGAGTATCTTGTTCTGCTGCATCCAGGCTCGATGGGGCAGAGAGTGCCCGTGTCCTACTGCTTGTTACTCTGTTACTCGACTGTACAGGTTTTACTCTAGTTCTAAAACTTGGGGGTGCCGACTGCAATGCCCGTGTGTGCACTTGGGGCTCAGGCAACACAGTAGGAGAATGTTCCTGAGGATTCACACGTTTGATGTGGATACTCTGTTCAGACTTCTTTTTCTTACTTTTTAAAACTGTGAAACAACCCATTTTCGCGTCTACAATTTCAGGTTTTATATCCTCCTGCCAAATCAGTAGCATAAAGAAACTTATGATTTCCACTCTGACATATTAAAAAACTCAATAATCTTCATGTGGTACAAATCATCAATCTATAGGATTACAAATTTTGTAACATACAAAATAGAATTGTATCATTGATGTCACCTAGGACAGTGATTATTATGTCTGAAGTAGGATATACAAAAATTGCCCAATCTTCAACAGTACAGGATTAAAGATTTAGTTAGAATTAAATTTCTAGGTTCTACAGGACAAATGAGCAAGAGAACAAACAGAGATAAATCCAAAATTTATCCAAATTTCCACAAAACAAAAGGTGATATATCATTAATTATGAAGGAGTACTGTCACAAAATATATGAGCTGCTAAATTTGCAAAAAAGAGAAGGCCAAAATTGTACTTTTAGATTTTAACATTCAAATTGAATAGGATGATCCAATAGAATTTTTTTATTTTATCAAAAAGCAGAAATAATGATAAACCAATCTAAACAACCACAAAAAGATCTTTGGCAACTACAAGGATCCACAATATCAAATTCTGAAAATGGACTATCAATTCACAGAAACTAAGAACAAAAGAAAAAAAGCAAAAAACCAACCTTAGAAAATTGCACCCGAGCAAATTGTATTGAAGTTTGAACTGTTCTGAGCTTAAAGTTTGAAACTTTACTGATTTCTTGAACAACCCCAAGTAATGAAATTTCCAAATCTGTTGATGGCTAGATTTTTTGGTTAGCAAAGAAACCCTAAAGACAAGTCAAATGAATACAAAATGAGGAAAGGTAAAGACGAGCAGATTTTTGAGAGAGAAATAGGAAAAAAGAGAGTTCATAGAAATGGAGTACAAGAAGCAGTAGTCAAACACTCAAACCAACCAAAAACCCCCCCAATGAGTAAATTTCTCAATTAAGAAAGATGCCCTTTTATTGTTATCTCCACACACCACATCACAAAGACATTTTTGCCCCTTCAAACAAATTTTTTATACACTTCCCTAAAATAAATTATCAAATTTCCAATTTAATACTATGATCAAAGCTAGATTTTCGAGTTTTTTTTTTTTTTGGTTTCATATTAACTTCACTCATGACTCAGCTAAAATCTCATCAAATCGGATGTCAGTCAAGCGGTAGTTCAATTTAAATAACATACTAACTATTATCATGAGTATGACAATTTAAAATGATTTCTTTGTCAATAACCGTGGATAATTTCGGTTACTTAAAGTCTTAAACAACTAAAATTGTTGGGAAGGATAAGAAAATTTCAAAAACAAAAAGTTGTAGGGGCATGATTGTCAATTGAAATGCTATAAGAGAAAAAGTACCTCGAAATTCAACCAAGAGGAGCCCTCGATTAAAGTGACAGCCCCAGTCAAAGTTTGGAAAATTATTACTACTAAATAGCAACAGCAACTGTATAATACAGTAATAATAATTACAATTAAATAATAATAGTTAATTATTTTTTCTTTTTTGGGAAAAAGATGGTTCTTTTTTTTTTCCCGGCGGTCAAAGAGACCTTAGTGATGAGTCTTTGACTCTCGTATATTGGCCGTTTGTTTGGCTTGTGCAGGAGAGATCTACGGCTACAATTTGCCTTTCAAAGCACTCATTGGGTCCCACTGAAATCTACCCTTTTGTCATTTAATTTTGCGGTGTAATCAAACTCTAGTTACCTCCTACACACGATCTTCTCTCCTTTTTGAATCCTACACATAAATAACATGATTAATCTTATATATATTGCCATTATAAAAGATTTTTATATCACCAATATAATTTTACTGGTGATAATTCATCACTTATTTTTGTTTTCAGGATAACAGTTTAGATTTGTATCGGGTAAAATATGCGATGCTAAGTGGCTGCTTAAGAGAGTGACACGTGAAGCCTCAGGCCGGGTATTTAAAATCGAAGGCAATTGTTCAGTTTGTTATCGGACGGAATGACACTCATAAAGATACAATAAATACCCTCCGCCCGATAGCATTTAATGGAAAATATTCTACAGCATTTAATGTATTGCCCGTTAAAGAAAATTTGGCATTTATGCTCACCTTTACACCTTCTTGAATGACCCTCATAATTAACATTAAAGAAGGCATGATCCTAGGACCTTATTCTCTAGGTGTAGCTATAAATAGCGAGCTCTATTATCATTACAAGGGGACGAATTTTCAGGCAAACTTATGCTATAATCTATTTAAAGCTCTATACAATTTTATCTTCTTACTTTTTGGTTTCATTATGTTGTGCTCGGAAGCTTTGCTCCCGAAATTACTATTTCTTCTATTTCATCTTCATATCAAGGCTAAGTGTTATATATTTCTTTAATTCCTTTATTATTTCAAGATCGAATTAATTCACTTGTCTAGAAACTACATATAAATTCAACTGTAGCATTTTACGGGTAAACAGTTTGGCTCACCGTGGGGCCTAGACACTTGTGTAATTTAGTTGATCATTGCCTCTTTTACTAACGTATTCTGATTATTTGTCTTAGCAAAAATCACAAAAATGGCAGATAATGGTGTTAACAACACACACAATCTTGAGACTAAAAGAGACCAGCCTCATCATGGGGATTCAGTCAGTAACACCCATAATGAAGGGAGTGATGCCACGCCAGTCCATGACAGGCAGTATCCGCAACATTTTCGAGAGGCGACTCCCGATGATGCTGAAGAGGAGTATGTTGTTGATGCGGTAAGGGTCCTATAAGAGCAACAAACAATCATTCTAGGCTACCTCACATGGCAAGATAAGGTTATGACGGAGTTAAAGCACGTGTTATCAGAGCTATCAATAACGCGAATAGACGAGGTCTAGTTCCTCCCGACGCTCCCACAAATTAAACAACGCACAGGGTCGACAACAACACCCCAGGGGGTGAGGTTAGCTCCGATGAGGCTGGGGGGAGTGGATCTGGTCGCAATAACGAGAACGATCTCTTCAAGAACGAACTCTTACGGTTTATAAGGGAAGTGAACGCCCGCATGGACCAAATTCCGGGCGCTCCACCGATGTTGAAAGGGCCAGACTCAAAGAAGTATACTCAGTTGCTATACAAACCAAGCGCGACGCTAGTATTAATCCCGAAGCGGTTCAAAATGCCCGACGTGCCAAAGTATGATGGAACTTTAGACTCTTAGGAGCATATTATCACCTATACAACAGTGGTGAAGGGGAATGATTTAGATCCCCATGAGATTGAATCTATTTTGCTGAAGAAATTTGGGGAGACACTCACGAGAGGAGCCATGACGTGGTATTAGATGTTACCCGAGCATTCCATAGGTTCTTTTGAGATGCTCGCAGACTCTTTTATTAAGGCTCATGCTGTGGGAATCTATCACTCGATTCTAGAAGGAGAGGATGTTGCTCCCGATTATTTCGGATGAATGGGCGGCTGAAGCATTCACTAAGGGTTTGAATTCGATAAGTTCAGACGCTTCCCGAAAATTGGGAAGAAAGCTTACTCAAGTTTTAAGAGATGACTTAGGAAGATGTCTACAACTGGTAAGAGTCTAAGATAAGGATTGAAGATGATCAGATTGGCTTTTCATCATCGGCAAAGGGACAGGAGAAGAATAAGAAAAAATCAAAAAGATGATTTCGACACAGATAGATAATCTTCGAGGGGCCGGTTTCTACCCTACGAATGGGTTGAAGGACGCGACAGAGGTTTTCGATCGACAAACAGGTTCGTTACCGATGGAAGACTGATTGTGATCAGAATAATATATCATTATAGGACAAAGAAACATCAGGTACACGGGATCCTTCCTACCCCGGGCTATCATAATATAACTTCAACGTCAGTGTAGTATAGTTGGTATTGGCTATGAAGAACATCAAAAGAAGCATGATTTTTGAAGCTGATGAGGTCCGATCCCAACTAGAGGGATCCCAATTTTTAGTGCGAGTATCGCGGGACGAATGGCCACCGGAGTAGGGACTAACGACATCTACGTGAAGAAGTTGCGACACTATTGAAGAATGGACATCTCAAAGAATTCTTAAGTGACCGGGCCAAGAACAACAACAGTCACAACTGTGGTAATGCGGAACCCTCGAAAGCAGGGGAAAGTACCGTGTGTCAGACGATCAACATGATCTTCGGGGGGAACAAGATCAACAGGGTCACCTTCTCGGCAGTAAAAAAGACAAAGATATCAGTAACCATAGCAAGAGACTTCGGGAAGTTGTTGAAGACAACATCACTTTCACAGAGGAGGATGCAGACGGATCGTTGCTACCGCAGAATGACGCATTGGTAATTTCTTTAAATGTACTAGATTTTAAAATCAAACACGTTCTAGTGGATCCAGGAAGTTCGGCCAATATCATATAATAGAGGGTACTGGAACAAGCCAAACTTACCGGAAGCATCATTCCAGCCACAAAACTCATTGCCGGATTCAACCTTGTAAGCGTGACAAAACAAAGAGAAATCTTGCTGCCCACGAATGACGAATGAGTGATGGAAATGATTCTTTTTTAAAGTGGTGGACGGTGATATGGGATATAATATTATTTTAGGAAGACCATGGTTTCACGAAATGAGAGTTGTATCATCAACATATCATCACTTGTTGAAATTCCCAATGCTCGAAAGAATCAAACATATAAAGGGCAACTAACCGGAGGCAAGGGAGATGAATGCAATTTCGGTCTCCAGTAGTAAAGGGAAGGAGAACGCGGTATAGCAACTATAGGAACTGGCGCCCGCTCCCGAATCGAATGAAGTTAGCCGGGGGAAGAAGCATCGAAATCTTATCAGGTGCCGAGATATTTCCAGGTACCAGAAGAGACGGATGCAATAAAATCCACAACGGAAGAGCTCAAACAAGTTGCATTGTTCGAAAAGTTCTTTGAAAGAAAATTCCACTTGGGGACAGGACTGCACCCTGAGCTCACTGGTCGTACACAAGCTAAGCTTGGATCCCATTATTCCTCCGGTAAGACAAAAGAAATGCCCTATTGCGGAGGCCATAAATAGTTTCATCAAAGAAGAGGAGATCATATTAAGCATTTGAAAGAAACTTTTGACATCCTAAGGAAGCATAACATAAAGCTTAACCCCGAAAAGTGCGCGTTCAGGGTCAGTTCCGGAAAATTGTTAGGATTCCTAGTATCGCAAAGAGGGATAGAGGTAAATCCCGATAAGATCAAAGCCATCGAGGACATCCTGGACCAGCTATCAAGTGAGAAAGAAGTTTAAAGACTCATAGGGAGATTGGCCGCTTTGAGCAGGTTTTTTTCTCGGTCATCAGAGAAATGCCATCGTTTCTTCGCGATGCCCAAAAAGAAAAACAATTTTGAATGGACCCCGAAATGATAGAAGGCTTTAAGAGATTTGAAAAAGTACTTGTCAAACCCTCTATTGCTTTCAAAAATGAAGGAAGGTGAAACATTGTTGGTCTAGCTTATAGTCTCGGAAGTGGCGGTAAGTGCAATTTTAGTCCTTGAAGATGAAGGTACGCAATTTCCTATTTATTACGTTAGTAAAATTTTAATGGGATCAGAAACTCGTTACCCGCATTTGGAGAAGCTGGCCTTAACTCTCGTAGTTGCCACTCAGACGCTGGCGCCTTACTTCCAATTTCACCTGATAGCTGTGGTGACCACATTTCCCCTACAAAGCATTCCTCACAAACCCGAACTCTCAGGTAGATTGGCCAAATGTGTAAGGTCCCATGTTACCTAGAACCCGGGATTTTGTGATGCCGAGGTAGGCTAATGTGTTCGAAGATTGTAGAAAATGAGCTGTGGTACGGACTTTTTGGATTGTACAATGCATAGTGGAGTTCGGAAGAATTTGCAGAAAATGACGATTCTATGGTCCATTATGCTTTAGTGAATCTGTTCTGCTGACCACGAAATGACCACCTAATGAAAACCAGAAGCAACTCAAATTTTGAAACTATTTTTGCTGGCCACATAATGATTTTGCTGGCCGCATAATGATTATTCTATCGCAGAATGGACCAGAACCCAGAATTTGAAAATTATTTTTGTGGCTCTGCTATTGCAAAATTGCATCGTAAAATTGATATACCATTTTGTGGCCATTCTGCTGGCCACATATCCATTCTGCTACTACATAATTGCACCACATAATTGACTTCGAGGGTTATTTTTGGATTTTTTTTATTCGGTCGTATTTTGATATAAGGCCTTAAGGGGTTATTTTATAAGATATAACTTGATGTTTTAGAGCGAGGTATCAATTTAGAGAGAGAGAGAGAGGGAGAATCTATGTCAAATTATACTCTCCAATTCTTGCTCAAATCTTGGGAATTCAAGAGGGAAACTTACAAGACCTTCTACTTACAAGGTAAAACTTCATCCCTAACTTTAATACAATATTTAATAATGGGTTTAGGTAGTATGTTATCATCGTGGGGATTGTTGGATGTAACCGGAAGCCATAAGCCCTCAATCACGAATTTGGGAGTATGTGAGGGCTAGAAAATGTGATTTTTGTGGGTTTGAAGCAAATGATTGGGCATACATGTGACTAAAGACGGTTGATGGGTGTTGTAGGGATATTGTATATTGGTTGGATGATTGAAAATTCATGGTGAGGGTAGAGAAATTTCTATTACGGGACCTTGTAATCAATTTCGCATATTAGGTGTTTGATGAAATGTCAGAATGGGTTAAATCTAAGAACACCTTCCTAACTATGGTTAAATTTGGTTATGTTTCTATAGATTTAGGTGATGAGTGATGATTTTACCATTTATTTTAGTCATTTTTCTTTAGTTTTTGTACCCGTAAATTATGATATAAGGTTATTTATGGTGTGTATTGCTCGATTTTCAGGTAAATGATGCCATGAAGAGACTTGAATTCAATTGGAGTGGAATTGAGAAAAAAGGGCAAAACAAGTGCAAATTCGTTCAGTGATTCCGCATCTGCGGAACATTGTACGCTTATGCGGCCTCGCATCTGCGAGGAGAAGGCCGCATATGCGAAGTTAAGCAACCTTCGCTGGGATCGCATCTGCTCGTGAAGAACCGCTTCTGCGGTTGGATTCAGCTGTTGTGCAACCACTTCTGCGGTCAGGTGTCCACTTCTGCGAGTTAACTATTTTCTACCAAATGTCGCATCTGCGAAAGAGAGTTCGCTTTTGCGGAGCCGCACCTGCGATGATCTTCCACAGGTGAGGTCAACGGGCTTCAGCTATGGACAGTCTAGGCATTTCACATTTTCTCAATTCCAAACCCACAAATACACAACCTAGCTTATTAGAAAGATATCTTTTGGCAATCTTTGACATCTCTTGACTAGAGAACACAAGTTTTGTTGGGATCATACTGGGTTTGTTGTTGTTGTTGTTGGTTCTTGCACACACACTTGGGTCTTAAAGATTTGAAGCTTTTGGTTGAGAACACAAGTTTTGGAGCTAGCCATTGATCATTTTACTTGCTTTCTAGGTCAGTTTACATTTTCGTATTTAGTTATAAATATTTTCTCAATTTTTTTTAAGTGTTTGGATTAGCATAACAAGTGACAATTCTCTTACAAACCTAATCGACTACAAATTGTTCTCTGTGGGATTCGACCCCAACTCATAGTTGGATAAATTATATTGCATGTGATCATGTCCATTTACTTTTTAGTAGTGGATTTGGATGTCATCAAAATTAGCGCCGTTGCCAGGGAATAATTTGGCGTACTTTGGTTGTTTGAGAAATAAGCGTAAGTGCTTTGGTCCAAACTTGTGAATAGTTGTGTAATTATTTTCTTATCTTGGTTCATTTTTCTTGTTTGTTTCTTATTTATTTTCTTAGTTTTGAAAAATGGCATCGCACAATGAAAATTAATCGGATGGTAGTTGTTCATAGCGTGTCTTTATAGTGGAGGACCACACTCATGGCAAAATTATTTAAATTCTCCCGGGGGTGGATTGTGCGCATAATCTCAAACCCATGAGTGAAGTATTTGTGATAAGTGTGGTCATCATGGTCATTGAGATAATTATGCTTATGTGTCTTTCCCTAACCCCATCCACCGCTATGATGATTCTATTTTTTGTGATGAAAATTATAGGAATATGGAAGTGGAAGAAATTGAACATGGTCAAATTTGAGAGTTCAAACTCATGTTAGAATGCCTACTTGAAGGACGAAACAAAGAGAAAAATTCCTTGGAGGAGCTTTTGGAAACTAATCTCCAAAATGATTTGGCACTTGAAAGGTTGAGCTTACAAATGGGAGAAACGCTTGTAGCTTTAGAGGTCCCAAAAACCCCGGAAGTGAATGATATCCAAGAACCTTCCTTAGATGTTGAAGCCGAAAATCCTTCCTTGGCACTTGATAAAAACCAAAAAGAACTCTCAAATTCTCAAAGTGAGAGGTGATGCTCATGTTGGAGGCCATTCTTGAAAATGAGGAGAAGCAAAGTTTGGTACTTGAGGACTTAAAACAAGAACTAACTCAAAATGATGATAATATCCGCACCTTGAAAAATCAAATGAAAATATTGGTTGAGGCTCACTATGCCCACCAACTTGAGAGTGTGGAAAGAGATCAAGAAGAGTCCAACTTCGAGGAAGAAAGTGAGCTTTATTTTGAGGAATCGAGAATTTAACATCCGCCAACCGAATCCATGCTTGTTAGTGATTCCAAGAAAAATATGGAATTTGAGTCAACCGGTGTAATTGAAAATATGGTTGCAGTTGACTCTAGTTCGGGGGGAAAAGAGGATGTCAAAATCTGGGAAGAATTACAATTTGAAGGCTTGAGGTCGCATTCCAAGCATTTTTCAACTTTAGAATTGCATGGTGATATGGGAATTGAGCCATGCGAATCCATATGGAAGTGCAAAGAAGAAAAACAAGAGCCATACATTTTGCTATTTGCATATTCAAGAAGGCAAAATGACATCCCTCACAAAAAAGCCAAGAAATGCAAAATGAAGAAACTAATGTGTGGCTTTATCATCTACTTACCACCCCCCGTTGCTCGTGGTCACAAACTTGATTCCAAGTTAGATACCCAATTCATATCGTCCAAGTGTCGAGAAAAGTAGTAAAGTTGATTCACGTCGTGTCATGACGTTAAATGCGGCGCTTGGTGGGAGGCAACCCATCATTTCAAATTTTTAGTAGTTTTTGAAATTTCTTTTTAGAATAGTTTATTATGTTATTTTTGACTAATCTACAAAGTTTCAATTTTTTTGGAGTTGAATTAAGGAGTTTGAGGCGTTGAAATCAAACCAAAATAGTGGCTGCCCAGTTTTGCCAAGCAGAACTCTGCTTAAACCGCATCTGCGGAACTCTTTTCGCATAAGCGCTCCAAAGCACCACAGATGTGCATACTTCGCAGAAGTGGTTAGTTTACCACACAAGCGTAAGTGCATATAAGGATAAACATTCAGAGAAGCGAACTAACGGGCAAAGATTAAAGCCATACTGGTCTCTGATAACACTCTAAATTTTTCCCTCAAACTCAAAAATTTCCTCTCTCATCTCTCACACAATCTGATGTGCTCACAGTCAAGATCTCACACACAAGACAACACATGTATCATTCTCAATTCTCTCTTCTACTTTTATCTTCTTCTTCTTCATCTTATCGCCATGGCTTTTTTTTACAGTCCCATTTCCTTTTTCTTCTATCAATGTTAGTTTTAGAAGCGAGGGACATTCGTTGAGAGCGTGTTTATGTTTATTGCTACTGATGAAAAATAATGTTTTTGGGAAGTCTGAGTACCAAATTACATTGAAGAAGCGTACTCTGCCTATAGTGTGTTCGACAAATTGTCCGAAAGAAATTTTGTTGCTAAGTTCCTTAAAATCATGTTTAATCACACCGTGTAAACTTGTAGAGCACAAATTTACAAGTCTTGATTATAAATTTTGTGCCAAAAATGTGATTTAAATTGAAGTAGAGTCGATAGTTGCTGGGTTTTTGAAACCCCTGATGAACACCACAAAAGCGAAAAAGTGTCGCAAATGCGGCCTCGCACCTGTGATGCCTTTCTGGTCAGATGGGAAACTCCACAAAAGCGAAAGAAATCCCGCAAGCGGGACTACACCTGCGATGGGTTTTCCGCAGGTGCGGGTAACTGGCAGATTTTGCAAAAACTAGTAGCTTTGCAATTTTGGCTTGCTGGACCCGTTCGACTTGATTCTTTGGCCTAATTGCATTGTTTTGAATTGCTTAACATGATTATAATGCCCGACCAACTTGGTTTTGATTTTTTAGGTACTTTAAGCTTCAAAAATGGATCCGAACATGAACGAAAATGTGGCATTTAGTCATGAAATTGAGGAAGAAGCTATGGAACAATTTGACAATGCAAGCTTCATGTCTTCTGATTCTCATTGTCGGTATTATGAAAAACTTCTCACAAAAAACATCGTGCTTGAAAAGGGGATCGTCGAGGATAAATTGGCCAAGCTTTTTCTAGAATCCTACGGCCATCTACAAACCTCCGGCTGATCGTGATTCATGCCTACTCCGCACAAAGCCAATGAAGAGTGTGTTCATGAGTTTTACGCAAATATTAAGAGTACAAACTTTGCTGACCCACCACTCACCATAAAAGGCAAAATAATGAGGTTTGGGACTGAATAGATCAATGCCATTATATGGCTTCCTGACCATCCACTTGAGCCAGTGCGAGAAAAGGATCATTAAAACAATGGAGAATGTCTTATTTCTAAAATTTATCCTGCAGGCATGAGAGCAAAGTGGGCCAACAAGAGAAAGGGTTTGAAGTCCATCGACTTCACAACTGAAGCCAAAATATGGCTCTACATCATTTGCAACAAAGTATAACCTTGTGGAAATGTTTCGATGTCTCATATACCAGTTCCTTGATCACTGCATGCATACTAGACCGCATTCATGTGAATGTCATCCACTATATCCTGCAGGAGCTGAAAGAGTATTTGATAGACAACAGTTCAGGCTTGATGTTCCCTTCACTGATTACAGAGTTGTGCCGGCGGGCAGATGTTGAGGTGCGTAGCACCGATCGTTGGTTACCGACTGACAAACCCTTTCATCCATTGAGATTAACGGGCGAGGGTAGTGCAGTAAAGAGTAAGAAGAGGAAAGTCACAACTGTTGCAGGACTAGAGTCATCCTCACATGGAGCATTTCCTGAGGGACCATTTGGGATGTTGAACTCGCAGCTTGGCGTTATCCCTGACTTAGTATCACAGCTCCCTAGTGGACCCTCACACCCACAGCCTAGGCCCGAGTATTTCACCAGGGAAAAAATGAAGACCTACCTGGACAACTAGAAGAAGCAAGCAGAGTCTCATGAGAAGTTGGCAGCTTCTGTTAGCAGACTCTAGGCAGCCGATGGCAACATGACCAAGGCACATGTAGATCTTCAGTCGGACTTCCAAAAGGATAAAGTGAAAAATAATAATAAGGGCAAGTTTATGATAAAGATGTGGAGAGGCATCAAGGCCATCTTCAAATGGGGGCAACAGAACAAGAAGATACCAGTTGAGGACAACGATGATAGCAAAGAATATTCCTTTATGTCGAGTGTTGCTGGTGATGATGCTAATGATACTAATGATGATGAGGACAAGTTCCCGGCAGTGATTAGCCTTTCTCCCACAGTCTGCTAGTCTGATGCAGACCTCAGGGAGACCTTCAAACTACTTTTATTTTATCTTGATATTGTGCAGTGAGGACACTGCAGTGTTTTTAGTTGGGGGTGGCTTTAGGGAGTATTCTTTATTTGTACATTGATGCTTGACTTGTGCCCGTGTCGGGCTTATGCTTTTGTATGGATATTGTGTGCCCATGACGGACTTGTTTTACTATTGCGTATAATGTGCTCTCGCCGAGCGTAGTTTGTGATTGGTGATATATTTGCGGATTAGTCGCTTTTGTTATTCTATTTTATTTTTCTTTATTTATTTCTTTTCATTAATAGTTTTTAGTTTATGTTATTTTTGTTCCTTTAGTGTTAGTTACTTTTGTTATTTTATTTTCTTTAGTAGTTTTTAGTTATTTCATTTTTATTCCTTTAGTGTTTATTGTATTTTACTTTAGTATTTTTTTTGTTTATTTTACTTTTATCTCTTTTAGTAGTAATATACTTTTCAATAATTTTCTTGGGTTTTCTTTATGCTACGGTTCTTTCCCGAGGAATATTTTTGTGTTGAACCAGGTAACTTTTCCCTAATGATGGATGGCGTGATGACTTTCTTAAGGGAATTAGTCTTGTTTTGTTCTGTGGAGACTTTTGGATTGTTTGGTACTAATAAAATTAGTCTCTTGTATGTGAAGTGTAAATTAACAATATCCTTCCAAATTTTGGTTGTAAACTGAAAAAGTAAGTTGCATGGGAAGAATAATTTTTGTGATAACTTTTTGGCTCATTCGGTGACTCTTTGCCCACTAGTTGGCTTGATATTGCTCTCAATGCTCTTATTAAGGAGTGAAATTGATTCGTCTTGATCAGTTCATATGCCATGTGTGTTAGTTTTTGTTAAAAATAATTCTTGTGTTTACCTTTATCATCTAGAAATTCCCCAATTGGTCTTTCAATGCTAATGTCAATTATGTTTGGTTGGAGGGATGACCTTAGGCATTCTTTGTGATCTTTGAAAAAGTCTCTTTAGCCTTTTGAGCCTACCATTGCATAAATATTATCACTAGTTTACCCCATTTGAGCCATTAATCTTTTCTTTGGCTACCTCATTACAAACCTTTAGCCTTTTGTGAAATAATTCTCTCTTTTAAACCCGTCCCTCCTTGAATGTTAAGAATGAGTCTAAAAGCCTAAGTTGGGGGTGTTGGTGTTAATAGGAAATGGTGAAGATGTATTGTGTAGAAACATATACCTTAAAGTTGTTTATATGAAGATACTGAAGCTCCAAAAGAAAATAGTTGTATAAAAAAAAATATGGAGTCTTGAAAAAATTATAGAGGTATTTTAAGGTGGTTCTATATTGGTAACTAGATGTCAATAAAGGCTATGTGGTTTAAAAAGAAGCAAAGTGTAAAAAGAAAGACAAAAGTAAGCAGTGTTCAAGGAGGGTGTAGTCATTTGTATCCCAAATGCATATCCTACCCTTTCCTAATCCTGCATTACAAGCTTAAAAAGTCCTTATGGGATCTCCAACCGAATGTTCTTGAATAGGCGGCGAATTAAAATAAGGGCAAGCTTATGGCATGATATTTTGAAACACTCGAAATTCTTTGGTGAGAGTGAGTGTCTTTGTGCATTTATCCCTTGTGTGGTTATTGTATATATGGTGATTTTGGGACTTTCTTTTTTGTGAGGGCACATGGATTATGATGGATTGGTAATATTGATATATTTCAAATTATGTAAATTGAGCATATATAGTAGGCTAGTGCTTTTGAGTCATTTATTGAGGCTTGGTTGTTGTCACTTGATTATTTTGAAACTCCATTGCATTCTTGAGTTGTTTTAAATGAGGGAATTATTTGGTTGAGATTCACACGCTTGTGCCTACTTATTAGTACCAACCAAATCCATAAGTGTTATGCTTAAGTGGAGAATATGATTTGGAAATGATAGCGATGCTAATTGTGCTTTAAATGGTAAAACCTCATTGAATTTAGTTTTGGTTTGCTTGAGGACAAGCAAAAGCTTTAAGTTCGGGGTGTTGATGAGTGTAGATTTTACCATTTATTTTAGTCTCTTTTCTTTAGTTTTTGTATCCATTAATTATGATATGAGGTTGTTTATGGTATGTATTGCTAGATTTTCAGGTAAATGATGTCACGAAGAGAGTTGAATTCAATTGGAGTGGAGTTGAGAAAAAAGGGTAAAACAAGTGCAAATTCCTCCAATGATTCCGCATATGCGGAACACTATACGCTTATGCGGTCTCGCATCTGCGAAGTTAAGCAGCCTTTGCTGGGATCGCATCTACGCGTGAAGAACTACTTCTGCAGAGGTGCTTCTGTGCTTGTATTCTGCTGCTACGCAACCGTTTCTACGGTCAGGTGTCCGCTTCTGTAGGTTAAACATTTTCCACCAAATGTCACATCTGCAAAAGAGAGCCCACTTTTGCGGAGCCACACCTGCGATGATCTTCCGCAGGTGCAATCAACGAGCTTCAGCTATGGATAGTCTTGGCATTTCATATTTTCTCGATTCCAAACCCACAAATACATGACCTAGCTTATTGGAAAGATATCTTTTGACAGTCTTTGACATCTCTTGACTAGAGAACACAAGTTTTGGAGCTAGGGTTCTTGCACACACACTTGGGTCTTGAAGATTTGTAGCTTTTGGTTGAGAATCTCTTACTCATTTATGCTCATTTCTTCATTTGGCTTTGTATTGAATATCTAAGTGTGTAGTATTTATTTCAATACTTGAATGTTATTTATGGGAATATTCATATTTAAAATATGGATTAAATATCTTGTTGTGCTTATGTATTGAATTATTTTTGTTTATTATGAAGCGAGTTATTGTTTTTTTAATTATTATTGTTCTTTAATGTTTCCAAAGGGATTAGCTAACCCTAAGAATCTCCCATTTACTTCGAATTAATTTTGAGAAATATAATTTGGGATTGGGAAAGATTAATTAACAAGAACTTGAGGCTTTAACTCTCACTTTATAGATTCTACCTAGGGATATGATTGAACTACTTGTAGCCATATTAGGGTGTACTTAATCTCTCAATTATTTCAGGGATAATTCAATTAGGAAGTCTTGTTAGCCTTCGAAAAAAGCTAATATAGAATTATTACCCAAGGCTAGTTAACATAAACTCGCTCATATTTGTAAAATCATGAAATACATTGGATCGTTACTTGAGTGTAATTCCCCGTGTATCCATACTTGTAGCCATTGATCATTTTACTTTCTTTCTAGGTTAGTTTACATTTTCGCATTTAGTTATAAATATTTTCTCAAAAAATTTCTAAGTGTTTGGCTTAGCATAATAACTGATAATTCTCTTACACGTTTAATCGCCTACATATTGTTTTCTGTGGGATTCGACCCCGACTCATAGTTGGGTAAATTATATTGCATGAGACGGTGTCCATTTACTTTCTAGTAGTGGATTTGGATGTCATCAAAATTGGCGCCGTTGCCAGGGAACAATTTGGCGTACTTTGGTTGTTTAAAAAATAAGTGTAAGTGCTTTGGTCCAAACTTGTGAATAGTTGTGTAATTATTTTTCTCATCTTGGTTCATTTTTCTTGTTTGTTTCTTATTTATTTTCTTAGTTTTGAAAAATGGCATCGCATCATAAAAATTGATTGGATGGTAGTTGTTCATAGAGTGTCCTTATAGTGAGGACCACATTCGTGGTAAAATTGTTTAAATTCTCCCGAGGGTGGATTGTGCACACAATCTCAAACCCATGAATGAAGTATTTGTGATAAGTGTGGTCATCAAAATGGTCATTGGGATAATTGTGATTATGTGTCCTTCCCTTACCCCATCCCCTGCTATGATGATTCTACTTTTTGTGATGAAAATTATAGGAATATGGAAGTGGAAGAAATTGAACATGGTCAAATTTGAGAGTTCAAACTCATGTTAGAATGCCTACTTGAAGGACGAAACAAAGAGAAAAATTCCTTGGAGGAGCTTTTGGAAACTAATCTCCAAAATGATTTGGCACTTGAAAGGTTGAGCTTACAAATGGGAGAAATGCTTGTAGCTTTAGAGGTTCCAAAAACCTCGGAAGTGAATGATAGCCAAGAACCTTATGTGATGTTCCCATAAGTTTCAATTATGGTCGGCCCAAGTTCCTAAGTCCCATGTTCCGAGTTGTTCCTAATAAATTCGAGTATCCCGAGTAAGTGTTGAGTTGAAAGATGCCTATGCTCAAAACGTGTTTCAATTGTTCCTATCCTATTATGACCTCTGCAAAAATATGTTCAAGTATGGTTTATGTATTAAAATGTCATGACTTCAATTAGTGTTTCAAATGAATGTATATTATGCTTAACTTGGAAAGAAACCCAATGTGCTTTAGACTCATATATCTCATATATATATATATATATATATATATATATATATATATATATATATATATATATATATATATATATCAAATAATATTTCAAAATGCCTTTATTATTGATAAAATATGACAATGTTTGGAAGTGAAAGAAGTGAGAGTGAGATATAAGATGCGACCATGGTTGTTGTAACTAGTGCATTTGATTTGAAATGATGTTTCAGTCATAAATCACCATGCTCTCCTTTATGAATATTTCCAATGTGATTTGAGTTCTTACATATTCATGAGTTGGAATTATGTGCTGCCCTCTTGGAAAAGAGTATTTCGAGATTAAGTGGTGTATCACTCATTTATTATTTTAACTCATGCTTCAACTGCTAGTCATTTCGCTTCATTCTTTGGGAAGGAATCTGTTGTGCTTAAAGCCTTCACTATTAATGAACCTAAAGTTATGATTTTCGGAATATTCTATGTGCTGATGTTTATGATGATGATCCTTGAAAGTAAAGAAATGAAAGTATGAGCCAATGTGTCGAGAATAATATTACAATTGTGGCAACTGGTGCCAACGAAATGGAAAGATATGTGAAAATTATGAAATAAGTTGTAAACCCTTTAAATAATAAATGCTATAATTTATTTACAGAGGAAGGGTAGGTTGAAATAAACTAACCCCAAAACTACATGTGCCGGTGTAGGAGTGAGTGAGGGGTAAAATTCTCGTGTGAGGTAATGAGAGTTTTCCCTGAATATGGGATGAGATTGATGTGTTGAGATAATTCCCCTTAAATGAAATGAGATAATTGCTAGCAGGATGTAAGGTGACGTTGACCACATGGCATTGTGGTGAGATGGCTTAGTCGATTGGGCTGATATCGAACTCCGTGCTAAAAGCACGATGGTGTTGTGAGTGGACGTCTCGGGGATGGCTTAGCCGATCGGGCTGAGATCGGACTCCGTATTAAAAGCACGGTAGTGTTGTGGGTAAACGTCTCAAGGTGAGACGGCTTAACCGATCGGGCTGAGATCGGATTTTGTGCTAAAAGCATGGTTGTGTTGTGAGTGGACGTCTTAGGGTGAGACGGCTTAGTCGATCGGACTGAGATCGGACTCCGTGCTAAAAGTACGGTGGTGTTGTAAGTGGACATCTCAAGGTGAGACGGCTTAGCTGATCGGGCTGTGATTGGACTCCATGCTAAAAGCATGATGGTGTATTGGTACTAAAGACCCCCCAACTTAAAAATAATGAAATTTACATGAAAATCTTTCTTCTAACTTAGTACTTTAATATTATTTGAGGTTCACATTGATTCCATGTTTTCTTCTCATTTTACTGTTGCTCGTTCTATTGAAAGTGTGTTTAGTCTTACATACTAGAACTATTCCATATGTACTAATGTTCCTTTTATCGGGGCGCTACATCTTCGATGGATGCAAGTGGTTCGTCAATGGGAAGCCTTGATCCTCGTTAGCAGTTACTCTTTACTTAGTAGGTTTTGGTGAGCCCTACTCTATTTCGGGCTTTATGTCATTTGGCATTGTATTTTGTGCTTTGAGGTATAGTCGGGGCCTTGTCATCGGCACTTCCATACTACTCTTTTGTTGTACTTAGAGGCTCCGTAGACAGGTTGTGGGTTGTGTTGGATGTTGGAATTAAACTAGTAAGTGTTGGTATTTGGAAAACATGTTTTTCATCATATCTATAAACTTGTAATATTTTTGAAATCATAAATGAATATCCTTTGAGTAATGGAAAAATAATGTGGAACACTTGACTCTTCTCATGTCTATCACTTGTACTGATTCTTATATTTTTAATGGGCAATATTAAGTAGAAGGCATCTAGTAGGCTTGCTTAATCGGGGTATCTCGGTTGAGCGTTGGTCGCGCTCCCCGAGGTCGAGGCGTGACAAAATGGGCCGTCAAAATGAGTGAATTCGACATAGAATATAAACCAAGGACTGCGATTAAATCACAAGATTTGGCCAACTTTATGGCAAATTTCAGTCTGGGATGGTTGCCTCTAGCAACTATAGAGGCAGTGATGGTGTCAGAATCGACATCGGGAGTTTGGACCTTATTTACGGATGGAGCCTCCAATGTAAAGGGGTTCGGGCTTGGCATAGTATTAATCATTCCTTCAGGAGAAATACTATGGCAAGCCATCAGAACAGTTTCTTTAACTAACAATGAAGTAGAGCATGAGGCTTTGATTGCAGGACTCAATCTAGCCTAGGGACTAGATTCCGAGGTCATAGAAATTAAATGCGACTACCAGCTAGTGGTAAATCAGTTCTACGAGATCTTTGAAACCAAAGAGGAGCGCATGCAAAAGTACATAGTGAAGGTCCAAGATCGATTTCGGGAGTGGTCGATTACTCATATCCTAAGGGAAGAAAATGTATAAGTGGATGCAATGGCCAACCTCGATTCATCAACGGAAATAAAGGGATCAGATTCCGGGATGATAGTACAACTCATGTAGTCGGTCCTAGACACAGATAGCTACTATGATATATATACTAATTTGGTCTAGGACTGGATGAGTGAGATCATCGATTATATCGAGCACGAGAAGTTGCTCGAAGACTCCAAGGCATCTTGCGTGCCAAAGTAGTGTGATATAGCTTCAAATGAGGCCAACTGTACAGAAAATCATTCCAAGGCCCGTTGACCCGATGCTTGGGGGCGTCCGAAGCTAATTATGTTATGCGAGAAGTCCACGAAAGGATATGCAGAAACCATTTGGGTGCAAGTTCCTTAGTGCTAAAAATTGGTAAGGGCGGGATATTATTGGCCCCTACTGGAACAAGATGCCAAAGATTTCGTACAAAAATGAAATAAGTGTTAACACTGTGCACCGCTAGTGCATCAACCGGCAAAACCATTACACTCAGTTCTGTCTCCGTGGCCGTTCATGAAGTGGAGAATGGACATCGTCGGACCACTGCCACTGGCCCCTAGTAAGGTAAGGTTTCTTTTAATTTTGACTAACTATTTTTCTAAGTGGGTTGAATCAGGTCCTTATCAAAAGATCGACGAACGTGAACTTGTGGATTTCTTATGGGAGAATATAATCTACATGTTTGGAATACCAAAAGAGATAGCATGCGATAATGGGACACAATTTATTGGTACGAAGATCACAAAGTTCCTTGAAGATTTGAAAATAAAGAGAATCACATCTTCACCCTATCATCCGAGCGCAAATGGTCAAGCGAAATCAATAAACAAAGTGATTATACAAATCTCAAGAAAAGGTTGGAAGCGACTAAAGGTAAATGGAATGAGGAACTACCTGAAGTGTTATGGGCATACCGAACGACGACCAAATCAAGCACAAGAGAAACTCTTGTTTTCCTTGTGTACGGAGCAGAAGCCTTAATCCCGGTGGAAGCAGGAGAGCCTACCTTAAGATATTTCCACGCAAGTGAAGAGACAAATAACGAAGCGATGTTGGTCAACTTGGAGTTACTCGATGAACGCAAGGACTAGGCACCTATCAGAATGGCGGCCCAGAAGCAGAGAATGAAAAGATATTATAATCGAAGAGCCAACCTCTGTTTTTTAAGTGGGAGACTTGGTTCTAAGAAAAGTAACTCAAAAACACCTGGGAAATCAACTCAGGGAAGCTAGGTCCAATCTGGGAATGCCCCTATCTGGTTTCAGCTATCACCGGGAAAGGTTCATACGAGCTGGAGAATCAGGATGGAGAAAAGTTGCCAAAGCAACTAGAATGTGTTACACCTCAAAATATATTATTGCTGAAAAACATCGCTTGTACTAAAAGTATGTGCTGTACTCTTTTTTCCTTCGTCCAGTTTTTGTATCAATTGGGATTTTCTGACAAGGTTTTTAACAAGGAAGCAACAGAAAGCATACTACGAAGAAAGTTTCAACAGCATCAATAAGACCTTCTAATAACAACACACACAAACATAGAATCACGTGGGCGATTAGTTAATCTTTCGCTCGATAGCAAAATTCCTACTGGGAAGTTAAGTTTGCTATCGAACAAAGGTTACCTGACCGTTCACAAGTGCAAACCACTAAAGGGTTGTTAGATAGTCTTTTGCTCGATAGCATAAATTCCTAAGGGGAAGCAAAGTTTGTTACCGAGCATAAGATTGTCTAGTAATTCATTAATGGGATCCTCAAAAGTGCAAAACTTTCAGTATTCCAGTTTGCATTTTTCGCATTTGAACACTTGGGGGGAATGATATGAGGATACGGTAGCAATGACTGCCACGTCGACCGTGAGAAAAAGCCGAAAATATAGTTGTATCATCGGGACCAGGTACTACGCGACTAGCCCCGTAGAAACAAGTTGTACAAGTTAGCCACAAGTAATGATAATTTATTTTTAGCATAATGAATGCTTATGTACTTTTCAAAAATGGAAGGAATAAAGTGAAGCACTTTTATTTCTATCTTGTTTCTTGTCTGAACCATGAATTGACTTTGTCATTTGAAAGTAAAACAAGTACTTCAAATGCTAGTGTCGTAATGAATATGAGACGTCCTCTTAAAGAGCACCATAAACATAGGAGGGACCTCTCTTATGAAAACCCCCACGTTTAAAGGTTGATTTATGAAGAGCTTATGCCCGGAATCAAAATGCCTTCGGGGAAAAATACACCCGAAGCCTTGCACAAAAAGACGCAAAAAGCAAACTTGTGCAATTACTTACGAAAACCCTCATGTTAAAAGGTTGATTTTGGACGAGTTGGTGCCCAAAATTTAAATGCTTTTGGGGGAAAAATACACCTAAGGCCTTACATATTCATATGCAAACAGTAAAATTTGTGCAAAACACTTAAGCAAAAAAGAATACAAATTATAGTCAATTGTTTTCCTATACTTCTCCTCCAACAGGGCATGTTTCACCCTGCAGTAGCAAGCTCTTCAGTTTTGGAGTTCAAGGCTACCTCTAAATTGATAAATCTTTCAGCGAAGGCAGTCTCACGAACGGATGCAGCAAGAACGAAATTATAAACTTCAGCCCATTTGGCCTTAGCCTCTTCCAATGGAACCCTCATCGGGGCGATCTCTTGGCTAAGGGTCTCCACTTCTTGCTCGCTTTGCTGCAAACGAGCCTCCAACACAACGACATCAGCAGCTTTGTTCTAGTTTTGAGAGGCGATCAGCAGCTTGGTCCTGCTCGACTAAAAGTTGATCCTGCTCAGAGGTAAGTTCCTCCTTTTCCCGAATCAACCTCTGAAGTCCCTCAGAAGCAAGGAAATTGGCATACGAAACAAGAAAGGCAAATTTAAAAGTAATACTAAATCGAAGATAGAATAAATGACAAAGGAAAAGAAAAATATACCAACGCGGCGGTGTGCATGGAATTATTCAACAAGCACTCTCCCGAGAAAGCCTATATCTTTTCATAATTTTTTTCTGAAGCTAAAGGCTTTAGATAGTTAGGAAGTTCCACCAGTCGGGATAGCAAATTGCATCCGGTGGAGATCGAGAGAGTAACGTTCCTCCTCCCTTGCGGATCTTCTGGGGGCAGCATAAATTTTCCCCAAATTCCCATAAACTGGGGAGTGGGAAGAGAAACATCTTCTTCTCGGGCAAATGCGGTCGGTGGAGATGATGTAGTAGTCGCTGGTGGAAGAGTTGGTGAAGAAGGTGATGAAGTTGATGGCATTGAAGGATGAGAAGCAGCTGCGGAGAATACAGTGCTGGTTGTTGGTTTCTCATCAACCAAAAATGTCAGGGTCCCGGTACTTAGCCTCATGGCACTGAGTGCAGCGACAGGGATCGGGCAATAAGAGTTGGCATTTTCTACCATTTTGAACTCCCCCCAAAGAGCGAGACATCATCCTCGGTTGGTGTAACTAACTCAATAGGTTGAACATTCTGTTGAGATGATAAGGATCGTCGTCTTCTATGTAGAGAAGCTCCCTCATCACTAGCTTCTCCATCATCGTCAATCATCACGGTGTCTATAGCAGACCCAGGTAGAGGGCTCGTCATCATGACTTCCGAAGATGACTTGGGGGCAACATTCTTTGCCCTCTTTTTCTTTCCCTGGGCTATAGAAGAACACTTTCTTTTTGGTTTCTTGTTCTTCGGCCGGGGACCCTCTAAAGAAATACTTGTACACGAAGAAGGTCTGGAGACACTTGTTCGAGTAAGCGCCTCCTGAAGTAGCCTCGAGGCATCAGTAGGTTCAACAAAAACATCCTCCCCGGGGATGACAACTAAGCCATGGGGTAGACCTAAATTTAGAACAAAGGGAGAAAGAATGAATCAATTACTCACGTAAAAAGCAGAAACGAGATGAGTCTAAGTTACCATGATTTTTGGCCTTTCACCCGTATTTGAGGGCAAATTCTTTCCATGTGCGGGTTTCAGGCGTAGTGACGTCCATGATTTTCTGGACCTACTGGTCCAAGCCTTCAACCATAGGTGGAACCCATCGAGTTGCTGAAACAAGAGAATGAAGGAGGATCAATACAGATATGGAAAAATTTCTAATGAAATAAATATTAAACAAGGAGATTACGAGTGCGGTTCCATGATTACGGAAAGGATGAAGCCATTGCCGGAATGATATCATTGGTGAAACTGCAACGAACCATTCCATCCACCCACGATCGTTGTCATCATCCATACTATATAATAGATCATGGTGGCCGCGTTTGCTAACGTTTATCATTCCCTTCTCGAAGATTTTGGAGGAATATAGATTCATCACATGAGCTAAAGATAGATCCTCTCACATGGGTAGGGTTACTCGCTCTGTTAGATCAGGAGCAATAATGTCCAAATCTTGGCAACAACAATCTTCTTTCACAACAGAAATACTGGAAGGACGAATAGAAAAAAGGTATCTGCCAATGGCCAACGTCCGAGGGTTAGTAGAAGGAAACTTCTCTTCAAAATCCTTAGTGGTAATAAGGATCTTTGGAACAATGGTGCTCACCGTAGGAGGAGCGACATCATCAGATTTGCCCTTATTCTTTGAAGAACTAAGTTTTCTGGAAGAGATGGCCATTTTTTATCAAGAGGAAGTGTTTTTCTTTTTCTCAAATAAGGAAGCTAAAGAAAGGTTAAAACCAGAAGATGAGTTGAGTGAAGAGAGTCTTAGAAAATTTAGAGTGTTATGAAGTATAATGAAGTTGATGCGTATAACTGAAGGTATATGTGGCTAATTTCGTGGCCGTAATTACCTCGATATCCGGTAAAAATTATGTTAAATCATGGGATACACGTGTTCGGAGCACTAAATATGGAGAGATGTGCGTTTAATCAACCGTTAGAAGCTTTTCAGAAGGAATCCAAAAAGAGTGTTTCTACCAACTTCCCGATGACACAAGTCACCAGAAAGCAGGGGGACTATCTGTATAGGGTAAAACATGCTATGCTAAGTGGCCACTTAAGAGAGTGACACGTGGAGCCTAAGGTGGGGGGATAGTTAAAACAGAAGGCAATTGTCCCGTTTGTTACCGAAGGAATGACATTCGTAAAGATACAATAAATACCCTTACCATTTAGTGCATTGTCTGTTATAGAGAATTTGGTATTTATGCTCACCGTTACACCTTCTTCAATGACCCTCATAATTGATATTAAAAAAGGGCATGATCCTAGGACTTTATTCCCTTAGTGTAGCTATAAATAGCAAGCTCTATTATCATTGTAAGGGGACGAATTTTCTAGCAAACTTATGCTATAATCTATTCAAAGCTCTATACAATTTTATCTTCTTACTTTTTGGTTTTTGTGCCCGAAAGCTTCGCTCCCGGAATTACTATTTCTGCTATTTCATCTTCATATCAAGGCTAAGTATTACATATTTCTTCAATTCCTTTATTATTTCAGGATTGAAGTAATTCACTTGTCTAAAATCCACGTATAAATTCAACTGTACTGTTTTACGAGTAAACACGTTTGTGATTAAAACTAACATACTTCGGCTAAATTCTATTGAATGCAATAAGAAAAGTAATCATGATTGAACTTATAATTCAAAGCTAAATCAAAATAGGATTAGTTTCACGCATGTTACTTATTTTATCCAATACAAGTTACAAAACTATTTTCCTCATATTAAATTTTACCTGCGATAATGGTAAAGTCTGTATTAATTTTTTGTCACATTAAATAAACTAGATTTACTTACTATATCATTAAAATAACTAAATCTTACAAGCTATAACAATAAAGCTTATCTATTAAGGTAACGTAATCGTTGTCGATAATAAAGTTTTGAGACTTATTGTTATAGTATGTAAAATTCAGTTACTTTAATGTTACAAAAATAATCTGTAACTGTAATGTTATACAAAATAAATAAGATTTAATTACTTTAATACAACAAAGATAATGTCATGAATTTATTAATATACAGTCATACCTCTCTATAACAGCATCTCTATGTAACAATCATTCACTATAAAAGCCATATTTTTTCGAAACTGATTTTTATGTTTGTTTACCCTTAAAAATGGATAACAATTGAATTTATACGCAATTTTAAGAATATATGGACTAATTCAATACAAGTGATTAATAACGTTAGATGAGCAAATTAAAGATAGAATAAAGTGCCAAACCAATAGCAGTATTGAGTACGAGCTCAATTATGAGCTTAACAAGTAGCCTATCTTCGGTTCGGAGCCAAACACTTATGAAGAACTATGAGCAAAATTAAGAACTTTGAATTTAGAAGTAGAGAAAACAGATGTATATTGTCTTGGTATACGTGTTACAAAGTGTTTATTGAATAATAAACTTCCCTTTTATATAGTAGGGGATTTTTACCCTAAGTACAATTCTAAGAAAGGTAAAGACCTTCCTTTTTGCTAATCAGTGATTTGCTACCGATACGGGTTGAGATTCACGCCATGATATCCGGCTGGACACGAATATCACGATCCTTTGTTAATCGTGGCCGGATGTTTGGTAATGCTTTTTGAGGTCTTGAAACTCGAACCGGATCCGGGGGAGCGTGGCCTCGATGGCTCCGAGGGTAGGTATTTTGTTCAAGCCTTGATACAAGAGGCTCCCAACTTCGATTTCAATTCTCGTAGTTACGTCCATGCTTCGTTTGCCGCACCGGAACATCGGGGTGCTTATTAGCCTCGGTTTTAGCCATATACAGATAGTCCTCTCATTTCTCAGAGAGTAGGTTTGCCAAAACGATAAGAAACAATAGATGCTATCTGGTTCCTTCCTCTGTATGTTACAACCGAAACGACGAGGAAGTTGAAACGTCCCATTAATCGTGTCGTTCTGACTTCGTACACATGTCAAGCATCGGTTGGTTTCCTTCAAATGCAAAGCATCGCGTAGTTTCCCTATTAAAGCTTCCATCCCCTATTCGTTTTCCACTTTTCGATCAAGCTTCTACCTTTAAGTTCTCTAGTTATCACCAACTTCCTTCAAATATTCATATCTTCATCCATGATCTTCAAATTCTCATAGTTGTTCTCAGGTTCTTACCCAGATTTTCTTCAAATCTTCATACTCTATTCTTTAGCCTTCAAACCTTCGTATTCTTTCTTTAAAATTTCAAAAAATTTCAGATAACAATGGCTAAAACGTCTAAATCAGTTCCTCAATAGGCCACCTCATCATCTTTCCAACCGGCCATCGGCACCAAAGTGCCCACTCCCGGAAATAGTTTTCCTCGAAATGACTACTCCCGAAGTGGCTGCCACCGAACCGGCCCCCGAGTCCCCTATGAAAATGTTTATTCCCGGGTGCTGTTTAGTTGTGGACGACTTCAAGGTCGAGAAACTCTCATCCAAACAGGACCGGGGTGAAGCAGAATCAAGTTATAAATTCTCCGTTACCGAAAATGTCCTTCCCGTAGTCTTAGAGGACTGTAAATGGGAAGGCAAGGATGTAGTAGTCCGTCAGCCTGAGGATGCTATTACTACCCATGTGGAGAGGTATTTAAGTGTTTATACTTACCCCTTCATAGTGAACCCAGTAGATCCAGTTGTTTTAGATTTTTGCAAGAGATACAAGGTGTGCCTGGGGAAAATCCACCCGTCTCTTTGGAGGATCGTAATCATCCTCCATTATTTAGTGAATAACACTGAATCTCGTCAATTTACCCTCGACCACCTGTTCTGTCTATATAGTCCCTGAATTTTCTGAGGGGGACTAATCAAGCTTACTTGTCGGGCCAGCAAGGCCACCTTTTTGAGCATTAACGAAGATCGAGACCGAGGCTGGCAGAGACGCTTCGTTCGGGTGAAGACCAAAGACTTTATCCCATCCATGTTTATGCTATTCCACGAGAAATGGAATGCATCTCGTAAGTGCAGCCTTTCCTTAAGTATTAATTTTTCTTCATTTTCTTTCTCATCATTCATATTTATGGTTGTGCAGCTATTACCTGGGTTCAAAATGTTGTCCCCCGCTCAAGGAGTGGATCAAAGGCATTTGTAAGCAGATGTCGCACTTCAAGCTCTCATGGCCCAAGCTTTCGAAGGGCTGATGGGAGTCCCGTTCTCACGGTAAGGTTCTTATTCGAAAAGTTATTACCGTTTTCTTATCTCACATCATATTGACCTTTCTTCCTTCTTTTGTAGGTTTGCCTAAGACCACTAAGCTTAGGCCTTTAGAAGGGGACGAGGACGTATCCTGTCCGCTGATCCCTTTGTTACAGGACATCCCGGGGCTACCGCGGGAGAAAGAAGAAGAAGAAAGAAAGGCTTCGGGCTCCCCGAGCTCCGAGTTGAAGCCAAAAAAACTAGTGGCTCGTAAGCCCAAGAAGAGCTCCAGCTCCCAGGTGCCATATTCTGACTCACTTCTCTGGCTCAAGGATGAGTCGGAAGAAGACGATATATTTGTTGCCCATGGATCGAACCCTCCCGAGGAGCAGGCCACAGCCGAGGGGATGGGCTGTGAGAATGACATCCCTCCAACTCAAAGGGTTGAGATAGAGATGGGGGCAGAGACTCCCCCCCCATTTGAGATGCCGATTATGCACTGAAGGAAGCGACCGGTGTAATAGAAGTCATGGGGATGCCTTCTTACACTGAGTCCATGCTCGAGGAGACCCAAGCAGGAAAAGGGAAATCAAGTGAAGGAGTCCACGGTGCAGACGACCCCCGTCATTCCTTCTTTGACGATGTGGATTCGTCTATTTTGGAAGATTTTTCTGGGTTGGGCGACTGGGAAGTCCCAAATAAGGATGTATCTTCGGAAGCTGGTGGGCCGAGTTTGAGCCCAAAGTTAGTTAATCAATTTCCCGCTCTGAGTGTGGACCCTGGTCGCAAGAGAGCGGTTATTCTTACTGTACCGGAGGATGCCCAAGTTCTATATGCTCCCATGGGCATAGCCAGCTACCTATGATGCCTTGTTACCGGTGAGGACTAGGCAAAAATGAACTACAAGGATGTGTTGTGTCGTGAGGCGCAATAGGCACTAAACTGGGTAAGGCATCATTACGTCTTTTTGAATTTTACTTAGGTTTTGATATCTCTCATGACATTCATCGTTTTGCATGCCTCGGTACTTCATCATGAAAGCTTCCTTCGGTATTGTGTCGAGGTCAATCAGCTCAATCTCAAGCTCAAGGAGCAAGCTCAAAAAGGGATATGTACAAGCTCCTCAGCGAGCAACAAGACAGGGTCATCAATGACCTTCAAGACGAGATGCATAGGGCTCAGAAGAAAGCTTCGACCCTAAGGCGGGAACATGCGGACCTGGTTGAAAAGGCAAAGGTCTTTGAAGTTAGAAATGAGGAACTAGTCCTGGCGACTAACGATAAAACCTCGCAGGTCCAGCAGAAGGTTGACTTGATAGACCAACTCCGAGTTGAAATGAACGAGATCAAAGCCATGGCTGATGGGTGGAAAAGCAAAATGGACCGGCTGGCTTCGGAGAAGGAAACCGCCCAGGCAAAGCTAGCATCGCTAGAGGTTGAACTTTGGGTTGCGAAGGAGAAAGACGAGAAGTGGTCCTAGTTGAATGACGATCTCTGAGCCCAACTAAGCTCGGCTCTAGCAGAGCGGGATTCCCTCGGTAAAGAATATGAAGCAATAAGGTCCAAGTTGGACAAAACCTTTGTCGATGCCTAATAGATAGTGGCCAGTACAAGGCAGATGTCGAAGGAGCCGAGGCCTTCCTAAAGACCAATGCCAAATATATGAGGCGGTTGTCTTGAAGGGAGACCCTCGAAGAGATCCATGCCCGAGGCTTCGACCTGTCTGCCGAGATCAAGGAAGAAAAAAGGCTTGAGGCTGAGGCTAAGAAACTTTCCGAGCTCGAAGGTGCAGAAGGCTTCGAGGGTTCCGAAGGCTCTAACGATTTTGGCGGCGAATCGGGCCCTAGTGAAGATCAGGAATGAATGCCTTAGAACTTTTTAAATTTTTGTCCTGTGTATATTTTTTGTTTATTTTGATGCTATTTTTGTTAGGACTTTGTAAATACATTCCGAAATATATAGAATCTCTGAAGTGCCACCTTATCTGCATACTTATCATACTTACATATATTATTCTTCTCTTTGAGACTATTTATATTATCCATAGCGTATGATACATGACTGCCCAAATGATCAGTGGTAACTGCCCGATCGGCCGTCGCACGGTGGTAAATGTATGATTGCCCAACCGGTGGTAAATAATGATACATAACTGCCCAACCAGTTGTAACTGCCCGACCGGTCGTAGCCCGGTGGTAAATGCATGTCTGCCCAACCATCCGTAGCATGATGCTAAATATGTAACTGCCCAACCGGCCATAGCACAGTGGTAAATATGTAACTTCCCAACCAGCCGTAGCTCGGTGGTAAATGCATGACTTCCTGACCGGCCGTAGCTCGGTGGTAAATGCATATGCATGAAGATGCATGTATTATTGTATTATGAACATTAACATCTTTATCAAATACATCAATAGAGAACTAAATACGTACTTAGACATGCTTGAATACTCATCAATTTAGACAATGGATATTCTCAATCCTTATGTTGATACTGATTATTGACCGATCATTTTCATAAAAGCACAATACAATATTCCCTTTAAGTTATCAATGTTTTTGTCTATATCAGTAACTATTGTGAATTAAATTGAACTCAAGTAACACTTTCACAAATAGGAAACAAACATTTGTATATCTCACATCTGCTTAAATTGTGAAAACATGAGAATCTATTTTGTTGAATTGAAATTTTTTTCAATGGAATGAAAGATGATTTTTATATCAAGTAAATCCTGCATTCGTGGACAGTTGAGTCCATTAGTACAACACAAGTGGATTTCCAAATACCAAACATAAAGATATGGAGGCAAGTACATTTATGATCATTAAGGTGCCTGCAACAAATTACCATTGTGATGTCTATCATAACACTTATACGTTGGCAAGGTGCCAAGTTTCTTATCAGCCAGCCATTAAAACTTTATGGGAATGAATAATATAGACATCATTAACTGCTAAGAGTAGAACTACTTATGGAATATCATTACGTTTACGTATCCTTAATTGGATCATGCCAAAAAAAGAAGGATTAGCCTTAACATACCTAGAATAGAGAAAAATCCGTATTTTACCAAATTAGCCACAATTTCACGGATAGTTTTAACCCGCGAAACAAGAATCGGTGCAACCACATACATATACATCCAAGAACCCTTTTCAACCTTTGTTCTACGAATTAAATCAAACTTTTCAACTCTACAAAACTTCCAGGGCCAGTAACATAGATACTAAGTCACTTCTATAAAGACCTAAATTTTCATAGATTCTAATATGCCTAATTTTGTCGTTGGTATTGTAAAGTAATATTGTAACGATCCGGTCAGTCTCTTTAAGAATTTACGCCCTGATCCCTATTAACTGCTTTCCCTGAGTTTGTTTCTACCATTTTGATTCGTCGGGATATTTGGTTTTGAGTTTCAGAGTGTTTTGGGACACTTAGTCCCTAAATGAGAGCTTAAGCTTTAGAATTTGGACCATAGTCAGAGTAGTATGAAGACAGCCTCAGAATGGAATTCCGTTGGTTCTGTTAGGTCCATTGGGTGATTTCGAGCTTAGGGGCGTATTTGGATTGTGTTTTGGAGGTCCGTAGCTTATTTAGGCTTGAAATGCCGAAAGTTGAATTTTTGAAGTTTCTGGTTCGATAGTGAGATTTTGATATCGGGGTCAGAATGGAATTTTGAAAGTTGGAGTAGCTCTGTAGTGTTGAATATGACGTGCTTGCAAAATTTTAGATCATTCAGGCAAGGTTTGATAGCCTTTTTTATCGAAAGCGTAATTTGAGAGTTTTTGGAGTTCTTAGGCTTGAATCCGATGTTAAATTGGTGTTTTAATGTTGCTTTGAGAATTCCAAATATTGGAACAAGTTTGAATGATATTTTAGGATTGGTTGGCATGTTTGATTGAGGTCCCGGGTGCCTCGGGTGTGTTTCGGATGCTCAACAGATCATTTTTGAAACTTAGGAATTGCAGAAAAAGTTGGAGCAGTCAGTTCTGGTTTCCTTCTTCGCGTTCGTGAGTGGGGTGTCACGTTCGCAAAAAGGAGCTGGGGCTGGTGAAAGATTAATGTTTCGCGTTCGCGAGGCTGTGGGACATTGTACCTATGCGTTCTCGAAGGTAGTCTCGCGTTCGTGTATGAGAAGAGAAGTTGGTTATCACGTTCGCATGTGGACCCTCGCGTTCGCGAAGAGGAAGACTGGCCAGTGGAATTTTTAGTGCATCATGTTTGCGACTATTGTCTCGTGTTCGCGAAGAAGAACGCGTCTTGGCAGAACTTAAATTTCAAAATTGAGGGTTTAAGCCATAATTTATATTTTGGACTTGGTAGCTCGGGAAATTGCGATTTTTGAAGAGATTTTCACCTGGGCGATTTGGGTAAGTAATTCCTACTCAGTTTCGACTAATTTCCATGAATCTACACTTAAATCCATCCTTTAATTTCGGAATTGGGATGAAAATTGAGGGAAAGTTCTTAGACCTAAATTTCGAATTTTGATTGGGGATTTGACATTGGATTTGGATGATTTTTATATGGTTAGACTCGTGAGAGTATGATAATTTTGAAAATATAAATTTTACCCGATTCCGAGATGTGGTCCTGAAGGACATTTTGGTCATTTTACCTAATTTCGCGTATTAGCTTAGAATTTATTTGTGGAATAAGTTACTTGAAGTTATATTTACATTATGCAATTGAATAGATTTAGGCTATTTGAGGTCGAGTACTCATGGCAAAAACGTGGTCTCGGGTTGATTTTGATCCGGTTCGAGGTAAGTAGCTTGTCTAACCTTGTGTGGGGGAAACTCCCCTTAAGATTTGGTATTGTTGATATTTGAAATGCCTTGTACGTGAGGTGATGAGTGCATACTTGCGCTAATTGTTGAAAATCATGTTTTCATTAAGTAACTTTAATTGTGTTTTCCCTTCTTGTTTATTCTACTTGCAATTTAAGCCTACTATTAGTTTAGGAAATCATGTCTAATTTTCTTAATTGATTTATTTGCTCAAACTGCCTTATTTGGACTATGTGAAGCATGCTAGGTTAGAAATACCTGCTTTACCTTGGTGTGAAATTGAATTTAATTGAGTATTCTTCGTGTTGTTGCTGCGTGTTTACTTTGGGACTACGGGACGGTATCCTGGGAGATCCCCTGTACATATATTTGGACTGCAGTGAGGGATACCAAGAGATCCCCAGCACATATTGAGGATACTAAGAGATCCTTGGGATACCGAGAGATCCCCAACATATATATTGAGGATACTAAGAGATCCTCGGGATATTGAGAGATCCCCGACACACATATTGAGGATACTAAGAGATCCTCAGGACACTGAGAGATCCCCGGTTGTTATCTTCGTGTTGAGTTGTATTCCTTTCCGTGATTGTCTTGTCTCTGTTATAATTGTTGTTGTTCTTTCTATCCTCTGTTACTCCTTGCTGTCGTACTTAATTATATTGTCTTATTCTATACTGTTATACCTTGTATTTTATTTAACCTCAGTAGGGCCCTGACCTTCCTCGTCACTACCCGATCGAGGTTAGGCTTGGCACTTACTGAGTACCGATGTGGTGTACTCATGCCCTTTCTGCGCATGTTTTTCATGTGCAGATCCATGTACTTCCACTCTGTCTTATCATCCTTGAGGCGAGGCGCTATTGTAGAGACTTCGAGGTGTATCTGCCACGTCTGCAAACCGAGGAGTCCCTTTCTATCTTTCTGTACTAGTATAGCCCTTATGTATTTTCCTTTGATAGACATTTCTGGAGATAGAGCTTTTTATGTATCTTTTAGCTTGTGATTCATTGGGTTCTGGATTTTGGGAGTGTTAGGTTGAGATTTTCTACTGTTATATGTCAGGCGGCATTTTAAACACTACTTCATTTTGTTATCTTAGTTTTTAATTATTTTCTTTCCGTAATTGTTTTCTTTTCCACATTTGTTAGATTTACCTAGTCGTACAGACTAGGTGCCATCACGATAGTTCACATGGGCGAACTGGGGTCATGACAAGTTGGTATCAGAGCTCAAGGTTCATAGGAGTCATGAATCACAAGTCGGTTTATTAGAGTCTCGTGGATCGGTACAGAGACATCTGTACTTATCTACGAGAGGCTATGTAACTTTTAGAAAAATTTCACTTCATTTGATTTCCTTGTCGTGCGAGATTTTTGATATCACTACTCTAAACTTCTGTCTTCTATTCTCTCACAGATGGTGAGGACACGTGCTACCTGAGATGATCAGGCACTCGCGCCCCCTAATACAGCCGTCAGAGGCTGGGGCCGGGGTAGAGGCCGAGGACGTGCGCGAAGTGCAGCTTGAGCACCTGCGCGAGCTACCACAAAGGAGCCACCAGCAATTCCAGCCAGAGTCCAGGCACTTGATACGCCTACTGCTACTACTACTCCAGCGCTCCAGGAGACTCTTGCGCAGTTCATGAGTATGTACACCACTCTGACTCAGGCAAGGTTTCCTCCCCTTGCTGCAGCCACATCTCAGGCTGGGGGAGGAGCACAAACTCCCGCTGCCCGCACTCCTGAGCAGCGAGTGCATGTTGATCAGGTTCTAGAGATTATTCCTGTATAGCCTGTAGTCCCAGATCAGCCTAAGGATAGGGCAGCGGTTTCCAAGGATGAACAACTGAGGCTTGAGAGGTTCAAGAAGTACAAGCCTCCGGTATTCAGTGGTCTAGCATCTGATGATGCTCTAGGATTTCTAGATGAGTGCTACTGTATTCTCCGTACCATGGGTATATCAGGATCGAGCGGGGTTTCCTTCAATGCTTTCCATCTTCGAGGAGCCGCCTATAAGTGGTGGCGCACCTATGAGTTAGACAGTCCGGATGAGGCTGCTTCCCTGACTTGGACTTAGTTTTCAAATATGTTCCTGAGAGAGTATGTTCCTCAGAGCATTAGGGACGCATGGCACACAAAGTTTGAGCATTTGTTTCAGGGCACTATGACTGTCTCGGAGTATGCTGTCCGCTACACTAGCTTGGCTAGACATGCCCCAGAATTGGTTTCTATTGTTCGCGAGAGGGTTCGCCGGTTTATTGAGGGGCTTATTCCCAACATTAGGTCTAGCATGGCTCGTGAGTTGGAGATGGATATTTTTTATCAGCAGGTGGTGAGCATTGCTAGGAGGATTGAGGGTATGCATGTTAGGGATAGAGAGGAGAGGGAGGCCAAGAGGTCTCAAGAGTCGGGCCATTATTCTGGTGCTTGTGCCCCAACTGCAGTTCGTCATGGTAGGGGTTATATGAGTCGCCCCATTCATTCAGATCTTCCAGTAGCCAGTGGTATTCCAGCTCCTCCTAGGCCTCAGGAGCCTTATTATGCACCGCCAGTATCTAGTGCGCCTCCTACGCAGGGTGCTTTCAGAGGTCAGTTCAGCAAACCTGGCCCGAGCCAGTCAGCCGCCGCATCCTTCCAAGGCTTCCTTTGAGTGTGGTGACACACGCCACGTGGTAAGGGATTGCCCTAGACTTGGGAGGAGTGCACCCCCACAGACTTCTCAGCCACAACGTGCCCCACAGAGTTCTCAGGCTATGGTTACAGCTCAATTTCCTACCCCACCTGCTCAGCCAGCTAGAGGTAGAGGTCGCCCTAGAGGGGGAGGCCATGCCAGATACTATGCCCTTCCTACTCGTACCGAGGCTGTTGCCTCTGATTTTGTCATCACAGGTATTGTCCTGGTTTGTCACCGAGATGCATCGGTTCTATTTGATCCAGGCTCCACTTATTCTTATGTGTCTTCTTATTTTGCTCCTCATTTGGGTGTACCTTGGGATTCTTTGAGTTCCCCTGCTTATGTTTCTACTCCTATGGGAGATTCTCTTGTTGTGGACCGTGTTTATTGGTCGTTTTTGGTTGCTCTTACTGGTTTTGAGATAGAGCTAATTTATTGTTGCTCAGCATGGTAGATTTTGATATTATCTTAGGCATGGACTGGTTGTCGCCCCATTATGCTATTCTTGATTGTCATGCCAAAACCGTGACGTTGGCTATGCCAGGTATACTGCATGTTGAGTGGAGGGGTGTTTTAGATCATACTCTCAGTAGAGTTATTTCTTTCCTTAAGGCTCGGCAAATGGTTGAGAAGGGGTGTGACGCGTATCTAGCTTATGTGAGAGATCTCAGTATTGATACCCCTTTAGTTGATTCAGTCCCAGTAGTATGGGATTTTTCTTATGTGTTTCCAGCTGACTTTCTGGGCATGCCGCCTGATATAGATATTGATTTTGGCATTGATCTGTTGCCGGACACTCAGCCTATTTCTATTCCTCCGTATCGTATGGCCCCTCCTGATTTGAAGGATCAGTTACATGAATTGCTTGATAAGGGTTTTATTAGGCCTAGTGTATCACCTTGGGGTGCTCCTGTCTTGTTTGTGAAGAAGAAGGATGGTTCTATGTGTATGTGTATTGATTATCGCTAGTTGAATAAAGTTATAGTGAAGAACCGTTATCCTTTGCCCTGTATTGATGATTTGTTTGATCAGCTTCAGGTTACCATCAGTTAAAGATTCGGGAGCCAGATATCCCGAAGACTGCTTTCAAGACTCGGTATGGTCATTATGAGTTCCTTGCTATGTCATTTGGGCTGACCAATGCCCCAGCAGCCTTTATGCATTTGATGCACAGTGTGTTCCGGCCATATCTTGACTCGTTCGTCATTGTCTTTATTGATGATATTCTGGTGTATTCTTGGAGTCGGGAAGATCATGAGCAGCACTTGAGGACAGTGCTCCAAACTTTGAGAGAGAAGAAGTTATATGCTAAGTTCTCGAAATGTGAGTTTTTGTTGGATTCAGTGGCATTCTTAGGTCACGTGGTTTCTAGTGAGGGGATAAAGGTGGATCCGAAGAAAGTGGAAGCAGTGTAGAGTTGGCCCAGACCATCCTCAGCTACAGATATCCGCAGTTTTCTTGGCTTGGCGGGTTACTACTATCGTTTTATTGAGGGATTTTCATTGATTGCATCCCCTATGACTAGACTGACCCAGAAGGGTGCTCCGTTCCAGTGGACGGAAGAGTGTGAGGCGAGCTTTCAAAAGCTCAAGTCAGCTTTGACTACAGCCCCAGTTTTGATATTCCCTACAGGTTTGGGGTCTTATACTGTCTATTGTGATACCTCGTGGATTGGCCTTGGAGCGGTATTGCTGCAGGACGGTAGGGTGATTGCCTACACAACCAGGCAGTTGAAGGTACATGAGAAGAACTATCATGTCCATGATCTCGAGTTGGCTGCTATTATTCATGCCTTGAAGATCTGGCATTATTATTTGTACGGTGTGCCTTGTGAGATTTATACTGATCACCGGAGTTTGCAGCATCTGTTCAAGTAGAAGGATCTTAATTTGCGCCAGAGGAGGTGGTTAGAGCTGCTGAAGGACTATGATATCACTATTTTGTATCACCCGGTCAAGGCCAATATGGTGGCTGATGCTTTGAGTCACCGGGCAGAGAGTTTGGCTTATTTACCAACAGCGGAGAGGCCCATGGCGATGGATGATCAGGCCTTAGCCAACCAGTTTTTGAGATTGGATCTTTCAGAGCCTAGTTGGGTTCTAGCTTGCGTAGTTTCTCGGTCTTCCTTATTTGATCATATCAGGGAGCGTCAGTTTGATGACTCTTATTTGCTTGTCCTCAAGGACAAGGTTTAGCATGGTGATGCCAGAGATGTGTCTATTGGTGATGACGGGGTATTGAGGATGCAAGGTCGGATTTGTGTGCCCAATGTTGATGGGCTTCGGGAGTTGATTCTAGAGGAGGCCCACAGTTCCCGGTATTCCATTCATCCGGATGCCGTGAAGATGTACCAGGATTTGAGGCAGCACTATTAGTGGAGGCAGATGAAGAAAGATATAGCTGGGTTTGTAGCTCAGTGCCTCAATTGTCAGCAGGTGAAATATGAGCGCCAGAGACCCGGTGGGTTGCTTCAGCAGATAGAGATTCCGGAGTGGAAGTGGGAGCGAATCACCATGGACTTTGTAGTTGGGCTTCCATGGACTTTGAGAAAGTTCGATGCCATTTGGGTGATTATGGATCGGCTGACCAAGTCCGCGCATTTCATTCCTGAGTGTACTACCTATTCTTTGGAGCGTCTGGCATAGATTTATATCCGAGAGATTGTTCGTCTGCATGGTATTCTAGTTTCCATCATTTCAGATAGAGGTACTCAGTTCACATCACGATTTTGGAGGGCTGTACAACATGAGTTGGGTACAAGGGTGGAGTTGAGTACAACATTTCACCCTCAGACGGACGGACAGTCCGAGTGCACTAATCAGATTCTTAAGGATATGCACCATGCGTGTGTGATTGAGTTTGGGGGGTCTTGGGATCAGTTCTTGCCATTGGCAGAGTTTGCCTACAACAACAGCTATCAGCCCAGCATTCAGATGGCACCATATGAGACTTTATATGGTAGGCGGTGTAGATCCTTGGTGGGTTGGTTTGAGCCGGGTGAGGCCAGATTATTGGGCACAGACTTGGTTCAGGATGTTTTGGAGAAGGTTAAGGTGATTCAGGATAGACTCTGTATAGCCCAGTCCAGATAGAAGAGTTATGTGAACCTTGCATCAGTGAAGGTTCAGTGGCGGGGTCAACCGGTCGAGGAGGCGACCTGGGAGACCAAGCAGGATATGCGTAGTCGTTACCCTCATCTTTTCACTACTTCAGGTATGTCTCTATGCTCGTTCGAGGACGAACAAATGTTTAAGTGTAGGAGGATGTAACAACCCGATCGGTCGTTTTAAGAATTTACGCTTGATCCCCTATTAACTGCTTATCCCGAGTTTGTTTCTGCCATTTTGATTCGCCGGATATTTGATTTTGAGTTTTGGAGTGTTTTTGGACACTTAGTCCCTAAACGAGAGCTTAAGCTTTAGAATTTGGACCGTAATCAGAGAAGTGTGAAGACGGCCTCGGAATGGAATTTCGTCAGTTTTGTTAGCTCCGTTGGGTGATTTCGGGCTTAGAGGAGTGTTCAGATTGTTTTTTGGAGGTCTGTAGCTTATTTAGGCTTGAAATGCCGAAAGTTGAATTTTTGAAGTTTCCGGTTTGATAGTGAGATTTTGATATCGCGGTCGGAATGGAATTCCGAAAGTTGGAGTAGCTCCGTAGTGTTGAATGTGACGAGTTTGCAAAATTTTAGGTCATTCAGGCGAGGTTTGATAGACTTTTTGATCAAAAGCGTAATTTGAGAGTTTTGGAGTTCTTAGGCTTGAATCCGATGTTAAATTGGTGTTTTGATGTTATTTTGAGCATTCCAAAGATGGGAACAAGTTTGAATGATGTTTTAGGATTAGTTGGCATATTTGGTTGAGGTCCCGGAGGCCTCGGGTGTGTTTCGGATGCTCAACGGATCATTTTTGGAACTTATGAAATTGTAGAAAAAGTTGCAGTAGTTAGTTCTTGTTTCCTTCTTCGCGTTTGCGAGTGGGGTCTCGCATTCGCGAGTGGGGTCTCGCGTTCGCGAAGAGGAGTTGGGTCTGGTGTAGGATTAATGCTTCGCGTTCGCGAAGGAAATCCCGCATTCGCGAGGCTATGGGACCTTATACCTACGCGTTCGCGAAGGTAGTCTCGCGTTCGCGTAGGAGAAGAGAAGCTAGTCATAGTTGAGACTGTTGTCTCGCGTTCGTGAAGAAGAACGCGTCTGGGCAGAACTTAAATTTCAAAATCGATGGTTTAAGCCATAATTCATATTTTGGACTTGGGAGCTCAGGATATTGCAATTTTTGAAGAGGTTTTTACCTGGGAAATTTGGGTAAGTAATTCTTACTCGGTTTAGACTAATTTCCATGAATCTACACTTAAATCCATCCTTTAATTTCGAAATTGGGATGAAAATTGGGGAAAAGTTCTTAGACCTAAATTTTGAGTTTTGATTAGGGATTTGACATTGGATTTGGATAATTTTTGTATGGTTAGACTCGTGAGAGTATGAGAATTCTGAAAATATAAATTTTACCCAATTCCGAGACGTGGGCCCGGAGGGCATTTTGGTCATTTTACCTAATTTCACGTATTAGCTTAGAATTTATTTGTGGAATCAGTTACTTGAACTTTTATTTACATTATACAATTGAATTGAATAGATTTGGGGCATTTGGAGTCGAGTACTTGTGGCAAAAATGTGGTCTCGGGTTGATTTTGAGCCGGTTCGAGGTAAGTGGCTTGTCTAACCTTGTGTGGGGGAAACTTCCCTTAGGATTTGGTATTGTTGATATTTGAAATGCCTTGTACGTGAGGTGACGAGTGCGTACTTGTGCTAATTGTTGAAAATCCTGTTTTCATTAAGTAACTTTAATTGTGTTTTCCCTTCCTATTTATTCTACTTGCAATCTAAGCCTGCTATTAGCTTAGAAAATCATGTCTAATTATCTTAATTGCTTTATTTGCTCAAACTGCCTTATTTAGACTATGTGAAGCATGCTAGGTTAGAAATACCTGCTTTACCTTGGTGTGAAATTGAATTTAATTTAGTATTCTTCGTGTTGTTGCTGCGTGTTTACTTTGGGACTATGGGACGGTATCCTGGGAGATCCCTTGCATATATATATATATTGATTTGGACTGTAGTTCGGGATACCAAGAGATCCCCAGCACATATTTAGGATACTAAGAGATCCTTGGGATACCGAGAGATCCCCAGCTTATATATTGAGGATACTAATAGATCCTCGGGATACTGAGAGATCCCCGACACACATATTGAGGTTACTAAGAGATCCTCGGGATACTGAGAGATCCCCGGTTGTTATCTCCGTGTTGAGCTGTATTCCTTTCCGTGATTATCTTGTTTTTGTTATAATTGTTGTTGTTCTTCCTATCATGTGTTACTCCTTACTATCGTACTTAATTATACTGTCTTATTCTATATTGTTATACCTTGTATTTTATTTAACCTCAGTTGGACCCTGACCTTCCTCATTACTACCTGACCGAGGTTAGGCTTGGCACTTACTGAATACCGCTGTGGTGTACTCATACTCTTTCTGCGCATGTTTTTCATGTGCAGATCCAGGTACTTCCACTCTGTCTTATCATCCTTGAGGCGAGGCTCTCTTGTAGAGACTTCGAGGTATATCTGCCACGTCCGCAGACCAAGGAGTCCCTTTCTATCTTTCTGTACTAGTATAGCCCTTCTGTATTTTCCTTTGATATACATTTCTGGAGTTAGAGCTTTTTGTGTATCTTTTAGCTTGTGATTCATGGGGTTCCGGATTTTGGGAGTGTTAGGTTGAGATTTTGTACTGTTACATGCCAGGCAGCATCTTAAACACTGTTTCATTTTGTTATTTCAGTTTTTAAATTTTTTCTTTCCACAATTGTTTTCTTTTCCGCATTCGTCAGGCTTACCTAGTCGTAGAGACTAGGTGCCGTCACGGTAGTTCACGGAGGACGAATTGGGGTCGTGACAAATATCTTATATGGATCTTTGAGAATTCCCTCCCTTCATTCCTTGTATTTCCTTTCTATACCTTTTCTTATAATAAAAGACTTTGATAATCTTTAAAGGTAAGATAGAGATGGCCAAAAACTTCACTTTCTACGTGTAAAAAAAATAGCTTTAACATTTGTTGTCCATGTGCCTATTAGTTAGCTTGTCTAAAGGCAAGTCATTTAATGTCACTCCATTTGCTGCCACGTGGGGCAGTATTTGTCCCCACCTATAATTATTCTCATAATTAAGAATTTTTCCAAATTACTTAAAATTCTGCTTATTTTTAATACACTTTATACATCATACTATAATATACTTTACTATTATGGTCATATGGTACCATATAAAATCAATACATACACTATTATTTTATTAAAACACTCATGTAAAAATACATATATCTTCTTAACTTATAATTTTCTTAATCTCATATAAAGAGTACACATTTTCGTACGCTTAATTATTAAAATGGTAAAAAGATAACCTTCTTTTCCTGTGAAAAAAATATTAATTCATATCTTTATAATAAAGAAATTTCATAAACTTTCTCATTCTACGTGTATAATTTAAAACATATTCGAAAGTAGTAATATTAATAACTATATAAAATCATATTTTTTAAACCATTTTTTTACAAAAATGTTCCACTCAAAATACCATATCAAATATATAAATATAATGGTGTCAAGGTTGTTAAACTTATGGGGTGTAACAGCTATTTAACTCCAGCCTTTCTTGCCGGCTCCCCGCTTTTTTACGCTGAAATGGCGGGTACTAGAGTACTTCATCGACTGCGAACATTTCCTTTGTGGACGGCTGCTCTCCGTACATTGTCTTGATCCCTTTCGGTGTAAGGAACTTTAATGCCTAGTGCAAGGTCGAAGGTATTGCCCTCATGCTGTGAACCCATAGTCTTCCGAATAGGGTATTATATCTCATATCCCCTTCGATCACATAGAATTTTGTTTCCTGAATGGTCCTGACGGTATTCACCGATAAGGTTATCTTCCCTTTAGTAGTTTCACATGCCATGTTAAATCCGTTCAACACCCAGACTGCTGGCATTTTGGATTTGTAGACCCAACTGCTCTACGACCCACGAACTTGTTTAAACATTGGGGAGCGGTGCGACCGGGGTGCTTCGGTCTCCATCCGCGCGGCTCCCTCCTTTACCTCCCTCTAACTAGTACAGTTACCGGTTCGATTCCCATGAGTTCCATGATACTTTCCCACCAAGTTAGGGCCTCCCTGGGCAGGTTCGAGCTATAATGGTCGAGGCCACTTGGTATCTTTGATGCGCCCGATGGCGGATAAGATGCTGGCTGCATCGACATTGAAGTTATATTCCAGTAACCTTGGTGCCTCCCTGGCCCCGAGTGGCCTGTCGAAATCGGTTTTGCTCATGAGTCCCCGGCTACTGTGGCCTCGATTGTTCCTCTTCTCATTTCTCGCAGGGTTACGCCCAGATTCGCTACCCCTTCGATCTCCGGTATACAGTTGATACTGGTCTCTATTCGATCTTGGTTCATGATCGATGACTCTGTTAGACCGGTCATTAGTTATGATGGGATAAGCAGAACTGGAGTGGGCCCTGAGCTGATCGTCCTTGATTTTGAGTTTTGACTGGTACCTATTATAGACGTCGGCGTAAGTTACTGCCGAGTACTCTATCAAATTCTGTTTCAACTGCTGTGAAGACAAGGAGCTTCAGGGGTTGAGTCCTTGAGTGAACGCCTAATCGGCCGAATCATCCGCAATCGGGGGCAGGTTCATCTGTTCAATTTGAAATCTCGATACGAATTCCCTGAGCATTTCGTCATCTCTTTGTTTTACCTTGAAAATGTCCGATTTTTTTGTCTCGACCTTAATGGCCCCGACATGTGCTTTCATAAAGGCAGCTGCAAGCATAACAAACGAATCAATAGATTTGGGGGCAAGTTGTGATACTACATCATCGCTTCCTTTGACAGGGTTTCTCTGAACCTTTTTAACAAAACCAACTCGATCTCGGCATGTTCTAAGTCGTTTCCCTTGATGGCATACGTGTAGGAGGTCACGTGCTCATTTGGATCCGTGGTTCCATTATACTTCGTAATATTGGGCATACAGAACTTCTTCGGGATTGGCTTCGGTACAGCACTTGGAGGAAAAGGATTTTAGACAAATTTCTTGGAGTCCAGACCTTTCAATATCGGGGGCGTTCCTGGGATTTGATCACCTCTAGAGTTATAGGTCTCCACTTTTTTGTTGTTGGCCTTAATTCTCCCCCGATTCCACCCGCTTTGTCAGTTCCTCGAGCATTTTGATTATTTCAGGGTTGGTCCAGGCCTCAGCTTCACCCGACTTTTTTGCTAGTCATTTCTTTGGGTGTTTTGCTGGGATGATTTGAGCTCAACTCTGCTAGGGGTGCGGCTTTGATTTTGCAGCTGTGCTATCGCCGCTTGTTGGGCCTATAACATTTCGAAGATCACCCGCAGATTGATCATGTCGCCTTCACCTTTGAGCGTACCTCGAGTTGTTGGTCGGGCTCCTCCGCAAACGCTGTTCTCAGGGTCGGTCGGCAGGTTGGCATCGATGGCCACATGTGAGTTAGCATCGATAGGATCCTCAACTAGGAATCCATTGGGATTAGCTGGGGACACCTCGTTGCTAGGTACTATATTATTGTTTTCGCCATGATGGCCAAACTCAGCATCAACGTTCAAGTGAGCAGACTGAGAGTTTGACATTCTTAGGTAGGTCTGAAATTAAAATCTCAAAGAACAAGCGTAAAATATGGTGTGTTATGGAAATTTATATCAAACTACCACTATTATCCTTAGCCCCACGGTGGGCGCCAAATTGTTTACCCTTAAAAATAGATAACAGTTGAATTTATATGCGGTTTAAGGATATATAGACTAATTCAATACAAGTTATTAATGACGTCAGATGAACAAATTAAAGATAGAATAAACAATCAAACCAATAGTAGTATTGAGTTTGGGCTCGGTTATGAGCTTAACAAGTAGCCTGCCTTTGGTTCGGAGCCAAACACTTATGAAGAACTATGAGCAAAATTAAGAACTTTGAATAACTTTTAGAAACAAAGAAAACATATGTATATTGCCTTGGTACGCATGTTACAGAGTATTTATTGAATAATAAACTTCCCCTTTATATAGTAGGGGAGTTTTACCCTAAGTACAATTAAAAGGAAGGTAAAGACCTTCCTTTTTGCTAATCACTGATTTGTTGCCGATACGTGCCGAGATTCACGCCGTGATATCTGGCTGGGCACGAATATCATGGACCGTTGGTTAATCGTGTGTGGATGTTTGGTAATGCTTCCCAAGGTCTACTCGAACCGGATCGGGGGAGTGTGATCTCGATGGTTCCGAGGGCAGGTGTTTTGTTCGGGCCTTGATACGAGAGGCTCCCAGCTTCGATTTTGATTCCTCATAGTTACGTCCTTGCTTCATTTGCCCCACCAGGATATCAGGGTGATCATTAGCCTCGGTTTTACCCGTATACAATGTTATGTTATAATATATATTTTTATAATAGCACCTCATAATAGCAGCCAAAAAATATCGAGCAAACGAGACTGTTATAGAAAGGTTTGACTGTAATAAGTTAAGCTCAGAGATCATAGTGAATCGTCTTACACTATCGGCTCTATGCAAGGTCTCAATTACCCAGTTGACGTCCTTTCCTTTAAAGGATTCAACTGTCATACCCACAAGACACATTTTACGCATGTGAACCATTTACAACTATTTGGAATCAGTTTTAATTTGAATTGCTTCAACTGTTAATCATGACACAAGTTTTAGTCTCCAAACTTAGGGTGTGTTTGGTATTAGGAAAATATTTTTCACATAAATATTTTCTGAAAAAATACTTATTTTCTGATATTTGGTTAGTAAGTAAAAAAATATTATATCAAAAGCATTTTTAAATAATCTAGGAACTCACAGTAGGGCGGGTGGAGTCTGATTTCGGTATCTGAGGTCTGCTCCGAGGACAGACAAGGGTCGGTGTCTGATGTGATTCTTCGAGTTAACAAAGAACCAACCGACCAGGATCAAGATCTTGAAACGAAAATATGGTTTGTGGGTCGATTTCAAGAAACAACATATCTCAAGTTTTAGGACTCAGAATCTAATGATTCAAAAACGAGGTGAAATATGACGATCCGAACTATAAGAAAGACTATTTACTCATTTAAAACAAGTAAATAACGATGTTGCACCAGTTTAATGATAGTTATGATTCTATGATATCAAAAGAACGAATTGAGATCAAGAAACGTGTTTTTGAAAAATCAAGAACAGAACAAGTTCCTAAAGTCACCACTTGAAATCAATTAACGTGATAAAGAAACACCACATAAAATTAAAAATAAGATAAATACTATCACCACCTTGCTTGGAACCAAAAACAAAGATAAAGAACACAAAATAGAGAAAAATACTCTATTATAAAACTAGGCAAACCTAAAAAACGTGAATTCTTTTTTTGCAAGGCAAGAGAACCTTTTATACAGGCCTAGAGTCTCTTCTTTGATGACTACAATTCTTATTCTAATATGGAAATAAAATAACTAAAGACAAGGAAAGTAAAATCCCTATTCTACAAGGAAAAGAAATTAGAATCCTACTAAAAGAAAAATCCTTATTCTAAAAGGAATACAATAAATCCTAAAGAATCTTGACTTCTTGAAATCAATCTTGAGCTTCTTGGACTTCTTTCACTTCTTGAAAATAAGTCCATATGTTTGGACTTTAGCTCTAAAATATGATCTTTGCCATAATTAATAAAATTTAATATAGATTCTTCGTTTACATCATTCTCCCCTAGTTGAGAAGGCTCGTCCTCGAGTCTAATGGCTCCACAAATGGCACAAGATTGACAACTTCCATAATATGATTGAACTCATATTCACCATGCTCTAAGTTGCATTTTTCTAACCTATCAAAGAGCTTCATCGTATTGTAACAAAGTTTAGCATGTGGCCGAGCTAAATCCCACTTTCTCAATCGTATCTTTGTACTAATATTTCTACAATGAATCCTCTTAAATCGATTTTTAAACACTAATCCATAATCATAAGTTATTTTCTTTTGATCTTCAAGAATCCTGGTCTTTTTCATATCAATGTGGTACTTATGGGATATGTCCAAAAAAGTCGATTTAGTACCACAAAAACTTTTAAAAGAATCAAATTCAAGTACCTTTAGATCAAGCTTTGAGATTGAAGTATATCTTCTTGAGAATTCATCAGTAACAATGCTCTCATATTTTACTAGATCATAACCATATATGGAATTTGTGTTGAGATTTTCTGTTCCAACATATTCTTGAAAATATTCATCCTTTGGAGGCAGGAAAAAAGCTGGAACAAAGTATGAACTCAAACCCTCCATAATAAAATCCTTTTTAAGCAACCCTTCCTCTTGTGTTTGTAAAATTTCATGAACCTTTGCATTAACGAAATATGTTGCCTCTCTTGGAATGATAGAATCAACAATCAAATCAATATTATGTTGAGCATCTCTATTTTTTTGGAAAGTTAAGATCATATATGGGATGCTCCAACGGATCATTATCAAACTTCAGAGGTAAATCCTCAATTTGTGGATCTAGTGCATGCTCCTCCTCCTTGTGCTCTTCCATGGTAATACCAACATTCAAAGACTTTTTCTCTATTGATTGGACCAATTGTTTGTAATTTGGTCACAAAAGAATCATCCTTGGGCTTCAGATTTTTAGCAACTTCTTCGGGATTCAATGGTACTAAAATAATCTTACGTTCATCCTTTGTAAAAGAATATGTCTGCATCATATTTAGCACACCTATCATACACTTATGGTCTTCCAAGTAATAACTGACAAGCATCCATCTTCACTACGTCACACCAAATCTGGTATTTATAGACCTTGTCAATAGAAAAGAGACTAGGCATTGACGAGTTACCTCTACACCATCATTATCTTCAACTTCGTTGCTGTAAGAATATGGATGAAGTTTGGTTGACAAGCCAAGATTTGTAACCATCTCTTCAGAAACGATATATATGTGACTCCCACGATCAATGATCAACGAACTAATTTTTCCAAGGGAGGTACGTCTAGTGTGAAAAAGAGATTCATGTTGTCTCGTTTCTTCATCTTCTTGAACCAAAATTCTTTGTCTTGGTTGAATCTTAGACATGATGATTTTTCAACCTTTGGACCTGTGGGTTAGAGCTCTAATACCAAATTGATGTGATTCTTTGAGTTAACAAAGAACCAACCGACCAGGATCAAGATCTTGCTTGGAACCAAAAATAAAGATAAAGAAGACAAAATAGAGAAAAATATTCTATTGTAAAACTAGGCAAACCTCAAAAACGTGAATTCTTTTTTACAAGGCAAGAGAACCCTTTATATATGCTTAGAGTCTCTTCTTTGATGACTACAATTCCTATTCTAATATGGAAATAAAATAACTTAAGACAAGGAAAGTAAAATCCCTATTCTACAAGAAAAGGAAATTAGAATCCTACTAAAAGAAAAATCCTTATTCTAAAAGGAATACAATAAATCCTAAAGAATCTTGACTTCTTGAAATCAATCTTGAGCTTTTTGGACTTCTTGCGCTTCTTGAAAATAAGTCCATATATTTGGACTTGAGCTCTAAAATATAATCTTTGCCACAATTAATAAAATTTAACATAGATTCTTTGTTTACATGTGTCCAAAATGAAGGTCCGAGGTTCAAGATCGGGATCAGACATGGGGTTAAGTTCATGGAAAATATTTTATCAATCCAAACCAAATATTTTCATTCATACGGAACACACCTCCAATCCTCAGTCATTTTCCATTTCGGATACAAAAAGAAAATATCTTCTTGACAACCCCCCCCCCCCCCCGGGAAATACCCCTTTTGCGTAGTCTTTTAGAGCAAACTTTTTATACAAAGTTCTTTTAAAGTGTAGGAAAGAACATGTAATTATGATGACTAGCAAGTTTTTATTGTGGACAAAAAACAGTGAGAGTACTGAATCTTGGAGAGCTCTTTGCATTCGCACGCTTAATTATGCACTTCTTGCACCATATGCTTAGGTGGAATATTACCAATGGTGAATGCCATTCTTGCACCAAAACTCAAAATTATGATCATTTTGTTAAAATTAAACAACTTCTTTTCCAAATATCGAGTGTAGAGTTCCAATTGTTATAATTGCTTGTAATGGTCGACACTATCCCCACGGCCCACACCTTAAGAGAATAGATTTCTGGTCAAGATTCAAACTCTACACGTGATGTGAAGCGTGACCGCATATGTTAAATGTAAAGTCAAGTCTCAGAAGTCACTCGTAGTTCAAGGAAAAACATTCTCTATTCAATTATACTCTATGTTGAACGAACTCTTCATATTCGTATCGGATCCTTTAAAATTATACTACTTTTGAAAGATCCGACATGTACCCGTTAGTAGTTTTGATACCAACACAGATTATGCTACATAGTATGAATTAAAACTTAGCAGCAAATTGGAAGTTAGAAATAAACTTTTCAAATGACTCAAGTATGACAAAGAGGACAATTTGACTTTGAAAATTCTAACAGAACTGCCTAATGGGCCACGTTCTTTACAAATTCAAATATAACTTTGACACTATACGATAATATTCAACGAATAAACAGTTTCCCCTTTAATGATTCTGAATTCCACCCCATAGGACACTGCGAAAGTCATATTATTCTAAATATAGCAGTAAGCACCTGAGAATTGTTTCACAAAGTCAGCAATTGCATATGCATTATCATAACAAATTAAAGACATCAAAAATCAAAGTAAAAAGAAGGGATGTATGTCGCTTGGAATCTTCAAAAATGGCGCCGGACACGTTGAATCCTCCAAAAGTAGTGAACTTTTTGGATGATTCAACATGGGTGCGACAACATTTTTGCATAGTACGAGTAACATAGGAAGGGACTTTGTGTTTTCACCTGAGAGAAGGCAGCATTTTTGAAAGCCCTCCAAAACAATCTTGACAGACAGTGATGATCAAAGTGGCTACTGAATCTGAGATGCATCACATTTGAGCAAAAAACTATGGCACCAATTACAAAAACTAACAATATCCAAGCTTTTCTTGCCATGAAACTCTTAAATATGGAAGCAAAGCAAATAAAGACAATAGAACCAAGTTTAACGATTCCATCTTTGTCCCGTTGATACAGAGATTGAATGAAGAGGGCTAGGTTTCCTACAACCACTGAACTCTGAGATATCGTTGCCTGCATTAGAAAAGATAGAGATATACCATACTTTGTTAATTATTTAAGATAGCATGGAACATAAGGGGGTGAACAGAAAATTGAACACGGGAGGATATACAATGCCAAGTCAATCGCTCTTAATCGTTGATGAGGACGAGCAACGATGAGGACGCTCGTTTCATATTTTATTCAAACAAAACTCCTAGTATCTAGAGTTAGAAGTTTCATTAGAACAATACAAGATGAGGCTTTGTCAAGGCTAGTTTCATATTTTACTTGCGAGGTTGAGTAGTACTCGCCCCTCTCTCTAAAGGGGCTTGTGCATTTCACTCTAATGTCTACTAAAACGAGGTTAGAACGAGTAGATGAAGCCCTCAATTTAGTGGCTTCTTTGACCCTAATTTTTCATTTCCGCTTTAACTTCTCTGGTTTACGGAATAAATTAATTGGATATATAACCTCGAACAAGTTTCCAACTCAAAATTTTCTTGGAATTGATAAAACTTGTTCGATCCAAAGTGTTTCAAGCGGGAATCAATTGGGAGACCTATAATGTTTCATACCAACAGCTGCTATGACGATAGGTGTAGAATACTGCTTCACACACCACTACTACTTTATACAGTAGGGAAATAATTTTTTTATTTTTAATTTATAATGCTTCAACGATATACACGTAGTTAGGGGTGAGTATCGGTCAATTCTGTTAAGTTGTAAATATTATCGTTACATAACCGATAAGATATCAGTTATCAGGTATCGGTTAATCAGTTATCGATTGTTATCGGGTCGGTTATCGATTTACCCCATAAGATAACTTAATTTAGAGGGAAAAGTGTAGTGTATGATACTAATTGATCATATAACCTTGACCCTTTCAATTATATTCTAAATAGTGAATAAAAGTTTCGTGAACGCATGTCTACCCTCATCAAAAAGTTTGTTTAATTGCATACAATAACAAATTTTACTGAAATGTATTTCATATATTCACACAAGAATGAACATCAATGAGATTATGAAATAAAAGAGGATGACTTCACTATATTAACTTGCATCCTACCAAGACAATGACGGAAGAACTCATTATTATGTTTTCGGAAAATGGCCAAATATACCTCTGTATTATGAGAAAATGTTTAAATATAACCCTCGTTATACTTTGGGTCCAAATATACCCCTACCGTCATACAGTGGTTCAAATATACTCCTCTTCCATTAAGTTTGTCCAAAATGGATATCAAATCCTACGTGACACTAATATTTGATGAGGTGGATGCCACATGGCATGCCACCTCATCGCCCCTAACCCATTTTACCCTTCCCTTTAAATGTGGAAACTCAAACTTAGTCTCCTCCTTCAAAGAAAATGATAAATGTGACAGTTTTGATAACATGAAATACCTTTGTCTTTTTCTGCCATATTAACTGCAAAATTCAAAGAACAGGAAAGTTACACAACATCACAGAAACACCAGCGTGAAAAGACGGACAAATTTCACGTTACAATATAATTTAGTTGCTTGTCCTTCAAGGTATTGCCTTTTGTTTGTGTTGTAAAAGATTCAAAGAAAAATAAAGTAGCAGAAAACATGGAACACCCTAATAGAAACAAGCAAAACCAGTCGAAGGTGTTGTCCATAAGCAAGCTCAGTTCATTTCTGGGTAAGACATGTCCAAAAGTCAATTTCAAAGCCCTCAAGCGAAAGTTTTCCACCTAGTAATATCAGCTATCTGATTAATGATTATGAGCAGCTTGCTTTAAGGTTGTATTTGTCCAAAAACTCATCCCGCTACTTTTTTTAGTCGAGGATGGGAAGATTAGTGGTGGGGAGGGGTAAAATGGGTTAGGGGAGCTGAGGTGACATGCCAATCTCATCAAATATTAGTGTCACGTAGGATTTGATGTCCACTTTGGACAAACTCAACGGAAGAGGGGTATATTTGAACCAGTAGTATGACAAAGGGGTATATTTGGACCCAAATATAAAGAGAGGTATATTTAAACCTTTTCTCATAATACAGAGACATATTTAGCCTTTTTCCGTTAATTCTTTCATCAAACCCAACAATGTTCTATCGGAGAAGGGTCATATTTATCCTTTTATATTAAAAAATAAGTTATATTTACCCTCCGTTTGCTTTTTGAATATTCTTATCTCTATCGTTCTACTTTGAGTTTAAAATTACCCCTAGCCGTTAATCCACTTATCAACAACAACAACAACAATCCAGTATAATCCTATTTAGTGGGATTTGGGGAGGGTAGTGTGTACGCAGACCTTACCCCTACCCTGTGATAAAGAGGTTATTTCCAAATCCACTCATCAAAACATTAATAAATACACGTGGCACCCGCTGGTTGCTTAAAAAAATATCCACCCTACTACCTATTATTTCTAACCGACCCAAGCTTAAGACCCTACCCGACCCACACGAACCTCCCACTTGAATCCCCACCCACAATGCTAGAGAGCATGGAGTACATGAGAAGTCCCTTTATAATTCCATAACTGATTTTTGGGTCTCTGTATATATACTTTACTTATATCACAATATCACTTTATTTAATTTTTGTTTATTGCAAGATAAGTAGTTTTAATCACAAGAATTATAAGTTTTTCTATTACTATTATTTTCTTGCTAATGGAATTATGAGATCCATTCCAAAGGGGATGTGTCCTTTTCTTGGGAGAACAAGCCAGGGGTTAGTAAAGTTACACCAACAAACTTTTTTGCAACCGTTAGTTTTTCACTAATATTTTTACCATCGCTATGCCCGGTGCCGAAAGAAGCAAAGACTGCAGCATTCCATCACCTACAAATTCCTCATCCGCCGTGCACTTTTCAGCCGCCGCAGCTATTGAGAAGTTCACCTAGAAGGGGATTCAAGAAGCAAGATGATCCATTCTTGATGGGCTATAAAGAGTGCACAAAAAGCTCAAGGAAACTACACAAGTTTTTAGGTAGTTTAAGGATGATTATGGCCGTTGGGGGATGAAGAATAAGAGTAAGTGTTGGGGGATTTACGTGAAGGGGCTCGGTTGGGTCGGGTAGGTCTTGACCTTGGGTCAGTTAGAAATAATAGTAAGTAGGGTGGGTATTTTTTTGAGCAACCGGAGAGTGCCATGTGTCTTTTTAAAGTTCTGATGAGTTGATTAACGGCTGGGGTAATTTTAAACCCAAAGTGGAACGGTAGGAGTAAGAATATGCAAAAAGTGAAATTGAGGATAAATATAACTTATTTTTTAAAGTAGAGGGATAAATATGACCCTTCTCCGATGTTTTATTGTTTAAGAGGGAAATATTAAATGTATTGATACTATAAAACGCATTTATCCAACAATTGTAGCAAGAGCAATAACATATTCTCGAAAAGTAGCACGTGCACTCCGGGCTATTCGGGAGGATTTATTGGGAGGATCAATTAGCAGAACATACTTACCATTGGAAATATTAGACGACGATAATTACAAAAATCACTTTCATGTGTCTTTCTACTGTCCAAACACAGTAGAAACAACACAAAATAGTAGCAATTACATTTTGAAAATTAAGAAGTCCAAACATAGTACTAATAGACAACGAAGCCCTAAGGTGGCTTTGAATATCTAAGAGCATAATTATAATTTTGATAAAGCTTATTGGGTTATTGGTTAAACTATTAATAAAATTGGGCAAACTGACACCCAATCCGATAACCCAATAATCAAATAAGACAAAACTATTACGGAACAATTAACTCAATAACTCCATGCCGATAACCCAATAAGCTTTTACCCATATATGCCCAGCCCTAGACGTAATTCAAGTCAAGAAGCCATCATATCTTCCATGTTAATGGGATTATAGAAACGCATACCTTGTTCTTTGGTTTGGAACTGATCGCTCTACTATTGTTCTTGGAACGTCTTCGAATACGAAGTCTTTCAAGGAATCGATGGAGTTTCGATTTCAAGGATTTTGATTTCTGGGGATTTGGAAAGGTTGGTGTTTCAGATTTAAGATGGATCAAGAATCTGCAGTACTTGAACTTGAGAGAGAATGGGAAAAACTTGCAATTGGGTAAAAAGTTGGAGGCTACCAATTTGAAATCCAAGTTCTTGGCCTTGGCCTGCACATTGAGTTTCCATGAATGGCATTGCTGCCCTGCATCCATTCTCCCAGAGGCCAGAACTTGCTTTACTAGCCGTTACGGCTCTTTAAATCCATTTCTTTTTTCATTTTGTTTCGTTTGAGTAGTATTGTTTTAATTATTTAAGGAAGCATTTTAAAGATATACTACAACTAATATCCTGTTTCATTTGGCTTCCGGTGCAGTTAACTTTCTACTCTAAAATTACATCACAATTTATTAAGCTAAGTTATAATTAACAAATTACATACTGTACAAAATATTTAAAATGCACATTTGGTTTAGTGATGTGGTAGGATTAGGGCTGCAGAAATTGGCCCAAGCCCAAATGACCCCGCTCAACCCGCCCAAGGTTGGGCTGGTTATTATCCTGCCCATTTATTGAGCTTATCCCATCTTGACCCAACTTATTTAAAGTTGAACAAATTTTTAGCCCAAATTGATCCACGAGTAACTTTGTCAAAATCTCTTAGAAATAAATTATTTTGTTTGATATGTTATATATGACCATAACAAAAGAAAAAAAAAGTTAAGAAGAAAACACATATTAAGTAAAGTATGAAAAGAGTTGGGCGGGTTGGGCTATGACCCGAATTTAGCTCATTTTGACTCAACTCATCGTATCCCAAGTAACTTTTGAGCGGGTCATTTGACCCGTTTAATTATTGACTCAATCTATTTTGACCCGTTCAAAATCGGCTCAACCCGCCCATTTAACACCCCTAGGTTGGATGATTGAAATTATTTCAACTTTAATAAGAGATTTTGATAATAGACTATAGTTGGGTGAACGGGCAATGCCTTTAAATACCTGACGCAAATCCCTGGACCAATGCCTGGGCAATGCCTTTGTTGGAGCTATTGCTCTTTTGATGACTCGAACCTACAACCCTGAGATTGTAGGTGGAGATGTTGACCATCTGAGCAACCTCCTCTTGTTGACGAATGAACTTGGGAAACCGAATCACTAATAAAAAATATTCAAAATGTGGTATTCATTATTTTGCAGGTTTATTGCGAATATACCTATTTCTTAGGATTCAATGAATTTTATCCTCTTTACTCCTTTTATTGGAACTACGGTCACATGTATTGATTGTGGAGTTATCAAGGAACTAATGATTGTTTTTTCGAGTTGATTGCTCAAACTCTTTCACATTCATACCAAGGCTGAATAATATGCAACGCGTTTGTTCAATTTGAGTAGTGAATTGGAATTTGTTGAAAATTGAAACCAAAGCTTCATGATATGTTAAATTTTTTAGAAGGTTCCCTATGTTAAGATATTAGATGGCTCTGAGCTTCAAAGAACAACCATCATATGATATAGCTACTCATTTTAAATTATTTTTTTTGGTAAATAAAATTTTTATTACCAGGGAAATAAAATTTATCGTTCCCAATTTGCTTGCAATGTTCACCTTGTTTGCACCTTACACATGTACATCTTGCACAATTGTTGTTGTTGTCGCACCTCCTTTTTCCCGCGCCCGCGGGGCGCGTGGGGAGTTTTCTCCAATTAAAGGACAGTCGAAACGGGATTTGTTTATTTGTTTCAGAGTCGCCACCTGGGAATTTTGAGGCGTCCCAAGTCACCAATTATAATCCCTGAATCGAGGAGAATATGACTCTGTTTATTTTTCTGCGAACCAAAAATCCTGAGTAAGGAATTCTGTTAATCCGGAAGAAGGTGTTAGGCATTTCCGAATTCCGTGGTTCTAGCACGGTCGCTTAACTGTTTTTATTATTGGCTTAATCATCTTGATTTTATTAAATATATTGATGTTATCTGATTTTACTACCGCTTATACTTATCGTGATTAAGGACCCTTCTTCGAATCGAATTACGCGTACGTATATTCGTGTTACAAATTTAAAAATGCGGAATTGTGTCACGCGTACGTGTACACAATAATTTTTTGATAATATTTTAAGCAATCATTTTTCCGAGATTGTGTTGAATCAAGAATATTTATTTTTCTTGAATAGTGAACCGTACATCTCGGGTTTTTATGAAATTGATTTAACGTCTTTGGATAAATCCTTTTACTAAATATTTGTTCGAAATTGCGCGTACGCATAATCCGAATTTTTGCTTCTAAAATATAATCAAGGTACGCGAACGTATCCCTAATTGCGCAAAAATATTTGCAATGATATTAAGGATTTTTCCACAAATTATTCATACATTTTTATATGAAACTCATGACAAATTCCCATTTAAGGTTTCAAAGAACTTACAATATTAAATGTTGACCGTTGATTATATTTTTCGAATATAAATAATTTATTCCAACTGAAAATGGAGGTAGAAGAAGTAAGTTTCAGCAGTTACAGCAGTAACAAATTCAGTAGAATATACTGATAACACAGTAAATCTTATCAAGAATAGGATTCGAAGAGCCCAGATGCACAGTAAGATACTTTGAAAAACTTCAGATTTTAACTGAACAGTGGAATCACACAAAATTGAACATATTCAACACAAGAACAATATTTCAGATTTTCGCCTTTCTTCAGTTACAAATTCAGTTTGTTTCTGGTTTTCTGTTTCTGCTGTTGTATCTGTGTGTGAGTGTATATGTGAGTGTGCTATTTTCTGTTTTCTTTCTTTAAAATCTCAGCCCTCAAAATCTCTTAAAGATTCTCTCTTAAAAATTCTCTCTGCCTTTCTTTTTCTTTATTAAAATCTTCCCTCTGAAAATTTCTGCCCTTAGAAATTTTCTTCTGAAAATTCTGTTTTTCTTCAGAATTCTGTTTTTTCTCTCTTAAAATTCTCTCTTTCTCACTCAAAAAATTCTCTTCCTTTTTCTCTGTCTGTCCAGCTCCTGTATTTATACAGGGCTGGTCTTAGGCAATTTAAGTGTTTCTTGGACCCCCTTCTTCTTTTTTAAAAAACAGAAAATCCCATTATGTAAAACCTTTTCCCTGATTTTCAGCAGCCCATTATTCCTTGTTCCCCATTAGTATCATTAACTAATAGCCACTAACATTACATTATAATATACTAGTACTAACACCCTGTTTTTTACTGCTCATTCCCAGAAATGCCCCTGAAATCTTGATGTTATTACTGAAAAATCAGAACCTATAGCAAAACAGTTTCTAAAATCTGTACAAACTTAGTTATCTCCTGATTTACAGCTATAATCAATCCTATGATTTTGAAACAGTATTACATCTCTAATAGCTGACTGACAAAAACTGAATTAAAACAGGGAATTATCAACTGAATAAAAACAAACTTAACATTATACAGAACATGCAGGATTCTTTCAACTGGAATTCAAAACTGAATTAAAAGCAAACAAATACAGGAGCATTGTCAATATACTGACAATGTCCCGTTTAGAAAACAACAATACAGCATACATTTGAATTCACTAATTCATAAACAAACATGATTTAATTGACGAATACTAATCAATTGACTATTTACAACATTTGTCAATAATTAGTCCAAACAATAGAATCAGACTGTTTCAGTCAACATTTTCAGAAATGAAAAATTCGTAATATAACTAATCGACGAACTTAATCGAGTCGATTACACACATTGTAAACAATCACAAACACTAGAAACTATTCACATTCGGATCAAGTAAATAGGTAGGAGACAGAAATGACAGAATTGATCAAAACGAATATGAAAAATTAAAAAGCTATTAAAACAGACAACAATACACGTAGAATACACAAAAGAAATAGAAAAAATACCTCTGAATCTTCACTCGAACTCAACTTGGATTTGGACCTTTTTGTTTGAAATCAAACTGACCTTAGTCGAAGTATTTTCCACTGAAAATACTTCGACTAAGGTCGATTAAACCTCAATCTTCATTTAATAGGCACAGAATCCGGAAGTTTGGTATTTTTAGGGTTCTTAAAAACACGATTTGGAATTTAACCATTTCTGGTCAGATTCGAGAAGAACCAAACATGACACAATGGTGAGGGTAGCCTAGGGGTTATTTGGTGTTAGTTTGAAACGGATCTGAGTCTGTTCTTGTTTGGTCCGAATCTTCAAAAGAAGATTCGAGAAGTTCCGCACTGATTCGAACCAAACAAACGATAGATCCATATTCAGGGTGACTAGGGGAAGCTGTGGTGTCGATTTGGGACTGTTAGGTCTAGATCTGAACTTGGCTCGAATCTTCAAATGAAGATTCGAGAACCTCCAGGGAGATTCGAACCAAGCTGGTAACATATTCGGATAGAGGGTGTTCAGGGGGTCATAGGGTGTTAAGGTGGTGACCGGCGGCGTTGATGCCGCCGGGTTTCAGGCGAAGGAATCCTAGGGCGGCTAGGGTTAGGATTGGGGATTTGGGAAGACGATGAACAGGAGAGGATGGGGGGGGGGTGTTTAGTTAGGGGCCGGGGTAAGGGTTTAGGATTTATATAGGGGTGGGGTGGACTGATGTTATCCGTTGGATCAGGTAGAATGGAGGGTTGAGATCTACACACTTAACCAAACGGTGTCGTTTGGTTTAAGTTAGGGGGACGGGTTGAACCGGGGCAGTGGGTCGGGTAAGGGTCTTGGGTTAGGGTGATGAGATCTTGGCCGTTGGTTGTATTTAATCCAACGGCCCTTGATAAGGGGTGACCAAACGACGTCGTTTGATTCTGCTTGAATTGGACCGGACATGGGGCTGTTGGGATTGGGCTTGTGAAGGGAATTAATTGATTTGGGCCTGGATTTTAATCCAGGTCCAATCTTTTACTAGTATGTTTTTTTTTATTTTATTTTTCAATTAATTCATTTTCTAATTTAAAAAAATTATAAAACCATTTTAACTTCACAAAAATATATTAATTACTCTATAACCATTATTTAACACATAGACAAAAACATCAATCACACAGTGAAACATTTAAAATAGAACCAATGCGTATTTTTTGCGATTTTATTTAAATTATCTCTTAAATGCATAATTAAATCCTATATGCATGCAATATGTATTTTACTTTATTTTTTGATTTATTTTGACAAAAATAAACATTTACGGACATAACACAAACATTTAACACCACGCCAAATTCACAAATTACACAGTAAAAGAAATTTATTTTATTTTTTGATTTATTTTGGAGTAGTTTTTCGTAAGGCAAAAATTACGTGCTCACAGCTGCCCCTCTTTGTGCGGAAACTTGAAGAGTTTTCGTACAAAGATAAAGTGAGCGGACACGAGTGATTTCTTGCCCGTTCGAATACTCCGTGGGAAGCATTTTTTGAAAGATTTGACCGAACCTCTGCTTCAAAGGTTTCCTACATATCCTTGGCTATAAAGGAATCAGGTCAATGTAGTTCGGGAATTTTTGGTAGCTGGGACTACCATGGGACTGTGATGTTACTGCTGCTTTGTGCTGTTTTTACTGCTTGCTGACCTCCTTATTACACCTTACTTTAAAAGAAATACAAAAAGCTAAATTAGACTATGGTACATGAATTATAAAAATCTTATCTAGATCATGCCCTTGCATTTCTTGTTGTCTTGATATCTTGGTGACTCTTGGGCATTTGGCTTATTCCGTATTCCTTTTGGAACTCTTGTTGTTTCTTGCTGGGGATTCTGTTGGACTTCTCTGCTTTATTGATTCTAAGTGTGCTCCTTTATCATATGAGCGGGCTTTTGATTTCAACACTTCAATTGTATTCCCTCGTTCTTCAGGTGGGTGTCTTGACTGCTTTAATTCTTTGTCCTCATTCTCCAGGTGGACGCCTGACTTCTTCAATTCTTTGTCCTCATTCTCCAGGTGGACGCCTGACTTCTTTAATTCTCATCCTCATTCTCCAGGTGGACGCCTGATTTCTTCATTTCTCATCCTTATTCTCCAGGTGGACGCCTGATTTCTTCAATTCTTTGTCCTCATTCTCCAGGTGGACGCCTGATTTCTTTAATTCTCATCCTCATTCTCCAGGTGGACGCCTGATTTCTTCAATTCTTTGTCCTCATTCTCCAGGTGGACGCCTGATTTCTTTTTCTCATCCTCATTCTCCAGGTGGACGCCTGATTTCTTCAATTCTTTGTCCTCATTCTCCAGGTGGATGCCTGATTTCTTCAATTCTCATCCTCATTCTCCAGGTGGACGCCTGATTTCTTCTTTTTCTTTATCCTCATTCTCCAGGTGGACGCCTGATTTCTTCTTTTCTTTGTCCTCATTCTCCAGGTGGACGCCTGATTTCTTTAATTCTCATCCTCATTCTCCAGGTGGACGCCTGATTTCTTCTTTTTCTTTATCCTCATTCTCCAGGTGGACGCCTGATTTCTTCTTTTCTTTGTCCTCATTCTCCAGGTGGACGCCTGATTTCTTTAATTCTCATCCTCATTCTCCAGGTGGACGCCTGATTTCTTCAATTCTTTGTCCTCATTCTCCAGGTGGACGCCTGATTTCTTTTTCTCATCCTCATTCTCCAGGTGGACGCCTGATTTCTTCAATTCTTTGTCCTCATTCTCCAGGTGGACGCCTGATTTCTTTAATTCTCATCCTCATTCTCCAGGTGGACGCCTGATTTCTTCAATTCTTTGTCCTCATTCTCCAGGTGGACGCCTGATTTCTTTTTCTCATCCTCATTCTCCAGGTGGACGCCTGATTTCTTCAATTCTTTGTCCTCATTCTCCAGGTGGACGCCTGATTTCTTCAATTCTCATCCTCATTCTCCAGGTGGACGCCTGATTTCTTCTTTTTCTTTATCCTCATTCTCCAGGTGGACGCCTGATTTCTTCTTTTCTTTGTCCTCATTCTCCAGGTGGACGCCTGATTTCTTTAATTCTCATCCTCATTCTCCAGGTGGACGCCTGATTTCTTCAATTCTTTGTCCTCATTCTCCAGGTGGACGCCTGATTTCTTCAATTCTCATCCTCATTCTCCAGGTGGACGCCTGATTTCTTCTTTTTCTTTATCCTCATTCTCCAGGTGGACGCCTGATTTCTTCTTTTCTTTGTCCTCATTCTCCAGGTGGACGCCTGATTTCTTTAATTCTCATCCTCATTCTCCAGGTGGACGCCTGATTTCTTCAATTCTTTGTCCTCATTCTCCAGGTGGACGCCTGATTTCTTTTTCTCATCCTCATTCTCCAGGTGGACGCCTGATTTCTTCAATTCTCATCCTCATTCTCCAGGTGGACGCCTGATTTCTTTAATTCTCATCCTCATTCTCCAGGTGGACGCCTGACTTCTTCAATTCTCATCCTCATTCTCCAGGTGGACGCCTGATTTCTTCAATTCTTTGTCCTCATTCTCCAGGTGGACGCCTGACTTCTTCAATTCTTTGTCCTCATTCTCCAGGTGGACGCCTGACTTCTTCAATTCTTTGTCCTCATTCTCCAGGTGGACGCCTGACTTCTTCTTTTCTCATCCTCATTTTCCAGGTGGACGCCTGACTTCTTCAATTCTTTGTCCTCATTCTCCAGGTGGACGCCTGACTTCTTCTTTTTCTTTGTCCTCGTTCTCCAGGTGGACGCCTGATTTCTTCAATTCTTTGTCCTTATTCTCCAGGTGGACGCCTGACTTCTTCAATTCTTTGTCCTCATTCTCCAGGTGGACGCCTGACTTCTTCTTCTTTACCAGGTATTTCCAGACACAAATATTGTATTTGCCCCTGTTTTAAATCAAAGAAAACTTCGTTAGTTTAAAGCAGGGTGGCTGGTTGTGGTATTCTTGCCGATGGTGATGTTTCTCTTCGTCTTTCTTTATTGCCTTGGAATGATTGAAAAGACTGTTTTGTCTTTGTAATTGATCCTTGACTATAGGATTTCCCTCTGTGTGTTTTCTTTCAAAATCTTTCAACTGTAATCATGTGCTTCTTTTGACTTTGCTGATCCTCTTTTGATTTCATCTTTCTTACACCCGTACTTTTATCTCCCACCTTTCGTGGCTGTATTTTGTAACCTTGAATCTTGGTAGTATACCTTGACATTCTTTCTTATTTGTTTAGAATAAAATTTATCTCAAAGCTTGGAGAAAGTAAGATTATTAGTAGCGAAATACGCTGATTTCGACAATTATAGAATGAAAAGAAAAATCCAATTTTTGGATGATTGTTGGTAAAGGAATAAAAGACTTATCTGATTGGAATTACTGGCACCAATGATCAGGGTATGGATTTCGGATTAATCAACCCAGTCTTTTAATCAATCTCCTTTCAATTGTCTCAAGGAGTTTTCATTGATCAATTTTCCTCATTTTTCACTTCTCTACTTCCCTTTCGCCTTATGGTGCCTGCGAAGGTTTTCACCAATAAGACTCTCTCATTTTACTTTTCTCTCAACTTCCGTCGCCTTATGGTGCCCGTGTGGGTTTTCACCTATAAGACTCTCTCATTTTTACTTTCTTTCCTTGTTTGTACCACTTCATTTGCTTGCATCAGCATTTTTCTAAGATTGATCGAAAGGTCTTTTTGGTATAAGGTTAGGAATGGAAAAGGTATTAAAAGCTAAATAGTTGTGGTATGGGTTTAAAATTACAACTCTTGGAATCTTTTCTTATTTCCAATACAATTCCTGCCCCAGTCTCTTGATTGGGGTCTCTTGATATTTCTTTTCCGTGCACATTGTGCATGTTGTGCACCCTATGACCGAGCCGTGAGGCGCCTACGTATCCTTCTTTGAGGAATCAGGTCAAACGTAGTTCACTCCATAATAGTGAAGATTTTTTTTTTTTTTTTTATTTTTTTATTTTATTGATTCCAAGAGAGGTTAGGAAAGAAACAAGTATGGCTCAAAGGGGAAGCAAATGGTATAGTGTTTGGACAGCAGAATAAATTGCCTTTATCATTTCAATCTTTGAAATAGTGCTAAATACAAACATTCAAAAGTTATGCATAATATCTCTTTACCGCGTCAGAATTGATCGCCATATCTATGCATTTGCCTTCAATATCTGTTAAACATAGTGCACCATTAGATAATACTCTGGTCACAATGAATGGTCCTTGCCAATTCGGAGCAAATTTGCCTTTTGCTTCAGCCTGATGTGGAAGAATGCGTTTCAGCACATGCTGACCTACTTCAAACTTCCGGGGACGCACCTTTTTATTGTATGCTCTTTCTATTCTTCTTTGATATAATTGACCATGGCATACTGCGGTCAATCGTTTTTCGTCAATCAAGTTCAACTGTTCTAAACGGGTTTTGACCCATTCATCATCATCAATCTTTGCTTCGGCGATGATTCGAAGGGAAGGAATCTCAATTTCTGCAGGAATTACCGCTTCAGTGCCGTATACCAACAAATAAGGAGTTGCTCCTACTGAAGTGCGAACAGTAGTGCGGTATCCCAATAATGCAAATGGTAATTTTTCATGCCATTGTTTTGAACCTTCTACCATTTTCCGCAGTATCTTCTTTATGTTTTTGTTGGCTGCTTCTACTGCTCCATTCGCCTTGGGCCGATATGGGGTAGAGTTATGATGTGTAATCTTAAACTGTTGACATACTTCTTTCATTAAGTTGCTGTTAAGATTAGCACCGTTATCTGTGATGATCACCTTCGGGATTCCGAATCGACATATAATATTTGAGTGGATAAAATCGACCACAACTTTCTTGGTCACTGATTTGAATGTCTTGGCCTCAACCCATTTGGTAAAATAATCAATAGCTACCAGAATGAATCTGTGTCCATTGGATGCTGCCGGTTCAATTGGTCCAATCACATCCATGCCCCAAGCAACGAAAGGCCATGGTGCCGACATTGTGTGCAACTCGGATGGTGGAGAATGAATCAAATCTCCGTGTATTTGGCATTGATGACATTTGCGTACAAAACTGATACAATCTCTCTCCATGGTAAGCCAATAGTAACCAGCCCGTAGGATCTTCTTTGCCAACACATATCCACTCATGTGGGGTCCGCACACTCCTGAATGTATTTCAGACATGACAGTTGTAGCTTGTCTGGCATCTATGCATCTTAATAATCCAAGATCTGGTGTTCTTTTATATAGAACTCCTCCGCTTAAGAAGAATCCATTTGCTAATCGCCTGATGGTCCTCTTTTGATCTCCTGTGGCTTGTGCGGGATATATGCCCATCCTGATATATTCCTTGATGTCGTGGAACCATGGTTCTCCATCAAATTCTTCTTCAACCATATTGCAATAAGCGTGCTGATTGTGGATTTGAATATGTATTGGATCCACATAAGCTTTGTCTGGATGGTGCAACATTGATGCTAGGGTAGCCAATGCATCGGCAACTTCATTATGGATTCTTGTAATATGTTGGAATTCCACTGATTGAAACCGCTGACAAAGATCATGTAGACATTGTCGGTATGGTATGAGCTTCAAATCTCGGGTTTCCCATTCTCCTTGAATTTGATGTACCAAAAGATCCGAATCTCCCATGACTAAGATTTCTCGGATACCCATGTCTGCAGCTAGCCTTAACCCCAAAATGCAAGCTTCATATTCAGCCATATTATTGGTGCAATAAAATCGTAGTTGAGCCGTAACAGGATAGTGATGCCCTGTTTCAGAAATGATTACAGCTCCTATTCCGACTCCTTTCATGTTAGCAGCTCCATCAAAGAAAAGTTTCCAGCCAGGTTTTTCAATTTGATCCACCTCGTCGATATGCATTGTTTCCTCATCAGGAAAATAAGTCTTCAGCGGCTCATATTCCTCATCGACCGGGTTTTCGGCTAAATGATCGGCCAGTGCTTGAGCCTTCATTGCAGTTCGAGTCACATAGACGATGTCGAATTCTGCGAGCAATATCTGCCACTTTGCAAGTCTTCCTGTTGGCATAGGCTTTTGAAAAATGTATTTCAATGGATCCAACCGAGAAATGAGGTAAGTAGTGTAGGATGACAAATAGTGTTTCAATTTTTGAGCTACCCATGTTAGGGCACAACATGTCTTTTCCAGATGAGTATACTTAACCTCATAAGCTGTGAACTTCTTGCTAAGGTAGTAGATGGCCTGTTCTTTTCTGCCAGTGAGGTCATGCTGCCCCAATACACAACCAAATGAATTTTCCAAAACCGTCAAGTAAAGAATCAAAGGTCTTCCTGGCTCTGGCGGGACCAACACGGGTGGGTTTGATAAGTACCCTTTTATTTTATCGAACTCTTCCTGACACTCATCGGTCCATTTGACTGCAGCATCCTTTTTTAACAATTTGAAAATTGGCTCGCAGGTTGTTGTGAGCTGAGCAATAAACCTACTGATATAATTTAACCTTCCCAACAAACTCATTACTTCAGTTTTGTTTCTTGGGGGTGACAGTTCTTGGATGGATTTGATCTTTGATAGGTCTAGCTCGATGCCTCGTCGACTAACTATGAATCCCATCAATTTTCCAGATGGAACTCCGAATGCGCACTTGGCAGGGTTAAGCTTGAGGTTGTACCTGCGAAGTCTTAAGAAGAACTTCCTCAAATCCCCAACGTGGTTGGTCTGATGCTTTGATTTTATGATTACATCATCCACGTATACCTCAATTTCCTTGTGTATCATATCATGAAACACTGTGGTCATTGCTCTCATATAGGTTGCTCCGGCGTTCTTCAAACCGAATGGCATTACCCTGTAGCAATAAGTTCCCCATGGTGTGATGAATGCCGTCTTTTCTGCATCTTCTTCATCCATTAGAATTTGATGATATCCGGCATAACAGTCCACGAAAGATCCTATATCATGCTTGGCACAATTGTCGATCAAGATATGGATATTGGGTAATGGGAAATTATCCTTTGGACTTGCTTTGTTGAGATTGCGATAGTCGACGCATACTCTAATTTTGCCGTCTTTCTTTGGCACAGGAACGATATTAGCTAACCAAACAGGATATTGAGTGACTCGAATGACCTTTGCTTCCAATTGTTTGGTGATTTCTTCTTTAATTCTCACACTCATATCAGGCTTGAATTTTCTCAGCCTCTGCTTGACAGGAGGCACCATTGGATCGGTGGGCAATTTGTGGACCACTAAATCAGTGCTCAAGCCCGGCATATCGTCATATGACCATGCAAAAACATCTTTGAATTCTATGAGTGCTTTAATTAAATCCTCTCGGATTTTTGGCTCGAGATGGACACTTATTTTAGTTTCTCGGACATTACTCGTGTCCCTTATATTGACATCCTCGGTATCATTCAAGTTAGGTTTGATTTTTTCCTCAAAGTGAATTAACTCTTTACTAATCTCTTCAAAAACCTCATCTTCATCATATTCTGATTCATAATCACAATATGTTTCTTGAATTAATATTTCGGAATCAGATTGATTTTTAAGACTGGGCTGAAGATTCCTCATGCATGCCATATCACTAGAGCCAGCATAAAAAGAACTGTACAAAAAAGAAGAAAAAGAAAAGAAAGCTATTAGGAATGATAATAAAAAGGAAACTGCTTTTTATTGGATAATGAAAGATAACAAGGTTTTGCACGCTTCAAACCAACTGTAAGATAAATTTTGGGATTACAACCTTGAAATATCCCAAACAAACTGAAAGAAAATCAAAATAAACTACCAAGACTCCTTTCGAATTGGGAGAGGAGTGGCTTTCCAATTATTGAGCTTTGTTTTTGGTCCAACGAATTGAACTTCTGCGTTGCTACACCCTTCTCCGTCTTCCAGCATATTTACATCACTAAACAATTTCTCGAACCTTTCAATTAATTCCTCCTCAGGATTGACCTGGGATTTAGGAATTGTTGTTATCGGGCGATTTTTAGCACCGGTCTTGACAAAAGATTTCAACAGCTGTGGTACTGGTTTTGGAAGAACCCATGCTTGGTGTTTCAACTTCCTGACTCTCATCACATCATTGGCGGTCGGTGTGAATCCTAAACCGAATGTTCCCCAGTTTTCGGGGAGAGATACTGGTTGTACAATTCCTTGCAAAGATAAGCCCAGGCCTTTGCTGGGTATAAAGCCATTCTTCAGCATTTCATAAGCTACCATGACTGATGTAGAGGATACCTTTGGATTCGCAAGGTATTTTCCTTCTGGAACTTTCTCTACCGACACTGTGTCTGACACTTGGTATACCCATGGTCCTTGGTCAATTTCTGCCCCCTCGACTGGTACAATGGTGCTGTTGTGAGCATTTAAATTTTCTTCTCCATGCACGACTATTTCTTGATGGTCCCATTCAAACTTGACAACCTGATGTAATGTTGACGGGACTGCTTTAGCAGCATGGATCCATGGTCGACCCAACAACAAGTTGTAAGAAACAGTCATGTCCAAAACTTGGAATTCCATTGTGAATTCAACTGGCCCTATAGTTAGTTCCAACACTATGTCGCCAAATGAATCTCTACTTCCACCGTCAAATCCTCGTACGCAGATACTGTTCTTTTGGATCCTCTCCTCTTTAATTTTTAATTTGTTTAAAGTGGAGAGAGGGCATATGTTTGCACTGGACCCATTGTCGACCAATACCCGGGTTACTACGGAGTTTTCACATTTCACGGTGAGGTAAAGAGCTCTGTTGTGCTCGGTACCTTCCACAGGTAATTCATCATCAGCAAATGTAATCCTGTTCGTCTCAAAGATTCTGTTGGCTATTTTGCCCAAATGATTTACAGAGATCTTTTCAGGAACATGAGCTTCATTCAGGATTTTCATCAATGCCAGACGGTGTTCCTCTGAATGGATCAGTAATGACAACAATGAAATTTGAGCGGGGGTCTTCTTTAATTGATCCACAACAGAATAATCATGGAGCTTCATTTTTCTTAAAAACTCCTCCGCCTCTTCTTCCGTCACAGCTTTCTTCGTGGGCATTGGATTGTTTTTAGTTTTTCTCAGCTCTTCGGGAGTAAAACATCTTCCCGAACGAGTCAAGCCTTGTACCTCACACACTTCTTCCTTGATTTCTTTGCCTTTGTACATTACGGTCACCCGTTCATAGTTCCATGAGATGGCTTTGTTGTTGATGATTGGCAGCTGAATTACAGGTGCAATAATAACCCGATCTGTACGTGCTCCTTCCACAATTACGACGGGTTTGTTAGCAACCCCTGGTACTATCACCTTTGTCCTCTCTTGTTTCGCGGCAACTTTGTTCGATGATCCCTCATCGACTATCATAGATGGTTCGCCACCATTCTTGTTATGCTTAGACACCAGCTTCTCCTCTATTAACTGCTTATCTGGCTTGGTTTCATGAGACTTGATCATCATGACAGTTTGTGACGGCTTCTTTGTCTCCCCATCAGCTTGTATGATTTCTATCATATTAGCCTCTTGATGGGCTGACATTGGATTTCTATTGATATTTGGGGCTTCGGGGGTTTGAACCTCGATTTTATTAGTATCAATCAGCTCTTGTATTGCATTTTTCAAATGCCAACATTTCTCCGTATCATGGCCTGGTGTACCGGAGCAATATTCACAGCTAATGGTGTAATCCAGATTCTTTGGTGGAGGATTGGGTAGCTTGGATTGTATTGGTCTCAACATGTCTAACTGTCTCAGCCTGTGGAACAGACTAGTGTAAGACTCTCCCAATGGAGTGTAAGTTTTCTTTTTCTGTTCCCTTTCTCCCCTGAATGCTGGTCTAGGCCTGAAACCTAGTCCGGGATAAGCTCGGGGGTAGGTATTTGGTGTGACAGGAGCACGCCAATTGGTGTGAACAGGTGGCTGATTGTATGCTTGAGCATGGTTAATGGCGAAATGAGGCTCTGAAGGGTGATAGTAATGTTGGGATGAATCATGGTGGTAAGCTGATTGGCGAGGTCGTTGCTGATTATAGTAAAGCGGTGAACCCCTGGGTCCTGGCCAAATTCCTAAATCAACTACGGTTGCTTCCTCCCTCTTCTTTCTTCCGATTCCTCCTACCCCGCCTTGAATAGCTTGAGTAGTTGCCTTAATTGCTGAATAGCTCATGATTTTGTTTGTCTTGAGGCCTTCTTCCACCATACCTCCTATCTTCACTACCTCGTTGAATGATTTTCCAACCGCTGAAACCAAGTGGGCGTAGTAAGTTGGTTCCAAGGCTTGGAGGAAGTAGTCTACCATTTCGCTCTCCTTCATAGGAGGATCCACTCTTGCCGCCTATTCTCTCCACCGAAAACCATACTCTCTGAAACTTTCATTGTGTTTCTTCTCAAATTTGGTCAAAGATAATCGATCTGGGATGATTTCCAGATTGTATTGGAAATGGTATGCGAATGCCTGTGCCAGGTCATCCCAGGTGTACCATCTTCCATGGTCTTGGCGTGTATACCACTCCAAAGCTGATCCGCTTAGACTTTGACTGAAGTAAGCCATCAATAATTCATCCTTTCCCCCAGCTCCTCGCATCTTGCTACAGAAACCCCTTAAGTGGGCTACTGGGTCGTCGTGCCCGCTGTATAGGTCAAATTTGGGCATCTTGAAGCCAAATGGCAATTGTACATTAGGGAATAAACATAAATCTTTGTAGGCTACACTGACTTGCCCACCTAATCCTCGCATGTCTCGGAACGACTGTTCTAGACTTTTGACCTTCTTGAACATCTCTTCTTGTTCAGCATTTTTGGCTGGCTTGTCAATTTCGGTTGGGAGATCAAACCGAGGAGCAGGTGAATTGATTTCGGAGGCTTTGAAGGTGGGCTCCGGGGGTAATATTGGTTGTCTTGGGCCTGAAATGTAGGCTCACTAGGAGATTTGTGAAATGTAGCAGGGGGAGGTGCTACAAAAACAGGAGTCATAGGTGGAGGAAGGTACGGAACTGGTTTTGGAGGTGGAGACTGTGGTGTCTGAGAGGTGGTGCCTCGGTAGTGCTGATAAATGGGGAAACTCGGGGATAATTCAGTGGTGATATTATCCTGAGTTTGGATTATTGATGGAGCAGGGTTATTTGGGTAAGATGGGGGCAACTGTCCTGTAGACCAAGCTTGGTACATTTCTGCCATTTGCTGCTTGGGCTTAAGCATTTCTTCTTTCATTTTCCCGACATCCATCTCTTCTATCTCCATACTTGTGTCAACATCTGGGATAGACATACTTTCGGGTATTGGTCCTTTTGATCTTGTGTGATAGTGATAATATGCCAGTATAGTCTTTAGAGAAACTAACTGGTTGAATTCTGAAAATGGACAAATTTGTTAGTTTTGAGAGTTTAACACATATATAATCACACGTTGAGATGCAATGCTCCTAGACAAATAATCCCTTTCTATTATGCATTCGCTCGGTTGCTTGTATCGTCCCAGCTTTATTGAAATTGAAAAATTGTCATTCGCTTTTATTTACTATAGATATCTTTATCGTGGTGGTCGACTCTTAGAGATTGCCTATGTATTATGTCAAACATGAATCAGACCTTGAGTAGTTCGGACCAAAGTCAATCATGTTTATTTATTACACAAAGATGGAATTACATTCGAAAACTTTAAGAAAATAGCTTGAAACACACACACTTAAATCAGAATAAAAGATACAATTCATAACATCTCACAAAATGCCCCACTTTCCACTTTTGTTCTCTAATATTGGATTATCTGCTCAATGTGGGGCTTGACCTGGATGGCCTCCCAGCGTACGATACATCCTTTCCAACTCTATTGCTAGATGACGAGCAAAAGTGGGCGCATGCTCTGTAAACCTTTCATAATCCATTCCTTAGCAGTTTACATAACTTTGAGATGTGAAGACTGCCAAGTCGTGGACTTGTGCCCTGAAACCTTGGAGACGTTGGTCTTGGTCTTGCAATTGCTGCTGACGAGTGGTGGCTATGTCTCTGACACGGTTTTCACGATCTAAAGCTGATTCTAATAGAGCTCGGAGTCTGGCCTGCTCTAATCTTGCTTGTGATCTTTCCCTGTCGAGGTCTGCTTGTTGGTATTCTCTGTTGCATCTTCTTGCCTCTTCTAGTTGTGCACGAAGCTGGTCTTCTGATCGCATCCAATAGTCTTTTTCCTTCTTGAATTGAGCCTTGTCTTTTTCGGATTGCCTATCCTGGCGTTCCTTGTTAGATCTGGCTTCTTCATTTAATTGTTGGATCCTTTCTTTTGCTTTGCTCAATGCCCTTTCGTTTTCTGCAAGAATGGAGTCAAAATCTTGCATTTTTTCGAAGAGATTGGCGATGGTTTTTTGATCTTTCCAGCTTCTCTTTGGCGTTTCAGAGACTCTTTTCATTTTTTGGAATCGAGCATGAAGATTTTCATTCTCACAAGCTAGACTCTTTTTCTCGCCTTTGGCTTCTTGTTCTTGCAAATCTTTCTCCAAACTGAGGCTTCTTAGATTTTCTTTTAGGGCATGGATAGTGGCTTTGTACCCTTTTTCTTTTTCTCCCCAGATTAACCGCTCTTGGATTTTATCATTGAAATTTTGAACATGGGGTCTTTTTGTTGGCCTTTTTAGCTCAGGTTCCGGTGCATCATCCACGCGGGACCGCTTTTCGAACCACCTTGCATATCCAGGATTTATCTCACCCTTGGTAGCGTCTAGGACTTGAGTATCACTTTTCAAGTATCGGCACCCATTCCACATCTGCTGAAGTAGAGCTTCGGGAATAGTGGCTTCTGGGTGTAATTCGATTACTTGCATACTCAAATCTTCCTCATCAGGAACTATTTGATATCTCCCTAGTTGCCTTAGGACTCTTAGTGGTGCATATGGCTGAATGCTTCTCAACCCCAATAGTAGTAGATAACTATTTGAGGTTGACATATGTATTACTTCTCTCATCGGGAGCCATCCCAGAGTCCATTCAATTTGATTTGCCGTTAAAGCCTTTAGATGAGATACCCATGCTTCTATCCCTTTTGGAGCTTGGTAATTTTTTGTTCTTTCCTCATAGCTCTCGATGCAATTAGCTCTGTTCGACCCATACTGTATGATCTTGGGTTGTTGTTGGAGATGTTCAATCACCCACATTTGCAACAAAATTTTGCATCCTTCGAAAACCTTCGCCCCTGATTTGCATAAAGTCAAAGCCCGATAAATATCTGACAGAATGATGGGGACAAGGGTGTGATTTTCTTTAGTGGTGAGGATTTGCACAATTTTTGTGGTGCGAATATCCATTGTTCGCTCTTTATTTGGGAAGACCATGACTCCTAGAAAAGCCACCATGAAAGCAAATCGTCGGTGTATCTGCCAAGTGTCTTTGTTTTGCTTATTAGTAAGGCCTTTCTCATGAATTTCAAACCCATCTGACTTTCCAAATCTGGAATACAAAAAGTTGAAGGAACAACATCCATTGATGACATTGCTTTTCCTGATTTGACTGCTGATGTTCAGAAGACCGAAGAATCGATGTATTGAAGGAGCCTTTGTGAATATCAAGCTTTGATTTCTTAAACTTCCGTCAAAACCAACATAGCCAACTACCTCCTCTAATGTAGGAGTAAGCTCAAAGTCAGAGAAACGAAAAACATTGTGTACAGGGTCCCAGAAAGTTACTAATGCCGTAATCAGATCATCCCGAGGCTCAACTTTCATAATGTCCGTGAGATTTCCCAAATGCTTGACGACCCATTTTTGACCGTCTTCGCCCAAATCATACCACCACATTTGAAGCTGACATAGAAATTCCTCCGTACTTGTGGATGAGGGGCTTTGTGTGGTGCTCATTTTGTATCTGAAATTTAATTTTAATAAAGTCAAAATTTATTTTGGGAAAATTTATACTAAAAATTATTTTCGATTTTTTTTTTTTTTTTTCCGAAAATTTTAAAACAAACCATTTTATTCCTTGCTTCTTACCATGATTTTACTTAAGCTGGTCAACAAGCATGTTCGAGGCAAATGAATGCACAAGTAGCAAGTAGGATGCATCATGATGGTCTTTTAATTTTGGGTTCACCTGTCCTAGACAGACCCAACCCCTGTGTTGAGTCTCCAAGGCCAAATGCATATGATGCAAATATTCGTTCCTACTAGGGATCCGGTACATGGCTGAGTTATTCTAAGTGTAAAACCTTAGGTTGATTGTTCTAAACCTGGCTTACCCAAACAGACAGTTTGAGCCGAAGCGGGGGCAACGTACCGGGAGCACGAAAGTCTGCCCGGCCTAGTTACTTGTCCCAACTCCGTCTTATTTGGTATGACTTTAACAGAAAGGTGGGTCACGCGCACGTGTACACCATAAATTCAGAAGACTCAGAAAGAAGGGGGTTTCGTAGCAGTTGTATATATGCACAATTCAAATAATATTAAAGCGGTAAAAAAAACATTTAGCATATTAGCATATAAACAGTTGAAAATTATATAGTAAGTAAAGACAATAAAAACAGATATTTTAAGCTCGAATTCTTTAAACCCTGAACCAATGGTTCTGGGTTACAATAACACAGTGGTAAAATTCCCCAGCAGAGTCGCCAGAGCTGTCGCACCTCCTTTTTCCCGCGCCCGCGGGGCGCGTGGGGAGTTTTCTCCAATTAAAGGACAGTCGAAACGGGATTTGTTTATTTGTTTCAGAGTCGCCACCTGGGAATTTTGAGGCGTCCCAAGTCACCAATTATAATCCCTGAATCGAGGAGAATATGACTCTGTTTATTTTTCTGCGAACCAAAAATCCTGAGTAAGGAATTCTGTTAATCCGGAAGAAGGTGTTAGGCATTTCCGAATTCTGTGGTTCTAGCACGGTCGCTTAACTGTTTTTATTATTGGCTTAATCATCTTGATTTTATTAAATATATTGATGTTATCTGATTTTACTACCGCTTATACTTATCGTGATGAAGGACCCTTCTTCGAATCGAATTACGCGTACGTATATTCGTGTTACAAATTTAAAAATGCGGAATTGTGTCACGCGTACGTGTACACAATAATTTTTTGATAATATTTTAAGCAATCATTTTTCCGAGATTGTGTTGAATCAAGAATATTTATTTTTCTTGAATAGTGAACCGTACATCTCGGGTTTTTATGAAATTGATTTAACATCTTTGGATAAATCCTTTTACTAAATATTTGTTCGAAATTGCGCGTACGCATAATCCGAATTTTTGCTTCTAAAATATAATCAAGGTACGCGAACGTATCCCTAATTGCGCAAAAATATTTGCAATGATATTAAGGATTTTTCCACAAATTATTCATACATTTTTATATGAAACTCATGACAAATTCCCATTTAAGGTTTCAAAGAACTTACAATATTAAATGTTGACCGTTGATTATATTTTCCGAATATAAATAATTTATTCCAACTGAAAATGGAGGTAGAAGAAGTAAGTTTCAGCAGTTACAGCAGTAACAAATTCAGTAGAATATACTGATAACACAGTAAATCTTATCAAGAATAGGATTCGAAGAGCCCAGATGCACAGTAAGATACTTTGAAAAACTTCATATTTTAACTGAACAGTGGAATCATACAAAATTGAACATATTCAACACAAGAACAATATTTCAGATTTCCGCCTTTCTTCAGTTACAAATTCAGTTTGTTTCTGGTTTTCTGTTTCTGCTGCTGTATCTGTGTGTGAGTGTATATGTGAGTGTGCTATTTTCTGTTTTCTTTCTTTAAAATCTCAGCCCTCAAAATCTCTTAAAGATTCTCTCTTAAAAATTCTCTCTGCCTTTCTTTTTCTTTATTAAAATCTTCCCTCTGAAAATTTCTGCCCTTAGAAATTTTCTTCTGAAAATTCTGTTTTTCTTCAGAATTCTGTTTTTTCTCTCTTAAAATTCTCTCTTTCTCACTCAAAAAATTCTCTTCCTTTTTCTCTGTCTGTCCAGCTCCTGTATTTATACAGATCTGGTCTTAGGCAATTTAAGTGTTTCTTGGACCCCCTTCTTCTTTTTTAAAAAACAGAAAATCCCATTATGTAAAACCTTTTCCCTGATTTTCAGCAGCCCATTATTCCTTGTTCCCCATTAGTATCATTAACTAATAGCCACTAACATTACATTATAATATACTAGTACTAACACCCTATTTTTTACTGCTCATTCCCAGAAATGCCCCTGAAATCTTGATGTTATTACTGAAAAATCAGAACCTATAGCAAAACAGTTTCTAAAATCTGTACAAACTTAGTTATCTCCTGATTTACAGCTATAACCAATCCTATGATTTTGAAACAGTATTACATCTCTAATAGCTGACTGACAAAAACTGAATTAAAACAGGGAATTATCAACTGAATAAAAACAAACTTAACATTATACAGAACATGCAGGATTCTTTCAACTGGAATTCAAAACTGAATTAAAAGCAAACAAATACAGGAGCATTGTCAATATACTGACAATGTCCCGTTTAGAAAACAACAATACAGCATACATTTGAATTCACTAATTCATAAACAAACATGATTTAATTGACGAATACTAATCAATTGACTATTTACAACATTTGTCAATAATTAGTCCAAACAATAGAATCAGACTGTTTCAGTCAACATTTTCAGAAATGAAAAATTCGTAATATAACTAATCGACGAACTTAATCGAGTCGATTACACACATTGTAAACAATCACAAACACTAGAAACTATTCACATTCGGATCAAGTAAATAGGTAGGAGACAGAAATGACAGAATTGATCAAAACGAATATGAAAAATTAAAAAGCTATTAAAACAGACAACAATACACGTAGAATACACAAAAGAAATAGAAAAAATACCTCTGAATCTTCACTCGAACTCAACTTGGATTTGGACCTTTTTGTTTGAAATCAAACTGACCTTAGTCGAAGTATTTTCCACTGAAAATACTTCGACTAAGGTCGATTAAACCTCAATCTTCATTTAATAGGCACAGAATCCGGAAGTTTGGTATTTTTAGGGTTCTTAAAAACACGATTTGGAATTTAACCATTTCTGGTCAGATTCGAGAATAACCAAACATGACACAATGGTGAGGGTAGCCTAGGGGTTATTTGGTGTTAGTTTGAAACGGATCTGAGTCTGTTCTTGTTTGGTCCGAATCTTCAAAAGAAGATTCGAGAAGTTCCGCACTGATTCGAACCAAACAAACGATAGATCCATATTCAGGGTGACTAGGGGAAGCTGTGGTGTCGATTTGGGACTGTTAGGTCTAGATCTGAACTTGGCTCGAATCTTCAAATGAAGATTCGAGAACCTCCAGGGAGATTCGAACCAAGCTGGTAACATATTCGGATAGAGGGTGTTCAGGGGGTCATAGGGTGTTAAGGTGGTGACCGGCGGCGTTGATGCCGCCGGGTTTCAGGCGAAGGAATCCTAGGGCGGCTAGGGTTAGGATTGGAGATTTGGGAAGACGATGAACAGGAGAGGATGGGGGAGGGGTGTTTAGTTAGGGGCCGGGGTAAGGGTTTAGGATTTATATAGGGGTGGGGTGGACTGATGTTATCCGTTGGATCAGGTAGAATGGAGGGTTGAGATCTACACACTTAACCAAACGGTGTCGTTTGGTTTAAGTTAGGGGGACGGGTTGAACCGGGGCAGTGGGTCGGGTAAGGGTCTTGGGTTAGGGTGATGAGATCTTGGCCGTTGGTTGTATTTAATCCAACGGCCCTTGATAAGGGGTGACCAAACGACGTCGTTTGATTCTGCTTGAATTGGACCGGACATGGGGCTGTTGGGATTGGGCTTGTGAAGGGAATTAATTGATTTGGGCCTGGATTTTAATCCAGGTCCAATCTTTTACTAGTATGTTTTTTATTTTATTTTTCAATTAATTCATTTTCTAATTTAAAAAAAATTATAAAACCATTTAACTTCACAAAAATATATTAATTACTCTATAACCATTATTTAACACATAGACAAAAATATCAATCACACAGTGAAACATTTAAAATAGAACCAATGCGTATTTTTTGCGATTTTATTTAAATTATCTCTTAAATGCATAATTAAATCCTATATGCATGCAATATGTATTTTACTTTATTTTTTGATTTATTTTGACAAAAATAAACATTTACGGACATAACACAAACATTTAACACCACGCCAAATTCAAAAATTACACAGTAAAAGAAATTTATTTTATTTTTTGATTTATTTTGGAGTAGTTTTTCGTAAGACAAAAATTACGTGCTCACAGTTGTCAACTATTCAGCATCTCTTTTCTTGTTCTGAAATATTCTGAGGTTCCTCTCTTGCCAAATAGCATAGCCACATGCAGCTAAGGTCATTCTGTATATATCAGCACTGCCATTTTTGCCTCTAGCATATCTCTTAGCCCATTCTTGCTCCATACTCCATTCTATAGGTTTCCTTCTTATCCCCTGCCATTTTAGTAATCTGCTCCACACACTTTCTGAGTATTTGCACAGAAAAAAAAGGTGTTCTCTGGATTCATCCTCACTTTCACATAGCGGACAGTCCATATTACTCACAATTACCCATTTTGCAAGCCTGTCCTTAGTGTATAGTTTTTCATGAGCTATCAATCGCAATATAAAGATCCACTTTGGACTTCCAGCATTATTACATACAAGCCTTCTCTATGAGACTTTCTGGTAGTCCCCTTGCATTTGTTGATATAGCTTCTTTATAGAAAAAGAATTAATTTCTACTATATCTGCAGGCATATACCCAGCATTTGCAAAGTATTCTTTGGCCTTAATTTTTCCTCACCATCCAGGATGCTTGAGTCGGATTTATGTCCCATATTGGCATGTTCTTCCCGTAATAAGTATGAATCCATTTGAGCCACAACTTATCCTTCTTCTTGCACAAATTCCAGAAATGCTTACTGATAGCAGCTTTATTCCAAGTATGCACATCAATCATGTTTAGTCCCCCCTAAGGCTGTATTGTGGTTCGGGCCCGAGCCAAACGGGCCGGGCCAAACGGTCCCGGGCTTCACGGTCCCAATGTGTGAAACCGGCCCACGGTGGTCCTAAACCCACATGGTCCCGGGCTAAATGGGCCGGGTCCGCGGGCCTAATAGGCTTTTTTCGTTCCGGACTATTTTTTTAATTTTTTTTATCTAAGGCACTTTCTTGTAAACTATATATGTATATACTAGTATAAATTGCTTATATATAGCTATATAAATATATATAATATATATAGTATGTATATATAAGGGTGTATTATATGTATATATAATATATATATATATATATATATATATATATATATATATATATATATATATATATATATATATATATATATATACACACACACACACACACACATATATATATATATATAGTTTATATGTATTATAGTGCCTTATATATATGTGTATGTATGTATATATACATATATATATATATATATACACACACACACACACACACACATATATATAGGCTATTTTTTTATTTTTTTTATCTAAGGCACTTTCTTGTAAAGTATATATGTATATACTAGTATAAATTACTTTTATATAGCTATATAAATATATATAGTATTCTCGGGTAGTTCCATAACCCTACTCATAAAAGTAGTCTCGACCTTGCCAGATGAATGCTGAATTGGTCGAATTCTGCAAAAACGAGATTGACAGCTTGTTACAAAAGGGTTTGATAAAACCCTCAAAATCTCCTTGGTCATGTTCTGCCTTTTATGTTAATAATGCTGCAGAAAAGGAACGTGGTATTCCTAGATTAGTTGCCTTATTCTTTGTCTGAAATTAATAAACGATTTCATAAGTCCAATACACCTAGCAGAGATGCTTCTTTTGATAATTTGAAAATCGAAATTGAGAATTTAAAAAAAGATATTAAGTCTCTTAAACAAAATCAAATGATTTGTGATCACCGGATTACTCAAATTGAGAAAAATAATTCTCTAACTGATTTTCCAACTGATTTTTTGACTAAAGGAATTTTCAAATCGTCAAATGAAAAGAGAAAAGAAATTTCTGATTAGATTGATTCGATTAATGAAAATTCTGATATGTTTCATTTGGGCAATATGAATGGAATGTCATGCCATTTGGTTTATAAAATGCCCCTTCTGAATTTCAGAAAATTATAAATGATATTTTTAACCCTTATCTAGATTTTATCATTGTTTATATTGACGACATATTAGTATTTTCTAAAACATTAGAGATGCATATTAAGCATCTTGATATTTTTAAGAAAATTGTAACACCTCCTTTTTCTACACACCCGAGAAGGGTGTATATAGGAATTTTTTTCCAACTTAAAGTGACAATCAAAGCGGGATTAATTTATTAAAAATTCAGAGTCGCCACTTGGGATAATTTATGGTGTCCCAAGTCACCGGTTGAATCCCGAATCAAGGAAAGATTGACTCTGTTTAATAGTCTGCGAACTAGAAATCCGAGTAAGGAATTCTGTTAACCCGGGAAAAGGTGTTAGGCATTCTCGAGTTCCGTGGTTCTAGCACGGTCTCTCAACTGTTAAATTCGGCTTAATTATATGATTTTAACCAATTATGAACCTATGTGCAAATTTTAGCTTTAACCGTGTTTATTTTTCTAAAGAAAATTGCAACGTTATTAAAACACGTCTCGAACCACGTCACATAAATGCACCTGTGGTTTTTGACATATTTTAGCATCGTTGAGATTTGGATTTGGGTCACATAAATGTGCACCCGAGTTTAGGAAGGTAAATTATTAAGATAACGCGCCTAAAGCAACTACCCATTTGCAACTTTACGAGGGCCATGGAAAATTCGCTAAATGGCACGCCTCGAATTCTAAGGATTTGAAAGAACTAATTAAATGAGGGCCATGCATTTTAGATTTTACTTGACACGACACACTTCAATTCCAATTTTTAAGGGAAATCCAAACTAAATTTGGAAGGCCATAAGCTATTTGTGTTACCTAATATAGCACGCCTCCAATCTACTTTTTTTTTAAAAGAAAAGAAAATCTGACTAATTAATAGAGGACAGTTTTAAAAGAACTTAAAGTTACTTTAAACTAAAATCCTAAACTCGACTCATTCAACAGATGGACGGACGTTACACAAGTTCCAAACTATCCCAAAGCCTGGGCCCGAAGTGAGGCCCAATAGCCTATCAAACTTGTCAGGCTGTCTGGTTGCTGATTCTTCGCAGCCTACATTAAGCCTAAAGGGAGCCCAACTTCTGAAGGCAGCCCATTGTCACGAAGTTGAGATTCAGGATCGAGTTCCATTAATAACATAAAAATAACATTCACTTGTATTTGGAACTAAAAGCTGACTCCACGTCAATAATTAACCAAGTAAAGCAACAAGGTAAAAGGGTGAAACATCATCAAGCCATGACACCATTTCAAAAAAAGAGTCAATTCTCGAATTCAACTACCCTAATGACACCAATTGCACAACATTCCATTGTTACTTTAAAGTCCAAACCATGAAGATTATAACAGGAGAATATTATTTACGATTAAAAAAACTCAAAGATCCCAGGGAAATTGACATTACACCATCACGATCTTAGGTAACAGGTTTAATAACTTAAAATCCCAAGCAAAAATCTATGGGATCATAGATTCAAACATGTTGTTAACTTAGGAAATCTCCATGTGGTAAAGAGTTACGTATGCCTTATAAACATACAGACAACAACTTCGACTAAGACGCAAAGCAAGAGAGTCCAAGATATGACTAAGCAAGCTACTAATCATGGTTGAATGCACAAATTCAACTGCTGACTTGACTAGGCAGACTGTTAATCAAGCTTTCATGATGGCTCAAAATCAAACACCATGATAAAGGTTCAGTTATACAACACCAACATTTAATTATGAGACATCTAACAGAAAATTGAGTCTCTTGCTAATTCCAATCCGAGTTCGACCCTTAAGGGACACTGTCACCAACCAGAAAAAAATGCACCATATAACTCATGATTTAAAATAAGAAAGAAGCTTAAACTACATCAAAAGAATAGGTTGACGCTATGCTCCAAAGCTTCATATTCCCATATCAAACTCGAATCAGGCTTTACATTAGGTAGAATTAAAGAACATGTACCTTAATACAACAATATAGACCAGAAAACTTAGTTAGAAGTTAAGAAGAAGCAGCATCAGAGATTCAACAAGAAGAAATAAACAGCAGGATCAACCTAGAAATTCAGCAATGGAACAGTAGTCAAGCAACCCTCAAATCATCTTTTAAATCCGGAATAAATCAACCACTTTGAAGGTTTCAAAACTGAAGGATTAAACTGCAGGAGTAAACCAATTTTTTACCCAAAAATGCCAGAATTTTCAAGTATTTCTTAACTCAGCTATTTCTGATTTTTTAGAATTTTTTATCTCTTCATTTCTCTTGGGGTCCTCCTTCTTTTTCAGCCTCAAGTAACAATGCCTTTATAGGCAAGTTACTGGGGCAGCAAATATCAGCTATGTTTTTTCATTTTAGACCTTCTTTAGTTTTCCTTTTTGCTACTTAGTCCCCCAATTACTGACTTGTCTGCCAAGTAAGACTCTTTTCAGCTTCTAGGAAGCTTCCTAGGCAGTTACCAAAAGATTCCCAAACCTAGACTACCCAAATTACCCCTCAAGCCCCTGGTTAATTACCCTTTAAAACCCAGAATGGGTCAAATTTGACCCAAGGTTGAATTAATTCAAAACTAGCCCAAACCATGGGCCTATATTATCAGCCCATATTTGGGTTTTCAAACTCTGAACTTAATAGAAATCTCCCAAATAGACCAGACCTTTGAATTTTATCAAAGAAAAGAATTCACTGAGAAAAGCTTGGAAAACAGTTGTTTAGTAATTAAACGACTAATTAATCACATAAACCTAATTAAACTAAATGGCTAAACAACTAAAGTAAAACTAGACATTAAACATGTTGTTGACATAAACCAAACAAACAGAGAAATCATAAATAAAACTTGGTAAAGCAACACTGAAAGAGCAATAAACGGATAGTATTCAATTTAGCTAAAACCTTGTTCAAGTATCAATTCAATTAACCGGAGGAGAAGAGAAGAAATGAGGAGGAAGGAAGACTGAAAGCACATAAGAATGAAAGAAGAAATAAAAAACTCACCAACCTACGCTGCTAACTCGTGATTAACATTCTGATTTAGTCCCCAAATAATGTCATCTGCTTGTTCCTTGCGAAGAACAAGAAAGCAACGTTATTCTGTGACCAAACCAGCCTTGAATGCTAAGGAAACTTTGAAGGATATCATTGCATGAACGAACTCGACCATGACTTCTAGGGCTCAAACCCTAGATTTGAGATTCAAGGAGCATTGGATAGATTCGGGGGAAATCAACGGTGGATTAGGTGTGAGGAGGGTATGGTGGTTATGGGGTGTTATTTTGGGGCCGATTGGATGAGTTAGGGTTTTGGTCGTTCTCTTCGATTCAAGATTCGAGAGGTTGAGCTGGGATTCAAGGGAGGGGGTTTGGAGATTTGGAAAGAGGAGAAGGAGAGGAATCTATGGTGTAAAAATGGGATCGATTGGAGCAACGCCACCGGCGGAGACGATTTCCAGCAGACGGCTCACAGCGGGGGCAGCAAGGGATTCTCTGAGGGTGTGTGGGGACGATGAGAGGGGATAGGGGGTGCGTTATTCAAACACTCTTATGGCTTGGGGTAATTAGTTCCTAGCCGTTTGACCACTGGAGATCAACGACTGGGATTTTAATGAGTAAAACGACGTCGTTTGGCTATTGAGGATGGGACTGGACCGGGTAGGGACGGGTATTGGGCTGGGTCAGTGGGTATGGGGTATTTGGTTTGGGTTTATTTGCTTATTCATGGGAACCCATTGTCACGACCCAAACTGGAGGGCCATGACTAGCACCCGACCATACTTGCCGAGCACCAACGTACATTTTATCTAACCTTTTTTTATTATCTTTTAGGGTTGACGAGATCAATATAAATGGTAGACATGGATCATGGACAACCAATAATAAAATATGATGGCATGAACATACATAGCAGGGGATGACCAGACAATTAAGAAACTACATATAAGGTACGAGCTACCATATATGTACCCGATCGTTATAAGGCTCGGTAGAATCGTACCCGACCACGTTGAGCTCGGTAAAACCCAACTGATCATTGGTTGCACAATAGGTACCGTACCCGGCCGACTATAACGCGGTTCGATAGAGTAAAATAGATACATATATATAATGCATGCTGGACTCATGGAATCACATTTTAAACCTTTCGGAGTGACATAAGGTCGGTATCCTCTGTACACGTTATTAGGACCAACTCTTCATTATGAACCTTATAAGAATCAGGAAGTACCAACAACATTGATAACATAAGAATAAGAGAAGCAACATTAACATCAATCGTTCCATAAGAGGGAAAGCAATGTAAGTACTGCTAGCTTCTAAGAGTAGAGTATCTTTGGAAGCTTGTTCATTACATTATGTACAATCAAAGTCGTACAAAAGAAGAAAAGGGATAGCCTCACATACCTTGTATATACTGCCCCAATCACAAGCTATGCAATTGTCACAACTCCTTAGTCTACAATAAGAGAAACGATACTATCGTTATCATTTAAGCGTCATAACTATTATGTATCGACCACAACCTATTTTACGTTGAAATGGAAAGAACCTACCCTATATATATGACTTCACACCATTCAAAACAATCACTAAACAGCCCAAACAACATCAATAATAAATATATTGAGCCTCCCAAAACAGTCCACGCACAACCTAATTACATCATACATACGACAGCCACCGTAGTCGTGTCAAACGACCCAAAAATGTTACGAATAACTATCAGCCCACAACCCTGCATATATATGGTGTTTCTCCACACCATTCCACCTCCAAAACTCCACAAAACAGTAGTAAAACACGCAGCCCAATAGCAACACAAAACAGTCCACAAAACAGTCGGCTACAAGTGAATAACTCGAACTCACGGCTTCCGATCACCGTCCCGTGAGTTCTTACATATATAGAACGAATTACCATGAATTCACAGCAGAGAAAATGTATGAAAGATTGCAGTAACTTACCTTACTTGTTGTATAACTCAGCCCTTCCCTTGGTTCTTCAAACTCTAGGTTTTACCTTCAAATAGAACTTGAAAGAGAAGGAAAATCGATTAGGGTTTGTGTGGGATTTTTGGGGAGGAGTTGCAGGGGTTAACTTTGGTTTTGAGGGTATGAAATATGGATGAAATAACTGAGTTCATAACCCCTTAAAAGTCCTCTCTTGGCCGACTTAGGTCTTTTAATTTTGTCCGATCATTTTGGCAAGTAGGTGATGCACCTACTTGTTATCTACCAATCTGTGCAGGCTTGCAAAAATATGAATATCTCTATACTCCGAGATCGTATTGACAAACGGTTTAATGTGTTGGAAACTAGACTCATAGATCTTTAATTTGGTGGGTATATCACCCCGTAATTCCTTGTAAATTAGTATAAAAGATTAGAAACATTTGACCTAATGTTTAAGTAAAATTATGAACCTAAGTTGCGACAACATTTGTCGACTTTTGTTTCATAACTCGTTTGACTTCAAGACTTATGATATGGATATTAAATGAGTCAAATACGTTAATACATGAACTCTTGAGTGTATTAAGAACCTCTAGGTTTACCTGAAAATACGAGTTACAACATCCTTGATTCGTTTAACTTCTAATACTTGTTAATCACCCTTATACACCCTTGTATCACTTAAGACCAATAGGATTAACTTCTTATCATCTCAAAGGTAATTCCTTCTTGGATTTATGTTAACTAATATATGGCATGAACTAACGCGTGTGGATATGGGTTGTAACACCCTTCCCCCTTTTGGAACATTCGTCCTCGAATGTAAGGGTTCATGGAGAGTTTAAATCAATGTGGATTCCGGCCAAGTTTCTCCCATAAATAGAGGACAAACTTGCAAGCGGTTAACTCAATGTATGGCCTTACAAGAGTATGCAAAGCATTATGTACATGTACATTATCTGCATATCGCCATTTTGTATTAAGGAAGAGTATTCTCAAGTTATTATTTACCTCATAGAGCCATTTCACCTTCCAATGTATCATGTGTTCCACCAGCATCCTTGTTATCTTCATTCTGGAATAGGTACGGGTATTTAGACTTCATCTCCTCTTCTGCTTCCCATGTTATTTCTTCCATATTCTTGTTCCTCCACAATACTTTGATGGAAGCTACATCTTTTGTTCTCAGCTTGCGAACTTGTCGATCTAATATAGCCATTGGCACTTCTTCATATAATAGGTCCTCTGTAACCTGTACATCTTTGATAGGGACGACTCGAGAAGGGTCTCCAATACATTTCCTCAACATAGATACATGGAATACTGGGTGGACAAATTCCAATTCGGATGACAATTCTAACTCATAAACAACCTGTCCAATCCATCGAAGAATTTTATACGGCCCGATATACCTTGGACTCAGCTTACCTTTCTTCCCAAAACGCATAATACCCTTCATTGGTGAGATCCTCAGGAAAACCCAATCACCAACCTCAAACTCCAGATCACGACGTCGGACATTGGAATAAGATTTTTGCCTGCCTTGTGCCGTCCTCAATCGCTCCTGTATCACTTTCACCTTCTCAATAGCTTGGTGAATCAAATCTGGCCCATATAATTCTGTTTCACAGACTTCGAACCATCCAACTGGTGATCTACATCTTCTCCCGTATAGTGCCTCGTATGGGGCCATTTTAATACTAGAATGGTAGCTATTATTGTAGGCAAATTCTATGAGTGGAAGATGGTCATCCCAATTTCCCTTAAAATCTAGAACACATGCTCGTAGCATATCCTCCAGTGTCTGAATGGTACGTTCAACCTGTCCGTCAGTCTGTGGATGAAATGCAGTGTTGAGATTCACTTGTGTGCCTAAACCCTTCTGAAAAGACCTCCAAAAGTTAGCTGTAAATTGAGCTCCTTGGTCTGATATAATAGATACCGGCACACCATGAAGCCTAACAATCTCCTTGATATACAACTTCGCATAATCTTCAGCCATGTAAGTTGTCTTAACTGACAGAAAATAGGCACATTTTGTAAGTCGATCAATTATTACCCAGATGGAGTCAAACTTATGATAAGAGCGAGGTAATCCAATAATGAAGTCCATATTAATCACCTCCTATTTCTAGGTCGGAATCTCTATATTTTGAAGCAATTCACCGGGTTTCTGATGTTCTATCTTTACTTGTTGACAATTGGGACACTGGGCTACAAATTCTACAATAGACTTCTTCATGTTATCCCACCAATACTGCTCCTTGACATCATGATACATCTTTGTCGAGCCGGGATGGATGGAATATCGGGATTGATGAATCGCATTCATAATCTTCTCTCGCAACCCTGACATTAGGCACACATAATCGGCCCTGGTATCTTAGTGCCCCATCTCTTCCGATCTCAAAAGCCATACTTTTACACTGCTGAATGCTCTCTCTTAATCGTACTAAGATAGGATCTTCATATTGCCGTGCTTTTACCCCGGTTACCAAAGATGATTCTGATGTATTCTGTACAGTAACACCTCCGTCATCAGAGTCTAACAATCTGATTCTCATATTGGCTAGCTGATGAAGCTCTTTAGTAAACCCCCATCTACCTGCCTCAATATGTACTAAGCTTCCCATTGATTTACGGCTGAAAGCGTCTGCCACAACATTGGCTTTACCGGGATGATACAGTATCTCGACGTCGTAGTCTTTCAGTAATTTAAGCCACCTACGTTGCCTCAAATTCAACTCTTTCTGCTTGAAGATGTATTGTAAACTCTTATGATCTGTGTAGATGTCAACATGGACGTCGTATAAGTAGTGCCGCCATATCTTCAAAGCATATATTACTGCATCCAATTCCAAATCATGGGTTGGATAATTCTTTTCATGCTTCTTCAATTGTCTTGATGCATAAGCAATCATCTTCCCATGCTGCATCAATACGCACCCCAAACCCATACCTGAGGCATCACAATATACCATATAACCTTCTGTTCCTTCAGGGAAAGTGAGCACTGGTGCGGATGTCAATCGATTCTTCAGCTCCTGAAAACTATGTTCACAAGTGTCAGACCACTGGAACTTGGTAGCTTTCTATGTTAACTTAGTCAATGGTGATGATATAGAGGAAAACCCTTCTACAAACCACCTATAATATCCTGCTAGCCCTAGGAAGCTGCGGACTTCTGATGGTATTGTAGGTCTCGGCCAATTCTTTACTGCATCGATCTTCTGAGTGTCGACACTAATACCCTTGTCAGCTATCACATGGCCAAGGAACGTTACTGAGTTCAGCCAAAATTCACATTTGGAGAGCTTAGCATATAACTTACGATCCTGAAGCATCTGTAATACTTTCCGCAAGTGGCTCGCATGTTCCGCCTCTGAATGAGAATATACTAGAATTTCATCAATGAATACAATCATGAACACATCAAGATATGGCCTAAATATAGTATTCATGAGATCCATAAAAGCTGCTGGGGCATTTGTTAGCCCGAACGACATCACCAAGAACTCAAAGTGCCCGTATCTTGTCCGGAAGGCTGTCTTTAGAATATCCTTCTCCTTAACCCTCACCTGATGATACCCTGAACGTAAATCAATCTTGGAGAAATACTTGGCACCCTAGAGTTGGTCAAACAGGTCATCAATTCTTGGAAGTGGATACTTGTTCTTTATAGTAAACTTATTCAACTGTCGATAGTTGATACACATCTATAATGACCCATCTTTCTTCCGCACGAATAGGATTGGTGCACCCCAAGGTGAAGTGCTAGGTATAATGAAGCCCTTATCCAGCAAGTCCTTCAACTGTACCTTCAACTCTCGCAACTCTGTCGGGGCCATTATGTATGGAGGGATAGAGATTGGTTGAGTGTCAGGCAACACATCAATGCTAAACTCAATCTCCCTTTCAGGAGGAAGGCCTGGGAGTTCATCTGGGAAAACATCTAGGAATTCTTTGACCACGGGGATCGATTATAAAGTTGGTGGTTTCGCCTCCGCATCCCTAACGCGAACGAAATGATAAATGTAACCTTTTGAGATCATTTTCCTTGCCTTAAGATAGGAAATAAACCTACCTTTTGGTGTAGCAATATTCCCTTTCCATTCAATGATGGGTTCACCAGGAAATTGAAACCTAACCATCTTCGTACGACAGTCAACATTTGCATAGCATGAGGCCAACCAGTCCATTCCCATTATCACATCAAAATCAACCATTTCTAACTCAAATAAATTTGCCGAGGTTTGACGACTACAAATCATCACAGTGCAACCTCTATATACCCTTCTAGCAATCACAGAATCTCCTATCGGAGTAGATACCGCAAGGGGTTTACTTATCAATTCAGGTTCAATGCCAAACTTATTAGCCATAAAGGGTGTAACATATGATAATGTAGATCCCAGATCAATCAGCGCATATACATCATAAGAAAACACAGATAATATACCTGTAACAACACCTGGAGACGACTCAAGATCCTGTCGACCTACTAAAGCATAGGTTCGATTTTGACCACCACTCGAACTCGGCACTGCACTCTACCTCTACCACGACCTGTCGACTGTTTAAAACCCCGTGCTGGAGGTCGAACTGATGAGGAAGAAGCAGACACAGATCCAGTCGGCTAAGCCATACCATCACCTCCCCTGTTAGGACAATCCCGTATCATATGGCCAGGATGTCCGCAAGAATAACATGCATCAGAACCTCGACAGCACAGTCCAAAGTGGGCCTTGCCTCACTGATCACAACGTGGTGTTGTGGGTCTCGTCTGACTAGTATCCCTGTGATGTTGCGAGCCTGATGCCTACGAACTCTGACCTGGACCAGAATGGGTAAATCGATCATATCGAGGCCTCTAAAACTGTAGAGGAGCACTAGCTACAGGTGGCGCCGAACTCCTCGAAGACTGGGGCCTGACGCTGCCTCTGAAGTCATTAGAATACCTTGCAAATCTCGCCCTCTTATGTTGGCCCCTATCCTGCTCCCTATCTGCCCTCTGCTGGCGCTTACGATCCTCTAGGGTCTGGGCATAAGCCTGAATACGGGAAATATCCATGCCCTCCACCAAGGAGGCTGTCGTGCACTCATTTATCAGATGTGGTCCCAATCCGTTCACGAACAAATGCACCCTATCACTCATCTCGGCCACCATATGGGGAGCATACCTTGCTAAAGAATCGAACTGCATATTGTACTCTCGCACACTCATATTACCTTGTCTAAGGTTTAAGAACTTATCAGCTCTAGCTCGTCGTATCTCAACTGGCAAGTAGTGACGAAGAAAGGCCTCAGAAAATTCCTTCCACACAGCTGGAGGAGCGTTCGGACCCCTGGATCTCTCCCAACTATCATACCAGAGAACCGCTAAATTCCGTAGCCGATAAGAAGCCAACTCTACTGCCTCTGTATCACTAACATGCATAACCCACAGTGTACGATGAACCTGGTCAATAAAAGTCTGCGGGTCCTCCTTGGGGTCTAATCCGGTAAACACTGGAGGGTCTAAATTAATAAAATCACGAACTCTCGTACTAACTGGTTTATCAATAGCACCTGTATTCTGCCTCTGAGCCTGAGCAGCTTCCAAGCTAGTCAATAACTGCAAAGCACTCTGCATATCCCGGTCTGTAGTGCCAGACGGAGGAACTGGAGGTGCTGGGTGCCTCCTAATATCCTCTGGAGGAGACGGGGTAGATGAGGTATAAGACGGCATCTCACTCTGAGCCTCACTTTGGCCTGCTCTGGCTTGGGGAACCTGATTGGTACCCTCTCCTGCAGTTGTATCAAGCCATCTACTAATTATTTACTTCCTAGTTGAAGGCATCGCTAAAAGAAAACAAGGTGAATATTAGAGACGAACACTTACGACTCAACTCTACGCACGATCTAGATTCAGAAAGAAGGTAACAACCCTAGATGTCATGTAGCCTCCTGATTATAAATGTGGCGCGCTACACATCCATAATCAAGACTCTACTAGACACGACTCATAGACAATCCCTAGGACAGACTTGCTCTGATACTAAGTTTGTCACGACCCAAACTGGAGGGCCATGACTAGCACCCGACCATACTTGCCGAGCATCAACGTACATTTTATCTAAACTTTTTTTATTATCTTTTAGGGTTGACGAGATCAATATAAATGGTAGACATGGATCATGGACAACCAATAATAAAATATGATGGCATGAACATACATAGCAGGGGATGACCAAACAATCAAGAAACTACATATAAGGTATGAGCTACCACGCTACCATGAAAGACTATACAACAAAAACCAACCGACAAGGCATACCAAACTATACATGAGTTGACACCTGTCTATGAGCCTCTAAATGAACATAAGTGCTGCAACATAGCCAGAACAGGGCCCCGACATACCCATAATGTCTATAACAAAAATGCATACCAAGACAACGACAAGTCCGGAGAAGGGATCTCGCCAATCATTGCTGAACTGGACAACCTATTGTGGTGGGGGAGCTGCACCTGCCTATCTATCAGGGCTTGCAGCACGACATGCAGCGTCCACAAATAAAAGGATGTCAGTACGAATAAAGTACTGAGTTTGTAAGGCAGGGAACCATAAATACGAACAGTAATGTAAGCAGGGATAGAGAATATACAACCTGGAACATCTGAGTACCTCTGAGGGCTACTGACATGCAATGCATGATACATATGTATGTACACATAAACTTTTAAAACATACGCCTCTGTGGGCATCATCATCATCATATCGTACCCAGCCATAATAGGCTCGGTAAAACGTACCCGGCCGTTATAAGGCTCGGTAGAATCGTACCCGGCCACGTGAAGCTCGGTAAAACCCAACTAATCAGTGGTTGCACAATAGGTGCTGTACCCGGCCAACTACAATGCGGCTCCGTAGAGTAAAATAGATACATATATATAATGCATGTTCGACTCATGGAATCACATTCTAAACCTTTTGAAGTGACGTAAGGTCGGTACCCTCTGTACATATTATTAGGACCATTTCTTCATTATGAACCTTATAAGAATTAGGAAGTACCAACAACATTGATAACATAAGAATAAGAGAAGCAACATTAACATTAATCGTTCCATAAGAGGGAAAGCAATGTAAGTACTGCTAGCTTCTAAGAGTAGAGTATCTTTGGAAGCTCGTTCATTACATTATGTACAATCGGAGTCGTGAAAAAGAAGAAAAGGGATAGCCTCACATACCTTGTATATACTTCCCCAATCACAAGCTATGCAATTGTCACAACTCCTTAGTCTACAATAAGAGAAACGATACTATCGTTATCATTTAAGCGTCATAACTATTATGTATCGACCACAACCTATTTTACGTTGAAATGGACAACACCTCCCCTATATGTATGACTTCACACCATTCAAAACAATCACTAAACAGCCCAAACAACATCAATAATAAACATATTGAGCCTCCCAAAATAGTCCACGCACAACCTAATTACATCATATATACGACGGCCACCGTAGTCGTGTCAAACGACCCGGAAATGTTACGAATAACTATCAGCCCACAACCCTGCATATATATGGTGTTTCTACACACCCTTCCACCTCCAAAACTCCACAAAACAGTAGTAAAACACGCAGCCCAATAGCAACACAAAACAGTCCACAAAAGACTCGGCTACAAGTGAATAACTCGAACTCACGGCTTTCGATCACCGTCCCGTGAGTTCTTACATGTATATAACGAATTACCGAGAATTTACAGTAGATAAAAATGTATGAAAGATGGCAATAACTTACCTTACTTGTTGGATAACTCAGCCCTTCCCTTGGTTCTTCAAACTCTAGGTTTTACCTTCAAATAGAACTTGAAAGAGAAGGAAAATCGATTAGGGTTTGTGTGGGATTTTTGGGGAGGAGTTGCAGGGGTTAACTTTGGTTTTGAGGGTATGAAATATGGATGAAATAACTGAGTTCATAACCCCTTAAAAGTCCTCTCTTGGCCGACTTAGGTCTTTTAATTTTGTCCTATCATTTTGGCAAGTAGGTGATGCACCTACTTGTTATCTACCAATCTGTGCAGGCTTGCAAAAATATGAATATCTCTATACTCCGAGATCGTATTGATAAACGGTTTAATGTGTTGGAAACTAGACTCATAGATCTTTAATTTGGTGGGTATATCACCCCGTAATTCCTTGTAAATTAGTATAAAAGATTAGAAACATTTGACCTAATGTTTAAGTAAAATTATGAACCTAAGTTGCGATAACATTTGTCGACTTTTGTTTCATAATTCATTTTCCTTCAAGACTTATGATATGGATATTATATGATTCAAATACCTTAATACATGATCTCTTGAGTGTATTAACAACATCTAGGTTTGCCTAAAAATACGAGTTACAATATCCTTGATTTGTTTAACTTCTAATACTTGTTAATCACCCTTATACACCCTTGTATCACTTAAGACCAATAAGATTAACTTCTTATAATCTCAAAGGTAATTCCTTCTTGTATTTATGTTAATTAATATATGACATGAACTAACGCGTGCGGATATGGGTTGTAACACCCAATTATTTGACTTCTTCAATTCCTTTTTCCCTTTTCTTTTTCAATTCATTTTTCTTTAAAATTCTTTTCTTTTCTCTTTTTTTTCAAAATTAAAATTAAAACCTAAATTAAATCCTAAAACTAAATTAATCTATCAAAATACTAATTGATTTTAAATAATAATTAACACGACCAATTAAAAACCAAATTTAAATAAAACTACCTAATTTACAAATTAATCTAAGAAATATAAAATTAAATCCTAAATGCAAATGTAATATATTTTTTGTATATTTTTTCATGAAGTTAATAAATGTGCACAAACAAATGCAAACAATTAAGAAAATTCCACAAAAATTTCCAAAAATGGTAAATGATTAAACGAAAAATCTATTTCTTTTGGATTCTGTAGGAGTAATTCATATAGGGCAAAAATTACGTGCTCACAATTGCCCCTCTTTTCCCGGAAACACGAAGAGTTTTCGTGCAAAGATAAAGTGAGCGGATACGAGCGATTTTTTCCCGTTGAATACTCCGTGGGAAGCATTTTTGAAAGATTTGACTGTACGCTGCTTCTGAGGTTGCCTACATATCCTTGGCTGTAAAGGAATCAGGTCAGTGTAGTTCGGGAAGTTTTGGCAGCTAGGACTACCATGAAGTTGTGATTTCACTATTGCTGCTGCTGCGGCTACTGCTTACTGCATCCCCTTATCACACCATGATAAAATAAAAAGAAGCTATACTACACTATGATCTATGCATTACAAAATCCTATCTATATCTTCAAACTTGCTCTTGTGGTTCTTGTTGCCTTGTTGACTTGTATTCTCCCGGTGGAATCCCTTTGTTGCCGCCTTGAATTGTAATCTGAGATGTTTTCCTTTTCTCCAGGTGCATGCCTGACTGCCGACTGCACTTTGAGATGTTTTTCTTTTCTCCAGGTGGACGCTTGACTGCTGAACTTGAATGTATTCCCTGCTCTCCAGGTGGGCTCATGATTGCTGAACTTGAAATATATTCCCTGCTCTCCAGGCGGGCTTCTGACTTCAACAAAATAAACAAAAATAAAGAAAATTTTCTGCCCCTGTTTGGGTATCTGGGCACACATGTAAGTGTAAAACGGATCACATTACCAAATATCAATAAGAACTTGAAAGCTAAAACTTGACTTGTACTCCCTTGTTCTCCAGGCGGGCTCCTGATTGCTGACTTGAAATGTATTACCTGCTCTCCAGGAAGGCTCCTGACTGCTGAACTTTGAATTGTACTCTCTTGTTCTCCAGGCGGGCTCCTGATTGCTGATTTGAAATGTATTCCCTGCTCTCCAGGCGGGCTCCTGACTGCTGAGCTGAAATGTATTCCCTGCTCTCTAGGCGGGCTCCTGATTGCTGAACTTGAATGTATTCCCTGCTCTCCAGGCGGGCTCCGGGCTCCTGACTGCTGAACTTTGAAATGTATTCCCTGCTCTCCAGGCGGGCTCCTGACTACTGAATTGAAATGTATTTCCTGCTCTCTAGGCGGGCTCCTGACTAGTGAACTGAAATGTATTCCCTACTCTCCAGACGGGCTCCTGATTGCTGACTTGAAATGTATTCCCTGCTCTTCAGGCGGGCTCCTAACTACTGACTTGAAATGTATTCCCTGCTCTCCAGGCGGGCTCCTGACTGCTGGCTTGAAATGTATTCCTTGTTCTCCAAGTGGGTACCTGATTTCAACAAAAATAACCAAAACAAAGAAAATTTTCTGCCCCGGTTTGGGTATCTGGGCACATATGTAAGTGTAAAACGAATCAATGTTACAAAATATTCTTAAGAATTTGAAAGCTAAATCTCGTTATCCAGGTGGGTCCTGACAACACTCAACTAAACGACAATTTTAAATCTAAGCTATATCTTTTAAAGGTATGACTTCCGCTAAATCTTGTTATCTAAAAGGGTCTTAAACTACTCCCCATTATCCAGGAGGGTCGTGAAAACTCCTAGTTAAACGACAATTTTAAAGCTAAATTATATCTAGTGAAGGTACGTCTTATGCTAAGTCTTGTTATCTAAGAATGTATTAAAGCTACATCCCATTATCTAGGAGGGTCCTGAAAATCAAAATTCAAGTCTTATCTTAAGAGTGACAATTTTACGGCTGAATTATACTACCGTACATAAGTACTTACACTAAATCTTGTTATCTAAAGGAAATCATAAACTATGTCCCATTATTCAGGAGGGTCCTGAAAACTCCTAATTGAATCCTATCTTAAACATGCAAACTTTGAAACCAACTTATATTCCTTAGAGTACATTTATGCTAGATTTTGCTACTTGTGATTGTTTCGATTTTTAAACTAGGCCCCATTTTCCAGGAGTGTCCTGAAAATCAAAGGTCAAATTTTATCTTAAGAGTGACAACTTTTATGGATGAATTATACTACCCTACAACAGAATTTATGCTAAATGTTGTTATCTAATCGAAATCTTAAAGCTAAGTCCCATTATTCGGGAGGGTCCTGAAAACCAAAAATGAAACCTATTTGGTGATTGCCTTTATCCACGGAGGGTTTCTTCGAAACAACCAAAATTTCCTACCCCTGTTTTAATCAAAGAAAAATTTTGTCAGTTTAAAATATGGTGGTTAGTTGATGGCATTCTTGCTGAAGGTCTCTCTGCTGCATTATTTTGTTTTGACTGGCTTCCCCGAACTGGCCCTGAATCGCTTGACTTTCTGACTGACTTTCCAAACCCCCATGACTTTGGATGACCCAAGTGTTCTATACTCAAACCGTTGTTTCACACCTCTGACCCCTTTTACTGAACCTCTGCATCTCCCATGAAATTACTAAATCATTCTGCCGATAGAACTTTTGCTGGCACTTTATCCCACTTTACATCATGCTATCTTTGGTATACTCTGGCCATACTGTGCTTTGCAATCTTGAAGCTGGTAGTGAGCTTTGAAATTCCTTCTTATTTGCTTAAACAGAACTGACATCGGGAACATCTTAGAGAAATAAACCCAAAAGAAATGAAATGCAATGACTTTCAGAGTTAAGGATAAGAAAATCCAAAACTGGAAGACGATCTGAAGAGGAAAAGGAAAAGAGACCTATCTGAGTGGAGCAGCTGGCACCAATGATCATGACATATATTTCGGATTAATCGGCCCAATCTGTCCAACCAATCAACTTTCAGTTGCCATACTTTGTTGCCCCGAAATTTCCATAACCTGATTTCTTCACCCAATTCCTGACATTGTTCATCCTGCGATGCCTTGAAAGGTTTTCACTAGCAGACCTCTCTCATTTGTTCATCTGTCAACTCACTCTTGCCTTAAGGTGCCCGTGAGGATTTTTACCAATAAGACTCTCTCATTTTTTATTTCTCTCTGCTCCCGTCGCCTTACGGTGCCCATAAGGGTTTTCACCAATAAGACTCTCTCATTTTTATTTATCTCAGCTCTCATCACCTTATGGTGCCTATGAGGGTTTTCACCAATAAGACTCTCTCATTTTTGATTGCTTTTCCCTGTTTGGACCAGAGTGTTGCCCCTAATATGAATCACCTCTACCTGCTCGACTTGGCATTTCTCGAAGACTGATCAAAAGGTCTTTCTTTGGACCGTAATGTGGGATTTTGGACGGGATTAGAAAGAGGTATAGAAGGCTTAAAACAATTCGAATGGGTTCAAAATTACAACTTTCGGAATCAGATTTCTTACAACAACCAAAACTTCTACCCCAGTTTCTTGTTTGGGGACTTTTGGATTTTTATTTTGATGGGACCGAACCGTGAGGCTGCCTACGTATCCTTAAAAGGAATCAGGTCGAACGTAGTTCATGTCATAGAAATTACTTTGTTGTTGTGATTTTCTCTTCTCTCTCTTCTTCTTACTTTTTTCTCTTTTTGTTGTTTTTCTTCTCTTTTTTTCTCTTTTCATTCTTTTCTTTCTCTTTTCATTTTTTCCTTTCTCTTTTCTCTTTTCTTTCTCTTTTTCTCTTCTTCCTTTACTTATCTTTCACGCTTGTATTTCTGATGTTTGCTACTGATTCCGAAAGAGGGGTATGAAAAAAAAAATAAGGCTCAAAGGGGGTGGTAACAAAGGATAAAGTGTTTAGATAGCAGAACAAAATGCCTTTGTCATTCCAAGTCTTCAAAAATATGCCAAGTACAAACAAATATAAATTAACCAAAGAAAATCATACATAGTATCTCTTGACCGCATCGGAATTGATGGCCATCTCTACACACTTTCCTTCTATATTCGTTAAATACAAAGCACCATTTGAAAACACCCTAGTTACGATGAATGGACCATGCCAATTTGGGGCAAACTTGCCTTTGGCCTCAGCCTGATGTGGAAGGATACGTCTTAACACTTGCTGACCTACTTCAAACTTCCGTAGATGCACCTTCTTATTATATGCTTTTTCCATTCTTTGTTGATATAATTGGCCATGACACACTGCTGCCAATGTTTTCTCGTCGATCAAATCAATTGTTCCAAGCGGGTTTTGACCCATTCATCATCATCGATCTCAACCTCCTCGACAATTTGAAGGGATGGAATTTCCACTTCTGCGGGTATCACTGCTTCGGTGCCATACACCAACAAATAAGGAGTCATCCCTACTGAAGTACGAACAGTAGTGTAATAACCCTACAATGTAAACAGCAGCTTTTCATGCCACTGCCTAGAACCCTCCACCATTTTTCGAAGTATCTTCTTTATATTCTTGTTGGCTGCCTCGACTGCTCCATTCGCCTTGGGGAGATATGGGGTGGAATTGCGATGTGTAATCTTAAACTGTTGACATACCTCTTTCATCAGATGACTATTGAGATTAGCCCCATTTTCTATAATGATCACCTTTGGTATCCCAAACCGGCAAATGATATTTCAGTGCAAAAATCAACCACCGCCTTCCTAGTTACAGACTTGAATGTTTTAGCCTCTACCCACTTGGTGAAGTAGTCTATGGCCACCAGAATGAACCTGTGCCAGTTGGACGCTGCTGGCTCGATTGGTCCAATGACATCCATGCCCCAAGCAACAAAGGGCCATGGTGCAGACATTGTATGTAATTCAGATGGTGGAGAATGAATCAAATCTCCGTGCACCTGACATTGATGACACTTGCGCACAAAACTAATACAATCTCGCTCCATGGTGAGCCAATAATAACCTGCTCGAAGGATCTTCTTTGCCAGAACATACCCACTCATGTGCGGTCCACAAACTCCAGAATGTACTTCAGTCATAATAGTTGTAGCCTGCCTAACATCTATGCATCTCAGTAGCCCAAGGTCTGGAGTACTTTTATACGGAACCCCTCCGCTGAAGAAAAAATTGCTTGCCAACTACCTAATTGTTCTCTTTTGATCACCTGTGGCTTGTACTGGATATACCCTCAGCCTGATGTATTCCTTGATATCGTGAAACCAAGGTTCACCATCAAGTTCTTCTTCCACCACATTATAATAAGCATGCTGGTCATGGATCTGAATATGCAACGAGTCAACATAAGCCTTATCCGGATGATGTAACATTGATGCCAGAGTAGCCAAGGCATCAGCGACCTCATTATGAATCCTCGGAATATACCTGAACTCTATTGATTTGAATCGCTGACAAAGATCATGTAAACATTGTCGATACGATATGAGTTTTAAATCCCGTGTTTCCCACTCTCCTTGAATCTGGTGCACCAGAAAGTCCGAGTCACCCAAGACCAAGACTTCCTGGACACCTATATCCATAACCATTTTCAAACCCAAAATGCATGCCTCGTACTCGGCCATGTTGTTAGTACAGTAGAACCGAAGCTGAGCTGTAACAGGGTAGTGATGCCCTATTTCAGAAACAAGTATCGCTCCTATCCCAACGCCTTTCATGTTAGTAGCCCCATCGAAGAAAAGTTTCTATCCTGGCTTTGCAATCTATTCCAATTCATCAATGTGCATTACCTCTTCATCAGGGAAATAAGTCTTCAAAGGTTCGTATTCTTCATCCACATGATTCTCAGCCAAATAGTCATCCAATGCTTGTGCTTTCATCGTAGTCCGGGTCATGTAGACAATGTCAAATTCTGTGAGCAAGATCTGCCACTTTGCAAACCTTCCCGTGGGCATAGGCTTCTGGAAGATATACTTCAACGGGTCCAAGCGAGAGATGATGTAAGTAGTATTAGATGACAAATAATATTTCAGCTTCTGGGCTACCCAAGTTAAGGCGCAACACGTCCTCTCAAAATGAGTGTACTTAACCTCGTAAGATGTGAACTTCTTACTGAGATAATAGATGGCCTGCTACTTCCTGCCTGTGATGTCATACTATCCCAACACATATCCAAATGAATTGTCCAAGACCGTTAAATACAGAATCAAAGATCTCCCTGGTTCTGGCGGGACCAACACAGGTGGGTTTGACAAGTACCCCTTTATCTTATCAAATGCTTCCTGATATTCATCTGTCTACTTGACCGCAACATCTTTCTTTAACAGTTTGAAGATGGGCTCACAAGTTGTCGTGAGCTGAGCAATAAACCTGCTGATGTAATTCAATCTCCCCAATAGACTCATCACCTCAGTCTTGTTCTTTGGGGGTGGCAATTCCTAGATAGCTTTGATCTTTGACGGGTCTAATTCAATACCTCGGCGGCTGACTATGAATCCCAACAACTTTCCAAACGGAACACCGAATGCGCATTTTGCAGGTTTGAGCTTGAGATTGTACCTGCGAAGCCTTTGGAAGAACTTTCTCAGATCTCTGACATGGTCAGACTGCTTTCTAGACTTTACAATCACATCATCTACATAAACCTCAATCTCCCTGTGTATCATGTCGCGGAATATGGTCGTCATTGCCCTCATGTAGGTTGCCCCAACATTTTTTAGTCCGAATGGCATGACCCGATAACAGTACGTTCCCCATGGTGTGATGAATGCTGTCTTTTCTGCGTCCTCCTCATCTATTAAGATCTGATGGTAGCCCGTATAACAATCCACAAAAAAACCAATATCATGTTTGGCATAATTATCGATCAATATATGGATGTTCGGCAGTGGGAAGTTATCCTTGGGACTTGCCTTGTTGGGATCTCGATAATCAACACACACCCTGGTCTTGCCATCCTTTTTCGGCACAGGCACTACATTGGCTAACCAAGTGGGATACCGAGTGACCTGAATGACCTTTGCATCGAACTGCTTGGCGACCTCTTCCTTGATCTTCACACTCATATCAGTTTTAAATTTCCTCAGCTTTTCCTTGATAGGAGGGCATACCGGGTCAGTGGGCAATTTGTGAACCACCAAGTCAGTGCTTAGACACGGCATGTCGTCATAGGACCATGCAAAAACATCTTGATACTCGAACAATGATGTAATTATCTCTTCTCTGAGTTGTGGTTCAAGATGGACACTTATTTTAGTTTCCCGTACATTATCTTGGTACCCTAAATTGATTGCTTCTATATCACTCAGGTTAGGCTTGGGTTTTTCTTCAAAATGGCTTAATTCTTTACTAATCTCTTCAAAAGCTTCATCCTCGTCATATTCCGATTCAACATCACATTCTATTTCTTGAATTACTATTTCAGAATTAGATTGTATTTTAAGACTGGGTCGGAGATTCCTCATGCATGTCATATCATTGAAGCCAGCATAAAAAGAACTGTACAAGGAAGAAAAGAAAAACAAATAAAACTATCAGGAAGGAAAAAAATGGAAAATTGCATTTCATTGAAATTAAAGACAACAAGGTTTATACATCCAAATGGACGGAACATAGAATCTGAATTACAACCCTGGAATAATCCAGATAAATGGAAAGAAAATCAAAGCAAACTACCAAAACTCCTTCCTGGTGGGGAGAGGAATAGTTTCCCAATTGTTAATCTTTGCACTGGGCCCAACAAATTGTACTTCCGCCTTGCTAGAACCCTCTCCAGCTTCCACTGTGTTCACTTCATCGAATATCCTCTCGAACTTTTCAATCAAATCTCTATCCATATCAATCACCGAACTAGGAACCATCGTCACTGGGCGCTTTCTGGTACCAGGCCTGACAAATGATCTGGAAAGACGCGAGATTGGCTTTGGAAGGGCCCATGCTCTCTATTTCATTTTTTTGGCTCTTCTCACGTCTGCGACTGTGGGCTTGAACCCCAGACCCAATGTATCCATGTTTTTAGGAAGAGAAACCGGCTGTACGATACCTTGCAGAGATGCACCCAAACCCTTGCCCGGTACAAAATCATTTCAACATTTCAACGGCTACCATGACTGATGCAGCAGCTACCCTCGGAGTTGGAACGCACCTCCCTTCTGGAATTCTCTCTACCGATACCATGTCAAAAACCTGATAAAACCATGTCCCCTTGTCGTCTTCAAACTCTATGAACGGAACAATGGCATCACTGGGAACACACAAATTATCTTCGCCATGCACAACAATTTCCTGTCTATCCCATTCAAACTTGACCATTTGATGTAGAGTAGACGGGATCGCTTTAGCATCATGAATCCAGGGTCGACCTAACAACAGCTTGTAGGAAACAGCCACATCGAGCACCTGTAATTCCATAGTAAATTCAACCGGTCCTATTGTAAGCTCAAGCACTATGTCCCCGACTGAATCTTTCCCTCCACTGTTGAATCCCCGAATGCAAATACTGTTCTTGGGAATTCTTTCATCATCCACCTTCAACTTGTTCAGAGTGGAGAGGGGGCAAATGTTCGTACTAGACCCATTGTCAACTAGTACCCGAGTAACCACGAAATCTTTGCATTTCACCGTCAGATAGAGGGCTCTATTGTGCTCAGTACCCTCCACGGGCAACTCATCATCAGAAAAAGTGACTCTGTTTACCTCAAATATCTTGTTAGCTATCTTTTCCAAGTGGTTTACTGAGATTTTGTCAGGAACGTGGGTCTCATTCAAGATCTTCATCAAAGCCCGACGGTGCTCGTCTGAATGGATCAATAATGACAATAATGAAATCTGAGCCGGTGTTTTCCTTAACTGCTCCACAATGGAATGGTCCTGCACTTTCATCTTTCTCAGAAATTCCTCTGCTTCTTCCTCGGTCATAGCTTTCTTCACCAACACTGGGTTATCTTTGGAGGTCTTAGATTTTCTCAACTCTTCGGGGGCAAAGCATCTCCCCGATCGAGTCAAACCATGGGTCTCACATACTTCTTCTTTAACCTCTTTCCCCTTGTAAGTCACTGTCACTCGTTCATAATTCCATGGGACTACCTTATTGTTGACTATCGGTAATTGAGTTACCGGTTTGATAATGACAGGATCTGTGCGGGCACCCTTCACAATTACCACAGGCTTGTTTGTCACTCCTGGCACAACAACTTTCGCTTTTTCATGTTTCCCTATAACGTCACTTGAGGACCCCTTCTTGACCCCCACAGATGGTTCATTATTTGCCCCGTTCAACTTGATCACAGACTTCTCACTTGTGGACTTTTCAAATGGCTTGGCTTCACTGGACCGAATCATTATGACTGTCTGCGAAGGATTCTTAGGCTCCCCTTCCCTATGCACTATCTCAATCATATTTGTCTCATGATGGACCGGCAACGGATTTTGGTTGATATTGGGTGCCTCCGGAGCTTGGACCTCAATCCAATTAGTATCAATGAGCTCTTGAATAGCTGTTTTCAATTTCTAGCATTTCTCTGTGTCATGCCCTGAGGCCCCTGAACAATATTCACAACTTACCGAGCGGTCAAGATTTCTGGGAGGGGGATTTGGCAGTTTAGCCTCGATTGGATTCAACATACCCAACTATCTCAATCTGTGGAATAGACTAGTATATGATTCTCCCAATGGAGTGAAAGTCTTCTGCTTCTACAACCTCTCATTCTTAAAGGCTTGATTTGCCTGAAAACCTATTCCAGGGGGATTTCTGAAGGCTCTTGGGGGTGGATAGGAGCTGGGTATGGATTCTGTGGAGCTGGCGCACGCCATTGTGTGTGAGCAGGAGGTTGGGTATAGGTTTGTGTGTGATGGACGGAAAAATGGGGATCTAGCGATGGGTAGTAGTGTTGTGGTGGGTTATATGGAGTGTGGGGGTAAGTTTGGTGATAGGGTTGAGGCTGGTTGTAGTAACGTGAAGGGCCCCTGGACCTGACCCAAGCTCCTGACTCAATCGTCGCAACATCCTCTTTCTTCTTTTTCCCAAGTACACCTCCAGTACCATTTTGAATGGCCTGAGTGGTCGCTTTGATTGCTGAATAACTCATGATCTTGTTGGACTTGAGTCTCTCCTCAACCATGCCTCCCATTTTTACAACCTCATTAAAGGACTTGCCCACTGCTGACACCAAATGACCAAAATAAGTGGGCTCCAAAGCCTGCAAGAAATAATCAACCATCTCACTTTCTTTCATCGGAGAGTCAACCCTCGCTGCTTGCTCTCTCCAATGGAATCCATATTCCCTGAAACTCTCACTGGGCTTTTTCTCCATCTTCGTCAATGACAGACGATCTGGGATAATTTCAAGATTGTACTGAAAATGGCAGGCGAAGTCTTGGGCCAAGTTGTCCCATGTGTACCACTTGCTGTGATCTTTCCTGGTATACCATTCCAATGCCAATCCACTCAGACTTTGGCTAAAATATGCCATCAGTAATTCATCTCTTCCGCCCGCTCGTCTAATCTTGCTACAAAATCCTCTTAAGTGTGCTACTGGGTCACCATGCCCGTCATACAGATCAAACTTGGGAATCTTGAACCCTGATGGTAACTGAACATCTAGGAACAAACATAAATCCTTGTAGGCCACACTTACTTGACCCCCCAACCCCCTCATATCTCTGAATGATTGTTCTAAGCTTCTGACCTTTCTGATCATCTCCTCATGTTCGGGATTTTTAGGTGGCTTCTCGGTCTCTGCCGGGAGATCAAGATGAGGGTTGTAAGAATATGGTTCTGGGACTTTGAAGGTGGGTTCAGGGGGATAATACTGGTTGTCGTGAGTCTAGAACAAAGGTTCACTAGAATATCGGTGTAATGCAGTAGGTGGAGGTGCCACAAAAACAGGAGTGATTGGTAGAGGAGGATGTGGGACTTGTCTGGGTGGTGGAGCTTAAGATGTATGAAAAGTGGTGCCGTGGCATTGTTGGTAGAGGGGAAAGGCTGGAGATGAGTTCATAGTTGGGGGTTCCTGAGGTTGAGCCAATGGTGGGATATAAGCAAGGTTGGCGGGATAAACCGATGGCGGATGCCCCTTTGCCCAAGCTTGGTACATTTCAGCCATTTGCTGCTTTAACTTATATATCTCTTCCTTTATCGCATTAATATCAAATTCTTCCACCTCTTTTGACGGGTCAACAATACTTGCCTCCAATTCTTGGTTGGCCATGTTCAGCTTATCTTTTGATTGGATATTGTATGAGTGAGTTGCCAGAATGCCAATCAACTAACCACCTGCCTGAATACAATACATCAACAACAACCTTGTTAGCGATTAGGGCTTTAACAGATTGGTAACCGCACATTTTGGGGAATGAATGCACCTAAGCAGTTAACCGTTTCTATTATGAATTTGATCGGATGCTTGTGTCATCCCGGCTTTTCTTTTCCTTCTTTTTCCTTTTCTTTTTTCATTCTGGCCTTTGCTTTTCTTTGTTTTTATCCTCTCATTTCCCTCTTGTTTTGCCATTATTTCTTTCTCTTATTTTCTCTCTTTTCTTTTCTTTTTCTCTCTTGTTTTTCCTCTCTTTTTATCACTCTTTTTCTTTTGGTTATGGTCGAATCCTATGGAGATTGCCTACGTATCATGACCCCGCATGAATCAAACCGAGCGTAGTTCTGGGAGATAAGTGTGAAAGTAAATAATAAAACATTTTTGGGATTTTCGATTTTCATAAAAGCAAATGCTTTGATTACAAAGACTCAAAACAAACAGACTCCAAAAGAAACTAACAGACTCTGATGAAAAGACGAAATACAGACTCCAAAAATAAACTATTATACTCCAACAAAAGAAAATACAGACCCAACAACAACTGACAGACTCTAACGGAAAAGGAAATACAGACTCAAATGACAAAATCATGAATACATTAATGCTTCTAGTGCCCGCGGGACATCATTCTGTCTCGCTGTGGGCCTACATGTAAGATCCCTTTGAAGTCAATCCAAATCACTCATTATCTGTTTAACAAATGTCATCACTGCCACGAATAAGGTGGTGCGAGTCATATCCTCACAGGCTTGGCACTTCACGACAATGTAATCGGCGATGGTTCTAATTCTTTCTCTTATTGTAAGCACGTGATTTTTGCCCAATATGAGAATTACTCCCAAAAAATTCAAAAATAAAATAATTTTCCTTGGTGTGCAATTTTTGTGATATTTTGTGTAACTATTTGTATGTTTGTATGTGCATGTTTATTTGTTAAATTATTAAAAATACAAAAATATGTCGCATTTTGCATGTAGGATTTAATTCTACATTTATTAGTAATTAAGTTTGTTTTACAAAAAATAAAAATTACAAAAATAGGCATCGTTTGCATTTTTAGCATTTAATGTCCAAATATACAATTTTATGCTTAATTATTACTTAATTATGCGTTAATTGTTATTGGAAGTTAATTTGCGCCTTTATAACTTAATTTAATTCTTAATAATAATTTAAGTATTTTTTATAATTTAGTTTTAGAGAAATAAAAGAAGAAAAGAGAGCGAAAATATAAAGAAAGTCGGAATTGGGCCTCTTCTTCGATTTCAAGCCACAGGCCCAAAAAATGGCCCAATCTTCCCTACGACCCAGTCCATTTCGAACTGGGTCGACCCAGTCCATAACCCAACACCCCCTATCTTGTAAAACAAAACAAAAGAAAAAAAAATCAAAACCCTAAAAACTTAAGTCATCCGCCCCCACCCCTCCTATCTTCTTCTTCTTCCTCAAGCTTCTCCACTTCCCATGGCTTCCCTTTGCCTTCAACCTCAAGAAGCCATGGCTACACACACACACACGCGCACGTCACCCTCACGACCCCGGCTCAACCAAACGACCTCCGAACGCGACCGAACCAACAACCTTCTCCAACCCCGTCGTTGCTTCATCTTCAACAACCAACAACCAGTCCGTCGAGCTCCACCAAGAAAGCCCACAGTTGAGATTTACGCTGCTGCTTCAACATCGCAGCTGCTGCCCGCGTCCGCCATTGACGCAGCCATTTCTGCTCCTTCACCTGCTGCTCGACGTGCGCTGCTGCCATGGACGTCGTCGTCCGAGCTGCTGCTTCATCTTCCTCCTTGACGAACAGCTGCTCGACGTCCCGTTCGAGCCAAACAGACCCATCAAGCTGCTACTTCTGTTTCAACCTCACCGTCCGAGCTGTTGCTGCCTCACTTCGTCTTCTTCAGCTCGAACAACCATGGCCAGTCTTCATCGCTGCTTCTTCTGTCGCGTCAGCTGTTGCTGTTGCTTCGGCGTCAACTTCTTAGGTTCGTGTTCGTCGTCGAAACAGTCCGTATGTATGTTGTTCGATTCGGTTAGTAGTAGATCTTTTTTTTGAGTTTTATTTTGTCCGTATTTTGTTTTGATATTTTTCGAATCTAAAATCGGCGAATGTTTGTTTTGTTCATGTCTATGGTTAGATATTTGATTTTTGGTTTTGTTCATGTTCATGTGCTTTGTTAAATTAATTTTCAGATTTCAAAATAGAAGTTTAATTAGTTGTTTTCATATTCATTTCATGTTTGTATTATTGTTTAAGTGAATATTTGTTAGTTTGATGTTTGTTAGATTCAAATTGAAATTTAATTAACTATTTCTTCAATTTGTTTCATGTGTTTATGTATTGTTAGAAATTGTTAATATTGTTAAGTTCAAGCTTAAGTTCATAATTGTTTATTCGTCGATCTTGTTATTTGTCTAAAAAGAATTTAGTTGTGTTAAAGGAAATATATTGATTTAATCGTTTTAATCCGTCATGTTTGTTGTGTTAAAATAGATTCATTCATGTTCATACTTTGTTTGGATGATCTTGAATCCGAATTTTGTATAGTTTGATTTCTTGTTTATCATTTATGATTATTTCTTGAATTTGTCTCATAATCTTGTTTAAGTTTAATATAGGAATTGTTTGTTGTAATGTTGTTAGAGTAGTTTATTTTAAGTTCAATATTTTTGAATTTAGAAATCTAAATATACTTGTTTGTTGTTGTTGTTGAATCCGAAAATAGGATTGTTTGTTGCTAAAATATTGTTCAATCAAATTTTAGTTGTTCTTTGTTGTTCAATTTGTGTTCATGTGATTTGTTGTGGAAATGTTGTTGAAATCATCTTCATGTGATTTGTTGTTGAAATGTTGAAGAAATCATGTTCATGAAATTTGTTGTTTGAACATTGTTAGAAATTAATCATATTGTCTATATTTTGGTTAAGTTTGATTAATTGATGTGTTATAGCTGATGGGTAGTTTGGTAATTTATAGTACTTTCGGGGGTAAAATAGTAATTTGCAATAGGGTCGGAGGGGTAGTTTAGGAATTGTACATTTTGTAATTGTTTATATGAAGCATGGGGGACAAAATGAAATGGGGTGGGTTGTGATATAGTTGTTTAATATAAAGGGGGGACAAGACAAAATTTAGTGGGGGGAATCTTGTATTATTTTATGTTAGGCATGGGGGACAAAATATAATGGGGTGGTGTGATATGTTTATTTCATGTAACAGGGATGAGTGGGAAGATAATGGGTTGGGTAGAGAAAAAGTATTGATTAAAATTGATTGAAAGATTTATGGGATGTGTTATATATAGGAAGTCCTGAAATCAGATTGAGAAGACAGATAGAGACAACACAGATAAGGACAGAAGAGAAAAAATACAGATAGAGGAACTAATCTGAATATAGAGAAGAACAGAAAGAAAATAAGAGAGAGAAACAAGGGCTGAACATTTAGGAGAGAGAAAATTCCGAAAAATATTTAAACTTTCAAAAAAAAAACTAAAAAAAAAAATCTTTTGCTTTCTTTCATTGTTTGAAATCAAAATTAATTGTTGTTTCATCAAAGCTTGAAGCTTTTGTTTTTTGGGATTACTGCTCCACTGGTTTGCAAACTCTGTTCCTGGGGTGTTACTGCTGCTGGACTGTTGTTGCTGTGCTGTATTGTTATTACTGCTGCTGATTCTCATCTTCTTTTATTTCCAATACCAGGTACACAACTGTAATACTAGCTATTGCAAAACTAATAATGTGGAAGCATGAATACATATGAAGAATGAAATTTTGAAGTTTTAATATCATTTTTATTTCCTTTTATCGATTGTATTTAAACTATTTCATCTATTATTGAATAATAATTGAAATAAAAAAAATAACATAAGTTAGTCTTTAATGAATCGGTTTGGCAAAACAGGTTAATTCACTAGTTATGAAGGTTTCAAAATTATCAACAGTAGGTTAATCATGAATAAGTAGATAAATTTATTTAAGGCATGAATTTGAATTAATTTTCGAAAATTAGGCATTAAGGCATTTGAGTTCAGGCAAGATTAGAAACTTCGTTTAAATCTAAAAGACTTTCTAAAAAGATTTAGTAATTATGGTTAAAATCTAGTTTCAAATGATTGTGAATAATTAATCTCAATAGTTTTTTTTTATAACAACGCTGAGTTTTTATCTAGCTGTATTTGATTCTTTTGAATATTAGTTGTCAAATTTTTATTTTATTTATAATTTCGAATTTTTTTAAATAAAATTCCTTTTCATCAATATTTGTATTAATCTAGCAATTAGTATGTCATGTTTTCTTAAATAAATAAAATAAAAGTTAGTAATTAATTAGGATTTTCTTCCTTTATTTTAGAGACTAATTTTTATAGAAAAATGTAGTCGCTTTAAGATTTGTCCATTTAAAATAAATGAGATGAGCCTCGCTTAATAAAATGCATAGATTGCGGGGCCCTCAATAAATGTACATTTAATTGCTTAGAATTCGGGAGGAGCCGTTTAGCAAATTTCTCGGCCCTACCCAAAATAATGATACGCTAGTCGCTTTAGGCGCGTATTTAATAATATTATCTTCTTAAACTCGGGTGCGTATTTCATGCAACCCAAATCCAAATCCCAAAACATTGAATAAAAATGTGTTCCGGATTGCGGGAGCATTTCATGTGACGTAATCCAAAGACATGTTTTAAAAAATGTTCACATTCTTGTAAAAATAATAATAATAACAATAATAAAAGCGGTAAAAAGATAAAATTTGCACATGAGCTCATAATTGTATAAAAATCAGATATTTAAGCCAGATATGACAGTTGAGCGACCATGCTAGAACCACGGAACTCGGGAATGCCTAACACCTTCTCCCGGGTTAACAGAATTCCTTATCCGGATTTCTGGTGCGCAGACTGTAATACAGAGTCATTCTTTTCCTCGATTCGGGAATAAATTGGTGACTTGGGACACCCTAAATCTCCCAAGTGGCGACTCTGAAATAAATAAATAAATCCCGTTTCGATTGTCCTTTAATTGGAAAAACTCCTTGTACCCCCGCGGGGGCGGAAAAAGGAGGTGTGACAGCTCACTAGACTTATATGGGGATGAGTGGGAAGATAATGGGTTGGGTAGAGAAAAAGTATTGATTTTAATTGATTGAAAGATTTATGGGATGGGTTATATATAGGAAGTCTTGAAATCAGATTGAGAAAACAGATAGAGACAACACAGATAAGGACAGAAGAGAAAAAATACAGATAGAGGAACTAATCTGAATATAGAGAAGAACAGAAAGAAAATAAGAGAGAGAAACAAGGGCTGAACATTTAGGAGAGAGAAAATTCCGAAAAATATTTAAACTTTCAAAAAAAAAACTAAAAAAAAAAATCTTTTGCTTTCTTTCATTGTTTGAAATCAAAATTAATTGTTGTTTCATCAAAGCTTGAAGCTTTTGTTTTTTGGGATTACTGCTCCACTGGTTTGCAAACTCTGTTCCTGGGGTGTTACTGCTGCTGGACTGTTGTTGCTGTGCTGTATTGTTATTACTGCTGCTGATTCTCATCTTCTTTTATTTCCAATACCAGGTACACAACTGTAATACTAGCTATTGCAAAACTAATAATGTGGAAGCATGAATACATATGAAGAATGAAATTTTGAAGTTTTAATATCATTTTTATTTCCTTTTATCGATTGTATTTAAACTATTTCATCTATTATTGAATAATAATTGAAATAAAAAAAATAACATAAGTTAGTCTTTAATGAATCGGTTTGGCAAAACAGGTTAATTCACTAGTTATGAAGGTTTCAAAATTATCAACAGTAGGTTAATCATGAATAAGTAGATAAATTTATTTAAGGCATGAATTTGAATTAATTTTCGAAAATTAGGCATTAAGGCATTTGAGTTCAGGCAAGATTAGAAACTTCGTTTAAATCTAAAAGACTTTCTAAAAAGATTTAGTAATTATGGTTAAAATCTAGTTTCAAATGGTTGTGAATAATTAATCTCAATAGTTTTTTTTTATAACAACGCTGAGTTTTTATCTAGCTGTATTTGATTCTTTTGAATATTAGTTGTCAAATTTTTATTTTATTTATAATTTCGAATTTTTTTAAATAAAATTCCTTTTCATCAATATTTGTATTAATCTAGCAATTAGTATGTCATGTTTTCTTAAATAAATAAAATAAAAGTTAGTAATTAATTAGGATTTTCTTCCTTTATTTTAGAGACTAATTTTTATAGAAAAATGTAGTCGCTTTAAGATTTGTCCATTTAAAATAAATGAGATGAGCCTCGCTTAATAAAATGCATAGATTGCGGGGCCCTCAATAAATGTACATTTAATTGCTTAGAATTCGGGAGGAGCCGTTTAGCAAATTTCTCGGCCCTACCCAAAATAATGATACGCTAGTCGCTTTAGGCGCGTATTTAATAATATTATCTTCTTAAACTCGGGTGCGTATTTCATGCAACCCAAATCCAAATCCCAAAACATTGAATAAAAATGTGTTCCGGATTGCGGGAGCATTTCATATGACGTAATCCAAAGACATGTTTTAAACAATGTTCACATTCTTGTAAAAATAATAATAATAACAATAATAAAAGCGGTAAAAAGATAAAATTTGCACATGAGCTCATAATTGTATAAAAATCAGATATTTAAGCCAGATATGACAGTTGAGCGACCGTGCTAGAACCACGGAACTCGGGAATGCCTAACACCTTCTCCCGGGTTAACAGAATTCCTTATCCGGATTTCTGGTGCGCAGACTGTAATACAGAGTCATTCTTTTCCTCGATTCGGGATTAAATTGGTGACTTGTGACACCCTAAATCTCCCAAGTGGGGACTCTGAAATAAATAAATAAATCCCGTTTCGATTGTCCTTTAATTGGAAAAACTCCTTGTACCCCCGCGGGGGCGGAAAAAGGAGGTGCGATAGCTCTGGCGACTCTGCTGGGGAAATCTTTAACCCAGAACCACTGGTTCAGGGTTTAAGAATTCGAGCTTAAAATAACTGTTATAGTTGGCTTTATTTATTATCTGATGTTTACATGATATATGCCTAATATGCTAAATGATGCTTTTACCGCTTTAATATTATCTGAATTGTGTATATACAACTGCTACGAAACCCTTCTTCTTTCTGAGTCTTCTGAATTTATGGTGTACACGTGCGTGTGGCCCACATTTCTGTTAGAAGTCACACCAAATAAGGCGAAGTTGGGACAAGTAACTAGGCCGGGCAGACTTTCGTGCTCCCAGTACGTTGTCCCCACTTCGGCTCAAGCTGTCCACTTGGGTGAGCCAGGGCTAGAACAATATACCTCAGGTTTTTCACTTAGAATAACTCAGCTTCATGCCGGATCCCTAGTAGGAACGCTTATTTACATCACGTTGCATTTGACTTAGGGGACTCAACACAGGGGTTGGGTCCGTCTAGGACTAGCAACCTGATATGAAAGGACCATCCTGATGCATCCTATTTGTTTTCCGTGCATTTATTTGTCTCGCGCCCGCATGCTGACCGATGTTTGAATATTAGGAATATTGAAGAAAAAAAAGAAATAGCGGTTAGGGAATTGATTGTTTATTTTTGAAAAAAAAAACAATGCCCAAATACTGTCAAAACGCTGCCGAAATTTTGAGAAAATGAAAAAAAAAGTCTTATTAGTTTGTTTTATTAAAAGCAAAGGAAAAATAGAAAAAAAAGAGTTGTTGTTCTGTCTTGTTTTTCAAAAAAACAAATTAGAAAAAAAATAGTTTGTCTTGCCATAAAATGAAAATGAAAAAGAGTCTTTTTTTTAAAATGGGTTTTTATTTATTTATTTGTTTAGATGCCAAAATAAAAATAAAAATAATAAAATAAAAAGAGTCGGGCGTTGAAAGTGGTTTTATTATTTGTTGCAAATATATATATATATAAATCCAAAAAGTTTTTCTTTATTTCCAAAAAATGTATATATATCTTTATTTGTTGCAAAAATATTTGTCCTACCAAAAAGTCTAGAAAAGTTTTTTTTAGACTCCCAATTTTCAAAACAAAAAATCCAAAAATATTTTCCATTATTGACTTCTTTAGAAAGTCTTTTTAATTATTAAAAAAATATATATAATAAAATAAAACAAATCCGAAAATATTTTCCTTCTTCTTTAAAAAATTGAAAAGAAAATTCAAAAAAAAAATTTTAGGAAGCATTTCTTTTATTAGAGGTAAAATTCCAAAAAATATTTTCTTTCTTCTTTAGAATAAGAGAAAACAAATAAAAATTCAAACAAAAAAAATATCTTCCTTTTACTTTTGAAATTCTCAAAGTTCAAATCAAAAGAAAAGGAATTCTTAGAAGTCTTTCTTTCAAAAAGAAAATCAATCAAAAATCCAAAAAAAAAATACTTCCTTTCTTCTTTTAAAGCAGTTCTTTTACAAATTCAAAAAAAAAATTAAAATTAGTTTATTTACTATATTCATGACCTGCCCGAACTACGCGGGTTTGATTCTCACCGGATGTGAGATACGTAGGCAACCCTCATCGGGTCCAACCCCCCTTTTGCTAAAATAGCCAAAAACAAATAAATAAATAATAATAAAAAAAACGTGTCAAATTTTTAATTTTGTCATAAATAAGTCGGGCAGTGTCCAGCCTCCCCTTTTGCTAAAAAAAAATAGCCAAAAAAATATGTCAAATTTAATAAAGAAGTCGGGTGACGCTTTTTGTCAAGACACAGCCGAATGTTCCCGAAAGGGACGCCGGAAGGCTGACTTTGCATAAACAGCCACTTTTTGGGTCATGTTTAAGATTTGGTCCAGTTGACCCTCACAGCCTTAAAAATCTTCGTCCTCGAGACGTTGAAAGGCCGTGTTTGCAATGTTGAGTTTTCTATTTTTGAAAAATGATAAAAAGAGTCATAAATAAGTCAGGGTGGTGCTGTTTTTGTCAAAAATAGCCGAATGTTCCCGAAAGGGACGCCAGAAGGCTGACTTCGCATAAACAGCCACTTTTTGGGTCATGTGTAGGATTTTGGTCCAGTCGACCCACACGGCCTTAAAAATCTTCGTCCCCGAGGCGCTGAAGGGCCATGTTTTCAACACCCGGTTTTTATTGTAATTTAAAAAAAAAAACAAAGAGTCAACGGTCAGGTAAATACCGTTTAGATTTTTGGTCAAAATAAGCCGAGCCAGCTTCGACCGCGTCTTAAACCGTTCTTGCCGAAATAGCCTTAGAGTATCTTTCAGTTGTCGAAAGGCTATTTTCGTAAAAGAATGGACAAGTTTGTAAAGTGTCAAAATAATCCTCCCCGGCCTCAAAATTCATGTGAGATTTGAAAGGGGCCACATTTGCAAAAAATAGCCGTTTGGTTGCATTTGTCAAACGGGGAAAGGAAGCTGGACTTTTTGTTTCGAGGTTATAAATCTTTAATTAGAATATGTGGGTCGTTTGATTTTTGAGTTTGTAGGTCATCTTCAAACCTTTGAAACCCAGTTTGTTTTATTATGAAAATTGATAATTCCAAAAAAAAAATGATTAGTACTGTTTATCTTTTATTGGTCCGAACTACGTAAGGTCTGATTCATGCGGGGTCATGATACGTAGGCAATCTCCAAAAGATTCGACCACGACAAAAAAAAATGAAAAAAAAAATCGAAAAAAAAGAAAATGAAAAAAAAAGATGTTATTAATAATGGGGACCGACGGAGTCCATTCTAACCTGTTTCGCTTTGGAATCACAAAGAAAGTTAATGTGATTGGTTTGTGGTAAGCCGGAAATACAAGACCCAAAAGCACACTTTGCGGGGATCAGGCCTAATAACAGAAGCACTCGAATCTTATTGGGACTTGTTGACTAAAGTTGATGATATTGAAGTTGGCAATGGTCTGGGCAATACTGATGCGAAGCTTAGTGGCTGAGATGCCAGTTTTGATAAAATGGGAGGATGCTCCGTTCCTTGGTCAGCAAGAGAGAAGCTTGTGGTGGCTTATTTTGTTGTCATTTCTGGTGTTCGGATTATTAGGGTTGTAATTCAGATATTGTCTTGTGTCAGACTGTCTTATCTTTCCGTTTTGTCATTACGGTTTGTTTAAGTTTGTCCAGGTTGTTTTAGGATTTTATTTTTGGTTTGTTTTTGTTTGTTTCTTTATTCAAACCATTTAACTGGTAGTCTAATGGAAAATCCGGTCTTTGATTATTTCCAGTCATTTTGTTTAGTCCTTTTATCATTTTGTTCAGCGCCGATTCTAGTGACATGACATGCGCACACAGTTTGGTCCTAGTCTTAAAAGTTAATTATAAAACTCCGGAAAGGTGATCAGATCATTTAAAGGAAATAAGAACGGTGTGATATTATTTGAAGCCCGAGTCATATGGAATATGGGGCAAGTAAAACACAAAGAAAACCGTTAAATGCAAGATTCGCCGAATTGGCATGAGGGTCGTTCATGAGAGTGAGAGTGTCGCCCAGCAGTGCTTTAGAAATGACAAATGAAAAGCAAGTGTTTAACATAATTGTCAAGACCAGCACCGTCGGAAGAGACTATAAATCTATGTTCAATTGTGTTGTTTGCACTTGACATGTTTTGAAGACTGGAATGACGAAGGCATTTGTTCTGCTACCTAAACATTTTATCCTTCGTTACCCCTTTTGAGCCTTATTTTATTTTCTTTCATACCCCTCGTTCGGAATCAATAGCAACGACTAGGAAATACGAGCCTAGAAGGTAAAGAAAAAAAATCAACAAAAAAAAAGAAAAAAAAACGAAAAAAAAATAAGAAGAGAAAAATGATAACAAAAAACAAAAGAAAGTCAAATGAAAAAAAGAGGAATTGGGAACTACGTTTGACCTGATTCCTCAAAGAGGATACGTAGGCGCTTCACGGCTCGGTCATAGGGTGCATAATGGCCACAATGGTCACAGTGTGCATGGTGTAATAAAAATTTTAAAAATATTTAATTATAAATAAATAATCCCCAAGCAAGAAACTGGGGCAAGGGTTGCGCTTGTGGTAAGCAAAATTGGTTCTGAAGGTTATAATTTTGAACCCCAAATTGATTTGTTGTTTGAGCCTTTAATACCCTTTCTTTCTAGCCTGTCCAAAAACCCACATTACGGTCCAAAGAAAGACCTTCTGACCAGTCGGCAAGAGATGCCAAGTCAGACAAATGAGAGTCTTACCGGCGAACATAACATTCTGTTCCACAGCAGAAAGAACTCTAATCTCCAACAGAGAGAGTCATACCGGCAACACTCCAAATCCCCAGCTGGAAAGTGATACAAATGAGAGAGTATTATCGGTGAAAATCTTCACGGACACCATAAAGCGATGAAAGCTGAGAGAAAAACCAAATTGAGAGAGACTTGATGGTGAAAACCTTTTGGGCACTACAAGTCGAATAAGATTGGGAATCAGATGGGGAATTGCCAATTGAAGGTCTTGAAAGACGATTGACGGCAGATGATAGGCCACATATGCATGTCATGACCATTAGAGTCGGTGTCTGCGTTTGATATGTTTTTTATTTATAGTTTCTTGTGTTAAAGAGTCATCTTTTTCCTTTGTCTTTTATTCTGTTCCTTTTTATCTTTCTCCTTTCATAGAAAATTCCCCAGTAGAGTCTGTTTGGTCAGAACCAGTGGGAAATGACTTCAAAATAGGCCATCAGCTTTCCAATTATGCAGGATGAGATCTGACTAGTACATCCAAGTGGTATAGTCAGGAAGGAACAAGCGCGAGGCCAGTGTCAAGAAAGATATCCCCAACAAAAGGATTGACGAGTGTCAAGAGGGATATCCTTGCCGAAATCAAAGGTTATTAAACCTCAAGACCAGAGCCCGTGGACAAAACAAGGAGAGCAATAAGCATGATTTGGGAAATTCATGCGAGACTAAAAGGTCGGGTAAATGCAAGTTTCTGAGCCATGCCACGAAAGAAGAGGGATATCCCCAGCAGAAAAGGATTATCCCCAGCAAATAATATAATCCCCAACAAGTTTTGGAACGCATAGCAGGGAAGGAGAAAGGGAAAAGCCATCCCAGTAGGCGTGTCACAACCAACCACCGTATTTTAAGCTAACAAATTTTATTTGATTTGAAATAGGTAAAAGAAATGGCATTTATAACGGAAATGCATGCCACAAGAAAGATTGTCAAACTGGGGCAGAAAATTTTCATTCCAGTTAAAACAATTTCTGGAAATCAGGTACCCATTTAGGGAAGAATAAAGATAGCACCAAGGAAGTGGTCTTTGAACCAGGGTTGCCCCAACATAATAAGTTTTCAATGGAGGAAGTTGATCCCCAGCAGACAGAACCAAAGAGATGAAATTGGTGTTTAGAAAAAGCAAAACCCATTATCATCCCTAGCAGCTTCCAGGAGAATGAAGCATCGATTTGAAGGGATAAAATTCCCCAGCAGCGTTATCCTCAACAACGTTATCCCAAGAAGATAACACTTTTATCCCCAGCAGTGTTAAGAAAAAAAAAAAACAACAAAAAAAAATTGAATTTGAAGGAGGGGAGGAAAGGAGACTCCCCCAGTGGTATTATCCCCAGCAATCAGGCGTCCACCTGGAGAACAAGGAAGAGCAACGGAAGTATTAGAAGTCAGGCGTCCACCTGGAGAACAAGGATGAGTAATGGAAGTATTAGCAATCAGGCGTCCACCTGGAGAACAAGGAAGAGCAATGAAAGAAACAACAATCAGGCGTCCACCTGGAGAACAAGGAAGAGAAATGGAAGTATTAGCAGTCAGGCGTCCACCTGGAGAACAAGGAAGAACAGTTGAAGTATCAGCAATCAGGCATCCACCTGGAGAACAAGGAAGAACAGTTGAAATATCAAAAGTCAGGCGTCCACCTGGAGAACAAGGAAAAGCACCAAAACTGGGGCAGAAGATTTTCTGCCATTGTCGAAAATTTTCTCGGAGAAACGAGGAAATCAATTCAAGTTTTAAGAGATAGCAAGACAACACGATTCGAAGAAAAACAGTCGGAGGTAAGACAATTCCAAGATTTTGAAAATGGGATCATCCGCCCTCGAATAGGATATTTTGGGTTCATCCACCCTCGAATAGGATATTTTGGGTTCATCCGCCCTCGAATAGGATATTTCGGGTTCATCCGCCCTCGAATAGGATATTTCGGGTTCATCCGCCCTCGAATAGGATATTTCGGGTTCATCCGCCCTCGAATAGGATATTTTGGGTTCATCCGCCCTCGAATAGGATATTTTGGGTTCATCCGCCCTCGAATAGGATATTTTGGGTTCATCCGCCCTCGAATAGGATATTTGGGTTCATCCGCCCTCGAATAGGATATTTTGGGTTCATCCGCCCTCGAATAGGATATTTTGGGTTCATCCGCCCTCGAATAGGATATTTTGGGTTCATCCGCCCTCGAATAGGATATTTGGGTTCGTCCGCCCTCGAATAGGATATTTTGGGTTCGTCCGCCCTCGAATAGGATATTTTGGGTTCGTCTGCCCTCGAATAGGATATTTTGGGTTCGTCCGCCCTCGAATAGGATATTTTGGGTTCGTCCGCCCTCGAATAGGATATTTTGGGTTCGTCCGCCCTCGAATAGGATATTTTGGGTTCGTCCGCCCTCGAATAGGATATTTTGGGTTCGTCCGCCCTCGAATAGGATATTTTGGGTTCATCCGCCCTCGAATAGGATATTTTGGGTTCATCCGCCCTCGAATAGGATATTTCGGGTTCATCCGCCCTCGAATAGGATATTTCGGGTTCATCCGCCCTCGAATAGGATATTTCGGGTTCATCCGCCCTCGAATAGGATATTTCGGGTTCATCCGCCCTCGAATAGGATATTTCGGGCTCATCCGCCCTCGAATAGGATATTTCGGGCTCATCCGCCCTCGAATAGGATATTTCGGGCTCATCCGCCCTCGAATAGGATATTTCGGGCTCATCCGCCCTCGAATAGGATTTTATTTTTCAAAGTTGTTGAAGTCAGGAGCCCCCCTGAAGAACAGAATGGCGATTTATTTTTGACATTATTGGTTGAAGTCAGGAGCCCCCCTGAAGAATAGAATGGCGATTTATTGGTTTAAATCAGGAGCCCCCCTGAAGAATAGAATGGCGATGTATTGATTGAAGTCAGGCGCCCCCATGAAGAATAGAATGGCGATTTATTGGTTGAAATCAGGAGCCCGCCTGAAGAAAGGAAAGACATTTTTTTTAAAAAAAGGGTTGTTAAAATCGTGCCAGCCAAAGAAAGGAATGACACTTTTGAAAAAATGGTTTAAGTCAGGAGCCCCCCTGAAGAATAGAATGGCGATTCATTGGTTGAAATCAGGAGCCCCCCTGAAGAATAGAATGAGGATGAGAATTAAGAAGAAATCAGGCGTCCACCTGGAGAATAAGGATGAATAATTAAAGAAGAAATCAGGAGCCCGCCTGAAGAGAGGAATGGCGATTTATTTTCAAAGTTGTGGTTGAAGTCAGGAGCCCGCCTGAAGAGAGGAAAGACATTTTTAAAAGTTGTTGAAATCTCGCCAACCTAAAGAAAGGAATGGCGATGTATTGGTTGAAGTCAGGAGCCCGCCTGAAGAGAGGAATGACGATTATTTTCAAAGTTGTTGTTGAAGTCAGGAGCCCGCCTGAAGAGAGGAAAGGCGTTTTTAAAAGTTGTTGAAATCTTGCCAACCTAAAGAAAGGAATGGCGATGTATTGGTTGAAGTCAGGAGCCCCCCTGAAGAATAGAATGGCAATTTATTGATGGAAGTCAGGAGCCCCCCTGAAGAATAGAATGGCGATTATTTTCAAAGTTGTTGTTGAAGTCAGGAGCCCGCCTGAAGAGAGGAAAGGCGTTTTTAAAAGTTGTTGAAATCTCGCCAACCTAAAGAAAGGAATGGCGATGTATTGGTTGAAGTCAGGAGCCCCCCTGAAGAACAGAATGGCGATTTATTGGTTGAAGTCAGGAGCCCGCCTGAAGAGAGGAATGACGATTATTTTCAAAGTTGTTGATGTTGGGAGCCCGCCCAGATAACAGAGGCATACATTTCAGTCTTTACATTTCAAGCATTGAAGTTGGGAGCTCGCCCAGATAACAGAGGCATACATTTCAGTCTTTAATTTTCAAATATTGAAGTTGGGAGCCCGCCCATAGAACAGAGGCATACATTTCAAGATCGAGTCAGAGGACAATAAAATAGAGGGTTACAATAGGAATCCCCAGCAGGAAACAATAAAATTCCCCGGCACCGGGAAACAGAAGGTTGCAACAAGAGGTCACAATACAAACTCAACTACATGTGTCAAAATAAGAAAAGCACCGGAAGAAATGCAAGCAGACAAGGAAGCAAGGCAACAAAAACAAATTGTACTCTAGCCTAGCTTCTTGTTTTCTTTTAAGTACGGTGTAACAAGGAGATCGGTAAGCAGTAGTAATAGCATGCAACAACAGTAACATTGCAGTCTCACGGTAGTCCCAGCTACCAAAACTATCCCGAACTACAGTGACCCGATTCCTGTTTAGCCCAGGATATGTAGGAAACCTTTGAAGCAAAGGTTCGGTCAAATCTTTTTCAAAAAATGCTTCACACAGAGTACTCGGATGGGCAAAAAATTGCTCGCTTTATCTTTGCACAAAAGCCCTTCGTGTCTTCGGGCAAAGAGGGGCAACTGTAAGCACGTGATTTTTGCCCAATATGAGAATTACTCCCAAAAAATTCAAAAATAAAATAATTTTCCTTGGTGTGCAATTTTTGTGATATTTTGTGATATTTTGTGTAACTATTTGTATGTTTGTATGTGCATGTTTATTTGTTAAATTATTAAAAATACAAAAATATGTCGCATTTTGCATGTAGGATTTAATTCTACAATTGTTAGTAATTAAGTTTGTTTTACAAAAAATAAAAATTACAAAAATAGGCATCGTTTGCATTTTTAGCATTTAATGTCCAAATATACAATTTTATGCTTAATTATTACTTAATTATACGTTAATTGTTATTGGAAGTTAATTTGCACCTTTATAACTTAATTTAATTCTTAATAATAATTTAAGTATTTTTATAATTTAGTTTTAGAGAAATAAAAGAAGAAAAGAGAGCGAAAATATAAAGAAAGTCGGAATTGGGCCTCTTCTTCGATTTCAAGCCACAGGCCCAAAAAATGGCCCAATCTTCCCTACGACCCAGTCCATTTCGAACTGGGTCGACCCAGTCCATAACCCAACACCCCCTATCTTGTAAAACAAAACAAAAGAAAAAAAAATCAAAACCCTAAAAACTTAAGTCATCCGCCCCCACCCCTCCTATCTTCTTCTTCTTCCTCAAGCTTCTCCACTTCCCATGGCTTCCCTTTGCCTTCAACCTCAAGAAGCCATGGCTACACACACACACACGCGCACGTCACCCTCACGACCCCGGCTCAACCAAACGACCTCCGAACGCGACCGAACCAACAACCTTCTCCAACCCCGTCGTTGCTTCATCTTCAACAACCAACAACCAGTCCGTCGAGCTCCACCAAGAAAGCCCACAGTTGAGATTTACGCTGCTGCTTCAACATCGCAGCTGCTGCCCGCGTCCGCCATTGACGCAGCCATTTCTGCTCCTTCACCTGCTGCTCGACGTGCGCTGCTGCCATGGACGTCGTCGTCCGAGCTGCTGCTTCATCTTCCTCCTTGACGAACAGCTGCTCGACGTCCCGTTCGAGCCAAACAGACCCATCAAGCTGCTACTTCTGTTTCAACCTCACCGTCCGAGCTGTTGCTGCCTCACTTCGTCTTCTTCAGCTCGAACAACCATGGCCAGTCTTCATCGCTGCTTCTTCTGTCGCGTCAGCTGTTGCTGTTGCTTCGGCGTCAACTTCTTAGGTTCGTGTTCGTTGTCGTTTGGTTGAGTTTTGGCCGAGGGTCGTCGAAACAGTCTGTATGTATGTTGTTCGATTCGGTTAGTAGATTTTTTTTTCTTTGAGTTTTATTTTGTCCGTATTTTGTTTTGATATTTTTTGAATCTAAAATCGGCGAATGTTTGTTTTGTTCATGTCTATGGTTAGATATTTGATTTTTGGTTTTGTTCATGTTCATGTGCTTTGTTAAATTAATTTTCAGATTTCAAAATAGAAGTTTAATTAGTTGTTTTCATATTCATTTCATGTTTGTATTATTGTTTAAGTGAATATTTATTAGTTTGATGTTTGTTAGATTCAAATTGAAATTTAATTAACTATTTCTTCAATTTGTTTCATGTGTTTATGTATTGTTAGAAATTGTTAATATTGTTAAGTTCAAGCTTAAATTCATAATTGTTTATTCGTCGATCTTGTTATTTGTCTAAAAAGAATTTAGTTGTGTTAAAGGAAATATATTGATTTAATCGTTTTAATCCGTCATGTTTGTTATGTTAAAATAGATTCATTCATGTTCATACTTTGTTTGGATGATCTTGAATCCGAATTTTGTATAGTTTGATTTCTTGTTTATCATTTATGATTATTTCTTGAATTTGTCTCATAATCTTGTTTAAGTTTAATATAGGAATTGTTTGTTGTAATGTTGTTAGAGTAGTTGATTTTAAGTTCAATATTTTTGAATTTAGAAATCTAAATATACTTGTTTGTTGTTGTTGTTGAATCCGAAAATAGGATTGTTTGTTGCTAAAATATTTTTCAATCAAATTTTAGTTGTTCTTTGTTGTTCAATTTGTGTTCATGTGATTTGTTGTGAAAATGTTGTTGAAATCATGTTCATGTGATTTGTTGTTGAAATATTGAAGAAATCATGTTCATGAAATTTGTTGTTTGAACATTGTTAGAAATTAATCATATTGTCTATATTTTGGTTAAGTTTGATTAATTGATGTGTTATAGCTGATGGGTAGTTTGGTAATTTATAGTACTTTCGGGGGTAAAATAGTAATTTGTAATAGGGTCGGAGGGGTAGTTTAGGAATTGTACATTTTGTAATTGTTTATATGAAGCATGGGGGACAAAATGAAATGGGGTGGGTTGTGATATGGTTATTTAATATAAAGGGGGGACAAGACAAAATTTAGTGGGGGAATCTTGTATTATTTTATGTTAGGCATGGGGGACAAAATATAATGGGGTGGTGTGATATGTTTATTTAATGTAATGGGGATGAGTGGGAAGATAATGGGTTGGGTAGAGAAAAAGTATTGATTTTAATTGATTAAAAGATTTATGGGATGAGTTATATATAGGAAGTCTTGAAATCAGATTGAGAAGACAGATAGAGACAACACAGATAAGGACAGAAGAGAAAAAATATATAGAGGAACTAATCTGAATATAGATAAGAACAGAAAGAAAATAAGAGAGAGATACAAGGGCTGAACATTTAGGAGAGAGAAAATTCCAAAAAATATTTAAACTTTCAAAAAAAAACTAAAAAAAAAATCTTTTGCTTTCTTTCATTGTTTGAAATCAAAATTAATTGTTGTTTCATCAAAGCTTGAAGCTTTTGTTTTTTGGGATTACTGCTCCACTGGTTTGCAAACTCTGTTCCTGGGTTGTTACTGCTGCTGGACTGTTGTTGCTGTGCTGTATTGTTATTACTGCTGCTGATTCTCATCTTCTTTTGTTTCCAATACCAGGTACACGACTGTAATACTAGCTATTGCAAAACTAATAATGTGGAAGCATGAATACATATGAAGAATGAAATTTTGAAGTTTTAATATCATTTTTATTTCCTTTTATCGATTGTATTTAAACTATTTCATCTATTATTGAATAATAATTGAAATAAAAAAAATAACATAAGTTAGTCTTTAATGAATCGGTTTGGCAAAACAGGTTAATTCACTAGTTATGAAGGTTTCAAAATTATCAACAGTAGGTTAATCATGAATAAGTAGATAAATTTATTTAAGGCATGAATTTGAATTAATTTTCGAAAATTAGGCATTAAGGCATTTGAGTTCAGGCAAGATTAAAAACTTCATTTAAATCTAAAAGACTTTCTAAAAAGATTTAGTAATTATGGTTAAAATCTAGTTTCAAATGGTTGTGAATAATTAATCTCAATAGTTTTTTTTTTATAACCACGCTGAGTTTTTATCTAGCTGTATTTGATTCTTTTGAATATTAGTTGTCAAATTTTTATTTTATTTATAATTTCGAATTTTTTTAAATAAAATTCCTTTTCATGAATATTTGTATTAATCTAGCAATTAGTATGTCATGTTTTCTTAAATAAATAAAATAAAAGTTAGTAATTAATTAGGATTTTCTTCCTTTATTTTAGAGACTAATTTTTATAGAAAAATGTAGTCGCTTTAAGATTTGTCCATTTAAAATAAATGAGATGAGCCTCGCTTAATAAAATGCATAGATTGCGGGGCCCTCAAATAAATGTACATTTAATTGCTTAGAATTCGGGAGGAGCCGTTTAGCAAATTTCTCGGCCCTACCCAAAATAATGATACGCTAGTCGCTTTAGGCGCGTATTTAATAATATTATCTTCTTAAACTCGGGTGCGTATTTCATGCAACCCAAATCCAAATCCCAAAACATTGAATAAAAATGTGCTCCGGATTGCGGGAGCATTTCATGTGACGTAATCCAAAGACATGTTTTAAAAAATGTTCACATTCTTGTAAAAATAATAATAATAACAATAATAAAAGCGGTAAAAAGATAAAATTTGCACATGAGCTCATAATTGTATAAAAATCAGATATTTAAGCCAGATATGACAGTTGAGCGACCGTGCTAGAACCACGGAACTCGGGAATGCCTAACACCTTCTCCCGGGTTAACAGAATTCCTTATCTGGATTTCTGGTGCGCAGACTGTAATACAGAGTCATTCTTTTCCTCGATTCGGGATTAAATTGGTGACTTGGGACACCCTAAATCTCCCAAGTGGCGACTCTGAAATAAATAAATAAATCCCGTTTCGATTGTCCTTTAATTGGAAAAACTCCTTGTACCCCCGCGGGGGCGGAAAAAGGAGGTGTGACACTTATGACACCCTTTTCTTGCAACAAATGCCCGGTCTGCTGGGTCTTGGCTTCCAAAGTTTGCTCGGCCACTTGATTCTGCTCCTGAAGTTGTTGCAAATCTATTTCTAATTGTGCCAATGCTGTATAACAATGCTCTCTTTCAACCTTGAAGTCTTTCGCCTATTTGATCATTTTGTTTTCCGTGGCGATGACCCTTTTCTTTAATCCCGCGACCTCATTGTCGTACTTTTCTTTCAACTGCTTAACCAGGCGTGCTCGTTCATCTGCGTTTTTAGCGAATTGCTTTCGAGCCCTGGCTAGTTCACTTTCTGCTTTGTTCAAATCAAAACTATAGTCATTCATTTTCTGCCTCAGGTTATCTATGAGTTTTTCAGCTTTGGCACTTCGGGCGGGGTTTTCTGCCGCCATTTTCATTTTCTGAATTTGGGCTCGAAGGGCCTCATTCTCTTTGTCTAGCTTTTTCTTTTCTCCTTCATCCGCTGCGACTTGCAAGCTATTCTCGAATTGAAGTTCTCTGACTTGCTTTTCCAATTTTCCTATTGTGGCCCTGTACTCATTTTCCTTGGCCAACCAAGCCCACTGTTCTTGTGACGCCTCAACGAATTCCTGAATGTGAGGCTTTTTGGCTGGTCTTTCTGGTTCGGCCCTTGCAGTGTTCTTCTTTCTATACCAGGCAAGATAGGCGGGTGAGACTTCGCCTCTAGATAGGTCACGCACTTGAGTGTTCACCGTCAAATACTGACATTCGTTCCAAATAGAATGAACTATTTCTTCACGAAATTGACCGTCGGAACTAACCTCAACCGCATACACACTAAGATCTTCATCTGGGTGCATCACCTGACACCTTACCAACTGTCTCATCACCCGGTAAGGAGCGTACGGCTGGATACCTCGCTGACCCATTAAGAGGAAGTAAGGACCAGTGGCGGGCATATACAAAATTTCTTCAACAGGAAGCCAATCCAATGTCCATTCTATTTGTCCCGCAGTAATGGAACGAAGGCAGGATACCCAATCTCCGAACCCCTCTGGCAGCTTGAACCCTGAAATCCTTGTGTCAAACTCTTCAATGCAACTTTTCTTTGTGGATCCGTAACTCATATACTGAGGGCGATGACACAGGTTCTCGATCATCCACATCTGTAATAGCAAATTGCATCCTTCGAAGAAATTTGCCCCAGCTTTACAAGCTGTGAGAGCTCGGTATATCTCAGACACTATCATAGGGTCCAGAGTGCTCTTGGCGTTGGTAGTCAGAACCTTGACGACTCCATCCACCCGTAAATCGATATTCCCGTCTTTTCGGGGAAACACCACAAGGCCTAAGAAAGCTACTATGAAGGCGAAACGCCTATGCTCATCCCATTTTGTTCGGTTCCCTTTGCAACAAACCCCGCTTTTCGGATCGTTGAACCCTCCTACATGCCCGTACCTCTGGTATATAAAACGTAAAGTGGAAAAACCACCCTCCAACTCGGAATACGGGACTCCATTGCTTATCTTTAGCAAATCCATGAATTTGTGAGAGTTAACGGCTCTTGGAGCGATCAGATACTTATGCCTCAGCCCTTCTGTACTTCCCATATAACCTACTATCTCTTCCAAGGTTGGGGTGAGTTCAAAATCCGAGAAGTGAAATACGTTATGGGCCGGGTCCCAAAATGTAACCAAAGCCTTTTATGATATCTCCTCTAGGTTTGATTTTTAACAACCCGGTGAGACCTCCCAAATGTAGATCGACTTTATCTTGCTCCGATTTTCCCAGATCCTCCCACCACATATGCAACTCCAAAGGGATCTTGTTCCTGACTGTTATCGGCAAACTTGGACTCGTGCTCATTCTGCACATTTATTAGGGTGATTAAGCGAAAATCAAGGCTCATTTGACTCAAAGACAAAGTTGACACTTTTTTTCTTCTTTTTTTCAATTTAAGAAAAATAAAATTCGGTCTTGCAAATACGGCCTTTCAGCACCTTGAAGACGAAGATTTTAAGGCTGTCAACGCTAACCGGTGAAAACCTTGAAAAATGACCACATGCGGCTGTTCTTGCAAAAGCAGCCTTCCGGCGCCCTTTTAGGGACATTCGGCTATTTCTGACAAGAATGGCATCACCCTAATTATTTTCAAATAAAAGTAAAATTTTTGTTCTTTTGGGCTATTTTGCAAAAAAGGAAGTTGGACCCGATGGGAGTTGCCTACGTATCCCACATCCGGTGAGAATCAAACTGGCGTAGTTCGGACAATTTTGACAAAACAAAAACCAACTTTTTTGTTCTTCTAAAAATTCTTTTTCTTCTTTTTTCAAAATTTCGGCAGAGTTTCAGTATATTTTGGGATATTGGTTTTCAACACAGGTAATTGCCCTTCTTAGCCCTTACACTGCTATTTTCTTTTCCAAATTCTCTTCTTTTATTCAAAAGCCGGTCAGCATGCAAATCTGAAGCAAATAATGCACAAGTAGCAAGTAAGATGCATCATGGATGGTCTTTTTATTTCGGGTGCACCTGTCCTAGACAGACCCAACCCCTGTGTTGAGTCTCCAAAGTCAAAATGCACATGATGCAAACAAACGTTCCTACTAGGGATCCGGCATGAGGTATTGTTATACTAGGTTTAAAAACCTGGGTTTATTTGTTCTAGACCTGGCTTACCCGAGCAGACAACTCGAGCCGGGGGGGGGGCTGCGTACCGGTAACTAAAAGATCATCCGACTTTACAACTTGTCCGAACCTCATTCTATTTGGGATATGACACTAACAGAAAGAAGTCACGACCAGCGTGCACTCCTCAGGAAAGAGAAAAGAGGGGTTTCGTAGCAGTTTATATATACAGTTCAGATAGTATCAAAGCGGTAAAAGTAACATTTAGCACATTAGGCCCAAACATGTAATAAAATCAGATAATAAATAAAGCCAAATATAAAAATTCATCTAAGCTCGAATTCTGAACCCAGAACTAGAGATTCTGGGTTCGATCCCCAGCGAAGTCGCCAGAGCTATCACACCTCCTTTTTCTACACACCCGAGAAGGGTGTATATAGGGAGTTTTTTCCAACTTAAAGTGACAATTGAAACAGGATTAATTTATTAAAAATTTAGAGTGGCCACTTGGGATAATTTATGGTATCCCAAGTCACCGGTTGAATCCCGAATCGAGGAAAGATTGACTCTGTTTAACAGTCCACGAACCAGAAATCCGAGTAAGAAATTCTGTTAACCCGGGAGAAGGTGTTAGGCATTCCCGAGTTCTGTGGTTCTAGCACGGTCGCTCAACTATTAAATTCGGCTTAATTATATGATTTTAAATAATTATGAACCTATGTGCAAATTTTAGATTTAACCGCTTTTATTTTTTAAAGAAAATTGCAACGTTATTAAAACACGTCTCGAACCACGTCACATAAATGCACCCGTGGTTTTTGACATATTTTAGCATCGTTGAGATTTGGATTTGGGTCACATAATTGTGCACCCGAGTTTAGGAAGGTAAATTATTAAGATAACGCACCTAAAGAAACTACGCATTTGCAACTTTGCGAGGGCCATGGAAAATTCGCTAAATGGCACGCCTCGAATTCTAAGAATTTGAAAAAACTAATTAAATGAGGGCCATGCATTTTAGATTTTACTTGGCACGACACACTTCAATTCCAATTTTCAAGGGAAATCCAAACTAAATTTGGAGGGCCATAAGCTATTTGTGTTACCTAATATAGCACGCCTCCAATCTACTTTTTTTTTAAAATGAAAAGAAAATCTGACTAATTAATGGAGGACAATTTTAAAAGAACTTAAAGTTACTTTAAAATAAAATCCCAAACTCGACTCATTCAACAGATGGACGGACATTACACAAGGTCCAAACTATCCCAAAGCCTGGGCCCAAAGTGAGGCCTAATAACCTATCAAACTTGTCAGGCTGTCCAGTTGCTGATTCTTTGCAGCCTACATTAAGCCTAAAGGGAGCCCAACTTCTGAAGGCATCCCATTATCACGAAGTTGGGATTCAGGATCGAGTTCCATTAATAACATAAAAAATAACATTCACTTGTATTTGTAACTAAAAGCTGACTCCACGTCAATAATTAACCAAGTAAAGCAACAAGGTAAAAGGGTGAACCATCATCAAGCCATGACACCATTTCAAAAAAAGAATCAATTCTCGAATTCAACTACCCTAATGACACCAATTGCACAACATTCCATTTTTACTTTAAAGTCCAAACCATGAAGATTATAACAGGAGAATATGATTTAAGATTAAAAAAACTCAAAGATCCCAGGGAAATTGACATTACACCATCACGATCTTAGGTAACAGGTTTAATAACTTAAAATCCCAAGCAAAAACCTATGGGATCATAGATTCAAACATGTTGTTAACTTAGGAAATCTCCATGTGGTAAAAAGTTATGTATGCCTTATAAATTACTGACAATAACTTCAACTAAGACACAAAGAAAGAGAGTCCAAGATATGACTAAGCAAGATACTAATCATGGTTGAATGCACAAATTCAATTGCTGACTTGACTAGGCAGACTGTTAATCAAGCTTTCATGATGGCTCAAAATCAAACACCATAAGGTTCAGTTATACAACACCAACATTTAATTATGAGACATCTAACAGAAAATTGAGTCTCTTGCTAATTCCAATCCGAGTTCGACCCTTAAGGGACACTGTCACCAACCAGCAAAAAAACATGCACCATATAACTCCTGATTTAAAATAAGAAAGACGCTTAAACTACATCAAAAGAATAGGTTGACACTATGCTCCAAAGCTTCAGATTCCCATATCAAACTCGAATCAGGCTTTACATTAGGTAGAATTAAAGAACATGTACCTGAATACAACAATATAGACCAGAAAACATAGTTAGAAGCTAAGAAGAAGCAGCAGCAGAGATTCAACAAGAAGAAATGAACAGCAGGATCAACCCAGAAATTCAACAATGGAACAGTAGTCAAGCAACCCTCAAATCATCTTTTAAATTCGGAATAAATCAACCACTTTGAAGGTTTCAAAACTGAAGGATTAAACTACAGGAGTAAACCAATTTTTACCCCAAAATGCCAGAATTTTCAAGTATTTCTTAACTCGGCTGTTTCTGATTTTTCAGAATTTTTTATCTCTTCATTTCTCTTGGGGTCCTCCTTCTTTTTCAGCCTCAAGTAACAATGCCTTTATAGGCAAGTTACTGGGGTAGCAAATATCAACTATGTTTTTTCATTTTAGACCTTCCTTAGTTTTCCTTTTTGCTACTTAGTCCCCCAATTACTAACTTGTCTGCCAAGTAAGGCTCTTTTCAGCTTCTAGGAAGCTTCCTAGGCAATTACCAAAAGATTCCCAAACCTAGACTACCCAAATTACCCCTCAAGCGCCTGGTTAATTACCCTTCAAAACCCAGAATGGGTCAAATTTGTCCCAAGGTTGAATTAATTCAAAACTAGCCCAAACCATGGGCCTGTATTATCAGCCCATATTTGGGTTTTCAAACTCTGAACTTAATAGAAATCTCCCAAATAGACCAGACCATTGAATTTTATCAGAGAAAAGAATTCACTGAGAAAAGCTTGGAAAACAGTTGTTTAGTACTTAAACGATTAATTAATCACATAAACCTAATTAAACTAAATGGCTAAACAACTAAAGTAAAACTAGACATTAAACATGTTGTTGACACAAACCAAATGAAACGAGAAATCATAAATAAAACTTGGAAAGCAACACTGAAAGAGCAATAAACGGATAGTATTCAATTTAGCTAAAACCTTGTTCTAGTATCAATTCAATTAACTGGAGGAGAAGAGAAGAAATGAGGAGGAAGGAAGACTGAAAGTACATAAGAATGAAAGAAGAATAAAAAACTCACCAACCTACGCTTCGAACTCGTGATTAACATTCTGATTTTGTCCCCAAATAATGTCATCTGCTTGTTCCTTGCGAAGAACAAGAAAGCAATGTTATTCTGGGACCAAACCAGCCTTGAACGCTAAGGAAAGTTTGAAGGATATCCTTGCATGAACGAACTCGGCCATGACTTCTAGGGATCGAACCCTAGATTTGAGATTCGAGGAGCATTGGACAGATTCGGGGGAAACCAACGGTGGATTAGGTGTGAGGGGGATATGGTGGTTATGGGGTGTTATTTTGGGGCCGATTGGATGACTTAGAGTTTTGGTCGTTCTCTTCAATTCAAGATTCGAGAGGCTGGGCTGGGATTCGAGGGAGGGGGTTTAGAGATTTGGAAAGAGGAGAAGGAGAAGAATCTATGGTGTAAAAATGCGGTCGATTGGAGCAACGCCGCCGGCGGAGACAATTTCCGGCAGGCGGCTCACGGCGGGGGCGGCGAGGGATTCTCTGAGGGTGTGTGGGGACGATGAGAGGGGGTAGGGGTGCGTTATTCAGACACTCTTATTGCTTGGGGGGAATTAGTTCCCAGCCGTTTGATCACTAGAGATCAACGACTGGGATTTTAATGAGTAAAACAGCTTCGTTTGGCTATTGATGGTGGGACTGGACCGGGTAGGGACGGGTATTGGGCTGGGTCGGCGGGTATGGGGTCTTTGGTTTGGGCTTAGGAAATTAGGATTAAAGGAAGCCCAATTATCTGACTTCTTCAATTCCTTTTGCCCTTTTCTTTTTCAATTCATTTTTCTTCAAAATTCTTTTCTTTTCTCTCTTTTTTTTCAAAATCAAAATTAAAACCTAAATTAAATCCTAAAACTAAATTAATCTATCAAAATACTAATTGATTTTAAATAATAATTAACACGACCAATTAAAAACCAAATTTAAAGAAAACTACCTAATTTACCAATTAATCTAAAAAATATAAAATTAAATCCTAAATGCAAATGCAATATATTTGTTGTATATTTTTCATGAATTAAATAAACGTGCACAGACAAATGCAAACAATTAAGAAAATTCCCCAAAAAATTCCAAAAATGGCAAATGATTAAACGAAAAATCTATTTCTTTGGGATTCTGTAGAAGTAATTCATATAGGCAAAAATCACGTGCTCACACACACACACACACACACACACACATATATATATATATATATAGTTTATGTGTATTAGATATATATATAGTTTATGTGTATTAGATATATATATAGTTTATATGTATTAGATATATAATATATATACTATATCAAATTTAAACACAAAATAAATTGCAAAGAAATATTTAAGGGAATGTCTTATATATTTTACTATTACGACATTAACAAAGAATGACAATATCTTTCTTAGTCTTCCTCCCCCTAATGGAATGAGCACAACAAGGTACTAATACCACCATTAAAAGGAAAAAAAATAAGGAAGATGTGCCAAAATACAAGTTACATGTTAGTCTATGTATTATCTCTAACAAATCTCATAAATCCTTCAAGGTCCGGAGGAATTCTATTGGTGGTGGTGGAAAAGAAGCTTGTTCATCACCGCTTCTGGGCGAAGCAGCATCCTGCGCAAGTTCCGCAAGCATTTCTTCATAAGCTTCATCTATCTCCGGTTGTGATTCTGCAAGTCCAAAATTTCTTCTTTCCGAATGGATCCAATCTCTGAAGAGTACTGATTTTTCCAAGCTCTCCCTCATAGATGCTCTATGATCACCGATTTGAAGTCTCGCTTGACTTAATGCGCTCGCCGATGCCACTGTTGAAGCTTGAACACTTAAAATATCTCGAGCCATCCTTGAAAGAACTGAATAGTGTTTTTGTTTGTCCTTCCACCATTCCAAAACATTGAAGGAGCCGTCGGGATTCTCTGATTCAAGTCCCTGCGACAAATAAACTTGAAGCTCATTTAGTTGTGAACTATCACCAAAATTATCACCTTGAGAACCCCTGAACTCCGTCCAAGAACTAAGGGCTTTTAGGCCCGCAGTTCTTTTAGATGCTTGCGAACTAGACGAAGTAGGAGTTGGAACATTTGGTCTAGCTTGATCTAAGGCAAGTTGATAAGCATTATAAATTGTTTGAGCATTTATTTTAATTGAGGCTTTTGCATCTCCAAGTGTAGCAAATTCCTCAGCTGAAAGTGATAAAGCTTTATAAATTTTTGAATACTAAAAGCGAAGACCTCCTAATTTCATTGTAGGATTTAACAATGCAGCAACACTAAAAATAGGGGGGATAGGGAAAAAATATTTTTTAAACTTAGCTTTAATAGAATTAATAGCTTCTTGATAAATTACTCCACCCTCTAAAAATTGAGTAAATAAATCTACAAGTGCTGCAATATAAACTAAATAGTTAGAAATAGTAGTATAATATTGGCCAGATAATTCATTTGTAGCAATATGAAATTGTTCTAAAAAGTCTATAAGAATTTTAACATTACTCCAATCTTGAACTGTAAGGTGCTCATCATCATCACCATCATATACACGAGCATTGTACGTTGCGCTTATTGGGTTCCTATATTCATATGCAATAACTAAACTTTCATACATGTAATTCCATCTAGTTGGACAAGCTTTAGGAAACTTTCTTTCTCTAAGGCCAAATTCATCACATTTTTTAAAATAGTCTCTAAGTCTACTTCTACAGTTTGAATAAAAAAGCCAATTAAGAGCCATTTTAACCTTTTCAATTTCTACATTTAAAACTTTCATACCAGCACCGACGATTAAATGGTAAATATGACAAATACATCTAACATGAAAAATATTACTAAATGCAGGATTTAGTGTAGTTGTAAGCAAGCCTATAGCGTTAGTGTTACTAGAAGCATTATCCATTGAAACCGACATAATTTTATCTCTAATGCAAAAATATCTACAAATATCTGCAATTGTGCTAGCAATAAACTTATCTGTGTGGCATGAATTAATTATTCTATAAGCAATAATGCGCTTTTTCATTATCGACTCCTCATCTATCCAATGACTTGTAACAGTTAGATAATCATAGTCATTACCACTTCTACCAATATCAGTAGTAATAGCAATGCGACAATCTATATGAGTAAATAAATAGTGCAAATATTGTTCATATTCATGTTTATATTTATAAATATCGCTCTTTACGGTTGCGCGAGGCCATCCTTTATAAGTAGGATTAAAAACTCTTCTAATATAATGCACAAAATGAGGGTTAGAAGGAAAACTATAGGGTAAGCACATAACAGTAACCATTTTTGCCAATTCTTCACGATCTTTATTTGGATCATAATATAAAATGCCACCGGTAACAGTGTTAATTCCCGGTTGAACTAGATTTGAACCTGTACTAGGGTTAACCGTAGTATCTACACTTGTCCCCTCTTGCGCAGCTTTCATTTGTAAAAATCTAGCTTTATCTCTAGGGTCTGTCTTTATGTGTCTAGTCAAACTACCCATACCGCTACGGTCTCCAGTAAATTTATGAACTAGTTGAGACCCACAAGTTTTACACTTAGCCTTATTTTGTTCTCTTAGTTGAGTAAAAAAGTGCCAAACAAGAGATGTTTCAGGCCGTTTAGCAGGTTGTCTATTAAAAGTAGGGGTTACTACATGAGGGTCAGGCGGGGCATCATTTGGGTTATTAATAGGACTAGTAGGTGTATCATCTAAATCCGGTTGCGTTTCATCTAAATTATCATTTTCCTCATCATTTTCAAAGATAGTTTCATTAGGATAAAGAGAATTCATAACTTCTTCATTTAATTGTTGACCTGGTGCAACATCATGGCAAGATTGACTATCAGAAAATTGAAAACAAGGGTTATCACTATCAAGAATAATAGGTGGAGGAGGACGGGTAACAGGTCTGGGTCGGGGAGCCAAGGGAAGAGTAGTAGCTTGGCTACTAGATTCACCAATTTTAGATTTTCCCTTACCCTTACCACCAAAAAAATTTTCAAAGAAAATACCATATTAATTATAATTATACTAAATAAAACTAACAAAACTATAATATTAAAACTTAAGAGTTGGAACGAGTTTACCGAATTGACGAACAACTTCTTGAAAATTGAATATCGTTGAAGACTTGAAGACTTGAATACTTCAATTCACCAACTTCATAATTTTTCACGAAATTGCAATAATAAAGTAAGCAATTATAGAAGAAAATTAGAGAGAGATTGATGAATTTGTGAGTAAAAATGAAAGAATGGGAGGGTAATTATAGTTGAGAATTGAAAAAAGTGTAATTATAAAAAGTTTGGGGGCCAAATGGGTATTTTTTAAAGTGCCAAACGGTTGAATTTTGATGGCCAACGGCTAGATTTTAAAAACCTGACCGTTGGTCATTTTTAAAATTTTTGTTTTTAAAAAAATAGCCGTTGGGGCCCGTTTGGCCTGTGGTCCCGGTTGAACCGGCCCAGGCCCGCCTTCCGGTCACGGGCTTAATGGTCCCGGGCTCACGGGCTATTTGGATTGGACCGGCCCGTTACGGGCTTATGCACCACTAGAGACCGGGCACGCTTGAACCGGCCCGTTTGGCCCGCGGTCCTGGGCCGGTCCCGGGCCGGGCCCGGACCACAATACAGCCTTAGTCCCCCTGCAGAGAGTGGTCTGCAAACTTTATCCCATGCCAGCAAATTCTTATTATTATTTTCAGCTCCCCCTATCTAAAGGAACTTCCTACACGCTGCCTCAATCAAGTGAATAATCTTCTTTGGGAGAACAAACACCTGAGCCAAAAAAGTTTGTATAGAAAATAGGACACTTTTTATCAATTGTTCCCTCCCAGCATAGGATAGGTGGTTTGTAGTCCATGATTCAATTCTTCCTAGCATTTTCTCCAAAGAGGGTAGCATTGTACAACAGTTAATCTCCTTGTACTTAGTGGGACTCCAAGATATCTAACTGGTAGCTGCTCTTTAGTAAAGTTCAGCTTTGTCAGGATGTCATTCTGCACTACCTCAAGAACACCACTAAAGTAAATAGAGCTCTTCTGCTTGTTTACTACTAATCCAGAAGCCTTTGAAAAATTTAGAAAGTAATCAAATAAGAGCTGGACAAACATGGCATCTCCTCTGCATAAAAGAAGAATATCATCCGCAAAACCAAGTTGTACAATCTTTATATTCGCATCTAGGGTGATAATTGAAATCTGGATTGTTTTTAAGAGTTTTGAGGCTTCTAGTGATGTATTCCATAATTAGCACAAATAGGAAAGGCGATAGGGGGTCACCTTGCCTTAGTCCTCTTTTGGAATCAAAGGGCTTGTAAGGCTGACCATTTATCAGTATTTAGTAGGAGACTGTTTTCACACATTGCATGATCCACCTTGTAAACCTTCCTGGGAATTCCAGACCATCCATCACTTGTTCTAAGAATACCCACTCTACTGAGTCATACGCCTTTTGCATATCCAATTTCATCATACATCTTGGGAGATCCCTTTCCGCTCATAACCCTTCACCAATTCATGGCTTAGGATTATATTACCAGAAATGACTCTACCTGGGACAAAAGCAGATTGAGAATTGTCCACCAGCTCATCCATCACTTTCTAGAGTCTCTAGACAAGTATTTTTGAGATGATTTTGTACAAGAGTGTGCAACAAGATATAGGTCGATAATCCTTTATGGATGATGGGGTCTTCACTTTTGGAATCAAAGTTATTGCCGTGCAATTTATTAGTTTGAACATGTCTGTTGTCTCAAAGAACTGCAAGACAGCTTTAGTGATTTCATCTCCAATAACAGGCCATGCTTTTTTGAAAAAAAACATGCATTCAACCCATTTGCTCCGGGAGCTTTCATATCATCTATCCCTCATAGAGCTTTTTCTACCTCTTCTCTTGTTACTTGTGCAATCAGTTTAAGTTGCTGAATTCTTCTCAGAGTTGGCCCCTGCTTTATTACTTGCAATTATATTGCTGGCACAACCTTGGAAGCAGTTCCCAGTAGGGATTTATAATAGTCAATTATCTCAGCTTCTATGTCTTTCTCTGTTTGTAGCAAATGCCCCTTCAGACTATTCAGCTCCCTTATGTACTTTTGTGAGTTCCTACCCTTGATATTTGCAAAAAAATATGTTGAATTTAAGTCTCCAAGTTGTAACCATTTCACCCTAGACTTCTGTCTATATATACTTTCTTCGATATAGACCCTCTTCTCTATTTGGTTTTTCAGCTTTTTTTTCTTCCTCAATTAGCTCATGTTGCCTCAAGTTGGTATCCATCTTTTCCTGGACTTCCTCTAATTAGTCCCTAAGATATTTCAGCTTCTTATCTACTCCCATATAGTGTTGTGTATTTAATGTCTTAAGCTCTTACTTGGCCTCTTTAAGTTTTGCCTAGATACTGCCTATGCTGCTCAAATTCTCTTCTTTGCACCAGCACTGTTTTATCAGGGGAATAAACCTTTCATCATCCGCTAGGCAGTTCAAAAATCTAAATGGTTTTCCTCCATTGCCTCTTCTCCTTCCAAATTGGATGCTTAGAGGGGAATGATCCGAGAAGTATGGTTCCATTACTCGCACTTGCAATGTTGGCATTATGGTCATCCAATCTCCATTTACTATTGCTCTATCAATTTTACTGTAGACATGATTGTTTGTCCAAGTATAGTTTCTACCCATATATTGTAATTCAGTCATACCAGTATCAAACAGAAAGTCCCTGAAATATCTGATTTCCACCTCCTATACAAGGTCTCCAAATTGTTTGTCTTCAGGATGCAACACTGTGTTGAAATCTCCCATGATAAGTCATGGTCCCTGCTGAGTAGTTTCAAAGGCTTTAAGTTTCATCCATAACCTTTCCCTGTTCTTTATGTTGTGTAAACCATAGACAGCCGTAAATGTGAAAGCTATATTAATAGCAAATATTCTCACTGTTCCATGCACTATTTGAGGATCCATATCCAGCATTGTAAATCCAACATATTTACGATCCCAGAGTACCCATATCCTCCCTTTTGTGATTGTATTGACATTTGAAATAAAGTTCCAATTAGTGAGCTATTTTTTGTATTATCTTCCCATCTTTATGTTGTTGTACTCTATGTTCTACTATAGCAACGAAATTAATTTTATTCTCCCTCATAAACACCTTCATCTCCTTGTGCTTATATATTTTATTCATGCCTCTCACATTCCACGTCACCAAGTTCATCATTGATTATGATAGAAGTTGGTATCCCCTGTCCCACTAGTGTAGTTGTATTGTCCCTAACATCCCCCTCTTTTGTATATGATACTCATATTGATCATTCGACCTCAGTAATGGGTTAAATCCATTAGAGGTCCTAACATTCTGTTCCTCTGTGATTGTATTCTTAGCTTTGGCTGCTGATTTTGTTGTCACTTTTGTCCATTCCTCTTGTTGCGCACTTGCATTTGGAGCCTCTTTACTCATAGTGCTTACCTCAGGTTGCTTTTCTAGGTTGGCAGTACTGGGATCAACCTTATTTTGTTGCACACCCTGGTTACCTGTGGCATTCTTCCTGCACACTTGTTTCACTTTTGGCACTTTACCTCTAGTTTGCTGTACATGAGGTCGTTGGGCTTCCATTTCACTACAGGAGTGCCCTACTTGCAAGATTTTCCACAAAATTCTGGCTCTCATTCATAAGCAATTTCTTGCTCCAATTGATTCCTATTTGGATCAAGCACCAGTATACATTTAGGCAGTTCCTTTGTGATATCCATCTCTATAAGGACCCTGGCATATGATATGCGAGTAGTATTTGTAGTGCCATCATCAGCATACAATGGCGTACCTAGCCCACTACTAATTTTGCTTAAGGATCTTTTGTTCTAGCACTATAATGGCAGGTTAGGAAACTTTACCCACAACGGAATAGTCTTTAGAACTTCATTCTTAAACTTAAAATCAGCAGCTCAAGGCTTCATTATCGCAGGCCTATTGTTAATCATATTAGGTCCAGATAATAGTACCTCATCTCTCTCCTCTATGTTATTGAATCTGATCACAAATAGTCCTCATTATGGTAGAAAATTTGAGGCTTTGTAGTGAATTTCGAAACCTTTCAACAACCCCCATCGTAGGAGAGTACCCAATCACGTAGAGGATAATTGATTGCTTCCAGTTCACCGTTCCCTCATCAATGTCTTCCTTCTCTAATTGCACAACTTTCTTCCCCTCTTGTATAATTGGAGTTATGTACTCGAGATTCATCCCTTTAGCTGCTAGCTTATTACACGCTACAACATTTGCCCAGGATATCACTTGTGCTTTCTCCCCTTGCCCTTTTGGCGAAGCTGCTTTGGTATGAACCCCTAGGGAATCATCTCCATTTTGCTACTTACCCGCTTCATCATCTATCCCTCTAATCCCATTCAATGTTGAATTATTATGAGTCCCTGGTGTCGATGTCGCCCCTACGGTACTGGTGGGGGTAACATATGTTTGAACCATCACTTTGTTCAATTGCACCTCAATTTGTTCCTTAGGACTGCTTATCACCTTTGTTGTTGCTGAGCTACTCCCTAATTCATCAATTCCCTTCTCCGCCGGTGTAGCCATTGTTACTCTGTTTGAATTACCTCCACTCGTTGGTGTTCCAGCAGATTTGATACCTAAATTGGGGTCCTCGTTTGGTGATTTCCCCATCCCCGATCCTCTGTTAAGCTCCTCCAGTAGTTTTAGGTCAGTCAATAGTACCATGTTGACGTGTTTTCGTGGTCTTCCCCGCCCCATTCCGGCAAAAGCGCACGTTAAGAGACTCACCGTAACTTGCGCCGAGAGAGAATAGAGAGAGAATTTCTATGTTTTTTAGCGTCTTTCAATGTTAATCTCATTTTAATCTTTTATTTGGCCAAAGAGGAAACAAAAAGAAAAGGCAAATTTTAACAGAGCAAAGAGAAAGTATTTTACTATTGTACAGTGAAAATTTATATAGTCGATTTCAATTTTGCAACAGAGCAACACAGACAATGTCAGTTCATTCATCCAACCTCAATTTGCTTGGGATAGAGACGTACTTGCTGCTTCACGATTACCAAGTGAAGAAATCGACTGCAATTCATTCAAAGAATGCCGACAATTCGGACACGATGAATGTGACAAGAGCCATTTGTCAATACATGTCACATGAAAACCATGGTAACATTTTGGTAACACCCGAATTTTCTCACCATCCACAAATTCTTCTAAGCAAATTGGACATTCACTCGCCGGAAAATTCAGTCGTCCATAAACCACCACAGGAATCTGCCGCAGAGTTTTCTTTTTAATGCCTTTAGCAGCAACAACTCGTGACTCCTCTGTGCTTTCATGGACCAACGACCTACGACTACAACGTAAAGCGCATCGAACGACTGAGTTTAGACCAAGTACACTTAATAATGCACAGAGCAGAACAGCAAGGATTATGATCATATTTGTGTCGAAATTTGAATCATTAAGGTACGAATCTTCTGTCTGATTTCTATTTATTGGTGGCATACTTTTCTGTTCTGTCTCAAGAAGAAGAAGCCGACGATTGAAATTCATCATGTTCCTATAGCTAGCTGATCAAGAATCAATTCCTGCAAGTCAAATAACAAAAGACCCCGTTAATCCCTCCGTTTCAATTTAGATGAGATAATTTGACTCGCTAGAAACTTTAAAAAAAACAAGAAGACTTTTGAAACTTGTGGTCTTAAAAGCTTATAGGGTCTTTGTGGGGCCATGATATTTGTGCAGTTATAAAATCTTCTTGTTAAAGATAAAATGATTAAAATGAAAGTTTAAAGTTGAATTATTTCTAATTGTAAAAAAGGGGAGAAGAAATTAAAAGCTGATTCCTTGAGCTAAAAAAATAGAAAATGAAGTGATGGGGGCTGGCAAACTTCTTTTTTTCAAGCATCTTGTGGCCGGAACTCATAACCCACATGCTTAACTAATTTGGATTCGCACTTTACAGTAGAAACCCGATCATGGGGTTAACGCTCCCTAAGGCTCCATTCCCAAGACGCGCACCTAAGGCCTTTTCTGAAAGAGCCTTTACCATTCACCACTCTTCTATAGTGCGTGCAAACTCTTCAAGAAAAATAAATTTGATTTTTTTTCTTTTGTTTTTGTGAATTTTTATGTCTGAGAATGCTGAATAGATTCGAACAAGAAAAAGTCCTATATTTCCAGAGGATAAGGAGAAAATGCAAATGGTAATTGATTGACAGAAGAATTTGGGACAGCTAGAAGTTATTCCCCAGAAAATGGTCCTCTTGGGACCAAAACCGAGTAATAATGCAATAGAAGATGGAGATTTTCCTTACCTTAGTTAAACTTTCCTTTTTCTTTGTTCAAAATATGACTACTCTTTTTTCCTCAAGATATTGTTATTCTTGCATGAAGTCTGTGTGCTTTAATCAGAGAATTCTGCAAGAATAACTAAACCAATAAGCAAAGAAATATTTTGAAAGAGTGTGTTCTTACCTAACCACAAAAAAAAGGGGATTTTGGTTATGGCTACAAACTGAATCCATTTAAAACTTTCAGAGCTAGTAAAACCTTTGATTGAATTCTTTTTCTAGTTTGATTAGGGCATCAACTTTTTCACATCATGCAGCCAGTGGCAAATGTAATGTATTGCTTATGGGTATGAATCGAACTCAATTTTTTTTTATTATCACGGAACATAAATACATGTGAAAAAAGCTACTAAAATTTTATTAACAAATATTAACTCGATGAGTTTAGTGCTAAAGCTATAAGATCGAACTTATTCAATTTAAATTCTTATTCGCCTCTAGCCAAATGGATTATGGTTGAATAAAATATTGGCATCCTCGTCATTCTGAAATATCTTTTGTACCTTAAAAACTCTCTTGAAGAATTCCACTTTCTACAAATAACTTTGCAGCTAATAGTGTAACGGATATGGATGTTTACCTTACTGATATGTTATTTTCTTATTTATTATTAAAGGTTGTCTCTTTTATCTTCAATCCTTCATATAATATATACATGTATATAGAACTTTTTAGTGTCGATATTTTTGTCACACTCTTGAGTTAAGACTTTAAATGACTAAAGCATGCTGTTATTACTTAGTTTTCTGGTTTTACACCAATTCTAATTCTTAGGTATGATTTGAACTACTTCCTAACCCATCCCCTGAATATTCTAATAATTAGGTGAAAAGGAATGATAAACTGATGGAAATTTAAACCACTACTGAAACGATTTCAATTCTTTCTTTAGTATTTATCATTTGATATTACTAAATTTTGCATATAAATATCTCTAGTAATTACAATTTAAGATTAATAAAATAATTTACTCCGGTGATAGGAATCAACTTTCTTCAATTAGTCTTAAACTTCTCTTATGTGTCTAAAATTTGGCACGAAAAATTTATACTGCTAAGCTAGTGTTTTTCAATGAGAAATAGTCTTTACATACACAAATAATCTGTTTGTAATTTTCTAGGACTTACTCTTAATTTTCTTAAGTTGATAGAAATTGTTATCGGGAAAATATGACTAGTATTCTGTTTAAAAGTTTTATACAAGCAAATATATTTTTGGTTTGAAGTGACTGAGAAGTGTTTGTGATAGTTGGGCCTATTGGGCCTAGGAATTGAAAAGCCCAAGAATAATAGTGGAGCCCAAGGTATGATGCATCCATATGGCAGTAGGAGAGTTATTTCCAAGTTAAGCCATGAAAGATGATTATTTGGAAGATTTATAGACAGGTATGTCTATAAAAATATACCTTTTTACCATAAAAAATTATTTAAAACTTACCATCCATTTCACTATTAATATATTTGGGCTCCGACCCTTAAACTTTGGTTAACAATATTTTTAATTTGGATGGAGAAACACGTGGCAGTATCCACCGCCAAATTTAAATATGTGGTTAAATTAAAATTTGCCCCTAAATGAGATCAATTACCTGACCACCCATTCTATCTTAGAACAATAATATTATGGTGTCCTAAGTTTCTTCAACAAATTGGTGTTATAACATTGTAAACTCAAATTAGCAACAAAGAATAAGTTTGACCCATAATTTCGACTTTGCATTCATATATGTTCACAAAGCTTCTTCAATGGTGGTTCAACTTATGTTCACAAATCTCACCTCCTAATATTATTTAATTTCGATTTTTAGTCCCCAAATACGAACATTCAAATAATTTAAAAATAATTGTTAGTTCACAACTTCAAAATTTTCCATCACTATTTCGGACTTGAGAAACCAGCCGTAAAGATTCCAAAAATATTCACTATAAGTTACACTCTAGTGGAATAAACGAATATGAAGTTCTAATAAGAAAGAAAAGATAAAATAGACAGTTGAATTAAATAGAAAGGAAACATTAACACCAACCACTGAAAAAAGGAAAAAAAGAAAACGATTGCACTACGTATGAAAGCTCCCTTCATCTTGATGAACTTAATTCCAAAAGACAAGAATATAGTTGTTTGCTTGATTTATGATTTTAGAGTGAATTGTGGCATAGGAGGTGGAAGGGTGTTTTTATGAAGAAGAAAGAGAAGATGCAGGAGTGGGTCGGGTAATGGATCTAATTATGGGCGGGTTTTAATTGAACTGAATATTTAAATTTGAGGAAGGATCCAGAGCTGGCAAGTGTCCCTTCGTTCAAATTAAGGGTATTCTTGAATCAAGTGTAACATCAGGGGCTCAAATATGTGAGCACGTAATTTTTGCCATATAGAAATTACTCTCATAAAATTTTAAAAAATATTTTTTTTCCCATTATTTGTAATTTTATAGATTTTTCGTCGGAGTTTTAATTAATTGTTTGCATTTTTGTGCACAATTATTTTTATTTAAAAATCATGAAAAATGTCAAAAATACCATGCATTGCATTTAGGTTTTGTTTTTACATTTTATGATTAATCAGTAATTACTTATTTTATAAAAAAAGGAAAAATCACAAAAATTGGCTTACTTTTGCATTTTTAGCCTTTTAATTTTAAATTAACAATTTCCTCTTTTAATTTAGGAGTAATTAATTTTGGTAAATATTATGGTAGATAATTAGCTTAATTTTGTAAATTAATTTAATTTAAGAGTTTAATCTAGGTTTTTAATTAATTTAAAAAGGAAAAGAAAAAAATAATTGAAAAGAAAGAAAGAAAAGGGAATGAGGATTTGATCTTAAAACCCAACTTGGGCCAAATGCTGAAGCCCAAGCTTTTTACCCTAAAACCCGCCCAAAATCTCCTCCGATCCAGGCTCAAATCGGAACAACCCGGTCCAGCCTTACCCCGTACCAAACGATGCCGTTTTGGGGCCCTTATCATCACAGCCGTTGCTCTTGTGTGATCCGACGGCTGTGAACTGGGTACCGATGTAATATTTAATTGTCCAAACTCAATCCCCCCCCAAACCCTAAACTCACAACCCATTCCGTCTCTCTCAAGTCCAATCCATCAAACCCTAGCCGCCCTTTTACCCTTCACCGACGGCCACCACTCAGCCTCCTCTAAACCTACCAAAAATCACACCCCATAACCTTATCCTCTTCCTCATCTCATATCTCAAAATAGTTCTTTCCAAAACACCTTAGAAAGCCCTAATTTTTAGATCTAAGAAGGGGTCAGTTTGTTCGGAACCGTTGGGTCCGCCATTTCCTAGCGTCCTAGTTTGAGGGTTCGTCTGTTGGCGTTCTTAGAAGATTTAGACTCTCATGAGTCTTTTCTTCCAAAAAATCCGATCAAAGCTCCATGCAAGGCCGGGTTCCTTGGGAGAAAAGACCTTTGAGTGGTCAATTAGCGCAGAGTAGGGCATCAAGCAGTCTCACACGTTTTGTTCATGCATAAAAGGTAGAGCTTCACCACTGTATTCTTCATATTCTCTGGTTTGAGTCAGTAATTTCTTACCTTCTTTAGTCTGTTAGATTGCTTGTGTTCATCTGAGAGTCATCCCTGTTTTAATCTTCTAGTTAGGTTTAATTAGGTTTTGTTTGGGTTTATTAATTTGGGTTAATCCAAGCCTATTTAGATTAGTTTCATAAATCGCTTTGCTTAGCTATGTTGTTGATTTTGAAATCATTTGATGATTTTCTTACCTAATTGCCTAATTAGTTATAAAACAGGTTTTGAGTTTGGTTTTAGTTTATGCGGGCTAATTTGGCCCTGTTTGGCATCAATTGAAATTGGGGACTTAAAGGGGGTTTAAAGGGTTAGTAACAGAACTTAGGAGGTCAATTGGAAAGTGAAAAAGTAAGAATTCCAGATAAGGCATTTTAGAAGCTTCTAGATTATGGACAACTGTCCATTTTTCTGTTAGAAAAGATACCCTGTGAGGGGTATTTTGGAAAAATCCTATCTCTTTGTCTTGGAAGGAACACAACAGATTTCTGTTGTATAAATAAGGCCTTCCCCCTACTCTTTACATACGAAAAACAAACTCTAAAAAATTCCTAAAGAAAACAAAGACCCTGGAAACCTCTTTGAAATCCAGTTCTGTTATTCCCTGAACTCTCATATTTTCTTTTTTTTTTCATTAGAATTTTTTTGAAAAAGTTTCTCCTTTGGAATTCCTGGGTTTGTTTGATTTACAAAAGCTGAAGCATGGCTTGACTTAGAAGCTGTTGTGTGGTTGTTACTGCGATTTCCTTTGCTGCTGATTTATTGCTGTTGTTTCATCCTAACCTCAGGCTTATTTTCTTTGTTGCTTTTGCTGTAATCAGTTACCATTTCTGACTGGAGTGATGCAAATTTTGTGTTCCTTGAATAAAGATTGTTTGAGTTCACCTCTATTCAAATCCGTTTACAATTTTCTAGTGGTGTAGATATTCACTTTGTTTTAGCGATGTAAATAGATTGTTTGTTTGGTACATTCAGATGCTGATAGGTTGGAATCTTCGGATTCATGCTTGGGTAGTTCACAAAGTGTTATAGTGTAGTTTAATTGATTTTGTTATTCATAATCATGTACTTTAAGATTTGGGTCCATGTTTTCTGTCATGAACTCCAGTTGATTGCTAAGCATTAGTAGATGGAACAAGGGTATTTGTCTTTGTTAATTTTCTTCAAGCATGGGATGTATGTAGGAACTTTTTTCTATATCTTTGTTGGAACAGGCTATGGAATGTATTCCAATTTGTTTGAACCGTGTTGGTTTGCTCACCTTTTTCTGATACATTGATTAGTATTTTCCTTTAAACGTCGGCCTCTTGTCATACAATTTTATCTCCTTAGTTTTGTTAAAAAAAGTATTTTTGTCGAAAAATATAACTTCAGTTAATGCCCTATCCAGTTTTGTCAAGTTGTCAATCTGCACAATGGAAGTTTTCTTCCTAACGTTGAAATTCGATCTTGGGTCTAGTATTGGACCCTTTGGAACGTTGTGGTGGTCATGCACTCTTGGCCCAACACTAGGTTTGGCTTCGAGCCCAGCCCGCGCTTGCCTCCCCCATTTCAGAAGAAAGCTTTAAAATAGTATTGGGTCTGCCGATGGCCCAGGCCCTTTAAAGTAATCAAATACCTGGTTTTATCCAACACGAGTTTATTAATTAGTAGGTTTATATTGAACTTTAACTTTTAATAAATTCGAAGTCCTTTAGACCTTTTTAATTAAATATGACTCTTAAACAACGGGGTGAGGTGTGCCATTTAATTAAATTACCCATGACCCTCACAAATAGTACATTATTTGTTAAAATTGCACGCCCGAAGAAAAGCCTTTAGGCGTGCTTAAAATACAATTGTGATTGTGTACACGTTCGTGTGACATAATTATGATTCTAAAAACCAATTCGGAGTATGTGTTCGCGCAACTTCAATTAAACTTTCTTAATAATAAAATTGTTTTAATAGGCCACTAACTAATTTTAGTCATATAGTCCGAGGTGTGCTATCTACCATTTAATCATACAAGGCCCTCGTATTAATTTAGATATAAAAATTGACAAATGTTCGTAGTTTACTTTAGGCACGTTTAATATACTATCGTGGTTGTGGACACGTTCACGTGGCATGATTACGATTTTTGAAAACAAAATCAGAGTATGCGTTCGTGCAACTTCAACCGAATTTGCTTAATAATAATAAAGCGTTACTAATTGTGGACACATTCGTGTGACATGATTTTTGACGCGCCAAACAAATGGGTACACGTGCGCGTGACCCGTTGCAAGATAATTTCTTAATTAAAAGAGGCAAATGCAGATAGGTTCTAAAATCAGTAATCAAACAATTTGCTTAAGCCAAGTATAATCAAAGCGACCGTACTAGAACCACGGAACTCAGGAGTGCCTAACACCTTCTCCCGGGTTAACAGAATTCCTTGCCCGGATTTCTGTGTTCACGGACCATAAATAAGAGTCAATTTTCCTCGATTCGGGATTTTAAACCGGTGACTTGGGACACCATTAACTATTCCAAGTGGCGACTCTGAATCTAATAATAATCCCGTTTCGATTGTCACTTAAATTGGAAAAAAATCCCTTATATACCCTTGCGGTAGTAAAAAAGAGGTGTGACAGCTCTGGCGACTCCGCTGGGGACAAGAACCCAAAATCTCTTGTTCAGGGTTCAAGAATTCGAGCTTTTTAATATGATTTTTACTTGGCTTTATTTATTGTTGATATTACTGTATTTTATGGACCTAATGTGCTAATTGTCATTTATTTACTGTTTTGATATTATTTGAATTGTATTAAACTGTCTTCTTACGCCACCCCTCTGAGTCTTCTAAAAATGATGTACACGTTCACGTGGCCCGCTTTTTCTGTAGAAATTATACCCAAATAAGAATAGGGTTGGGCCAACAACAAGGCCGGGTAGACTTCAGTGCTCCCGGTACGTTACCCCCTCTTCGGCTCGAGTTGTTCGCTCAGGTAACCCAAGTCTAGAACATAACCCTAGGATTTAAACCTAGAAAAAACACAGCTTCATGTCAGATCCCTAGTAGGAATGTTTCTTTGAATCATGTGCATTTGACTTAGGGGACTCAATACAGGGGTTGGGTCCATCTAGGACAAGGTGTACCCAAAATTACAGACCATCCTGATGCATCCTATGTGCTATGTGAACATTTATTTGTTTCGGCCCGCATGCTGACCGGCTTTGGAAAATAAATCCAAAGAAAAACCAAGAGTATTGTAGGGAAGGAAATAAAGCCCGGTTCTGAAAAATCCCCGGTATTTGGAAATGTCCCGAAACTCTGCCAAATTATTTTTTTACAAAAAAAAAATGAAAAGAAAAAGAGTCATTTCAAAAGAGTCAATACTGTGTCCTTTTCAAGTATGTCAAAACCGATCATACTACGCAGGTTTGATTCTCACAGGATGTGGGATACGTAAGCAACCTACATAAGGTTCGACCTTATTTTTCCAAAAAAAAAAAAGAAAAAAGAAAAAGAGAGTAAATGGTCAAGTAAATGTAGTTTGGGGTTTTGGTCAAAAAATAAGCCGATCCAGCTTCGGTAATGTCTTAAGTCATTCTTGTCGAAATAGCCTTAGAGTATCTTCAGTTGTTGAAGGGTTCGTAAAAGAACGGACAAGTCTGTCGGTGAAGTGTCATTTTTCGCTAAAGTAGTCCTCCCCGGCCTCAACATTCATTTGGAATTGGGAAGGGGCCACGTTTGCAAAACGATCATTTTTGCTAAAATTAGCATATAGGGGAAGGAATCATGGTCCATTGATTTTTCTTGTAGAAATTAAAAAACCTGTTTTTACATAAAGGGTCCACCGAGTCAAACCTAACCTTAACCCTCCACAGATACAAATGAATACTGTCCAGGACCCGTCACAAATGAACACTGCCCAGAACCCGTTAGAAGTGGTCAGAAAATAGGCTCAGTTGCAGTTGCGTATGTGGTGGAATGATCCAGATGAAGATGGTCAGAAGTGGGTGAAAAAACAGTTGGGTGCCCTTATAAACATTTTGGAAATCAAATCGCGGGAAGATTCAATCAAGGTTTTGGTAACTTTTTGGGACCCTATCCACAATGTTTTTCGTTTCTCGGACTTTGAGATCACCTCTACTTTGGAGGAAATGGCCGGGTATATTGAGTTCGGCCGGGATTTGAGGAAGCAACAACTTATATTTCCGAGGGCTCCTTTGGTGACAAGTTCTTTGAACTCCTGAATATCAGTAAACAGATGAAGAAGGCCCATTTAAGAAAAGGGTGTTGTTCTTTCCACTTCTTGTACTTCGGTTCGGGCACTCAGCTGGGTTTGAAACACATGAAAAGGGTTTGAGCAACAAACAAGATAAGGGTCTTTGGCAAATTCATTGCCGGTTCGCTTTTATTGTGGCATTTTTGGGGATCATGGTCTTTCCAAATGCGGAAGGGACAGTGGATACTCGTATGGTCAGAATTGCACAAATCCTCACTACCAAGGAAGATCATACACTTGTCCCGGTAGTGCTGGCAGATATTTATCCAGCATTGACATTATGTAAGCTGAGGCTCAATTCTTTGAAGGTTGCAATATTCTTCTACAAATGTGGTTGATCGAGCATCTTCGCCATCACCCCAAATTCATGAGTTATGGTTCGAGACGGGATAACTTCATTACAAGTTATGAGGAAAGGGTGAAGGACTACAACGTGCCATAGGGGTTTGAAGCCTGGGTCTCCCACTTGAAAGCTCTTAAAGCAAGTTAGGTCAAGTGGACTATAGGATGTCTCCTGATGATAGAAGCCATATACATGACGGCTACCAAGGGTTACCTGAGGTTGATGGATGTGAGAAGCATCTAGCCATATGTACCGTAGAGGGTCTTAACGCAGTTAGGAAGATATCAGGTTGTGCCTGAAGATGAAGATCTAACTACCTAGGTCATTGAGCTACATCCAGAAGCTGCATTGCTCGAGGCTTTAGTTCAGCAAGATTGGAATGGCTACTGGTATCCGAAAAATGGCACCCAAGTACCAGATGTTGCAAAAGGGAAAGTGGATTCAAATTATGCCGCATGGTTTGAGAAAAGGTCTTGTATAAATGACGAACTAGAGCCTGAGCCTGAGAGCCCTGCCAAGAGATCTCATGTTCTAGATTTTGATGATAAAATCCAAGAAAGGTTGGCTTGTGGAGAAAATGAGAAAAAATATCAAGTCACAATTCAAACCTTGGAAGAAAAGATGAGAAACATGGAATTCAACAATGATCTCCAAGCATAAGAAGCTGAAGGTGAAAGAAGAAGGCTGTCCCAAGAGAATGAAGCTCTTCGAGCCCAAGTTCGAAAAATGAGAATAGTAGCTGAAACCCGAGCAGGAGCAGAAAAGATGAAAAACTCATCTACAGCCTTATGCAAAAAGTACGTGATTTTGAGGATGATTTGCGAAAGACTAAAGCGGAGCTAGAAAATGCCCGAGCTAAGTTAGCTAAGAATGCGGAGGGATGGGCCAGTTTCGTTCGGCAACTGAAGGAGAAGTATGACAAAGGAATGGTGAGTATAAAGAAAAAGGTCAATGTCCTTGAGAATGAAATGGCCAAGCAGGCAAGAGACTTCAAAGTAGAAAGGGAGCACTGCTATGCCTTGATGGCATATCTAGAGAAAGACCTACAGCAGCTTCAAGAGCAAAATCATACAGCCGAACAAGTTCTAAATGCCAGATCTCAGTAGATCGGACAGTTGCTACAGGAGAAGGGTATTATCAGGGAAAGGGTTATCAGGGAAAGGGTTAGGAGGATTGCGGACTACATTGTGATGAAGTGCAACGAGTGTGAAGACATGACCAGGTCCATGTTCTTCACTTCAGTTATGATTTTTGTCCGACATATCATGGACGACTTGTTTCGCCTCCAAGAAGATATGGCGCAAAGGCCCGCAACAATGCCAACTGGAGCAGCAGTTGAGGCACTTATGTATTCTTAACTTTGTTTGTTCGAGTCTGTATTTTGTTTATTTTCGAGTCTGTATTTTCAGTTTTCTTTTGAAGTTGTTGGTGCACTCATCGAGTCTGTCAATCTTTATGTTTAACTCGGTAGGGGAAGTTGTCAAGATGTTTTATTTTAATTTATGAAAATTTGAAAACCCCATTTTTTTATTTATTATTTTATTTGTTTATTTCACATATGTTCCCAGAACTACGCTTGGTCTGATTCATGCGGCATCATGATACGTAGGCAATCTCCATAGGATTCGATCATAGCCATGAAATGAAAAGAAAAAAAAGGATAAAAACAAGAGAAACCGTGGGAAAGAAATAGTGGCAAAATAAGAGAGAAAAAATTAGAGAATAAAGGAATAAAGACACTAATCAAGCAAAGAAAAGCAGGAATGAAAAAAGAAATTGCAAAAGGAAAATTATTGAAGGTCGGGATGACGCAAGCGGCCATTCAAATACATAATAGAAATGGTTAGCTGCTTTGGTGCATTGCATCCCCAACGTGTGGTTGCCTATCTGTTAAGTTCTAATCGCTAACGAGTTTGCTTGTTGTCATCAAGTTCAAGCAGGTGGTTAGTTTGTTTGGCATTCTGGCAACTCACCCGTACAACACCAGGTCCAAAGACAAGTTGATCATGGATGTCCAAGAACTGGATGCAAGTGTTATTGATCCGTCAAGGGAAGGGGAAGAGTCTGATGTTAATCTGAAAGAGGAGATACATAAGTTGAAACACCAGATGACAGAGATGTACCAGGCATGGGTGAAAGGGCATCCACCACTATCATACCCCGCCAACCCTGCTTTCGTCCCACCGCTGGCTCAATCCCAAGAACCTCCCACTGTTGATTCATCTCCAGGCTTCCCCATTTACCACCACTACCAAGGAACCACTTCCCAAACCCCACAAGCACCACCACCCAAACCAATCCCATACCCCCCTCTACCAGCCACCCCTATTTTCGTGCACCCCCACCCACTACACTCCATCGATCCTCTAGTGAGCCATTATTCTATACCCAAGATAATCAATACTATCCCTCGAAGACTACTTTCAAGGCCCCAGAACATTACTCCTATACACCTCGTTTCGACCTCCTAGTTGAGACTGAGAAACCACCTAAAACCCAGAGCATGAGGAGATGTTCAGGAAAGTAAGAAGTCTGGAACAATCATTCAGAAACATGTAGGGATTGGGAGGCCAGGTGAGCGTAGCCTACAAATATTGTGTCTATTTTCCCGATGTTCAGTTGCTTGTGGGGTTTAAGATGCTGATGTTTGATCTGTATGACGGGCACAGAGACCCGGTGGCCCACTTGAGGGGATTCTGTAGTAAAATGGGAGGAGCTGGTAGGAAAGATGAGCTATTGATGACGTACTTTAGCCAGAGTCTAAGTGGCACGGCATTGGAGTGGTACACTCGTCAAGATCATGATAGATGGTATACTTGGGATGATTTGGCCCAGGCATTCACTTGACATTTCCAATACAACATCGAGATTGTTCCAGATCATTTGTCTCTAACTAAGATTGAGAAGAAGCCTAGCGAAAGTTTCAGGGAATACAGTTTTCGATGGAGAGAACAAGCGGCAAGAGTTAACCTCCCGATGGAGGATTGCGAAATGGCGGAGTACTTTATGCAGGCTCTGAAGCCTACTTACTTTGGCCATCTGATATCGGCCATAGGCAAGTCTTTCAACGAGGTAGTGAAGATGGGTGGCATGGTGGAAGAAGGGCTTAAATCAAGCAAAATCATGAGCTACTCGACCATCAAAGCAACTACCCAAGCCATTTAGAATGGTACCAGGGAAGTGATCGGAATAAGAAGAAAGCAGATGTGGCAACGGTTGATTCAGGATCATGGTTTGGACCAAGGGGCCGATCACACCATTATACCCAGCCTCGACCCCATCATCAAACCTACACCCAAACCCCATATAATCTACCTCAACACTACTTCCCATCACCAGACGCTCATATTTCTATCCACCACACCCAGACATATACTCAACCTCCTGTCGACTCACAATTGCGTGCCCCAGCCCCACAAAACACCTACCCAGCTCCACAAAATGCTTACCCACCCCCACGAGCCTACCGAAACCCTGCCAGCCCAGGTTTCCGGCCTAATCTAGCATTCAAAAATGAGAGGTTGTAGCGAAAGAAAACTTTCACCCCATTAGGGAAGTCTTATACCACTTTATTCCATAGATTGAGGCAGTTGGATATGCTGAGGCCGATTGAGTCGAAATTGCCAAACCATCCTCCAAAGAATCTTGATTACTCCTTAAGCTGTGAATATTGTTCTAGTACTCCGGGGCATGATACATAGAAGTGCTGGAACTTGAAAAATTCCATACAGGAGCTCATTGACACAAACCGGATTGAAGTCCAGACTCTAGAGGCACCTAACATTAACCAGAACCTATTGCCAACCCATGAGGGAACGAACATGATCGAGATAGTACACAAGGGGGGGGGGGGCAAGAAGCCTTCATAGTCCATCATGATGATTCAGTCCAGTGAGGTCAAGCCCATAAAAAAACCAACGGTTGAAGGATCAGTGAACAAGTTGAGCACAACAAATGGTGAACCATCTGTGGTAGTTAAGAAAAGATCCCCAAGTGATGTTATGGCAAAGCAAGATAAGTCAAAAGTGGTCGTGCCAGGGTTGGCAAACAAGCCTATCATAATTTTAGAGGGTGCCCATACGGATCCTGTCCTCATCAAGCCTATAACCTAGTTGCCGGTAATCAACACCAAGGCTATCCCATAGAAATATGAATGGGTGATAGTGACCTATAAGGGAAAGGAAGTGAAAGAAAAAGTCAATGATGCCCAAATATTAACTCGTTCGAGAAGATGCTTTGCCCCGGAAGAGTTAAGGAAAGCTAAAACATCCAAAGATAATCCAGTTCTGGTAAAGAAAATAGTCACTAAAGAAGAAGCAGAGGAGTTTTTGAGAAAAATGAAGGCACAAGATTACTCCATCGTGGAGTAGTTGAGGAAGATGTCTGCCTAGATTTCCTTGCTATCATTGTTGATCCATTCAGACGAGCATCGTTGAGCCCTGATGAAAATTCTGAACGAGGCTCATGTCCCCAACAAAATCTCAGTGAACCATCTCGAAAAGATCGCCAACAAAATATTTGAGGTGAACATGGTCACCTTCTCTGATGACGAGTTGCCTGTGGAAGGTACTGAACACAACAAAGCTCTCTATCTTACGGTAAAATGTGAAGATTATGTGGTCACCAAGGTGTTAGTTGACAATGGTTCCAGTGCAAACATTTGCCCTCTCTCTACTCTGAACAAGTTGAAAGTTGATGATGAGAGGATTCACAAGAACAACATCTACTTCCGAGGTTTTGACAGTGGAGGGAAAGACTCAATTGGTGATATAGTGCTTGGATTGACAATAGGATCGGTGGAATTCACCATGGAGTTCCAGGTACTGGATGTAGCCATCTCTTACAATTTGCTGTTAGGTCGGCCTTGGATACATGCCGCCAAAGCAGTCCCGTCCACTTTGCATCAGATGGTCAAGTTCAAGTGGGATAGGCAGGAGATCGTCATGCATGGTGAGGAGAATTTATGTGCTCACAGTGATGCCTTCGTCCCGTTCATTGAGGCTGAAGATGACAAAGGGCTTTGGGTCTATCAAGTTTTTGATACAGTGCCAGTCGAGAAGGTTCCAGAAGGGAAATGTATTCCGACTCCAAAGATAACCTCTACATCCGTCATGGCGGCCTATAAAATGCTGAAAAATGGTTTTGTGCCAGGTAAAGGTCTGGGTGCGTCCCTACAGGGTATCATACATCCAGTGTCCCTCCCTAAAAATCTGGGTACGTTCGGTCTTGGATTCAAACCTACAGCTGCAGATGTGAAAAGGGCTAAAAGATTGAAATAGAAGGCGTGGGCACTACCGAAGCCTATCCCGCGTCTCTCCAGGTCTTTTGTCAATCCCGATGCCAGGAAACGCCCAGTGACGACAGTTCCAAGTTCTGTAGTTGACATTGATGTAGAGTTAATTGAAAAGTTCTAAAAGTTGTTTGATGATGTGAACATGGTAGAAGTTGGAGAAGGCTCTAGCAAAGCGGACGTGCAGTTCGTCGGGCCGAATGTAAAGCTTAACAATTTGAAGGCTACTCCTCTCCCTACTCGGAAGGAGTCTTGGTAGTTTGTTTTGTTTTCCTTTCTATCTGGGTCATTCCAGGGTTGTGACCCAGATTTTTATTTTTTGCTTGTTGATGTATAAACCCTGTTGTGAGCACATGATTTTTGCCCTATATGCATTACTCCAACAAATTCAAAACAAAATCATTTCTTTCAGTGTTTGCAATTTTGTTGGATTTCTGGAATTTTCTGTTAATTATTTGCATTTGTCTGTGAACGTTTATGTTATTTAATTCATGAAAAATACAAAAATATATGTTGCATCTGCATTTAGGATTTAATTTTATATTTTTAGATTAATTAGAAAATTAGTTTGTTTTATAAAAAATGAAAATCACAAAAATAATTCATTTTGCATTTTACTTTTTAATTTTGAATTGTATAATTTTTCTTTAAATTTAGGATTTAATTAGTTATTGTAAATACCATGATGAGTGATTAATCTAATTGGGTAGGAACATTTAGTTTAAAAATTATTATTAATTAATTTAGGATTTATTTTAATTTTGGAAAAAGAAAAAGAATTGTGGAATTGAAAATAGAAAAAGAAAGAAATAAGAAGACCTAAATCTGGGCTCAAACCCAATCCAACCGTCCCAGTCCAAATGGAAACTACCCAATACCCGACCCAACCCACGCCTGACCCGGTCCGGATCCCCCCCAAACGAAACGACGTCGTTTCAATAAGTATCGATCTGAGCCGTTGATCTCCCCTTGATCGAACGACTCAGAACTGAAGCCTTGGGAGTATTTAAGTGTCCGAAATCTGTCCCCCCCCCTCAGAACCCTTCTGCTCAACACCCCCACCAGAACACCCCGAAACCCTAGCTGAGCCGCCCCTAAATCCCCGGCCTCCGGTGGCGGCGCCATCTCCGTTCACCACCAAAATAACACCCCATGACCGCTAAGCCCCCCTCGTTCCAAATCCCTGATTGGTTTCCCTCGAATCATAGCCCAGCTCGTCGAATCTCGGATCTAAGACTCAGTCCCAGAACTTTAATCTCGCTCACTTTCCCCAGTTCAAGCTTCTAGGCCGATAATGGCTTGAAGTTTATGCCATGTCGACTTTTCTCTTAGATAATGAGTGACTGGCATGGACTTCGATTCATTTTGAAGCCCATCGGCCTCATGCAAGACCCAAAACCAGAAATTCTATTCGAGAGATGCCGGCCTCCGATTAGTCAGTATGTATTTTTCTTCTTCTGTGTCGTTTTTCTTTCTTTTCAGAACTCGTTTGGATTAGGTCATTAGGAATAATTGGGGCCAATACTGTTAAGTCGTTTGTTCGTTTGGTTCATAAATTGTTGCTAGGTTAATTAAGTTTGTTTTCTGTTTTGCTTAAATCATTTGAGTTCTTTGGACTCAATCCTTTTCCTTCCTTGTTTCTTTCTCCTTTCTTTATTTTGAGCCCAGAACAACCTTGTTCATTTGAGCCTTAGTGCTTGGTGATTAATGGCCTGAAGCTTGTGAACTTGGACTGTAGTATTCAGGCCCATAGTTCAGATGGGGCTATGTTTTAAATTGACCTCTGATTTGAGGGGTAAATTGGGGAATATAGGTAGGGGAATCTTATATAACTGAACTAGGAAGCTTCCTAGAAGCTGGGGTGGAGGCTATTTTGAAATTCTGAGGTTTACATTAGGGATTTCTAAGCTAAACTGAAAATTTCAGAAGGTTTTAAGTGCAAATTTTGAACTCTTTGAGGCTGCCCTAGTAGCTTGCTTATTAAGGCATTGTTACTTAGAGCTCAAGTCATATTTTAAGAGAAAAAAATACAGAAAAATACAAACAGTTGAGCTCTTTCTACTGCTTCATTGAACTTCTTCAGAAATCTTTGATTTGGTTCAATTTTTGAAATAATTTGGACTTATCTGAGTGTGGAATGGGTGGAATTTGGTCTTCGGAAGTTGGTTTTTGAAATTAGCCTTAGTACTGTTCGATTGGGAGTTGTTTTGGACTGCTTCATATTATTTTTGGTTGAACTGGGCTGTTTGATATTGAATCCTGCCATATTGCCGCTGCTGTTTATTGCTTCTCACCTCTGTTTCTTTTTTTTTCAAATTCCAGGTACATGCTCTAAAACCTGTATAATGTGAATTGCTTGACTTGAAAGGTGAAATGGAAATGGAGTTGTTAAGCTTGGCCTTAGTTTGTTATTCATTATTTGGTTCATCTCTTTCTGTTTTCTTCCTCTGAATCTCTAGTCTCTGAATCTAAAGAAAGGGTTCTTGTATTTAATAGGGGTTTGGTATCTTACTTGCTTTGACAACCATGTGATGTAAAGATTGAAGTTGGATTTTTAACATTATGCTAGATTTGGGTGTTGTAGGAGTCATGTAATACATTGTATCCACTTTCAGCTTTTCCTTCTTGTCTTTTACTCATTAAAGGAATGAGTCCATATGCTTGTAAGTTAGAGTGTGGTGTTGAGTTTCTAATCGTGTATGCTGATTTCTATTAGAATTCTAGTGATGCTGAAGAAAAACTATTTGAGTTTGACTTGTTAGGTAATGGACAATATGAGGGTCATGTAAGGAAAAATGAAAATTGTCAAGTTTGCTGTAGGAATGAAGGCTTTGTTATCAACTCAATGGTGGTTGTGCATGAACATAATGTTTAGCTATCAGAGTGTTTAACTATGTTCATTTGCACTGTATAAATTGAAATTCGAAAGTAAAATTGTTAGTTCAGTGATATATTTCTATTGGATTTTGCATTTGGTATCTATGCTAATGAATGAGTGTATAAATTTGAGCTTGAGTTAGCTAAGCAGAAGAAGCCGTTCTTTGGGCTCGTTTTGTGCATCTGTAACCTTGATGCCATTTTGGGCTCACCCCGGGCCCAAGTTGGGAAGGAGTTGTAAGAACATGGATCACATATATGGTGTATCGTGAGGGATCTGTTTTGTATCGTGGGCCAGGCTCCTTTGTTTGAAGTTTAAACTTTAGCAAAAAGGGCCTTTGAATTCCTTGAAGCTCTTTCTTTAATTGACTTTGATTCTTTTAAGAGTAGATTGAGGAGGTGTGCCATATCAGACAATATAAATAGTTTATGGCCCTCCAAAATTTAGTTTGAATTCCCTTTTAGAATTGAAATTGAGGTACCGTGCCAAATAAAATCTTAAACGCATGATCCTCGCTTAGTTAATATTTTAGTCCTTAGAAATCGAGGCGTGCCATTTAGTCGAATTTCCATGGCCCTCGCAAAGTTGTAAACGCGAAACTGCTTTAGGCACGTTAGTTTAATAATATTATTTTCCTAAACTCGGGTGCGCATTTCATGTGACCCAAATCCAAATCCTAAACGTTGAATAAGATGTGTTCCGGATTGCGGGTGCATTTCATGTGGCGCAATCCAAAGGCACATTTTAAATGACGTTCAATCTTCTTTAAAAATCAATTAAAAGCATTTAAAAGGTTAAATTTGCACATAGGTTCAAAATGTTCTAAAATCAGATTAGTAAGCCAAATATAACAGTTGAGCGACTGTGCTAGAACCACGGAATTCGGGAATGCCTAACACCTTCTCCCGGGCTAATAGAATTCCGTACTCGAATTTCTGGTTCGCGGACTATAATACAGAGTCATTCTTTCCTCGATTCGGGATTTGAACCGGTGACTTGGGACACCATAAAATTATCCCAAGTGGCGACTCTGAATTTTTTAAAATAATAAATCCCGTTTCGATTGTCCTTTAAATGGAAAAACTCCTTTATTTATACCCTTCCGGGGTGTAAGGTAAAAAGGAGGTGTGATAGCTCTGACGACTCTGCTGGGGACCGAACCCAGAATCTCTGGTTCAGGGTTCAAGAAATTCAAGCTTAGAATAATTGTTATAGTTGGCTTTATCCATTATCTGATTTTGTTACATGATTTGGGCCTAATGTGCTAATTGATTGCTTTTACTGCTTTGATATTCCGTGAACTGTATATAAATTGTTGTGAAATCCCTCTTCTCTCTGAGTCTTCTAAATCATGAAGAAGTGTGCACTTCGTGTGACTTATTTTTTGTTAGAGTCATATTCCAAAATTTAGAACGAGGTTCGGATAAGTTGCAAAGCCGGCAAAACTTCTGTATTCCCGGTACGCTGCCCCCCCTCGGCTCGAGCTGTCCGCTCGGGTAAGCCAGGTCTAGAACAATAAACCCCAGGATTTAAACCTAGTATAACAAGACCTCATGCCAGATCCCAAGTAGGAACGTTTGTTTGCATCATGTGCATTTTGACTTTGGAGGCTCAACATAGGGGTTGGGTCTGTCTAGGACAGGTGCACCTGAAACAAAAGACCATCCTGATACATCCTACTTACTATTTGTACATTTATTCGCTTCGGACTTGCATGCTGACCGGCTTATGAATATTGGAAAAATTGAGGAAAGAGAAATAGTAGTATGAGGGTTAAAGAGAGTTAATCGCCTCTTCTGAAAAAAGAAAAAAGAAAAGAAAAAACCAATGTCCAAATAGTGTCGAAACTCTGCCGAATTTTTAAGGAAATAAAAACAAAAAAAAGGAGGAAAAACAAGTTGGTGTTTTCAAAAATAGTTTTATTTGCCAATGAAAAAAATCTTGTTTTCAAAAATAAATTGTTTTATTTGCCCGAACTACGCCAGTTTGATTCTCACAGGGTGTGAGATATGTAGGCAACCCCCATCGGGTCCAACTTCCTTTTTTCGAAAGTAGCCAAAAGAACAAAAATTTTACTTAAATTTGAAAATAATTAGGGTGATGCCATTCTTGTCAGAAATAGCCGAATGTCCCTAAAAGGGCGCCAGAAGGCTGTTTTTGCAAGAACAACCACTTTTTGTCAGTTTTAAAGGTTTTGGCTGGTTAGCTGACACAACCTTAAAATCTTCATTTTGAAGTGCTGAAAGGCCGTATTGGCAAGGCAGGATGTTTTGTGGATAATTCTTGAAAAATGGTCATTTCTCTTAAGTCAAAACGAGTCATGGTTTTCTTTTAATTAAAATCACCTTGATAAATGTGCAGGATGAGCACAAATCAAAATGAACCTTTCTCAGTCCGTGAAGAGATACCTTTGGAGCTACATATGTGGTGGCATGATTTGGGGGGCGACATCAAGAAAGTTTTGACAAAAGCACTGGGCGGTCTTATTGGGATTTTGAAGGTCAAGCCCAGAAAAGACGTGATTGAGGCCTTGATACTGTTTTAGGACCCAGCACATAATGTGTTCCACTTTGCTGATTTCGAGTTAACTCCTACACTAGAAGAGATAGCTAGCTATGCCGGTTCCGAAGGGAATCTCAGAAGTCAATACCCGGTAGCACCAAGAACAGTGACCCCTCACAAATTTTTGGACTTGTTAAGCATCAGTCGGGACATCCGAGACAGAAATCTGGCCAAAGGATTTTGTACCTTCTACTTTCTGTATCGACGTTACGGGAATCCCCGTGGCTTTGAAACACTAGATACTGGTCTTACTCATGCTGGGAATCAAGACAAGTGGGAAGCTCGGAGAGGATTAACTTTCATAGTGGCGTTCCTGGGTATTTTGGTTTGCCCGAGAAAAGACGGGAACATAGAGATCAGGCTAGTAGGGATAGCTGACTTTATGATGAAAAAGGCAAATGGGACTATAGTGCCACTGGTCTTGGCATAAATTTACCGAGCTCTCACTCTGTGTCGAGAAGGAGCAAAATTCTTTAAAAGGTGCAATATGCTGTTACAAATGTGGATGGAGGAACACCTTTGCCACCGTCCCGACTACTTGAATTGCAGTATGACTGGCCTTGAGTGCATTGAAAAACATGAAAAGCGAATAGAGGATTATGAGTTTCCGGATGGTACAGAAGCATGGCATGCTCATCTGAGATCTTTGACCGCAAATAAGATCGAATGGACATTTGGTTGGCTTTCAGTCGACGAAGTAATCTATATGTCGGCTGAGGTGTGTTTTTTGCTGTTGATGGGTCTTCGGAGTATCCAGCCTTATGCTCTGCACAGAGTCTTACGTCAGTTAGGCCGATACCAGACCATCCCGCACAATGAAGATTTGAGTCAGCAAGTCATTGAGTTAGATCCAAAAGCTGCCTTCCCAGAAGAGAAAGTGTGCCAGATTTGGCATCAGTGCAGTTTCTTAGGGCCTAATACTCAAGTACGAGACCTACCTAGAAGCGAGGTGGAACCTAGTTATACTGCTTGGTATGGTAAAAGATCCCGAGCACAACATGAACCTGACAGGCCCGCAAAGAGACCCCATGTCCAACAATTCACCGACGGAGCTCAGGTGCAATGGGATTGGCTGACCAAAGAAAATGAGTACAATGCTACCATAAGCAAGTTGGAAAAGCAAGTCAGAGAACTTCAATTCGAGAATAGCTTGCAAGTGGCGGCGGATGAAGGAGAAAAGAAAAAGCTAGCCAAAGAAAATGAGGCCCTTCGAGCTCAAATTTAGAAATTGAAAGTAGCGGCAGAAAATCCAGTCTGAAGTGACAGAGATGAAAAGCTCATAGCTAACCTGAGGCAGAAAGTAAATGACTACAATTTTGATTTGAATAAAGCAGAAAGTGAATTAGCCAAGGCTCGAAAGCAATTGGCTAAAAATGCAGATGAACGAGTACGCCTGGTTAAGCAATTGAGAGAAAGGTACGACGATGAGGTCGCAGGGTTAAAGAAAAGGGTCATCGCCACAGAAAACAAAATGATCAAATAGGCAAAAGACTTCAAAATTGGAAGGGAACATTGTTATACAGCATTAGCATAATTAGAAATAGATTTGCAACAACTTCAGGGGCAAAATCATGCGGCTGAGCAAACTTTGGAAGCCAGGGCCTAGCAGATTGGGCGTTTGTTACAAGAAAAGGGCGCCATAAGAGAGAGAATTAGTAGCATTGCCGACTACATCGTTAGGAAGTTCCAGATTTGTGAGGATATGACCTGCACTACCTTCTTTGCAGCAATAATGACATTTGTTAAACAGATAATGAGCGACTTGGATCGACTTCAAAGGGAGCTTGCATATATGCCCGCGGCGAGACCGAATGATGTCCCGCGGGCACCAGGAGCATTGATGTATTCATGATTTTTCTGGTCGAGTATGCATTTCCCTTTGGTTAGCGTCTGTCAGTCATGTTGAGTTTGTGTTTTCTTTCTGCTAGAGTTTGTCGAGTTGTTTTCGAGTCTGTATTTTCTTCTGTTGGAGTATGAGGTCTATTTTCGGAGTTTGTATTTCATCTTTGCATCAAAATCTGTTAGTCTTTTGGAATTTATTAATTTTGAGTTTGTAATGGAAGCATTTGTTTTTGTTTTATTTTATGAAAACTGAAAATCCCAAAAATATTTTATTTCGCACTTATCCATAAGAACTACGCTTGGTCTGATTCATGCGGGGTCATGATACGTAGGCAATCTCCATAGGATTCGACTGTAACCAAGTAATAAAATAAAAAAGAAGCGAGAAAGAAAATAAGAGGAAAAACAAGAGAGTAAAGAAAAGGAAAGAGCTGAAAAACAAGAGAGAAAAGAGAGGAAATAAGAAATCAAGAGAGAGTAAAAACAAAGAGAGAACATAGGCAAGAATGAAAGGAAAGGAAAGAAAAGAAAAGAAAAGAAAAGGGGGAAGTTTGCAATCGAAGGCAAGAAAAGGCCGGAATGACGCATGCAATTGATCAAATACATAATAGAGACGGTTAACTGTTTAGGTGTATTCATGCCCAATGTGCGGTTACCAATCTGTTAAAGCCTAATCGCTAACAAGGTTATTGTTTGATGCATTAAGTCCAGGCAGGTGGTTAGTTGATCGGCATTCTAGCAACTCACTCCTACAACACCCGATCGAAAGACAGGCTGAATATGGTAGACGAGGAGCCAGAAACAAGTATTGTCGACCCATCAAAAGAGGTGGAAGAAATGGAAGTTAATGCGATGAGGGAAGAAATGTATAAGCTGAAACAGCAGATGGATGAAATGTACCAAGCTTGGGCGAAGGGGCATCCACTACCGGTTTATCCCTCTAACCCTGCTTATATCCCACCATCAGCCCAACCTCCGGAGCCTCCCACTATGAACTCATCTCCAGTCTTTCCCCTCTATCAACAATGCCATGGCGCCACTTCCCATACTTCTCAAGCTCCACCACCCAAACAAGTCCCATACCCTCCTCCACCAATTACACATGTTTTTGTGGCACCTCCACCTGCTACATTACACCGATCTTCCAGTGAACCCCTGTTCCAAGCTCACGACAACCTGTACTATCCCCCTGAACCCACCTTCAAAGTTCCAGAACCATATCCTTACACCCCTCATCTTGATATCCAGATAGAGACCGAGAAACCGCCCAAAATTCCCGAGCATGAAGAGATGATCAGAAAGGTCAAAATCTTAGAGCAATCGTTCCGAGATATGAGGGGGCTGGGAGGTCAAATGAGTGTGGCCTATAAGGATTTATGTCTGTTCCCAGATGTTCAGTTGCCAGCGGGGTTCAAAATGCCCAAGTTTGATCTGTACGATGGGCATGGTGACCCAGAAGCACACTTAAGAGGATTCTATAGCAAGATGAGAGGAGCAGGTGGAAGAGATGAATTGTTGATGGCATATTTCAGCCAACGTTTGAGTGGATCGGCTTTAGAATGGTATCCCAGACAAGATCACAACAGGTGGTACACATGGGACGATTTGGCCCAAACCTTCGCCTGCCATTTTCAGTACAACCTTGCAATTATCCCAGATCGTCTATCATTGACAAAGCTTGAGAAGAAGCCCGGTGAGAGCTTCAGGGAATATGGATTCCGTTGGAGAGAGCAAGCAGCGAGGGTTGACCCTCCAATGAAAGAAGGCGAGATGGTTGATTATTTCTTGCAGGTCTTGGAACCCACTTATTTCGGTCATTTGGTGTCAGCAGTAGGTAAGTCCTTTAATGAAGTCGTGAAAATAGTAGGCATGGTTGAAGAGGGACTCAAGTCCAACAAGATCATAAGTTATTCACCAATCAAGGCGACCACTTAGGTAATTCAAAACGGTACTGAGGGTGTGCTCGGGAAGAAGAAGAAGGAGGATGTTGCGACAATTGAGTCAGAAGCTTGGGTTGGATCCAAGAACCTTCCCCGTTACTACAACCAGCCACGACCCTATCCCCAAACTTACCCCCACACTCCATATAACCCACCACAACACTATTACCCACCGCCAGATCCCCATTTTTCTGTCCATCATGCACAAACCTATACCCAGCCGCCCGCTCACTCGCCATGGCATGCGCCAGCTCCACAAAACCCATACCAAGCTCCACAAAATAACCATCCACCCCCAAAAGCCTACAGAAATCCTCCGGGAACGGGTTTTTGACTCAACCAAGCCTTTAATAATGAGAGGTTGTAGAAGCAAAAGGCTTTCACTCCACTAGGAGAATCATATGCTAGTCTGTTCCACAGACTGAGACAGTTAGGTATGTTGAATCCGACCGAGGCTAAATTGTCGAATCCCCCTCCCAGAAATCTTGACCGCTCGGTGAGTTGTGAGTATTGTTCAGGGGCCCCGGGACATGACACAGAGAAATGCTGGAAATTGAAAATAGCCATCCAAGAACTCATTGACACCAATCGGATTGAGGTCCAAGCTCCGGAGGCGCCCAATATCAATCAGAATCCCTTGCCAGCCCATCATGAAACAAATGTGATTGAGATAGTGCATAAGGGAGGGGAGCCTAAGAAGCCTTCACAAATCGTCATGATGATTCGGGCTAGTGAAGCCAGACCATTTGAAAAGTCAACAAGTGAGAAGTCTGTGATCAAGTTAAACAGGGAAAATACTGAACCATCTGTGGAGGTCAGGAAGGGGTCCTCAAGTGACGTTGCAGGAAAATATGAAAGAGCAAAAGTGGTTGTGCCAGGAGTGATAAACAAGCCTGTGGTAATTGTAAAGGGCGCCCCCACAGATCCTGTCATTATCAAACCGGTAACTCAATTACCAATGGGCAACATCAAGGCAGTCCCGTGGAATTATGAACGAGTGACAGTAACTTACCAGGGGAAAGAGGTTAAAGAAGAAGTGTGTGAGACCCATGGTTTAACTCGATCGGGGAGATGCTTTGCCCCCGAAGAGTTGAGGAAAGCTAAGACTTCAAAAGATAACCCAGTGTTGGTGAAGAAAGTCGTGACCGAGGAGGAAGCAGAGGAGTTCTTGAGAAAGATGAAAGTGCAGGACTATTCCATTGTGGAGCAGTTAAGGAAAACACTGGCTCAGATTTCATTATTGTCGTTATTGATCCATTCCGACGAGCACCGTCGAGCTTTGATGAAGATCTTGAACGACGCTCACGTTCCTGACAAAATCTCAGTAAACCACTTGGAAAAGATAACTAACAAGATAGTTGAGGTAAACAAAGTCACTTTTTCTGATGATGAGTTGCCCGTGGAGGGTACAGAGCACAATAGAGCCCTCTATCTGACGGTGAAATACGAAGATTCCGTGGTTACTTGGGTACTGGTTGACAATGGGTCTAGCGCGAACATTTGTCCTCTCTCCACATTGAGCAAGCTGCAAGTGGAGGATGAAAGAATTCACAAGAATAGTATTTACGTTCGGGGATTCGACGGTGGAGGAAAAGATTCAGTCGGGGACATAGTGCTTGAGCTCACAATAGGGCCAGTTGAATTTACTATGGAATTCCAGGTGCTCGATGTGGCTGTTTCGTATAATCTGTTGTTGGGACGACCCTGGATCCATACGGCCAAAGCAGTCCCATCTACTCTGCATCAAATGGTCAAGTTTGAATGGGATCGACATGAAATTGTTGTACACGACGAAGATAATTTGTGTGTACCCAATAGTGCCATAGTTCCGTTCATAGAGATTGACGATGACAAGGGACCATGGGTTTATCAGGTTTCCGACATAGTATCGGTAGAGAAAATTTCGAAAGGAAAGTGCGTGCCAACTCCAAAGATGGCTGCGGCATCAGTTATGGTGGCTGTTGAAATGTTGAAAAATGGTTTCGTACCGGGCAAGGGTTTGGGTGCGTCTCTGCAAGGTATTGTGCAGCCAGTTTCTCTTCCAAAGAATCTGGATATTTTTGGTCTGGGGTTCAAGCCTACCGTTGCAGACGTGAGGAGAGCTAGAAAAATGAAACAGAAAGCATGGGCATTGCTAAAGCCAATCCCGCATCTGTCTAGATCATTCGTCAGGCCGGGTATCAGAAAGCAACTACTGTCAAAGGTTCCCGGACCACTGATTGGCGCCGATGGAGACTTGGAGAAGGGGTTCGAAAGGTTATTCACCGAGGTCAACATGGTTCAGGCTGGGTAAGGGTCCAGCAAGTCCGATGTGCAATTCGTGGGACCACGTGCAAAATTCAACAACTGGGAAGCTATGCCTCTTCTTACTCGGAGGGAGTCTTAGTAGTGGGTTTTGATTTTCTTTTAGTTGTCTGGATTATTCCAGGGTTTGTAATTCAGATATTATGTTCCGTCCAGTTGGATGTGTTAAAACCATGTTATCCTTAAATTCAATGAAATGCAATTGTCCTTTTCCTTCATTTCTTCTAATTTTATTTTTGTTTTCTTCTTTTGTACAGTTCTTTTTATGCTGATATCAATGATATGACATGCATGAGGAATCCTCGGCCTAGTTTTAAAGGCCAATCTAAATCTGAAATAATAATACAAGAAATTGAGTGTGATGACAAGTTGGAATTTGATGATGATGAGGCCTATGAAGAAATTAGTAAGGAATTAAGTCATTTTGAGGAAAAGCCCAAACCTAACTTGAACGATACAGAAGCAGTTAATCTAGGGGACCAAGATAATGTCCGTGAAACTAAAATAAGTGTCCATCTGGAACCTCAACTCAGGGAGGAGATAATTAAAGCACTGTTCGAATACAAAGATGTTTTTGCATGGTCCTATGACGACATGCCGGGTCTAAGCACTGATTTAATGGTTCACAAGTTGGCCACTGACCAGGCATTCCCTCCTGTCAAACAGAAGCTGAGGAAGTTCAAAACAGATTTGAGTGTAAAGATCAAAGAAGAGGTCACCAAGAAGTTCGATGCCAAAGTGATTTGGGTCACCCGGTATCCCACCTGGTTAGCCAATGTTGTGCCTGTACCGAAGAATGATGGCAAGACCAGGGTGTGTGTTGACTATCGGGATCTCAACAAGGCAAGTCCAAAAGACAATTTCCCGTTGCCGACATCCATATCTTGTTTGATAATTGCGCCAAACATGAGATTGGTTCTTTTATGGATTGTTACGCAGGTTATGATCAGATCTTAATGGACGAGGAAGACACAGAAAAGACGGCATTCATCATGCCGTGTGGAACGTAATGCTACCGGGTCATGCCATTTGGTTTGAAGAATGCTGGGGCAACCTACATGAGGGCAATGACAACAATATTCTATGATATGATACACCAGGAAATCGAGGTGTACGTGGATGATGTGATCGTGAAGTCTAGAAAGCAGTCTGACCATGTCAGGGATCTGAAAAAATTCTTCCGGAGGCTTCGCAGGTACAATCTTAAGCTTAATCCTGCAAAGTGTGCTTTTGGGGTGCCGTCTGGAAAGTTTTTGGGGTTCGTAGTCAGCCGCCGGGGCATTGAACTGGATCCATCAAAAGTCAAGGCCATCTAGGAATTGCCACCTCCGAGGAACAAGACCGAGGTGATGAGTTTGTTGGGGAGATTGAATTATATCAGCAGGTTCATCGCTCAGCTCACGACAACTTGCGAGCCAATCTTCAAACTGTTAAAGAAAGATGACGCGGTCAAGTGGACAGATGAATGTCAGGAGGCGTTTGATAAGATAAAGGGATATTTGTCAAATCCACTTGTGTTGGTCCCGCCAGAACCAGGGCGACCGTTGATTCTATATTTGACGGTTTTGGAAAATTCATTCGGCTGTGTATTGGGTCAACATAATATCACTGGCAAGAAGGAGCAGGCCATCTATTACCTTAGCAAGAAGTTCACATCCTACGAGGTTAAGTATACTCATCTTGAGAGGACATGTTGCGCCCTAACTTGGGTGGCGCAGAAGCTGAAACACTATTTGTCATCTTATACTACTTACCTCATATCTCGCTTGGATCCATTGAAGTATATCTTTCAGAAGCCTATGCCCACAGGGAGGTTTGCAAAGTGGCAGATCCTGCTCACAGAGTTTGACATTGTCTACGTGACTCAGACTGCAATGAAAGCACAGGCCTTAGCAGACCATTTGGCCGAGAATCCGGTTGATGAAGATTATGAACCTTTGAAAACTTATTTTCCTGATGAAGAGGTGATGCATGTTGATGAGTTGGAACAAGTCGAGAAGTCAGGATGGAAACTTTTCTTTGATGGAGCCGAAAACATGAAGGGCGTGGGGATATGAGCAGTACTTATTTTTGAAACAGGGCAACACTACCTTGTTACGGCTCAGCTTCGTTTTTACTGTACCAACAACATGGCTTAGTACGAGGCATGTATTCTGGGTTTGAGGTTAGCTGTGGATATGGGTGTCCAGGAAGTCTTGGTCTTAGGCAACTCGGACCTCCTGGTGCACCAAATTCAAGGAGAATGGGAAATTAAGATTTGAAACTCATACCATACAGACAATGTTTGCATGATCTTTGTCAACGGTTTCAGCCGATAGAATTCAGGCATATCCCAAGGATCCATAATGAAGTCGCCGATGCTTTGGCTACTCTGGAGTCAATGTTACATCATCCAGATAAGGCTTATGTGGACCCTTTGCAGATTCAGGTCCGTGATCAGCATGCTTACTGTAATATGGTAGAAGAAGAACTTGATGGGGAGACATGGTTCCATGATATGAAAGAATACCTTCGGATGGGGGTATATCCAGTACAGGCCACTGGTGATCAGAAAAGAACAATTCGATGATTGGCAAGCGGATTTTTCTTCAGTGGAGGGGTGTTATACAAAAGAACTCTAGATCTTGGATTGCTAAGATGCATAGATGCCAGACAGGCCACAGTTATCATGACTGAGGTACACTCCGGAGTTTGTGGACCGCATATGAGTGGGTACGTTCTAGCAAAGAAGATTCTCCGAGCAGGTTATTACTGGCTCACTATGGAGCGAGATTGATGTCATTGGGCCAATCGAACCAGCAGCATCAAACAGACACATGTTTATTCTGGTAGCCATTGATTACTTCACCAAGTGGGTTGAAGAGAAAACTTTCAAATCTGTGACCAAGAAAGCAGTGGTCGATTTTGTGCATTCAAATATCATCTGTCGGTTTGGGATTCCAAAGGTAATTATCACGGACAATGGTGCTAATCTCAACAGTCACCTGATGACGGAAACCTGTCAGCAGTTTAAGATCATACATCGCAATTCCACCCCATATCGCCCCAAAGCGAATGGAGCAGTCGAGGCAGCCAACAAGAATATAAAGAAGATACTTCAAAAAATGGTGGAAGGTTCTAGACAATGGCATGAGAACTTACCTTTCGCATTATTGGGTTATCGCATTACTGTTCGCACTTCGGTAGGGGCCACTCCTTATTTGTTGGTGTATGGCACGGAGGTAGTAATACCCACAGAAATTGAAATCCCATCCCTTCGGATTATCGCTGAGGCAGAAATTGATGACGTTGAATAAACCCGCTTGAAACAAATAAGTCTGATTGATGAAAAGAGATTGGCAGCAGTGTGTCACGGCCAATTTTACCAATAGAGAATGGCGAAGGCATATAACAAGAAGGTACGTCCATGGAAGTTTGAAGTGGGTCAGTTAGTGTTGAGACATATTTTGCCTCATCAGGCTGAAGCAAAAGGAAAATTCGCCCCAAACTGGCAGGGGCTATTTGTTGTAACTAAAGTGTTGTCCAATGGCGCGTTATATTTGACAGATGTAGAAGGGAAATGTGTAGAAATGGCTATCAATTCCGATTCAGTCAAAAGATACTATGTATGATTTCTTCCTTTGATTGTACTTGTTTGTATTTGGCATATTTTGAAGATTGAAATAACGAAGGCATTTTGTTCTGCTATCTAAACACTTTATCCTTTGTTACCCCCTTTTGAGACTTATTTATTTTCTTTCATACCCCTCTTTCGGGATCAACGGCACAATTTAGAAGCGCAAGTGCGGAGGATATGTAAGTGAAAAGAAAAAGGAAGAATGAACAAGAAAGGAAAAGGGAAAAGAAGAATGAAAAGAGAGAAGAAAGAGAAAGAAAAGAAAAAAAAAAGAGAAAAGCAAAAAGAAAAAAAAAGGAAAAAAGAGAAGAAGAAAAAAGAGAAGAACAACAGAAGAAAAAGAGAGAAAGAAAAGAAAGAGAGAAAATAAAATCACAACAACAAAGCGGTTTCTACGACATGAACTACGTTCGACCTGATTCCTTTTAAGGATATGTAGGCAGCCTCACGGTTCGGTCTCATCAAAAGAAAAATCCAAAAATCCCCATACAAGAAACTGGGGCAGAAGTTGTGGTTGTTGTGAGAAACCTGATTCCGGAAGTTGTAATTTTAACCCATTTGTATTGTTTTGAGCCTTTTATACTCTTTCTTTTTAACTCTGTCCAGAAGCCTACATTACGGTCCAAAGAAAGACCTTCTGATCAGTCTTTGAGAAATGTCAAGTCGAGCAGGTAAATGTAATTCATGTCAGGGGCAACACTCTGGTTCAAGCAGAAAAAATAAAAATGAGAGAGTCTTATTGGTGAAAACCTTCACAGGCACCGTAAGGCAACGAGAGTTGAGAGAAATAAAAATGAGAGAGTCTTATTGGTGAAAACCTTCACAGGCACCGTAAGGCGACGGGAGTTGAGAGAAAAATGAGAGAGTCTTATTGGTGAAAATCCTCACGGGCACCGTAAGACGAAAGTGAGTTGAGAGATGAATGAATGAAAGAGGTCTGCTGGTGAAAACCTTTCAAGGCACCACAGGATGAATAAGGTCAAGGTTTGGGTAAAGTAGTTAGGTCATGGAAATTCTGGGGCAACGAAGTACGACAACTGAAAGTTGATTGGTTGGACAGATTGGGCCGATTAATCCGAAATGCATGTCATGATCATTGGTACTAGCTGTTCCACTCAGATAAGTTTCCTTTTTCTTTTTCCTTTTATAGCAGTCATCTGGTTTTGGATTCTTCTTATCCTTAACCCGCAAAGTCATTGCATTTCATTTTCTTTTGGGTCTTTATCTAAAGATGTTTCAGTGTCAGTTTTGTTCAAATCAAGTGAAAAGGATTTCAAAGCTCACTACCAACTTCCAAAATCGCAAAGCACGAAGTGGTCAAAGCATACTAAGGATAACATGATGTAAGAGAGGGGTACAAGGAATCACCGTAAGTTTCATCGGTGGAGTGGATTGGTAATGTCATGGGAGATGCAAAGGTTCAAATAAAAAGGTTAGAGGTAAAACAACAGCATGAGTATAGAACACTGGGTTCGTCAAAGGTCATGGGGTGCGAAAGTCAGTCAGAAAGTCAAAGTGGTTCAAGGCCAGTTCGGGGAAGCCAGTCAGAACAAAACAGTGCAACGAAAAGATCTTTAGCAAGAATTCCATCAGCTAACCACCACATTTTAAACTGACAATATTTTTCTTTGATTGAAACAGGGGCAGAAAATTCGTTTGATTTGGAGAAACTCTCCGTGGAGAAAGGTAGCCACCAAACAGGTTTGATTTTTGATTTTCAGGACCCTCCTGGAAAGTGGGACCTAGTTTAAAGTTCAGAAATAGAATAATCTAGAATAAATGTATCCCAAAGGAATATAAGTTGGTTTAGAAGTTTGCATGCTTGAGATAAGTATCAATTAAGAGTTTTCAGGACCCTCCTGAATAATGGGACTTAGCTTTAAGATTTCGATTAGCTAACAACATTTAGCGTATACTCTGCTGTAGGGTAGTATAATTCAGCCATAAAAGTTGTCACTCTTAAGATAAAATTGGACTTTTGATTTTCAGGACCCTCCTGGATAATGAGGAATAGTTTAAAGATCCTCTTAGATAGTAAGATTTAGCAGAAGTCACACCTGTAGAAGATATAACTTAGATTTTAAATTGTCGTTTAGTTAAGAGTTGTCAGGACCCCCTTGAATAATGGGACCTAGCTTTCAAATCCTTAGTAATACTTGGTAATATGATTTAGTTTTACAATCACATCTGTCCCCAGCCACCAAACTGGGGCAGAAAATTTTCTTTGTTTTTGTCTGTTTTGTTGAAGTCAGGAGCCCGCCTGGAGAGCATGGAATACTTTCAAATGCAGCAGTCAGGAGCCTGCCTGGATAGTAGGGAATACTTTCAAATGCAACAGTCAGGAGCCCGCTTGGAGAACAAGGGAGTACACTTTAAATTTAGCTTTCAAATTCTTTGTTTTGTCTATTTTGAAGTCAGGAGCCCGCCCGGAGAGTGTCGACGCCCCCTTTTTCTATACGTGGGTCGAAATCGGGTATACGACATTGGGAGGACAACTCTATTCCCTTTCGAGAGTTGGGTTTTGGAATTTTGAAGAGTCGCCACCTAATGATTATAGTGCATTAGGACACTTTTAAGAAAAGAATTGAGATGAAGAACCAGAGTTTGGGTAAAAGCTAGAAATTATCTCGAGGGGAAGGTGTTAGGCACCCCTCAAGATCCACTAGTGTGGTTCCCAGCCATGCTACAATTGTGACTTTAAGCATACAAGTAGAAAAGAAAAGGATTTTTCACATAGTTTTGCAAACAAGTTTAAGAGTTGAAGAAGTAGAGAGTTTAGAAAATTAGTTTACAAGAAAACTTAAAAAATTAACAAGTAAAAGGGAAAGGGGTCCTAGGTTTACCGATAATATGGATCACATCAATGCAATATCCAGCAATCACTCCACAGAAGAGGGGTCACACGTGATATTAGCGCACCGGTCATCATATCCATATTCTACCCTTCCCACCCCGTTAAGGTATTAAAGCGCGGAAAGTTTCATTACTTATTGCATGCTAGTACCCGTCCTAACCCTATCAGTACCGGAGGTATTTAGGACTACTAATCCTAAAGGGAAAGGGATTTGGGGTCTTTTGAGAGTTTCAAAGGACAAAATACTAAGGCGACAATCAAAACACATAATACAAGTAAAAGTGGAGGCAGATAAGCAAGTAAGGCTCAAGTAAACCTCCTTAAATCAGATAAGCCATAGAGTTTAGCATGTCTTGCATGTACTGGTTTGGTCTTTAAAAATTGAAGCGATAAGCGGACTGATTCAACACATACTTTTAGACAGGAAGTCCGCATTAGGCTCACTCGAATGCAGTTGTCAAAGACTGAGCCACTTTAATTAGTCAACTTTACCTTAAGTGTGGGACGGAACTACTTTGTAAAAGAGTTGCAGAATAAGATTAGTTTCAGAAAAGATTGCAGACTTAATACAAAGAAAATGGTTTAAAACAAGTTTCAGAAAACATACTTGTTTAAGAAAAAGAGTTGCCGAGTTTTAACAAAAGAACTGAATTGCAGACTGATTCAAAAGGTTTATCAGATAAGTATAAAGAAGTGAATTCAGATTGATTTTAAAAAATATTTGTCAAATTATCAGGAAAGTAGTAAGTTTTCACAAAATATGCACTGATTTGAGAATATTTATCAAGAAGGAAAAAGATGCACTGATTTGGTTGCAAGAAAAGTTTTAAAGGGTTCAGAAAACGTGCAGAAGGTCGCTTGTTTTAGCAAAAAGGGTTAGTACTATTTTAGACGAGTGAAACAATTCTGATTTGAAGTTCCTTTAGGCATGATCTCTACGAGTTACTGATTTTAATACCTTCAAACGTTAACAGCCTTATAAACATGATATCTATATGCTGATTTATCATTAAACCTAATAGTTTGCCTAATGTCATTATAAATGCAGATCCCTATAGGCATGGTATCTATATGCATAGTTGTAGATATCAGAAAGTTAGATCCTATAGGCATGGTTTCTACTTGTGAGATTGCATAGATTAACAATAAAAGTCTAATAGGCATGGTTTCTACCCTTTTTTGCATAAAAGTAAATCCCCTCCCCTTTTCACTAAAATCCCAAGTTTATACCAATTATTACAGACCAGAAAAATAAGACAGAAATAAAAATACATCAGAAATTACAACTACATCCGAGCAACCTAATTCAGACTTAGTATCTAACAATATGAGATTGAACCACTTCCGAGATCCAGATTTCCAAAGTATTCTCTTATCTAGGGTGTTTCAGAGATCCAAGGAGTTTCAAGAACTCCATGCAGCACTTACACCCAAGATATTAATTAGAAAGAGTTATAGTGCAGTGCAGAAGGGCCAGCCCTCAAGTGTCCAAGTTCAGAGGGAGCTCGGGGGGTCCCAATGCAAGGCTCACAAGAGAGGGGCAGAACTTAGTTTCTAAGAATGAGTGTAAGTGCAAGAGGGGGGTTCGGGAGTGCCATGGAAGGTTGGTGGTTATGCCTAGCCATAGGATAGGCTGGCACACCCTTGACCAGGCCTATCCAGCCAACAAAAAAGATCACAGACCTATTGAAGGTCAGACTATGGTCTGGACAGTGATTAGGACACCGCCAGACCAAAGTCTCAGGCTCAGAATACACATAAAGGGAAAGGGGAATGGGAATTGAAAGAGTTTATGACTCAGGGAGTCCGGTCCATATACATGAACAACAATATCAAGTGTTGTCATGTTTTCTGAAGCATAACTCAACATACAAAGGGTTTAGGGATGGGAGATTCATATAGGAGAAGGAATAAACAAACTTGCAAAAAACAGTAAAATAAAAAAAGAGAAGACTGAAGCATAAACACATAAGAGAGAGGCAAAATTTAAACAAGAAGAGACATACCAGTTGCAGAAAAGTAAGCAGGAAGAAAAGCAGAATACTTGCAGCCAAAGCACAATCAGAGAAGAGGACTCTAGCTTATGAGGTCAGAGAAAAACTCGAATGCTTTTAAGAAAAACTAAGAGTATTTGCGAAAAGAAGTAGTGACTTATGCTGTGTGTGTTTGTGATATGCAATGTGTTAGTGAGTTTCATGCAAAAGAGAATGGGGGGTACTTATAGTACTGAAGATGAGTAAATAATAAGGTGACAAGTATAACTTTAACACAAATATGGGCATGATCACAATCAGAATCAATTAACACAAGACTTCCCTTTAATCAAGGGATTATTATTCAAACGGATACTAATAGGATAAAAAATAAGGAAAGAAAATCAGTCTGTAAGCAGAATGGTTGTTGCCATAAAATGAGCAGTAAAATAATACAATAGGTATTTAAGTCCAAGTACATGATTGTACTTATTTTTGGAAAGGGTTTAGTAAGGCCAAACCAAGAAAGAGAATCAATTAACCCTTAACAAGCGAGTAAGAGGGAAAAGTTTTGAAATCAGTTATGAGTTTGAAAATCAATCACAGAAGGGACTCAGTATATAAAGGAATGCACAAGTAATAGACATGTGAGACCAAGTTATGGCAAAAGAAACAACATACAGTAGTAGCATAGAGCAAGCATTCGAAGCATGATAGTCAGGTTTCAGTGGTTTAGTAATAGAGAAAAGGATCAGAGGCATGCAAAGAGTCAAGTGAAAATCATAGTCGAGTTTGACAGGTAGCAAGAACTCAGAACCAAAAGAGTCATATAAAGAAAAAGAGAGTTGAAGTAAAGGAATCACATTGAGCAATTTCAACAGATGAAGAACTTCAGGAACTCAAATAGACCCCCAAAGAACTAGGGTTTTTAAAATCAGTCAGGTTTAGAGGCGATAAACAAGTGAAACAAGCAAACAAATTCAGAATCTCGCATAAACCCCAAAAATTAGGGTTTTCAACATGCTAACTCAGATAGAAAAACAAGGTAAACGAATGTTAACAATCAAACTAAGAAACTCAAACAAAATCTCAAGAATTAGGGTTTTAAACATGCTAACTCAGATAGAAAACAATACAAGCAAAACACAGTAAAACATGTCGAGAATCAGAGAAGAGGTTCGAAATACCTTAAAATAAAACCCTAATTAAAGAATAAAGAGTTTTGAAAGCAAAAAATTAAAGAGACTTTGAGAAAGATGCTTAGAAAGTTCAAACATATATAGATCCGGGGCAGATCTGAAATAAAATCGAAGGAACCTTAGAGATTAGGATTTCGTAAGAAACCCAGGCGATGAGAAAGGCTTTGAAAACCATCGATCTAAGCTAGAAAGTCGAAGATCGAACTCGAATAGCCATGGCTGGCCTGGACAAAGGTTGAAGACGACCGGAGAACCGTCATCAAGCAAAGGCTTGGTCGAAACCCTTTCAGGATCTGGTCATAAGACCTCAAAGACGAGCACGTAGAGGCCATGAGATGCTGGTACAGGTCTCCGATGAGCTTGGGAAGCCATGTATTAGGGTTTCAGTGAGAGACGACAGCTAGGGTTTGAGGTGGGTTGAGAGAAAGAAGGGATTCAAAGGCGGCGTCTCTGAAGGAATGGGGTAGGTTTAGGGGTCGTTTGAAATTAAAAAGGAAAGAATCAATGGTGGCCGTTGATCTAAGTGATCAACGACCGAGATTGAACGGGGTTATGGGCTGGGTCGGTTGAGTAGGTGCTGGGTTGGGTTAAAAGTAATTGGTCTGGGTAGTTTGGGCTCGAATTTGGGGCTGAGTTGGGTTAATTAGGGGTGTCAAATTGGCTGAAACTGAAATACAATTGAGGCCAGATTGTAAATAGCCACTTTTCCCATTTTGTTTTATAAAAAAATAGCAATAACGATTTTAAGAACAAATTAAAAGTATGGGGTAAAAAAATATCATATAAATATTAATTAAAAAATGCTGGGGTTACTTTTATAATTATAAGATGCTATCAATTACAAAATAGGCTATAATTGCAATTATATGCAATTTAGCTTTTAAAAATGCCGAACGAATTTGTAAAAATGCCGAAAGAATTTGTATAAATGTGCAAAAATCACCTTAATTGTATTTTAGTGTAAATATGAGGATAAAATAAGTTATTAACCAAAAATAATAATTTTGGGAACAATTATTGGATTTATGGTATTAAAATAGGCAATAATTTGGTTTTAAAAATACCAAAACTCTTGGGTATGCTGATATATGCACATATATGCTATTTTAGAAATATTTTGGGTATAAAATTACCTAGAGAAAAATTAGGTATCAACAGCTACCCCTCTTTACCCGAGGAGGATGAAAGAGTTGTCGGGTAAAGATATGATGACCAATTTTGACCGGAAGTGGCGATTTGAAAGGAGTTTTGACTGAGCTCTGGTCTCTGAGCTGCCTACATATCCTTGGTCTTACATGAATCAGGCCATATGTAGTTCAGGAACCATTGACGGAATATGCCGATGGAGATTTGAAACGGACGAACGCGATGTTTAGATTGAGAGAGGTTTCTGAAAATCGATAGGCTGTGGGAACCGGAGCGAGATTGCTCCTGATGAGACGACCATTGCTAGCCGGTTTACCTGCAAATGAGCAATAGGAACATATATTGTGCATAAATTTAAACGTGAGGCAAATTCCCATTGGACCATGAATGCTGTCTTTGGACGGTTAGGATGACGTCCTTGGACCATGACGTCCCGGGCTACGAAGAGCGTAAATAAAAATTTGTAGGCCATGAAATGATGTTCTCGCGCCATGTAGATGATGCCTCCGAACTATGATGCCTTTGAATAATGATATGCAAAAGATAAAATAGGGTCCTCAGGCCATGGCATGGCGTTCTCGGGCTATGCAAATGGTGCCTCCGAACAATGATGCCTTTGGACAATTTGGCGATCTTTCAGCCCATGGAATGCAAAAGGTGGCGATCTTTTAGCCCATGAAATATAGGATTTGGTGATATTTCAGCCGATGCAAGACGTAAATAAAAGATGGCGATATTTCAGCCATGCGAGAGAGATAAGGTGGCGATCTTTCAGCCGATGCAAGAAAATAAAGTGGCGATATTTCAGCCATGTAGGATGGAGACAGAGCTTAGTCTCGAAAGGCAGAAAGGTAGCCTTATGCAATGCAAGAAATGTAGATGGAGGTAGAGCTTAACCTCGGAAGGCAGAAAGATAGCCTTATGCAAAATGTAGATGGAGACAGAGCTTAGTCTCGAAAGGCGGAAAAGTAGCCTTATGCAGATGATGATGGAGGTAGAGCTTAACCTCGGAAGGTAGAAAAGTAGCCTTATAAAAAATGCAGATGAAGACAGGGCTTAGTCTCGAAAGGCAGATAAGGTAGCCTTATGCAATGCAAGGAAATGCAAGATGGAGACAATGCTTAGTCTCGGAAGGCAGAAAGGTAGCCTTATGCAATGCAGAGAAATGCAGGATGGAGACAATGCTTAGTCTCGGAAGGTAGAAGGGTAGACTTATGCAAATGATGAGAAATGCAGGATGGAGACAATGCTTAGTCTCGGAAGGCAGAAAGATAGCCTTATGCAAATGATGATGGAGGTAGAGCTTAACCTCGAAAGGCAGAAAAGTAGCCTTATGCAATGCAAAGATATGCAGATGGAGGTAGAGCTTAACCTCGGAAGGCAGAAAAGTAGCCTTATGCAGTGCAAGAATGTAAAAGGACGATTAGTAGTAAGATCTCTTAGCTGATAGCCGATTATGACAATATGACTGCTGGGGAGATTGTGTACGGATAGAAATTGCGAGCACGTGATGGTTCTGAGAAGTTGCATTCTTGGGAAAGTGTGAGTGCATAAATATATCTAATGATATTGCGAATTGAGTGCCTGCATCCAAAGAAAAATCGTGAGTTCTGTAAGGGGAAAAGGTTAGTTCGTCTTCCCTGGGCTATTGACGTTGTGTGTCATTGGGGTAGCGTCGCTAAACAACAACAATCTAGATAATAGTTATGCTTGATTTAGTAAATATAACGTAAGTATATAATCGAAAATAGTTTTCTTTAGATGAACCAATGACTGCGACGTGGTTCAAGACATTTCAACCTCTTTCGCTCCAGAATTTTGAGGGCCCTCCTCAAAATTCTGCCCCAGTTTGCTGAGCGGACATTTCTGACGGCTGTGCTGAATGACTAGAAAAATCGTCTTCGGAATTTTGAGGGTCCTCTTCAAAATTCTGCCCCAGTTCCAATAGCGGGAAAAATGGATTTTTATTAAATTGTGACCGAACCCATAGGGCTGCCTACGTATCCCCTCTTAAATGGGAATCAGGTCAGGCGTAGTTCAAATTACATCATAAATGGAATCATAAGTGGTTACACATAGTATCATTTCACTGCATCTGAATTGATTGGCTTCGGCCAGACTTCTCCATCCATCTCTACAAGAATAAGGGCTCCTCCAGTTAGAACCCGATGAACCATGTACGGACCCTGCCAATTGGGAGAGAACTTCCCCTTGGCTTCATCTTGATATGGGAATATTTTCTTCAACACCAGCTGCCCCGATGTAAACTTCCTTGGCTTAACTCTTTTGTTTAAGGCTCTGGACATTCTGTTTTGATACAACTGACCGTGACAAACTGTATTTATCCTTTTCCCATATATAAGGGCTAACTGCTCGTAGAATCCTTTTACCCATTCTGCATCATCCAACTCTGCTTCTTGTATGATCCTTAAGGAGGGAATTTCTACCTCAGCGGGGATGACCGCCTCTGTACCATAAACCAGCATGTAGGGAGTTGCTCCGGTCGATGTGCGGACTATGGTGCGGTATCCCAATAAGGCGAATGATAACTTCTCATGCCATTGTTTGTGCCTTTCGACCATCTTCCTTAGTATCTACTTGATATTCTTGTTGGCTGCCTCCACAGCTCCATTCATCTGAGGCGTGTAGGCTGTAGAGTTCTTGTGTTTAATCTTGAATGTTTCACACATTGCTTTCATCAAGTCGCTGTTGAGATTGGAACCATTATCGGTGATGATTGATTCCGGAATTCCGAACCGACAAACAATGCGGTCGCGGACGAAATCCGCCACAACCTTCTTAGTGACCGCCTTGTATGATGCTGCTTCGACCCATTTGGTAAAATAATCGATTGCCACTAAGATGAACCTATGCCCATTTGATGCGGCAAGCTCGATAGGTCCGATAACATCCATTCCCCAAGCGGCGAATGGCCATGGTGAGCATGTTGCAGTAAGCTCGTTTGGAGGCACCTTTATCATATCTGTATGTATCTGACAGCGATGACATTTACGAACATACTGGATACAGTCTGTTTCCATAGTCATCCAAAAATACCCTGCTCGGAGTATCTTCTTTGCTAAGACAAAACCATTCATGTGCGGCCCGCAGATCCCTACATGCACTTCGTCTAATAGCCTGGATGCTTCTTTTGCTTCGACATACCTTAGTAAACCCAAATCGGGAGTCCTCCTGTACAGAATTCCTCCACTGTGAAAGAAGTTGCTGGATAACCTACGAAGTGTGCGCTTCTGAGTAGCATTGGCAAGTTCTGGATATTCCCCTGTTGTCAAGTACTCCTTGATGTCATGGAACCATGGTTTTCCATCCGCTTCTTCCTCAACGTGGGCGCAATAAGCTGGCTGATCATGAATCTTTACTGGGATGGGATCAATGAAATTTGTATCTGGATGCTGGATCATGGACGATAAAGTAGCTAATGCATTAGCAAACTCGTTCTGGACTCTGGGGACGTGCTGAAATTCTGTCTTTGTGAACCATTTCCTCAACTCCTATATCTGACGCAAGTAGGGAAGTATCTTAGAGTTCTTGGTAGCCCACTCTTCTCAAACTTGATGTATGAGCAGGTCTGAGTCCCCGATCACTAGCAACTCCTGAGCGTTCATGTCAATGGCCATTTTGATCCCCAAGATGCAGGCTTCATATTCGGCCATATTATTGGTGCAAGGGAACCTGAGCTTGGCGGATACCGGGTAGTGCTGGCCGGTTTCTGATACTAGGACTGCTCCTATGCCAACTCCTTTTAAATTCGCAGCTTCGTCGAAAAGCAACCTCCAACCGTCATAGGATTCTACAATATCTTCTCCTATGAAAGATACCTCTTCATCGGGAAAATACATTTTTCGGGGCTCGTATTCTCCGTCCACGGGATTCTCGGTGAGATGATCCGCCAAGGCTTGCCCTTTGATTGCTTTCTGGGTCATGTAAACAATGTCGAATTCACTTAGCAGGATTTGCCACTTGGCGAGCTTGCCAGTGGGCATGGGTGTCTGGAAGATATACTTCAGAGGATCCATTCTAGATATGAGATAAGTAGTGTAAGCACAGAAGTAATGCCTCAACTTCTGCGCGACCCAAGTCAGAGCACAATAAGTGCATTCTAAAAAAGAATACCAGGCCTCGTACGGTGTGAACTTCTTACTAAGATAGTAGATGGCTTGCTCCTTTCTCCCTGTTTCATCATGTTGTCCCAGAACACAACCGAATGCTCCATCCAATACCGTAAGGTAAAACAATAGGGGTCTTCCTGGCTCAGGCGGAACCAAGACTGGTGGCGTTGATAGGTATTCCTTGATTCTATCAAAGGCTTTCTGGCAATCATCAGTCCACTTGGTAGCAATATCCTTTTTCAACATTTTAAAGATAGGTTCACAAATGATAGTGGACTGAGCTATGAACCGGCTGATATAGTTGAGTCTCCCCAGGAAACTCATCACGTCCTTCTTGTTCTTTGGCGGCGACAATTCTTGGATAGCTTTGACCTTTGATAGATCCAATTCTATTCCTCGACGACTCATGATGAAACCCAATAATTTTCCAGCAGGAACCCCGAATGCACACTTGGCGGGATTCAGTTTCAGATTGTACCTCCTCAGTCTGTTGAAGAACTTTCTTAGGTCTTCCATGTGATCCCTGGCTTTCTTGGATTTGATGATGACATCATCCACATATACCTCGATCTCCTTGTGTATCATGTCATGAAAGATGGTAGTCATGGCTCTCATGTAGGTGGCACCAACATTCTTCAAACCGAATGGCATCATTTTGTAACAGTACATTCCCCATGGCGTGATGAAAGCCGTTTTCTCTGCATCTTCCTCGTCCATCCATATCTGATGATACCCAGCGAAACAATCAACAAAAGACTATAACTCATGCTTAGCGCAGTTGTTGATAATAATGTGTATGTTAGGCAAGGGGAAGTCGTCTTTGGGACTGGCCCGATTAAGATCCCGGTAGTCAACACAAATTCTAACTTTCCCATCCTTTTTTGGCACTGGCACGATGTTGGCTAACCATGCCGGATACTCTACTACCCTGAGAACCTTGGCTTTGACTTGCTTGGTAACCTCTTCTTTGATTTTCAAACTCATGTCGGGTTTGAACTTCCTGAGCTTCTGCTTTACCGGCGGACATGTTGGATCTGTTGGCAGTTTGTGAGCTATAATGGATGTGCTGAGACCAGTCATATTATTATATGACCAGGCGAATATGTCTTCACATTCCTTTAGGAACTCCGTGTACTCTTTCTTTTCTGATGGTGACAGGCGAACACTGATGCACATTTTTTTGACATTTTCTGTATCTCCCAGATTAACGTCCTCAGTTTCGTCCAAGTTAGACTTAGGCCTATTTTCAAAATTCACAACCCCTTTGGCGACCTCTTCTGGTATATCATCCTCTTTTGAATCCGTATCCGTTTGTTGCATTGTCTCGTTGCAAGCCACAATCGTTGGTTCATCGTCAAGGCAAGTAAGAGTAATGCTGTGTAAATTAAAGTGAATGATAGAAAAAATAATAAGAGAGATATATATAATAAACTGAAATGCTTTGATTAAATTCATAATTATTTTGAATATTAGAGCTCTTTTCAAAATTAAAAGACAATGCGGAAATAAAATCAGATAGTGAGAAGTAAAAATGTGATGCATGGGGGTTTTTGTTTAGCCTTGCTACCCCAAAGCTTTCCGGGCCCTGGTGGTTCTGATTGACCAATTGCTGAGGCGTTCTCCTCGGTTCACAGCTTGTATAGAAGGGCCTTCCTCCCCTTCCTCCTCGAAAATAACACAGCAGTCCATATCATCATCCTCTAGGAACAGATTCTTCACGGCTGCCAATGCTTCATCTTCCTCCGACCCGTATATAGTATTTGCCGGCTGGAAAGTCTGCTCCAGGTGAGGTATTGGATGCTCCAGTGGGTAGTAGGGACCGCACCATGGTGGCGACCAGTGATTGAACTCCTCCCAAGTGTACTCATACCCCAAACCAAATGTAGTACCATGTTTCTTCAGCTTGATGGGTTTGGCGATTCCTTGGAGGTTTTTGCCGAGTCCCTTTCCAGGTTCGTATCCACACCAATTCAGGATACTTTCAATCTTGTTATCCCACCATTTATCTACAGCGTTGACTCTTTCAATGTGGTGGTATGTTTCTCCGCCTATTCTCCTTCTGCCTCCAATCATCGGTTTTTGCTACCATCGCCATGAATAATCACCTCTTGGTGATTCCATTCGAACTTCACTACTTGATGCAGGGTCGATGCTACAGCTTCAGCGACGTGGATCCATGGTTGTCCCAATAGCAAATTGTAGGATGCTAGGACATCTATCACTTGAAAGTCAACGTCGAACCAGGTTGGCCCCATTTGCAAGCATAGGTTGATCTCTCCGATAGTAGACATTTGTGAACCATCGAAGGCTTTGACATTGATGGCCCCATCTTTGATCTCGTGCAGGATCTTTCCCAATGTTCTGAGAGTTATCAACGAACAGATGTTGAGGCTGGAGCCTCCATCGATCAAGACTCTAGTGATGAAGTAATCCTCGCATTGCACGGTAATGTGCAGGTCCATGTTGTGACTCAGTCCTTCCGGCGGCAGCTCATCTTTGTGGCTTTCCAGTATTTGTCCTACCATATTTGCCATTTTGCCTCCAGTTATGTTGCTGAGCACATAAGCTTCGCTCAATATCTTCATCAAGGCATTTTTGTGTGCGTCGTAGCTCTGTAGAAGAGCTAGGATGGAGATTTGCGCTAGTGTTTTGTTCAACTGCTCAACGACCGAATACTCCTTAGCTTGTATTTTCCTCCAAAGATCATCGGGCCCAGTTTCAATAGTACGTCCAGAGGCTTGCTTACTGGACTTGGCTAGGTGCTCTGGAGTGTAAATCCTGCCTGTTCTGGTCATACCCTTTGCAGCAATTGCTTCTCCCGTCTTGGTCTTCCCTTTCCTCCTTGCTTCAACTGTGTAATCCCATGGTATGGAATTTGAGTGGAACGATGTTATGTCTGACATTGCTACAGGAATAGGTACCCTTGGTGGTAACACAACAACTTCGAAAGGTGCCGGTGCCTTCGGGACTCCAAACTCAACTTTAATTGGTCCGGGCGCCTTGGCAGAAGAAGGTGCTTCAAATTCGAGAGGTATAGACATATTTACTTCATCGCCTGGGGAAGGCTAATTCTGCACAACAATTGGGTTAAGCGTGACCGCCGGTTTCTTTGGATCATCACCCTCAGCAATCAATCTTATCGACCCCTTGGGGTCCCAGTCATCTTCGATCTCGATCATGTGAATGTCTCTACCTTTGTGATCAGGCAGAGGGTTGTTGCGGACATTAAGAGCAGGATCCTTTGCTACGATAACCTTATTGTCGATCACAGTTTGAATCTTGTCCTTCAATGAGTGGAACTCGTCAATGGTATGTCCTTTTATGCCGGAGTGGTACGCACAGGTCTTATTAGGGTTGACCCACTGGGAAGGATTTTCTAAAGTTATGGAAGGGATAGGGGAGACGTAACCAGCAGCTTTAAGTTTCTCATACAACTAGTCAATTGGCTCAGCGATGGCTGTATATTGTCTGGGAGGTCTACGGTCAAAATTTGGTCTGGGTCTTGGGAAATTTTGGTGAGTGGGAGGTGATTGGTAGTGAGAGGGTTGGGAATTATAAGCTTGGTAAACAGGTGCAGGTTGAGAGTATCTGGGTGAAGTGGGTTGATATGTGGGAGGTGGAGATGATTGGTAAACGGGTGGTGGATTTTGGTAAGAGGGTGCGGGTGCTTGGTAATTCGGGATAGGCTGATATGTAAGTGGAGGTGACGGGTAAGTGTGGTATTTTAGTGGTGATTTAGCTCCCTGTGCGACCATCACGACATTGACATCCTTCTTCTTGGACGTTCCACCAGACTGTAAAGCCTTGTTGGTGGCCTGCAATGCTTCAAGATTAGTAACCATACCATTCTTAATGCCTTCCTCAATTCTTTCTCCCAACTTGATGGTATTAGAGAATTTCTGGCCCTCGATCAGCATCAACCTCTCATAATATTACGGATCCTGAGTCCGGACGAAGAATATGTTCATCTATTCCTCTTCTAAGGCCGGCCTGACCTTAGCAGCCTCTGATCTCCAACGAGTAGCATACTCACGGAATGTCTCGGTATGATTCTTCTTCAAATTCTGGATGTAGAATACATCCAGTGCATTCTCTGTATTGAATCGGAACCTGTTCATGAAATCTGATGTCATACCTACCAAGCTTGTCCATTTCTTGGGGTCCTGACTGATGTACCAGAATAAAGCATCCCCCTTCAGACTTCTCATGAAGAGTTTTATACGGATTTTCTCATCCTTTCCGACTCCAACCAGCTTATCACAATATGTCCTCAAATGGACTCTGGGATCTCCCATTCCATCGAACATTTCGAACTTGGGAGGTTTGTACCCCTCCGGAAGTTCAACATCTGGCTGAATGTAGAGGTCCTCATAATTAAACCCCTCTATACCTCTATTGCCTTCCACGCCTTGGACTTGGCTGGTCAACTTCTTGAGTTCTGCTGCCAAGTTTCTGATAAGAGAGTCCTTGTCATCAAACTCAGGTGCACTTGAGATTGGTTGAGTGTAGTGGGGTACAATATCTACGTAGATGGGAGTGTTGGGGAGGTGGTCGTTTGTGGTGTTCCGTAGTTCAGGAATGAGTAGTGGAGTGTTGTTTGGAGTGTGGCATGTGTTGTAGTGTTGAGAATGAGTGGGTTGCATCTGTGGTTGTGGGGTGTTCTGTGGAGGTGCGAGATTTTGAGCATTTGGAAAGTTGACATCAGGAGCGGTGAGAGAGAATGATAAATTTGCCAAGTTCCAAATTTGATCCAGTTCTTCTCGGAACTTCAATAATTTCTGCTCAAGTTGGGCAGCAGTTTCCTTAGTAACCGGGGTATCCTGGGGAATCTCAATTCTTTCAATTTCATTTCTGGCGCTTGAATCTCCCATCCTGTCTTTGTTCTTGTTCCGGATAGGACTTGGAGGAGGAGGAGGTGGAGGGCCCTTGGATCTCGTACTATATGATAATGGTCCTAGAATGCACGAACTAACCTTTGGGGAGGGGAATAAAAATAAAAGAAAAACAAAAAAGGTAACAAGTTAGCGCGAATTATGAGGAAAAATGTTACAGTATTTAAACACATTGTGCAAGAATATAAATTGCGTCCTAATTTGGGTGCCTCGTTGTGCCCGAGGTAGGCCTAGCGACAAGTTAATTTGGATAACTTATAATGCCAAATGCCTCATTTTATTGACAAAAATAAGATGAATCCCAAAATGACACTAAAATAGCGGAAAGTAAAAATGTCACTAACGACCATTGGCCTTATTACATTAAAAGCGAAAAGAAAGACTCCTAACTACTTGGTCCCAGAAGGACCTTCTTCAGGTTGAATGTTCTCATTGATCAAGTCCTCCAGCTTGCGCAGATTTTCAAGTAAAAATGCTATCGCCAGATGTTCTCCTTTGCCTTCCTCAGTATTTTGACAGTCGATGACTCTTTTCCTCACTTTCCCTTCCAATTCCAGCAAGCTGTACTCCAGGTATTCTAGCTTCTCACTAGCCTTGGTGACTCTCTCTTTCCATTCATTGATTTGGTTGCTCGATGGGAGGTTTCTCCACCAAGTCTGCAAGAGTGAAGGTATGTTTACCATACCGAAGTCAGGAACTTTGTCATTCATTTTCTGCAAAACAAAAGGGTTAAGACCTCACCCCCACCAGAGTCGACTATTTAATACCAATAATCAGCATAAAAAGCATTTAGTTCTCCAAATAAATGCACAGAACATGTAGGTGTCTGTTTGGGTTTCAGGGAAACCCGATGGACTTTGGACAAGGTTATCTTAATGAATCATTATGCGGACAACATAACTGACTCGACTAGGTTTGACCATGATGCATGTACAATTGAACAGAGTAAGGTTTCTATTGGGGTATTAGACAGGTACCCTTGAGCGGACAACTCAAGATGGAAAGGCACGGAACCGTCGACTGCACCGCTGATCGACCGGTTTTACTGCAAATATGCCTTTGCCGAATTTAAAGGGTGATAATATTGGAAGAGCGCAACCACTCATTATAAGCGTTGCTATGGTATCAGTTTGGCACGAGTGGAATATGATGTTGAAGATTCAATTTACAAGAATGACACAAATTGACATGTATTTCCACGTTCATAAGATAATAATTACAATAATTGCAGTAATTACAACAGTATTGAAATAAAACAGTAAAGGAAAGCAGTTAAAGGAAAGAAAAGACATGAAGAGCCAAGTCAGTTTCGTAGTGATAGAATAAAAGACAGTAAATAAAGCAATTAATGAGATAATAGAGTCACAAGCAGCATGCAGTGGTAAAAGCCTAAAGAATCCCCAGCAGAGTCGCCATGCTGTCGACACCCCCTTTTTCTATACGTGGGTCGAAATTGGGTATACGACATTGGGAGGACAACTCTATTCCCTTTCGAGAATTGGGTTTTGGAATTTTGAAGAGTCGTCACCTCATGATTATAGTGCATTAGGACACTTTTAAGAAAAGAATTGAGATGAAGAACCATAGTTTGGGTAAGGGCTAGAAATTATCTCGAGGGGAAGGTGTTAGGCACCCCTCAAGATCCACTAGTGTGGTTCCCGACCATGCTACAATTGTGACTTTAAGCAGACAAGTAGAAAAGAAAAGGATTTTTCACATAGTTTTGCAAACAAGTTTAAGAGTTGAAGAAGTAGAGAGTTTAGAAAATTAGTTTACAAGAAAACTTAAAAAAATTAACAAGTAAAAGGGAAAGGGGTCCTAGGTTTACCGATAATATGGATCACATCAATGCAATATCCAGCAATCACTCCTCAGAAGAGGGGTCGCACGTGATATTAGCGCACCGGTCATCATATCCATATTCTACCCTTCCCACCCTGTTAAGGTATTAAAGCGCGGAAAGTTTCGTTACTTATTGCATGCTAGTATCCGTCCCATTCCTATCAGTCCCGGAGGCATTTAGGACTACTAATCCTAAATGGAAAGGGATTTGGGGCCTTTTGAGAATTTCAAAGGACAAAATACTAAGACGTCAATCAAAACACATAATACAAGTGACAGTGGAGGCAGATAAGCAAGTAAGGCTCAAGTAAACCTCCTTAAATCAGATAAGCCATAGAGTTTAGCATGTCTTGCATGTACTGGTTTGGTCTTTAAAAATTAAAGCGATAAGCGGACTGATTCAACACATACTTTTAGACAGGAAGTCCGCATTAGGCTCACTCGAATGTAGTTGTCAAAGACTGAGCCACTTTAATTAGTCAACTTTACCTTAAGTGTGGGACAAAGCTACTGATTGTAAAGGAGTTGCAGAATAAGATAAGTTTCAGAAAAAATTGCAGATTTAATACAAAGAAAATGGTTTAAAACGAGTTTCAGAAAACATACTTGTTTAAGAAAAAGAGTTGTCGAGTTTTAACAAAAGAACTGAATTGCAGACTGGTTCAAAAGGTTTATCAGATAAATATAATGAAGTGAATACAAATTGATTTGAAAAAATATTTGTCAAATTATCAAGAAAGTAGTAAGTTTTCAGAAAATATGCACTGATTTGAGAATATTTATCAAGAAGGAAAAAGATGCACTGATTTGGTTGCAAGAAAAGTTTTAAAGGGTTCAGAAAACATGCAGAAAGTCGCTTGTTTTAGACAAAAGGGTCAGTATTGTTTTAGACGAGTGAAACAATTCTGATTTGAAGTTCTTTGAGGCATGATCTCTACGAGTTACTAATTTTAATACCTTTCAAACGTTAACAGCCTTATAAACATGATATCTATATGCTGATTTATCATTAAACCTGACAGTTTGCCTAATGTCATTATAAATACAGATCCCTATAGGCATGGTATCTATATGCATAGTTGCAGAAATCAGAAAGTTAGATCCTATAGGCATGGTTTCTACTTGTGAGATTTCATAGATTAACAATAAAAGTCCTATAGGCATGGTTTCTACCCTTTTGTGCATAAAAGTAAATCCCCTCCCCTTTTCACTAAAATCCCAAGTTTAAACAAATTATTACAGACCAGAAAAATAAGAGAAGTAAAAATACATCAGAAATTACAACTACATCCGAGCAGCCTAATTCAGACTTAGTATCTAACAATATGAGATTGAACCACATTCGAGATCCAGATTTCCAAAGTCTTCTCTTATCTAGGGTGTTTCAGAGATCCAAGGAGTTTCAAGAACTCCAGGCAGCGCTTACACCCAAGATATTAATTAGAAAGTGTTATAGTGCAGTATGGAAGGGCTAGCCCTCAGGTGTCCAAGTTCAGAGGGAGCTCAGGGGGTCCCAAGGCAAGGCTCACAAGAGAGGGGCATAACATAGTTTGTAAGAATGAGTGTAAGTGCAAGAGGGGGTTAGGGAGTGCCATAGCAGGCTGGTGGTCATGCCTAGCCATAGGATAGGCTGGCACACCCCTGACCAGGCCTATTCAGGCAACAAAGAAGAGCACAGACCTATTGAAGGTCAGACTATGGTCTGGACAGTGATTAGGACACTGCCAGACCAAAGTCTCAGGCTCAGAATACACATAAAGGGAAAGGGGAATGTGAATTGAAAGAGTTTAGGACTCAGGGAGTCCAGTCCATATACATGAACAACAATATCAAGTGTTGTCATGTTTTATGAACCATAACTGAACATATAAAGGGTTTAGGGATGGGGATTCATATAGGAGCATGAATAAACAAACTTGCAAAAAGCAGTAAAATAAACAAAGAGAAGACTAAAGCATAAACACATAAGAGAGAGGCAGAATTTAAACAAGAAGAGACATACCAGTTGCAGAAAAGTAAGCAGGAAGAAGAGCAAAATACTTGCAGCCAAAGCACAATCAGAGAAGAGGACTCTAGCTTATGAGTTCAGAGAAAAACTCGAATGCTTTTAAGAAAAACTAAGAGTATTTGCGAGAAGAAGTAGTGACTTATGCTGTATGTGTTCGTGATATGAAATGTGTTAGTGAGTGTCATGCAAAAGAGAATGGGGGGTACTTATAGTACTGAAGACGAGTAAAGAATAAGGTGACAAGTATAGCTTTAACACAAATATGGGAATGATCACAATCATAATCAATTAACACAAGACTTCCCTTTAATCAAGGGATTATTGTTCAAACAGATACTAACAGGATCAAAAATAAGGAAAGAAAATCAGTCTGTAAGCAGAATGGTTGTTGCCTTAAAAGGAGCAATAAAATCATACAATAGGTATTTAAGTCCAAGTACAGGATTGCACTTATTTTTGGAAAGGGTTTCGTAAGGCCAAACCAAGAAAGAGAATCAATTAACCCTTAACAGGCGAGTAAGGGGGAAAAGTTTTGAAATCAGTTATGAGTTTGAAAATCAATCACAGAAGGGACTCAATATATAAAGGAATGCACAAGTAATAGACATGTGAGGCCAAGCTATGGCAAAAGAAACAACATACAGTAGTAGCATAGAGCAAGCATTCGAAGCATGATAGTCAGGTTTAAGTGGTTTAGTAATAGAGAAAAGGATCAAAGGCATGCAAAGAGTTGAATGAAAATTATAGTCGAGTTTGACAGGTAGCAAGAACTCAGAACCAAAAGAGTCACATAAAGAAAAAGAGAGTTGAAGTAAAGGAATCACATTGAGCAATTTCAACAGACGAAGAACTTCAAGAACTCAAATAGATCCCCAAAGAACTAGGGTTTTCAAAATCAGTCAGATTTAGAGGCGATAAACAAGTGAAACAAGCAAACAAATTCAGAATCTCGAATAAACCCCAAAAATTAGGGTTTTCAACATGCTAACTCAGATAGAAAAACAAGGTAAACGAATGTTAACAAACAGACTAAGAAACTCAAACAAAATCTCAAGAACTAGGGTTTTAAACATGCTAACTCAGATAGAAAACAACACAAGCAAAACACAGTAAAACATGTCGAGAATCAGAGAAGAGGTTCGAAATACCTTAACATAAAACCCTAATTAAAAAATAAAGAGTTTTGAAAGAAAAAAATTAGAGAGACTTTGAGAAAGATGCTTAGAAAGTTCAAACATATATAGATCCGGGGTAGATCTGAAATAAAATCGAAGGAACCTTAGAGATTAGGATTTCGTAAGAAACCCATGCGATGAGAAAGGCTTTGAAAACCATCGATCTAAGCTGGAAAGTCGAAGATCGAACTCGAAGCCATGGCTGGCCTGGAAAAAGGTTGAAGACGACCGGAGAACTGTCATCAAGCAAAGGCTTGGTCAAAACCCCTTCATGATCTGGTCATAGGACCTCAAAGACGAGCACGTAGAGGCCATGAGAGGCCGGTACTGGTCTCCGATGTGCCTGGGAAGCCATGGATTAGGGTTTCAGTGAGAGGCGGCGACTAGGGTTTGAGGTGGGTTGAGAGAGAGTTGAGAGAAAGAAGGGATTCAAAGGCGGCGTCTATGAAGGAATGGGGTAGGTTTAGGGGTCGTTTGAAATTAAAAAGGAAAGAATCAATGGTGGCCGTTGATCTAAGTGATCAATGGCCGAGATTGAATCGGGTTATGGGCTGGGTCGGTTGAGTAGGTGCTGGGTCGGGTTAAAAGTAATTGGGCTGGGTAGTTTGGGCTCGAATTTGGGACTGAGTTGGGTTAATTAGGGGTGTCAAATTGGCTGAAATTGAAATACAATTGAGGCCAGATTGTAAATAGCCACTTTTCCCATTTTGTTTTATAAAAAATAGCAATAACGATTTTAAGAACAAATTAAAAGTACCAGGTAAACAAATATCAAATAAATATTAATTAAAAAATTCTGGGGTTAATTTTATAATTATAAGATGCTATCAATTACAAAATAGGCTATAATTGCAATTATATGCAATTTAGCTTTTAAAAATGCCAAACAAATTTGTAAAAATGTGCAAAAATCCCCTTAATTGTATTTTGGTGTAAATATGAGGATAAAACAAGTTATTCACCAAAAATAATAATTTTGGGAATAATTATTGGATTTATGGTATTAAAATAGGCAATACTTTGGTTTTAAAAATCATTAAAAATACCAAAACTCTTGGGTGTGCTGATATATGCATATATATGCTATTTTGGAAATATTTTGGGTATAAAATTACCTAGGGAAAAATTGGTTATCAGCAGAGAGCAGGGAATACATTCAAGTTTAGCAGTCAGGAGCCCGCCTGGAGAGCAGGGAATACATTTCAAGTTGAAGTCAGGAGCCCGCCTGGAAAGCAGGGAATACTTTCAAGTCAGCAATCAGGATCCCGCCTGGAGAACAATGGAGTACAATTTAAGTTTCAAGTTTTTAAATTCTTTGTTTTGTTTATTTTGAAGTTAGGAGCCAGCCTAGAGAGCAGGGGAATACATTTCAAGTTGAAGTCAGGAGCCCGCCTGGAAAGCAGGGAATACTTTCAAGTCAGCAATTAGGATCCCGCCTGGAGAACAAGGGAGTACAATTTAAGTTTCAAGTTTTCAAATTCTTTACTTTGTTTATTTTGAAGTCAGGAGCCCGCTTGGAGAATAAGGGAATACATTTCAAGTTGAAGTCAGGAGCCCGCCTGGAGAGCAGGGAATACTTTCAAATGTAGAAGTCGAGAGCCCGCCTGGAGAGCAGGTAATACTTTCAAGCGCAACAGTCAGGAGCCCGCCTGGAGAACAAGGGAGTACAGTTTAAATTTAGCTTTCAAATTCTTTGTTTTGTCTATTTTGAAGTCAGGAGCCCGCATGGAGAACAAGGGAGTACAATTCAAGTTTTAGCTTTCAAGTTCTTATCGATATTTGGTAATGTGATCTATTTTACACTTACATCTGTGTCCAGCCACCAAACTGGGGCAGAAAAGCTTTCCTCGTTTTGTCTATGTTGAAGTTAGGAGCCCGCGTGAAGATCAGGGAATACATTTCAAGTCAGCAGTCAGCAGCCCGACCGGATAGCATGGGAATACATTCACGTTTTGAAGTCAGGAGCCCGCCTGGATAGCATGGGAATACATATCAAGTTCAGCAGTCAGGCACCCACCTGAAGAAGGGGAAAACATCCTAGTTTACAATTCAAGGTGGCAACAAACGGATGTTTCCAAGAGAATGGAGGACAACAAGACAACAAGGAACATAAGAGCAAGCTTGAAGATATAGATAGGACTTTTGTAATCCATAGATCATAGTCTAGTCTAGCTTTTTGTTTTATTTTGACATGGTGTAATAAGGGGGGTTCAGTAAGCAGCAGCAACAACAGTGGAAGCCCAGCTTCATGGTAGTCCCAGCTACCAAACATTCCTGAACTACACTGATCTGATTCCTTTTTAGCCAAGGATATGTAGGCAACCTCAGAAGCATGGTACGGTCAAATCTTTCAAAAATGCTTCCCACAGAGTATTCAAACGGGCAAAAATCGCTCGTATCCGCTCACTTATCTTTGCACAAAAACTCTTCATGTTTCTGGGCAAAGAGGGGCAGCTATGAGCACGTGATTTTTGCCCTATATGCATTACTCAAACAAATTCAAAACAAAATCATTTCTTTCAGTGTTTGCAATTTTGTTGGATTTCGTGGCATTTTCTGTTAATTATTTGCAGTTGTCTGTGCACGTTTATGTTATTTAATTCATGAAAAATACAAAAATATATGTTGCATCTGCATTTAGGATTTAATTTTATATTTTTAGATTAATTAGCAAATTAGTTTGTTTTATAAAAAATGAAAATCACAAAAATAATTCATTTTTCATTTTACTTTTTAATTTTGAATTATATAATTTTTCTTTAAATTTAGGATTTAATTAGTTATTGTAAATACCATGATGAGTGATTAATCTAATTGGGTAGGATAATTTAGTTTAAAAATTATTATTAATTAATTTAAGATTTATTTTAATTTTGGAAAAAGAAAAAGAATTGTGGAATTGAAAAAATAAAAAGAAAGAAATAAGAAGACCTAAATCTGGGATCAAACCCAATCCAACCGTCCTAGCCCAAATGGAAACTACCCAATACCCGACCCAACCCATGCCTGACCCAATCCGGATCCCCCCCAAACGAAACGACGTCGTTTCTATAAGTATCAATCTGAGTCGTTGATCTCCCCTTGATCGAATGGCTCAGAACTGAAGCCCTGGGAGTATTTAAGTGTCCGAATCCTGTTCCCCCTCCCTCAGAACTCCTTCTGCTCAACACCCCCCACCAGAACACCCCGAAACCCTAGCTGAGCTGCCCCTAAATCCCCGGCCTCCGGTGGTGGCGCCACCTCCGTTCACCACCAAAATAACACCCCATGACCGCTAAGCCCCCCTCTTTCCAAATCCCTGATTGGTTTCCCTCGAATCATAGCCCAGCTCGTCAAATCTCGGATCCAAGACTCAGTCCCAGAACTTTAATCTCGCTCACTTTGCCCAGTTCAAGCTTCTGGGCCGATAATGGCTTGAAGTTTATGCCATGTCGACTTTTCTCCTAGAGAATGAATGAGTGACTGGCATGGACTTCGATTCATTTCGAAGCCCTTCAGCCTCATGTAAAACCCAAAACCAGCAATTCTATTCGAGAGATGCCGGCCTCCAATTAGTCAGTATGTATTTTTCTTCTTCTGTGTCGTTTTTCTTTCTTTTCAGAACTCGTTTGGATTAGGTCATTAGGAATAATTGGGGCCAATACTGTTAAGTCGTTTGTTCGTTTGGTTCATAAATTGTTGCTAGGTTAATTAAGTTTGTTTTCTGTTTTGCTAAAATCATTTGAGTTCTTTGGACTCAATCCTTTTCCTTCCTTGTTTCTTTCTCCTTTCTTTATTTTGAGCCCAGAACAACCTTGTTCATTTGAGCCTTACTGCTTGGTGATTAATGGCCTGAAGCTTGTGAACTTGGACTATAGTATTCAGGCCCATAGTTCAGATGGGGCTATGTTTTAAATTGACCCCTGCTTAGGGGGTAAATTGGGGAATATAGGTAGGGGAATCTTATATAACTGAACTAGGAATCTTCCTAGAAGCTGGGGTGGGGGCTATTTTAAAATTTTGAGATTTACACTAGGGATTTCTAAGCTAAAATGAAAATTTCAGAAGGTTTTAAGTGCAAATTTTGAACTCTTTGAGGCTGCCCTAGTAGCTTGCCTATAAAGGCATTGTTACTTAGAGCTCAAGTCAGATTTTAAGAGAAAAAATACAGAAAAATACAAACGACTGAGCTCTTTCTGCTTCATTGAACTTCTTCAGAAATCTTTGATTTGGTTCAATTTTTGAAATAATTTGGACTTATCTGAGTGTGGAATGGGTGGAATTTGGTCTTCAAAAGTTGGTTTTTTAAATTAGCCTTAGTACTGTTCGATTGGGAGTTGTTTTGGACTGCTTCATATTATTTTTGGTTGAACTGGGTTGTTTGGTATTGAATCCTGCCATATTGTTGCTGTTGTTTATTGCTTCTCACCTCTGTTTCTTTTTTGCAAATTCTAGGTACATGCTCTAAAACCTGTATAATGTGAATTGCTTGACTTGAAAGGTGAAATGGAAATGGAGGTGTTGAGCTTGGACTTAGTTTGTTATTCATTATTTGGTTCATCTCTTTCTATTTTCTTCCTTTGAATCTCTAGTCTCTGAATTTGAAGAAAGGGTTCTTATATTTAATAGGGGTTTGGTATCTTACTTGCTTTGACATTCATGTGATGTAAAGATTGAAGTTGGATTTTTAACATTATGCTAGATTTGGGTGTTGTAGGAGTCATGTAATACATTATGTCCACTTTCAACTTTTCCTTCTTGTCTTTTACTCATTAAAAGAATGAGTCCATATGCTTGTAAGTTCAAGTGTGGTGTTGAGTTTCTAATCGTGTATGCTGGTTTCTATTAGAATTCTAGTAATGCTGAAGAAAAACTGTTTGAGTTTGACTTGTTAGGTAATGGACAGTATGAGGGTCATGTAAGGAAAAATGAAAATTGTCAAGTTTGTTGTACGAATGAAGGCTTTGTTATCAACTCAATGGTGGTTGTGCATGAACATAATGTTTAGCTATCAGAGTGTTTAACTATGTTCATTTGCACTGAATAAATTGAAATTCGAAAGTAAAATTATTAGTTCAGTGATACATTTCGATTGGATTTTGCATTTGGTATCTATGCTAATGAATGAGTGTATAAATTTGAGCTTGAGTTAGCTCAGCAGAAGAAGCCATTCTTTGGGCTTGTTTTGTGCATCTGGAACCTTTGATGCCGTTTTGGGCTCACCCCGGGCCCAAGTTGGGAAGGAGTTGTAAGAACATGGATCACATATATGGTGTATCGTGAGGGATCTGTTTTGTTTCGTGGGTCAGGCTCCTTTGTTTGAAGTTTAAACTTTAGAAAAAAGGGCCTTTGAATTCCTTGAAGCTCTTTCTTTAATTGACTTTGATTCTTTTAAGAGTAGATTGGGGAGGTGTGCCATATTAAACAATATGAATAGTTTATGGCCCTCCAAAATTTAGTTTGAATTCCCTTTTAGAATTGAAATTGAGGTACCGTGCCAAATAAAATCTTAAACGCATGATCCTCGCTTAGTTAATATTTTAGTCCTTAGAAATCGAGGCATGCCATTTAGTCGAATTTCCATGGCCCTCGCAAAGTTGCAACGCCAAACTGTTTTAGGCGCGTTAGTTTAATAATATTATTTTCCTAAACTCGGGTGCATATTTCATGTGACTCAAATCCAAATCCTAAACGTTGAATAAGATGTGTTCCGGATTGCGGGTTCATTTCATGTGGCGCAATCCAAAGGCACATTTTAAATGACGTTCAATCTTCTTTAAAAATCAATTAAAAGCGGTTAAAAGGTTAAATTTGCACATAGGTTGAAAATGTTCTAAAATCAGATTATTAAGGCAAATATAACAGTTGAGCGACCGTGCTAGAACCACGAAATCCGGGAATGCCTAACACCTTCTCCCGGGTTAACAGAATTCTGTACTCGGATTTCTGGTTCGCGGACTGTAATACAGAGTCATTCTTTCCTCGATTCGGGATTTGAACCGGTGACTTGGGACATCATAAAATTATCCCAAGTGGCGACTCTGAATTTTTTTAAAAAATAAATCCCGTTTCGATTGTCCTTTAATTAGAAAAACTCCTTTATTTATACCCTTCCGGGGTGTAAGGTAAAAAGGAGGTGTGACACCTGTTATCCTTTATTTTCAATGAAATGCAATTTCCCTTTTCCATCATTCCTGATAGTTTTATTTTTGTTTTCTTTTCTTCTCTATACAGTTCTTTTTATGTTGGTTTCAATGACATAGCATGCATGAGTAATCTTCGGCCAAGTCCTGAAAGTCAATATAATTCTTAAATAATAATCCAAGAAATAGAGTGTGATGATGAATTAGAATATGATGAGGATGAGGCCTTTGAAGAAATTAGTAAGGAACTAAGTTATTTTGAAGAAAAACCCAAGCCTAATCTGAATGAAATGGAAGCAATCAATCTAGGGGATCCAGATAATGTCAGAGAAACTAAGATAAGTGTCCATCTTGAACTGCAAATTAGGGAAGAAATAATTAAAGCATTGCTGGAATATAAGGATATTTTCACATGGTCGTATGATGACATGTTAGGCTTGAGTACCGATTTGGTGGTCCACAAATTGCCAATTGATCCAACATTCCCTCCCGTTAAGTAGAAGTTGAGAAAGTTCAAAACTGACATGAGTGTGAAGATCAAAGAAGAAGTCACAAAGCAGCTTGATGCAAAGGTCATTCGGGTCACGCGCTATCCTACGTGGTTAGCCAATGTTGTGCCTGTGCCAAAGAAGGATGGTAAGACCAGACTGTGTGTTGATTACCGTGACCTCAACAAAGTAAGTCCAAAGGACAATTTCCCATTGCTAAATATCCACAATTTGATTGATAACTATGCCAAACATGAGATTGGGTCTTTTGTGGACTGCTATGCGGGGTATCATCAGATTTTGATGGATGAGGAAGATGCAGAAAATATGGTATTCATCACGCTGTGGGGAACATATTGCTACCGGGTCATGCCCTTTGGTTTGAAAAATGTCGGGGCAACTTACATGAGGGCAATGACTACCATATTCCATGACATGATATACAAGGAGATTGAGGCTTACGTGGATGATGTGATCATAAAGTCCAGGAAGCAGTCTGACCACGTCAAAGGTTTGAGAAAGTTTTTTCAGAGGCTTCGTAGGTACAATATTAAGCTCAACCCTGCAAATTGTGCATTTGGTGTTCCATCTAGGAAACTGTTGGGGTTTATAGTTAGTCGGCTGGGTTTATTGCTCTGCTCACGACAACTTGTGAGCCCATCTTTAAGCTGCTAAAGAAGGATGCTGCAGTCAAATGGACTGATGAGTGCCAAGAAGTATTTGATAAGATCAAAGAGTATTTGTCGAACCCACCTGTGTTGGTCCCACCGGAACTTGGAAGACCTTTGATTCTTTATTGACGGTATTGGATAACTCATTTGGTTGTGTGTTGGGTCAGCATGACATCACCAACAGGAAAGAGTAAGCCATCTATTATCTTATCAAAAATATCATATCTTATGAGGTTAGGTATACTCCCCTTGAGAGGACATGTTGCACCCTAACTTGGGTAGCATAGAAGTTGAAGCATTATTTGTCGTCTTACACCACTTACCTCGTTTCTCGCCTGGATCCTTCGAAGTATATCTTTTATAAGCCTATGCCCGCAAGGAGACTTGCGAAGTGGCATATTTTGCTCACAGAGTTTGACATCGTATATGTGACTTGGACGGCGATGAAAGCCCAAGCTTTGGCTGATCACTTGGCCGAGAACCCGGTGGATGAAGAATATGAACCTTTGAAGACCTACTTCCCTGATGAAGAGGTAATGCATATCGACGAGCTCGAGAAGGATGAAAAGCCCGGTTGGAAACTTTTCTTTAATGGGGCTGCTAACATGAAAGACATTGGAATAGGAGCTATACTCATTTCTGAAACAGGTCAACACTGCCCTGTCACAACTTAGCTTTATTTCTATTGCACCAACAACAAGGCCGAGTACAAAGCATGCTTGGGTTTAAGGTTAGCTGTGGACATGGGAGTCCAGGAAGTGCTGGTTTTGGGAGATTCAGATCTGCTAGTGCACCGGATCCAGGGAGAATAGGAGACCAAAGATTTGAAACTCATACCGTATAGACAATGTCTGCAGGATCTCTGTCAGCGGTTCAGATCAGTGGAGTTCATGCATATCCCTAGGATCCACAATGAGGTTGCTGACGCTTTGGATATGCTGGCGTCGATGTTACATCATCTAGATAAAGCTTATATTGACTCTTTGCATATTTAGGTCTGCGATCAGCATGCTTACTATAACATGGTGGAAGATGAACTTGACGGTGAACTTTGGTTCCACGATATCAGAAAATACATCAGGTTAGGGGTATATCCGGTACAAGCCACAGAGGATCAAAAGAGAACAATTTAACATTTGGCAAGTGGAATTTTCTTCAGTGGAATTTTGGATTGTTGAGATGCATAGATGCAAGACAAGCCACGACTATCATGACCGAGGTGCATTCCAGAGTCTGCGGGCTGCATATGAGTGGGTATGTTCTGGCAAAGAAGATTCTTCGAGCAGGTTATTATTGGCCATAGAGCGAGAGTGCATCAGTTTTGTGCGCAAGTGTCATCAATGCCAAGTACACAGAGATTTGATTCATTCTCCACCATCTGAATTGCACACAATGTCCGCACCATGGCCCTTTGTTGCTTGGAGTATGGATGTCATTGGACCGATTGAGCCAACATCATCCAATGGGAACAGGTTCATTCTGGTGGCGATTGACCACTTCACTAAGTGGGTTGAAGATAAAAATTTCAAATTTGTGACCAAGAAGGCAATGGTCGATTTTGTTCATTCAAACATCATTTGTCGGTTCAGAATGCCAAAGGTGATCATCACATATAATGGTGTCAATCTTAACATTCATCTGATGAAAGAAGTATGTCAACAGTTCAAGATTAAACATCGAAATTCCACCCCATACCGCCCCAAGGAGAATGGAGCAAGCGAGGCATCCAACAAGAATATAAAGAAGATACTTTGGAAAATGGTGCAAGGTTCCAGGCAATGGCATGAAAAGTTGCCCTTTGCGTTGTTGAGTTATTGCACTACTATTCGCACTTCAGTAGGTGCAACTCCTTATTTGTTGGTATATGGCACTGAAGTAGTGATACCCACGGAAATTGAAATCCATCCCTTCGGATTGTTGCTTAAACCAAAATTGATGATGATGAGTGGGTCCAAACCCATCTGGAGCAATTGAGTCTGATTGATGAGAAAATATTGGCAACAGTGTGTCATGGCCAGTTGTATTAAAAGAGAATGGCAAGAGAATATAACAAGAAGGTGCATTTGCGGAAATTTGAGGTGGGTCAACAAGTATTGAAACACATCCTTCCACACCAGGCTGAAGCGAAAGGCAAGTTCGCCCCAAATTGGCATGGGTCGTTCATTGTAACAAGAGTGTTGTCCAATGGTACCTTGTATTTAACAGATATAGAAGGCAAATGTGTAGACATGGCTATCAATTCTGACGTAGTCAAAAGATATTTTGTATGATTTCTTTGGTTTGTCTAATTGTTGTTTGTACTTGGTATATTTTGAAGATTGGAATGACGAAGGCATTTTATTCTGCTATCTAAATACTTTATCCTTTGTTACCCCTTTGAGCCTTATTTATTTTCTTTCATACCCCTCTTTTGGAATCAGTAACAAAATTCAGAAACACGAACGTAAAAGGTAAGTAAAGAAGAAAAGAGAAGAAGAGAAGAGAAAAGAGAAAGAAAAGAGAAGAAGAGAAGAGAAAAGAAAGAGAAGAGAAAAAAGAAGAAAAAGAAGAAAAGAAAAGAAAGGAAAAGAAAAAAAGAGAGAAAAGAGAGAAGAAAAGAAAAGAAAGGAAAAGAAGAAAAGAAAAGAAAGAAGAAAAGAAAAGGAGAGAAAGAAAAGAAAAGAGAAAAGTAACGACAACAAAGTAATTCCTATGTCATGAACTACATTCGACCTAATTCGTTTTAAGGATATATAGGCAGTCTCACGGTTCGGTCCCATCAAAATAAAAGTCTAAAAGTCCCCAAGCAAAGAAATTGGGGCAGAAAGTTGTGGTTGTTGTAAGAGATCTGATTCCAAAAGTTGTAATTTTGAACCCATTCAAGCTGTTTTTGAGCCTTTATGATATCCTTTCTTTCTAACCTTATACAAAAGCCCACATTACGGTAAAAAAAAATACCTTCCGATCGGTCTTCGAGAGATGCCAAGTCGAGCAAGTAGAGGTGTGATTCATATCAAGGGCAACACTCCGGTCTAAGAAGGAAAAATGAAAAATGAGAGAGTCTTATTGGTGAAAACCCTCACGGGCACCGTAAGGCGACGAAAAGCTGAGAGAAATTAAAAAATGAGAGTTTTATTGGTGAAAACCCTCACGGGCACTATAAGGCGATAGTGAGTTGAGAGATGAATAAACGAGAGAGGTTTGCTAGTGAAAACCCCTTCAGGGCACTGCAAGATGGATATGGTTGTTGATTTTGCAAAGGAATTGGGTTATAGAGATCCCCAGGCATAGAATGTGAAGACTGAAAGAGGATTGACTGAATGGACTAGGCTGATTAATCTGAAGTGCTTGTCATGATAATTGATGCCAGCAGCCTCACTCAGATAAGTCCCTTTCTCCTTTCTTCCTCAAACAGTTTTTTTGTTTCAATTCTCTTCTCTATTCATAACTCTCGAAGTCATTGCATTTCATTTCCTTTTGGGTTTATTCCCCTAAAGATTTTTCTATGTTAGACTTTCTAAGCAAAAGAAAGGGTTGCAAAGCTTATTACCAACTTCCAAATTGCACAAAGCAAAGTCCGGCCACAGCATGCCAAGAAACAGCATGATGGAAAGTAAGGCGTTAGCCGAGGTTCAAGTGATCAAGTGGTTTCGTGAATTTTGGGGAGAGATACACAGGTTCAAATTGGAAGGACAGAAATATGAAATAGTAGGTTGGGTGTAGAGCATTCAGGTCATTCAGGGTCCTGTGGTTGAAATTCAAACAGAAAGGCAAACAATTCTTGGCCAGTTCAAGGCGGCCAGTCAAAGCAAAGCACGACAACAAAAGGGCCACCTTCAGCAAGAATGCCGCAAACTAACCACCACAATTTCAAACTAACAAGATTTTTCTTTGATTGAAATAGGGGCAGGAAATTTTGTTTGTTTTGGAGAAATCCTCCGTGAGGAAAGAATGTGCTAGACAAGCTCGACAATAAGTTTCAGTGCCCTCCTGGATAACGGGATTTAGTAAGTTTTGAGGAACTAGCAAATGACAAGGTCTGACGAGAGGTCTACTTTTGGGAAGTATAACTTGGCATTTAAGTTTTCACTTTCGAAATGAGGCTTGGTTTGAAATTTTCAGGATAAAAAATTTAGTTTAGAATTTATTTTGATAACAAAAATTGGTTAACACTCACGAATATTCCCAATATCAAACTGAAGCAAAAAAATTTCCTTTGTTTTGTCTGTTTTTGTTGAAATCAGGTGCCCACTTGAAGAACTAGGGAAGACAACACGAGTTTCAAGAATAGAAAGTAATTCATGTTCAAGCAATCAGGCACCCACCTGGAGAAACAAGGGAAGATAGTTCCAAGGAAAAACAGTCTCAAGAGAAAGCAGTTCAGGTTTAGCAATCAGGCGCCCACCTGGAGAAACAAGGGAAGACGACACAAGTTTAGAGTAAAGTGGGTCAAGCTCATCAATCAAGCACCCACCTGGAGAACATGGGAAAACAACTCAAGTTTGAGAGGAAAGGAATACAATTCAAATATTGGTAATCAGGCACCCTCCTGGAGAACAAAGGGAAAGCAGCAATGTTCAAAGGAAGACGGTTCAGGTTCAGCAATTAGGAGCCCGCTTGGAAAAAAAGGGAAACCAAGTCAAGTTTCAAGGAAACATGTTAAAGTTTTGGCAATCAGGCACCCACCTGGAAAACAAGGAGAAACAGTTCAAGTCTCAAGAAAAAATAGTGCAAATGTTGGAAATCAGGCACCCACCTGGAGAACAAGGAGAGGCGGTTCAATGTTCAAGGAAAAACAGTTCAAGGTCAGCAATCAGGCGCCCACCTGGAGAACAAGGGAATGCAGTCCAATTTTTGAAAGAAGACAGTTAAAGTTTTGGCAATCAGGCGCCCACATGGAGAACAAGGGAATACAGTTAAGTTTTGGCAATCAGGCGCCCACGTGGAGAGCAAGGAAATACAGTTAAAGTTTTGGCAATCAGGCGCCCATTGGAGAGTAAGGGAATACAGTTCAAGTTTTAGAAATCAGGCACCCACCTGGAGAATAAGGAAAGCAGTTCAAGTTTCGAAGGAAGACATCACAAGTTTCAAGGGAAAACAGTTTAAGGTAACAAAGGGAGTACAATTCAACTTTTGGTAATTAGGCACCCGCCTGGAGAACAAGGGAATACGGTTCAAATGTTGGCAATCAGGTGCCACCTGGAGAATAAGGGAATTCACTTCAGAATGCAATTCAAGCCAGCAATAAAGGAAGCTCACCTGGAGAGTACAAGTCAGCAGAGTAGCAGAAACTGCAAGATCAAGTTTGAAGATGTGTAGATAGGATTCTTGTAATTCATAGACCATAGTTTAGTCTAGCTTCTTTTATTTTGTCTTAGTGTAATAAGGCGTTCAACAAGTAGTAGCAGTAGCGGCAATAGTGAAATCACAGCTTCCCGGTAGTCCCAGCTACCGAAACTTCCCGAACTACATTGACATGATTTCTTTATAGCCAAGGATATATAGGCAACCCCAGAAGCAAGGTGTGGTCAAATCTTTCAAAAATGCTTCCCACGGAGTATTCAAACGGGCAAAAATCGCTCGTGTCCGCTCACTTTATCTTTGCACGAAAACTCTTCGTGTTTCCGAGCAAAGAGGGGCAGCTGTAAGCACGTGATTTTTGCCCTATAGAAATTACTCCCATAAAATCTAAGAAAATAAATTTTTCCCCATTATTTGCAATTTTATAGATTTTTCGTAGGAGTTTTTATTACTTGTTTGCATTTTTGTTCACGATTATTTTTATTTAAAAATCATGAAAAATGTTAAAAATACCATGCATTACATTTAGGTTTTGTGTTTACATTTTAGGATTAATCAATAATTACTTATTTTATAAAAAAAGGGAAAATCACAAAAATTGGCTTACTTTTGCATTTTTAGCCTTTTAATTTTAAATTAGTAATTTCCTCTTTTAATTTAGGAGTAATTAAATTTTGTAAATATTATGGTAGATAATTAGTTTAATTTTGTAAATTAAATTAATTTAAGAGTTTAATCTAGGTTTTTAATTAATTTAAAAAGGAAAAGAAAAAATAATTAAAAAAAAGAAAAGAAAAGGGAATGGGGATTTGATCTTAAAACCCAACTTGGGCCAAATGTTGTAGCCCAAGCTTTTTACCCCAAAACCCGCCCAAAATCTCCTCCGATCCAGGCCCAAATCGGAACAACCCTGTCCAGCCTTACCCCGTACCAAACGATGCCATTTTGGGGCCCTTATCATCACAACCATTGATCTTGTGTGATCCAACGGCTGTGAACTGGGTACCGGTGTTATATTTAATTGTCCAAACTCAATCCCCCCTAGAACCTAAACTCACAACCCATTCCGTCTCTCTTATGTCCAAGCCATCAAACCCTAGCCGCCCTTTCACCCTTCACCAGCGGCCACCACTCAGCCTTCTCTAAACCTACCAAAAATCACACCCCATAACCTTCTCCTCTTTCTCATCTCATATCTCGACATAGTTCTTTCCAAACACCCTAGAAAGCCCTATTTTTTAGATCTAAGAAGGGGTCAGTTTGTTCGGTACCGTTGGGTCCGCCAGTTCCTAGCGTCCGAGTTCGAGGGTTTGTTTGTTGGCGTTCTTAGAAGATTTGGACTCTCATGAGTCTTTTATCCCAAAATATTCGGTCAAATCTCCATACAAGGCCGAGTTCTTTGGGAGAAAAGACCTTTGAGTGGTCAATTAGCGCGGAGTAGGGCATCAAGTTGTCTCACACGTTTTGTTCATGCATAAACGGTAGAGCTTCACCACTGTATTCTTCATATTCTATGGTTTGAGTTAGTAATTTCTTACCTTCTTTAATATGTTAGATTGCTTGTGTTAATCTGAGAGTCATCCCTATTTCAATCTTTTAGTTAGGTTTAATTACGTTTTGTTTGGGTTTATTAATTTCGGTTAATCCAAGCTTATTTAGATTAGTTTCATAAATCGCTTTGCTTAGCTATGTTGATGATTTTGAAATCATTTAATGATTTGCTTACCTAATTAGTTATAAAATAGGTTTTGAGTTTGGTTTTAGTTTATGCGGGCTAATTTGGCCCTGTTTGGCATCAATTGAAATTTGGGGGGGGGGGGGTAAAGGGGTCGTAACTGAACTTAGGAGGTCAATTGGAAAGTGGAAAAGTAAGAATTTCAGATAAGGCATTTTAGAAGCTTCTAGATATGGACAACTGTCCATTTTTCTTTTAGAAAAGATGCCCTGTGAGGGGTATTTTGGAAAAATCCTATTTTCTTGCCTTGGAAGGCACACAACAGATTTCTGTTGTATAAATAAGGCCTTCCCCCTACTCTTTACACACGAAACAGACTCTGAAAAATTCCTAAAGACACAAAAACCCTGGAAACCTCTCTGAAATCCAGTTCTATTATTCCCTGAACTCTCCTATTTTCTTTTTTTTTCATTAGAATTTTTTTGAAAAAGTTTCTCCTTTGGAATTCCTGGATTTGTTTGATTTACAAAAGCTGAAGCATGGCTTGACTTAACGCTATTGTGTGGTTGTTACTGCGATTTCCTTTGCTGCTGATCTATTGCTGTTGTTTCATCCTAACCTCAGGCTTATTTTCTTTGTTGCTTTTGTTGTAATCAGGTACCATTTCTGACTGGAGTGATGCAAATTTTGTGTTCCTTAAATGAAGATTGCTTGAGTTCACCTCTATTCAAATATGTTTACAATTTTCTAGTGGTGTAGATATTCATTTTATTTTAAAGATGTAAATAGATTGTTTGTTTGGTACATTCATATGCTGATAGGTTGGAATCTTCGGATTTATGCTTGGGTAGTTCACAAAGTGTTATAGTGTAGTTTAATTGGTTTGGTTATTCATAATTGTTAGATCCAGTTTTAATGATGAAAATAATATACCTATGCAGGAAATCAATTACAGAAGAACAAGCAATCAAGAAGATATTACAAGATCGCTGGAGTCTATCTTGATGCTTAAGGAAAGAAATCAATCAACAAATCTGGATGCCTAAGGAAAGAACTCGCAAATCTGGATGCCTAAGGAAAGAACTCAATCATCAAAGATTAATGGACAGCTGCGATGGAAAGAATCAAGCAAGCCTAAACTTAAGGCATGAATCAAGGCCGGCATATCCGAAAGATCGAAGATCCTGTAAAAATTTATACGCGTCCAATTTTGGAAGGACCAACAATAAAGGAGCAAGCCTACATTACATACATCTGTTAAAGGAAGGAAATCAAGGAAGAGCAACAGCTAGCTATCTTATTCTTGGAAAGAATCAATCTCTTTCCAAGGATCAAATCTCTTTGGTTGTCAAGCCTCGACCTTCACCAAAGTATTTATACTCTGCCTTAAACCTTAGACAGATATACTTTGATCGAACCAAAAATTCCTCTCTTTGTTATACTGCAAACAAACATTGTAGTTCACTAAGATCTGTTGTGCAACAAGTCAGAGAAAAATGTAAGTATAACACTGGTGAGGCATTGTATAAAATAGAAATGAGTGTTAGAGGAACTGTGTTATCAAGTCATTTTCATTGTACTTAGAGAAACGCATTTACTAAAGAGAACTCCCTTGCAACCTAAGGGGACTAGACTAGTCACATTGAATCTGAACCAGTATAAAATTCCAGCGTCTTTAATTCCTGCACTTACTTTCTGCATCTTACTTTATGTCATTATAATTGTTAGGTTATTACATCTAGTCAACTATTTGATAAACTAGTCAACTAATAAACAATTAAGTTTAAAAATATACAATTCAGCCCCTCTCTTGTACTTTCAATTGGTATCAGAGCAAGGTTCACATTCTACTTTTGCTTAACAACTTGTGAGAAAAGATCATGGCAAATCAAGTTATCATAGGAGCTCTCTTTCATGAAGGAACTTCACAAGTTAGACCACCATACTTCAATGGACAACATTTCTCCCATTGGAAAGTGCGAATGGAGATCTTTTCCAAAGCCTATGACGTCAAAGTTTGGAGAGTCATAAAAAAAGGAAACTATCCCTTACTAGCTACTAGTCCACCACTTGCTGATCCTGAAGATATAGATTCATATACAAAAGAGCAAATGGAAGTGGCACAAGTTAACAATAAAGCAAGAAATTTGCTCCATAATGCTATAAGTGGCGAAGAATATTAGAAAATCTCAAGCTGTGACATAGCAAAAAAATGTGGGACAAGCTTGAGGTCACATATGAAGGAACCAGAAAAGTTAAGGAAACACATATCAACATGCTGGTTCATGATTACGAACTCTTCTCAATTAAAGAAGGACGATCTATTGAAGAGATATTTGCCAGGTTTAACAAAATAATTAGCAATCTAAAGGCATTTGGCAAGCCTTACACCAGTGGTGATCAAGTTAGAAAGATTCTCAGGAGTTTGCTAACCACTTGGCAGACCAAAGTAGTAACACTGGAATCTCAAGATCTAAACAAATTATCTTATGATGAAATACGAGGAGAACTCATAGCTTTTGAAAAGACGCATCTTAAGAAGACTAGTCAAGAAGAAAAAAATAGTCGCATTCAAAACCTCAACTGAAATAGCTGAAAACGAAATTGATGATGATCCTGAAGCTTTACAAGAAGAGATTGCTATGCTATCAAGAAACATGGATGGATTAATGAGAATATACATGAACATAAAGAAAGAAAGAATTCCACCAAGACAATACAGGCAATACAACGAACATGACAAGAATGATGGAAAGTGCTATGAATGTGGAAGATTTGGGTATATTCAAGCTGCGTGCCTAGAACTGAAGAGGAAGATCTCTAGAGTCTTAACAAGAACAAATCCTTCGGAAGCTGGAGCGATGAGAATAATTCAGATCTCGAGGAGATATCAAATCTCTGCTTCATGGCGATTCTGGAAAATGAAATGAACAAATCCTCAGAATGTTGGACATATGAGAACATTTCAGATGAAGAAAATGAAAACTGTTTCATGGCACGAGGTGAAACTAGTGAGGTAAGATCTTATAACTGTGAAAGATGCAATGAATTGCAGGATATTCTTGATTTAACTTTGAAAGAGTCTCAAAAAATAATGAATGAGCTTAATAAACTCACTAAAGAAGTTAAAGACTGGAAACTCAAACATGATGTATGTGAAATTGAAAAAGAAGTACTTCAAGAAGAGTTTGAGGAATTGCAAATGCAACTCAACGACATGCGCAAGTCCACCCGTCACAGTTCTGTTAGGTCAAACCCGATGACTTACAAGTCAACTAGAAAAGGACCATCCAGAACTAAGTCGACTAGTACTAATACTAATGAAAGACATAAAAGTGGGTCAGAAGTTACATGTCATTACTGTAACAAAAATGGGCATAAATACTCCTTTTTTCATTTTCATAAAGCAAACGTTTCAGGATGGGTTTGGAAACCAAAAAATAATCCTGAATCTGGTAACACTAACCCTCTAGGACCCAGGCAAGCTTAGGTACCTAAAAGAAAGTAATCATCTTGTTTTGCAGGAACACCACAGAATAAGCCGCAAAGGAAAATGGTATCTAGACAGTGCATGTTCCAGTCATATGACAGGTGACAAAAACCTGTACAAAGAAGTTACAAAAATTGATGGAGGAAGTGTTAAGTTTGGGGATGACTCAAAAGGCAAAATAATTGGTACTAGAATAATTCCCTTCGATAACAATTGTGACATCACTGAAGTTTATCTTGTCGATGGACTCAACTACAATCTCTTGAGCATAAGTCAACTTTGCGACTCAGGATATGAGGTAAATTTTAAGAAAACAGGATGTGCTATTGAAGACAAATCAGGTAAAATAGTCCTTCCTGGAAAAAGGTATGGAAATGTTTATGTCCTTGATAGTTTTGAAAAGATAGATGGTCATATTTGCTTAACTTCTATGTCTGATGATCCATGGTTGTGGCATAAGAAACTTGGTCATGCTAGCATGTATTTGATAGAAAAATTGTCCAAACATGAGCTAGTTGTTGGTCTACCCAAACTGAATTTTTCTAGAACTCATATTTGTGATACATGTCAAATGGGTAAGTAGACCAGAAACTCTTTAAAAAACAAAGATATAGTATCTACTTCAAAACCTCTGTAATTACTTCATATGGATTTATTTGGCCTACTAGAACTGCTAGTATAGGAGTAAAGAAGTATGCTTTTGTTATTGTTGATGATTATTCACGTTTCACTTGGTTAATTTTCTTATCTCATAAGGATGAAGCATTAAGAAATTTTGAAGTTTTCTGCAAAAAAGTTGAAAGAGAAAAGGGATATCTGATTTCAACAATTCAGAGTGACCATGAAGGAGAATTTGAAAGTAGAGCATTTGAAGATTTCTATAATGATCAGGGGTACACATATAATTTCTCTGTACCACGCTCACCACAACAGAATGGGTTGTAGAAAGAAAGAACAGAACCCTCCAGGATATGGCAAGAACCATGTTACTAGATCATTCACTGCCAAACCACTTTTGGGCAGAAGGTGTAAGTACAACATGTCACATTCTCAACCGTTTCCTCATAAGGCCTATTCTGAAAAAGACTCCATATTATGGAAAGGTCAACGTCCCAATATTAGTTACTCCATCCCTTCAGAAGTAAATGTTTTATCCACAATAACGATAAGGATAATCTTGGAAAATTCGATCCAAGAAGTAACGAAGGTATTTTTCTAGGCTACTCATTAAATAGTAGATCTTTTAGAGTCTATAATAAACACACATTATGTGTGGAAGAATCAGTACATGTTGTATTTGATGAAGATAATCCCTTGGTCGAGAAAGGAATTACTGCAGGTGATAAAGATCAAGCTCAAGAAACTCAGGAGACAAACAAATCTCAAGAGTCGATATATCTGCTGCAACAGAGTCAACTGGCAAAATCGGCGATAATGAACCAGATCAACCAATCGAGTCAACTACAAATGTAGTACGTCCAAATGAATGGAGAAGCGAGCCTGAATATCCTCAAAAATTCATTATAGGGGATCCAAATGAAGGAATGAAAACCATGGGAGCTCTCAAAAAGAAAGCAAATATCGCATTAATCTCTCAGGATGAGCCAAAGAAGATAGAGGAAGCACTAAAAGATTCAAGCTGGGTTTAAGCTATGTAGGAAGAGTTAGATCAGTTCAGTAAGAATCAAGTGCGGAATCTGATACCCAAACCTGAAAATGATTCTGTAATCGGAACAAAGTGATTTTCAAAAATAAATTGAACAAGTATGGAAAGGTCATAAGAAATAAAGTCAGACTAGTTGCTCAGGGGTACTCACAACAGGAAGGAGTCGATTATAATGAAACCTTCGCCCCAGTAGCTCGTTTGGAATCCATACGAATTCTTCTTGCATACACATAATTTAAAGGATTTAGGTTGTTTCAAATGGATGTTAAAAGTGCCTTTTTAAACAGATTTATTAAGGAAGAAGTATATGTGAAACAACCACCTAGGTTTGTAGATTCAAAGTTCCCATACCATGTATACAAGCTCACTAAAGCGCTGTATGGGCTAAAGCAAACTCCAAGTGCTTGGTATGATAGACTTAGCTCCTTTCTTGTTGATCATGGCTTCACAAGAGGTAAAATAGATACTACATTGTTCATTAAAAGATCATCGAAGGTAATATCATTATTCAGATTTATTATATTTGGTAGTGTTAACCCTCTTATGTGCAAAGAATTTTCAAATATTATGCAAAGCGAATTAGAAATGAGTATGGTGGGAGAACTAACGTTCTTCCTTGGACTACAAATTCAACAATCTGAAGAAGGAACCTTCATATGTCAGACCAAATACACGAAAGAACTAATTCAAAAATTTGGTATGAGTAATGCAAAATCCATTAGCACACCAATGAGCCCTTCCATAAATCTAGACAAAGATGAACAGGGTATTCTTGTTTATGAAACTAAATATCGTGGAATGATTGGATCACTACTGTATCGGACAACAAGTTGACCGAATATTATGTTCAGTGTATGTAAATGTGCCAGGTTTCAGTCAGCTACTAAGGAATCACATTTGACCGCAGTAAAAAGAATCATTCGATATCTCATTGGGATGGTATCTCATGGACTATGGTACCCTCGCTCTAACTCTTTTAAATTAGAAGGTTTTTCAGATGATGACCTTGCAGGTGATAAGGACGATAGAAAAAGCACAAGCGGTATATGTCAATTATTGGGAATGTCATTGATATCCCAGAACAGTAAAAAACAAGCATCTGTTGCATTGTCTACTACTGAAGTTGAATACATTGCTATTGGACAATGCTGTGCACAACTACTGTGGATGTCTCATCAACTGGGTGACTATGAACTTTCGTTTAAGCCTATCCAAAATTTTTATGATAATTCTAGTGCTATTTGTCTTTCCAAAAATCATGTGCATCATTCTAGAGAAAAGTATATAGATATCAAGCATCATTTTATTAGAGATCATGTTCTTAAGCGAGACATAGAAATATCTTTTGTTGGAACCACTGATCAGTTAGCTAATAGTTTTACTAAACCTTTACTAGAGGAGATTTTGTGATTTAAGAAAATTACTTGGCATTACTTGCATTACTAATAACCTTTAAGACCTATGTGTATTGTTAATTTTTTTTCCAGGTGTAATGATTGTCCTTTACTCATGCATTAATTACGCCTCCATTTTTCCCTCTCTTTTCTCTTCTTTCACATCAGTTTGTTTTCAATGTTGGAAAGCCAATCATCACGTCCCTTCAACTGACAACTTTTACTTTTCTGTACTTAACCATCAGAAACCTTCTTCTTAAGGCGAAGAACCCTTTTCAATAACTTCCATCGTTATTTCCTCTCCAAAGCTCCGATCAAACCCTTTCTCTACAATGGCTAAACATCCCAAAAATCCCTCTGCCTCTACCAGAAAAAGCACTTGTTTCAAAGTAAAACCCTCATCTATGCCTCCAGAACATGTAGACCTAGGGTCCGATCACTCTGAGGATTTCGCCTCTTCTCAGGGAGATTTTTCTGAACACTCTCAACTCCTAGGAGAAAAAGTCCTAGGTAAACGACCCATGGAAGAACCCACTGTTTCCTCCACCCCAAAGAAATCTAAGGTAGATTTCTCTGCCTCTCTCGAATCTAACCTCAACTTCTGGGATTCCCCAAATAGGGATTTCTTCATTGCTCTTAAGGACAAGCCTATTTCTCAAGGTAGAATTGTCGACCTTGATGACATGGAAGCCCTCAATTGCAAGGTCAAAGATCTTTTTGTTCATCAAGGTTGGGTTAAGTTCCTCTCTATTCCTCCGCCTAAGGTATATGAACCCCTAGTAAAAATGTTCTATGCAAATCTCCATTCTAGTAAGCCTGATAGGTTGGAATATTTAGTGTTAGGTAAGCGCATTGTTCTTGACTGTGCCCTGTTTGATTCGCTCTTTCAGTGCCGTTGTTCTTGTTTCCCTATGCTGTTTGGCCTGATGACTTTGAAATTTCCTGTGACCAAGCCAAATAGTGTATTGCTGAGTGTCCCTCTGACTCCCTTCCAAACCAGTTAGGTCCCAGTGATGTTAGTTTTGAAACTCGAGTTCTGGACCACATTGTAGCAACTACTTTGCTTCCCCGTACAGGTTCCTTTTCAACTTTCTCTCAAAGAGATACCTTATTCGTTTATTGCCTTGTGACCAAACTCAAAATCAAGCTTTCCTCCTGGGTTATCAATTTCATGATCGAGAGTGCTGAAGATCCCACCAGTCTACCCTATGGCATGGCAATCATTCACATTTTGGAAGCTCATCAAATTTCCCTGTCCAACTATCCCTTCATCACTATTTCAAAGTCTTACAATTCTAGAGCCTTTGCTAGTATGGGTTATGTGAGTATAAAGGGCTCCTGGGTTAATAAGCACGATAGTGAAGCAAATCATGCTCCAATAGAGCCCAAAGCTTCACCCTCTGTTCCTCCTTCCAGTCTTGGTAGTCCTGATCTTGGTGACAAGCTTCGTTCCATTGACTCTCAACTCTCTGAAATCAAAAATCTTCTCACAACCACTCAGTCTATTGTTGGTGACATTCATGCCATTTCCAAGGAAAAATGGTCTGATGTGTCTAAAATTAGAGTTGTTGTTCTCAGATTTAGGGAGAATGCTGTCAAAGCCTTCAGGGAGATTCATGACAGGTTGGATGGAGGGAGCATCTCAGCCAATGCTAGCTTTGAACAATTGAAGGAGGCCATATGCAACACCCTTACTTATTTTCTGCGTCGCTAGTGTGGTCATTTAAGACAATATTTTGTTGTGCTGGTTATGGACTGTGTTCTCAGCCTTTGGATGATTTATTTTTTGCTGTGTTGTTTATTTGTGGGCTGTTTTCTCAGCCATTGGATAATACCTAGAACTCTCCTGTTTAATGTTGTATATTATGTTTAGTTCTTGGCTTGTTCCCTCTTTGTTGATGCCAAAAAAGGGGGAAAAGAGTATATGTTGTATCTATATAGGTACAGTTCGGTGGCAGGAGTCGACTCTAACTATGGACTAGTCAACTGCATATATTGAGGGGGAGTAAAACACAGGGAAGTCAATTGGTGTTTACACTTATATATTATTTTGTCATCATCAAAAAGGGGGAGATTGTTAGATCCAGTTTTAATGATGCAAATAATATACATATGCAGGAAATCAATTATAGAAGAACAAGGAATCAAGAATATACTACAAGATCGCTGGAGTCAATCTTGATGCTTAAGGAAAGAAATCAATCAGCAAAGATTATAACCAAATCAGCAAATCAGGATGCCTAAGGAAAGAACTCGCAAATCTGGATGCCTAAGGAAAGAACTCAATCAGAAAATCAATCAGCAAATATTAATGGAAAGAATCAAGCAAACCTAAACTTAAGGCGTGAATCAAGGCCAGCATATCCGGGAGATCAAAGATCCTGTAAAGATTGATAAGCGACCAATTTCGAAAGGACCAACAATCAAGGAGCAAGCCTTCATTACATACATCTGTTAAAGGAAGGAGATCAAGGAAGAGCAGCGGCTAACTATCTTATTCTTGGAAAGAATCAATCTCTTGGGTTGTCAAGCCTCGACCTTCACCAAAGTATTTATACCCTGCCTTGAACCTTAGACAGATATACTTTGATCAAACCAAAAATCCCTCTCTTTGTTCTACTGCAAACAAACATTGTAGTTCACTAAGATCTGTTGTGCAACAAGTCAGAGAAAAATGAGAGTATAACACTGGTGAGGCATTGTATAAAAAAGAAACGAGTGTTAGAGGAACTATGTTATCAAGTCATTTCCACTGTACTCGGAGAAACACATTTACTAAAAAGAACTCCCTTGCAACCTAAGGGGACTGGACTAGGATTCACATTGAATCCGAACCAGTATAAAATTCCGGCGTCTTTAATTCCTGCAATTACTTTCTGCATCTTACTTTGTGTCACAATAACTGTAGGTTATTAAATCTAGTCGACTATTTGATAAACTATTCAACTAATAAACGATTAAGTTTAAAAATATACAATTCACCCCCCCCTCTTGTGCTTTCAATAATCATGTCCTAGACTCTAAGGTTTGGGTCCATGTTTTCTGTCATGAACTCTAGTTGATTGTTAAGCATTAGTAGATCAAACAAGGGTGTTTGTCTTTGTTAATTTATTTGAAGCATGGGATGTATGTAGGAACTCTTTTCTATATCTTTGTTGGAACAGGTTATGGAATGTATTCCAATTTGTTTGAACCGTGTTGGTTTTCTCACCTTTTTCTAATACTCTGATTAGTATTTTCCTTTAAACGTCGGCCTCTTGTCATACAGTTTTATCTCCTTAGTTTTGTTAAGAACAGTATTCTGGTCGAAAAATATAACTTCAGTTAATGCCCTATCCAGATTTGTCAAGTTGTCGATCTGCGCAATGGAAGTTTTCTTCCTAACATTGAAATTCGATCTTGGGTCTAGTATTGGACCCTTTGGAACGTTGTGGTAGTCATGCATTCTTGGCTGAGCACTAGGTTTGGCTTCAAGCCCAGCCTTCGCTTGCCTCCCCCTTTTCAGAAGAAAGCTTTAAAATTGTATTGGGTCTGCTGATGGCCCAGGCCCTTTCAAGTAATCAAATACCTGGTTTTATCCAACATGGGTTTATTAATTAGTAGGTTCATATTGAACTTTAACTTTTAATAAATTCGAACTCCTTTAGACCTTTTTAATTAAATATGACTCTTAAAAAACGGGATTAGGTGTGCCATTTAATTAATTTACCCATGGCCCTCACAAATAGTACATTATTTGTTAAAACTGCATGCCCGAAGAAAAGCCTCTAGGCGCGCTTAAAATACAATTGTGATTGTGTACACATTCTCATGACATAATTACGACTCTAAAAATCAATTCGAAGTATGCGTTCGCGTAACTTCGATCAAACTTTCTTAATAATAATATTGTTTTAATAGGCCACTAATTAATTTTAGTTCATACAGTCCGAGGTGTGCCATCTACCATTTAATCATATATGGCCCTCATATTAATTTAGATATAAAAATTGACAAATGTTTGTAGTTTGCTTTAGACGCGTTTAATATACTATCGTGGTTGTGGACACGTTCGCATGACATGATTACGATTTCTGCAAACAAAATCGGAGTATGAGTTCAAGCAACTTCAACCAAATTTTCTTAATAATAATAAAGCATTACTAATTGTGGACACGTTCGTGTGACATGATTTTTTACACGCCAAACAAATGGGTACACATGCGCGTGACCCATTTCAAGATAATTTCTTAATTAAAAGAGGCAAGTGCACATAGGTTCTAAAATGAGTAATCAAACAATTTGTTTAAGCCAAGTATAATCAAAGCGAATGTGCTAGAACCACGAAATTCAGGAGTGTCTAACACCTTCTCCTGGGTTAACAGAATTCCTTACCCGGATTTCTGTGTTCGCGGACCATAAATAAGAGTCAATTTTCCTCAATTCGGGATTTTAAACCGGTGACTTGGGACACCATTAACTATCCAAAGTGGCGACTCTGAATCTAATAATAATCCCATTTCGATTGTCACTTAAATTAGAAAAAACTCCCTTATATACCCTTCGGGGTAGTAAAAAGGAGGTGTGACAAAATACACTAACAGTGGAATGGAGATAACAACAACATACCCACTATATTCTCACATGTAGGGTCTGAAGAAGGTAGTGTGTACGTAGACCTTACCCTACCTAGTGAAGGTACAAAAGTTGTTTCCAATAGATCCTCAACTCATAAAGGTAGGGAGGTGAAGAAGAAGAAGAATAAGAAGAAGCAGAAGGAGAAAAAGAAGAAGAAAAAGAAACAAAGAGAGGGGAGATGGGGAGGGGAGTTGACTCCACCATCGATTCTCCTATTAGATCTACCGGATTGACTATTTCTTCCCCCATCTGGTTTCCTGCCTCTTGGTGAATGGGAGGCTGTGGTGGTGCCTACTGTGAGCACGTGATTTTTGCCCTATGAGAACTACTCCCAAAAATTCAAAATAAAATGGTTTTGTGTTGTTTGTGATTTATTTGTATTTTTGTCTGTGCATGTTTATTTCTACTTTAATTAAGAAAAATACAAAATATGTGTTGCATGTGCATTTAGGATTTAATTTTACAATTTAGGAATTAATTAAATAAACAAGTTTGTTTTACAAAATGGAAAAATCAAAAAAAATATGTACTTTGCATTCTTGCATTTAATGTCTGAGTTGTGTGATTTTATCTTTATTTGATGTTTAATTTCGCGCGATAGCTATTATTAAGAGTTAATGTTTTAGTTAATTGTCAACTTTATGATTTAATTAGGATTTTTAGTTGAAAAGGAATTAAAAGAAAATGAAAGAAAAAGAAGAAAAGAGTGAAAATTGGGCCAATTTCAGTACAAAAAATCAGGCCCAAATCACCCATGAACCAGGTCCAGTTCGGCCTGGCCAAAGACGTCTTAAAATGACGTCGTTTGGTCACTCTTAATCTATTAAATCGATCCAACGACTGAGATTCAATCTCCCTTACCCATTCCCGAACCCGACCCGTTACCCGGATCCAGCCAACCCCCCCCCCCCTCACTTAGACCAAACGACGCCGTTTCCTTTAAGTAAATTGATCCAGGCCGTTGATCGTGCTTGATCCAACGGCCAGGATTAAACCACCCCCTCCGTATATAAGCCCAACCTCTCACCTCACACCCCCCTAAGTCATACCCCTGCTCATCGTCTCCTTCAGAGACAAACCAAACGACCCTCGAAACCCTAGCCGCCCTGAAACCCTTTCACCTGAAAGCCGGCGGCAACAACGCCGATGATCATGAAACCGACACCCCTAGAGCACCTAACCACCCTCTCCACGAACCCCTTACCCGTTTTGCTCGAATCAGAATGTAGCTTCTCGAATCTTCAATCAAAGATTCGAGAAAAACTTGAAACCCACCCCAACCAGTCCCAAACTCACACCAAGGCACCCCCTGACCACCCTCGTTATGGATCTGTTAACCGTTTGCCTCGAATCAACCTCCAGCTTCTCGAATCTTCAATCGAAGATTCGAGCAAAACCTGGACCTACCCCAATCTACCTTGAACTCACACCAGACATCTCCCTGACCTCCCTCGTCACCAAACCACCGTTGGTTTGGTTCGAATCAGACCAGAACCGTTCGAACCCAAAATCGAACCCCAAGAACCCTAGAAAACCAAAGGTTGAAGTTTGTCCAAAGTAAAGGAATTTGGGTGTCCAGTGGACCTTAACCGAAGTTTTCTTAGTTGAGAACACTCGATTAAGGTCCGTTCGACCTCAAAAAGGTCTGAGTCAGAGTCCAAGTCAGGATCGTCTAGTCTCCGAGTTCCTGAGGTATTTTCCTTTTCCTGTTTGTTCCATTTTTGTGTTTGTTTATTCTGTTTACTTTGTTTAAGTGTAGCTTTATTGATTTTTCAGTTTTTGTCGATTGATTCTGTCTTTCTTCATCAGACCTTTTATTTGGTCCAATTTTATCATTGCTTCTGTTTGTTGTCGATTGTTATATGTTATAATTTGTGTAATCGGTTGAATAAGTATCGTCGATTAGTTTGGTATGCTTGAATGTTAGATTAGCATGATAATAGTCTAATTTGTGGTTCATTCTTGTCTGTTTCCCTCCTGCCTCGTTTGTGTTCTAAAGTTTGTAGTAAAATGAGCTTGTTGGTATATTCAGTTCATTGAACTGGATTTATTAGTCATTTGTTATCCTGAATCTATCAATCCCCTTAAGGCTCTTCTGGCTGTTTCTCTTTTGTATTCCAATCTGACTAAGGCATATGCTCGTCTAGTTGATTTCAGTTCATCTATTGCTAAGCTAAATGTGATTGGTTCCCGAACATAGTTAGTTCCATATGTGCTGCCCTAAACCCTTGGTCTTCATTTTAATGCCGTTTGATTTAATATCTTGAATTACTAACTGATTTGAATTGGTTATAGCTGTTGTAGTTTGTTGGATTCAGCTTAGTTAGTTGGTAGGTTTGAATAGGTTAGAGTTGAAAGGTTCAATGCAGAGTAAAAAGGGTTGGGTAGGACAGTAATTTCAGGGGCTTTAGGGGGGTAATTTGGGAATTGAAAAGTTTAAAAATGGCTAGTTTAAGTGGGCTATCAGAAAAACACTTAATTAACATTAAACTAATGCATTTGTTTAGTGCTAATGGGGAACAAGACATAGTGGTAGGGGAAGGTTTAAAGGAAATGGATTAAGAATAGGTGCCCATACCTATTCGAGCAATTAAATAAGGGAAAGACAAGGGTAGTGGGGAACAAGTGAGTTAAAAGAGAACAAAACATGTGGTATTGGTGGAGGAATATCATGGGCAGAAAATCTGATAAGGCAGAGGGGGCAGGCTTGTTTTGGGGGATATATAGAGTCATTTTAGACAGAAGAAGGCAGAGGTTATTTTGGACAGAGATAGGGGGCTGGTTTTGAGAGCAGAAAATCAGTTCTTTTAAAACTTTTGAGTCTGGTCTGGGCTTTCTTTTTGAGGTTCATTGTTACAAAAATAGAGAGAGTCCTTGGGAGTTTCACTAGTCCTGAAGAAATCAATTGATTGCAAGCTACTAGAATCAGTAGTTGTTTTCTACTTAGTTTTTCAGTAGACTTTTGGTTTCAGTCGAGACCTTCTCGGATCAATTTGAGTGTTATGTTGTTGTGGTATGTTTCTAGGGTCAATTTGAAGGTCATTTGGGTTTATTCGAATCGGTTTTGGGTTAATCTATTCATCTTGTTGGTTCAAAACATTTCTAAACTCTTCCTGGATTGAAAAATATGTTTCTGGGCTGAGTTGGTTCTGTTTGTGGCTGTTTGGAACTTCAAATTGCTGTTGTGAATTACTGTTGTATTGTTGCTCGCATTACTGCTGTTGCTGATCTTTCTTCTACTTTATCTCTGTTCCAATTCTAGGTACACTTCCTTGATTTGCTTCCATGTAACTCCAAGTTGAAGTTGAAATGAAAATTGCTATCAGATCTCCGCACTTTGGATGCTGTCTGATATAGTTTAAGTGGTTTAAATTATCACTTGTTGCTAGTTGATTATGATGGTATTGATTTGAGTAATAGACTGAGTTGTAATAATGTGGAATGTTAAGTGGGATTTCCTTAGGCTAATCTGAATTATATGTTGCAACTAACTTTCAGTCAGCTTGAGGATCTCGAGTTTGTTAATTGGTTAGATCGATGAGTGCGAAATGAAATTGGCCGTGGCTAATTTAGTTTGTATGTTTAGTATAGAGTTCTCGAACATGTAGTAATGTGAGCTGAAATTATCCTTCATTTTGGCTAGTTTAATTTTATGCCTGATAATTTGATTATTAAAATCAGAAGGCAGTTGAAATAGGAAATCACTTCGAGTTCTTGAATTCTCATGTGTACTGACAGTAAACTAGCATGAAACCCTGAATCGTTTGAACATTGATTTAACATCCTCAATATATGCTTTCTTTCACCCTAATAGTATCCAATAGCTCATCAAAAGATAAGTAGAAATAATCTAAGCTTTAAGCTGAAATTAGAAAGGTTAGTTATTTCATCAACCAATAGGTGAATCACGTTTTCCTTTGTTGTAAATGGTGAAATACGAATAACTTGAAGCTGTCCATGAATACTTGAAAGTCATTTTTGAATGGGCGATCAAGGCTTAACAGCCTATCTCGAATGGGCTGGGCTCCAATGCATTTCCGGCTGCCCAAGTTTGGTTTTAATTAAACACCCGTGTAAACCTAGGCTCAAGCCTAAGACTGGCTTGCTCTCGTGTGTGCCTGGATTTTGGTCCATTTAAACGGGTCGTGCTTCAGGCCCAAGCTGGCTGAAGTAGCGCAAACCCATTGACCTCAAATATAGTCGTTATTAATTAGGATTTCTTTCCCTTATTTTTAGAGACAAGAATAATTTGAAAAATCATAGTCGCTTAGGGATCAGTCTTTAAATAAAAATGAGATGAGCCTCGACAAATAATAAAAAAAATGCAAATTGCGGGGCCCTCAATAAATGGGTAAAGTAAAACATTTAGAATTCGGGACGGGCCATTTAGTGAATTTTGCAGCCTTCCCCAAGATAATAATGCGTTAGTCTCTTTAGGCGCGTATTTTAAATAACTCTACCTTCTTAAACTCGGGTGCACATTTATGTGACCCAAATACAAATCTCAACGAAGTCGAAATATGTCGATAGTCACGGGTATATTGATTGTGACGTGGTTCGAGATGCATTTCCATGACGTTGCAATTTTTTTTTTTAATAATGAATGAGACGATCCTCGACAAACAAAAAAATACATAAGCTGTGAGGCCCTCTATAAGTGCTTGTAAAATTCCTTAGACTTCGGGATGGGCCGTTTAGCAAAAGTTCATGGCCTTCCCCAAAATGATAACACGCTAGTTGCTTTAGGTGCGCCTTTAATAATTTACTTTCTTAAACTCGGGTGCACATTTATGTGACCCAAATCCAAATCTCAACGGAGTCGAAATGTGTCGATAACCACGGGTACATTGATGTGACGTGGTTCGAGATACGTTTTCACAACGTTGCAATTCTCTGTTAAAGTAATAATGATAATAATAAAAGCGGTAAAAAATTAAAATTTGCACATAGGTTCATAATTGTATAAAAATCAGATAATTAAGCCGAATATGACAGTTGAGCGGCCGTGCTAGAACCACGGAACTCGGGAATGCCTAACACCTTCTCCCGGGTTAACAGAATTCCTTACTTAGATTTCTGGTTCGCGGACTGTAATACAGAGTCAATCTTTTCCTCGATTCAGGATTCAACCGGTGACTTGAGACATCATAAATCTCCCAAGTGGCGACTCTGAATTAAATAATAAATCCCGTTTCGATTGTCCTTTAATTGGAAAAACTCCCTCTGTGCCCCTTTGCGGGGTGTAGGTGAAAAAAGAGGTGTGACAGCTCTGGCGACTCTGCTGGAGAGATAACCCAGAATCTCTGGTTTAGGGTTCAGAATTCGAGCTTAGATAAATTGTTATATTTGGCTTTGTTTATTATCTGATTTTTACATGTTTGGGCCTAATGTGCTAAATGATGCTTTTATCGCTTTGATATTATTTGAACTGTATATAAACTGTGCCGAAACCCTTCTCTTCTTACCTCCGGGGATGTGCTTGATGGTTGAGACTCCCTATTCTGTTAGTGTCATACCCTGAAATAAGAAAGAGGCCGGACAAGTTACAAAGCCGGACGATCTCGCGGGTCCCCGGTACGTAGCCCCTTCCTCGACTCGAGTTGTCCGCTCGGGTACACAGTCTAGAACAAATACTCAGGTTACGAACCTAGAATAACTCAGCTTCATGCCAGATCCCTAGTAGAAACGTTTGTTTGCATCACGTGCATTTGACTTTGGAGGCTCAGCACAGGGGTTGGGTCTGTCTAGGACAGTTGTACCAAAATGACAAAGGACCATCCTGATGCATCTTACTTGCTACTTGTGCATTTGTTTGCCTCAGACTTGCATGCTGACCGGCTTTTGAATACTTTGAGGAAAGATAAATAGAGGTAGTTAACCGCTTGTTCTGAAAAATCAATGTCCAAATAACGTCGAAACTCTGTCGAATTTTTGAGAAAATGAAAAAAAAATGGTTTTGTTTATGAAAAATGGTTTTATTTGCCATTAAAAAGAGGTTTGTTTTCAAAAGAAGTTTGTTTTATCTACCCGAACTACGCCGGTTTGATTCTCACAGGGCGCGTGAAACGTAGGCAACCCTCATCGGGTCCAACCTCCCCTTTTACAAAAATAGCCAAAAAATGTCAAATTTTAATTGTCAACATAAATAAGTCGGGTGATGTCGTTTTTGGCAAAAATAGCCGAATGTTCCCGAAAGGGACGCCGAAAAGCTGACTTTGCATAAACGGCCACTTTTAGTCATTTTTGGATTTTTGACCGGTTGACTCACCCAGCTTTAAAGTCTTCGTTCCCGAAGTGCTGAAAAGCCGTGTGCGGAACCGGATCTTCCTTTTAATCTGTGGAAAATTAAAAAATAGTCAATTGGTTGAGTCAAATAAAATTTTGCTTTTTAATCACCTTAAAAAAATGTGCAGGATGAGCACGATGCAAAATGAACCTTTTTCAATAATGACTAAAATCCCTTTCAAGTTGCGGCTATGGTTGGATGATTTAGGTGGTGAAGGGCCACCTTCTTTGCTTCAATAATGATTTATGTCCACCAAATCATGGAAGATTTGAGAGATCTGCAAAGGGGCCTTTCACCAAAACCCGCGGCGAGGCCGAACGACGCCCCGCGGGCGCCAAAATTCAAAACTCGGAAACATTCATAGTTTGAGTCTGTATTTTCCTTGTCTTCAGAGTCTGTTGTCCGTCGGAGTTTGTATTTCCCTTTTTGGCATAAAGTCTGTAGTCTGTATCAAGTCTATCAATTTCCTTTCAAAAAATATTTTGCCTTATAATAAAACGTTTTGCTAGTAAAAGTTGGAAAATCCAAAAAAATGGTGTCTTTATTCTCCACACTTGTGGCAGAACTATGCCCGGTCTGATTCATGTTGGGACATAATATGTAGGCAATCCACATAAGATTCGACCACCACTATAAAGAAAAAGAGAAAAGGCAAAGTGAATAAAAGAAAGGAAAAGAAAGAAATAAAAAGAGAGATAAAGAAAGTGTCAGAAACACTTAAACGAGGCACAAACAAAGTAAGCCAGAATGACGCATGCGGTCGAAGCAAAGACATGTTAGAAATGGTTAAACTACCTAGGAACATTGCATCCCCCAACGTGAAATTGCAATATGTGTTAAACTCTAACGCTAACAAGTTTGTTCTCCTTCCAGAGATTTCAAACCAGTTAGTTTGATAGAACATTCTGGCAGATTACCATTACCAAACAAGATCCAAAGAGCAGGTATCAGAAAGTTGTCGGTCTCGAAAGTTCTCGGACCACTGATTGGGCCAGATGGAGATTTGAATGAGGGCTTTGAAAGGCTGTTCGCCGATGTCAACATGATAGAAGCAAGAGAAGGGTCCAGTAGGTTAGATGTACAGTTTGTGGGGCCTAGGGGGAATATCAACAATTGGATGGCTACTCCCCTTCCTACCCGGAGGGAGTCTTGGTAGTGGGCTCTGATTTTTCTTTCTTGTCTTTTTGGATTATTCCAAGGTTGTAATCCAATTTTGTTTTGTATTCGGCAAAGTGTGAAACTCTGTTATCCCGTATTTTAATAAAGTGAAAGCTTTTGTTCTTCTTATTTTGTTTTAACTTTGTTTTCTTCTTTTCTCTTTCTGAACAGTTCTCTTTATATTGGTTCTAATGGCATGGCATGCACAACGGATCTTCAACCTAGTCTAAGAAATCAATCTGATTCCGAACTAATTGTACAAGAGGTCGATTATGATGATGAATCAGAATACGATGAGGATGAAGCCTTTGAAGAGATAAACAGAGAATTAAGCCAGTTTGAAGAGAAACCCAAGCCCAATTTGAACGACACTGAAGCTGTCAATTTAGGGGATGCAGACGATGTCAAGGAAACCAAAATAAGCATCCACATTGAGCCGAACATCAGGGAGGAACTAATCAAAGCACTCATTGAATTCAAAGATGTTTTTGCATGGTCGTACGATGACATGCCGGGCTTAAGCACCGATCTAGTGGTTCACAAATTGCCCACTGACCCGGCGTGCCCTCCCGTCAAGCAGAAATTGAGAAAGTTCAAGACAGATATGAGTGTGAAAATTAAAGGAGAAGTAACCAAGCACCTGCAGGCAAAGGTTATTCGGGTCACTCGATATCCTGATTGGTTGGCTAATGTGGTGCCAGTGCCGAAGAAAGATGGGAAGATCAGAGTGTGTGTCGATTACTGCAATTTGAACAGGGCAAGTCCCAAGGACAACTTTCCATTACCCAATATCCATATCTTGATCGATAATTGTGCCGGACGTGAGATCGGGTCTTTTGTGGATTGCTATGCTGGGTATCATTCAGATTCTGATGGATGAAGAAGATGCGGAAAAGATGGCATTCATTACGCCGTGGGGGACTTATTGCTACCGGGTAATGCCTTTTGGCTTGAAGAACGCTGGGGCAACGTATATGAGAGCAATGACTGCGGTGTTTCATGACATGATACAAAAAGAGATTGAGGTGTATGTAGATAATGTGATCATAAAATCCAAGCATCAGGAAGACCACGTAGCAGACCTAAGGATGTTTTTCCAAAGACTTCGAAGGTACGATATTAAGCTCAACCCGGCCAAATGTGCATTTGGTGTTCCATCTGGAAAGTTGTTGGGATTCATCGTCAGTCGGCGAGGTATTGAGTTGGACCCGTCAAAGATCAAGTCCATCCAAGATTTGCCACCACCGAAGAACAAGACAGAAGTAATGAGTCTGTTGGGAAGGTTGAATTATATCAGCAGGTTTATTGCTCAACTCACAACAACTTGTGAACCCATTTTTCGGCTACTGAAGAAAGATGTTGCGGTAGAATGGACGGCAGAATGTGAGGAAGCATTTGACCAAATCAAAGGATATTTATCAAATCCACCTGTATTGGTTCCACCTGAGCTGGGAAGACCGTTAATTCTTTATCTAACGGTCCTGGAGAATTCGTTTGGCTGCGTACTAGAGAAACACAACATTACAAGAAGGAAGGAGCAAGCCATCTATTATCTCAGCAAGAAGTTTACAGGCTATGAGGTTAAGTACACTCAACTCGAGAAGACATGTTGCGCCCTAACTTGGGTGGCCCAGAAATTGAAGCATTATCTGTCATCATATACTACTTATCTCATTTCACGCTTGGATCCACTAAAGTGTATTTTCCAGAAGCCTATGCCCACAGGGAGATTGGCGCAATGGCAGATATAACTCACAGAATTTGACTTCGTCTATGTGATGAGGACGGACATGAAGGCCCAAGCATTGGCTGATCACTTGGCTGAGAATGCTGTTGATGAAGAATACGAGCCCTTGAGGACATATTTTCCTGATGAAGAAGTGATGCATATAGATGAGTTGGAAATAACCAAGGAACCAGGATCGAAACTTTTCTCGATGGAGCCGCAAATGCGAAGGGAATTGGAATAGGAGCGGTACTTATTTCTGAAACAGGACATCATTATCCTATTACAGCTCAGCTGCGTTTCTATTGCACCAACAATATGGCTGAGTATGAGGCATGCATTTTGGGTCTACGGCTAGCTGCAGACATGGATGTCCAGGACGTCTTGGTCTTGGGAGACTCGGACCTCCTGGTGTATCAGATTCAGGGTGAATGGGAAACAAGGGATTTGAAGCTCATACCATATCAACAAGGTTTTCACGATCTGAGCAAGCGATTTCGATCAGTAGAATTCAGACACATCCTAAGAGTTCATAATAAGGTTGCCGATGCTTTGGCTACCTTAGCATCGATGTTGCACCACCCAGACAAAATTCATGTTGACCCGTTGCATATCTAGGTTCGTGATCAGCATGCTTATTGCAACATGATAGAGGAAGAAATGGATGGCGAGCCATGGTTTTATGATGTCAAGGAATACCTCAAGATGGGGATATACCCGGAGCAGGCCACCAGAGATCAAAAGAGAGCCATTCGACGACTGGCAAATGGATTTTTCCTCAGTGGAGGAGTGTTATACAAAAGAACACCAGATTTGGGATTGCTGAGATGTATAGATACTGGTCAAGCCACGACAGTAATGACAGAGGTACATGCGGGAGTTTGTGGGCCACATATGAGAGGATATGTATTGACGAAGTAGATTCTTCGAGCAGGGTATTATTGGCTCACTATGGAGCGTGATTGTATCAATTTCGTGCGAAAATGCCATTAGTGTCAGATACACGGAGATTTGATTCATTCCCCGCCAACAGAATTGCATACAATGTCAGCACCATGGCCATTTGTTGTATGGGGCATGGATGTCATTGGACCGATTGAGCCGGCAGCTTCCAACGGTCATAGGTTCATTCTAGACACCATCGATTATTTCACCAAGTGGGTTGAGGCTAAAACTTTCAAGTCGGTAACCAAGAAGGCAGTGGTGGATTTCGTTCATTCCCATATCATCTGTAGATTTGGGATCCCCAAATTGATCATCACGGATAATGGCGCTAATCTTAACAGCAGTTTGATAAAAGAAGCATGTCAACAATTCAAGATTACACACCGTAATTCCACCCCGTATCGTCCCAAGGCGAATGGCGCGGTTGAGGTAGCCAACAAGAACATAAAGAAGATATTGAGGAAGATAGTAGAAGGGTCCAGGCAATGGCACGAAAAGTTGTCATTTGCATTGTTGGGATATCGCACTACTGTCCGCACTTCAGTAGGTGCAACTCCTTATTTATTGGTATACAAAACTGAAGCAGTAATACCGGCGGAAGTTGAAATTCCATCCCTTCGGATTATCGCTGAGGCTGGGATTGATGACGATGAATGGATCAAAGCCCGATTGGAGCAGTTGAACTTGATTGATGAAAAGAGATTGGCAGCAGTATGACATGGCCAATTGCATCAAAGGAGAATGGAAAGAGCCTACAACAAGAAGGTGCGCCCAGAAAATTTGAAGTGGGGCAGCAGGTGTTGAAACGAATCCTGCCATATCAGGCCGAAGCAAAGGGCAAGTTCGCCCCAAATTGGCAAGGGCCGTTTATTGTGACCAGAGTGTTATCTGATGGCGCTTTATATTTAACAGATATCGAAGGGAAATGCGTCGACATGACTATCAATTCGGATGCAGTTAAGAGATACTATGTATGATTTCTTTTGATTGTAATTGTTGTTTGTTTGTACTTGGCACTTATCGGAGAATGAAATGACGGACGCAATTCTTTCTTCTATCCAAACACTTTAACCATTTCTTCCCCCTTTGAGCCTTATTTATTCTTTCATACCCCTCTTTTGGAATCAGTAATGAAAATGAAAAGAAAAGAGAAGAGAAAAATAATGATAATAAAGACAAAACGAAAAGTTACAAGAAAAACAAAGGAATTGGGAACTACGTTTGACCTGATTTCTCAAAGAAGGATACGTAGGCGCCTCACGGCTCAGTCATAGTGTAACAAAAAATAAAATCCCCAAGCAAGAAAAACTGGGGCAGAAGTTGTGTTTATAATTTTGGGAAAAAAAGTTGATTCCAAGAGTTGTAATATTTTACCCATCAAAATTATTTTGAACCTTTTACCCTTTTTCTTTTAGCCATACACAAAAACTCATATTGATGTCCAAAAAAGACCTCCCGATCAGTATCCGAGAAGTGCCAAGTCATGCAAACGGAAGTCGAGAATAACACTCTGATCCCCAGTAGAGAAGAGGATCATAAGCTGGAAATGAATTGATAGCTGAAAGAATCCCCAGTAGAGAGAATCTTATCGGCAACACTCCAATCCCCAGCTGAGAAAGAGAAAATAAAATGGGAGAGTCTTATGGTGAAAACTTTCACAGGCACCATAAGGCGACGTAAGTTGAGAGAAATAAAACGAGTGAGTCTTATCGGTGAAAACCTTCACAGGCGCCATAAGGCGATGGGAGTTGAGAGAAATGAGAGAGTTTTATTAGTGAAAACCCCTCGAAGGGCACTATGAGGCGATAAGACAAGATTGGCGGAAAGGATCCGCATTTGGCAAAGAGATGAGTGCCTGTTTATCCCCAACAAGATGAGGCCGTCCGAAAGATTGATTGATACAAATAGACTGGGTTGATTAATCTGGAATGCACGACATGATCGTTGGGATTGGTTATATCATTCAGATAAGTTCTTTTCTTTTCTTCTCCCCAGCATTCGTTCGGAAAGACTTCTTCTTTTCCATCTTTTGAAATCATCACTTTTCATTTCTTTTGTTTTAAGACTTTATCTCCCCAGCAGTTTGTTTTGAGAAAGATTTTTCAGAGCTTACTACTAGTTGCCAAAACGGTGCAAAGCAAAATGCGAATAGGACAGGCCAGAGATAAGGCGCCAAAGCGAAAAGAAGTTTGTCGCAAGACCAAATGATGAATGGGTCTAGATTCCAAGGGGACCAAATTTCCAGGGGAAGTTAGAGAAAAACAGAAATTAGGAGGTTGAGAAGTTATGGATCAAATTCCAAGAGGATCCCTAGCAGATTTGCGAGATGCAAGAACAACTCCGACAAATTATCGACCAAGTTCCGCGATGATCGGACAACACAGAGAGGGGAAGAAAGAGAAAAGAAAAACCATCCCCAGTAGAAATATCATCCCCAGCAAATAATATCATCCCCAGCAAGTTTTGTAATAAAATGCAAAGCAGGGAAAGGAAAAGGGAAAAAACCATCCCTAGAAGGAGTGGCACGACCACTCACCACGTTTTAAACTAACAAATTTTTCTTTGATTTGAAGCAAGGAAAGGAAATGTTATTGACAACGGGAAGACATGGCCGCAACGAAGATTATCAAACTGGGGTAGAAAATTTTCTCTCATTGCGAAAATTTTCTTGAAATCAGATACCCACTGGGGGAAGATGGAAGATAACACAAGTTTGAAGGAAGTGGAATCCCCAGCAGTATACAGGAGAAGGCAATACAAATTTTAAAGAAAGAAATCTTGGAAGAAGCAAGATAACCCGAGTTTTAAGGGTAGTGGTCTTTGAATCAGTGTCATCCCCACCATTGTTAAAAGGAGGAAAGTAACTAGTCTTAAAGAAGGAAGATAATTCCCCAATAGTGTTATCCCCGGCAGGTTTCAGAGAAGTGAAAGCACCAGCTTTAAAGGAAGTAGTCTTTGTAGAAGGAAAATAACATATTTGTGAATAAAATATCTGTGTTACCCCCAGCAGTTTTTAGAGGAATAAAACACCAGTTTTGAGGGAAGCAATTCTGAAAGAGGATGATTCAAGTTAGAAGGAAAATGGTTCGGGAGGCAGGAAGGAACAACAACAATAAAACGCATTGTTTAAGAAGTAGTTGAAGTCAGGAATCCGCCTGGAGAATGGAGGTATTACATTTTACGAAATAGTTGAAGTCAGGAGCCCGCCTGGAGAATGGAAGTGTTATATTTTAAAGTTTATTGAAGTCAGGAGCCCGCCTGGAGAATGGAGGTGTTATATTTTAAAGTTTATTGAAGTCAGGAGCCCGCCTGGAGAACAGAGGTGTTATAATTTAAAGAAGTTGTTAAAGTTAGGCGCCCGCCTAAAGAACGAAGGTGTTATATTTTAAAGTTGTTAAAGTCAGGAGCCCGCCTGAAGAATGAAGGTGTTACATTTTAAAGTTTATTGAAGTCAGGAGCCCGCCTGGAGAATGGAGGTATTATCTTTAAATTGTTTATTGAAGTCAGGAACCCGCCTGGAAAATAGAGGTTGTTGAATGGAGGTAATATCTTTAAATTGTTTATTGAAGTCAGGAACCCGCCTGGAAAATAGAGGTTGTTATATTCTCAAGTTGTAGTTGAAGTCAGGAGTCCGCCTGGAGAATGGAGGTATTACATTCTGAGTTGTAGCTGAAGTTAGGAGCCTACCTGTAGAACGAAGGTTGTTACAATTTCAAGTCGAAGTTAGGAGCCCGCCTGTAGAATGGAGGTATTATGTTTTGGGAAGTAGTGAAGTCAGGAGCCCGCCTGGAGAATGGAGGTTGTTGTCATTTGAAGTTGAAGTTGAAGTCAGGAGCCCGCCTGGAGAACGAAGGTGTTACGTTTTAAGTCATAAATTGAAGTCAGGAGCCCGCCTGAAAAATGGAGGTGTTATGTCTTTAAGAAGTTGTTGAAATCAGGAGCCCGCCTGAAAAATAGAGGTACTATATTTTTAAGAAGTTGTTGAAGTCAGGAGCCTGCCTATAAAACGGAGGTTGTTAAATTTTAAGTTGATGAAGTCAGGAGCCTGCCTGTAGAACAGAGGTTGTTTATTTTGAAAGTTGAAGAAGTCAAGAGCCCGCCTGTAGAATGGAGGTTGTTAAATTTTTAGTTGATGAAGTTAGGAGCCCGCCTGTAGAACGAAAGTTGTTTATTTTAAAAGTTGAAGAAGTCAGGATCCCGCCTGGAGAATGGAGGTTGTTAAATTTTAAGTTGGAGTCAGGAGCCCGCCTGGAGAATAGAGGTATTATATTTTTAAGAAGTTGTTGAAGTCAGGAGCCCGCCTGGAGAATAGAGGTGTTGTATTTTTAAGAAATTGTTGAAGTCAGGAGCCCGCCTGGAGAATAGAGGTGTTATATTTTTAAGAAGTTGTTGAAGTCAGGAGCCCGCCTGGAGAATAGAGGTGTTATATTTTTAAGAAGTTGTTGAAGTCAGGAGCCCGCCTGGAGAATAAAGGTGTTATAACTTTAGGAAGTGGTTGAAGTCAGGAGCCCGCCTGGAGAATAGAGGTGTTATCTTTAAGAAGTTATTGAAGTCAGGAATCCGCCTGGATAATGGAGGTATTATATTTTAAGAAGTAATTGTTGTTGAAGTCAGTAAAGCAGAGGAATACAACAAAAATCCCCAGCGGGAAACAACAAAAATCCCCAGCAGAGGAAGGCAGTTCAAGATTCGAAGGAAAAATAATGTGAAGCTCACAAGAAGGAAATAAGCAGTTCGAGATCAACAATCAAGGGAGAATACAAGTCAAATCAGAAGTAAAGAAATACCAGAGGAAACACAAGGCAACAAGGCAGCAACAGTCACATGACCAAGTTTGAGAATAAATCTTTGTAATCATAGATCATAGCTTAGTATAACTTCTTTATCTTTCATCAAGGTGTAATAAGGAGTTCAGTAAGCGGTAACATCAGCAGCAACAGCAGTAACAGCAAAAAGGCAGTCCCATGGTAGTCCCAGCTACCGAAACTTCCCGAACTACATTGACCTGATTCCCTTTTAGCCAGGGATATGTAGGAAACCTTTGAAGCAAAGGTTCGGTTTAAATCTCTTCAAAAATGCTTCACACGGAGTATTCCAACGGGCAAAAATCGCTCGTATCCGCTCACTTTATCTTTGCACGAAAACTCTTTGTGTTTTCGGACAAAGAGGGGCAGCTGTGAGCACGTGATTTTTGCCCTATGAGAACTACTCCCAAAAATTCAAAATAAAATGGTTTTGTGTTGTTTGTGATTTATTTGTATTTTGTCTGTGCATGTTTATTTCTACTTTAATTAAGAAAAATACAAAAATATGTGTTGCATGTGCATTTAGGATTTAATTTTACAATTTAGGAATTAATTAAACAATCAAGTTTGTTTTACAAAATGGAAAAATCACAAAAAAAATATGTACTTTGCATTCTTGCATTTAATGTCCGAATTGTGTGATTTTATCTTTATTTGATGTTTAATTTCGTGTGATAGCTATTATTAAGAGTTAATGTTTTAGTTAATTGTCAACTTTATAATTTAATTAGGATTTTTAGTTGAAAAGGAATTAAAAGAAAATGAAAGAAAAAGAAGAAAAGAGTGAAAATTGGGCCAATTTCAGTGCAAAAAATCAGGCCCAAATCACCCATGAACCAGGTCCAATTCGGCCTGGCCAAAGACGTCTTAAAATGACGTCGTTTGGTCATTCTTAATCAAGGTCGTTGTATTAAATCGATCCAACGACTGAGATTCAATCTCCCTTACCCATTCCCGAACCCGACCCATTACCTGGATCGACGCCACCCCCCCCCCACTTAGACCAAACGTCGCCGTTTCCTTTAAGTAAATTGATCCAGGCCGTTGATCGTGCTTTATCCAACGACATCAACGGCCAGGATTAAACCACCCCCTCCATATATAAGCCCAACCTCTCACCTTACACCCCCCTAAGCCATACCCCTGTTCATCGTCTCCTTTAGAGACAAACCAAACGACCCTCGAAACCCTAGCCGCCCTGAAACCCTTTCGCCTGAAAGCCGGCGGCAACAACGCCGATGACCATGAAACCAACACCCCTAGAGCACCTAACCTCCCTCTCCACGAATCCCTTACCCATTTTGCTCGAATCAGACTGTAGCTTCTCGAATCTTCAATTGAAGATTCGAGCAAAACATGAAACCCACCCCAACCTGTCCCAAACTCACACCAAGGCACCCCCTGACCACCCTCGTTACGGATCTGTTAACCGTTTGCCTCGAATCAACCTCCAGTTTCTCAAATCTTCAATCGAAGATTCGAGCAGAACCTAAACCTACCCCAACCAGTCCCAAACTCATTCCAGACATCTCCCTGACCTCCCTCTTCACCAAACCACCGTTGGTTTGGTTCGAATCAGACCAGAACCGTTCGAACCCCAATCGAACCCCCAAGAACCCTAGAAAACCAAAGGTTGAAGTTTGTCCGAAGAAAAGGAATTTGGGTGTCCAGTGGACCTTAGTCGAAGTGTTCTCAGTTGAGAACACTCGATTTAGGTCCGTTCGACCTCAAAAAGGTCTGAGTCAGAGTCCAAGTCAGGATCGTCTAGTCTCCGAGTTCCTGAGGTATTTTCCTTTTCCTGTTTGTTCCATATTTGTGTTTGTTTATTCTGTTTACTTTGTTTAAGTGTAGCTTTATTGATTTTTCAGTTTTTGTCGATTGATTCTATCTTTCTTCATCAGACCTTTTATTTGGTCCAATTTTATCATTGCTTCTGTTTGTTGTCGATTGTTATATGTTATAATTTGTGTAATCGGTTGAATAAGTGTCGTCGATTAGTCTGGTATGCTTGAATGTTAGATTAGCATGATAATAGTCTAATTTGTGGTTCATTCTTGTCTGTTTCCCTCCTGCCTCGTTTGTGTTCTAAAGTTTGTAGTAAAATGAGCTTGTTGGTATATTCAGTTCATTGAACTGGATTTATTAGTCATTTGTTATCCTGAATCTATCAATCCCCTTAAGGCTCTTCTGGCTGTTTCTCTTTTGTATTCCAATCTGACTAAGGCATATGCTCGTCTAGTTGATTTCAGTTCATCTGTTGCTAAGCTAAATATGATTGGTTCCCCAACATAGTTAGTTCCATATGTGCTGCCCTAAACCCTTGGTCTTCATTTTAATGCCGTTTGATTTAATATCTTGAATTACTAACTGATTTGAATCGGTTATGGCTATTGTAGTTTGTTAGATTTAGCTTAGTTAGTTGGTAGGTTTGAATAGGTTAGAGTTGAAAGGTTCAATGCAGAGTGAAAGGGGTTGGGTAGGATAGTAATTTCATGGGCTTTAGGAGGGTAATTTGGGAATTGAAAAGTTTAAAAATGACTAGTTTAATTGGGCTGTCAGTAAAACACTTAATTAACATTAAACTAATGCATTTGCTTAGTGCTAATGGGGAACAAGACATAGTGGTAGGGGAAGGTTTAAAGGAAATGGATTAAGAATAGGTGCCCATATTTGTTCGAGCAATTAAATAAGGGAAAGACAAGGGTAGTGGGGAACAAGTGAGTTAAAAGAGAAAAAAACATGTGGTAGTGGTGGAGGAATATCATGGGCAGAAAATCTGATAAGGTAGAGGGGGGCAGGCCTGTTTTGGGGGATATATAGAGTCATTTTAGACAGAAGAAGGCAGAGGTTTTTTTAGACAGAGATAGGGGCTGGTTTTGAGAGCAGAAAATCAGTTCTTTTAAAACTTTTGAATCTGGTCTGGGCTTTCTTTTTGAGGTTCAGTGTTACAAAAATAGAGAGAGTCCTTGGGAGTTTCACTAGTCTTGAAGAAATCAATTGATTGCTAGCTACTGGAATCGGTAGTTGTTTTCTACTTAGTTTTCCTGTAGACTTTTGGTTTCAGTCGAGACCTTCTCGGATCAATTTGAGTGTTATGTTGCTGTGGTATGTTTCTAGGGTCAATTTGAAGGTCATTTGGGTTTATTCGAATCGGTTTTGGGTTAATCTATTCATCTTGTTGGTTCAAAACATTTCTGAACTCTTCCTGGATTGAAAAATATGTTTCTTTGCTGAGCTGGTTCTGTTTGTGGCTGTTTGGAACTTCAAATTGCTGTTGTGAATTACTGTTGTATTGCTGCTCGCATTACTGCTGCTGCTGATCTTTCTTCTACTTTATCTCTGTTCCAATTCCAGGTACACTTCCTTGATTTGCTTCCATGTAACTCCAAGTTGAAGTTGAAATAAAAATTGCTATCAGATCTCCGCACTTTGGATGCTGTCTGATATAGTTTAAGTGGTTTAAATTATCACTTGTTGCTAGTTGATTATGATGGTATTGATTTGAGTAATAGACTTAGTTGTAATAATGTGGAATGTTAAGTGGGATTTCCTTAGGCTAATCTGAATTATATGTTGCAATTAACTGTCAGTCAGCTTGAGGATCTCGAGTTTGTTAATTGGTTAGATCGATGAGTGCGAAATGAAATTGGCCGTGGCTAATTTAGTTTGTATGTTTAGTATAGAGTTCTCGAACATGTAGTAATGTGAGCTGAAATTATCCTTCATTTTGGCTAGTTTAATTTTGTGCCTGATAATTTGATTATTAAAATCAGAAGGCAGTTGAAATAGGAAATCACTTCGAGTTCTTGAATTCTCATGTGTACTGACCGTAAACTAGCATGAAACTCTGAATCGTTTGAACATTGATTTAACATCCTCAATATATGCTTTCTTTCACCCTAATAGTATCCAATAGCTCATCAAAAGACAAGTAGAAATAATCTGAGCTTTAAGCTGAAATCAGAAAGGTTAGTTATTTCATCAACCAATAGGTGAATCACGTTTTCCTTTGTTGTAAATGGTGAAATACGAATAACTTGAAGCTGTCCATGAATACTTGAAAATCATTTTTGAATGGGCGATCAAGGCTTAACAGCTTATCTCGAATGGGCTGGGCTCCAATGCATTTCCGGCGGCCCAAGTTTGGTTTTAATTAAACACCCATGTAAACCTGGGTTCAAGCCTAAGACCGGCTTGCTCTCGTGTGTGCCTGGATTTTGGTCCATTTAAACGGGTTGTGCTTCAGGCCCAAGTTGGCTGAAGTAGCGCGAACCCATTGACCTCAAATATAGTCGTTATTAATTAGGATTTCTTTCTCTTATTTTTAGAGACAAGAATAATTAGAAAAATCATAGTCGCTTAGGGATCAGTCTTTAAATAAAAATGAGATGAGCCTCGCCAAATAATAAAAAAAATGCAAATTGTGAGGCCCTCAATAAATGGGTAAAGTAAAACATTTAGAATTCGGGACGGACCATTTAGTGAATTTTGCGGCCTTCCCCAAGATAATAATGCGTTAGTCTCCTTAGGCGCGTATTTTAAATAACTCTACCTTCTTAAACTCGGGTGCACATTTATGTGACCTAAATCCAAATCTCAACGAAGTCGAAATATGTCGATAGTCACGGGTACATTGATTGTGACGTGGTTCGAGATGCATTTCCATGACGTTGCAATTCTTTTTTTTAATAATGAATGAGACGAGCCTCGACAAACAAAAAAATACATAAGCTGCGGGGTCCTCTATAAGTGCTTGTAAAATTCCTTAGACTTCGGGATGGGCCGTTTAGCAAAAGTTCATGGCCTTCCCCAAAATGATAACACGCTAGTTGCTTTAGGTGCACCTTTAATAATTTACTTTCTTAAACTCGGGTGCACATTTATGTGACCCAAATCCAAATCTCAATGGAGTCGAAATGTGTCGATAACCACGGGTACATTGATGTGACGTAGTTCGAGATACGTTTTCACAACGTTGCAATTCTCTATTAAAGTAATAATGATAATAATAAAAGCGGTTAAAAATTAAAATCTGCACATAGGTTCATAATTGTATAAAAATCATATAATTAAGTCGAATATGACAGTTGAGCGACCGTGCTAGAACCACGGAACTCGAGAATGCCTAACACCTTCTCCCGGGTTAACAGAATTCCTTACTTAGATTTCTGGTTCGCGGACTGTAATACAGAGTCAATCTTTTCCTCGATTCAGGATTCAACCGGTGACTTGGGACACCATAAATCTCCCAAGTGGCGACTCTGAATTAAATAATAAATCTCGTTTCGATTGTCCTTTAATTGGAAAAACTCCCTCTGCGCCCCTTTGCGGGGTGTAGGTGAAAAAGGAGGTGTGACACTACAAGTACTACTCATAAGAAAGGGTAAACTCTCAACTTTCAACTAACTACTAACCTTCTACCCTAATCCTCGACCTCCACACCCTCCTATCAAGGGTCGTGTTCTCAGTGAGCTGAAGCTGCATGCCCTGCCTAATCACCTCTCTCCAATGCTTCTTAGGTCTGCCTCTACCTCTTCAAAGACCGCAATGGTCAACCTCTCATACCTCTTAATAAGAGTGTCAATGCTTCTCCTCTTAGCATGCCCGAACCATCTCAGCATCGACTCTTGCATCTTGTTCTCCATGAAGGCCACTCCCACTTTGTCCCGAATAACTTCATTCCTAATCTTATCCTTCCTAGTACACTCACACATCCATCTCAACATCCTAATTTTTGCTACTTTCATCTTCTGCCCAAGAGACCTCTTGATTGGCTAACACTCTGCCCCATACAGCATGGTTATTTAGCACCACCACTCTATAATATTGTTACCCTTAAGTTTTGGCGGCATATTCATATCACATAGAACACTAGATTCAAGCCTCCACTTCATCCCTCCTGCTCCAATACGATGTGTGACATCCTCGTCGATCTCCCCGTTACCCTATATAATAGATCCGAGATACTCAAAAATACTTCTCTTGGGATGACTTGAGTATCGAGCTTCACATCCACATTTGCTTCTGTCACGACCCAAAATCTACCTAGTCGTGATGGAACCTAACCCTAATGCTAGGTAAGCCAACATAGAACCAGGTATCTCAAATGATAAATGCTTAATAACATGAAATTAAATGACTCAATTATATACGACCTCCCAAGGACTAGTAGAACAAATTATGAGCCACTATAATTTAGATTTACAAACCTAAATGAAGAAATAGTATAATATCTGTTTGAAATTTACATAAACAGAGTTTTAAGTCATAAACTACCATAAAAAGGGGGTAGCCTGAATCTGGAACGCTGGAACGTCTTCAGTACAAGGCTTCGTCTTCCATATCTACGTAGCTCCAAGATCTGCACACAAGGTTTAGAAGTGTAGCATGAGTGCAACTGACGTCATGTACTTAGTAAGTATCTTAACTAACTTAGGTGAAGTAGTGACAAAATTTTTAGCTAAAAGATGCCTACTTATACTTGTACCTGTGCAAATAATAAGTAGAAGAGAAAATACGAGAAACGATACACACATAATCACGTAATGAATGAAACAAGAATACAAATGATGAAGGCCCCCCGAATATCATCACTTCTCCGTCTCACAACACGATAAAATGATGGAAAACAAAGCATGAATAGCCATAATACATCTTCTTCTCCGAGCGGCATGCAACTCGATTATCTATATATATAACAAACACATTTGTGGTATGCAACCCCTTCCCACTTATTAAATAATTACTGTTGTGGTGTGCACCCAACTTCATATCTCATATCAATACCATCGCGACGTGCAATCTGATCATCAATCCGGTTAAGCAAAGGAGAGTAATAAATGAAAAGGGAAAATGTCTTTATCAAGTAAGAACAAGGATCAAATGATGACATTCAATATATGAAATCATGTAGCAAGAAGAAGCACGTAGCAAGTAAAGGCGTTTAATCAGTGAAGGTATATGGTAAGTAGATCATATGGTACGTAGAGCAGGTTAAAGCATGTAGTGAGTGCAAGCATGTACCAAATTAAGACATTTAACAAGTAAATCATGTGACAGTTGTAGGCATGTGATTTTTGACCATCCCCAAGATTTTACATATGTTAGTATGTAAATATTTAGTTTAGGCCTAATATAGTTATTTCAACTAATTTCGATTCTTTTACTTTATTTCGTCACAAAAATAAAAATTAAAAAAAATAATATTTTTATGTACCTTTCATAAAGCTAAAAAAAATATATACAAAAATAGTACCTTATTTTTATTTTAATATGATATTTGAAAATACAAAAAAAAAATAGGTTTGTTTTAACGGTTAGTCTTATTTTAATAGCTATTTTACTTAAGTAAGATTAATTAGTAAATGAGGTCGTATTTTTAGTCTCGTTTACCGAGAACGAATAAATTTGGGCTCAAACAACCCATTTTAGGCTTAATTTTTGGACCTAGCCCATAATAACCCAAGCCCAATACCCCTAAAACCCTAGACTATAGACCTAGGAATCCACCATTTTTCTGGAGTTTTTGGACTAACCTATCCAAAAAAATCAAAAAGGAAAATCCTTAGCGCCTCGGCCATCTCCTTCTCCCTTGATCCCATTTTATTTCAATTCCTAACCGTTCAGATCTTCACCAAAAAAAATTCTATTAAAATCATCCCAAACACCCGTTGCTTCCATCCATTGAAATAGTTAGAAAATCTGTCATAGAAATCCATGCTTAGCTTCTCTCAATTGATGCCCTAGACCACCACACTTCAACCGTAACTACTCCGTAAAAATAGAGTCATACAAGAACTCTGTTCATTTTCATTCCAAGATCACCATAAAACCTCCATAGCTGATGTCCCATTGCCGACAGCCATAAACTCATTTCCTCCATCGGAGCTGCTTTCAAACACCATGAACACCCCCTGATATACTCACTAAATAGCAGCTTCACGAAATTCAGCCCCTCAGTCAATCTTTTGTTCGTGGGTTTTTCTTTTTGGTGCTATCTCATCGATTTTTGGTCGAGGTTCATCCAGGTTGCTGGCGCGGTCTCCGACTTGTGTCGATTTTGGGTTCCAATTTGGTCAGTGGCTTTCTTCTACAATTCACTCGTGACTATTGTAAAAGTTTTGGCTAGAGGCTGTTTAATTGAAAAGATTTACTCACAAAGGTCCTTTTCTTGCCCCTTTCACTTAATATTGTGTATGAAATTTTGTTCATATAATATGCGATTTCATTACTAGTTGAAATTCATTGTTCATGATGTGTTTTGCTATGGATTGGTCGAATTGTCTTAAGACCTTAACTGAAATGTGTTCTGGAATGATTCTCTGTTAACGTTTCATTAGATTTGTGTTTGAATAGTTGTCAATTTTGATCAAATTACAAGAATGATGTGAGGTCTTGGGTCATTTTAATTAAATAGACCGTGAGTTTCAATGTTAAAAGAAGGGTTAAGAAAGTGTCCAGTATTTTTTAGGAAAAAGTAAAAAAAAAACATTGTGCTTCTGTTTCTGTTGTTGCAGGACATAATCTTTCACTTTAATTGAATTTAATGTTCTTTTTTTGTGTGCTTTTTTTGTTGTACAAGAAATTTGGTTCAAAATGATAAGAAGTTAGCCCATTTGTTTGGGGTAGTTTTTGATTTGGATTTGAGACAAAGAATCAGTTATTAACAACCAGTTGATCTTTTTTTTTTTTTTTAACTATTGAATTTGTTTTAAAACGTTGCTCCATTTATTCCTTTTCTTATCTTATTTTGAAGAAATTGGACCTTAAGTGGTTATATGGATCTTATTATTTCGTTTGTCTTATTTTGAATCCGCTAGGAGCATGTTTAGGCCAATCACGACGTTCGCGTGTCATAATTACGAGTTCCAAAAATAAACCGGGGTATGCGTTCGCGCAACTTTGGCAAAACAATCTTAGTAATAATAAAATGTTATTAATTATGTACATGTTCACGTGACACGATTTAAAAAGTGAATACTCATAGAAACGCTTTAGGCGCGACTTGGTCTATTATCGCGATTGTGTACACGTTCGCGTGATATATTTACGATTTTCAAAATAAACCAAGGGATGCGTTCGCGCAACTTCAACCAAACGTTTTTTACCAATAATAAACAAAGCATTATTAATTGTGGAAATGTTCGTGTGACATGACTTTTGACGCGCCAAAAGAAAAAGAGTATACGTACGCGTAACTCAATTCTTTAATTACGAATAAATCAAGTATTTAAAAGCGGTGAAAGATAAATGCACATAGGTCCTAAAAATGAGTAGTTAAACAATTTAAACCAAGTAATAATTACTAAGCGACCGTGCTAGAACCACGGAACCCGGGAATGCCTAACACCTTCTCCCGGGTTAATAAAATTCCTTATCTAGAATTTCTAGTTCGCAGACTTTAAATAAAGTCGAAAACTTCCTCGATTTGGGATTTAAAATAAACTGGTGACTTGGGACACCAAATAATTTATTCCAAGTGGCGACTCTGAAAATAAATAAAATATCTCATTTCGAATAATGTCACTGTAAGCACGTGATTTTTGACCCTCCCCGAGAATTTTCACATTTTTTAGCATGAATATGTGAAATTCGGTCTAGTATAGCTATTTTAACTATTTTTACTTTATTTTGTTGCAAAAAGAAAATTTCAAAAAAATATATATATAAATTTTAGTTTATGTATCTCTCATAAACTTGAAAAAATACAAAAATTGTACTTTATTTTGGTACTTTATATAAATTCGAAAATTACAAAAAATATAGTTCTATTAATGTTTGCAGTCATTATAATTTTGAAAAATACAAAAAAAAATTACGTCATATTTTTGTCTTTATTAAAGAACGAAAATTACAAAAAAAAATAGTTTTATTAATATTCTATAGTCATTTTTAACTTTGAAAAATACAAAAATATTACCTCATATTTTATCTTAATATTTAAAAACGAAAATTACAAAAAAATAGTTTTATTAATATTCTATAGTCATTTTTAACTTTGAAAAATACAAAAATATTACCTCATATTTTATCTTAATATTTAAAAACGAAAATTACAAAAAAATAGTTTTATTAATATTTTTGTAGCTATTTTAAAATCTTGAAAAATATTTAAAAATATATAGTTTTGTTTAAATACTAGTCTTATTTTTGGTAGTTATTTTGCTTACATAGGACTAGTTAAGCAACGTGTTCCTATTTCTCGGGTCCGGGCAAAAGAATAATATTCGGGTTCAAACTACCCGGTTTTAGGCCTAATTTTCGGACCTAGCCCATAATAACCGTGTCCAGAACACGTGGGGAACCCCACCACGCGTGGGGAACATATGCCTTGAACCCCACCACGCGTGGGCTCATTTTTCTGGGCAAACCATGTCAAATACACGGACTACACATTTGACAGAGGGAGGGAAAACTTTGGGGATTTTGGAAAAAAAAAAAAAACATGTACTGTTTATCTTCTTCTTAAGAAGAAGAAGCAGAAGGAACCCAAAGAGAAAAAAACGGACGAAAAAAGAACCAGGAGGACTTTGGAGATTTTAAAGCATACCACTGTTCACGCTTCTTCTTAGAAGAAGAAGAAGCAATATCCTAGCAGAACCTTACGTAAAACCACCCACGAAAACCAGCGAAAACCCTTCCAAACTTCCCTATCTTCTTCCAAGCAAAACCCTACCCCGTCACCTTCCCCGGCAGCCCCCCCCAGCGTCGAAAGCCCACCGGCAACCTCCTCCTCCTGTCCAAACAACCACCCTCCGACATCATCCAAACACCCCCACGCACCATCACCCATCGCCTTCCTCCTCCTTGAATCCGCCATTGTTGCCGTTGCGAGCTCCCTCCGTCGACCACTGCCTCCCGTCACCACCCAACACCACGACCAACAGTTTCCTCCCGTCGTCAACCTCCAGAACCAGTCCGCCATTTTCAGTCCAACGTCGTCAACCTCCAAGCAGTCGTAGCTGCGTTTCCGAGCAACGGTGGGTTGCTTCGATCCTGCTTGGCCGAGTTTTCTGTTTTCCGTAGAGGTCGACTTTGGTTCGTCGAGGTCCGGTACGTCGAGGTGCTGTCCGAGGTTCCGTCTTTGTTCTTCGGTCAGAGAGGTCCGGCTTGAGTTCCGTCGGGATCGTGTTTGTCGTTCTGAGTTTGTCGAGGCGCGAAGGTTAGTAAACCTCGATGTATTAGATAAATAAACTTTACGTTAAATGTTCGAAGATGCAATATAGAAATTGGTATGATAATTTTCTGCTTATGTTTTCATCGTATGCATTTTTGCTCATTTTGCGTTATGTGATTCTTGTTTGTTTGATGTCATGTAATTAAGTTTGACTAGTTGTTCTATGACACAAGTTTGACGTTAATTTGCTCGTCCTTTACTTCGCTCAGTTCATTCAAAAAATTTTATTATTAGTACATGTTATTACTACTCCCGAAATACTCATTCGCTAAAACTCTTTTTATTAAACTTCTAACAAGTTATGAGATTTTAGTTGTAAAGAAGCCATAAGGTTAGTATTGTTAAAGGCGTAAAAATGGCATCCTTTTTAAAAAAAAAATAAATAAATAAAAAATAATAATAAACAAATAAATAAATAAAAAAATGAGACTAGCTTCGCCAAATAAAAATGTACACCTTGCGAAGCCTTCACAAAATATGTGTATTAAATACTTAGATTCTGGGACGGGCCATTTAGCAAATTTCGCGGCCCTACCAAAAAAATAATAATGCGCTAGTTGCTTTAGGCGCGCCTTTAATAATGTTATCTCCCTAAACTCGGGTGCACATTTATGTGACCCAAATCCAAATCTCAACGGAGTCGAAATATGTCTCTAGTCGCGGGCACATTGATTGTGACGTGGCCCGAGACGCATTTCCACGACGTTGCAAATTCCTTTTAAAAAAAATAAGCATGAGATGAGCCTCGCCGAATAAAAACACAAATTGCGGGGCCCTCAGTAAATACTTGTTTAAAATTACTTAGAATTCAGGAGGTTCGTGTAGCGAATTTCACGACCTCCGCGAAATAATAACGCGATAGTCTCTTTAGGCGCGTGTTTAATAATTTACTTTCTTAAGCTCGGGTGCGCATTTCATGCGACCCAAATCCAAATCTCAAAACATCAAATAAAATGCGTTCCGGATTGTGGGTGCATTTCATGTGACGCAGTCCAAAGACGTATTTTAAGCGATGTTCACATTCTTGTAAATACAATAATAATAAAGCGGTTAAAAGTTAAAATTGACACATTGGTTCATAATTGTATTTTAAAATCAGATAAATAAGCCGAATATAACAGTTGAGCGACCGTGCTAGAACCACGGAACTCGGGAATGCCTAACACCTTCTCCCGAGTTAACAGAATTCCTTATCTAGATTTCTGGTACGCAGACTGTAATATAGAGTCATTCTTTTCCTCGATTCGGGATTAAAATTGGTGACTTGGGACACCCTAAATCTCCCAAGTGGCGACTCTGAAATAATTAAACCAATCCCGTTTCGATTGTCCTTTAATTGGAAAAAACTCCCCCTGCCCCATCGGGTGCGGAAAAAGGAGGTGTGACAGCTCTAGCGACTCTGCTGGGGATGTTACCCAGAACCACTGGTTCAGGGTTAGAAATTCGAGCTTAGATAAATTGTTATATTTGGCTTTATCTGATTTTTTACATGTTTTGAGCCTAATGTGCTAAATGTTGCTTTTACCGCTTTGATATTATGTGAACTGTATATAAACTGTGCCGAAACCCATATCCTTTCTGAGTCTTCTAAATCATGAAGAAGGGTGTACTTCGTACGACTTCTTTTCTGTATAGTGTCAAATCCCAATTTAGAACGAGGTTCGGACAAGTTGCTAAGCCGGCGAAGCTTCTGTATTCCCGGTACGCTGCCCCTCGGCTCGAGCTGTCCGCTCGGGTAAGCCAGGTCTAGAACAAACACCCAGGTCTGAACCTAGTATAACAAAGCCACATGCCGGATCCCTAGTATGAACGTTTATTTGCATCATGTGCATTTGACTTAGGGGACTCAACACAGGGGTTGGGTCCGTCTAGGACAAGCAACCTGAAAATAATAGACAATCTTTCGGCATCCTATGTGCTACATGTTGTATTTAGTCAAGGGCGTATGGGTCATTGGGTCATTTCCAGCATGATGTTATTTTAATCAAAGCATGGGGAACATTTGTGGAATCCAAGAAGCCTTGGAATTCCCTATGTCCCCCACACTTGCTTTTTGGGAAAGCACATGGGGAACATTTGTGGAATCCAAGAAGTCTTGGAATTCCCATATGTCCCCCACGCTTCATATGTTGGGAAAAGCGCATGGGGAGCTTTTGCGGAATCCAAGGAGTCTTGGAAAACATTATGTCCCCCATGCCACATTTTTGAAAATATATATGTATATATATAAAATTAAAAAAAAAACATTGGAAATTCAAAAGAAAAAAAAGATTTTGTACGTTTCCACAAATTAGAAAATTGTGAAAGATGAAAATGACACCGTAGAGATATGCTACTTATTTTAGAAGAAAGAAAAAACCAATGTCCAAGTAGTGTCGAAACTCTGTCGAAATTTTGAGAATATAAAATAAAAAATATATGTCTTATTAGTTTGTTTTATTAAAAAAAAACATTAATAGAAAAGAAAATTGTTTGTCTTGCCATAAAAATGAAAAAAAGAGTCTTGTTTTAAAAATATGTGTTATTTACTTGTTTATGAAAATGACAAAATTAAAATAATCCAAAAATATTTTCTCCATTATTAGCTTTTCTAGGAAGTCTTTCTAATTGTTTTCAAAAAATAATATAATATAAAATAAAATAAAAAACAAATCCGAAAATATTTTGATTCACTTTCAGAAGTTGAAAAGAAAATTCAAAATCCAAAAAAAAAATATTTTGAGAAGCATTTCTTTTATTAAAAGCAAAATTCCGAATAAAGCAAAAAAAGAGAGCAAATGAAAATTCAAAAATGTGTCTTAGAAGTGTTTCTTGTAAAAAGAAAATCAATCAAAAATGCTTCCTTTCTTCTTTTAAAGTAGTTCTTTTGACCGAACTACGCGGGTTTGATTCTCACCGGATGTGAGATACGTAGGCAACCCTCATCGGGTCCAACCCCACCTTCTCAAAAAGAAGGAATGTTTTATGTTTTTCGTTAATTCGTTTGTTTGTTATAAATGAAAATAATGAAATAATAGTCTAATAATGATTGTTGTGAAAAAGAATAGAAATGGAAAAGGGTCTTCTCAAAAATAGCTTATTTGTCCGAACTACGCAAGGTCTGATTCACGCAGGGACGTGATACGTAGGCAATCTCCATAAGATTCGACCACCACTAAAATGAAAAAATAATAAAATAAAATAAAAATAAAATAAAATAAATATATAATCATAAATAAATAAAAGAGAGTGTGGAAGATTTTCAGGGGGGCACAATTGCCTAACTGCTTGGGTACATTTTTGATACATGATCGTCTGTCCAATGCCCTAACACTAACGTGATGACTTCCCTTTTATGTGTCCATATATAGAGAGTGGTTGGTTGTGGTAATTCCTCCCTGCAAAGCAAATTCAAAGGACAATGGCTCAGAACCGCAGAACCGAGTGGGTCGGTACTGATGACCGACAACATTTGGTCAAACGGAACAACGGGTTGGTGGAAGAAGTAAAAATGCTGAGACAACATGTGGCAGACATGTATCAGGCGTGGATAACTGGAAAAGCACCGCCCCCTCCACCGCCAAGTTTCTTGAACTCTGTCGCTTCCCAAGCACCCAACACCATAGCGGAAGATCCCCCATACTCACCATCCCGACCCGCTTATGGCAGCCTTCCCAGCTACCCGAGTAGCTCCATCACTCCTCAATGCTTCTCCGCTCCCCAACACCACTTCTTTCCCCGCCATACTTCACTTTCCAGGCACCCGGCTCCACAAAATGCCTACCCACCTACACAAGCCTACCAAAAGCCACCTGGGTCAGGTTTCCGGCCCTGTCAACATGAAAGAATGAAGAGGTTGCTGAAACGAGGAAATGCTCTCACCCCCATCGGGGTATCTTATGCCAGTCTGTTTGAAAGGCTAAGGCATGCTGGTTCGATTGAGCCACTCCCCGCATGTACTATAAATCTGCTTGCAAGGAGCTTTGATCCGGCAGCACGATGCGCCTACCACTCCAATGTCGTAGGGCACAACATTGAGAGTTGTCATAGCTGGAGAAGGGAAGTAGAGAAAATGATCCGAGAAGGGCGGGTTGCGATTAATAACAGCGATATGGAGCACTCGAACCTCCTCGAGAATTTGCCGACGGAGGTTGATGAGGTTGAAGCTGGTAATGGTCTCGGCAGTATTGATGCAAAGCTCAGTGGCTAAGATGCCAGTTTTGATAAAGTGGGAGGACGCTCCGTTCCTTGGTCAGCAAGAGAGAAGCTTGTGGTGGCTTATTTTGTGGTCATTTCTGTTGTTCGGATTATTAAGGTTGTAATTGGGATTTTGTCATGTGTCAAACCTTCTTATCTTTCCATTTTTGTCATAGCAGTTTGTTTAAATTTTGTCCAGTTTATGTTAGCATTTTATTCTGGTTGTTTTGTTTGTTTTATTATTCAAACCATTTCGCCGGTAGTCTAATACAAAGTCGGTCTTTTGTTAGTTCCAGTCGTCTTTTGTTTAGTCCTTTTATCATTTCATTCGATGCCGATTCTAGGAACATGACATGCGCACACACTTTGGGCCTAGTCTTTAAAGTTAATCATAAAACCCTGGAAAGGCGATCCGACCATTTAAAGAAAATAAGGACGGTTCGAGATTATTCAGAGCCCGAGTCATGTGGAACTGGGGCAAGTTAAGCACAAAGAAAACCGTTAAAAGCAAGGTTCGCCAAATTGGCATGAGGGTCGGTCATGATAATAAGAGTGTCGCCCAACGGTGCTTAGAAATGACAAAAAAAAAAATGTTTAACATAATTGTCAAGTCCAGCACCATCAGAAGAGACTACAAATTTAAAGTGTGTTGTTTGCACTTGGCATGTTTTGAAGACTGGAATGACGAAGGCATTTTGTTCTGCTACCCAAACACTTTATCCTTCGTTAACCCCTTTTGAGCCTTATTTATTTTCTTTTGTACCCCTCGTTCGGAATTAGTAGCAACGAATAAAATACGCAAGCATGGCGGGTAAAAGAAAAGAAAGAAAAGAAAACAACAAAATGGGAAAAGAAGAATGAAAGAAAAAGAGAGAAAAAAAAACTACAATAGAAAATGAGAAAAGAAAAAGAGAAAAGAAAAATGATAACAAAAAGCAAAAAAAGGAAAGTCAAATGAAAAGAGGAATTGGGAACTACGTTTGACCTGATTCCTCAAAGAGGATACGTAGGCGCTTCACGGCTCGGTCATAGTTTTGAAAAATGAAAAAAAATACAATTAAAATATCCCCAAGCAAGAAACTGGGGCAGATGTTGCGTTTGATGTAAATAAATCTAATTCCGAAGGTTGTAATTAATAACCCAAATGAATGCATTTTTGAGCCTTTAATACCCTTTCTTTCTAGCCCAATCCAAAAACCCACATTACGGTCCAAAGAAAGACCTTCCGATCAGTCTTCAAAAGATGCCAAGTCAGACAAATGAAGAGTCTTACCGGCGAACATAACATTCTGTTCCACAGCAGAAAGGACTCTAATCTCCAGCAGAAAGAGTCGTACCGGCGACACTCCAAATCCCCAGCTGGAAAGTGATACAAATGAGAGAGTCTTATCGGTGAAAACCTTCACAGGCACCATAAGGCGATGAAAGCTGAGAGAAAACCAAAATGAGAGAGACTTGATAGTGAAAACCCTTCGGGCACTACAAGTCGAATAAGATTGAGAATCAGAGGGGGAATCGCCAATGGAAGATCTTAAAAGATGATTGACGGCAGAGGATAGGCCACATACGCATGTCATGGCCATTAGAGTCAGTATCTGCATTTGATAGGGTTTTATTTATAGTTTCTTTTGTAAAAGAGTCATCGTTTCCTTTGTCTTTTATTTTGTTTCTGTTATCTTTCTCCTTTCATAAAAAATTTCCACAATAGAGTCTGTCCGGTCAGAACAAGTATGAAATGACTTCAAAATATGCCATCATCTTTCCAAGATGAGATCTGACTAGTATATCCAAATGGTATAGTCAGCAAGGAACAAGCGCGAGGCCAGTGTCAAAAAGATATCCCCAGCAAAGGGAATTGACAGAAGGATTGACGAGCGTCAAGAGAGATATCCTTGCCAAAACCAAGGTTATAAACCTCAAAGGCCAAGGCCCATGAACAGAGCAAGGAGAGCAGTGAGCATGATTGGGCGAAATCCATACTAGACTAAAAGGTCGGGAAAATGCCAGTTTCCGAGCTATGCCACAAAAGAAGAGGGATATCCCCAGCAGGAAGGGATTATCCCCAGCACACGATATCATCCCCAACAAGTTGTGGAGCACAGAGAAAGGAAGGAGAAAGGGAAAGCCATCCCAGTAGGAGTGTCACAGCCAACCACCATGTTTTAAACTAACAAATTTTGTTTGATTTGAAACAGGTAAAGGAAATGGCATTGATGCAGAAAAGCATGCCACAAGGGATATTATCAAACTGGGGCAGAAAATTTTCCTTTCATTTAGAAAATTTTCTGGAAGTCAGGTACCCTCAGCTGATAACATTTTACCCCCAACAGGTAAGTAAATCAAGGGAGGTAGTCTTCGAAGGAAGAAGCTATGCAAAAACAAAAAAGAAAAAAAAAAGAGAATTAAAAAAAAAAAAGAATAAAAAAGATAATAATGAAAAAAAGGGGAAAATTCATCCCAATCCCCAGCAAGTATTCGAGGTAAGACATTTCAAGTCTTAAGGATATTTTCGGGTTCATCCGCCCTCAAATAGGATATGTCGGGTTCATCCGCCCTCAAATAGGATATGTCGGGTTAATACGCCCTCAAATAGGATCTGTCGGGTTCATCCGCCCTCAAATAGGATATGTTTGGGTTCATCCGCCCTCAAATAGGATATGTCGGGTTCATCCGCCCTCAAATAGGATCTGCTGGGTTCATCCGCCCTCAAATAGGATATGTTGGGTTCATCCGCCCTCAAATAGGATATGTCGGGTTCATCCGCCCTCAAATAGGATATGTTGGGTTCATCCGCCCTCAAATAGGATATGTCGGGTTCATCCGCCCTCAAACAGGATATGTCGGGTTCATCCGCCCTCAAATAGGATATGTTGGGTTCATCCGCCCTCAAATAGGATCTGTTGGGTTAATCCGCCCTCAAATAGGATATGTTGGGTTAATCCGCCCTCAAATAGGATCTGTTGGGTTCATCCGCCCTCAAATAGGATCTGTTGGGTTAATCCGCCCTCAAATAGGATCTGTCGGGTTCATCCGCCCTCAAATAGGATCTGTTGGGTTCATCCGCCCTCAAATAGGATCTGTCGGGTTAATCCGCCCTCAAATAGGATCTGTCGGGTTCATCCGCCCTCAAATAGGATCTGTCGGGTTCATCCGCCCTCAAATAGGATATGTCGGGTTCATCCGCCCTCAAATAGGATCTGTCGGGTTCATCCGCCCTCAAATAGGATATGTCGGGTTCATCCGCCCTCAAATAGGATCTGTTGGGTTCATCCGCCCTCAAATAGGATCTGTTGGGTTTCATCCGCCCTCAAATAGGATCTGTCGGGTTAATCCGCCCTCAAATAGGATCTGTCGGGTTAATCCGCCCTCAAATAGGATATGTTGGGTTCATCCGCCCTCAAATAGGATCTGTCGGGTTCATCCGCCCTCAAATAGGATCTGTCGGGTTAATCCGCCCTCAAATAGGATCTGTTGGGTTAATCCGCCCTCAAATAGGATCTGTCGGGTTCATCCGCCCTCAAATAGGATATGTTGGGTTCATCCGCCCTCAAATAGGATCTGTCGGGTTCATCCGCCCTCAAATAGGATCTGTCGGGTTCATCCGCCCTCAAATAGGATATGTCGGGTTCATCCGCCCTCAAATAGGATCTGTCGGGTTCATCCGCCCTCAAATAGGATATGTCGGGTTCATCCGCCCTCAAATAGGATCTGTTGGGTTCATCCGCCCTCAAATAGGATCTGTTGGGTTTCATCCGCCCTCAAATAGGATCTGTCGGGTTAATCCGCCCTCAAATAGGATCTGTCGGGTTAATCCGCCCTCAAATAGGATATGTCGGGTTAATCCGCCCTCAAATAGGATATGTTGGGTTAATCCGCCCTCAAATAGGATCTGTCGGGTTAATCCGCCCTCAAATAGGATCTGTCGGGTTCATCCGCCCTCAAATAGGATCTGTTGGGTTCATCCGCCCTCAAATAGGATCTGTTGGGTTCATCCGCCCTCAAATAGGATCTGTCGGGTTAATCCGCCCTCAAATAGGATCTGTCGGGTTAATCCGCCCTCAAATAGGATCTGTTGGGTTAATCCGCCCTCAAATAGGATATGTCGGGTTAATCCGCCCTCAAATAGGATATGTCGGGTTAATCCGCCCTCAAATAGGATATGTTGGGTTCATCCGCCCTCAAATAGGATATGTTGGGTTAATCCGCCCTCAAATAGGATATGTTGGGTTAATCCGCCCTCAAATAGGATCTATCGGGTTCATCCGCCCTCAAATAGGATCTGTCGGGTTTATCCACCCTCAAATAGGATCTGTTGGGTTCATCCGCCCTCAAATAGGATCTGTTGGGTTCATCCGCCCTCAAATAGGATCTGTTGGGTTCATCCGCCCTCAAATAGGATCTGTCGGGTTCATCCGCCCTCAAATAGGATCTGTTGGGTTCATCCGCCCTCAAATAGGATATGTTGGGTTCATCCGCCCTCAAATAGGATATGTTGGTTTCAGTCTTTACTTTTAAGTGTTGAAATTGGGAGCCCGCCCAGATAACAGAGGCATAAATTCAGTCTTTTTATTTTTAAGTGTTGAAATTGGGAGCCCGCCCAGATAATAGAGGCATACATTCAGTCTTTTATTTTAAGTGTTGAAATTGGGAGCCCGCCCAGATAACAGAGGCATACATTCAGTCTTTTTATTTCAAGTGTTGAAATTGGGAGCCCGCCCAGATAATAGAGGCATATATTCCACGTCTTACCCATAGGAGATGCATTTCCTCCTAAGTTTAGTTTTACCCATAGGAGATGCATTTCCTCCTAGGTTTGTTTCAGTTTCACCCATAGGAGATGCATTTCCTCCTAAGTTCAGTTTTACCATAGGAGACGCACTTCCTAAGTTCAGTTCTACCCATAGGAGACGCACTTCCTAAAGTTTATATGTTACACCATAGGAGACGCACTTCCTAAGTTTCAGTTTTACCAATAGGAGACGCACTTCCTAAGATCAGTTTCACCATAGGAGACGCACTTCCTAAAGCAAGTTTCACCAATAGGAGACGCACTTCCTAAGCAAGTTTCATCAATAGGAGACGCACTTCCTAAGTCAGTTTCACCATAGGAGACGCACTTCCTAAAGTTCAGTTTCACCATAGGAGACGCACTTCCTAAAGCAAGTTTCACCAATAGGAGACGCACTTCCTAAGCGAGTTTCACCATAGGAGACGCACTTCCTAAGTTCATTTCACCCATAGGAGACGCACTTCCTAAGTTCAGTTCTACCAATAGGAGACGCACTTCCTAAGTTTATTGTACCCATAGGAGACGCACTTCCTAAGTTCAGTTCTACCAATAGGAGACGCACTTCCTAAGTTTATTGCACCCAATAGGAGACGCACGTCCTAAGCAAGTTTTTACCAGTAGGAGACACACTTCCTAAGAATAGTTCACCAATAGGAGACGCACTTCCTAAAGTTTAGTTTCACCCAGTAGGAGACGCACTTCCTAAGAACAGTTATCCCCAATAGGAGACGCACTTCCTAAGTTTATTGTACCCACAGGAGACGCACTTCCTAAGTTTATTGTACCCACAGGAGACGCACTTCCTCAAAGTTAAGTTTACCCATAGGAGATGCATTTCCTCCTAAGTTGTTTTTGAAAAAAAAAAATAATAAAAAAAAAACCAAAAAAAAACAAAATGACCTAGTCTGATGAACTTTCTCCTAGGATCAAAATCTTAGCCCGATGAATTTTTCTCCTAAGATAGAGACCTAGTCTGACGAACCTTCTCCTAGGATCAAAATCTTAGTCTGATGAATCTTTCTCCTAAGATAACCAAAAAACAAAAAATGACCTAGTCTGATGAACCTTCTCCTAGGATCAAAATCTTAGTCTGATGAATCTTTCTCCTAAGATAACCAAAAAAAATGACCTAGTCTGATGAACCTTCTCCTAGGATCAAAATCTTAGTCCGATGAATTTTTCTCCTAAGATAGAGACCTAGTCTGACGAACCTTCTCCTAGGATCCAAATCTTAGTCTGATGAATCTTTCTCCTAAGATAACCAAAAAACAAAAAATGACCTAGTCTGATGAACCTTCTCCTAGGATCAAAATCTTAGTCTGATGAATCTTTCTCCTAAGATAACAAAAAAAAATGACCTAGTCTGATGAACCTTCTCCTAGGATCAAAATCTTAGTCCGATGAATTTTTCTCCTGAGATAGAGACCTAGTCTGACGAACCTTCTTCTAGGATCAAAATCTTAGTCTGATGAATCTTTCTCCTAAGATAACCAAAAAACAAAAATGACCTAGTCTGACGAACCTTCTCCTAGGATCAAAATCTTAGTACGATGAATCTTTCTCCTAAGATGCTAAAAAAAAACATTTTGAAAAAAAAAGTCATTTTCCTAAAGCCAGGCGCCCACCTGTATAACGAGAGGAATACATTTCAGTCCTTACATTTCAAGCATTGAAGTTAGGCGCCCACCTGCATAACAAGGGAATACATCCTAATCTAGTGTTTAGTTCACTCTCAGCACTGCACCAGTAGTATCAGTGGGCTACGATTTTGCTAACAACTCACAAACCTTCCCAGTACAAACTGGGTTAGGAAATTTTGTTTGTTTTGTTTGTTTTGATTGTCAGGGACCCGGCTGTAGAACGGAGTTTGTGGTATGTCAAAGATCGAAGAAGTCAGGAGTCCGCCTGTCAAAGATCAAGCAGTGACCCACTAGAAAGCAGAAGGATTACAACAGAAATCCCCAGCATTCAATCCAAGATAGAAGCTCGCCTCAAGAACGCGAATCAATAGTCTGGGATGATCAACAGAAGCTGGTCACAAAAAAAAAAAAAAAAAAAAACAAGAAAAAAGGAAAAAAAAAAAGGAAGAAAGAGAAGCCCAAATTACGGAAGTGGAGAACAAATGTGGTCTGCTCAAGAAGTAGCACCTACAACTAGCAAGTGTCAAGGTTCAGATCCAAAGTCTGTATGAAGCACCATTCAAGACTCAAGACCAAGTTTCAGAAGACTTAAGAGATAGGAATCCTTGTAACTAGTAGCTGATAGGCTTAGTTAGTCTTTTTCAGTTTTCATTTTTGTTGTAATGACAGGACCGCGGACCGGAACCTCCACGGAACGGCACCTCGATCGGCTCTTCACCTCGGTACACTTCACTATCTCTCTCATCCCGAACTACACGTGGCCTGATTCCTGTATAACCAAGGATATGTAGGCAGCTCAGATACCAGGGCTCGGTCACATTCCCTCCCTTTCCTTAAGTGTAGTCCGTCCAAGTAATGGTCGGGTCAAAAACACGTCTAGTCGTTCTTTGTCGGAAAACTCTTCGTGTTTCCAGTCAAAGAGGGCAGCTGTAAGCACGTGATTTTTGACCCTCCCCGAGAATTTTCACATTTTTAGCGTGAATATGTGAAATTGGGTCTAGTATAGCTATTTTAACTATTTTTACTTTATTTTGTTGCAAAAAGGAAATTTCAAAAAAATATATATATAAATTTTAGTTTATGTATCTCTCATAAACTTGAAAAAATACAAAAATTGTACTTTATTTTGGTACTTTATATAAATTCGAAAATTACAAAAAATATAGTTCTATTAATGTTTGCAGTCATTATAATTTTGAAAAATACAAAAAAAATTACGTCATATTTTTGTCTTTATTAAAGAACGAAAATTACAAAAAAAATAGTTTTATTAATATTCTATAGTCATTTTTAACTTTGAAAAATACAAAAATATTACCTCATATTTTATCTTAATATTTAAAAACGAAAATTACAAAAAAAATAGTTTTATTAATATTCTATAGTCATTTTTAACTTTGAAAAATACAAAAATATTACCTCATATTTTATCTTAATATTTAAAAACGAAAATTACAAAAAAAATAGTTTTATTAATATTTTTGTAGCTATTTTAAAATCTTGAAAAATATTTAAAAATATATAGTTTTGAACCAGGAGGACTTTGGAGATTTTAAAGCATACCACTGTTCACGCTTCTTCTTAGATGAAGAAGAAGCAATATCCTAGCAGAACCTTACGTAAAACCACCCACGAAAACCAGCGAAAACCCTTCCAAACTTCCCTATCTTCTTCCAAGCAAAACCCTACCCCGTCACCTTCCCCGGCAGCCCCCCCCAGCGTCGAAAGCCCACCGGCAACCTCCTCCTCCTGTCCAAACAACCACCCTCCGACATCATCCAAACACCCCCACGCACCATCACCCATCGCCTTCCTCCTCCTTGAATCCGCCATTGTTGCCGTTGCGAGCTCCCTCCGTCGACCACTGCCTCCCGTCACCACCCAACACCACGACCAACAGTTTCCTCCCGTCGTCAACCTCCAGAACCAGTCCGCCATTTTCAGTCCAACGTCGTCAACCTCCAAGCAGTCGTAGCTGCGTTTCCGAGCAACGGTGGGTTGCTTCGATCCTGCTTGGCCGAGTTTTCTGTTTTCCGTAGAGGTCGACTTTGGTTCGTCGAGGTCCGGTACGTCGAGGTGCTGTCCGAGGTTCCGTCTTTGTTCTTCGGTCAGAGAGGTCCGGCTTGAGTTCCGTCGGGATCGTGTTTGTCGTTCTGAGTTTGTCGAGGCGCGAAGGTTAGTAAACCTCGATGTATTAGATAAATAAACTTTACGTTAAATGTTCGAAGATGCAATATAGAAATTGGTATGATAATTTTCTGCTTATGTTTTCATCGTATGCATTTTTGCTCATTTTGCGTTATGTGATTCTTGTTTGTTTGATGTCATGTAATTAAGTTTGACTAGTTGTTCTATGACACAAGTTTGACGTTAATTTGCTCGTCCTTTACTTCGCTCAGTTCATTCAAAAATTTTTATTATTAGTACATGTTATTACTACTCCCGAAATACTCATTCGCTAAAACTCTTTTTATTAAACTTCTAACAAGTTATGAGATTTTAGTTGTAAAGAAGCCATAAGGTTTAGTATTGTTAAAGGCGTAAAAATGGCATCCTTTTTAAAAAAAAAAAATAAATAAATAAAAAATAATAATAAACAAATAAATAAATAAAAAAACGAGACTAGCTTCGCCAAATAAAAATGTACACCTTGCGAAGCCTTCACAAAATATGTGTATTAAATACTTAGATTCTGGGACGGGCCGTTTAGCAAATTTCGCGGCCCTACCAAAAAAATAATAATGCGCTAGTTGCTTTAGGCGCGCCTTTAATAATGTTATCTCCCTAAACTCGGGTGCACATTTATGTGACCCAAATCCAAATCTCAACGGAGTCGAAATATGTCTCTAGTCGCGGGCACATTGATTGTGACGTGGCCCGAGACGCATTTCCACGACGTTGCAAATTCCTTTTAAAAAAAAATAAGCATGAGATGAGCCTCGCCGAATAAAAACATAAATTGCGGGGCCCTCAGTAAATACTTGTTTAAAATTACTTAGAATTCAGGAGGTTCGTGTAGCGAATTTCACGACCTCCGCGAAATAATAACGCGATAGTCTCTTTAGGCGCGTGTTTAATAATTTACTTTCTTAAGCTCGGGTGCGCATTTCATGCGACCCAAATCCAAATCTCAAAACATCAAATAAAATGCGTTCCGGATTGTGGGTGCATTTCATGTGACGCAGTCCAAAGACGTATTTTAAGCGATGTTCACATTCTTGTAAATACAATAATAATAAAGCGGTTAAAAGTTAAAATTGGCACATTGGTTCATAATTGTATTTTAAAATCAGATAAATAAGCCGAATATAACAGTTGAGCGACCGTGCTAGAACCACGGAACTCGGGAATGCCTAACACCTTCTCCCGGGTTAACAGAATTCCTTATCTAGATTTCTGGTACGCAGACTGTAATATAGAGTCATTCTTTTCCTCGATTCGGGATTAAAATTGGTGACTTGGGACACCCTAAATCTCCCAAGTGGCGACTCTGAAATAATTAAACCAATCCCGTTTCGATTGTCCTTTAATTGGAAAAAACTCCCCCTGCCCCATCGGGTGCGGAAAAAGGAGGTGTGACAGTCACTTTAATTGAAAAAACTCTCTTATATGCCCTCGGAGTGTTAAAAAGAAGGTATGACAACAGTTAGAGGCATGTAATAGGTATGGGCTAGTAACAAGTAAAGACATGAATTCGAATAGGCATGTCATAGAAGTAAATCAAGTAAAACCGTAGGTGTAATAGTAATAGACAAGGTAAAGACATAACTATAACTGTAACAAGCCAAAGGGAAATCACAGAGGTAACTACATAAGGAACTCGAACGAAAAGTACTATAAAAAAAGAACATTAATAGAAATCAAAGTAAAGGGTATGTAAGTACATAACGAATGTGTAATCATAACAGAAATCCAACTTACTTTTCTTTCGCATGGTAATAACCCACAAACCAATGTCATTTCAAACTATACGGAACTGTTTATCGTGCCAACATCATATCAGCCGCACGAAATTGTCCATCGTGCCAAACATAGCCCTAACCCCAATCTTCACACATATTATGGATAAATGAACTCGAGTGGCAAGACAATAACGGGTATGAATGTGTGTTAATGATGCTATAGTCAAATAAGTATGTAAACTATCCGAAAACAACACATTATATCTTTTTTTATGATACTAAATGTTATAACATGATTTCTAACACAATTAATTGAGTTTATTAGTTATAAATTAAATAAACCATAAGTCAAAGAATCACCACGTTTATCAAAGTAGAAAGAAACTATATAATTTTCCCCTCTCGGGCATGGAAGACCCTGGCACATGCATATACGCTCGTCGCCTCGTATATGCATCACCCCTGTATGTGGCAAACAATATCATTTGGTAGAAAAAAATTTCTCAACAAAGTTTGGCAAAACACTAACCTCAAATAAGCCAAATCAATACACTAAAAGCATGATCGTGCTCAAATCGAACTCCGAACGGCTCGAAACTAGCCAAAAGCAACTCAAAATGATCATATAATACCAAAGGAAGCAAACCCAAATGATAAAGGTCGAATTTTTAAACAAATTCTCAAAGTCAACCCGGGCTCGCACCCCAAAATCTGACAAAAGTCACAAATTCCGATAACTCACCCGAATACGAGTCCAACCATACTAATTTCACTCAAATCCAACTTCGAATCAGATTTCAAATCCCAAATATTCAGTTTAGAAAAGTTAAGTCAAAATCCCCCAATTTCTCTTTTAAATTCTTCAATCAAATACCAAAATTGAATATAGAATCATGTAATTTAATCAAATCCGAGTAGAAAATACTTATCTCAATCCATGTGGTAAAAATTCTCTCAAACATTACCCAAATCCGTGCTCCCCTAGGGGTGGGCATATTTCGGTCGGAACCGAATAAACCGCCCGAATCAAATTTTTTTTATTTCGGTTTCGGTTATTCGGTTTGTTCGGTCGGTTTCGGTTTAAAATTTTAAAATTTCGGTTTTTCGGTTCGGTTTTCGGTTATTAAGTTTTTTAGTTCAGTTAACCGAAAAATCGAATTATTAACATATATGTTCTTTAAGTTATATATAGGCTAAGCTCATAGGTAATAAATTAATACTATTAGGTCCAATCTATCAAAGACTCAACCCAATTAAGTAAGTTCATCAACTTTCCAATCTTAAAGACTTTCAGTCTATTAAAATTTCCATAACATATGTGATAGATACTGAGAGAATTTCACACAGAGTTATAATTTACACTATGTTTGAATTTTATGATCCATAAAGTGTGCAAAGTTTAGTCTATTTTTTTCTCTATAAACACAATATTTCCAACAATTTCGAAGTTTTGGGAAAAATCAACAAATTCGCCGGTCGTATTATTACATAGAAGGAGTCCAATATGATAACGTTCAAACTGAAAACCGAACTGAAATAACCGAACCGAAATTAGAATAACCGAACTGAACCGAACTTATTTCAGTTCGGTTTCAGTTACTACTTTTACAAAACCGAAAACCGAATAACCGAACCGAATTTCTTCAAACCGAACCGAACCGACCGAATGCCCACCCCTATGCTCCCCAACTGAAAATGTGATAAAACGAGCTCAAGGTCCGAAATAGAGTACTTAAATGCACTGCCCAATAGTACCCTACGCGATCACGGTAGTACCCTCGCGATTGCGATGCACCAAAATCACACTGCCACAAATTTCTCTACGCGTTCGCGGAACTTCCCTAGCGAACACGATGAATAACTTTGCCAGACCTTCGCGAACGCGAAGGAAACTCATCAAGACTATCCAGCCTATCTCAACACTATACATACACGATGTCACTGGTGCGAACGTGATGCTCAAACCTCCGCAACCTACGCAAACGCGTTCGTCCTGTTGCGAACACGAAGAAGAAAATACCCAGCTCCAAGCCAATCCGAAATGATCCGAAATCACCCCGAAACTCATCCGAGCCCCTTGGGACCCTGTCCGAACATGCCAAAAAGTCCCAAAATATAACACGGACCTACTCGAGGCCTCAAATCACACATAACAATATTAAAATCACAAATCGCACCTCAAATCAAACTTAATGAACTTTTAAACTTCAATTTCCAAAACTCATGCCGAAAAATATCAAGTCAACTCGAAATAATCTCAAATTTTGCACACAAGTTTCAAATAACATAACAAACCTATTCCAACTCTTGATGCCACAATCTGATCCCGATAACACCAAAGTCAACTCCCGGTCAAACCTATGAACTTTTCAAACCTTTAAATTGTCGACTTTCGCCAAATAGTGCCAAAACCTTCTAGAAATATTCATATGCAAATCCAGGTCTACCCATAAGTCCAAAATTAACATCCGAATATACCGGAACCATTAAAACTCCGATCCTATGTCAAATACGGCAAAAGTCAAACTTGGTCAACTCTTTTAACTTCAAGCTTCTCAAGTGAGAATCGTCCTTCTAAATCAATCTTGAACCACTCAAAAATAAAATCCGACGATGCACGCAAGTCATACTATACCATCTGAAGCTACTCATGACCTTAAACTGCCAAACTGATTTCAAATGCTTAAAACAATCGGTTGGGTCATTACAGTTTCAAGGGTCCCGTCACTGAATTAAGTACTCTGTTTTGGTCTTGCTCATCTTGAAGCCTTTAGACTCCATGTTCTGTCTCCAAACCTCCAACCTCACATTAATCGCACCTCGTGTCTCGTCTATCAACACTATATCATCTACAAACAACATGCACCATGTCACTACGCCTTGGATGCGCCGCGTCAGCACGTCTATTGCTAAAGGCAAATATGAACGGGTTAAGAGTCGATCCCTAGTCAAACCCATTATAACTGAAAGTGTTCCGAGTCTCCTCACCCGAGTCTTAGCACTATTATAAACATCCTTAATCATCCTACTGTACGCTATCGGGACGCCTCTAACCTCCAAGCATCTCCACAGAACCTTCTTCGGGACTTTATCGCAAGTTTGTTCAAGGTCAATGAATACCATATCCAAACCTCCAATCTCGTGTTAACCCCACCTCATGTCTTTTCTATCAACACTATATCATCTGCAAACAACATACACTATGGAACCCCTCTGGATGTGTCGCGTTAGCACGTCCATCGCCAAAGGCAAATAAGAACGGGCTAAGAGCCGATCCCTGGTACAGCCTATCATAACTAAAAAGTGTTTTGAGTCTCCTCCCACATTCTTCACCCGAGTCTTAGTACCATCATACATATTCTTAATCATCCTAGTGTATGATACCGGTACGCCGCTAACCTCTAAGCACCTCCATCGGGACTTTATCATATGCTTTTTCAAGGTCAATGAACACCATATGCAAGTCTTTCTCACTCTCCCCATACTGCTCTACTAGTCTCCTCACCAAATGGATAGCTTCCGTCGTAGAATGTCCCGGCATGAATCCGAACTTATTTTCAAAAATAGACATGCTCCTCCTCACCCTGGCTTCCACCACCCTCTCTCAAACCTTCATAGTATGGCTCAACAGCTTTGAACCCCTGTACTTGTTGTAATTTTGGATATCGCCCTTGTTTCTGTACAATAGAACCATCATACTCTATCTCCATTCCTCGAGCATCCTCTTTATCTTAAAAATAACATTAAACAACTCAATAAGCCACTCCAAGCCAGCTTGACCCACATTCTTCCAAAATTCTATCGGGATTTTGTCTAGTCCCATCGCTCTGCCCTTGCTCATCTAATGCATCGCCCTCTCCACCTCTTCTGCCTTAATACGCCTACAATACCCAAAATCATGCCGACTCTCGGAGTGCTCCAACTCACCCAACATGATGCTTTTATTCCCCTCCTCGTTCAAGAATTTATGAAAGTATGTTTGTCATCTTCGTCTAATATGTGCCTCGTCCATCAATATTTCGCCGTCCTCGTCTTTGATGCACTTCACTTGGTCCAAGCCTCAGGCCTTTTTCTTTCTCACTTTGGCCAACCGATATAGCTTCTCGTCCTCGCCTTTGTCAATAAGTTCCCCGTACAGACGTCCAAACGCCGAAGTCTTGGCTGCCGTAACAATTAACTTAGCCTCTTTCTTTGCCTTCTTATAATACTCCCGGTATGTCCTTTTATCCTTCTCGTCTGTACTCTCCACAAGTTTCAAATAAGCCGCTTTCTTAGCGTCCACCTTACCTTGAACCTTCCCATTCCACCACCAGTCCCTTTTATGACTCCAGAATAACCCTTCATGACCCCTAAAATTTCTCTAGCAACTTCCCTAATGAAATCTGCTGTCTTGGTCCACATCTTAGTCGCGTTCCCCCTACTCTTCCATGCCTTCATAGCCAAAAACCACTCCCTCAGCTCCTGATCTTTGTCCTTAGTCAAGTTACCCCTCTTGATCCTTGGTTGTCTACACACCGCCCTCTTCCTCTTTCTCCTCTTGATCTCCCGGTTTATAACCAGAAGCCTATGCTGGAGAATATAATTAAATAATTTTTTATAGTAAAGGGTATATTTCCCTTTTCCCGTAGAGTATTTTATTACTCCATTTAATGCCTTCTCAGTAAAAGAATTTAGCCTCCCACTGAAGAAGGCAAAATGCGAAGGCCCTAGGTTGAAAGTTCGTAAAATTTTATTGGTATGATCGGTCTCCATTTTTCTATGGAATTCAGAAGCTATTGTTCAGCTTCATCGTTTCATTTTTTCTTCTTTGGGCTTCACATTTTTTTTCTTCCTTTAAATTTCTCAGTTTGAGATCTATGTTGTGTCTGTTTGTGTTTTTTATTTTTCTCACTTCTGGTGATGTTTCTGCTTTATTTTCAAAATGAGCCCGGTTATTGCTAATAGGAATTTTGCAGGTGTCTTCAATTTTTTTTTCCACTAGTTTTTACATGTGCACGTGGTTGTTCATATGCCTAGGACAACTGAATTTTTTTTCTTACTTTTCTCTTTTGAAGGCGTTCACTACTTCAAGGTGATTATTTCAGTTAAAAAATTATATTACAATTTTAATTAGTTGAGCGGCAATTGAGGTGCAGCTGATTGATGAACGTATGTGAAGAGATTGATCTTTTTTGGCTTAAATAGGACATCAACTCATTGTGTAGCATTTGGTTTGAGTGCAGGCGGAAGAACTCAAATGAATGTCGGATATGTGCTTATATCTCATTTTTCCTGTGATTACTGTTTATTTCCAATTCGATTCATTTGAGAACAATATTTCCCTCATTTGTTCATAAACATGATTGGTTATGATCTTTTATTTTACAATTTAAATTTACTTTCTTTTTTGTGATGAAGAATATTTTTTACCATGCTGACTTGGGATCAAGCTTATTGAACTATTTTCTCCATTATAGGTGGCAGTTAGGTGAGGAATAGAGAGAACTTAAAATTGTTTGTTGTTGTTGCTGTTGAGACAAAAATATTTTAATATCTCAAAAAGAATATTTACAATTATATTTAGGTTCAATATTTTAATGTAATATTAATTGGTCTTGATAGAATTGTAACTGATAGAATATTTTTAATTAACAATTTGATTTTAACGGTTTGGCAATTGATGGCTTTCAATGGTTTTACGTTTTGGGCGAACGGCACAAATAGCCACTAAAAGCTGTGGCTTTTATTTTAAAGCCACTGTTTTCAATGTATTTAGACTTTAGCCACTCCTTTTAAAAACCTTATATCTGACTGGACGAAAATACCCTTCTGGTATAACTTATACCTACGCTATCAACACAAGCAGCAGTTACACAAAGAGAAAAAGCGAGCAACAACAGCAGCGGCGATCAACTGAGGACGAACCACCATTTCTCTTCCTGATTTCAAAAATTCAGCAATCTAATCCAAAAAAACAACATAGATAAACAGTAAGTTGTAATTTCATGTGTTTCTATCAATTTTTATTTCGCTATAGTTATACTTTTTTAGATCTGTATTGATTTGATTATATATTAGATAAGAATTTGATTTTTTTTGAATTTCTGGATTGATAAATTTATAGACACCGCCTCCTATGATAATTCTGTATTCCGGACATAGTGTCTTCATTTTGGAAATTGAATTCAAAAAAATAAGAACACTATGTCCTTAACTTTGATTCTACTGGCCTCATTTTGCAAATTGAATAAAAAAACTTAAGGACAAAATGTCCTTCACTTTGTTGTTGTTCTTCTGTATACAAAGTCCTGTAGCTTGAGTTTCAAATTGTATGCTTTAATTTCTGGTTCAAATGTTAAGGACTGACAGTCCTTAACTCTTAAATACATGTTTAAATGTTAAGGACTAGCAGTCCTTAACTTTTAATTCCATGTTTAAATGTTAAAGGACAGGCAGTCCTTAGCTTTTAATATCTGGTTCAAAAGTTAAGGACTGGTAGTCCTTAACTTTTAATTCCATGTTTAAAACTTAAGGACTGGCAGTCCTTAACTTTTAATTTTAATTCCATGTTTAAATGTTAAAGGACAGACAGTCCTTAGCTTTTAATTTCTGGTTCAAAAGTTAAGGACTAGCAATCCTTAAGTTTTAATTCCATGTTTAAATGTTAAAGGACAGACAGTCCTTAGCTTTTAATTTCTAGTTCAAAAGTTAAGGACTGCCAGTCCTTAACTTTTAATTCCATCTTTAAAAGTTAAGGACTGGCAGTCCTTAACTATTAATTCCATGTATAAATATTAAGGACTGGCAGTCCTTAGCTTTTAATTTCTTGTTTAAAAGTTAAGGACTGACAATCCTTAACTTTTAATTCCATGTTTAAAACTTAAGGACTGACAGTCCTTAACATTTAATTCCATGTTTAAATGTTAAGGACTGACAGTTCTTAACTTTAATTACATGTGTCACACCTCCTTTTTGCGCGCCCGCCCCGAAGGGTTGAATGCGCGAGAGAGTTTTTCCAATTTAAGTGACAATATTCGAAATGAGATTATTTAATTCAGAGTCGCCACTTGGGAAAGGTTTTTGGTGTCCCAAGTCACCGTTTATCTTGAATCCCAAATCGAGGAAAATATTCGACTTTCCAAATGAAGTCTGCGAACCAGAAATTCTAAGTAAGGAATTCTGTTGACCCGAGGGAAGGTGTTAGGCACCCTCGAATCCCGTGGTTCTAGCACGGTCGCTTAAATTGTTATAATGGCTAGATATCTGATTTAATACATGTTATTACTTATGTGCTTTCATTAAGTTTAAAACCGCTTTTATTATTATTTATTTTTTATGGAATTGCAACGTCGTGAAAATGCGTTTCGAACCACGTCACAATCAATGCGCCCGTGGTTGTTAATACATTCCGACTCCGTTGAGATTTGGATCTGGGTCACATAAATGTGCACCCGAATTTAAGAAGGTAAGATTATTAAAATACGCGCCTGAAGCAAGTATCGTATTATTATTTCTGGGTAAGGCCGTGGAATTTTGCTAAACGGCTCATCCCGAAGTCTAAGTAATTTTAATTAAACATTTATCGAGGGCTCCACAATTTGTGCGTTTTATTGGGCGAGGCTCATCTCATTTATTTTATCAGGATAATTCTAAAGTGCCTACATTTTCTATTAAAATTGTCTCCAAAAATGAAAGAGAAAAGGTCTTAATTTATTTACATGCTTGAGTTGTTGTAGTTGAGTTTCGAATATGATTCGTAAATTCTGAAAAATGATACAAGCAAGGCAGTCCGTTGCCAATACGGGCACAGGCCCAACGTATATGGCATTAAACTAAACCTGGGCTTCACGTATTACTACCTAATTACATTATACTAGGCATGTTCTCAGTTTGTCAAATTAAAAAAAAAACTTGGCAATCTAATTTTAATCCTAAAACATTTACATGCTGGAATTAACCAATATTATTTAACTAAACAATTTTCTTACAAGTTCCGAAATGGTCTATTCGTTTGATTTTTAACTTAGACGGAGTTACTATACCATTTATTTATTTATTTTTAAGCAATATATAGATAGTTCATCCGTTAAGCTATCGTTTGATGTTCCACTATATATACATTAAATAGCTACATGATTCCGATTTTTGTAAGCTAAATAATTTATATATACAAATAAAATTAAGAATATAATTCAAAATAAATTTAGAACTTCAATTCTTCATTTTTCGTATTCATGCTTCCTGTTTCAGTTTACAATAATCAGCGTGTCAGTTGTGTACCTGATATTGGAAGCAAAAGAAAAGTGAGAGATCAGCAGAAATTCAGTAGCATAACAACAGCAATCCCAGCAACTAGTAACAACCAACGACGAGAAACTTAGTGACAGATTTTAAAAATCAAAACAAAATCCAGAAACAACAACAACCAGCGGACATAAGCAAAGGGAAACTTTTCAGATTTTTTGAAAGACTAGTTAGTGTTAAACCCTTAATTTCTCAATCCGTATCTCAGAATATTTGGATTGTATACCAGGTGTATATTCTTCTTCTTTTGAATTTCCAGAATGTTTTTCTTTTTGTTTTTCTAAAGTCTTAGTATTTTATTTTTCGGAATTTCCTCTCTTAAATTTTTCTTCCTCTATTCTTTTTTCTCTCTATCTATGTCTGTCTTCTTAAAATCTGATTCAAGACTTCTATATATATCTCATCCCATAAATCTTTTAATCAATTAAAATCAACCCATTTTCTCTACCAAACCCATTATCTTCCCACTCATCCCCATTACATTAAATAAACATATCACACCACCCCATTATATTTTGTCCCCCATGCCTAACATAAATAAATACAAGATTCCCCCCACTAAATTTTGTCTTGTCCCCCTTTATATTAAACAACTATATCACAACCCACCTCATTTCATTTTGTCCCCCATGCTTCACATAAAAATTACAAAATGTACAATTCCTAAACTACCCCTCCGACCTTACTGAAATTACCAAACTACCCCTGAACGTACTGCAAATTACCAAACTACCCATCAGCTATAACACATCAATTAATCAAACTTAACCAAAATATAGACAATATGATTAATTTCTAACAATGTTCAAACAACAAATTTCATGAACATGATTTCTTCAATATTTCAACAACAAATCACATGAACATGATTTCTTCAACATTTCAACAATAAATCACATGAACATAAATTGAACAACAAAGAACAACTAAAATTTGATTGAACAATATTTTAGCAACAAACCATCCTATTTTCAGATTCAACAAGAACAACAACAACAACAAACAAGTATATTCAAATTTCTAAATTCAATAATATTGAACTTAAAACCAATTCTAACAACATTACAACCAACAATTCCTATATTAAACTTAAACAAGATTATGAGACCAATTCAAGAAATAATCATAAATGATAAACAAGAAATTAAACTATACAAATTTCGGATTCAAGATCAACCAAACAAAGTATGAACATGAATGAAAATATTCAATAACAATAACAAACATGCTTTGTTCAAACTTCGAATTAAACTTAAACAAAACAAATAAACATATTCAAATCACTAATCTTCAAATAATCAACTAATCTTTATTAAATTAAATCCAACAAAACTTCTAACAAAGATGCATGATCCAAAAATTAAAACCAAAACATAACTTCGCATTAAATTACTAAATTAAAAACGAACTTCAAACAAGATGAACACGAACTAAATCTATATTAACAACCAACAATGGATTTGAACGATTTAAACTAATATCTTTCTATATTAAAACTAAATCCTCTTAAAATTAATAAAACAAGCTGAAAAATAATTAAATTGGATCTTCAACTTAAATCTAACAACAATATAATTAAACTAACAATTTTTATCTAAAATAAATAAGAAAACTAAAGCAAACTTATACTAATTCCAAATCTGAAAATATCAAACAAATTATGGACAGAAACAAAACTTAGAACAACTAACCGTAAATGACCAACGACGAACTCGAACGAACTTTAAACGAATCCAACGAAACTTTGACATAAACGGACTTGAAGACGACGAAGCAACAACGAAACAATAGCAGCGAAGAGGACGATGAAGTGAAGCAGGAAATAGCTGGAAGAAAAACGCAGCAGCAGTGGCGACGGGGCAGCAGTAGCAACGCTACTCAACTAGTGGCAGCGATGGAGACGACGATGCTCGTTTGGACGAAGCTTTTGCTTAAGCAGTAGCAGCTGTGGTGACGCAGTGGCAGCAGCAGCGGCAACACAGTGGCAGCAGCAGCGGCGACGCAGTGGCAGCAGCAGCAGCGACGCAGAAACAGTGGGGGAGCAACCATGGCAGACACAGTAGCAGTAGAAGAAACAACGACGCAACAAAGAAGAAGGAGAAGAAGATTCGCAGCCATGGGAGCTTGGCGAGCTCGTCGATGGCGGATATTATTTGACGATGAAGATGAAGCTTGGGACGAAGAAAGCTGAAGATGGGGCAGCCATGGATGGAGATCATTTGGAGCTTGAAGAAGAAGAAGAAAGAAAATGAGGGGGGGGGGGGGTGGCAGATGGTTAGTGTTAGGGTTTTCTTGGTTTTTTTTTATTTTTTGTTTTATTTTGTTTTATGAAAAATGAAAGAAAAGAGGGTTTGGATCTTTTTGGGTTATGGATTGGGTCGACCCGGTTCGAAATGGACTGGGTCGTAGGGAAGGTTGGGCCATTTTTTTGGGCCTGTGGCTTGAAATTGAAGAAGAGGCCCAATTCCGATTTTTTGTATTTTTGTCTTCTTTTTTTCTTCTTTTATTTATCTAAAACTAAATTATAAAAATAATTAAATTATTATTAAGAGCTAAATTAAGTTATAAAAGCGCAAATTAACTCCCAATAACAATTAACGCACAATTAAGTAATAATTAAGCATAAAATTGTATATTTGGACATTAAATGCTAAAAATACAAACGATGCCTATTTTTGTAATTTTTATTTTTTGTAAAACAAATTTAATTACTAACAATTGTAGAATTGAATCCTACATGCAAAATGCGACATATTTTTGTATTTTTTTATTAATTTAGCAAATAAACAAACACAGACAAATACAAATAATTATCCAAAATATCACAAAATATCACAAAATTGCACACCAAGAAAAAATTATTTTATTTTTGATTTTTTTGGGAGTAATTCTCATATTGGGCAAAAATCACGTGCTTACAACATGTTTAAATGTTAAAGGACTGACAGTTCTTAACTTTAATTACATGTTTAAATGTTAAGGACTGGCAGTCCTTAACTTTAATTACATGTTTAAATTTTTAGGACAGACAGTCCTTATCTTGGTCTTGCACTTACAGTACACCTGTTCTTAATTCTACAAGGATTGCTTTATAACGTATGTCCTTTGTTTCCCATTCTCTTGACTTGTAGGATGGAAACAATATGCATAATAGTTGTTTTTAATGGTAGATGGACTGAAGACTATAAATATCTTGATCATCAAACAAAGCTTTTCCTAGCACCTGAGTCAATTCAGTTTGAAGATTTTGTTAAACAGATTTTTGAGCTTATTGAATTGGATAGTGAAAAGTTTGAAATAGTGATATGATTTGATATCAACCTTGGAACAAACAAAGGAATGCTTGTATCCAAAGATTTAGATCTTCACACATATATAGAGTTGCTAAAAACTCATTCACTCTTCAAGAACTGTCGTTTCATAGTTGATATTTCGGAAAGAATTTTTGCATCAACAAGCAATGAACATGCCAACACAAAAACTCAACATGACAATCAAGAGCGATGCCAACAGATAGTTGAAGTAGATATGGTTGAAGCTCAACCATTAAATGAAGAGGTGCATCAAACATTTGATTCTATTCAAGTAGAAGGACAAAGCATTATAGAGATTGACAACCAACAAGCTTTGGGTATTCAAGTCTTAGAGAGTACATCGGTAATCGAAGTAGTTGCTGACAAAACCTGCAATCAAATAACTAAACGAAGATCAAATTTGAAACAAAAAGAATCCCCAACTACGATATTAAGAGAAAATGCTTCTTTGGATCAAATAAAAGTCGGATCAGTATTTGACAAGAAGAAGAGCATAATTAATTGTTTTTCTAATGTAGCAATCAAAGGACATTTTGAATTCAAAGTTGTTAGATCAAGCTCAACAAGATATTCGTTGACATGCAATGATGATAGGTGTCGTTGATGTGTGCGTGCTTTCAGAATTAAAGACTCAACATTATTCAAGATAGTAAAGCTTGAGAAAAAGCATGACTGCTCTGTTAACACTAGGAAAGCAGATCAAAGGCATGCTACTTCAAAGTTGATTAGTGGTTACATTATCGATAATCTTCGGGACCCAAGATTTGAAGTTACACCAGCTTTTGTCATGGCAGATATGCAAAAATTGCATGGACTAGACATTGGATATCACAAGACGTGGCGTGCTATTCAACATGCTTCCGCTTTAATAAGAGGAAGTCCCGAAGAAAATTATGAATTATTGTGTTCATACTTGTATATGATGACAAGTAAAAACCCGAGAACTTATACTAACATAAAGATAGACGATAACAACAGGTAAACAATTTAGGACATGCTGTCTTTAGCCTTGTTAACTTTTGAGTTATAACCAGAAGTTGAGGACTGCCTATCCTTAAGTTTTGAACTTGTAGTTAAAAGATAAGGACTTCCAGTCCTTAAGTTTTGAACTTTGAAATAAAAGTTAAGGACAACATGTCCTTAACTTTATAACTTGTAAATGTAAGTTAAGGACTGACTGTCCTAAACTTCGGGTATTTTAACCTTGTTTTATATTGTATTTTCAGGTTTCTTTATATGTTTTACGCATATGGATCATCGATAGCTGGTTGGAATCATTGTAGACCAGTGATTGCTATTGATGCGACTTTTTTGAAGTCAAAATATCGTGGTGTTTTAATGATTTCAGTTTCAAAAGATGCAAATAACCAAATTTTCCAATTAGCCTTTGGAATAGCAGAATCTGAAAACAACAATTCCTATGAGTGGTACTTTAGTCAGCTTCGCAATGCAACTGGGAGCCGTGAGAATTTGATTTTTTTATCAGACAAGCATCAAGCTATTGCAAATGGCATTGTAAAGGTATATCCTGAAAGCCATCATGGGATTTGCATCTATCATTTGGAGCAGAACCTAAAGCGAAGAAAGGTGAAAAGTGAGGTCATAAAACTTTTCCAAAGTGCTGCAAGAGTATACAAGCGTAAAGAATTTGACATATACATGTCAGATATTGCAAATGTAGATAAGAAAACTTATGACTACTTGATGGAAGAACCACCGGAAAGATGGGCACGTTCTTGTAGTCCACAACGAAGATATGACATACTCACAACAAACATAGTTGAGTCGATGAATTCAGTGCTATTAGAAGCAAGAGAGCTGCATATACTAAGAATGATGGATTTCATTCAAGTGAAGCTACAACATTGGTTATATGAAAGAAGAAATAAAGCAGAAGGAACATTTTATGATGTTTCTTGTTGGGTAGAGGAGGAATTGAAGAACATAATAGATTTAGCATTTACTTTGAATGTAAGTATTATGTTTTATGTTTATATTATGATTTTGACATTATTTAACATAATGTACTCACTTATAATTTTTCAACATTGAAGGTTTTCCCTGTTGATTCATGGCGTTCTAGAGTTGAAGAAGAAGGAATAACTTTCTTGGTGGACTTAAACAAATGAACATGTGATTGTTTTCAATTTCAACTTGATGAATTACCATGCATACATGCAATTGCAGCTATCGAGAAGAGAAACATCAAGAAGTCTAACTTTTATTCGCACTGGTACTTAAAGGAATATTGGCTGAAAACATATGAAAGACAAATACATCCTGTAGGACATACTGATTCATGGATTGTACCAGAGAGTGTTAAGTCACAAATTGTTAAACCTCCAGATTTCAAAGTGCCACCAGGTAGAAGGCAAAAGAAAAGGCATATTCCTGCTACCGAGCCATCAAAAATAACATTCAAATGTGGTCGTTGCAGAAGAATTGGTCATAATAGAACAACTTGTATATATTCTCCGGCACTCCATCCATTTTCAAGAAAGCATAGAGAAGAGTAGAAATATACACTTATGTTTATCGACTCTTTTAAGTTTTTGCTATAGATTGTATTCATTATTATTCTAATTTGAGCGGATGCCAAGATTTTCAATATTTATATCTTGTTACGTTCTTTTAATTTCTTTTGAGTTCAATAATTAAAAGTTATTAACAGGAGTCAGTAAGTTCAACTTGCAATTTTGAAAACGTAATGACTGTCTGTCCTTAACTTTGAATTTCAAGTTCAAAAGTTAAGGACATGAGGTCCTTAAGTTATAGTCTCATGTTAAAAACTTAAGGACTGTCTGTCCTTAACTTTGAATTTTAAGTTCAAACGTTAAGGACATGAGGTCCTTAAGTTATAGTCCCATATTAAAAACGTAATGACTGTCTGTCCTTAACTTTGAATTTCAAGTTCAAAAGTTAAGGACATGAGGTCCTTAAGTTATAGTCCCATGTTAAAAACTTAAGGACTGTCTATCCTTAACTTTGAATTTCAAGTTCAAAAGTTAAGGATATGAGGTCCTTAAGTTATAGTCCCATGTTAAAAACTTGAGGATTGTTTGTCATTAACTACAAGAGTCCTTAAGTTTGAAATACAAGTTAAAAACTTAAGGACTGTCTGTCCTTAACTTTAAATTTTAAGTTCAAACGTTAAGGACATGAGTTCCTTAAGTTATAGTCCCATGTTAAAAACTTGAGGACTGTATGTCCTTAACTTTGAATTTTAAGTTCAAACGTTAAGGACATAGGTCCTTAAGTTATAGTCCCATGTTAAAAACTTGAGGACTGTTTGTCATTAACTACAGGAGTCCTTAAGTTTGAAATACAAGTTAAAAACTTAAGGACTGTCTGTCCTTAACTTTAAATTTTAAGTTCAAACGTTAAGGACATGAGGTCCTTAAGTTATAGTCCCATGTTAAAAACTTGAGGACTGTATGTCCTTAACTTTGAATTTTAAGTTCAAACGTTAAGGACATAGGTCCTTAAGTTATAGTCCCATGTTAAAAACTTGAGGACTGTTTGTCATTAACTATAGGAGTCCTTAAGTTTGAAATACAAGTTCAAAAGTTAAAGACATGAGGTCCTTAAGTTATAGTCCCATGTTCAAAACTTAAAGACTGTCGGTCCTTAACTTTGAATTTCAAGTTCAAAAGTTACGGACATTTGGTCCTTAACTTTGAATTTGAAGTTCACTTACATTTAGTCATGAACAAATACTAACAAACTCAATGGACAAATCAACAGTTGAGAGAAACAACGAAATAAATAACAAAATGCCTTGACATAACTTTTGAAATTGTAATTTTACATAGCTGTTACAAAAAATTACGCTATGCCAACAAAACAAAATATAAGTGCCTTTTCACAAATTTACAGAATATTTCAGAACTATCCTAAACTGGCATAATTCAGATGTCACCTTTACAACAATTTTATACAAAAATAACACCACAATTTCTTTACAACTCCTTTGGACATAATGTTTCATTTTCACTCTCATAATCATCACCAACATTTTCTAGTGGAGTATCATAACCAGAATTTCTTTTCCATTCACCATGTGCCCAAAGTTTTGAAGCAAGTTCTTTTCGAAAGTCTTTTATGTCTTCGGGTTGGAATTGCTACACTTCCTTTCCAATCATCAGCAACTCGGCAAATTTGATCAGGAATGCACCACAATCAGTCCTAAGAGAAATGTAAGATATGCAGTGAATTAAACAATAAATCTTAAGTACATATAAATAATATAACAAATAATAACACGTACGATTCAGTTTGGTGTGGTGATCTTTGCCACTGTATATCAAATTTGTTGAAGACATTCCCAAAAGACATGTGATTTTTGTCAAACTGTGAGAACTTTAGCAAATGGGGGATCATGCGTGCATACATTTGCATGTAGTTCATTCCTGCTTCATATGGCTCACTGTATATGGAATCATATACATCAATCTTTTTTTGATTCAAGTCCAATACTCCCAACAAAAAGTGTGTCACAACTTCATCATCTTCTGAAGGAAGCCGACATGGAAAAAAAGATTTTGTCAACCTCAGTCCATGCAATTCCACATCTACGGCTGTCCCCCCACACATATGGTGTCAGAAATAACTGATTATCACCAGCACACCAAAACTCATCACTAGCATCTTCACTGAAATCTTTATACACAAGTGCCATATAATTATCAAAAAGAACATCAGTAGTTGTGCATCGAAAAGGATGATCGCGAGGGTGGTAGCATTCCTTCTTTCTCAGATAATAGAGAGCAATGCCAATATGCTTCATAAAAAGGCAAAAAATAAAACAAATCAATAACAAATCAGTCATAAAATAATGAAAAAATGATAAATTAATAATAGAAAAAATAAATGCCTTGTGAATTATCTAACCTTATCATCAAGAACAAATTTGCTATCTGAAAGCTCAAGGAAAAACATTTTGCTACTGATTTTTTAATGATACAATTTGTATGGTTTTTTCCTCAAACTATTATCATCAGCATATAAATCAATTTGTCCCCTGAAAATTTTGAAAATGTCAAGTTAGAATTTTGAAAACTTTAATCTATAACTTAAGGACCAAGTGTCCTTAGCTTTTGAATTTGATACTCAAACTTAAGGACTGCATGTCCTTAGCTTATGAATTTTGAATTCAAACTTAAGGACAAGAAGTCCTTAAGTTTTAAACTTGAATCTATAAGTTAAGGACAGTTAGTCCTAAAATTAGTCTTACAATCACAGAAGTTAAGGATGTAGTGAAACACATTAAGAGACTTACTCTTTTTTGCGACCTCTCCTTTTCTCCTTGCCCAACCACACAATGAATTTCTTCACTAATTTTTCATCTTCTTTGGCATAATGAAAAATACACCTACGAGTATAGGTTGATTTTATCCAACCTGAACTCTTCAGAGTATTTTGATTGTCTGCCTTGGAACTTACTGCTTTTCCTTCCTTATCAAAAGGAGATTTCAACTGCCAACTTAACTTCTTGTTCCTTTTACCTCGACCAAGTTCTTCTTCAACATTTCCTTCACCCTCCATAGTCAAAGTCGCATCAATGTCCATTTGTATACTTGGAGGAGTAGGAGTAAGAAGAGAAAATGACGGACCATCATAACCAATACTGTCTCTCTTTCTTTTCCTTGTATATTGGTTAAGATTGTCATCATTGGTGTCCTCTTTGTTTTCCTCTGCTGGCGACACTATATATATATATATATATATATATATATATATATATATATATATATATATATATATATATATATATACATATTCATATTAGTTTTCTGCAACAGGTCAAATGAAGAGACAAAATTTCAATTGTACATATAATAATTAGGGCACAATCAGTACCTGTCTTCTCCGCAGTACCTTCTTGTGTTTTTTCAAGAGACAACTCAGCTAAAATATTGCGTGCAACATTTTCTTTTTCTTGCAATTCCACATTTTCTTTATCTTGTAGTTGTTCACCATGATCTTTAGATGCTTGTTGACAAGATTCTGCAAAAATATTTACAACAGCTAACATGTTAATAATCTTTAATTAAAACAAACATATATAAAATTAAAAAAGCACTGCCTAACCATTTGCAATATCCAAGATCATTCCAGCTACATCATCATCATCACATGTTGCATCTAAAGATTTGGAACCAATCTCACTTCTGCCTATGTCTTGAGATTGTAGTCCAGTTTTCTCTTGATACTGCACTCCAGCTTCTTCGCTTGCTGCTTCAAAAGATACAATATATAATGAAAATTTTATCTAACCTTGACTGGCACAAGTTTGAACTCCAAATTTTTCTTTGTATGACAGCGGTGTAGAGAGATCATACGTTCCTTCTAAGCATTTGGATACAATCTCGCTGACACTTGTCCCCAATGAACTTGTTAAATCCTCCTGTGATTGCAATCCACAAACTCTACAAATTTTCTCCGGCACTCCACAAACTTCTGCATGCACATGCATAGTTTATATGTATTAATCTATTGAATTTACATTTCAACGAAAATAAAAATCAAAATCTATAACTAACCTTTCCCAATATCAGTAACATTTTCAGTTTCATCATCTAGATGTGCATCTCTAAATTCTCTTTCATACTGACCCTCTGCATGCACATCCATATAATCACGTTCAACACCACCTGCATCTTGGTTGAATATGCCAGTACGCTCAGTAGCACGACAATGATCATCAACTCCATATTTTCTAATTGGAACACTAGATTCTCTATCTGTGTTCATCTGATCAGCTTTCCCAAACATGTTCATCAAAGTATCAAGCTTTGATCCTAGAGTTTTCTTTAAATCCTGAGAAAGCAACTAAGTTACAAAGAGAAGGACATGTTTAAAACTTAAGGACAAGCAGTCCTTAAGTTTGAACTTAAAGTTTAAAACTTAAGGAAATGCAATCCTTAAGTTTGAACTCCAAGTTCAAAAGTTAAGGACAAGAAGTCCTTAACTTTGAATTCCAAGTTCAAAACTTAAGGACATGATGTCCTTAAGTTTCATTTCAAAGTTCAAAAGTTAAGGACAAGAAGTCCTTATCTTTCAATTCCAAGTTCAAAATTTAAGGACACAAAATCCTAAAGTTGGACTAACTGAAATTACCTTGATTTCGTTCTCAATCTTTTTTTCTGATACAACAATTTTCTAATTAACTCTGGTAACTTCTGCTTGCAAATCCTTCTTAAAACTCTCTGATAATCTCTGAATCAAAAAACATAATATAAAAAAAAGGTGTTCGTAAGCAAGAAATAATCAAATAAAAAACTAATACTATTCAAAGGCAGAAACACATACTCTAACAATTTCCTTAAGTACGCCTTCGTCAAATTGTGTGGAAGAAGACCTTGAGCCTTGATCTTGTGAAACTGGCCCCTCCACACAAAGAGGCTTTGTATCTTCTTCTTCCACGGGAATAAAAGGTGACACCTCAATCAACTTAAACACCTATTATATAAGAAAAACTAAACATAAGTATACATAACTAAAACAAATAAACAAAAAAAAGATAGTAATTACATTAACTTACTTTTTTATTATGGAAATATTTTCTACAAAGAGCATCAAATTGTGGAGACTTCATTTCAGAATAACATAACATTCGAGGATAACCAACTTCTTTGAAGTTCACAAATTATTTCTCTTGGAAAATAGGAAGTACTTCCATAATCCAGACACAAAACGCAAAAGGAAAGCCAACTAAAGTGTAGTTATCAATATCTTTTTCTTTCTCTTTCTCCTTCTGAACATCATTCTCATTTGATTTCAAGCAACTCTTCAATGATTTTAATAGCGTCTCATAAGCAAGAGAGCCCCAGTTGAAGGAAGCGCAAAGTGCATCATCGTCAACAATTTTCATTATTTGCTCCGACACATTCCTATTTTTCCTCTTGCCCATCAAAACCGACTCAACAAAATAGAGTGTTGCCAACTTCAAAGCATCATCATCACTACCAACAAATGATGAAGTTGTACCATGTGGGCGACTAGAAATAAAACTATACAAATCAGCCAACTCAATTTTGTCCTTTCCAGGGAAATAGACTCTTAAAAGCCTATTCTCTTTCTCATTTAAACCTTTCATGTCAAGCGACGAATAAGACTTCAAACCAGTAATAATATGGAATGCATCATGAGTAAACTTAATATCGCGGTCAAATACCTTAAAGGTCATAGAATCAGGTTCATTACTAACAATTTCAGAAAGCAATACACAGTGCATAAGTTTACCCGAGAACTTCACACTTTGTAATTTGAAGAAGTTGCCAAAAATACTTTCCCTCAATTTCTTCCATTGGCTATTCGACAGAAAACTTTTAATTGTTTCCTTATATTGAAAATCTCCTTTCCAATATACCAGAAAATTACGCCAATCGTCAAAATCAAAAAAATGATCGCCTTCCATTATAACACTAGAAAAGAAGGAAAAACAAACAAAGATTAGGACTTAACTTAAAATTTCAAGTTTAAAAGTTAAGCAAATACAATCCTTAACTTTAAATTTTAAGTGCAAACGTTAAAGAAATACAGTCCTTAACTTATACTTTCAACTTCCAAAGTTAAGGACACTTAGTCCTTAACTTCAAGTTTCATGTGCAAAAGTTAAGGACAATAAGTCCTTAACTTTAAATTGTAAATGCAAAGGTTAAGGAAATACAGTCCTTAACTTATACTTTCAACATCCAAAGTTAAGGACACTTAGTCCTTAACTTCAAGTTTCATGTGCAAAAGTTAAGGACAATCAGTCCTTAACTTTAAATTGTAAGTGCATAGGTTAAAGAAATACAGTCCTTAACTTATACTTTCAACTTCCAAAGTTAAGGACACTTAGTCCTTAACTTCAAGTTTCATGTGCAAAAGTTAAGGACAATAAGTCCTTAACTTTAAATTGTAAATGCAAAGGTTAAGGAAATACAGTCCTTAACTTATACTTTCAACATCCAAAGTTAAGGACACTTAGTCCTTAACTTCAAGTTTCATGTGCAAAAGTTAAGGACAATCAGTCCTTAACTTTAAATTGTAAGTGCATAGGTTAAGGAAATACAGTCCTTAACATATACTTTCAACATCCAAAGTTAAGGACACTTTGTCCTTAACTTCAAGTTTCATGTGCAAAAGTTAAGGACAATCAGTTCTTAACTTTGAATTCCAACTACAAAATTTAATGTCGTTTCTTCTTTACATTTAATGAACACAGTTAACTGAAAATTCATAATCAGTAAGCTTATGAATTTCTACGACTATTTTTATGAAATATACCTACATAATCAAATATATTGAATCAACCACAAACACATTTCAAATTTCACACACTAAAAATTTATCAAAAACAAAATCACACAAAATATACTACACTGAATCAACATATAATGCTAATTTTTGAAATTTCACACATACTTCACACGGCATTGAACCAACTTACAAATAAAGAAAAACGAAGATGACGAAGAAGATGAAGGACAGAAGATGATGGAGAAGATGAAGATGAAGATGACGGAAGATGACGGAGAAGATGAAGGAGCAGAAGTTTAACTGAGATTGCAGTTTGCATACGAGGAAGATGAAGAAACTCAGAACTCTGAACGAATGAAATAAGGGTTTTCGTCGATTTTGGGATTATACAAGAAATAGAGAAAGGGTAATTGTGTCTTTTCCCCCTTAGTAGTAGCTATTTTTTATAAGCATTTTAAATAGTGGATAAAAATTAAATACACCCTTATTTAGTGGCTACTACACGCCATTTTTACTTATTTTGAGCTTGACTTGGCCCAAAAGAGACGGCCAAGCATTCTAGGTATTGCATTCTTAATGATTTGTTTTGGCAGTGAATTCTTGACATTAAATCCTTAATGGATTTTACCGGTTTTTCATTTTCAGATGTCCATTTTCATGGACTATATATAAAGCTATTTGTTTGTGTTCAAGAGTAGTGTGAAAAAAGTTAAAACTTTTCTTCCCTTTTTTTTTGTGCTGGGTTTTCTTCTCATAAATCTTTGTTGTTTCTGCTCCTAGTTATATTAGAAGAGCTTGTTGAATTCTGGGGGATACGCCTAATATTATTCATCTCGGTGTGGGCAAAAAATCCTTAAGGATAGTATCTTTGACACGCCTTGAGCTAAACCTTTTATTCTCCATAATCATCCAATTTTTTCCAACAATTGCAAGAGCCAAAAGCAATATGACAAAGTGCCCATTTAAGGAACCGAGTATATCTCAAAGCAAATTCATAATCACGTGGCATGTTTTGCTTAATTAAATTGTAACATGTGAATACTGAATAAAAGTGCACTCAAAGGTAATATTCTCCCCGTCATCTCCGTCAAGACTACTCAACGAAACCTTATTCATTAGTTGGTTAATGAATTTCTATTCGGAATTATGATTTTTTTCTTTTTGCTTTAAAGGCACTGGATTTATTATTAAGCAGTAAAAGCTAGAGATGATGGTTATTACAGTGCCGGACTGATCTAAACGAAATAGTCCCAAGCCACGAGATCAAAATAGCGAAGCCGATGTTGTGGCTAAATTGAGGTCATCGGTTGATGACAATGAATTCAGCTCAGGAATGGTCGTGCAGCTCATGAAATTCGTAGTAGAAGAAGGCCATGCCGAAACAAACTCGACATGTTTGACTTGGTATTGGAAAAATAAGTATATAGGCTATTTGAAGACTGGGAGGTTTCTCTCAGATCCTAAAGAATCGAGAACTCTGCGCACGTAGGCAGCCAGGTTTAACTTGTCTAAAGGTACTCTATACAGAAGAACTTTCAATGGCCCACTCACCATATGCTTGGGGCCAGGGGACACAGAATACGTCTTGAGAGAAGTTCACGAGGGCACCTGCAGAAACCATTCAGGGGCAGAGTCTTTGGTTTCATAATATAATCAAGGCCGACTATACTGGATTGACATGGAAAAATATGCAAGGGACATTGTACGAAGATGCGACGGCTATGAGAGGCATGCTTCGATGATCCATCAGCCTGGAGAACTACTACACTCGGTCTTGTCACCTTGGCCATTCATGAAGTGGGGAATGGACATTGTCGGTCCCCTGCTAGGGGCACCTGGTAAGGCTCAATTTATATTATTTATGATTCACTATTTTTCTATATGGATCGAAGCTCAAGAGTTCGATAAAGTCTGGACCACATAATTTATCGGTTCGGAATACCAGTCGAGATCGTGTGTGATAACGAGAAGCAGTTCATTGGCGGCAAAGTAAGCAAGTTCTTCGAAGAACACAAGATCAAAAAGATTCTCTCTACACCCTATCACCCTAGTGGGAATGGACAGGCGGAATCTACAAACAAGAGCATACTTCAAAACTTGAAGAAAAGGCTGACTGATGCCAAGGGGAAATGGAAGGAATTCTGCCCGAAGTCTTGTGGGCATACCGTACAACCTCGAAATCTAGAGCATTTTGGCCAAGCTTTTGGGAGGCCAAAAGTACTTTTTTCCACCAAAAACGTACTTTTTAAAAAATTTAAGTTGTTTGGCCAATACAGAGAAGTACTTTTGGCCAGTAGCAGAAGCGGTTTTTCTGCTTTTTGGAAGAAGCAGAAAATTCTAGCTTTTTCCAAGAAGCAGAAGCAGAAGTGGAAAATTAATTTATTCAGGACAAAACTATACTCACCATAAATTTATATTTTTCAAATTATCCCTTGCTAATTAAGTTTTTCTTTTCATTTTTGTTTATAGTTTTTACCATTTTCTTAAAATTAAAGATATCATATACATGAATCATATTGTAACTTTCCAAATTCTTTATTGAATTTTCTTGTTTTTGATTTTTTTTTTGTAATGTCTTGTAACTTTCCAAATTATCTTCTTCTTTTTTCACACTAAAGCAAATTATCGACATCCTTCTTAGGATATTATCAAATCTCTTCCTACAAATAATCATTTATAATTTCTTCTGTTATATGCTATTAAATCCCGAATCTTTAAAATAGCTGTCACACCCTTTTTCTACCCCTCCAAATATATGTGTTATGGATTTTGTGGGTTAAAGAGTTTTTTTAATTAAAGTGACAAATTTGAGTATGGATTATTTTATTTACAAAGTCGCCACTTGGAATTGATTTTTAGGTGTTCCAAGTCACCTTTTATTTGAATCCCTAGTCAAAGGAAGGTTCAAAGTTTGGTCTGCGAAAACAAAGTTTGGGTAAGGAATTCTATTGATCGGAGAGAAGGTGTAAGGCATTCCCCGAGTCCCGTGGTTCTAGCACGGTCGCTTTATTGACTACATTTGGATTAAATTAATTTTGGATAAACTGTAATTTATTTGATTTTTATGCTTTTCCTCTGTCCCTTTTATTTATTAAAATAAAAATTAAATAAAAATATTTGAATAATATTAAATTGTCAAAACGTGCCTACTAGTTGCCTAGCGTTAAAAAAAATTATGAAGAAGCTTAAACTTTTTTTTACTATTACTTATTCAACAAATATATATATAAAACTAATGATGGATATTAAATGTCACGACCCTAACCCCGAACCCGATCGTGGTGACGCCTCTCGTGAAGACAAGGCCAGTCAGTTCAACCCAACTCAACTTTTAAAGCAGTTAATTACCATAAAACAGTTTAAAGCATGATTTAATAGCAATAATTCACGAAAATATAGGTAACAATAGAAGAAACCATCCCGACACAGCCCAAACCGGGGTGTCACAAGTCACGAGCATCTATTAGAGTATAAATACAACTATAAGGTCTGAAATATACAAAAACAGGGCTGATGAGTAAAAAGGGAGAGAAAAAGGTGCTGCGAACGCTGGCAGCCACCTTGCTAAACTTCGATAACTCTACCACTGATTAGCCAAAACCCACTACCGGGTGTATAAATACCTGCATCTGCACACAAGGTGCAGGGAGTAAAGTGAGTACTCCAACTCAGTGAGTAATAAAGGTAAATAATAACTGAGCAGTAAGAAATCACGTAAGGCAACCCAACATGTTGTATAGAAGTAGTGTAAAACCTTTAAGAAAAACAATGAATCTGTGAAATATTTAGAAACATCTTAGCTCAGTTTAAAAACTCTTTCGAAAATGACTTTTTCAATAGTTACGCTAATAAATGTAAAGAAGTTAGTGCCGATAAGCACAAAACATCCACCACTCTGGCACAAATACCACAGTATAACAGGTAAAATGCCAAGTAAATATGAAAGATAAACACATAAAGGTTTGTCCCTTGGGCAATCTCTCAGAGCAGTACCAGCCCCTCGGGCTCACCCTCAGAATAATATTAGCCCATCGAGCTCACTCTCAGAACAATATCAGTTCCTCGGGCTCACTCTCAGATCATGATGGGTACCTGCACTCACTGTGGGTGTGTAGACTCCGGAGGGGCCCCTTACGACCCAAGCGCTATATCAAGCCACCTCGTGGCATCATCTCTTGGCAATCGGCCTCACATCATTCGGCACTCGGCCTCACATCACTCAAGCAACCTCGTGGCGTATAAAAGTATCTCTGGCCCTCGGCCTCATATCACTCAGCATATCCTCACATATGGCCCTCGACCTCACTCAGTCCGAAAATCATCACAAGCCACTTGGGCATTAGTAAAACAGTAGTTCTCAGCCCAAAACATCATTTAGAAATATCATTTAAGTTTCAAATATGAGTAATAGTGGCTGAGTTTGTAAAACAGTAAATATCAACAGGACTGAGTTCAAATAATAAGTCAAAGCAGTGAGAAAATAGTGATAAAAATCCCAGAGGGTTCAAATAGTTGGCACGAAACCCAAATATGGAAATCAGCCCAAATCATGATGCTAACAAACAGGTTTCAGTCAAATACGAAGTAAAATCGTCAATCGGGACGGACCAAGTCACAATCCCCAATAGTAAACAACCCCACGCTCATTATCAGCGCGTGTCTCACCTCAATATAGTACTACGATGTACAATCCGGGGTTTCAAACCCTCAGAGTATCATTTACAATCATTACTCACCTCGAACCAGCTAATTCTCTAGCTCGCGATGCCTTTTCCCCTCGAATTGGCCTCCACGCATGTCGAATCTATCCAAAATCAGAACGAATACATCACAATATGCTAAGGTAACAAAGCCCAAGCAAAAACATTCGAAAATATAAAAAATCCCAAAATTAGCAAAACCCGAGCCCCGGGCCCACATCTCGGAATCGGGTAAAATTTACATTTTCAGAATCCCCATACCCTCACGAGTCTAACCATACCAAAATTATCCAATTCCGATACCATTTGTTCCTTCAAATCATCATTTTTTATTTTTGAAAAGTTTAACAATTTTCTTCCCAAATTCCATCCCAAATCAAGAATTAAATGATTAATTCAATGATAGATTCATGTACTCTAGCCAAATCTGAGTTAGAATCACTTACCCCGATGAATTTCTTGAAAAACCTTCGAAATATCGCCAAAATCCGAGCTCTCTAGGTCAAAATATTAAATAAAATCCAAAACCTCGTATTTATAGAGTACCCCTCAGATTTTAGCCTCTGCGGGCCGCACCAAATTGACCGCGGTCCGCACAAGCCAGTGCGGTCCGCGCAAAAACAACCGCGGCCGCACAGGCCTTCATCTGCAGTGACAAGCTTTAGTATTTTGGTCATAACTTTTTCTACAGATGTCCAAATTGCGATATCTTTACCTTTCTGGAAACTAGACACGAAGGGCTACAATTTTCGTTTTTGAATCATCTCGAAAGTCCTTGTTTCGAACTTCCTTGTAGATCAAAAGATATGAGCTTCCGAAGTAGGATCAATGAATCGTTCCGCACAGCGGCCGCACACCATTTTGTGCAGTCCGCATTACACCTATCGTTCAAACTTGTTCAAAACTTCGGAACGCTCACAACAACATCAAATCACCAATTTAACATAGGATTCAAGCCTAAGAACTCTAAGAACTCTTAAATTATGGTTTCGATCAAAAGGTCTATCAAATCTCGTTCGAATGACCTGAAATTTTGCACACACATCCCAAATGACACAACGAAACTACTGTAATTATCAGAATTCCATTCTGACCCCTATATCAAAATCTCACCTATCAACCGGAAAATGCCAAAATCTCAATTTCGCCAATCCAAGCCTATACCTTCCACGGGCTTTCAAAATGCATTCCGATCATGCTCCTAAGTCCCAAATCACCTAACGGAGCTAACCAAATCATAAAATTCCAATCCGAGATCATATACAAACAAGTCAAATATTGGTCAAACCTTTCAAATTTTAAGCTTTCAACTGAGACTGTTCTTCCAAATTAAATTCTGATTAACCTGAAATCCAACACCAATGATTTACATAAATCATATTGCATTACATGGGGCAAGTCATGCCCGAGAACTGGAGAGCGAAATCCAAAAGCTCAAAACGACCGGTCGGTTCGTTACATCCTCCCCTACTTAAGCATACGTTCGTCCTCGAACGTGCCCAGAGTTGTTCCAAAGGCCAACCAATTGCTGAATAACCTCAACATGCACATATCTAGGGGTGATCCCACGTCACCCTATCTCACATAGGTTCGATAACACAATATAACTGAATTTTCACAATTCATCCTCGTCCATAAACCATGGAACCACATTTCCTCTTCTGAAATCATTCACAAGATCAGAATCTTACATCTATTTTCCGAATAAGCCTGAACAAGATGTAATCACCCATATATGCTATCTCCGGTGCAATCACATGATATACCACATAACACAACACGTGTAGTGATAACTTCTAATCACAGCAGCTCCACACTACATCCACATATCGATAGAAAAACTCTTATCAACTAAAGTCTCATTCCAACACTTTCATATACTGCCAATGATCACTAAGACACGCGGTAAGCCATAACCATTTCCCAGATCAACCATTCAAGAAGCCACTCCTCCTTTGGCAAATATCACAGCAAATTTTCGAGTCGAATCTCGATGTTATCCTTCCAATATGATGAAACCAAATCCGTTCGTATTCATTAATGATCCCAACGATCTACTCTACTCCAACGCACTACTCTGGTGGCATGACACATCAATACAGGCCTAAGCCACAACTTGCATAATACACGCACCAATAAGCAACTGTCCGAACATACTCAAATCATGAAAATGACTCAAATGAAAGAATTGTACCTCAAGCTCACCATACCACCATAACACAAGACTGAGAACCCGTCTCGCATCATAGGAACAGAACACATGAATCTAACCCGCAAGGTCATACCTCCACATAACTTTGCTGCGATGCGCGATCCTATCCAATACTGCTCTACATGAACCACCTCAAATCATTATGCTCGAATCGACAACCACGCACAATTTGATGTCTGGAACAAAATTAAGCATTACACCCACGGTGAAACAAATAACATACACCATACACACCCGATAGGACATAACCGATACGCCGTTCACCGAGCAACACCCAATTACTCTTCTCGCTCGACTTCCACTATAAAACCCTAATTGAACCGCACCATATGTGCCTATAACCAACAAATCATAACATCTCGCAACACAGAAAGGTAACTCATGGATCTCCCCAGATTACTAATAAGCTCAATAACAATCAAATCAACACACCCCTCAACAGTACAATTCAGAGCCAACACAGCCGGCTCAAATTAGAACATGCATCCACATTGGCCTGCCAACGAACTCCTTATCACAAAAATCCTGGAGCTGCTCTTCAACTCCTTTAACTCTGCCAGTGCCATACTATACGGTGCCCAGCATCAAATCAATATCGAATCGACAACCTTGCTCGACGACATGCCCGGCCATAAGAAACACATTCGAAAAGTCCCTCACCACCGGGACTGAATCAATGGTAGAAGCCTCTACACTGACATTCATCACGAAAGCCCAAATAAGAAAGACAATCCTTCCCAGCCGTCTGCTGGGCCTTCGTAATATAAAACCACTCCACTAGGGCATAATCCTATGGACCTCGCCACTCAATCTGTGGCATTTTCGGCATAGCCAATAGTGCCGCCTTAGTGCAATAGTCCAGAATGACACAACACGGAGACAACCAGTCTGAACCTAGTATCCCATCCAAAATCTAACATGCCAAGCACAAAAGATCCGCTCGGGTCTCCAAACCCCGATAGTCACTAAACAGTGCCGATACACACGACTTACAACCACAACATAGCTTGAATGTCAGCAGTCGATCTAACAAGAAAGCGCCGCAATTCTACCGAAGCACCATCAACTTAATCACATTGCCTCTTCTAAAACATATACCCTCGTCAAATCACTCCCATTTAGCAATACCATTTCCTTAATCATCTGGAGATCATCCCCCTAATCAGCTGAAGCTCATTTCTCTAATCATCGAAAACTGCCTGTGCTGCCTAAGAATTTTATGACTTTCCGTTCAGGATTGAACTGTAACCTTACACACTCAAATCTCAATCCTCCACAACACACCGCATATACCATACCATCCTAGGATAACATGAGAACTTTATCTCCCTTCTGAGCCACAAACATCTACGTACTCCACTAGTCAAGAACTTTCCATTGATCTCATCTAGAAGGAAATCACTATACATCCCATGCTCCTCACGCCAATAGGAAAAATATACGTCTCTAACTGTGGTGGAAACCATCTAGAACTCCCTGAATTCCTTTTGCACAACACTAACTCATCAGGACTGAATCTTTCTAACTCAACCGAGCTACGCATGTTACTAAAACCCAAAAGAATTGCCGTGAAACACCTGCAAAGACTCGTTGCCTCGAAAACACCCAAGGAACTAATCATATCCTTACCATACCGATCTGTCCTACTACTACGCTATCCCATCTATTCGAGTTTCCTTCTGATCTACCATTAGCTTGACACTTCTTCTTGCTACAATGCCACAATTCCTTAACCCAGACTCACCACGCGAGACCCAAGCATGAAACCACACTGTCTAAGGCTTATAAGCCGTTGAGTACTCTCTTAAATGTTTTCAAAAGTACCACATTCAAAATACCTACCCTAAAGGGGCTTCTTGCGAATCTGGAACCATTACCTTCCTAATACTGATATATAGAATCCCATAGTTAATGTAGAAAGTACCATATGTCTTGACATCTTCCAAATGAAAACTCGGTTCCTAACCACATATACAACTTTAAAATACCCAATTTACATGTAGAATCTTTAAGACATTAGAACCATTCTCGAGAGTCATTCACTCTATTCAAACTGCAATTAGTCTGATCAAATGAACCGACCAACCTGTGTCTCATTGGCACTCTGACACCGCAGAATGTAACCTCATCCCAATACAACCAAGCAACTTCCTGCTCTATGCACCGAGCATTCTTGCCAATAACAACTCAAGACATCCCGTGATTATCACACACCTATGAAGCATAATATAATCTTCGTCAAAATCTTCCTTTACTCGAGCCATCCTCGGTCTCAGTTTCCGCAAGCCATAACTGATTTACCAGCACACCATAAATTGGAGCCAACATAGCACATAACCGTGCAATCACCTAATCAACAGCAGACTCCCTCACTTGGCTCGAAGCCATAGATCAACACACACTCAATAACTCATAACGATTATACTCTATTGATGCCATGATACCATAGTGAGATTAAACTCAAATCTTTTATAAGTTTGTGAAAACATAGATCATCTAGAATTTTAAATCTTCTACAAATCTCGCATTCCACTCTCGCAACAGTTACATCCACTCTCTAATCGACCCAATTTAAATTGCAACACATATCTTTCACTCGCAAATGAGATCTTCTAACAGACACATAAGGATCGTATAACCTCAGAACATTTTGTAGGAGACAACCCACCTGCTTTGCCTCTAACTAACATTTCTATATAACTTCCACCATCATAAACTGTACGCAGTCACTTAGTCTTCCTGAGTCTGAACTCATACCGCAACATGAAATTTACTTCACTCACAATTGGGAAACATGAAAAGATCCTTCACACGCCCATAACTCGGGGCTATACCTCGAATCAAGATGGAATTCAAGCACCTAATAGTGCTTCTATCCTCTAGCAGACTTTCTCGTCGCTTCTAAATCATGTGTATACATCTCGCAATACCAACATACTCATCACATAGTTATCCAGCCATCACTTCCACTAGTAGGGACAATACTGAACATATACGTTCAAAAATACTTGCTCACACAATCAGCACCTCGGTGCTCAAGCTATAAGCAATGATCCGACCTCAAGTCCTCCAAACTGGCCCAACATCAACTCATAGAGATCACATCTCTCCCCTCAATCAGGTAATCACAAGCCATCGAGAAACATCTGATACTGAGCGCTCATGCGCGCATACGAACGTGTGGAAGGAATTTAAGAGTTACTTTTCAAGCTGAATCAAGGACGCATGATTAGAATTCAAAAATGTGAAGTTTTCCTAAAGGTTCTGCAGCCTCTCAAGGATAAATACAGAAGTCTCCGTACCGATCCGCGAGACTCTACTAAACCTGCTCATAACTCATGAGACCTATGTAACCTAGGCTTTGATACCAACTTGTCACGACCCTAACCTCAAACCCGATTGTGATGGCGCCTCTCGTGAAGGCAAGGCTAGCCAGTTCAACCCAACTTAACTTTTAAAGCAGTTAATTACCATAAAACAGTTTAAAGCATGATGTAATAGCAATAATTCGCGAAAATATAGATAACAATAGAAGAAACCATCCCGACACAGCCCAAATCGGGGTGTCACAAGTCACGAGCATATATTAGAGTATAAATACAACTATAAGGTCTGAAATAAACAAAAACAGGACTGATGAGCAAAAAGGGAGAGAAAATGGTGCTGCGAACGCTGGCAGCCACCTTGCTAAACTCTGATAACTCTGCCCCCGATTAGCCAAAACCCGCTACCGGGTGTATAAATACCTGCATCTGCACACAAGGTGCAGGGAGTAAAGTGAGTACTCCAACTCAGTGAGTAATAAAGGCAAATAACAACTGAGCAATAAGAAATCACGTAAGGCAACCCAACATGTTGTATAGAAGTAGTGTAAAACCTTTAAGAAAAACAATGAATCTGTGAAATATTTAGAAACATCTTAGCTCAGTTTAAAAACTCTTTCGAAAATGACTTTTTCAATAGTTACGCTAATAAATGTAAAGAAGTTAGTGTCGATAAGTACAGAACATCCGCCACTCGGGTACAAATACCACAGTATAACAGGTAAAATACCAAGTAAATATGAAAGATGAACACATAAAGGTTAACCCTCGGGCAATCTCTCAGAACAGTACCAGCCCCTTGGGCTCACTCTCAAAATAATATCAGCCCCTCGGGCTCACTCTCAGAACAATATCAGCCCCTTGGGCTCACTCTCAGATCATGATGGGTACCCGCGCTCACTGTGGGTGTGCAGAGTTCGGAGGGGCCCTTTACGGCCCAAGAGCTATATCAAGCCACCTCGTGGCATCATCTCTCAACACTCGACCTCACATCACTCGGCACTCGGCCTTACATCACTCAAGCCACCTCATGGCATATAAAAGTATCTCAGGCCCTCAGCCTTATATCACCAGCATATCCTTACATATGGCCCTCGGCCTCACTCAGTCCGAAAATCATCACAAACCCCTCGGGCATTAGTAAAATAGTAGTTTGCAGCCCAAAACATCATTTAAGTTTCAAATATGAGTAACAGTGGCTGAGTTTGTAAAATAGTAAATATCAACAGGACTTGGTTTAAATAATAAGTCAAAGCAGTGAGGAAATAGTGATAAAATCCCCAGAGGGTTCAAATAGTTGGCACGAAGCCCAAATATGGCAATCAGCCCAAATCATGATGCTAACAAACAAGTTTCAGTCAAATACACAGTAAAATCGTCAATCGGGACGGACCAAGTCACAATCCCCAATAGTAAACAACCCCACGCTCATTATCAGCGCGTGTCTCACCTCAATATAGCACTACGATGTGCAATCCGGGGTTTCAAATTCTCAGAGTATCATTTACAATTATTACTCACCTAAAACCGGCTAATTCTCTAGCTCGCGACGCCTTTGCACCTCGAATTAGCCTCCACGCGTGTCGAATCTATCCAAAATCAGAACAAATACGTCACAATATGCTAAAGGAACAAAGCCCAAGCGAAAACATTCGAAAAATATCAAAAATCCCGAAATTAGCAAAACCCGAGCCCCACCCACATCTCGGAATCGGGTAAAATTTACAATTTCAGAATCCACATACCCTCACGAGTCTAAACATACCTAAATTATCCAATTCCGATATCATTTGGTCCTTCAAATCATCATTTTATATTTTTGAAAGGTTTCACAATTTTCTTCCCAAATTCCATCCCAAATCATGAATTAAATGATGAATTTAATGATAGATTCATGTACTCTAGCCAAATCTGTGTTAGAATCACTTACCCGATGAATTTCTTGAAAAACCTTCGAAAAATTGCCAAAATCCGAGCTCTCTAGGTCAAAATATTAAATAAAACCCAAAACCTCGTATTTATATAGTACCCCTCAGATTTCAGCCTCCGCGGGCCGCACCAAATTGACTGCGGTCCACACAAGCCAGTGCGGTCCGCGCAAAAACAACCACAGCCGCACAGGCCTTCCTCTACAGTGCCAGGCTTTAGTGTTTTGGCCGTAACCTTTTCTACAGATGTCCAAATTACGAGATCCTTATCTTTCTAGAAACTAGACACGAAGGGATACAACTTTTGTTTTTGAATCATCTCAAAATTCCTTGTAGATCAAAAGATACGAGCTTCCGAAGTAGGATCAGCGAATCGTTCCCCACTGCGGCCGAACACCATTTTGTGCGGTCCGCATGACACCTACCGCGGCCACACTTATTTTTGTGCAGTCTGCACAACACATACCGCGGCCGCACTTCATTTTGTGCGGACCGCGCGGGTGAGTTCTGGGGCCTGCAACCCTTCTGGACCTGCTACAGCTATGATTTTTGGCCTAAAACATCCCGGAACCTACCCAGAATTCATGGAACTTCAAACCAGTTGTACCAAGACATCCCATGACATCGTTCAAACTTGTTCAAAACTTCGGAACGCTCACAACAACATCAAATCACCAATTTAACATAGGATTCAAGCCTAAGAACTCCAAGAACTCTTAAATTATGGTTTCGATAAAAAATTCTATCAAATCTCGTCTGAATGACCTGAAATTTTGCACACACATCCCAAATGACACAACGAAACTACTGCAACTCTCAGAATTCCATTCCGATACCTATATGAAAATTTCACCTATCAACCGGAAAGCGCCGAAATCTCAATTTCGCCAATCCAAGCCTAAACCTTCCACGGACTTTCAAAATGCATTCCGATCACGCTCCTAAGTCCCAAATCACCTAACGGAGCTAACCAAATCATAAAATTACAATCCAAGATCATATACAAACAAGTCAAATATTGGTCAAACATTTCAAATTTTAAGCTTTCATTTGAGACTGTTCTTCCAAATTAAATTCTGATTAACCTGAAATCCAACACCAACGATTTACATAAATCATATTGCATTACACGGGGCAAGTCATGCCCGAGAACTAGAGAGCGAAATGCAAAAGCTCAAAATGACCGGTCGGGTCATTACATTAATCTAGGTAAATTATTGCTAAACTTTCATGTTGGGTCATTTATTTTATCTAACAAAAGACAAATTATTGATTTTAAAGAAAAGCCATCTTACTTTCTAGGGAAATTTTCGTTCCTATACCATATAGGAAACTATATTACCAAATATGTTCATAGTTTGCATATTACTCTTCATGCTAATAGTATTTCTACATAATATATATACAATGCATTAAATAAGGAATCATTATAGCTGTTGGATTTTTGTATTTCATATTTCATATCTCTTATATATTATTGTTATTTTTAATACGCATTTTTATGGTACTAATATATCATCTCCTATTGCTTTTTGAGCCGAGGGTCTCCTGGAAACAGCCTCTCTACCCTTCGGGGTAGGGGTAAGGTCTGCGTACATATTACCCTCCCCAGACCCCACTTGTGGGATTATACTGGGTCGTTATTGTTGTTGTTGTTGATTTCTTATTTAGGCGCGCTAAAAAGGGGAATTAAATATTTTCCAGATCTTCCAACGCAAATCACGCACAGTAATCACTATCGTCGACTTCGTTACAAAATTTTCATGCTCTGTTTTTTGCGCTAAACCCTGTTTCAACATTTTCTCTGATTTCACAAATCAAAATCGACAAAATCTTCTACAATTCTTCTGCAATAAAAGTAATTATGGTGAAAATACAAAGCAAAAGAAAATAGAGCAGTAATTCCACCATTGACAGCCAATAAAAAGCTTTGAAGCTTTGAATTCAAATTTGAGTTTTCAAAAATCATTATTTGTTTAGATTGGGTAATGTTAAAAATAATTGGGAATATGGTTTGGCATTTATATCTCAACTTTGAGGGGTTTTGGTGAAGATTAGACTTGGTTTTGACTAAATTTCAGATTGAAACTCGAAGAAGAAGAAGAAGAAGAAGAAGAAGAAGAAGAAGAAGAAGAAGAAGAAGAAGAAGAAGAAGAAGAAGAAGAAGAAGAAGTTGTCATGACATACATTATATTGCAGAAATTGTAGAAAAATTGTAGACAGTTGTTTATTTATTTTTCTTTTATTCATTTACCTATTGTATGAAAGTTAAACAACATTGTATAAAAAATGTATTTAAGTGGATGATTTAATACTGTTTTGGACAAAAATATGTATAAAAAATGTGAAACATACATTTCAGGGGAAGCATGTCGAGTCCAAATATGTACCCAGTTTGTAGATATTTTGTAGATAAATTATAGATTATTTGTATTCTGATTGTAGATGATTTATTTTCTGTTTTCACAAATAAAAAATGACTAAAACTTCTACAAATCTTCTGCAAAAACGTAATTATATCGAAAATCTCGATTATGCTACAATTATGTGATTCTCCTATATGCTCTTGTTACTCCTTATGAAACTGCTATGCTAAATATGGAATCCAAAAAAACATGATGAAGGGATAGATCTTCCTAAGAAATTTTGTAGATAATTTATAGAAACATTGAAATTCTGTATTTTCATATTAATTTTTCAAATGATATGTAGTTTTGTTGTATATTAAATGTAGAAAACAAGTCATTGTGAGTATTATTTGACTCATTCCTCACATTCAACCTATTCTACAAATTCACGCCTCTTTAAATATAATACAACCATACTTTCTTGAATTTAAAGGTATAACAATATGTATAACTTAAAAAACATCTTCTCCTCTGCACAAGTTAGCTCCAAAACAGACGAAGTGGAATAACAAGTTCCCATCAAAACTTTTAGCACAAAACACAAAGCTCAAAAATAAATAAACAACAGTTTATAATTTTTCTACAATTTTTGTACAATTTATCTACAATTTCTGCAATATAATGTATGTCATGTCTTCTTTTTCTTCTTCTTTGAGTTTCAATCTGAAATTCAGCAAAAACTAAGTCTAATCTTCACCAAAACCCCTCAAAATTGAGATATAGACTCCAAACCATATTCCCAATTATTTACAACAACACCCAATCCAAACAAATAATGATTTTTGAAAACCCAAATTAGAATTCAAGGCTTCAAAGCTTTTTAATGGCTATCAATGGTGGAATTGCTGCTCTCTTTTCCTTTCCTCTTATATTACTGAAATTTAGTATTGCGAGATAGATAGAGACGTAGAGAGAATTCTCAATTCTTTTCAACAACATCCAATCCAAACAAACAATGTCTTTTGAAAACCCAAATTCGAATTCAAAGCCTTGGCTATGGAAGAAATAATGGGATTTTGATACAGAAATCGTGGGTGTGGGAGGGAAACGTGGGTGAAAGTGTGGGAATTAGAGAGAAAAACGTGGGTGAAAGTGTGGGAATTAGAGAGAAAAACGTGGGGGAGTGGTATTAGAAGGAATATACGGTACCATTAAATTAGGATTATAATTAATACCTTTAAAAATTACTAATGGTATATAATTGGTAATTAGGTATACTAAATGTAATTATATCAAACTTTAAATATTGAGGGTAATATAATTTTATATATGACATAGGAATGTAAAAATTCCTACTTTCTATTATCAATGGGCCTGAAGATTTTAGTTTATTTGACTCATGTTGCTTTAAAACCTCAAAGACCAAAACAACACCAAAATGACAAAATATAGAGTATTCTTCTAAGCCTAAATTTCTTCTTCACGTTAATGTCCAAACTAAAATTATTTTTCACAAGCAAGACTTACATGCTAATTATTATATTTGCTCTTTATCTCCTTAATCAATTATTTCTTAAGGACTAATATAATATTTCTAACAAATTATACATGAACCTTAAAAGTAATTCACATAAAAGATCTCAAACTAAACAAGCATGGTTAAAAATGAGTATTTATCTTATCCTTAAACTAAGTAAACTTAAAAGAATGCAAGTTCAATCATATACATAAAGGAGAAAAGTTAATTTAACTAATTTTTAAAAGATTCAAATGATAATAAGACTAATATAACATTTTTCTTGAAGCAATAAATAATCGGATCTAACATGTTCCGTCAATTCAGACCGGGATCAAATCTTTCTTATTATCACAAAGAATCTGCAATATAAGAATTTGAAAGTTATCTGGTTTGTAGAACAATAAAATACAACAGCGCAACAACAGAAATTTAGCAGTAACATACAACAACAACAACAACAACAACAACTCAAAATGTTAAGAGCAACCCAAAAACTCAACAGAGATGCTTGAAACTCGTAGCTATCAACTTCATAAAATGCCTAAGGGATATTTCTTTTTTTTTTTTCAAAAATTTTTGCACTCAAATAATAATCACAAAGCTCTTAAATTTCAGCTGCTAAAGGATCCTATAGCTACTAATTTCTCTCTCTTTTTGTGTTTATATCTCTCTTTAATGTGAGATAGAGTGTCCTCCTTTTTGAAGGGGTTTTTTGCCGATTGATATAAAGAATCAAAATAGAAAGAAGAAAAACGTGGTGAAGCTACGGTCCGAAAATAATCAAATTTAGGTGCTCCATGTTTCTCCTTCTCAGATTGCTTTTCCAATTTTTTAAAATTCTTTCCAATTTTTTCAACGTTTTTTTCTTCCTTTTCAAAAGATGCCCCCTTTTTTCTCATGTTGTCCCCCTCTTTCCTCCTCCCTTTTTGACTTTTGTTATTTTCCATCTTTTCAAAAGCAAATCTCCCATTCTTCCGTGTTGTTTTTCCTCTTCCTTTTTGACTTTGTGTTGTGATTAGTTTATTTAGTAAGGGAGAGTAGGAAAAGTTCAAGCATGGTAAAAAATTTGGCGCTCACAATAGTTTTCAAATCTAATTTGTGAAAATTACCTACATTAGGTAATAAATTTACAATTGCATCACATAATCTATCTTCTATCTATATATTATTAAAAGAAGCAGAAAATGCATCACACATTAAGCCAAGTGACAACCTGACAATAGGCCACTTGGCAATTTAGTACAAAGTTAGAAAGGTTAGGTAATACTAATTAGTTTTTTTTTTAATTTAAATTTTAAAAAACTAAATTATACATTATGTGTTGTTAATAATTAGTTATTCTTTTTGAATTTGAATTTAAACATACTTAACTATTCTTTTACAAAAAAAATTATTTTTACATATTTAAAATTATTTCTATTTTACGCTCAATACCATCTTTCAAGTTTGACACTCATAATCATCTAGTTACAATTACCATGGCTATACATAATTCATCCGACGATATTCTTCTACCGATAAGGAATTCAATTATTATGCTAATGAAGACATTACTGCAGAGATTGAGGAAGGAGATGTGCCTTCTAATATTCCTTTAGAAATGCAAGGCAAGTATTCTACTAATATGGAGGCGTTGTGTGATAGACGTAGAGATGGAATTGTTGAGAAATATTATCATGTGTGAGTGACTTTACTTATTATTTCATGGTATATTATCAATATATAGTACTTTGTGGAATAGACTTCTAGTTCATACTGAATGGTGTATTTTGATGATTCAAATCATTATGTAACAATAAGTAATTCTACTAGATAATCATATATGCTTTGGTATAACTATATATCTAAAATTGATTTAAATCTTTAATATGTTTATTTACTTTATGTTTTATATTTTAATTAGATAAAATAAAAATTAATAAGACCTTGGTACTATCCTTTTTGGTAATTTGACACTCAAAAGTACTTTTTAGAAAGATTAGCCAAATACAATTTGTTTACCAAATGTTGCAAAAGTACTTCTTAAATGAATTGGCCAAACACAAACTGTCTTTTTCCAAAAGTACTTTTGAAAAAAGTACTGAAAATAAGTAATTTTCAAAATAAGAAGATTTGGCAGCTTGGCCAAACGGGCTCCTAGTACCGGGGACACCCCGTTTTCTTTGGTCTACGATGCCGAAGCACTAATACCGGTTAAAGTGAGAGAACCGAGCCTCAGGTTCTGATATGCGGCTGATGAATCAAATGGTGAAGCCATGAACATGAGCCTAGAGATATTGGAGAGAGGCGCGAGGCCGCCGTAGTCCGGTTAGCTGCCCAAAAGCAGCGGATAGAAAGGTGCTACAACTGAAGAGATAACCTCCAACACTTCAATATTGGAGACCTGGTGTTATGAAAAGTAACACTGCACACCAGGAACCCAAACGAAAGAAAGCTGGGACCGAATTGGGAAGGACCATATCTAGTCATGGGGATTACCGATAAAGGTTCATACAGACGCGAAGCAGGAAATGGTGCACAACTATCGAATAATTAGAACGTGACACACTTAAAGTGGTACTACTGCTAAAGTACGACCTCATTCACCTTTTTATAACATTATAAACCAGACTAACACTTGGAGGCAACAACCAAAGGGGTGTGTGACTATTAGGTCTAAAAGCACACGTTGTACTCTTTTTCCCTTGAACCAATTTTGTCCCAAATGGGTTTTCCGGCAAGATTTTTAATGAGGCAACAATAAATCATGCTAACTTAGAATTGAAGAGCGGTTTTAAATTAGAGTTAATGGACGCATCAACAATATCCGAGCCTTCTCAAGATTGACCTCGAATACTGGGGGCCATTACCCTCGGTTTGGACTTATTAGTAAGATAAGAAGGGAACTTTGTAATTAAACAGCTTAGGCCCGATGGTTAAGATTTATTGTAAAGGCCAAACTATCAAATTAACTGTGCCCGCTCACCCACCATAGTCGTAATCCAAGATTTTATGCGCTTTCAATGATGTACTTTACACATAGAAATAAAAGAAAGTTCCTTCCTTGTTGTCACACCTCCTTTTTCCTACCCCCGGAAGGGCGTAAAAGAGTTTTTCTAATTAAAAGACAATCGAAACGGGATTATTATTAAAAGATTCAGTGTCCCAAGTCACCGGTTGAATCCCGAATCGAGGAAAGGATTGACTCTGTTCAATAGTTCGCGAACCAGAAATCCGAGTAAGGAATTCTGTTAACCCGGGAGAAGGTGTTAGGCATTCCCGAGTTCCGTGGTTCTAGTACGGTCGCTCAACTGTTATATTCGGCTTAAATTATCTGATTTTAACAATTATGAACCTATGTGCAAATTTTAACTTTTTATCGCTTTTAATTATTTTAAAGAAGATTTCAACGTCATCTAAAACACGTCTTTGGACCATGCCACATGAAATGCATCCGCAGTCCAAGACACATTTTATTTAATGTTGTTAAGATTTGGAGTTGGATCATATGAAATGCAGACCCGAGTTTAGGAAGGTAATATTATTAAAATACACGCCTAAAGCAACTAAGCATTTGCAGCTTTTACGAGGGCCATGATAAATTCGCTAAATGGCACGCCTCAATTTATTTGAACTTGATTAAAGAAATGAAAGACCTAACAGTAATCTAAAACACCTTATTGAAATTCTAATATATATTTTTAGAAAAGTCTAAAGCCTACTATATTTAATCATTAGTGAACCAGTTACTATTTCAATTCATAAGCCCAAAGGAGCCTAGTCCATATAAGGTGCGTACAAGATAGAGACCCCCCAATAGCTGAAGACGGTCAAGCCTTAGCATGCCAGGTCGGAATTGATATTGGGCTTGAGACAGGCCCAATTCGAACAAAAGTATGCCCAAGTCAAATGAGGAAGAGATCAGAAGATCGAGTCCAAACAGCCGAAGGAGGAAAGTTTTCAAACTAAAGAAAATCGCATGAACGACTGAACTTTAAAAATTTGCAGATTTCCAAACTCGAATCGAATGACCACAAAAACTGAAGCTATGGCAACTGACTACTGAAGCATCCATTCACCATATGGTTAATGCTTGTACCGAACACACATTAATCACTTTCATGCTCACATAATATTTCAAACTTCTAAACATAAACTAACATTTAAATATGAAGCAACCTTGAAGACACTTGACCTGAAACAGTACCCTTATAAATCAAACCACTGATGATTTCCATAATTTGTGAACGACATAGCTCAATTATTAAAGTTCGACCAAATTGCTATATGAATGTCAAGCTTACACATGCTGACAGTAATGGAACCTAGCAATTTTCCAATAACTTCTACATATAGATAATAAGGATTGCAAAATTGACCTATAACACTAAAGCTAAATAAACAGCAAGATCCAAATATATCATAGTCTCCACAGTTCACAACTAATTATAACATGAAAATTCAATTACTTAAATGGAATTTAACTAGGACTATGCTATGAATAAATGAGGGAATATAAACATCACGCAAAGAAACAAAGAACTAAAGCACGATGGTGCTTCCATTGCATCCTTGAATCAAGCCTTACATCATGAAGGGTTTGGAACTTGTACCTGGAATTCGAAAAGAAAAGCAGAAAAATGGAGAATCAACAACAGAACAGTAGTAGGCTAATACCAGCAACACCAGCTCAACCAAGATGAACTTGAAAATAAATAGAAGACAATCCCACTCGAACAATACCCAAAACAACTTCAAAATTAAACCTTAAACACCCAATCTCTGTCAATTTTAAGACTATATCAATCAGAAACTCTTTTTAGGATTTAAAACTGAAGGAATTACAGAGCGAATTTCGATGAAACAGTAAGTTTACTCTAATTTTCAGCCGTTTTTCCTTTTTCTGAATTTCATCTCTCTAATCTCTTGGGTCTTCCTTGAAAGGCAAGAAATGATGCCTTTATATGCAAGAAAGTAGGGCAGCCTCAGCTTGCACTTTGCCCCCTTTCGAATTTTGTTTTTTGCTTAAGTGTCCCTAGCTTAATTTTCCAGAAATCAAATAGGTCCCAAGGTCAGCTTCTAAGAAGCTTCCTATTTCTGTTACAGAAAGATTCCCTATGCTGATTGCCCAGAATACCCCTCAAATCCTGGTTAATTACCTTTCAAAAACTAGAATGGGTCCAAATGTGGGTCAAATTGGCCCAACCAAATTGGTATGGATCTGCAGACCCAAATAAGATCCTACTTAGGCTTTCGATTTTTCAGAAATTAATTAGAAATAGACAAGGATCCCCAAATTAAGAACTGTCCCAGAATTTCCAAGAGAAGAAACCCAGAACTTACCAAAGAAGAAGGAGAGAAAGAAAAAAAGGAAAACAAAACATAGGACGGAACATAACTTGAACTAAGAAATTCTAAAAGAATTTTAACCAAATTAAAGAAAGGGGGGGGGGGGGGGTAAGAGGATAATGAAACTGTGAGAGAAAGAAAAATGCAAGGAGAGTGTAGGAACTAACCAAATCGAACCATCGAAACCGGACGGGGACAACAGACTCAACCGAACTTATGCCGATCCTTTATTCTTTGTTAAGAACAACTGAACGACATCAGTTTCGTTGAGTCCAAACCTCAAAGTTTGAAAGAATTGCACTCCATGATTTTGCATGTTACCAGACTTGACTAAAATATGACTTTGAATCTTCTAAGGGTCAGACTCGGCCTCTAGATTCGAAGAGTTGGGGTTGATTCGAGGGTAAAGGGTTGGATATTTGGGATGGGAGGTTGTGGATGTGTTGTGGTGTTATTTTGGTGAGGATTAGAGTGGTATATGGCGTCGCCGCCGGTCTGAGGCGGTGGAATACTGGGCGGCGGGCTAGGGTTCTAAGGAGATGAGAGACAGGGGTGATGGACACAAAGGAAAGGGGGGGGTTGTTCTGAGTTAATCTCGGAACTTTTGGACATATTTAATTAGTGTACAAGAAGCCATCTCCATCGTTGGATGAGCCAAGATTAAAGGCTCATATCATTTTAAACCTACTAACTCGAAACGACGTTGTATGGTACTGGGGGGATTTGGACCGAGTTGGACCCGGATCTGGGCCGGGTGTGGGGGCAATTTGACCGGGTATTAGGTTTAATTGTTTGGGCCAGGAAGAAATTTGTTGGGAAAGCCCAAAAAATCCAATTTCTTTTTATTTCCCTTCTTTTCTTTTCCAATTTCAAATCCTTTTCTGTTTTTTCAAATTAAAAATAAAACCTAAATTAAATTTTTTACTAAATTATCCTACCCAATTAGATTAATCAATCACCCTAGTATTTACAATAATTAATTAAATCCTAAGTTCAAAGAAAATATAAAATTCAAAACTAAAGAGTTAAAAATGCAAAATGAGCTATTTTTGTGATTTTTATATCTTATAAAACACTAAATTACTAATTAATTCAAAAAATGCAAAAATTAAATCCACTTGTAAATGCAGCATATTTTGTATTTTTCATTAACTAAAATGCACAAACAAAATGCAAACAATTAACAGAAAATACCACAAAAATCCACAAAATTGCAAACACTGAAAGAAATTATTTTGTTTTGAATTTATGGGAGTAATTCATATAGGGCAAAAATCACGTGCTCACAGCTGCCCCTCTTTCCTCGGAAACATGAGAGTTTTCGTGCAAAGATGAAGTGAGCGGATATGAGCGATTTTTGCCCGTCTGAATACTCTGTGGGAAGCATATTTGAAAGATTTGACCGCACTCTACTTCCGAGGTTGCCTACATATCCTTGGCTAAAAAGGAATCAGGTCAGTGCAGTTCAGGAATGTTTGGTAGCTGGGATTACCATGAATCTATGATTTCACTGTTGTTGTTGCTGCTGCTACTGCTTACTGAACCCCCTTATTACACCATGCCAAAAATAAAAGAAGCTAGACTAGACTATGATCTATGCTTTAAAAAATCCTATCAAGATCTTCAAACTTGCTTTTGTATTTCTTGTTGCCTTGTTGTCCTCTATTCTCTCGATGACATCCATTTGTGCCCTCTTGAATTGTAAGCTAAGATGTTTTCCCCTTTTTCAGGTGGGTGCCTGACTGTTGAACTCGATATGTATTCCCATGCTCTCCAGACGGGCTCCTGACTCCAAAACGTGAATGTATTCCCATGCTATCCAGGCGGGCTCCTGACTTCAGTAAAATAGACACAAACAAAGAAAATTTCCTGCCCTAATTTGGGTATGTGGGCCCATGTGTAAGTGTAAAACGAATCAAATTGCCGAATATCAAAGAATTTTGAAAACCAAAACTTGAATTGTACTCCCTTGTTCTCCAGGCGGGCTCATGACAGCTAAATTTGAAAGTATTCCCTGCTTTCTAGGCGGGCTCCTGACTTCAACTTGAAAGTATTCCCTGCTCCCCAGCGGGCTCTTGACTTCAACTTGAAAGTATTCCCTGCTCTCCAGGCGGGCTCCTGACTTCAAAATAGACAGAACAAAGAATTTGAAAGCTAAAACTTAAATTGTACTCCCTTGTTTTCCAGGCGGGCTCCTTACTGCTGCGCTTGAATGTATTCCCTGCTTTCCAAGCGGGCTCCTGACTTCTAACTTGACATGTATTCCCTGCTTTTCAGGCGGGCTCCTGACTTCAACGAAATGACAAAAACAAAGGAAATTTTCTGCCCCAGTTTGGGTATCTGAGGACATATGTAAGTGTAAAACGGATCACATTACCAACTATCAATAAGAACTTGAAAGCTAAAATTTGAATTGTACTCCCTTGTTCTCCAGGCGGGATCCTGACTGCTGACTTGAAATGTATTCCTTGCTCTCCAGGCGGGCTCCTGACTGCTATCTTGAAATGTATTCCCTGCTCTCCAGGCGGGCTCCTGATTTCAAAATAGACAAAATAGAGAATTTGAAGGTTAAACTTAAATTGTAGTCCCTTGTTCTCCAGGCGGGATCTTGATTGCTGCGCTTGAAAGTATTCCCTGCTCTCCAAGCGGGCTCCTGATTTCAAAATAGACAAAACAAATAAAACAAGGAAAATATTTTGCCCTAGTTTGGTAGCTAGGCACATGGGTGAATGTTAAACTGAATCATTCTACCAATTATTACTAAGAATTTGAAAGCTAAGTCCTATTATCCAGGGAGGTCCTGCCAACTGCCAATTATAGATCTAAGTTATATCTTCTAAAGGTATTGCTTCCGCTAAGTCCTGTTATCTAAGGGTTTTAAACTACATCCTATTATCCAGGAAGGCCCTGAAAATCAAAATCAAGTCTTGTCCTAAAATGACACTTTTATGACTGAATTATACTACCTTATGACAGGATTTTATGCTACATCTTGTGATCCAATGGAAATTTTTAAAGCTAGGTCCCATTATTTAGGAGGGTCCTGAAAACTCCTAATTGAATCCTATTTTAAACATGCAGACCAACTTATATTCCTCTGGGGATACATTTGTGCTAAATTATATGACTCATGATTGTTTTGAACTTTAAACTAGGTCCCATTTTTCAGGAGGGTCTTGAAACTTACTGTCAAACCTGTTTGATGCCTGCCTTTCCTTGCGGAGAGTTCCTCCGAAACAAACAAACTTTTCTACCCCTGTTTCAATCAAAGGACATTTTGTCAGTTTAAAATGGTGGTTAGTTGATGGCATTCGTGCAGAAGATCCTTCCACTGCATTGTTTTGTTTTGACTGTCTTCTCTGCGCTGGCCCTGAACCGTCTGACTTTCTGACTGACTTTCAAACCCCTGACCTTTGGATGACCCGAGTGTTCTATACCCGAACCGTTGTTTCACACCTCTGACCCCTTTAACTAAACCTTTGCATTTCCATGACATCACCAAATCATTCCCCCGATGAAATTTCCGGTGATTCCATGTACCCCCCTTTACATCATGTTATCCTTAGTATGCTCTGACCACACTGTGCTTTGCAATTTTGGAAGTTGGTAGTGAACTTTGAAATTCCTTCTTATTTGCTTAAATATAACTGACATTGGGGAACGTCTTAAAGAAATAAACCCAAAAGAAATGAAATGCAATGACTTTCAGAGTTAAAGATAAAAAAATCCAAAACTGGAAGACTATGAAGAGAAAAAGAAGCGAGACTTATCTAAGTGGAACAGCTGATACCAATGATCATGACATGCATTTTGGATTAATCGGCCCAATCTGTTCAACCAATCAACTTTCAATTGCCATACTTTGTTGCCCCGGAATTTCCATAACCTGATTTCTTTACCCAAATCCTGACATTGTTCATCCTGCGGTGCCTTGGAGAGTTTACACCAGTAGACCTCTCTCATCCATTCGTCTCTTAACTCACTTTTGCCTTACGGTGCCCGTGAGGGTTTTCACCCATAAGACTCTCTCATTTTGATTTCTCTCAGCTCCCGTCACCTTACGGTGCCCGTGAGGGTTTTCACCAATAAGACTCTCTCATTTTTGATTTCTTTTCCCTCTTTGGACCAGAGTGTTTCCCCTGATGTGAATCACCGCTACTTGCTTGACTTGGCATTTCCCGAAGACTGATCGGAAGGTCTTTCTTTGGACCGTAATGTGGCTTTCGAATGGGTTTAGAAAGGAAGGGTATAAAAAGCTCAAAACAATTTGATTGGGTTCAAATTTACAACCTTCGGAATCAGATTTCTGATAACAACCACAACTTCTGCCCCAGTTTCTTGTTTGGGGACTTTTGGATTTTTACTTTTGTGACCGAACCGTGAGGCTGTCTACGTATCCTTAAAAGGAATCAGGTCGAACGTAGTTCATGACATAGGAATTACTTTGTTTGTTGTGATTTTTCTTCTCTTTTTCTTTCTTTTCTTTTCCTTTTTTGTTTTTCCTTTTGTTGTGTTTTCTTTTTTTTTTCCTTTTTTTCTTTTTTCTTTTCATTCTTTTCTTTCTCCTTCCATTATTTTCTCTCTCTTTTCATTCTTTCTTTCTCTTTTCTTTTTCCTTTCTCTTTTTCTATCCTTCCTTTACTTATCTTTACGCTTGTGTTTCCGATATTTGCTATTGATTTCGAAGGAGGGGTATGAAAGAAAATAAATGAGGCTCAAAGGGGTAACGAGGGATAAAGTGTTTATATAGCAGAACAAAATGTCTTCGTCATTTCAATATTCGAGACATGCCAAATACAAACAAGTCCAATCAAAGAAAGAAATCATATATAATATCTCTTGACTGCATCAGAATTGATAGCCATTTCTATACATTTTCCTTCTACATCTGTCAAATACACTGCACCATTGGACAACACTCTAGTCACAACGAACGGCCCCTGCCAATTTGGGGAAAATTTTCCTTTTGCTTCAACTTGATGAGGAAACATGCGTTTCAATACTAACTACCCCACTTCAAACTTTCGTGGACGCACCTTCTTGTTGTATGCTCTTGCCATTCTCTGTTAATACAACTGGCCATGACACACTGCTACCAGTGTCTTCTCATTGATCAAACTAAATTGTTCTAAGCGGGTTTTGACCCACTCCTCATCATCGATCTCAGCCTCCACGACAATTCGAAGTGATGGAATTTCCACTTCTGCGGGTATCACTGCTTCAGTGCCATACACCAACGAATAAGGAGTCGCCCCTACTAAAGTACGGACAGGAGTCGCCCCTGCTTCACTGCTTCACTGCTTCCACCATTTTTCGAAGTATCTTCTTTATATTCTTGTTGGCCGCCTCAACTGCTCTGTTTGCCTTAGGGCGGTATGAGGTAGAATTGCGATGTGTAATCTTGAACTTCTGACATACCTCTTTCATCAGATGACTATTGAGATTAGCCCCATTGTCTGCAGTGATCACCTTCGGTATCCCAAACCGGTAAATGATATTTGAATGCACAAAATCAACCACCGCCTTCTTGGTTACAGACTTGAATGTTTTAGCCTCTACCCACTTGGTGAAATAATCAATGGCCACCAGAATAAACCTCTGTCCGTTGGACGTTGCTGGCTCGATTGGTCCAATGACATTCATTCCCCAAGCAACAAAGGCCATGGTGCAGACATTGTATGTAATTCAGATGGTGGAGAATGAATCTAATCTCCATGCACTTGGCACTAATGACATTTACGTACGAAACTGATACAATCTCGCTCCATAGTAATCCAATAATAACTTGCCCGAAGAATCTTCTTTGCCAGCACATACCCACTCATGTGTGGTCCACAGACTCCAGAATGTACTTCGGTCATGATAGTTGCGGCCTATCTGGCATCTACACATCTTAATAACCCAAGATCTGGAGTTCTTTTGTACAAAACTCCTCCACTAAAGAAAAATCCACTTGTCAAGCGACGAATTGTTCTCTTTTGATCACATGTGGCTTGTACCAGATTACTCCCCTTCGGATGTATTCCTTGATATCATGAAACAAAGGTTCACCATCGAGTTCTTATTCCACTATATTACAATAAGCATGCTGATCGCGAACCTGAATATGCAACAGGTCTACATAAGCCTTATCTGGATGATGTAACATTGACGCCAGAGTAGCCAAAGCATCGGCGACCTCATTGTGGATCCTCGGAATATGCCTGAACTCTATTAATTGAAACCGTTGGCAAAGATCATGCAAGCATTTCCGGTACGGTATGAGTTTTAAATCCCGTGTTTCCTATTCTCCCTGAATCTAGTGTACTAGAAGGTCTGAGTCACCCAAGACCAAGACTTCCTGGACACCCATGTCCACAGCCATCCTCAAACCCAAAATGCATGCCTCTTATTATGCCATGTTGTTAGTACAGTAGAACCGAAGCTGTGCTGTAACAGGGTAATGATGCCCTATTTCAGAAACAAGTACCGCTCCTCTTCCAACGCCTTTCATATTAGCAGCACCATCAAAGAAAATCTTCCATCCTGGCCTTTCAATCTGTTCCGACTCATCAATGTGCATTACCTCTTCATCAGGGAAATAAGTCTTCAAAGGTTCGTATTCTTCATCCATAGGATTCTCAGCCAAATGGTCGGCCAATGCTTGTGCTTTCATTGCAGTCCTAGTCACATAGATAATGTCAAATTCTGTGAGCAAGATCTGCCACTTTGTGAGCCTTCCCGTGGGCATAGGCTTCTGGAAAATATACTTCAACGGATCCAAGCGAGAGATGAGGTAAGTAGTATAAGATGACAAATAATGTTTCAGCTTCTAGGCTACCCAAGTTAGGGCACAACACGTCCTCTCAAGCTGAGTGTACTTAACCTCGTAAGATGTGAAACTTCTTGCTGAGATAATATATGGCATGCTCCTTCCTGCCAGTGATGTCATGCTGTCCCAACACGCATCCAAATGAATTGTCCAAGACTGTCAAATACAGAATCAAAGGTCTCCCTAGTTCTGGCGGGACCAACACCGGTGGGTTTGACAAGTACCCCTTTATCTTATCAAATGCTTCCTGACATTCATCTGTCCACTTGACTGCAGCATCTTTCTTTAACAATTTGAAGATAGGCTCACAAGTTGTCGTGAGCTGAGCAATAAACCAGCTGATGTAATTCAATCTTCCCAATAGGCTCATCACCTCAGTCTTGTTCTTTAGAGGCGGCAATTCCTGGATGGCTTTGATTTTTGACGAGTATAATTCAATACCTCGTCGGCTGACTATGAATCCCAGCAACTTTCCAGACGGAACACCAAACGCGCATTTTGCAGGATTGAGCTTGAGATTGTACCTGCGAAGCTTTTGGAAGAACTTTCTTAGATCTCTGACATGGTCAGACTGCTTTCTAGACTTTACAATCACATCATCCACATAAACCTCGATCTCCCGGTGTATCATGTCATGGAATATAGTCGTCATTGCCCTCATGTAGGTTGCCCAAACATTTTTCAAACCAAATGGCATGACCCGATAACAGTACGTTCCCCAGGGCGTGATGAATGTCGTATTTTCTACGTCTTCTTCATCCATTAAAATCTGGTGGTAGCCCGTATAACAATCCACAAAAGAACCAATCTCATGTTTGGCATAATTATCAATCAATATATGGATGTTCGGCAGTGGAAAGTTATCCTTGGGACTTTCCTTGTTGAGATCTTGATAATAAACACACACCCTGGTCTTGCCATCATTTTTCGGCACAGACACTACATTGGCTAACCAAGTGGGATACCGAGTGACCTGAATGGCCTTTGCATCGAACTACTTGGTGACCTCTTCCTTGATCTTCACACTCATATTAGTTTTAAATTTCCTCAACTTTTGCTTGATAGGAGGGCATGCCGGGTCAGTGGGCAATTTGTGAACCACCAAGTTAGTGCTTAGACCCGGCATGTCGTCATAGGACCATGCAAAAACATCTTTATACTCGAACAATGATGTACTTATCTCCTCTCTGAGTTGTGGTTCAAGATGGACACTTATTTTAGTTTCTCGGACATTATCTTGGTACCCTAAATTGATTACTTCTGTATCACTCAGGTTAGGCTTGGGTTTTTCTTCAAAATGGCTTAATTCTTTACTAATCTCTTCAAAAGCTTCATCCTCTTCATATTCCGATTCAACATCACATTCTATTTCTTGAATTACTATTTCAGAATTAGATTGGCTTTTAAGACTGGGCCAGAGATTCCGCATGCATGTCATATCATTGAGGCCAGCATAAAAAGAACTGTACAGGAAAGAAAGGAAAACAAAAATAAAACTATCAGGAAGAGAGGAAAAGAGAAATTGCATTTCATTGAAATTAAAGATAACGGGGTTTATACATCCAAACGGACAGAACATAACATCTGAATTACAACCCTGGAAAAATCCAGATAAATTGAAAGAAAGTCAAAGAAAACTACCAAAACTCCCTCCTGGTGGGGAGAGGAGTAGCTTCCCAATTGCCAATCTTCGCACTGGGCCCAACAAATTGCACATTCGCCTTACTAAAACCCTCTCCAGCTTCCAGCACATTCATATCGGTGAATATCCTCTCGAACCTTTCCATCAAATCTCCATCCACATCAACCACTGAACTGGGAACCGTCGTCACTGAGCGCTTTCTGTTACCAGGCCTGACAAATGATCGGGAAAGACGCAGGATTGACTTTGGAAGGGCCCATGCTCTCTGTTTCATTTTTCTGGCTCTTCTCACGTCTGCGACTATGGGATTGAACCCCAAACCAAATGTGTCCAAGTTTTTAGGAAGAGACACCGGGTATATGATACCTTGCAGAGATGCACCCAAACCTTTGCCCGGTACGAAACCATTTTTCAACATTTCAACAGCTACCATGACTGATGCAACAGCTACCCTTGGAGTCGGCACGCACTTCCCTTCAGAAATGTTCTCTACTGATACCGTGTCAAAAAACTGATAAACCCATGGTCCCTTGTCTTCAACCTCTATGAGCGGAACAATGGCATCATTGAAAACACACAAATTGTCTTCGCCGTGCACAACAATTTCCTATCGATCCCATTCAAACTTGACCATTTGATGCAGAGTAGACGGGAAAGCTCTGGCAACATGAATCCAGGATCGTCCTAACAGCAGATTGTAAGAAACAACCATATCGAGTACCTGGAATTCCATAGTAAATTCAACTAGCCCTATTGTAAGCTCGAGCACTATGTCCCCGACTGAATCTTTCCCTCCACCATCGAATCCCCGAACGCAGATACTGTTCTTGTGAATTCTTTTATCATCCACCTTCAACTTGTTTAGAGTGGAAAGAGGGCAAATATTTGCACTGGAACCATTGTCAACTAGTACCCGAGTAACCATGAAATCTTCACATTTCACCATCAGATAGAGGGCTCTATTGTGCTCAGTACCCTCCACGGGCAACTTATCATCAGAAAAAATGACTCTATTTACCTCAAATATCTTGTTAGATATCATTTCCAAGTGGTTTACTGAGATTTTGTTAGGAACGTGGGCTTCGTTCAGGATCTTCATTAAAGCTCGACGGTGCTTGCCTGAATGGATCAATAATGACAAGAGCGAGATCTGAGGCGGTGCCTTCCTTAACTGCTCCACAATGGAATAGTCCTGTACTTTCATCTTTCTCAGAAATTCTTATGCTTCTTCCTCGGTCACCGCTTTCTTCATGAACACTGGATTATCTTTTGAGGTCTTAGCTTTTCTCAACTCTTCGGGGGCAAAGCATCTCCCTGATCGAGTCAAACCATGAGTCTCACACACTTCTTCTTTAACCTCTTTCCCCTTGTAAGTCACTGTCACTCGTTCATAATTCCATGGGATTGCCTTGTTGTTGACTATAGGTAATTGAGTTACCGGTTTGATAATGACAGGATCTGTGCGGGCGCCCTTCACAATTACTACAGGCTTGTTCATCATTCCTGGCACAACCACTTTCGCTCTTTTGTGTTTTCCTACAACGTCACTTGAGGAACCCTTCTTGACCTCCACAGATGGTTCATTATTTGCCCCGTTCAACTTGATCACAAACTTCTCACTTGTTGACTTTTCAAATGGCTTGGCTTCACTAGCCCAAATCATCATGACGGTTTGCGAAGGCTTCTTAGGCTCCCCTCCCTTATGCACTATCTCAATCATATTAGTCTCATGATGGGCCGACAACGGGTTATGGTTGATGTTGGGTGCCTCCGGGGCTTGGACCTCAATCCGATTAGTATCAATGAGTTCTTGAATAGTTGTTTTCAATTTCCAGCATTTCTCTGTGTCGTGACCCGGGGTCCCTGAACAATACTCACAACTCATCGAGCGATCAAGATTTCTGGGAGGGGGATTCGGCAGTTTAGCCTCGATCGGATTCAACATACCCAACTATCTCAGTCAGTGGAATATACTAGCATATGATTCTCCCAATGGAGTGAAAGTCTTCTACTTCTGCGACCTCTCATTCTTAAAGGCTTGATTTGGCCGAAAACCTGTTCCAGGGGGATTTATGTAGGCTCTTGAGGGTGGATGGGCATTTTGTGGAGCTAGGTATGGACTTGATGGAGCCGGCGCACGCCATTGTGCGTGAGCGGGAGGTTGGGTATAGGTTTGTGCGTGATGGACAGAAAAATAGGGATCGGGCGGTGGGTAGTGGTGTTGTGGTGGACTATATGGAGTGTGGGGGTAAGTTTTGTGGTAGGGTCGAGGTGGGTTGTAGTAACGTGGAAGGTTCCTGGATCCAACCCAAGCTCCCGACTCAATTGTAGCAACATCCTCTTTCTTCTTCTTCCCGAGTACACCTCCAGTACCGTTTTAAATGGCCTGGGTGGTTGCTTTGATTGCTGAATAACTCATGGTCTTGTTAGAATTGAGTCACTCCTCAACCATGCCTCCCATTTTTACAACTTCATTAAAGGACTTGCCCACTGCTGACACCAAGTGGCAAAATAAGTGGGTTCCAAAGCGTGCAAGAAATAATCAACCATCTCACTTTCTTTCATCGGAGGGTCAACCCTCGCTGCTTGATCTCTCCAAAGAAATCCATATTCCCTGAAGCTCTCACCGGGATTCTTCTCAATCTTTGTCAATGACAGACGGTCTGGGATAATTTCGAGGTTGTACTAAAAATGGCAGGCAAAGGCTTGGGCCAAATCGTCCCATGTGTACCACCTACTGTGATCTTGTTTGGTATACCATTCTAATGCCGATACACTCAAACTTTGGATGAAATATGCCATCAGCAATTCATCTCTTCCACCTGCTCCTCTCATGTTGCTACAAAATCCTCTTAAGTGTGCTACTGGGTCACCATGCCCGTCGTACAGATCAAACTTGGGCAATTGAACCCTGATGGTAACTGAACATCTGGGAACAAACATAAATCTTTATAAGACACACTTACTTGACCTCCCAACCCCCTCATATCTCTGAACAATTGTTCTAAGATTTTGACCTTTCTGATCATCTCTTCATGCTCGGGATTTTTGGGTGGCTTCTCGATCTCTACCGGGAGATCAAGATGAGGGGTGTAAGAATATGGTTCTGGAACTTTGAAGGTGGGTTCAAGGGGATAGTACTGGTTGTCGTGAGTTTGGAACAGAGGTTCACTAGAAGATCGGTGTAATGTAGCAGGTGGAGGTGCCACAAAAACAGGTGTAATTGGTGGGGGAGGGTATGGGACTTGTTTAGGTGGTGGAGATTGAGAAGTATGGGAAGTGGCGCCACAACATTGTTGGTAGCGGGGAAAGACTGGAGATGAGTTTACAGTGGGAGGCTCCGGAGGTTGGGCTGATGGTGGGATACAAGCAGGGTTGGCGGGATAAACCGGTGGTGGATGCCCCTTTGCCCAGGCTTGGTACATTTCAGCCATCTGCTGCTTTAGCTTATACATCTCTTCCTTCATTGCATTAACATCCAGTTCTTCCACCTCTTTTGACGGGTCAACAATACTTGTCTCCGGTTCTTGGTTGGCCATATTCAGCCTGTCTTTTGATCGGGTATTGTATGAGTGAGTTGCCAGAATGCCAATCAACTAACCACCTGCCTGGACTCAATACATCAACAACAACCTTGTTAGTAATTAGGATTTACATAGATTGGTAACCACATTTTGGGGAATGAATGCACCTAAGCAGTTAGTCGCTTCTATTATGCATTTGATTGGTTGCTTGCGTCATCCCGGCTTTTCCATTTGCAACTTCCTTCTCTTTCTTCTCTTTTTTCATTCTGGCCTTTGCTTTTCTTTGTTTTTATCCTCTCATTTCCCTCTTGTTTTGCCATTTTTTTTCTCTTACTTTCTTTCTTTTTTTTCTCTTGTTTTTTCCTCTCTTCTCTTTTTTTTCCTCATTTGGTTATGGTTGAATCCTATGGAGATTGCCTACGTATCATGACCCCACATGAATCAGATCGAGCGTAGTTCTAGGAGATAAGTACGAAAGTAAAAAACAATTTTTGGGATTTTCAACTTCATAAAAAGCAAACGCTTTGATTACAAAGACTCAACACTAACAGCTACCAAAAGAAACTAACAGACGCTGATGAAAAGATGAAATACAGACTCCAAAACAAACTATCATACTCCGACAAAAGAAAATACAGACTCGAGCACAATTGACAGACTCCAGCAAAAAGAAAATACAATCTCAACACAACTGACAGACTCTAACAGAAAAGGAAATACATACTGAAATGAAAAATCATGAATACATCAATGCTCCTGGTGCCCATGGGACATCATTCGGTCTCGCCGCGGGCCTATATGCAAGATCCCTTTGAAGTCGGTCCAAGTCATTCATTATCTGCTTAACAAATGTCATCACTGCCACGAAGAAGGTAGTGCGAGTCATATCCTCACAGATTTGGCACTTCATAACAATGTAATCGGCGATGTTTCTGATTCTCTCTATTATGATACCTTTTTCTTGTAACAAACGCCCAATCTGCTGGGCCATGGCCCCCAAAGTTTGCTCGGCCACTTGATTTTGCTCCTGAAGTTGTTGCAGATCTATTTCTAATTGTGCCAATGCCGTATAACAATGTTCTCTTTCAACCTTGAAGTCTTTTGCCTGTTTGATCATTTTGTTTTCTGTGGCGATGATCCTTTTCTTTAATCCCGCGACCTCATCATCGTACTTTTCTTTCAGCTGCTTAACCAGGCGTGCTCGTTCATCTGCATTTTTAGCCAACTGTTTTCGAGCCTTGGATAGTTCACCTTCTGCTTTGTTCAAATCAAAACCATAGTCACTCACTTTCTGCCTCAAGTTAGCTATGAGTTTCTCATCTTTGGCACTTCGGACTGGGTTCTCTGCCGCTATTTTCATTTTCCAAATCTGGGCTCGAAGGTTCTCATTTTCTATGGCTAGCTTTTTCTTTTCTCCTTCATCCGTCGCGGCCTACAAGCTATTTTCAAACTGAAGGTCCCTGACTTGTTTTTCCAATTTGCTTATGGTAGACCTATACTCATTTTCTTTGGCCAACCAGTCCCATTGCACTTGTGCTCCGTCGGTGAACTGTTGGACATGGGGTCTTTTTGCGGGCCTTTCGGGCTCATGTTGAACCCGAGACCTTTTACCATACCAAGCAGTATAACTAGGCTCTACCTCTCCTCTGGATAGATCTCGTACTTGAGTATTGGGCCCTAAGAATCTGCACTGATGCCAGATCCGGCGCACTTTCTCTTCTGAGAAGGCAGCTTTTGGCTCTAGCTCAATGACCTGCCGACTCAAATCTTCATCGTGTGAGATGTTCTGGTATCGGCCTAACTGACGTATTACTCTATGCGGAGCATAAGGCTGGATACTCCGAAGACCCATTAACAACAGAAAGCATTCCTTAGCCGACATGTAGATTACCTCACCGACCGAGAGCCACTCGAATGTCCATTCGATCTTATTTGCAGTCAAATATCTCAAATGAGCATGCCATGCTTCCGTACCGTCCGGGAACCCATAAGCCTCTACCCGCTTTTCTTGCTTTTCAATGCACTCGAGGCCAGTCATATCACAAGTCAAGTATCCAGGACGGTGGCAAAGGTGTTCCTCCATCCATAATTGTAACACCCTTCAAAGAACTTTCCCCCTTCTCGATAGATGGTTAGAGCTCGGTAAATTTCCGCCAAGATCAACGACACTATAATCCCATTTGCCTTTTTCATCATAAAGTCGGCTATCCCTACAAGTCCCAACTCTATGTTCCCGTCTTTTTTAGGGCAAACCAAAATACCCAGGAACGCCGCTATAAAAGCTAATCCTCTATGAGTTTACCACTTAATTTAATTTCCCGCGTGAGTAAGACCGGTATCTGGCGTTTCGAAGCCACGGGGATTCCCGTAACGTCGATACAGAAAATAGAAGGTACAGAATCCTTTGGCCAAATTTCCGTCTCGAATGTCACGACTAATGTTTAACAAGTCCAAAAATTTATGAGGGGTTACTGTTCTTGGTGCCACCGAGTATTGACTTCTAATATTCCCTTCAAAACCGACATTACCTGCTATCTCTTCCAGTGTAGGATTTAACTCGAAATCAGCAAAATGAAATACATTATGTGCTGGGTCCCAGAATGGTATCAAGGCCTCGATCACGTCTTTTCTTGGCTTAACCTTCAAGAGCCCGATAAGACCGCCCAATGCTTTTGTCACAGCCTTTCTGCTATTTTCCCCCAAATCATGCCACCACATATGTAACTCCAAAGGGATCTCTTCACGGACTGAAAAAGGTTCATTTTGAATTGTGCTCATCCTGCACATTTATTAAGGTGATTTTAATTAAAAGGAAACTACGACTCGTTTTGACTCAAGAAAAATGACCATCCTTTTTTTTCCAAAATTTTCACACAAATATCCGGCTTTGCCAATATGGCCTTTCAGCACTTCGAAAACGAAGATTTTAGGGCTATGTCGGCTAGCCAGCCAAAACCTTTAAAAGTGATTAAAAGTGGTTGTTCTTGCCAAAACAGCCTTCCGGCGCCCTTTTAGGGACATTTGGTTATTTTTGACAAGAATGACATCACCCTAATTATTTTCAAATTAAAGTAAAATTTTTGCTCTTTTGTGTTATTTTTGCAAAAAGGAAGTTGGACCCGATGGGGGTTGCCTACGTATCTCACACCCTGTGAGAATCAAATTGGCGTACTTCGGGATTTTTTTTTAAGAAAATAAACCCAACTTCTTTTTTTTTTCTTTTCCCAAAACACAAAGATTTTTTTTTCCTATTTTTCTTTAAAATTCACAAAATTTCCCTCTTTTTTCAAAATTTCGGTAGAGTTTCAGTATACTTTTATGGACATTGGTTTTCACCGCGGGTAATTAGCTCACACTGCTGTTTTCTTTTCCCAAATTCTCTCCCTTTTATTCAAAAGCTGGTCAACATGTAGGTCCGAAGCAAATAAATGCACAAGTAGCAAGTAAGATGCATCAGGATGGTCTTTTTTATTTCGGGTGCACCTGTCTTAGACAGACCCAACCCTTGTGTTGAGTCTCCAAAGTCAAAATGCACATGATGCAAACAAACGTTCCTACTAGGGATCCGACATGAGGTATTGGTATACTAGGTTTAAAAACCTAGGTTTACTTGTTCTAGACCTGGCTTACCCGAGCGGACAGCTCGAGCTGGGGAGGGGAGGGGGGCAGTGTACCGGGAATACAAAAGCTTCACCGGCTTTGCAACTTGTCCGAACTTCATTCTAATTTTGGAATATGACTCTAACAGAAAAGAAGTCACACGAAGTGCACACTGCTTCATGATTTAGAAGACTCAGAGAGAAGAGGGATTTCGTAGCAGTTTATATACAGTTCACGGAATATTAAAGTAGTAAAAGCAATCAATTAGCACATTAGGCCCAAATCATGTAACAAATTCAGATAATGGATAAAGCCAACTATAACAATTATTCTAAGCTCGAATTCTTGAACCCTGAACCAGAGATTCTGGGTTCAATCCCCAGCAGAGTCGCCAGAGCTGTCAAACCTCCTTTTTCCTATCCCCGGAAGGGCGTAAAAGAGTTTTTCTAATTAAAGGACAATCGAAACGGGATTATTATTAAAAGATTCAGAGTCGCCACTTGGGAGATTTATGGTGTCCCAAGTCACCAGTTGAATCCCGAATCGAGGAAAGGGTTGACTCTATTCAACAGTCCGCGAACCAGAAATCCGAGTAAGGAATTCTGTTAACCCGGGAGAAGGTGTTAGGCATTCCCGAGTTCCGTGGTTCTAGCACGGTCGCTCAACTGTTATATTCGGCTTAATTATCTGATTTTAAGACATTTTTAAACCTATGTGCATTTTTACTTTAAAACCGCTTTTAATTATTTTAAAGAAGATTTCAACGTCATCTAAAATACGTCTTTGGACCACGCCACATGAAATGCACCCGTAGTCCGAGACACATTTTATTTAACGTTGTTAAGATTTGGAGTTGGGTCACATGAAATGCACACCCGAGTTTAGAAAGGTAATATTATTAAAATACGCGCCTAAAACAACTACGCATTTGCAGCTTTGCGAGGGCCATGGTAAATTCGCTAAATGGCACGCCTCAATTTATTTGAACATGATTAAAGAAATGAAAGACCTAACAGTAATCTAAAACACCTTATTGAAATCCTAATATCTATTTTTAGAAAAGTTCAAAGCCTACTATATTTAATCATTAGTGGACCAGTTACTATTTCAATTCATAATCCCAAAGGAGCCCAGTCCATATAAGGTGCGTACAAGATAGAGACCCCCCAATAGCTGAAGACGGTCAAGCCTTAGCATGCCGGGGCGGAATTGATATTGGGCTTGAGACAGGCCCAATTCGAACAAAAGCATTCCCAAGTCGAATGAGGAAGAGATCAGAGGATCGAGTCCAAACAATCGCAGGAGGAAAGTTTTCAAACTAAAGAAAACCGCGTGAACGACTGAACTTTAAAAATTTGCAGATTTCCAAACTCGAATCGAATGACCACAAAAACTGAAGCTATGGCAACTGACTACTGAAACATCCATTCACCACATGGTTAATACTTGTACCAAACACACATTAATCACTTTCATGCTCACATAATATTTCAAACTTTTAAACCTAAACTAACATTTAAACATGAAGCAACCTTGAAGACACGTGACCAGAAACAGTACCCTTATAAATCAAACCACTGATGATTTCCATACTTTGTGAACAATATAGCTCAATTATTAAAGTTCGACCAAATTGCGATATGAATGTCAAGCTTACACATGCTGACAGTAATGGAACCTAACAATTTCCCAATAACTTCAACATACAGATAACAAGGATTGCAAAATTGACCTATAACACTAAAGCTAAATAAACAGCAAGATCCAAATATGTCATAGTCTCCACAGTTCACAACTAATTACAGCATGAGAATTCAATTACTTAAATGGAATTTAACTAGGACTATACTATGAATAAATGAGGGAATATAAACATCACGCAAAGAAACAAAGAACTAAAGCACGATGGTTCTTCCATTGCATCCTTGAATCAAGCCTTACATCATGAAGGGTTTAGAACTTGTACCTGGAATTCGAAAAGAAAAGCAGAAAAATGGAGAATCAGCAACAGAACAGTAGTAGGCCAATACCAGCAACACCAGCTCAACCAAGATGAACTTGAAAATAAATAGAAGACAATCCCACTCGAACAATACCCAAAACAACTTCAAAATTAAACCTCAAACACCCAATCTCAGTCCATTTTAAGACTATATCAATCAGACACTCTTTTCAGGATTTAAAACTGAAGGAATTACAGAGCGAATTTCGATGAAACAGTAAGTTTACTCTAATTTTCAATCATTTTCATTTTTTTGAATTTCAGATCTCTAATATCTTGGGTCTACCTTGAAAGTCAAGAAATGATGCCTTTATAGGCAAGAAAGTGGGGCAATCTCAACTTGCACTTTGCCCCCTTTCGAATTTTGTTTTTTGCTTAAGTGTCCCTAGCTTAATTTTCCAGAAATCAAATAGGTCCCAAGGTCAACTTCTATGAGGCTTCCTATTTCTGCTACAACAAAATTCCCTATGCTGATTGCCCGGAATACCCCTCAAACCCTGGTTAATTACCTTTCAAAAACTAGAACGGGTCCAAATGTGGGCCAAATTGGCCCAACCAAATTGGTATGGGTCTGCAGACCCAAATAAGATCCTACATAGGCTTTCGATTTTTCATAAACCAATTAGAAACAGACAGGGATCCCCAAATTAAGAACTGACACAGAATTCCCAAGAGAAGAAACCCAGAACTTACCAAAGAAGAGGGAGAGAAAGAAAAAACGGAAAGCAAAACATAGGACGGAACACAACTTGAACTCGGAAATTCTAAAGAAATTTTAACCAAATTAGAGAAAGGGGAGGGGGGGGGGTAAGAGGATAATGAAACTGTGAGAGAAAAAAAATGCAAGGAGAGCGTAGGAACTTACCAAATCGAACCATCGAAATCGGACGGGGACAACGGACTCAACCGAACTTATGCCGATCCTTTGTTCTTTGTCAAGAACAACTAAACGACATCATTTTCGTTGAGTCCAAACCTCAAAGTTTGAAATAATTGCACTCCATGATTTTGCATGTTACCAGACTTGACTAAAATATGACTTTGAATCTTCTAAGGGTCAGACTCGGCCTCCAGATTCGAAGAGTTTGGGGTTGATTCGAGGGTAAAGGGTTGGATATTTGGGATGGGGAGGTTGTGGATGTGTTAAGGTGTTAGTTTGGTGAGGATTGGAGTGGTCTATGGCGTCGCCTCCGGACTGAGGCGGTGGAATACTGGGCGGCGGGCTAGGGTTCTAAGGAGATGAGTGATAGGGGTGATGAACACAAAGGAAAGGGGGGGGGTTGTTCTGAGTTAATCTCGGAACTTTTGGGCATATTTAATCAGTGTACAAGAAGCCATCTCCACCGTTGGATGAGCCAAGATTAAAGGCTCAAATCATTTTAAACCTACTAACTCGAAACGACATCCTATGGTATTGGGGGGGTTTGGACCGGGTTGGACCCGGATCTGGGCCGGGTGTGGGGGAAATTTCACCGGGTATTAGGTGTAATTGTTTGGGCCTGGAAGAAATTTGATGGGAAAGCCCAAAAAATCCAATTTCTTCTTATTTCCCTTCTTTTTTTTCCAATTTCAAATCCTTTTCTTTTTTTCAAATTAAAAATAAAACCTAAATTAAATTTTTTACTAAATTATCCTACCCAATTAGATTAATCAATCACCCTAGTATTTACAATAATTAATTAAATCCTATGTTCAAAGAAAATATATAATTCAAAACTAAAGAGTTAAAAATGCAAAATGAACTATTTTTGTGATTTTTATATCTTATAAAACACTAAATTACTAATTAATTAAAAAATGCAAAAATTAAATCCAAATGCAAATGCAACATATTTTGTATTTTTTATTAACTAAAATGCACAAACAAAATGCAAACAATTAACCGAAAATGCCACGAAAATCCACAAAATTGCAAACACTGAAAAAAATTATTTTGTTTTGAATTTATGGGAGTAATTCATATAGGGCAAAAATCACGTGCTCACACTTGCTATTACATATTTTTCCTTTTAAAGCATCAAGCCTAAGGGATATCGCTATTCGGGGACTATCAAACCCAAGGGCTACCTCCACACGAGCCTAAGGGCTATTCCTATTCGGGGACTATCGAGCCCAAAGGCTACTCCCGTTTGGGGACTATTCTCCAAAACAAACTCAGGCATCTCGGACTATCAAATCCTGGAGGAACAAATCCTATTAGGTAGTTCCTAAACCCAAGAGCACTACGGCCACGGTGAAAAATGGCTCAGAGACGTCCAAAGCCCGGTACCAAAACATAAGGCCTTTAATAAAAATTGAAAACCTGCCAAAAGGTTATCCTCATCAAAAGCATCATCTAAGAATACTTAAGAATTTTTTAAAAATCCCGGTCACTCTGATTTTTCAAAGCTTCGAGTAGATAAAAAGTTACATGGAGGTCGGGTTCTGATTAAACCTTTGAAAAACAAATAACTTGTTATTACATTAGATCTTATGTTAAGGCATTAGAAATATTTGCGAAAATGAAAATTATGAAAATATACTGAAATATTTGAAATTGCCAAAGGGGGAAATTTTATATATTCCAGAATATCTTTACATAGGCCCAACAAAAATGACCTCAAAATAAACAAAAAGTATGTACGTAAAACTAAAATATCCTAAAGCATTCACGCCTGATCTTCATCGGAGCCCAATTCATTACCAGAACCATCTCGGCTTTTGGAGTCTTCAGAACCCTCAGAGCCCTCCTCACCTTCAGGTTCAGCTAATCTCTTAGCCTCGACCTCAAGTCTTTGTGCCTCCTCGATCTCGACAGATAGATTGAAGCCTCAAGCATGAATCTTTTCGAGGGTCTCCCTTCGAGATAGGTGCCTCAAGTATTCGACAGTGGTCTTCAGGCAGGCCTTGGATGCCTCAACATTGGCCTTGTATTGAGCCACCATCTCCTCGAGATTGGAAGAAGTCATCTCCAGCTAGGACTTTATTATTTCGAGCTCTTCTCCAAGGGCATACCATTCTACGACAGCCAAGCTCAGCTGTACTTGGAGATCTTCACTCAGCTTAGTCTATTTATTAACATTCTCCTATGCCACCCGGAGTTAAACTTCTACTGAAGAAAGCTTTGCCAGAGCAGTTTATTTTTTCGAGCCCATCATATCCATCTTGTTCCTCCACCCATTAGCCATGACTTGGATCTTGTCCATCTCCTTTAGAAGCTGGTCGATCTGATCAATTTTTCGTGGGACCTGCGAAGTTTGGTCGTTAGCCACTACGACTAGTACCTTGTTCCTATCTTTGAAGATCATTACCTTTTTGACCAATTCAGTATGCTCCCACTACAATACCTATGCTTCTTTTTGAGTCCGATCTAGCTCTTCCTGAAAGTTCTTAATGACCCCTTCTTGTTGCTCACTAAGGAGATTCTACGAATCCCTCTTCTAGGCTAGCTCCTTAACCTCAAGCGCGAGCTGGTTGACGTCGACCCGGTACCATAGGAAGCTTTCATGATGAAGTACTGATGCCTGCAAAAAGGTGAAAGACGAGACAAATATCAAAACCCAAGTAAAAGTTCAAACGAACATAACAAAGGCCAAAAGGGACATAACAAAGTCTTACCCGATTCAGTGCCTGCTGCACCTCATTGAAAAGTCACAACAAGTTTGCCTCATTCATATTTGCCTGATTCTCATCGGTCACAAGACATCGAAGATAGCTAGCTATACCCACAAGAGCTGACAAAACCCAGGCATCCTCTGGGACGGTCAAAATAATCGACCTCTTGTGACCGGGGCCGACACTCAGCGCAGGGAATTTCTTGATTAATTTCGGGCTCGAACTCGGCCCACCGGCTTCCAAAGATGTGTCTCTTCGTAACCTCCAGGTCACTGAGCTAGGAGAAATCTTCCAAAGTAGATGAGTCAACGTCGTCGAAAAAGGAGTGACGGGGATCGTCCATGCCATGAACCCCTTCATTGGAGTTCTCCTTTTCCTGCCTGGGCCTCCTCGAGCATGGACTCAGTGTAGGAGGGTGGCATCCCCATAATTTTTATTATACCAGGCACTTCCTTTATAGCAAAACCGGCATCACGACGGTCTCTGCCCCCACCTTCATATCAACCTCCTGAGCCTGAGGGAGATCGATTTTAGGAATCTCTCCATTGGTTGCCTCCTGCCTCCAAAAAACAGCATTCCGTGGACAATGAAAAAATCATCTTCCTCGGATTCTTCCCTAAGTCGAAGAAGCGAATCAGAGTCCAACATTCGAGAACTGGAGGTTTTCTTGGGCTTACGAGCCACTCTTTTCTTTGGCTTCTGCACCTCGGAGCTCGGGGAGACCGAAGGTTTTCTCTTCCTTTTCTTCTTTTCCTCCGCGGCAGCTCCAGGCGTCCCCGCAACGGTGCGATCACTGGGCGGGGGCACATAGTCGTCCCCTTCTGAAGGCCTAAGTTCGGCGGTCTTAGGCAAACCTACAATAATGAAGGGGAAGAGAAGTTAGTGTAATGGAAGGTGGAAACATGACATTTACCATTCAGAAAGAGGCCTTACCATGAGAACGGGCCTCCCATCGGCCCTTCAAGAGTCCACACCATGTACGCTCGAAGTACGACATCTAAGTACAGAAGCCCTCGATCCACTTCTTTAGTCGGGGAACCACATTCAGAACCCACGTGACAGCTACACAACCACAATCATGAATGAGAAAATAGAAATTGAAGAAAAAGAATTTTTATGTTGAAAGAAGGATTGCACTTACGAGACACATTCCACTTTTCTGGAAATGCCATGTATTCGGGGGGGGGGGATAAAATCCTCAATTTTCACCCGGACGAAGCATCCCTGCCAGGCCCGATCCCAGTCTTCATCGATACTCAAAAAAGGGCATTGTTGCCCTGTGAGTAAGCTTGATTAGACCCTTTGGAACAATCGGGGACTATATAATCGGAGCAGGTGGTTGATCGAGAACCGACGAGACTCGGTTTTGTTCATGAAGTAGCGGAGGAGGATCACAATCCTCCACAATGATGGATGGATTTTCCTGAGGCACACCTCGTACCTCTTGCAAAACTCCATAACAATAGGATCCACCGATCCTAGTGTAAAGGGATAAGTGTAAATACTTAAGTACCCCTCCACGTGGGTAGTAACAGCGTCCTTGGGCCCGGGGACTACTATGCTCTTGCCTTCCCAATTGTAGTCCTTATGAATTATGGGAAGAACATCTTCCGTCACGCAACATATGTACCTCAAAACCCCTTCGCCCCGATCCTATTTGCTAGAAGGTTTCTCGACTTTAAAGTCATCTACAATTGAGCAGCCCCCGAGAACGAACGTTTTAACGAAGACTTGGCATCCGGTTCGTTAGCAACCATAGGGGGGAAGCAATTTCAAGGATGACCACTTCAAGGGCAACCGTTTCAGCATCAGCGGCCGGTTGAGAAGATGAAGAGGCAACTTGTTGAGGAACTGTTTTCGATGTTTTGGCCATTGTCATCTGGGAATATTTGAAAATTTGGGGAAAGAATGCAAAGTTTTTGAAAAATGAGTTTTGAAGATGAAGAACAAAGTACGCATATTTAAAAAAAATCTGGGCAAAATCTGGAAATTACTATGGAAATTGAAGAACAAGGATGATGATATGAAGGTTAGAAGAAGGTTTGATGATGGATGGAAAGCTCGAAGGTAGTAATTTAGTCGAAAAGTAGAAAAACAACAAAGAGAGGAAGCTTTTATAGGGAAATAGCTGACGCTTCGCATTCGGGGGCAACCTGCTGATGGGTAACACATGCCCAAAGTCAGAACGACATGATTGATGGGACGTTTCGGCTCCCTCATCGTAACGTGTGGAGGAAGGAATCAGAGTCATTTTCTTATCGTTTCGGCAAACCTACTCTCTAAGAAACGAGGGGACTATCTGTTGTCGCACCCCTTTTTTCCCTCTTTGCATTGAAAAATCTGGTTTATGACATTTTGGGTGTAGGACAACTCATTCCTTTTGGGAACTGGATTTTGCATTTGAAGAGTCGTCACCTAATGAGTTAAGGTGCATTAAGACACCTATAAAGTTCATTTCTAAGTTTGTTTGATAACCAGAGATGGGGTAAGGGCTTGAAATTATCCTAAGGGGAAGGTGTTAGGTACCCCTCATGATCCACTAGTGTAGTTCCCAGCCACACAGTTTTGTGAATTTGTACAATTAGCAAATAGTCAAGTATAGGCTCAAGTAGTAGGGGATTAACGTTTAAACACATAAGGGTTTGAAAGAACACTCATTAAAGGCGAATTCTGAAATGGAGTTACATTTTTTTACAAATACTTAAAAATATAAAAGGAGAGACGGGTCCTAGGTTTATTTATAATATGGATCACATCAATGCGATACCCGGTATGACACTCCTCAGAAGAGGGGATACACGTGGTATTAGCGCACCGATCATCATATCCATATCTACCCTTCCTACCCCGTTGAGGTATTAAAGCGCGGATTGGTCTCGACCTCTATTGCATACTATTACCCGTCCCATTCTTATCAGTCCCCGAGGAACTGAGGACTATTATTCCTATAAGAGGGAGGATTTTAGGCTGACTCTAGGTTTTAAAGGTAAAAGACTAAGGCGACATTCAAAACACATAGGACTGCATATTAGGGAAAAACATGTAAGCAACCAAAAGGCTCATATATACCTCCTCAAGTAAAGCACATAAGTAGCATGACTCAAACACATTAATTTTAGTTGTTTGAAGCAGACCAGTTTATTACATAACTCAGATAAGAAGTCCAAATCAGGCCTGCCTGCTGGTTGTAGTAGTCACTAATTAACAAAGGCGGATTCAGTTTCGTTGTTATCACCTAAGGCTTGACTAAGCGTGTTGGTGATATCCTATAAGCATGATGTCTATTAGGAGTGTAGCAAAGTAGTAACAGTTTTAAACGAGTGATTTGGGATCCTATAGGCATGATTTCTAAACCGTATTAATAAAAGGAGTAGGTTGTTTAAAACTAGTTCAGAATAGTATGAGTCAAACTAATTTTAAACTAGACTGGTTTTAGATCCAATAGGCATGATCTCTATTATTGCTGATTTTTAATTCCTGTAGACATGATATCTGGTTAAACGTGAAACGAAGCAGGTAGGATTTACTTGAAATTCCTATAGGCATGATTTATATGAAAAAACACTAATTTTAACCTTATGAACATGATGTCTAATTATAGTCGTTTAGATCTTATAGGCATGGTGTCTAAGTGTGGTAATAAAACATGCAGAATTTAAAACAGGTCCTATAAGCATGTTATCTACGTAGAATTGAAACATGCAGAATTTAAAGGAACAGGTCCTATAGGCATGTTATCTAGATGTAGAATTAAAACATGCATAATTTAAAGAAACAGATCCTATAGGCATGTTCTCTACCCTTCTAATAGCTAAACATGCATAATTACCCATCCTCTTTTCACTAGCCAACCCCAGTATTTGTTACAAATTATTACAGACCAAATACTGAATTACATTAGAACAATGTAAAACAAGAAGTTATAATAAGAGGAAGCCTGATTCTTGACTTCCTCTCTAAGTTATGGAATAAACCACCTCAAGCACCACTTGTTTCAAAACCTTTCTCAGACCTGGGTGTGTCAAAGTTTCCTAAAGGTCTCAAGGGATCCCGGGCAGTGCTTACACCCAGGTTTGTATAACCAGACAGAGATGAGTGCAGTGTGGAAGGGCCAACCCTTATGTGTCCAAGTTCAGGGGGAGCTCATGGGTCCCAAGGCAAGGTTCACACAAAAGGGGCAGAACCTAAGTTCTAAGAGTGTAGTGGAAGTGCAAAAATAGAGATTTATTTAAAACTGGGCTGAGAATAGTAAGGGGGTAAGGGTGATCTGAAAACAGTAGTAGTAAAATTTAAATTACACAGAATCGGTAATTGCACAAAAGGGGTTAGGTTTGGGACATGCACAGCAATAGATGATGTTGGCATGCCCACAAACCAGCCAGAGAACACAAGTACATAGGGGATATGGGGGTTTGGGATTCATAAGTCAGCAAATCATATAACAAGTGACTGATAGAGTACATGCATAAGGGAAAACATTAATATAGAAGGGGAGGGAGCAGATTATAGCATTCTTAGTAATATAACTTGATTGCACAAGCAAAAGCAGGCAAGAGTGAAGGAAACTGAAACAACTAAGGAAACATGTTGTTGTTGATGCTTGAAGATTAACTAGGACATAGCAGTAAGAAGCAAAATGCAGAAAGAAAAAGTAAGCAAATTTCCACAGCCTAGCCTTGGCTTTCAGCCGGCTAGGCAAAGCAGTAGCATAAATAGTTGTAGAGAAAAAAGAGAGAGTTTTGAGTGAAGTGTGTGTTCTGAACTCAGATGGTTCGTTCGTGTTTGAAAGAAAAGAAAGTGGGTATTTATAAATCTGAAAACAGGTGAAGAATAAGGTAATAAGTAAAACCTTAACACAAATATAGAAATAATCACAAGTCAGAATCAATTACACAAGTGATTCGCTTTAATTAAAGAATCACTGTTTAACAGGTAGTAACATGTTCAAATAAGGAAAAAATCAGTTTGATTATTGCCATATAAGGGATAGTAAAAGCATGCAGTGAACAATCAAGTCTGAGTACAAAAATATGCTTATTTTTGGAAAGGATTCAGCAAGGTAAAACATCGCAGTAAAGGGAAAGGAATCAATTAATTTTAAACAGACGAGTGAAATCAGGGCTCATATAAGAAAAGCTTTTGAAATCAGTCACAAAATCAAGGTCAATCAAGGAAGAAATATGCTTCTGTACTTCAGTATATAAATAGAGTGAACAGAAATATCAGACATGCGAGGCCAAGCATATTGGCAAAAGAAACAGCATACAATATTAACAGAAATAAGCATAGGATTCGGTATTGAACAAGATTAGATAGTTAGGGATCACACGTATAGCCAAAGTGAATAAGATAGTCAAAACAAGTATAGGTCTCACAGTAACAAGTGAGGAAACATTTTGAGAAATCCGGGTTTCAACAATGGTCGAGTTTAAAAGATGGTAAAACTCAGAATCAGATGAATCACATAAAGAAAAAGAGAGTCTAAAACAAGGAACCTTAAATCGAGTCAAGTATTCAAACAAACAATCTCAGACCCAAAGACCTAGGGTTTTCAACAATAATCGAGTTTAAAAGATGGTAAAACAAATACGTCAAACAAGAACGAGGAACTTAATCAAACAAGTACACATCTCACAAACAGTCTCAGAACTCGAATGAGACCAAAAAGAAATTAGAGTTTTCAACATGCTAACTCAGATAGAAGAACGACATGAGCAAAACATGGCAGAATCACAAACAACATTAAAAATCGGAGAAGATATCTTTTGAAAAACTTAAAGGAAAACCTTAACGAAAAGTCATTTTGAAAGGAAAGTTGAAGAACTTTCGAGAAAACACTTAAAACATTCATAGCAAGTACAAATCTAAAGTAGGTCTGAAAGAAAATCAAAAGATCTTAAAGATTAGGGTTTCGAAAAACCCAGAAGAGGTGAGAAAGGCCTTGAAAGTTTCCGATCTAACCAGGAAACACAAGGATCTACCTTGAAAGGCCATGTATGGCCAGAGAACGGTCGTGGATGGCCGGAGAAAAGCCATGAACAGCAGTCGAGCAAGGACTAGACCAGATTCCTTCGAGGACTGGCCATGAAACCACAGAAACAAACACCCAGGAGCCATAGGAGGTCATTACACATCTCCAATGGCCATGAGAGGCCATGGATTAGGCAGGGTTTAGGGTGGATTAGGGTGGGGATAGATGGCGGCAGTTAGGGTTCATGAGGTTTCAGAGAGGGTTGAGAGAGAAGAGGGATTCAGAGGCGGCGATTTGTGAGAAATGAAGTAGGGTAAGGGGTCGTTTGGGGTTTAAAAAGGAAAGGGCATATAGTGGCGGTTGATTTAAATGATCAACGACTAGGATTAAAGGGTTAGGTGGGGATCCAGGGTTGAGTAGGTTTAGTTGGGTTAGGGGTCGGGTTTAAACGAAATTGGGCCGGAAAATTGGGTTTGATTTAGGGTTCAAATTAGGCTACAATTGGAATAAAATTGGGCTACTATTTAAATAGTCAATTTCCCCCTTTTAAAATTATAAAAAAAATAGTAAATTAATTTCTGAAAATAAATTAAAAGCACTAAATGATTTATAACATATAATTAAAAATTTAAAAATACTAGACTTAATTGTATGAATATAAAATATAATTGAATCTTAAAAGGGCTAATGTTGCAATTATATGCAATTTAGCTTAAAAATACTAAATAATTTTGTACAAATAGCAAACAATTACCTTAGCTATATTTTAACATAAATGTAAAATTCCAATAAAGTAATTATCAAAATAATAATTTTGGAAATAATTATTGAGTTTTAATGATAAAAGAGGGAAATAAATTGATTTTAAAACCCTTTAAAAATTAATGAAAAATAATAAAACATTTGGACATACTTATATATGCATACATATGCTATTTTGAAGGTATTTTGCATATTGAAAAATATATAGGGAAAAATTAGGTATCAACATCTGTATACTGGTAAAATCAAACCCACTGAGCATCCCGATTTTCCGGTGAGGTAAACGGAGTAGGGACTTGATCGTGAGTATTCGGAGTAAGAGGGAGGAGCCTCCTGTATCGTAGTTCAAGCAAAAACACTGCCCTCGGTAGCATTAGGATCACCTCCCCCGAGTCCGGTTCGAACCTCGAGACCTTGGAGAGCAATACCAGACAACTACACGCAACTAACAAAGGGCTGAGATGTCCGTGCCCAATCGAATATCGCGGCGTGAATCTCGGCCCATATCGGCGGAAAATCAGTGAATAGCGAAATGGAAGTTGTTTTTACCTTCTTTAGGATTGTACTTATGGTAAAATTCTCCACTATATAAAGGGGAGACTTATTATTGATGAGACACATTGTAACATGCTTACCAAGGCAATCTATTTGCATTCTCTCTGTTATTCAACGTACTTATTTTTGTTCATTTGTTCTTCATAAGTACAAGCCCGGAATCGGAGGCAGGTTTCTCATGAGCCAGTAATCTAGCTCGGGATCACTCTTATCATTGGTTTGGCTATGTATCACGTCTTTCATTTGCTTAATCTACGTCATTAGTCACTTGTATTGAAATAATCCACATATCCTTAAAACCGTGTATAAATTTAACTGTTATCCGTTTTTAAGGGTAAACACCGATATTCAATAAGTTTTTCAATGTTATGTGGTCGGACAACATAATGGATGCATAGTGGAAAGATACAGAGTAGTTTAAACTTGGATTTGTCTAGATTGATTTGCAGAGATTATAGTGAGCCACAGGTGCGAAAGATCCTCAAGAAGAACACAAAATAAGTTTATGCGTTAGAAATCAGTTGCTATTACTCAGCCCATTTTAAGATGAGTAGTCAGGAGAAGTGCTTTAAAAAAAACCGTCTGAAATTTTAAAGAAGATAAAACTGGAAAAAGGAGAAGAAATTACTAGAAGTAGCAGGATATCATAGTAGTCAACAAATTGAAAGGGTACAATCTTTTGAAGAGCAAGATAGTGAACATACATGAGTACTACTAAACTAGAAATGATCGAAACATTAGAAGATGCAACAAAAGCTTCATCCATCTTCTCCAAGAACGCATCTTATTTATTACCATATCCTTCATTCTGCTACCATAAGTTAACTCACACATCTTACTGCACCCTGCAACATTTTTAAACCGACAACCAAAGAAGAATTAGAGAAAAATGAAGAACAAACGCAATGGTGTAATTTCTGCTAAGTTGAAGCTCAAAGCAGTTTCAATCTTATTTCATTTTTTTTTAATCATAGACTCAGTCTTTAAACTAGTATACATTTAAAATTAAATTTGGGTTTTGATTTGCCCTTTAAGTTAATCTTACCTTTTTATTACTTGAGAGTCATATTAATTTGTACATGTGAACCAAATAGTTATTATGTGAGGTACACTTGTTTATTTGACATGTGAATTATGAGACTCAATTGTAGGAGAAAACCGACAAATAAAAGGTCCTACGGAGGAAATGGAGGAAAAAAATGGTGGCAATTTTTTTTTTTTTTTTGGAGAGTTGAAGGCATCTTAGTGAAAAATGAGAAGAATGAAATGACAAAAATATTCATATTTTTTATGTGCTGCCAGGATTATTTTTGAAAGCGTAAAAATGAAGAGGGTGTTAACCTACATCACTCATGTACTATTACAAAATTAAAGGTGCGTATTAGATACGTACGTGGAGCAGTCAATGGAAGGGCTAATCTTGTAGGGAAGATTGACACCACATTTGCTAGGAAGACTACCAGCAAGACTGAAGTTGATGCCACTGATGCCTGCAGCAGCAGATTTAATACAGTTACAAGCCGTCTGTCGATCAGGAGTGCTGGTAGCTTGGTTGTTGAGGGAATTAATTCCACTGCAGCATGGTGCTGGAATAGCACCACCTTGCCTCACATAGCTAATGCATGGTGACAAGCTCGCAACAACCTGCCCACAAGAGATGTCAGCGTCTGCATGGGGCGTTAGCATCACAGCTACTGCTGCCATGCACACCACCACCAACAATGCTACTTTAGCCATTTTTGAATGAGCTAGTTTAATTGGAAGATAACGTGTTGCAATGAAAGTGTTTAATTTTTGCAAGTTCTAATTGGTGTGTCATAAAGGTTGTGAAAGAGCTCCTTATATAGAGGAGTTTTCTAACTAAGGAGTAAGGATTCGAATCCAAGCTAGGCTAGAAATAGTTCATTAGGTGTATTCTTAGGTACGGCTGGTAGTTGGGTACAATTCAATTCTTTTTTTCTTGATGTTTCCTGACCTGATTGAATTTAAGTTGATGTCCAAAATACTTAGCTTTTGTAGATGTTCCTATTTCTAAGTGATGTGTTAATAACAATTTTGAGTTTTTTCCGTGACTTTAACTTTCATGTAGCTAGCGACAGGCTGACAGCGGTTAACAATATCAAGATTGTGTTACCCAAAATTTAGATCAAAGTTTAAACAATCAGATTTTCTAATAAAATAGAATTAATTTTGGCCAATATTAATATCCAAAATATAGATTAGCCAATTTTGTAGCGAGATATCACAGATACTTTTTGAGTAGCAACAAATGGCAATAATAATGTTATAGTCAATGATCCAAAAATAAAGAAGGTAACACTAAATAAGAGTAAATAATAATAAATGGTATTTGTGTAAATAAATACATGTGAGTCAGCCAAAAAGGGTGAGATTCTTTGATATTCCTTCTAAGAAAGATAGATGATGATAAGACTTTGAATACTCGGATCCTCAGAAAAGATAAATAAAGATAAGAAGAAAAGTGTATTTTGTATGTGTATGATAAAGAAAAAATCTTCAGAGAATGTCAATGTGTTCTGTTTTACAATGAGTGTACAATCCCCCCTCCCCCCTATAACTACATATCCTTCTATTTATAAGGGCACATGGGCCAAAAAAATCTTAATAGTACACATGAGAGGAATATTCACTAGAATATTCTCTGTAATGTCTTATTTCTAAAATTAGACGTTACTACTCTGCTAAAGGGAGTACTCAACCTCGTATGCGACCTTTGTTGAGTCCTCGACCTTGCCTTCGTCCTCCATTGAGTATTCGACCTCGCCTTCATCCTCTGTTGAAATCAAATTGATGACACGTGGTTGGCTTCGAAGGTTTCTTAATATTGATTAGGGTCACATATAACTATGACAATCTTTAGCCCATACAGTTAGTCCCTCCGCTTGTTGAGGTCATCTTCGTATGCGAGTTCAATGAGCGGATAACAATGGTCATGGTCGTTGTGACAAACATGAAACATGGCTCTCCGTGTATCGCATATTTCAAACCCCTATTTTTCCCATGTGATTTGCTGGAATCGTCTGATCCAAGAAAAGAAATGATGTCATGACGTCATGATGATACCGATTCCTAACGCGTTACGTCGATTCACGCGCAACCCTTGATTGGCTCTGCCATTTCTATTCTAGTGCCAATTATGATGAACCGTTTTGGATTCGGTGCCTTCATCTCTATAAATAGGGATTGTTCCATCACTATTCAAATTTTACTTTCTTTGGAATCATTTTTGCTCTACATAAGTTCCTTTTCTTGAATCTTCATTGCCTTCTGACCTTTAACTTCCTTTCATACTCTCATATTACATATCTCGGCTTCCTATAAATTTCATAGCTATGTCTAATTTTCCTTCTAATGTTGATGAGGAGAACCACGCCATTCCCTTGGCTATTGTATTCCCTGTTCACGGGGAGGATGACGACGTTGCCGTAGAAGATGAAGCTCTTCCTTCAGTGGAGGTGATCATCCCCTGCAACCCTGATGCTTGATCCGATTTTCAACGGTCGCCAGATATGATGACTGGGAAATTTCAATCGTCAATGATATCTAGGCGCTTGGCTAAATTCAAAGCCATGTTTGGCCTTCCCAACCATGTAGAATTAGTCCCCGCCGGAGAGGATGAAACACATGTTCACCGTCCTAGGTATTGCGCTCTCTATGCCTACCTGTTCGCTATCCGCTACTCATTCTCCCTCCTCCCACTGGTGGAGAAGTTTTGTCACCATTACAACAGTTGCCCTACTCAGCTCGCCCCTTATATTTACAAGGTTATCAAGATGCTATTAAATTTTGTCAAACTCTCCAGGGTCGAGGTCACGGTGTGACACTTGGTGCAGTCGTTCACGTCTAGCTTCTATTGAGGGACGGTTTTGAAGTTTCTACATAGTGGGGAAAAATTCTTGGTAATGAAGATGGACGATAAAGATAGTCGGCAATTCTGGCTTGACTACTTCTTTGTCAAGACTGAGGCCGTTGTGGATAATGTTAATAGTTTTCCTGAAGCCTGGAACCATACACGTAAGTGTTCATATTTTTTGATTTTATCCTTTTAAGTACTTTGTTCAATCCAAATTTGTTGAGTAATCCTTCTTCTCCTGCAACCACTAGTCGTCATCCTCTTTTGACAGAACGTCTCGCTGACTTGGTCAAGTAGGTTCTCCCCTACACCGTGGGGATTTGTGTCGTTATCATATTTATATTGGCTTGTGCTGAAGCACTCAATTCTTATGCTTTTTAATAGGTTTAGCCAGGGTCTACAAGAAGGAACATGGCACTTGTGCCATCGTTCAGGAGGAGATGTGTAACACCCTGTACATTTGGACTAGGTGTGGATGTGTTAAATGAGTATTAATTAGATATTTTAGACATATGAAGTCTTATCGGGATGAGTTTGGGTGAAAATAGTTAGTTCAAAATCAAGATGGAAAGTGAGGTGTATAAGATTCGACAAAATCGACTAAGTTGCAGAAGGTCCGTCTTCCAGCAGGGATTAGTGAAAATGTATAAGGAATTTGGGAAAACTAAAAACATACAAATTATAGGCCTTTAAAATATCTTTCTAACAATTTATTATGGAGCCCTAACGGATCTCTGTATAGAACGTTATGAGCGTTTTACAAAATAGTGCGTAACCACCGAGCCCGGACCGCGACTGCGGTCGTGAGGCAGTGTTCCTGCTATCTACCGCATTCGGGACCGCGGTCAGGCCTATAGGGGCACGGAGATAGACTTTGGAAGTCATTTTATGTATACGTATACTTGGGCTTGAGGCCGTAGCTTGTGCACATAGATATTAGGTCCGAGGCTATAACTTATTCAGATAAACAGGTTGTTCATCATTCAGAAGAGGGAGTATTCATATCCTTACTTCCTTTGTTCAATTCAATTATCAGTTATCATTTCAGTTATCAGTTATCATTTCAGTTACCGGTTATTATTTCAGTTATCAGTTATCATTTCAGTTTCAGTTTCAATAAATATCATTTCAGTTATCAATTATTAATTCTCAATTATCAGCTTAGTTTCAGTTTCAGCATTTATAATTCTTTCTTTCAGTTGCTTTACATACCAGTGCAATTCAAGTGTACTGACGTCCCTTTTTGCCCGGGGCCTGCATCTCACGATGCAGGTAATGATTTTCAAGTTGATGATTCAGAGCGTTAGGATTATCGTACCAGCTATTTGGTAATCCCAGTTCTTTCGGGGCATTATCATTACCTTACAGTCTTCAGTATTTTCAGACAGTCAGTGTTTTCAGTACTTTATTAAAGGCTTCATAGACTAAAGTAACAGCTAGATAGAGTCGCAGGCTTTTCATATTAAGCTATATTGGCTATAAATGTGTTTCAGAATTGTATTAGTATTTCCGCACTTTAATTTATATTATTTAAACTTTCAGTATATCAGCATGTGTTAGTTTATCTTTCGCACTTAGTATGTTATGATATCACATGTTGATTCAGCCATCCAGTTGGTTTGCTTGGTCACATGTAGTCAAGCATCGAGTGTCGTGTTACGTCCAGGCCTAGGTTCGGGGCGTGACAAAGCTTGGTTTCTGAGCATTAGGTTCAAGAGTCCTAGGGAGTCTATGAATTCGTGTTCAGTGGAGTTTCCTTTATATGTGTGTGCCGGCCACTCACATAAATGGTTAAATACCAAGACATCCAGGATTGTCTCACTTCTTTCTACTCTAGATCGTGCCATGAAACTTAGAGCAATAGGAAATCTCTCTTCCTTTAGAATTCTAGATGCATTGAATGCCCCAACGACGGACAAGAAAAACCCATGCTTCTAGAGATGATGATTTCCCATTGGGGTATAATTACGGGGTATAGGTTGGTAACAAATGAAACTTGAGAGGATGTTAAAAGTGGGATACAACAGATAGCAGTACAGATTAGAGCATAACCTTATCAGAAAGTACAAAAGCAGTTATCATGTTTTATGGGTATCAGTTTATCTCAATTACCAGTTAGCGGCCTTTCAGCTAGCAAGTTTATTGTAATTCAGTGCGCCAATATTCAGTTATATATTTACCAAATATCTAATTTTCAGTGTATCAAAATTCTGGTGACTGGAGAATATACAATGATGCCTATGGGTGCTAAAAGGAAATGTAAGTAAGAGTGATTATAGCGAAACCTTCACATATTCTAGGTCTGGATTAAGACCAAAACTCACCGGATGGCACAGGAAGTGATTTATCATACGATGGTGTACTTTGAAGGATAAGTTTGTGCATGGTAGTATATTCGTATATGTTTTTCCTCCTAGAACAACTTCATTTAATTCTTGGAATTGGAGCCACAAGTTGGGTAATGATAGTTCAGATGTCAGACCCTAACATTGGTCACTATAGTTTTGGCCAGAAAAGAGCCTAAGGGAAAAATGCCTAGGAGTCAGAAACTGTCACGACCCCAGTTCGCCCTCGGTGAACCATCGTGATGGCACCTAGTCTCTACGACTATGTAAGCCTAAACTTGCGGAAGATAACCAAAACTTGTGGAAGTAAAATAATTTAAAACAGAAATAAAGCAGTAACAGTGTTTAAATGTGCCGCTCGACATACACCATGTTTAACTCTCAATACCAAAACATAAATCCAAGACCCGGAAACCCACGAATCACAAGCTAAGATCAATACTGCATAACTCTAACTCCGTAATATCTAATAAGAACAGAAAAGTACAGAAGGGCTAAATACTAAAAGCAAGAATAGAAAGGGACTTCTCAGTCTGCGGACACGACAGATGTACCTCGAAGTCTCTAGAGGAGTTGCCTCCTCAAAGAGGATAGGCCTGAGTAGCGGTACCTGGATCTGCACATGAAAAACATGCGTAGAAGAGGTATGAGTACACCATAGTGGTACTCAGTAAGTGCTAAGCCTAACCTCAGTTGGGTAGTGACGAGGAAGGTCAGGGCCCTACTGAGGTTAAATAAAATATAAAGATGACAGGATAAGATAAGCAGTGCAATTGAGAATCTACAGTAAGAATCTATACAGGATAATAAGAGTACAATAACAGAAACAGAGATGAAGGTAAACCACAAGGAAAGTAACCGGGGATCTCTCAGTATCCTCAACATGTACTAGGGATCTCTTGGTATCCCGAGGATCTCTTGGTATCCTCAATATATGCCAGGGATCTCTTGGTATCCCGAGGATCTCTCGGTATCCTCAATATATGCCAGAGATCTCTTGGTATCCCGAGGGTCTCTCAGTATCCTCAATGTATGCCAGGGATCTCTTGGTATCTCGATGATCTCTCGGTATCCTCAATCTACGTGCCAGGGATCTCTTGGTATCCCGCACCTTATTCCAGATCATAAATACGTACAGGGGATCTCCCGGGATGTCGTCCCGTAGTCTCAAAGTAAAAACACACAGTAGCAACACAAGAATACCCAATTAAGCTAAATTCCATACCAAGTAAACAGTTAATTCTAGCCTAACATGCTTCACATAGTGCTATTAAGGAAGTTTAGACAAATAGGCAATTAAGTCAACTAAACATGCTTTTCTAAACTAGCAACAGGCTAAATACGCAAGTAGAATAAAACAGGAAGAAAAACTCAATTGAAATACTTAAGGAAAAACCAGATTTTCAACAATTAGCTCAAGTAAGCGCTCGTCACCTCACGTACAAGGCATTTCAATTATCAAATATATCATATCCTAAGGGAAAGGTCCCCCACACAAGGTTAGACAAGCCACTTACCTCGAACCAACTCAAAATCAACCTGATACCACTTCCTTGCCACGAGTACTCGACTCAAAATGACCCAAATCTATTCAATTCAATTGACTAATGTAATTAACATTTCAAGTAACTGATTCTACAATTAAAGTCTAAGCTAATACGCGAAACTATGTAAAATGACCAAAACGCCCCTCGGGTCCACATCTTGGAATCAGGTGAAATTTACATTTTTCAAAACCTTGTACCCTCACGAGTCTATACATAACAAGAACACTGAAATCGGAGTCCAAATGACCCCTCAAATCCTCATTTAAAGGCCTCTTAAACTCAAGCCCTAATTACTCATTTTCCCCAAATTTCTCACCACTAGTTAGGTCTTTAATCACATAAAAATGAGTTATGAAGTCAAGGACGTTACCTTCAAGTGATCCTCTTTTGTTTTCCTCAAAATGGCGAAAGAATCCCTCAATTTCGCGAAGACAACTATTTATATATTCTGCCCAGTGATTTCCGCATTTGCGGCCCTGGGACCGCATCTGCGAAAACTATGTCACATCTGCGACTTTCATTAAATGACCAGAAACCGCATCTGTGGTCACCCTTTCGCAGATGCGCCACCGCTTCTGCGGTATTACTTTTGCATCTGCGGGACCTGAAGAAAGGACCAAAATTCGCTTCTGCGGTCTCCTTAGCCGCTTCTGCGGTCCCCAAACCGCAGATGCAAAAATACCAGAATAAAAGCTGCTGCAGCAACGTCACTCCAAAATTTCCTCCGTCAACCATCCGAATTCATCCCGAGGCCCCCGGGACCTCAACCAAAGGCATCAACATATCCTAAAACCTTATTCAAACTTGTACAAATCTTCAAAACACTTCAAACAACCTCAAAACAACCAAAACACATCGGATTCAAGCCTAAGTTTATAAAATCTTCCGAATTCCGTCGCGGAAACAGAAAGCGATACATCCGCTGCTATTATCCGCTCTTAGGTTGCAGTTGCTCTTTGAGTTCTCTCTTTCTTTCTTTATGGGTCTTCCCATGCCGTTAGATCAAGATAAGAAAGATAAGAATGGTATTAGATAGATGTCTTCTTCTTTACGTTGATCAAAAACCCAACCAAACCACATCCGAATGACCTGAAAGTTTGCACGCACATCCCAAATGATATAACGGAACTACTGTAATTCTCGGAATTCCATTCTGACCCTCGGATCAAAATCTCACTATCGAACCGAAAACTTCCAAAATTCAACTTTCGGCATTTCAAGCCTAAATTAGCTACGAACCTCCAAAACACAATCCAAACACGCTTCTAACCCCAAAATCACCCAACGGAGTTAGCGGAACCATCGAATTTCCTTTCCGAGGCCGTCTTCACATTGTTCCAACTACGGTCAACTTTCCAACACTTAAGCTCTCATTTTCCCAAAACTCCTCAAAACTCAAAATCGAGCATCCCGGCAAATCACATTAGCAGAAATAAACTTGGGGAAAGAAGTTAATAGGGGATCGGGACATTAATTATTAAGACGACCGGCCGGGTCGTCACATCCTCCTACACTTAAACATTCGTTCGTCCTCGAATGAGCATAGAGACATACCTGAAGTAGTGAAAAGATGAGGGTAATGGCAACGCATATCCTGCTCGGTCTCCCAGGTCGCCTCCTCGACCGGCTGGCCCCGCCACTGAACCTTTACTTTTGTAGTGTTCTTTGATCTCAGCTTCCGAACCTGCCTATCCAATATTGCCACTGGCTCCTCAATATAAGATAAATCCTTGTCCAATTGGACTGAACTGAAATCCAACACATGCGACGGATCACCGTGATACCTCCGGAGCATCGACACATGAAATACTGAATGAACTCCTGCCAAGCTGGGTGGTAAGGCAAGCTCATAAGAAACCTCCCCAACATGCCTCAATATCTCAAAAGGACCAATAAACCTCGTACTCAACTTCCCTTTCTTCCCAAATCTCATAACACCCTTCATAGACGAAACCCGAAGCAAAACCCGCTCTCTAACCATGTAGGAAACATCATGAACCTTACGGTTCGCGTAACTCTTTTGTTCGGACTGGGTTGTGCGGAGTCTATCCTGAATCACCTTAACATTCTCCAAAGCATTCTGAACCAAGTCTGTGCCCAATAATCTGGCCTCACCCAGTTCAAATCAAACCACCAGAGTTCTACACCTCATAGCATATAAAGTCTCATACGGTGCCATCTGAATGTTGGACTAATAACTGTTGTTGTAAGAAAACTCCGCCAATGGCAAGAACTGATCCCAAGACCCTCCAAACTCAATCACACATGCACGGAGCATATCCTTAAGAATCTGAATAGTGCGCTCGGACTGTCCGTCCGTCTGAGGGTGGAATATTGTACTCAACTCCACTCGAGTACCAAACTCATGCTGAACGACCCTCCAGAACTATGATGTAAACTGAGTACCCCTATCTGAGATGATGGAAACTGGAATACCATGCAGACGAACAATCTCCCGGATATAAATCTTTGCCAACCGCTCCGAAGAATAAGTAGTACATACAGGAATAAAATGAGCGAACTTGGTCAGCCGATCCACAATCACCCAAATAATGTCGAACTTTCTCAAAGTCCGTGGGAGCCCAACTACAAAGTCTATGGTGATCCGCTCCCACTTCTACTCTGGAATCTCTATCTACTGAAGCAACCCACTCGGTCTCTAGTGCTCACACTTCACCTGCTGACAGTTGAGACACCGAGCTACGAATCCAACTATATCTTTCTTCATCCGCCTCCACCAACAGTGCTGCCTCAAATCCTGATACAACTTCGCGACACCCGGATGGATGGAATACCGCGAACTATGGGCCTCGCCTAGAATCAACTCTCGTAGCCCATCAACATTGGGTATACAAATCTGACCCTGCATCCTCAATACCCCATCATCACTAGTAGTCACATCTCTGGCATCACCGTGATGAACCTTGTCCTTGAGGAAAACAAATGGGGGTCATCATACTACCGCTACCTGATACAATCAAATAAGGAAGACTGAGAAACCACGCAAGCTATAACCCGACTGGGCTCTAGAAGTTCCAATCTTACAAACTGGCTAACTCCCCAAACTCTCCGCCCGGTGACTCAAAGTATCGACCACCACATTGGCCTTGCTCGGGTGATAAAGAATAGTGATATCATAGTCCTTCAGCAACTCTAACCACCTCCTCTGGCGCAAATTTAGATCCTTTTGCTTGAACAAGTGCTGCAAGCTCTGATGGTCAGTATAAATCTCACAGGGAACCTCGTATAAATAATGGCGCCAAATCTTCAGGGCATGAACAATGGCAGCTAAATCAAGGTCGTGAACAGGGTAATATTTCTCATGTATCTTCAACTGTCTGGACGTGTAGCCAATCACCCTACCGTCCTGCATCAACACCACTCCGAGGTCAACCCTCGAGGCATCACAATAAACTGTATAAGACCCCGAGCCAGGCAATATCAAAATTAGAGATGTAGTCAAAGCTGTCTTGAGCTTCTGAAAGATCGCCTCACACTCCTCCGTCCACTGGAATGGAGCACCCTTCTGGGTCAACCTAGTCATAGGGGCTATAATCGATAAAAACCCCTCCACACAACGACAGTAATAGCCCGCCAAGCCAAGGAAACTACGGATCTCGGTAGTTGAGGATGGTCTGGGCCAACTCTGCACGGCTTCTATCTTCTTCGGATCCACCTAAATACCCTCACTCGACACCACGTGGCCTAAGAATGCCATTGAATACAACCAAAACTCACATTTTGAGAACTTAGCATATAACTTCTTCTCTCTCAGAGTCTGAAGCACAGTCCTCAGGTGTTGCTCATGATCTTTTCGACTCCGGGAATACACCAGAATATCATCAATAAAGATAATGACGAATGAGTCAAGATACAGCCGGAACACATTGTGCATCAAATGCATAAAGGTTGTTGGGGTATTGGTCAGCCTAAACGACATAACAAGGAACTCGTAATGACCATACCGAGTCCTGAAAGTAGTCTTCGAGATATCTGGCTCCCAAATCTTCAATGGATGGTAACCTGAGCACAAGTCAATCTTAGAAAACACCCGCGCGCCCTGAAGCTGGTCAAACAGATAATCAACACGAGGAAAAGGATAACGATTCTTAATTGTCACTTTGTTTAACTGGTGATAATCAATACACATACGCATAGAACCATCCTTTTCTTCACAAACAAGATAGGAGCACCACAAGGTGATACACTGGGCCGAATAAAACCATTATCAAGCAATTCCTATAACTGATCCTTCAACTCCTTCAACTTAGGAGGAGCCATATGATACGGAGGAATAGAAATGGGCTGAGTGCCCGGCAATAGATCAATGCCAAAATCAATATCTCTATTAGGCGGCATGCCCGGAAGGTCAGCTAGAAACACATCGGGAAAATCCTCTACTACTAGGATAGAATCAACTGAAGGGGTATCAATACTGACATTTCTCACATAAGCTAAATACGCGTCATACCCCTTCTCAACCATACAATGAGCTTTAAGAAAAGAAATGACTCTACTGGGAGTGTGATCTAAAGTACCCCTCCACTCAACATGTGGTACACCTAGCATATCCAGCATCACGGTTTTGGCGTGACAATCAAGAATAACATAATGGGGCGACAACTAGTCCATGCCCAGGATAATATTGAAATCCACCATGCTGAGCAACAATAAATTGGCTCTGGTCGCAAAACTACTAAGAGCAACTAAACACGACCGATAAATGACAAGAGATTCTCCCATAGGAGTAGAAACATAAACAGGGGAACTCAAAGAATCCCTAGATACACCCAAATCCTAAGCAAAATAAGAAGACACATAAGAATAAGTGGAGCCTGGATCGAATAGAATAGATGCATCTCTATGACAAGCCAATATAATACTTGTGATGAGAGAATCGGAGGCAACAACCTCGGTACGGGCAGGAAGGGCATAGTATCTGGCTTGGCCTTTCCCTCTAGGGTGACCTCTACCTCCCTGATCTCCACCTCTGGCTGACTGAGTAGGTGGGGTAGCAACTGGAGCTATAACCATAGCCTGAGAACTCTGCAGGGCATGCTATGGCTGAGAAGTCTGTGAAGGTGCACTCCTCCCAAGTCTAGGGAAATCCCTCACCACGTGGCATGTGTTACCACACTTAGAACAAGCTCTGGGAGGACGTGGTGGCTATAACTGGTTAGGGCCAGGTCTGCTGGACTGACCTCTGAAAGCATCCCGCACAAGAGGCGCGCTAGAAATCGGAGGTGCATAATAAGGCTCCTGAGGCCTAGGAGAAGCTGGAGCACTACTGGTTGCCGAAAGAGCTGAATGAACAAGGCAACTCATATAACCCCTACCATGACGACCTGCAGCTGGGGTACGGGCACCAGAATAATGGCCCGACTCTCGAGACCTATGGGCCTCCCTCTCCTCTCTCTCCCTAGCATGCATACCCTCAATCCTCCTAGAAATGCTCACCACCTGCTGATAAGAAATATCCATCTCTAACTCACGAGCCATGCTAGACCTGATGCTGGGAATAAGCCCCTCAATGAACCGGCAAACCCTCTCGCGAACAGTAGAAACCAAGTCTGGGGCATGCCTAGCCAAACTGGTATAACGAATAGCATACTCTGAGACAGTCATAGCACTCTGGTGCAAATGCTCAAACTCAGCGCGCCATGCGTCCTCGAGGATTTGAGGAACATACTCTCTCAAGAACAAATCTAAAAATTGAGTCCAAGTTAGTAAAGCAGCCTAATCCGGACTGTCTAAATCACAGGTGCGCCACCACTCATAGGTGGCTCCTCGAAGCTGGAAGGTAGTGAAGGAAACCCCGCTCGATCCTGATATACCCATGGTACAGAGAATGCGGTAACTCTCATCTAGAAATCCCAGAGCATCCTCTGATGCTAGACCGTTGAATACAGGAGGCTTGTACCTGTTGAACCTCTCAAGCTTCAGCTACTTCTCCTCGGAAACCGCTGCCCTGTCCTAGGGTTAAACTGGCACTGCAGGCGGTACAAGAATAATCTCAAGGACCTGCTCAACATGCACTCGCTGCTTAGGAGTGCGGGCGGCGGGAGTCTGTGCTCCTCCCCCGGTCTGAGATGTATCTGCAGCAAGGGGAAGCAACCCTACCTAAGCCAGAGTGGTGTACATGCTCATGAACTGTGCCCGAGTCTCCTGAAGAGCTGGAGTAGTAGTAGCCGTAGGCGTGTCAGGTGGCTGGACTCCGGCTGGAACTACTGGTGGTACCTCGGCGGCAGTTTTCACAAGTGCTCTAGCTGCACCACATGCGCGTCCTCGGCCTCTACCCCTGCCCCGGCCTCTGATGGCTACAGTAGGGGGCACAGGTGCCTGATCATTTCGGGTAGCACGTGTCCTCACCATCTATAAGAGAATAGAAGACAGAAGTTTAGTATTGTGATGTCAAAATATCGCATGACAAGGAAATCAAATGAAGTGGAATTTTCCTAACAGTTACAAAGCCCCTCGTAGATAAGTACAGACGTTTTCGTACCGGTCAGCGAGACTCTAATAAACCGGCTTGTGATCCATGACTCATATGAACCTAGAGCTCTGATACCAACTTGTCACGACCCCCAATTTCTCCCTTCGTGAACCATCGTGACGGCACCTAGTCTCTACGACTAGGTAAGCCTAAACTTGCAGAAGATAACCAAAACTTCCAGAAGTAAACTAATTTAAAACAAAAATAAAGCAGTAACAGTGTTTAAATGTGTCGTTCGGTATACACCATGTTTAACTCTCAATACCAAAACATAAATCTAAAACCCGGAAACCGACGATTCACAAGCTAAGATTAATACTATATAGCTCTAACTCCAGAATGTGTAATAAAAATAGAAAAATACAAAAGGGCTAAATACTAAAAGTAGGAATAGAAAGGGACTTCTCGGTCTGCGGACGTGGCAGATGTACCTCAAAGTCTCTAGAGCAGTCGCCTCCTCAAAAATGATAGGCTTGAGTAGTGGTACTTGGATCTGCACATGAAAAACATGCATAGAAGAGGCATGAGTACACCACAGCAGTAATCAGTAAATGCCAAGCCTAACCTCGGTTGGGTAGTGACGAGGAAGGTCAGGGCCCTACTGAGGTTAAATAAAATATAAAGATGACTAGATAAGATAAGTAGTGTTATTGAGAATCTACAGTAAGAATCTATACAGGATAATAAGAGTACAATAACGGAAACAAAGATGAAGGCAAACCACAAGGAAAGTAACCAGGGATCTCTTAGTATCCCGATGATCTCTTAGTATCCTCATCATGTACTAAGGATCTCATGGCATCCCGAGGATCTCTTTGTATCCTTAATATATACCAGGGATCTCTTGGTATCCCGATGATCTCTCGGTATCCTCAATATATGCTAGGGATCTCTTGATATCCCGAGGATATCTCGGTATCCTCAATCTACATACTAGGGGTCTCTTGTTATCCCGCACCTTAGTCCAGATCATAAATACGTACAGGGGATCTCCCGGGATGTCGTCTCGTAGTCCCAAAGTAAAAACACACAGTAGCAACACAAGAATACCCAATTAAGCTAAATTTTGTACCAAGTAAACAGTTAATTCTAGCCTAACATGCTTCACGTAGTGCAATTAAGGAAGTTTAGGCAAATAGGCAATTAATTCAACTAAACATGCTTTTCTAAACTAGCAACAAGCTAAATACACAAGCAGAATAAAACAGGAAGAAGAACTCAATTGAAATACTTAAGGAAAAATCGGATTTTCAACAATTAGCTCAAGTACGTGCTCATCACCTCACGTGCAAGGCATTTCAATTATCAAATATATCATATCCTAAGGGGAAGGTCCCCCACACAAGGTTAGACAAGCCACTTACCTCGAACAAGCTCAAAATCAACCCGACACCACTTCCTTGCCATGACTACTCAACTTTAAATTGCCTAAATCTATTCAATTTAATTGCATAATGTAATTAACATTTCAAGTAACTGATTCTACAATTAAAGTCTAAGCTAATACGTGAAACTATTTAAAATGACCAAAATGCCCTTAGGGCCCACATCTCAGAATCAGGTAAAATTTACATTTTCAGAAACCTCGTACTCTCACGAGTCTATACATAAAAAGAACACTGAAATTGGATTCCAAATTACCCCTCAAATCTTTATTTAATGGCCTCCTAAACTCAATCCCTAATTACCCATTTTCCCCAAATTTCTCGCCACTAATTAGGTCTTTAATCACATAAAAATGAGTTATGAAGTCAAGGATGTTACCTCCAAGTGATCCCCCTTTGTTTTCCTCAAAAATCTCTCTCAAAAGTTTCAAACCCGGATGAAAATGGTGAAAAAATCCCTCAAATTCGCGAAGGCAACTATTTATATGTTCTGCCCAGCGATTTTCGCATTTGCGGCCCTGGGACCGCATCTGCGACTTTCATTAAATGACCAGAAACCGCATTTGCGATCACCCTTTCGCAGATGCACCACCGCTTTTGCGGTATTACTTCCGCATCTGCGAAACCTTAAGAAAGGACCAAAATTCGCTTTTGCGGTCTCCTTAGCTGCTTCTGTGGTGCCGCATCTGTGGTCCCCAAACCACAGATGCAAAAATACCAGAAGAACAGCTGCTGCAACAACTTCACTCCTAAATTTCCTCCGTCAACCATCCGAATTCATCCCGAGGCTCCCGGGACCTCAACCAAAAGCATCAACATATCCTAACCTTATTCAAACTTGTACAAATCTTTAAAACACTTCAAATAACCTCAAAACAACCAAAACACATCAGCAACTCTCGAAATTCTATTCCGACCCTCGGATCAAAATCTCACTATCGAACCGGGAACTTTCAAAATTTAACTTTCGGTATTTCAATCCTAAATTAGCTACAGACCTCAAAAACACAACACGAACATGCTCCTAACCCCAAAATCACCCAACGGAGCTAACAGAACCATCAGATTTCCATACCAAGTCCGTCTTCACACTGTTCCAACTACGGTCAACTTTCCAACACTTAAGCTCTCATTTATGGACTAAGTGTCCGAAAACTCCCCGAAACTCAAAACTGAACATCCTGGAAAATCACATTATAAGAAATAAACTTGGGGAAAGCAGTTAATAGGGGATCATGGCGTTAATTCTTAAGACAACCGGTCGGGTCGTCATAGAAACGTTTGTTATTACCAAAGATGTGATTTCGTACAACTCATGCAAATGACTAGAATATATGATATATGAAATGAAAACCAAGAGCAACCAATAGTGAATTTCAGGGAACGATGTTAAGTTGTTCATATTTATTCAAATCAGAACTAGAAGTACCACGTTAGTAAGCTACTATAAGAAGCAACTATTGATGTAAGATAAAAAATATGGCAGTTCCCCCTTATGTTATGTGACTTAGTGATTACCGTGAATTTTTATTGTATGATATGATTTTGTATTATATAGAATGTTTGGGGGTTATATATTCTAATTTTTTTTAAGACAGATGAACTTTCCCTAAGTGTGATCCATGTACATGGTCCAAAAAAACGATAAGTATGCGACCGCAGAACATGGTCGGATGATGAGGGAAGTTACAAAAAACCTTGTGCCTCACTTTAGTTATCCAAAGTAGAACAAGAAAACCTGATTCTAGTAGGTGTTTAGTAAAAGAATAATTAGTAAGTTTTAAGTTGATACAATGAATTAGCAATTTCAACAGAGCTAGTAAAGGTACAATTTGATTCACTTAGCCAGGTTAACTCTAGTGAGTAGATGGCAGTTTGAAATATCGAACGTGTGTTAGAAACCAAAAAGTTTAAGTTAAATCTGAAGTACAGTGATAGTGCAAAAAGCTATCAGCTAGCAGTAAGAGAGTAAACTATAGAAGCATAGCCTTTAAGAATTATCGAAAAGGGATCTCCCCAAGATTGACAGTGTGAGCAGAGTATGTGTATGATAGTTAAGAATACACTAGCTTTCCGTTAAGTGAATAATTTGGGTTTTTCCTAGTAAGAAGAATTGCTTAGAAGTAAGTCAGAAGGTGAGTCTTCATTGACATAAAGTGTAAAGAATTTTTAAGGATAAGAAAAGTTATTTGGATCCCAACAAAAAGAGAAGGATCCGCAAGTATAAGACCTTTGGTCTAAGGGGGAGATATGAAAATCGGCAGTAAGTCCAGTTGGAGATTTGAAACCCGCATAGTTAGCATGGGATATATGAAAAAAAAGGGAGAGAGAGAACTATAAAAATCATGCCCAGTTATGTATCACGAGGGTAGTGCCATCGCATGAGACTCTAATCCTTGGAGTATAGACTTAGCTTACAACAATTCTATAAGTGTTTTCAGGAAATACGTAAGAAGATAATCAAGTGTAGGAAGTATAACACATTATTGAGGTAGATAAGAGAACTCTGGTGAAAGAAATTCACTGCTTAGCCCAGCTAGGAGTTCAATTTGCGTACTACAAATATAGTAAAGTTGTTGTCTAGAATATGACTTGTTCCTCCTTAGTAGCTGAAGGGAAGGAGAAATAGCTCTACTTGTTGTAGCTAAAAGAGGGGATTCACAAGCATAAGATGATGGCTTTTGAACAAGGGGAGATGATGGTACTTTGAGGTACCAAGATGGACTGTGTATTCCATACATAGATTGGCTCAGAGAGCGGATTATGTTTGAAGCCTAAAATTTCAGGTATTGTATTTACTTAGGTACCACAAAGATATATCATGGTCTTAAGGAGATTATTCGTGGAATGGCATGAAAAAAAAGGAACACTACAGATTTTATGGACAAGTGTCCGAATTATCAGTAAGTGAAAGTCGAGCGGCAGTAAGCCCTGTGTTTTACCACAGAATACACATACTCTCGAGGGGATATTGTAAGTATGGACTTTGTAACATGATTATCTCACTCATTTTAAAAGCACGATTTGATTGAGTGATTGTAAATAGACGTACCAAGTCAGTACACTTCCTGACAGTAAAACCAAAATACTACAGATTCAGTAGAAGATTATACCAAGTTGTACATTCAAAACAATGGTCTAATTGCATATGACTCCATTGTCCATCATTTCGGACTGTGGTGCTAAGTTTACAATGAACTTTCAGAAGTCATTTCAAAAAGTATTAGGCATAAGTTTTCCATCCTCAGAAAGATGGACATACATAGCGCATTATTCAAACACTTGAGGACATCCTTGATTTTAAAGGGAATTGGGATGATCACATACCTCTCATTGAGCTTGCTAATAATAACACCTACCATTCTAGTATCAAGATGGCACGTGCGAGACTCTATATGGGCGAAGGTGTAGATCGTCAATTGGTTGGTCCAAAGTTGGTGAAGAGGAGTTGTTAGGATGGTCTATTAGGCTATAGAGAAAGTTAAGTTGATTCAAGAGCATTTGAAGACGACTCAGAGCAACCAAAAGTCCTATTCGAGTGTGCGGCATAGAGACCTAGCGTTTCAAGTTGATGATTCGGTGTTTCTGAATTTTTCGCCTATGAAAGGCATTTCAATTGGGAAGAAGGGGAAGCATAGTCCCTGTTATATTGGGCCATATAGAATCTTGCAAAGGATCGATCAATTATATTATGAGTTGGAGTTGCCACAACAATTAGCGGTGGTACAGCCAGTATTTCACGTGTCATGTTATAACATCCAAGTTTCTAGTACTCAGGTACTCATGTCAATTCAGTACTCAGATACTCATGTTCGTTCAATACTCAGCTACTCAGGTAAGTCCAATACTTAGATATTTATGCCAGTTTAGTACTCAGATATTGATGTGAGTTCAATACTCAATTATTGACAGCTCAATAGTCATATACCTATGTTAGTTTAGCATTCACGTATCCATGACAGACCAATATTTAGTCAATGTGGTGGTCATTTAGTTCACCATCTCAAAAGTTGAGTAGTCATGCATTCATTTAGTTTAGTATGCAAGTGTTTATGAAAGTTCATGTTTCCACCAGACCCGTTTAAGACGTAGTTAGCAGAAGTTACAATCAGTATAATCATTCAAGGACGAATGATCCCAATGGGGAGATAATATAACATATTGTACATTCAGACTAGGTGTGGATGTGTTAAATGGGTACTAATTAGATATTTTAGACATATAAAGTCCTATTGTAATGAGTATGGGTGAAAATAGTTGTTTCAAAATCAAGATGGAAAGTGAGGTGCATAAGATTCGACAAAATTGACTAAGTTGCAGAAGGTCTGTCTTCCAGCAAGGATTAGTAAATAGTGTAAGAAATTTGGGAAATCTCAAAGCATGAAAATTGTAGGCCTTTGAAATAGCTTTCCAATGATATATTATGGAGCCCGAACGGATCTCTGTACAAAATGTTATGAGCATTTTATAGAATAGTGTGCAATCACCGCGCCCGGACCGTGACCGCGGTCGTGAGGCAGTGTTCCTTATATCTACCGTGGTCAGGCCTACAGGGGTGTGGTGGCGGACTTGGGAAGTCATTTTTAAGCCCTATTTCGTTCCCCACAGCCTCAAAGCATAAAAACTCGCTCTAGAAAGGGAAGCTCTCAAAAACCTAACTCCTTAAAGGTCCCTCCACCATCCAAGGTAAGTTCTAATGGTGATTCTAAGTTAATTTCAATTTCCCAACATCTTATTAACATGGGTAAACCCTCCACATTATTAGATATTCGATTGGGACATAATTGTTGAGAGAAGGAACTCTAGAACTCGAATTCAAGGGGATTGAACATCAAAAAGGTAATGTCTTCACCCTCTAATTGATTCTAGCATTGGTTTAATGATTATAGACCCTAGTTCATGAGATTTGAGTTGATGAGTTTGATAGAAAAGTATGAACAATAATATATTTGGTGTGTTGATTGTTGATTATTGGTTAACGGTATTGTTTACCTTATGGTGATAAAGAATAATGTTGATTATAATCATTCGAGACTTTAGAAATTATTTAGGAGCAAGAGAATGGGTTATTGGGTGTAGAAACACCATTAATAGGGATTATGAAGCTTTATACTCACGAATTGTTTGATAAAATGCCTAAGGGGCCAAAACATAAGTATTTTTGCTAATATGGAATTCCTTTGACTTGTATTGATATAGATTAAAGTTGAAAGGGTTGGCAAATGTTGTATTATGCTCAAGAGTAGGAAGTTAAGGTATGTGGGGATAACTCTCTTGTTTGGGAATTTTAATGATTCTCCCTACACTATGTGAGTCTAACTCTCTATGTTTGGGAATTTTAATGATTCTCCCTACACTACGTTCCTTTTACGACGTTACCACTTGCCTCAGAAATATAGTTAAGCCTAGTTTCTTGAATAGTTGCAGAACTTCTATTCTCTAGCTTCGTAACTCGTTCATGACTTTCATTCTGAACGTTGTGAAATCAGTGCGTAATCAATATAGACTTGGGTTTGATGCCCATGAATCTCATTCTAGATTACTCAGCATGTCATAAATAGTTGAAGTTTCAATTTTCATGATCAGTTCATGAATACATGTCTTAGTCTAAGCATTCAAGTATCATGTAACTCAGTATGGTTCAGTAATTCGGCATCATGTATTTCAGTATGATTCTCAGTTCCTGAATGTTGAACACCTATATTTGGGCATGAGGCCATAGTTTATATGTTTTATGCATACTTGGGCCTAAGGACATTGTTTATGCTTTATGCATTTTTGGGCCTGAGGCCGTAGTTATGTATACGTATAATTGGCCTAAGGCCATAGCTTGTGCACATATATATTGGGCCCCGAAGCCGTAGCTTATTCAGATAAACAGGTTGTTCGTCATTCAAAAGAGGGAGTATTTATATTCTTACTTCCTTTGTCCAATTCAGTTATCATTTCAGTTATCAGTTATCATTTTAGTTATCAATTTCGTTATTAGTTATCATTTCAGTTTCAGTTTCAATAGTTATTATTTCAGTTATCACTTATCAATTCTCAGTTATCAGCTTAGTTTCAGTTTCAGCATTTATAATTCTTTCTTTCAGTTGCTTTACATACCAGTGCAATTCAAATGTACTGACGTCCCTTTTTGCCTGGGGCCTGCATCTCACGATGCAGGTAATGATTTTCAAGTTGATGATTCAGAGCGTTAGGATTATCGTACCAGCTATTTGGTGATCCCCAGTTCTTTCGGGGCGTTATCATTACCTTAAAGTCTTCAGTATTTTTGGACAGATAGTGTTTTCAGTACTTCATTAGAGGCTTCATAGACTAGAGTAATAGCTAGACAGAGTCACAGGCTTTTCATATTAAGCTATGTTGGCCATAAATGTGTTTAAGAATTGTATTAGTATTTCCGCACTTTGATTTATACATTTAGACTTTCAGTATATCAACATGTGTTAGTTTATCTTCCGCACTTATTATGCTATGATATCACATGTTGATTCAGCCAGCCAGTTGGTTCGCTCAGTCACATGTAGTCAGGCACCAAGTGTCGTGTTACATCCAGGACCAGGTTTGGGACGTGACAAGAGGGATCGTTGTGCCTTCCGCCTCCACTTGTGTCTCAGCTAATGCACCTGCTCCTCCTGCATTTTCACTCATCGATGAATATAATGAGTTTTCTCCATGTGATGCAGACCTGAGGCCCTATAAGAGAAAGGTCGTGGATGTATGTGGAGTTCCCTTGGCCATCAATTTGTTAGAAGGTGAGATCCTGATACAGGAAACTACCACGATACACATCGGGGACGATGTCGGGGTGACTTATGAAGCCCCTCAGCCAGAGGCTAATGCAGACATGATTTTGCATCCCAAGGAGGAGAGGGTTTCGGAGGGGACAACTAGGGATGATTCTGCACCAAAAAGGCAAGAGGAGGCTTCTTCTTCCAAGCCAACATGGGGTACTTTTCCTACTGATGGGTAGGTAAAGGTGTCCTCGATGAGGGTGATGAATTGGGTTCTAACTTGGACCCTGATGATGATTGACAAAGGAACCACCCATCTCGAGATAAGAATGCAGGGGGGTTCAAGGACTATTATAATTCCCAAGGATCGTGATCTACTAAAGGATACCAAAGACATAGTCAATGCTCTCAGTCCTCTCTACTCTGAAGCAGAGCGGATGACTCTCAAGGCCCTAATTGACAGCACCCTATGTAAGAGCAGTGTCGGCCTCACCCTCAGGGTAAGTGTTTTCGTCCCTCATTCTTCTTCCTTTGATTTGACTTGCTTCTAGGATCTAACCCTTTCTTTTAATTTTTTTGTAGACTATTATACTAGAGATTGAATATATGTGGAGGGAGAAGAAAAGGAAAGATATTTATCTGCGGTTGGAGGGCAAATACTAGGAGTTCAATGACAAGTACCGGGATGCTCGGAAGTGGCTCTGTGAGGAGGGCGATGTGTTGGCCGTGAGGAGGGAGATGTGTCGTCTGTAAGGAAGGAGTTGAAAAACTAAAGATGAGGAGTTGATAGCAGACGTGGAGAAGTTTAGCATCCTTGAGGGGGCATTGAAGAGGAAAAAGGAGGAGCTCGAACAGAGCAAGGGTGTTAAGGCCAATATAGCGACCTCCAAAACTAGGTGGTTCAACTACAAAGTCAGTTGGAAGAGTGTCGATTTAAAATCGAGGCTCTTAAGGGGGAGGTTGCTGAGAAGCAAGAGATGCTCGCACAAGTAGAGTCCTCTTGAATGATGCTCAGACGAAGGTGGAAATACTCGAGTTGGAGAACAGAGCTATCCATTATGAATGATATCACATCCAGTCGACTATAGAGGCTAAGGAATCCATTCTCGAGGAGATGATTGGGGAGTTGGATAAGAAGAACTCTAAGATACTCGAGCAAGCTTCTAGTGTTGAGGCTGAGAATGCTCACCTGCTTGAGCAAGTTTTTGATGCTGAGGATGAGAGCACCCGGCTAGCCGATCAGCCCTCTACGTCTTATGCCTTTGAATTTCTAAAAATTCCCCGTGGGAGGTATGAAGATTCGATTGTTGTTCAAGCCCGATTGGACGTTATTTGTGATTTGAAGAACACAAGCTGTAATTTTAAGACAGCCATTGAGGAGGCTCGAGACAAAGCTCATGAGGCCTGACTCGGCTATGACTTTGACCTTGATACGCCTCGGCCCGACTTTGAGGAAAGTAATGGGGATGTGGACCAATTTGCAGACAACGCCTAATGTGATGCTGCTTACGCTCGAGGGGGAGAAGGAAAGGATGGTGGAGATCAGAGCGGTGATGGCCAATAGATGTTCTTTCTTAGTTTCTATATAACTTTTCGTATTTTTGTTGGTGTCTTCGAGCACTTTTGTAAAGACTTTTTATCTAAATATCAAAGTTGATTTTAATTTTACATGCACATTTTTTATCTCTGTACTTGCATGTTTTACTTCTGTACTTTTATGTTTTGCTTCTGTATTCCTTTTGTTGTTATCCTCTAGGTTGCTGTAGCATTTGGGATGAATTGCCATGGACGTATCAGCCCTTGTTCAAACTAGTCGAGTACGTCTCTTAGTTGAGATATGGCCAAGGATTGATAGGTGTTTTTTGATCTGATCGAACACACCTTTAAGTTGAGTCATAGCCGAGGGCCGATAGGTGTTGCTCGAACTTGTCGAACGTACCTCTGAGTTGAGTCGTATCCAATGGTCGATAGGTGTTGTTCGAGCTGGTCGAACGTACCTTTAAGTTAAGTCGAGTCCAGGGGCCGATAAGTGTTGTTCTAACTTGTCGAACGTACCTTTAAAAAAAGTTGAGGCCAGAAGTTGATAGGTGTTGTTCAAGATGGTTGAGCGTACCTTTAAGTTAAGTCGGGGCCAGGGGTCGATAGGTGTTGTTAGAGCTGGTCGAACGTACCTTTAAGTTAAGTCGAGGCTAGGGGTCGATAGGTGTTGTTTGAGCTAGTCAAACGTACCATTTTGAATAGTAGTTTTGATAGACGTGCATCTTTATTATTTCAACGTTGTTATTTCAATTACATGGTTTTCGCCCTTAGGAAATTTTTGGAGAAAAATACAAGTTTCGGGCATTGGCTGGCGTCCTAGTCCCACTATATCTAGTACCTTCATTGTTCAACTTGGAGGTTCTTGAGGAGTCAGGCAGTGAAAAAATAATTCCTCTCGTGCATTCCAACTTGAGGTGTCCAGCTCGTCACCTCATTAAAAACCTCCTTGAGAAAACTCTATTGGGACAAAACTTAAGTGAGGAAAAATAATACGACTTACGGGGCATTTATTGTTTTTAGAAGTTGAAGTACTTTAAATGGCTAATATTCCAATTGTTTGGTAGGAGCTTCCCTTCCATAGTTTCCAATTGGAACGAGCCCTTATCTGCTTTGCCTATAATTTTGTACGGTCTGTCCCAGATGGTTTCCAACTTCCTTCTCGTGGATCCCTGTTTGCTTGGGTTTTGGCTTTGAGTATGTAGTCCCTGATCTTGAGCAATCGAACCTTTGCCTTTTTTTATAGTAGCATTTTGCTTGTTGTTTCTGAGCAACCATCTTTATGTATGCCATGTCTCGTCGAGATCTTGTCTCCTACTCTCCTCATTGCTGGTGCTGCCTTCATGGGAGTACCTTAGGCTAGGCTCTCTGACTTCAACCAGTATAATTGTTTCTATTCCTTAGAATAAAGAATAAGGTGTCTCTCTTGTGCTCGTCTTTATGGTAGTTCTGTGCGCCCATAATACTTGTGGCAGAATTTTCGGCCACAGTCTCTTTGCCTCATCATGTTTCTTCTTCATGATATTTGGTATTGACTTATTGGAGGACTCTACTTGTCCATTGCTAGGTGGGTGGTAAGGAGTTGAAAGTATTCTTTTAATATGCCATTTCTCGAAAAACTTGGTGGTTCTTCTTCCTGTGAACTGGGGCCCGTTATCACAACTTTTTTCTTTAGGTAGGCCGAACCGGCAGATGATATTTTTTCCATATGAAGGTGATTACCTCTTGCTCACAAACTTGGGAGAAGGCCCCTTCTTCCACCTTCTTCGAGAAATAGTCAGTTAAAACAAAATAAAGTCTTACATTACCTCATCCCAGTCGAAGTGGACCCACAATGTCCATTCCCCATTTAATAAATGACCATGGAGAGGTGATAGAGTGGAGATGTTCACCTTCTTGGTAGATTATTGGGGCATACTTCTAACAATTCTTGCACTTTTTCACGAATTCTATGGCGTCGTTCTTCATGGTGGGCCAATAATACACTGCTGTATAAGTCACCTGACGAGTGCTCGATCACTGCAATGAGTTTCGGAATGACCTTCGTGGACTTCCTCAAGAACATGTTGGGTTTGTTTTGGCCCTAAGCATATCACCAAGGCTTCACCGCATGACTTTTGTATAAGTCATTGTGTAGGAGGCTGTATCTAGCGGCTTGCATTCTTAGCTTTTTAGTTTTCTTTTTGTCACTTGGGAGTATGCTATCCTGCAAATAATTACTAATACAATTGCGCTAGTACCAAGTAAAATTTATAGATTTTACGTCGATTTGGTCTAATGTCGAGTTGAGGAGATGAACTATGCTCTTATCCCCGACCGTTATATTTTTGGTGGTGGTGGCCAATTTGGCGAGGCCGTCTACTTCGGTATTCTGAGTTCATGGAATTTGGTCAAGCTAGCATTCGTCGAATTTGGGAAGCATTTTGCAGATCTCGATTTGATATTTCTGCAACCTTTGGTCTTTGATTTTGAAAGTCCCGCGTCGCCCCATATTTAAGTGGTAGTCTTAACCCTGCAATTATTGCCTCTTAATTGGCCTCGTTTTTACTCTTATCCGGGCACTTTATGGATTGACAAATTATTTTGCCGGTGGGAACCTCAAGCTTGAGTCCTAGTCCAGACCAGAAGTATTGGATGTGCCATTAGTGTATAGGACTCAAAGGTCTAGTGTTTGAAGAGAAGCTTGAGTTGCTTCCTTCTCGGCCTCAGGCATTACTTTTGCACTAAAGTCTGCGACGAAGTCGGCGAGTACTTGGAACTTTATTGTTGTGCGAGGCTGATCAGTATGTCGTGCTCACTTAATTATATGGCCCACTTGGCTAGACTCCCTAACAGCTCGGGTTTGTGCAGTATGCTTCTCAAAGGAAAAGTGGTAACGACCAAGATTGGGTGGCACTAAAAGTATGGTCTGAGCTTTCGCGAAGCTATGACTAGCGCCACGGTCAGTTTCTCGAGGTGTGGGTACCTCATCTCGACATTGACAAGTGTTTTACTAATATAATAAATCGGAGACTGCATACCTTTATCTTCGCAGACCAATATTGCGCTTACTGCGACCTCTGATACGGCCAAGTATATAAGGGGACGCTCACCGGGTTCTGCTTTGGTGAGTAGCAGGGAAGATGACAAGTACGCCTTCAATTCTCTTAAGGCCTCGATGCATTCTACATTTTGTTGGAGCCCATTGTCCTTTTTGAGAACGTTAAAGAATTTGTGGCATCTGTCGGAAGAATGCGAGATGAACCTTGACAGGGCAACTATGCGACACGTCAATTTTTGCACCTTCTTCTTAGTAGTCCATTGCTCTAGTATACCGTCGAAAGCATTAATTTGATCTGGGTTGACCTATCCCTTATTGCGATGCCAAGAAGCCCAAATTTTTTTCTAAGTTTAGGCCAAATGCGCATTTTTTGGGGTTTACTTTCTTTATGTACGTTCTTACTATATCGAAATCTTCCTTTAGGTGGTTGATATGATCCTCTGCCTTCACGAACCTGATCACCATGTCGTCGATATACACTTCCATGGTTTTACCGAGTTGATCTTTGAACATTTTGGTGACCAAACTTTGATAGGTAGCCCCTGCGTTCTTCAACCCATATGGCATGATCCTATAACAATATGTTCCCATGTGGGTGATGAACATAGGTTTCTCTTGGTCTTCTTCCTCCATGAGTCTTTGGTTGTAACCTAAGTAGGCGTCTAGAAAATATAACAGCTCGATCCCTGTCGTCGCGTCGATGAGTTGATCGATATATGTCAACGAGAATGAATCTTTTGGGCATGTTTTGTTCAGGTTTGTGAAGTCCACGCACATCCTTATTTCCCATTTTTCTTTTTAACCATCACTATGTTGGCAATCCATTTGGGGTACTTCGATTTCCTGATAAAGTCATTTACAAATAACTTTTCTACTTCTTCATGGATAGCCTCATTGATGGTAGGGTTGAACTTTCATTGGAACTACCTTACCAGGGGTAGAAAGGGTCGAGATTCAGCTTGTGCATGGCGATTTCTTTGGGGATGCCTGGCATATCTGCATGACTAAAGATAATTCAATCCGCGTTAATTACTAAGAATTGACTAAATGTACATGGATCTTGGAGTTTGCAATTGATTGGGTCTTTGTGATCTAGTTGAACGGGGTCGAGGTATTCTAGGGTTGATTTAGCGGCTTCGACCACTCGGGGTCCATGACTTCCTTGGCTTCGCCTTGTGGGGACCTCAACTCTACTGATTGCTCTACTTTTTTTTCTTTATCTTTCTTTTGTTGAGTTATCGTGTTGTCCATGGAGATTAGGTAGCACTCATGGGACGTACTATGTTCCCCTCATATGCTGAAGGGACGACTCTCATGGGATGTATACATGGTCGTCCCATGATGATGTTGTATACAGTGTTTTAGTCTGTGATATGGAATATTTTCTCTAGAGTTACTCCACCAGTGAAAATGGGAAGTGTAATTTCTCCCAAAATCCATTCAACTGCCTTGTTAAAACTGGTTAGTGTAATGCAACATGGCACTATCTTATCATCGAGTCTCATTTGTGCGAGGAATCGGGGATGGATGATGCACGCTCCACATCCATTATCTACGATAATTCTCTTAACAACAGTATCTAAAATTCATAAAGTAATGAACAGTGCATCGTTATGAGGGAAATTCATACCATCGGCATATGGCTCATCGAAGATGATACTTTCTTTGAGTCCATCATACCATTCGTGGGTGACCGATCTTTTTAGATTGTGGCTGGCGGTGATTTGATATTGTTGATAGAGGTGTCATCACTTCCACCAATAGTCATATTGATGGTACTAGCTGGTGAAGGTTGATTTGGTTGGCCTAGACGTTCTCGACCTCTTACTACGGTGTTTCTGCCTTTGTTGCCGAGTAGTTCTTTGAGGTGCCCTTGCTGCAGCAAGTTTGCTACCTCTAGTCTCGGGGCGATGCAATCTTCTTTATTGTGTCACCATTCTTATTGGAACTCATAGAGGGCCTTAGATTTCCTGGTGCTTGGATCGGACCTCATCTTTGGTGGCCACTTTACCTTCGTTCTGAGCTTCTCAAGTGCGTAGACTACCTTTGTAGGAGATACACAAAAATTGTCAGCAAGTAGTAAGGGGGGCATACCTTGATTGTTTCTGTGAGTGCCTGATCTTGGCCTAGATGGTCCTTTTTCATAGAGAAAAGAGGGGACATGTGTCCTAACATAGAGTTGGTGTCGTTCCCTATCGAGCCTTGATATTAGGCGGTCCCTCCTTGTGCTATCTCTACGTTCTTTTCTGTATATCGAGGTGAGTCATCGAGTTGGTTCATTAATGTCATCGTTGTCTGCTAAAACCTCGCACAATAGGCATTGTGGATTCATCCCAAGTGGCTGGTGGGTATTTCATTAATTGACTTAATAATTTTTTAGTCGCCCTCGAACCCTCTCTATACAACCTATTCTGAAAAGCTGCCACGACTATCCCTTCAGAGACATTTGGCAAAGTCATTCTCATCCTGTTGAATAGGTTAAGGAATTCGCTCAATCCCTCTTCTATGGATCGTTTGATGGCAAAGATATCATTCACCCTTGTTTCAGATTTTTTGGTTCCATCTCTTCGAACGTTTCTATAGAATAAGTTAGCAGATGTGAGTACCACGTCAAAGCTCCTCCAATGAGAGTCTCACAAATTTTTTTTAAGCAGGATGGAAGACACCTGCTCCTTGGTAAGGTCGTTGCCTTTCACGGCAGTGACGTAGTTGGCCGCATAGTCTTCAGGATCGGTCATTACATCATATATTTTGAGATATGAGGGGCATCTTGAAGGTCTTAGTATGGCGTGTGGAGCCTCTTCTTCCCTGTACGACTATTCTACAAACCAGCTGGTGTCTCTTTTTGGTAACAATTTGGGAGCACCTGGTATTTTGTCCACCCGTTTCTGGTGCTCTTTCATTTAGTCTCTAAGAGCCTTGTTCTCGTTTTCCATTTCTTCCATTCTTTTCAGCACGGCGGCAAGGACGCTATCACCTGCATTGTCAGTAACATTATAGGTAAAAATTAGTTTTACCTGAAGTTAGAGGGTTTGGTTGGTTGTCCTGTTCGTTCCCGCATTATGCTACATGGACTCTCAGGGTGTCTGTGGTCGTGCATGAAGCTTGTTTACTGAGCACACTGACTAGAGTATTAGTTAGCCATGCTTCAAGGAGCTTTTTCATAGCGGGTGGTGCCTCCTCTCTCGTGGACATGGAGGCCCCTTTCCAGTTTGGTTTGTCGTGCTGCAGAATGGTGGAGGTTACCTTTCTCGTTTGGGAGAGGCTCTGGGCATTAGCTTCTCATGATGGGTGTCATTGTCTTCATAGATAGCATTCATGAAGTTGAGGGAAACATTATCTGTTGCCTTGGTCCCGTTTCCTTGGTTACTTGCCATAGAGACCCGTGTACGCAGAGAGAAAAGAGATAAACTTGGTGGTTTGTTAGGTTAACAAGTCATGTAAGTTGTGAATTTAATGGAATCTAAAATAATTGGCTAAGAAATTCCCATAGACAACGCCAAAATGTTCGATCCAAAATTTAGATCTAGGGTTAAATGATCAGATTTTCTAATAAAATAGAGTTAATCTTAGCCAATATTAATAGCCAAAAGATAGATTAGCCGATTTTATAACGAGATATCACGGATACAATTTGAGTAGCAATAAATGGCAATAATAATGCTATATTCAATGATCCAAAAATAAAGGAGGTAGCATCAAATAATAGTAAATAATAATGAATGTCATTTATGTAAATAAATGCATGTGAGTCACCCGAAAAGGGTAAGATTCTTTGATATTCCTTCTGACAAAGTTAGATGATGAAAAGAAGATTCTTTGATATTCTTTCTGACAAAGTTAGATGATGATAAACATTTGAATATTTGGATCCTCCTTAGATCATGGGAGAGAAGATAGATAAAGATCTGAAGAAAAAGTGTATTTTGTATGTGTAAGATAAAGCAAGAATCTTCATAGAATGTCAATACATTTTTTTTTACAATGAGTGTCCAATCTCCCCTATAGCTACATATCTTTCTAGTTATAAGCGCACATGAGCCACAAAAACCTTAATAGCACATATGTAAGGAATATTCACTGGAATATTCTTTGTACGGTTTTATTTCTAAAACTAGTTGTTACTGCTCTGCTAAAGAGAGTACTCGTCCTTATCTTCGACCTCCGTTGAGTCCTCGACCTCGCCTTCGTCCTCCATTGAGTATTCGACCTCGCCTTCATCCTCTGTTGAAATTAAATTGAGGACACGTGGCGATTTTCGAAGGCTTTCTCTCACATATAATTATGATAATTTTTAGCCCTTACAAAGATCATGATAACTACAGATAACTGATCATAAGTTTGTGCATAATAATTGAATTTGTAGTACATAGGTAGACACTTTAAATTGACATAAATTGCCAGATAAGTATTGTAGCTATCCGTATGTCTCTTGGACACCCGAGTCTGCACCGGAACCATGCATGCGTTAACTTCATTATTTGATATGGCTTATTTGACACGTAAATAACAAGTGTATTTCTTGCATCTGGTCTGTAGAATCCGGCTGTTCGAGAGATACATTTCTATCAAGTAGAGGTATCTATTTGGTCACAATACTAGCTAATGTGTCTATGTGGCAGTTCATGTATCTTTAAAATTAAGTGGCTATTTATATATTTATTCTTCTTAAATTTCTTTTGCTTTTCCAACTACTTTTTTCAGCTATAACACTTTGCAGATGTGGTAGGTGAAAGACTAGACAGATAGACTAGTGCCTCGAGGATTAATTCTTTGGAAAGCCACCTTGGAAATGGATTTGGGTGTAATTGGATGTAATTACATAGTTTGACATATTTGTTTGGCCAAGTAATTACTTGACCAGCATGGAATTGGGTATAATTAAAGGGGTGTAATTACACCCTCCAATTCTCAAGGGGGAAGGGGGTGAGAATTAGTGGTAATTACACTGTGTAATTACAAAGTTGTTTTTTAGTTTCTTTCTTTTTTGTTTTTATTTTAATTTATTTTCTTTATAAATTTTTATTTTTATTTTTTTTTATTTTTAATTTATTTTTAATTTATTTTTACTTTTTAATTTCTTTTTAAATTTTAAAATATAGTTTTCTTTGTACATTATTTATCTTTTATTTCTCTACCTTTACTTCTTGTGATTCAATGTAATTGCTTATATTTTATTTTTATTTATTTTATTATTCTATTTTTTGAAACTACACCTCCTAATATTAGAAATAATGAGTCATTAACAAACGTGTCATATAATGACTGATGCAATTAAAGTGAAATTTCCTTGTTGAATGTGGTTATAAACTTATTATGTTTTCTAATCTTAGGTTGTAGTGGAACTTACTATTATCATGTTGGATTTTGACATATATTAAACCTCTTTTTTGAATTTTAAAATTGTGTTATATTCATGGTTCCAATTTATTTGTTTTAGTAGTATTGGCTCACATTTTATGTTGTTCATTTTTGTAGTTAGAATTGATAGATTGATTTGGTCAAACATTTGAATAATTTTATGATATTATATTTATAAATATTAATTTATTTTATCAAACATAAATTCCATGATGTTCTTACAAGACGTATATTTTTAGTTTTGTAAGTATCTAAACTAAATATTATTAATTTAAAAAATATATATACATAAATTATTTTTACAATATTAGTTATAAATATATGATTACTAATTAATGTATATTCACGAAAAATATACATCTTAAATACCAAATATAATATCATTTATACTTATAAAAATTTATAGCATTTATTTATTATATTAACTTTTAAGTTTTGATAATTATTTTTAAAATTAAATCTAACTGTGTAATTACATTTGTACAACTAAACAGTAAATTTGTAATTACATTGTAATTACACTATGACAAACAAACAGGTCGTCGTAATTACACAACTGTGTAATTACCAGGCGGTGTAATTACTACCCAGTAATTATACCAATTCCAATTACCCGATGATTTTCCAAAAAGATCCTTAGCTATATGCTTAAAAAATGAATTGCGCAATCGTAGTTCCCTCTATTTCCTCGTCTATATTTATTTTATATTTTGTCATGCTTCATAAGGAAATTCTCCGGCATAGTTTTGATATATTTTTAATAATAAACTTTTCAATACTTATTCTTCCAAAAAGTTGTACTCCCTCCGTTCCAATTTATGTGAACATGTTTGATTGGGCACGAAGTTTAAGAAAAAATGAAGACTTTTGAAATTTGTGGTCCTAAACAAGTCAAAAAGGGGGTCCAGGGTATTTATTGTGTGGTTATAAAAGCTTCTCATTAAGGGTAGAATTGTAAGTTTAAGCTAAATTGTTACCAAATTTAGAAAGGGCTCATTCTTTTTGGAATAGACCAAAAAGGAAATGGGTTCACATAAACTGGAACAGAGAAAGAAACATATAATGTTGCCTCTGGAACGTTTAGTTAGTAGTAGTTAGCCTTAATACTCCACCGGTTTCAATTTCTATGAGGTAGTTTTACTCAGCACGGAGTTTAAAAGAAGAAAGAAGATTTTTAAAACTTGCGGTCTTAAAAGCTTAAGGGCTAAAAGCTTTGTGGGGCAATGATAGTTGTGTGGCTATAAAAATTTCTCATTAAGGTTTAAAGTAGAATTATTTTCAAATTTAGAAATGTATCATTTATTTTGGAACATACAAAAAAGGAAAGTACCTCTTCTAATTTGAAACGGAGGGAGTAAAGTTTAACAGTGTGATTTATGGCATAAAACTCACAAAGTAACTAATTTTCAGTTCCTGTAACTTAAGAACAACTATTGTTATTGAATGAAATTTAAAATGACATAACAGTAATTATTTCTCAATTATAAACTAAAAAAAGTAACTAATCCGTGCTATTGCTACTGATTTTATTTATGAAGTAATTCATTATTTAATGGGCTGACAACTAGCTCTTGTGACTATATAGTAGCTGTGCACCAATCTATTTTCTTAGAGTTGAGAAAGGAAAAAGTAAGAAAAGTAGGCATATTTTGTCCCCAATAAATCAGCGTTGGCATCAGAAATTTTCAGTTTGCAAATATAAAGTTAGATTTTTTTTAGTGTTTAGAAATGAGAAAATTATATATATTCATAGTATCGATTAAGCATAGTTTCTGTTGTAGTTATAGATCTATTGTCTCTGAGCCGAGAGTCTCTAAAAAACAGACTCTCTATTCCTTCGAGATAGAGGTAAGGTCTGCGTACATTCTACCCTCCCGAGACCCTACTAGTGAAATTTTACTAGGTTGTTGTTGTTGTAGTAGTACCGACTATGCATAATTAGAGAATATTAAATTAAATTTAGCTGATCTTTTAACTCTCAACAAAATCTGTTAAGCATTAAATAAAAACTTAATTGAGAGTAATTGACTTTTCGAGTACATGGGTGCTGGATGTCGACCATCCAAATTAATACTCTCGCCGGACTATAATTAGTGACTTTTTTGTCATACTCTTGCCGGACTATAATTAGTGACTTTTTTGTCATTGATACACCGCTTAAAAAAAATACTAACCCCTAGAGAAATAAAAGTATTTTGACTAAATTATACTTAATTAAATTTTGCATATTGTTAATTTCATACATTGAGATACGTAAATAAGGACAAATTTTGGAAAAATAAAATTAATTCTTTCTACATTATATAAAAGGATATTTATTATGGACTAAAATAATAAAGAGTCCAAAAAGTCACTTATAATGAACCGGATGGAGTACTTATTAATGGGCAATCAATAAAGTTTGAAAATTGAAAAGCAGGAAATGCCCATATTGTTAGGGTTCGTCTTAGTTCTTACAACTTCATAGCCATAGGCAAGTAAATATATAAAGAATTTAAGAGAATTCCCATAAATATATATATATATATATAATTTCTTTTACCTATTTATACAATGCAATTTTTAAGCGAATGGATCTTAATTTTTATGTTACTCGAACTTTCAAAAAATGTTACTGAATTCATGTGAGATCCTTTCAAAAATTTAATATTTTTGAAACTCCAACGCGAATTCAACAATATTTTTAAAAGGTACGAACTACACAAGTCTATTCCCTTGGAAAAAAAATGGCTCCGCTTCTGACCATACGTTGAGGTTCGTCCATATGTCACACAAGAATGAGGCGCAGGACAATTTCATCAATGCACCTTCCAGAAAATGCTAACTAGTTGTAGTAATAACTGCTGTCCCTCTGAATAAATCAAGGCATGTCAACTTTCTAATTTAATGTTTTACGAGAACGTGGCTCTTTCATCTAACAACTGCAAATGAATTCAATTATGCACCATTATTAATTCCTCTTTTGGGAACAGCATTTTGATTTTTGAATACACATGTGCATCTGTACCCCAAAAAAAAAAAAAAGGAATACACATGTGCATGTAATATATTAATTTCTCATTTTCAAAAAGAATGAAGGATTATAGTACCAGCGACAATGTTATTAGGTGAATTCGAACAATATAGCACTATTTTCTGAAAATAAATATACGAATTTAGTAAATAAACAAGAATATTATAAAACCATTATTTTCTATTTTATAGTTAGAACTGCTCAGAAATTAAATTCGGAAAAAAATCAGTAAAAGAAAAACCTATTTAGTTTTCCAATTAGAAATAATATCATGTAAAATAATGTACTCTTTGTTCCATTTATGTGTCATATTTTTTTAGTCTTTTTCAGGAAAAAAATTCGTACTTCCTTATTCAGAAACAATTCTACTTTAAATTTTTTATTATATCCTTAAGAAATGATTTATAACCAACTAAATGTTTATGAATTTTACACTACAAGTTTCAAAACCCTTATTTCTTTTGATAACTTTGTGTCCAATCAAACACCACACATAATTGTTAGAGTCGAAATAACAAGGCATTAACGACGATAAATTAGAAAATAAATAAATATATCAAAAGATATTATAATTGATATGCTTTGGTAAAATCCAAATAAAGAAAGAAAACCAAGGCAAACTCTAACAATTTTTTCCTTGGACCTGAATTTTCTTGACAATACTTGATCTGCTTTATATTCATAATCTTCATTACTACTGCTTGCCATGGATAAAAGTTGGCATTAGTTAAAAATTGGAGCCCTGTGCGACGAAAGTGAGCACATTCTTAAAATATTGGAGCCCTACGTTTATAATCTTCATCACTGCTGCTTGCCATGAATAAAAGTAGATCTTGATTAAAAATTGAAGCCTTGTGCGTTGAAAGTGAGTGTATTGTAGCCCTGTTCCCCCATTTATCGTTGTCTCTATGTTCATATGTGGTTATGTGACTTACTGGATTGGTTGGATTGGTCTCGGGGATATTTCAGAGTGAATTGGGATACTTAGTTCAAAGGCTGGAAGCTTAAGTTGTTAGAGTTGATCGGAGTTCGACTTTTGTGTAGACGACTCAGGAATGGAGTTTTGATGGTTCCGATAGCTTCATATGGTGATTTTGGACTTAGAAGTGTGTCTGGATATTGATTTTGAGGTTTGTAAGTCATTTTGGATTGAATGCTAAAAGTTGGAAAGCTGAAGGTTTGAAAGGTTGAGAGGTTTGACCAAGAGTTGACTTTGTTGATACTGGCCACGGATTTTGAGTCCGAAAGTTGGAGTAGGTCCATTGTGTCATTTATGACTTGTGTACAAAATTTGAGGTCAATCGAAATTGGTTTAATATGATTCGGCTTTGGTTTTAGAAGTTGAAAATTCATTAGTTTCATTATGCTTAAATTGGGAAGCGATTTATGATTTTGATATGATTTGAGTCTTCAACTAAGTTCGTATCATATTTTAGGACATGTTGTATATTTGGATAGGGTCCCGGGGGGCCTCAGGGGTTATACAGATTGAAATCGATTGAGGTTTCAACTTAGAGAAATGTTGTTGGATACTATTTTGGTGTAACTGCACCTGTGAGGTTTTTGCCATAGGTGGGGAGCCGTAGAAGCAGCCATGTATGCGCAGATGTGAGATTTGGAAAGGATGCCTGGGAGCGCAGGTCGGAGGTTATTTAGCAGAAGCGGATGCGCTTCTGCTAAAAAAGGTCCACAAAAGCATAAATAGGCAAGATAAGGTGGAGATGCAGAAGTGGAAGGTTTCCGCAGGTGCGGAGGCGCAAGAGTGATGGAGCAAACGCAGAGGCAGTTCCGCATGTGCGAAGATGGGACTGATGATGAGCAGTGGAGATTAGAGAGGTTTGGCAAACTTCAGCCTCCGTCCTTCAGGGAGGCAGAGTTGGAGGATGCCCAGATTTTCTTGGACAGATGTCAGAGGATCCGCCGTACATCAGGTATTCTGGAGGCCAGTGGGGTCTCGTTCACTACTTTTCAGTTTACTGGAGCTGCATTTACTTGGTGGGAGGCTTGTGAGAGGCGTAGGCCGGTTGGTGCAACGCCACTTACGTGGTGGGAGTTCTCCGTTCTCTTCTTGGAGAAGTATGTGTCGCAGTCTCGCAGAAAGGAGCTGCGTAGACATTTGGAAAGGTTGCGTAAGGATGATATGACTGTGACACAATACGAGATGAGGTTTTCTGAGTTGGCCCGTGATGCCGTTTGGCTAGTTTCCACTGATAGGGAGAGGATCAAGAGGTTCACTGATGGCTTCACATTTCAGTTGCGGGTGCTTATGACTAGAGAGAGGGTGTTGACATTACTCGGGAGATAGAGTCGGTTCGTAGCCAGGAGCGGGTTGAGAGGGAGGTCAAGATGTCTCGTGAATCAGGTAGTTTTGGTGGTATTCCTTCTGGAGGTCAGTTTCACCATGGCAGGGGTTGTCCCTATAGGCATGCTCAGACGGCTCATCCAGTTCACTATGGTGCATCTTCTGGCCATGGTTCTCACAGTTCTCAGTAGGGTCACTCATCTCTCAATGCCTTTCAAGCTCAGAGTTTGTCTTATGCACCATCGGCTCGGGGTTCATCTATGTCGGGTCCTTCTAGTAGTTATCCCGATGCTCAAAGCTCCATTCAGTCCTCACCGTCATTTGAAAGGGAGAGGTTGCTTTGAGTGCGGAGATTTGGGTCATATCAAGAGGCATTGCCCCGCCTTTTGGGAGGTTCATCTCAGCAGAAGATTCAGCCTTCGACTTCAGCACCAATTACTTCACCACCCGCCCAGCCAGCTCGGGGTATAGCTTAGTCAGCTAGGGGTCGCCCTAGAGGGGGAGGCCGATTAGGTGGCGGTCAGGCCCATTTCTATGCACTCCTTGCCAAACTGGATGATAGTGCTTCAGACATAGTGATCACATGTATTATCTCAGTATGTCACCGAGATGCTTCTGTATTATTTGACCCTGGTTCAACCTATTTGTATGTATCATCGCACTTTGCTCATTATCTAGATATGCCCCGTGAGTATTTATTTTCATTTGTTCATGAATCTACACCGGTGGGCGATACTACTATTGTGGACCGTGTGTATCTGTCGTATGTAGTGATTATTGCAGAATTAGAGACTAGAGTCGATCTTCTACTACTTAGTATGGTTGATTTTGATGTGATATTGGGTATGTATTGGTTGTCTCCTTGTCATGCTATTTTAAACTGTCATACTAAGACTGTGAGGTTGGCGATGCCGGGGTTGCCACGTATTGAGTGGCGAGGTTCTATAGATTATGTCCCCACTAGAGATATTTCATATTTGAAGGCCCAGCGGATGGTTGGGAAGGGTTGTTTATTTTACTTGGCTTTTGTGAGGGATATTAGTGCTGAGACCCCTACTATTGATTCTGTTCCAGTGGTGCGAGATTTTCCAGATGTGTTTCTTGCAGACCTACCGAGCATGACACCCCACAGAGATATTGACTTTGGTATTGACTTGGTGCCGGGAACCCAGCCCATTTATATTCCTCCGTACCATATGGCACTGGCTGAGTTGAAGGAGCAGCGTCAGGAACTCCTTGAGAAGGGGTTTATTAGGCCTAGTGTGTCACCCTCGGGTGCACCAGTTCTGTTTGTGAAGAAAAACGATGGCTTTATGAGGATATGCATTGATTATAGGCAGTTGAACAAAGTCACAATCAAGAACAAGTATACTTTGCCGCGTATTGATAAACTATTTGACCAGCTTCAGGGAGTAAGGGTGTTATCCAAGATTGATTTGAGGTCAGGATATCACTAGTTGAAGATTCGAGACTCGGATATTCTTAAGATAGCTTTCAAGACCCGTTATGGTCATTATGAGTTCCTTGTGATGTTTTTTGGACTGACCAATGCCCCAACAGCGTTCATGCATCTGATGAACAACGTGTTTCAGCCTTATTGTGTATGGTAAAATCGGAGGGTCCGATTTCTCGTTATCGAGGAACCTCAGAAGATCATCTCGAAGCCTCGAGGCTTAAAGGCTACGGTCGAATTTCCCCTTCGAGGTTCGTGGCGCCCGACCTTGGGATAATGTTGACCACATCTATGGTAGGAGTAGGGAGTTCCCAAGGTATATGGCTAGGACTGGTGGAGCCTAGTGGACTACCCTAACCTTGGATCAGGGTGTCATCTAATTGTCCCGTCCCTTTATCTTTGTAATTAATGTATTTCGTACTATGTTAGGATTCCCCTTCTATTTAAAGGGGATCCTTGTCATCTTGTAAAGGCCTGTTGCTTGTATGGCTCCACACGAAATATACAAGAATATTCTATTTGCTCTCTAACATATTCTCTTGATATTAATGCTTTCATTTATTATCTTCATATTTGTTCATCATTTATTGCTTATCATTGGCCATAAAGTGCCTCTGTTAATTTTGTTATAACTATTAGCCACGTATTGATTGTCTTCGATAGCTCACAGTCGAGCTCTGGAATCGACCTCGAGGCCCCGAACCGACAAGCTCGAGGCCCCGATAATTGGCCTAACGGTTTGATTATTGCCTTATTCTTAACACTCATTTCGTTTCTAAGTCTCACATACATAACATCAACTGCTTAACAACTAGCATAAAAATAGATCACGTATTTTTAGAGACCTATAAATAAATTTAATTATTATTACCATTTTCATGATAAACAGTTTGGCGCCCACCGTGGGGCTAAAAATAATAGCGATAACTTTCTTGCTGCTTTTACTATATAACGCAAGTTATCTTTCATGTTTTTTCTTGTCCAAGATCATCGATTTCAGGTTGAAATGTCTAACTCGGTAAATGAAGGCGAAAACAACTAAATGGAGAACCGGGGAGAAAATAGTGTTGATGTTCCAACTCGGGCACAAAAAGAGATCCCTCAGCATGTCATTCATATGATTATTGGAGGGACCGACATTCCCCAAGAGTCCATAATCAAGAGGACAAAAATATCCACCGCAATAGAAGGGCTGATCTGAGACCGCGTGGTCGAAGACACCCTCGCGTTCAGCTAAGAAGATCTCAAGACCTTGACAGAACCACAAAACGACGCGCTGTTAATCTCATTTCTTTTAAACAACGTTCGAGTTAAATGCATGCTTGTGGATCCAGGTAGCTCAGCCAACGTAATCAGGTCAGGGGTAGTAGAACAACTTGGGTTACTCAACCAGATCATACCCTCCTCCTGGGTCCTCCACGGTTTTAACATGACCGGCGAAGTAACAAAAAGAGAAATCACCCTCCCAATCGACACGTCCGGCATGGTTCAGAACACCAAGTTTCAAGTCATCAATGGCGACATAAGGTATAATGTATTGCTTGGTAGCCTGAGGGCAGTACCATCGACTCTGCACCAGATGATTATATTTTTGACAAAGGATGGCATAATAACCATATATGGAGAACAACATGCGGCAAAAGAAATGTTCGCGGTCTACCAGGAGGTATCGACCCCAATACTCCCAACCTCGGATGTGTCTGAGAGCATACAGACCCCCAAGGATGACGAATAATATTTCCTCGCTCCTTGAACTTTCGTTGCCCCAGAAGAGTTGGGCGTAACAAAATCAATAATCGAAGATCTGGAGCAAGCTGTTTTGATAGAACACCTCCCCGATCGTAAGGTATACCTGGGAATGGGATTAACCCCCGAACTAAGGAAAAAATTCATTCAATTTCTTATCGTTAATATCGACTATTTCGCATGGTCCCACTTAGATATGACAGCTATCGCTCCAGAAATAACCTCCCACCGACTAAGTTTTGACCCCAGGTGTAAACCGGTGAAGCGAAAAAGAAAACCCCAGTCCGAGGTAAAACACACATTCATCAAGGATGAGGTAACTAAACTCCTTTAAATAGGGTCCATTAGGGAAGTAAAGTACCCTGAATGGCTGGCCACCGTAGTAGTGGTACCCAAAAATTGAAATAAGCTAAGAATGTGCGTAGACTATAAAGACTTAAATAAGGCGTGTCCCAATGATTCGTTCCCATTGCCTAACATCGATTGTCTAATCAAAACTACGACCGACCACTAGACCCTCACCTTTCTCGATGCCTATTCGGGGTACAATCAAATTCAGATGAACCCCGAAGATAGATAGAAGACCTTGTTCATCACAAAGTATGGTACCTACTGTTGCAATGTATAGCCTTTCGGACTAAAAAATGCGGGGCTACATACCAACGTCTAGTTAATAAAATGTCTCAGAGTCAAATAGGTAAATCCATGGAAGTTTATATTGACGACATGCTAGTTAAGTCCCTGTGCGTAGAGGACCATTTAACTCACTTGCAGGAATCATTCGACATCCTCAGAAATTACAACATGAAGCTCAACCCCGAGAAATATGCCTTCGGAGTAGGCTCGGGAAAATTCTTAGGCTTCATGGTATCAAACAGGGGGATCGAGATTATCCCCGATAAAATCAAGGCCATCGAAGCAATCACGGTGGTGAATAATGTAAAGGCCGTGCAATGGCTGACAGGGCGAATAACGACTCTAGGTAGATTCATATCAAGATTATTCAATAGGAGCCATTACTTCTTCTCCCTACTCAAAAGTAAAAACAACTTTAAATGGACTCCAGAATGCCAACGCGCCTTGGAAGAGCTGAAGAGATATCTGACTAGCCCACCTTTGATCCACACGCCAAAAGAGGATGAAACACTATATCTATACCTGACACCGTATGACTACCATCATCGCAAGAATATCGGAGGGGACAAAGGTTCAAGTTCATTTCCTATCACTTTCACTCTAAGAAACACGAAGACTATCTGTGTACGGTAAAATCAGAGGGTCCGATTTCTCGTTATCGAGGCACCTCAAAAGACCATCTTGAAGCCTCAAGGCTTCAAGGCTACGGTCGAATTTCCCCTTCAAGGTTCGTGACGCCCGACCTTGGGATAATGTCGACCACAGCTATGGTAGGAGTGGGGAGTTCCCAAGATACACATCTAGGATTGACGGAGCCTAGTGGACTACCCTAGCCTTGGATCAGTGTGTCATCTAGTTGTCCCATCCCTTTATCTTTGTAATTAATGTATTTTGTACTATGTTGGGATTCCCCTCCTATATAAAGGAGATCCTTGTTATCTTGTAAAGTCCTGTTGCTTCAGTGGCTTCACACGAAATATACAAGAACATTCTAATTGCTCTCTAACATATTCTCTTGACATTATTGCTTTCATTTATTATCTTAATATTTGTTCATCATTTATTGCTTATCATTGGCCATAAAGAGCCTCCCTTAATTTTGTTATAACTGTTAGCCACGTATCGACTGTCTTCGATAGCTCAAAATTGAGCTCCGGAATCGACCTCGAGGCCTCGAATCGACAAGATCGAGGCCCCGATAATTGGCCTAAAGGTTTGATTATTGCCCTATTCTTAAGACTCATTTCATTTCTAAGTCTCACATATATTACATCAACTATTTAACTTCTAGCATAAAAATAGATCACGTATTTTAGAGTCCCATAAACAAATTTAATTGTTATTGCCATTTTCACGGTAAACACTTATCTCGACTCGTTTGTTATCTTATTCATTGATGATATCCTGGTGTACTCTCGTAGCGGGGAAGAGCATGCTCCACATTTGTGGATTGTGTTGCAGAGGTTGAGGGAGGAGAAGCTTTATGCTAAGTTCATCAAGTGTGAGTTCTGGCTTAGTTCAGTGGCGTTCTTGGGGCACGTGGTGTCTAGTGAGGGTATTTAGGTAGATCCAAAGAAGATAGAGGCGGTTCACAGTTGGCCCAGTCCATCCTCAGCAATAGAGATTCAGAGCTTTCTTGGGTTGGCTGGTTATTACCACCGGTCGTGCAGGGTTTCTCGTCTATTACATCCCCCTTGGCCAAATTGACCAAAAAGGGTGCTCTTTCATGTCGTTGGATGAGTGTGAGGAGAGCTTTCATAAGCTCAAGACTTCCTCGACCACATCTCCATTTCTATTTCTACCATCAGCTTATGGTTCTTATACAATATATTGTGATGCTGCTCGGATAAGTATTAGGTGTGTATTGATGCAGGAGGTTAGAGAGACTGCTTATGCTTCACACCAGTTGAAATCCCATGAGAAGAACTACCCTGTTCATGATTTGGAGTTGGCTGCCATTGTTCATGCGTTGAAGATTTGGAGGCACTATCTTTGTGGTGTGTCTTGTGAGGTGTTTACTGATCATCGTAGCCTCCATCACTTGTTCAAATAGAAGGATCTCAATTTGAGGCAGCGGAGATGGTTGGAGCTGCTAAAGGACTATGATATTACTATTCGGTATCATCCGAGATAGGCCAATATGGTGGCTGATGCCTTGAGTAGGAAGGCAGTGAGTATGGACAGTCTTGCATTCATTTCTGTTGGGGAGAGACCTCTTGCAGTTGATGTTCAGGCTTTGGCCAACCAGTTTGTGAGATTGGATATTTCGAAGCCTGGTCGGGTTCTAGCTTGTGTGGTTTCTCAGTCTTCCTTATTTGATCGCATCAGAGAGCGCCAGTATGATGATTCTCATTTGCTTGTCCTCAAGTACAAGGTTTAGCAGGATGATGCCAGAGATATAACTATTGGAGATGATGGGGTGTTGAGGATGTATGGCCAGATATGTGTGCCTAATGTAGATGGGCTACGGGAGTTTGTTCTTGAGGAGGCCCACAACTTGCGGTATTCCATCCATCCAAGTAATTCGAAGATGTACCAGGACCTGATGCAGCACTATTGGTGGAGGAGAATGAATAAGGATATAGTTGGTTTTGTAGCTCGGTGTCTCAATTGTCACCAGGTAAAATATGAGCATCAGAAACCGGGTGGATTGCTTCAGAAGATAGAGATTCTAGAGTAAAAGTGGGAGCGAATCACCATAGATTTCGTAGTTGGGCTCCCATGAACTTTGAGGAAGTTCGATGCTATTTGGGTGATTGTGGATCGGCTGACCAAGTCCGCGCACTTCATTCCTGCGAGTACTACTTATTCTTCAGATCGGTTGGCAAAGATTTACATCAGAGAGATTGTTCGCCTGCACAGTGTGCCAGTTTCCATCATTTCAGATACATACACGCAATTTACATCGCAGTTTTGTAGATCCGTGCATCAAGAGTTAGACACTCAAGTTGAGTTGAGCACAACATTTCACCCTCAGACAGATGGGCAGTCCGAGCGCACTATTCAAATATTGGAGGACTTGCTACGCGCTTGTGTCATTTATTTAAGGGGTTCATGGGACATGTTTCTGCCGCTCGTGGAGTTTTCTTTCAATAACAGTTATCAATCGAGTATTCAAATGGCTCTGTATGAGTCTTTATATGGGAGGCGGTGTAGATCTCCGGTGGGTTGTCTAAATTTTTCTTAAGTGAATATTTGAGATTTGAACATCAATTTGGAGTCTGATGTGAGTGAAATAAGTATGGTTGGAATCATATACGAATGGGTTGTCACAATTTGTGAATTTTATTAGGTTTTGAAGAGCGGGATCGGGTATGACTTTTTGGTTGATTTTGAGTAATTGATTAAAGCTTTGATCTTTATCGTTTAGGTTTGTTTCCTATTTCATTATTTGATATTTTTGCATTGCTTTTGGCTAGGTTCGAGCCGTTTGAAGGTTGATTCTCAGGATGGCGTTTATAGAGTATTGTTTGGCTTGCTCAATATTTTATTTGGCTTTTTCAAGGTAAGTAACATTTTAAAACTTGGAATTGAGGGTAATTATCCCTAGGAACCATGTTATTTGTCAGTTGTTGAGGTGGCGCAAATGCTAGGTGACGGGCGTGTGGGCGTGCACCAAGGTAATCATGATCTGAGTTGGCTTTTAGACTATGATCAGACTTGTTTAATTTTATATCTTGTTATATCCATGTTCTCCCTACATCTTTAGACTATGTGTTTATTCGGTTGACTCATAATGAGGCTATTTCTATTTTTTGGAGTTATCTGATTTAACTCTAATTATACACTAAGTCATGGTGTTTCATTTGCATATCATGTCTCAGTCAGTGTTCATCATTTATTATTACATTGCATTGTTTTTCCATATGTGGAGTTGTTGGGTTGAGTGATATGAGATTGTGAGCCCTTGAGACTTGAGAGATTGATGACTGAGGTGGGCCTTAGAGTTGTGTTGAGAGTGTTGTTGTGGATCGGGTTACACGTCGGAGTAGGCCATACTGGTTTTATAATAATTATTATTATTTCTATTATTATTATTATTATTATTATTATTATTTTAAGTGTAGGAGGATGTAATGACCTGGCCGGTTGTTTTAAGAATTAATGCCCCGATCCCCTATTAACTGCATTCCCCGTGTTTGTTTCTGCTATTGTGAGTTGTCGGGAGGGTTTATTTGGAGTTTCAGAGAGTTTTGGGACACTTAGTCCCTAAATGAGAGCTTAAGTTTTAGAATTTGGACCGTAGTCGGAGCAATGTAAAGATAACCTCGGAATGGAATTCTATTAATTCCGATAGCTCCGTTGGGTGATTTCGGGCTTAGGGGCGTGTTCGGATTATGTTATGGAGGTTTGTAGCTTATTTAGGCTTGAAATGCCGAAAGTTGAATTTTTTGAAGTTTCTGGTTAGATAGTGAGATTTTGATCTAGGGGTCATAATGGAATTTCGAGAGTTGGAGTAGCTCCGTAGTGTTGAATGTGACGTGTGTGCAAAATTTCAGGTCATTCGGACGAGGTTTGATAGGCTTTTTGATCAAAAGCGTAATTCGGAAGACTCTTGGAACCTTACGCTTGAATCCGATGTTTATATGACTTGTTCGTGCTTTTGGTTGAGGTCCCGGGGGTTTCGGGGTGATTTCGGATGGCTAACGGGATGTTTGGAGTTGGAAATTTGCAGCTGAAGCTACTGAGTTTTTCTGTCATAACCGCACCTATGGTTAGGGGGCCGCAGGTGCGATGACCGCAGAAGTGAGATTCAAGCTGCAGATGCGGCCATAGGTGAAGGCATCAGAAGATTCAGAAGCGGGAGGTGTGCCGCACATGCGGGACCGCAGATGCAGATCCTGGGTCACAGGTGCGGAGAAGAGGAGTTAAGTGAAAACTGCAGAAGCATTGCCCTAGACCGCATGAGCGGTAGCACAGAAGCGGAAACTGACCGCAGGTGCGAAAAACCTGGGTCAGAAAGTATAAAAAGATTTCCTTCATGAATTTGAGTATTTTTTATCTCTTTCCAAACGGGAAGTAGCTTTGGGAAGCATTTTCAAGGGGGATTTTCAGAGGGATTCATTGAGGTAAGGTATTTGGTCCTTAAGCTCGTTATTATGGTCATTTTTATCATTGTAAGCATGAAATTTAAAGGGAAATCAATGGTAAATTGGGGGTTAAGGCTTGGTTAATTAGAGAGCTTTGAGTGGTGATTAGAGGGACCATTTGGGGTCCGATTTTGGTACTTTTTGTATGAATGAACTCGTGAGAGTGTGAGGATTCAAATTTTTAAATTTTACCCGATTCCGAGATGTGGGCCTAGGGGAGGGGGCATTTTGGTCATTTTTCCTAATTTCTTGTATTAGCTTAGACTTAATTAGTGGAATCAGTTACTTGAAGTTATATTTACATTATCCAATTCATTTGAATAGATTTGGGTCATTTGGAGTCAAGTACTCGTGGCAAGAGCATAGTTTCAGGTTGATTATTTGAGCCGGTTCGAGGTAAGTGGCTTGGCTAACCTTGAGTGGGGGAACTCCTCTTGGGATTTGGTATTGTTGATATTTGAAATGCCTTGTACATGAGGTGAAGAGTGCATACTTTTGATAATTGTTGAAAATCCTGTTTTCATTAAGTAACTATAATTGTGCTCTCTTTCCTGCTTATACTACTAGCAATTTAAGCCTACTATTAGCTTAGGGAAACATGTCTAATTGACTTAATTGCTTTACTTGCTTAAACTACCTTATTAGAATTATGTTCATCATGCTAGGTTAGGAATACCTGTTTTACCTTGGTATGAAATTTGAATTGAATTGAGTATTCTTCATGTTGTTGTTGTATGTTTACTTTGGGACTACGGGACGGTATCCCGGGAGATTCCCCTACCTGTTTACTTTGGGTTTACGGATTTGTATTCCGGGAGATCCCCCCTGCATTTTTATATCGGAACTACGAGACTGCACCCGATAGATTCCCCCAATACTCGGTATTTATATTTGGGACTATGGATCGGTTTTCCGGGAGATCCCCGCGCACTATGAGTTGGACTACGGGATGACACCCGTGAGATCCACTAGATATTTATATTTGGGACTATAATACGGTATCCTGGGAGATCCCCGGTTGTTACCTCTGTGTTGAACTGTATTCCTTCTGTGATTGTTTTATATTTGTTGTAGTTGTAGTTGTTCTTATTATCTTGTGTTACTTCTTACTGTTTGCACTTAATTATACTGTTTTTCTATACTATTATACCTTGTTTTTCATCTAAACTCAGTAGGGCCCTGACTTTCCTCGTCACTACCCGACCGAGGTTAAGCTTGACACTTACTGAGTACCGCTATGGTGTACTCATGCCCTTTTTGCGCATGTTTTTCATGTGCAGATCCAGGTACTTTGACTCAGCCCTACTACCCTTGATGCGAGGCGGTTCTCCAGAGACTTTAAGGTATATCTGCCGCGTCCGCAGACCGATGAGTCCCTTTCCATTCTCCCTTATAGTATCATCCCTTCTGTATTTACTTTTGTTTAGACATTCTGGAGTAAGACACTTGTAGTTATTCAATAGCTTGTGATTTCATGAGATTCCAGGTTTTGGGCAGTGTAGTTTCAGTTTGAGAGTTGTATTGTATATGCCGAGCGGCATCTTAAACGCTTCATTTTGTTATTCCAGTAGTTTTGGCTAGTTTTATTCTGTTGTTTCTTTTTCCGCAATTTGTTAGGCTTACCTAGTTGTAGAGACTAGGTGCTGTCACGATAGTTCATGGAGGGGGAACTGGGGTCGTGATTATTATTATTATTATTATTATTATTATTATTATTATTATTATTATTATTATTATTATTATTATTGTTGTTGTTGTTGTTGTTGTTGTTGTTGTTGTTGTTGTTGTTGTTGTTGTTGTTGTTGTTGTTGTTGTTGTTGTTGTTGTTGTTGTTGTTGTTGTTGTTGTTGTTGTTGTTGTTGTTGTTGTTGTTGTTGTTGTTGTTGTTGTTGTTGTTGTTGTTGTTGTTGTTGTTGTATGAACCACATGGAAGATCTTTTCTAAAATTTACTCTTTTTTCCCCTAAACAGATTAAGTCTCAATTCTTTCATTTTAAAATATCAAGAGAAATACGCGGGAACAAGTACGAAAATACAATCAACACAGTCTGAATCTGGTGTCACTAGTCATAAGCCACTAAATACACTCAACACTGTCTGTTGAATACAAAGCAAATCTAAAATATAAAATACTAGAATAGGAAGGAGAAAGGCAGGGCTGCGAATGACATGCAACTACCTTGCGATCTCTGGATACGACTTTGAGAGTGCTGGAAGCTCTCACTCTGATGCTCGGGCACCTGGATCTGCACACAAGGTGCGTGGAGTAACGTGAGTATGCCAACTCAGTAAGTAACTAAAGTAAATAAAGTCTGAGTGTAGTGACGAGCATTTGAAATCATTTGCATACTTATCAAGAAATCTCAACAGAAATATCAAGTCAAAATCTGCAATTCAATAACCAATTATCTCATGAAACTCCAGTTTCAATTAAAATCCTTTAAAATATTTAATCAACATTTTTTAATAGAGGCTCAGTGTAAAAGAAGAGTGAAAATAGAAAATCTCATAACAAGCCCCTCGGGCAAAGCATCATTCATAAGCATAGCCTTTCGGGAAAGCCTCGCAGTCACCTCTAACTCAGCTCTCGTCAATCAGTACTCACACTCAGTACTCCAACTCACTAGATATATCATAATAATAACAATACTCACTGCGGCGTGCAGCCCGATCCATAACATATATATAATCCTCACCATTAGGTCCTCAACCTCTCTCAGTTATAAACCTCACGGCCACTCGGGCATTTCAGTGAAAATCAGGGAACTCAGCCCAAACAGTTTTTATATATTAAAAAGTAGAGTAATGATACCGGATTAAACAATAAACAGTTAAAACATGATTGAGGATATGCTTTCAAATCGAAATAGTGTGAGGAAAGTAGTAAAATACCCCCTAAGGGTCTAAATAGCTTGGCACAAAGGCCCCAAAGATGGCATTCAGCCCAAGTTAACAAATTCATTACTAAAACACATGGATATCATATACAATATATCAAAATATTCTACTATACAGTCGCCACAGGATAGACCAAGTCACAATTCCTACGGGTGCACGCCCACACGCCCGTCACTAGCATGTGCGTCACCTCATTTATCAAAACAATACGAAATTTCCGGGGTTTCATACCCTTAGGTCTAGATTTACAATTGTTACTTACCTCAAACCGGATGAAATCCTACTCCGTGACGCCCTTGCCTCTCGTCGCGGCCTCAACTCGCGTCGAATATATCTAAATTCAGAATCATAATATCAATATATGCTAAGGGAACGAAGCCCATGCAAAAATAATTAAATTACATCAAAAATCCCGAAATTGGTCAAACCCGACCCCCAGACCCACGTCTTGGAATCCGATAAAAATTACATCAATAGAATCCTTATCCTCCCACGAGTCCATACATACCAAAAACATCAAAATCGGACCTCAAATGGTCCCTCAAATCCCCAATTTTACCTCTCAAATTTCAAGCCCTAACTTCCCAATTATTCACCTCTAATCCCATAAATTTCATTCTTAAACCATTGAAAATCAACATAGAATCGAGTTTTAGGTTCAAAGACCTTACCTCCAAGTGCTTCCCTTCAAATCCCTCTTAAACCTCTCTCTAAAAGCTTCAAGGCCGAGCAAAAATGGTGAGAAATGGCCTAAAAATCGCGAAGACAAGAATTTATATGTTCTGCCCAGGGGTTCCACATCTGCGGTCCAATACCGCACCTGTAACCCTCGCACCTGCGACAAAAGGTTCGCTTCTGCGGAATTTCACTTAAACTCCTCGTCTGCACCTGCGATCAAGCCACTGTATCTGTGGACTCGCATGTGCGACATAACTTCCGCATCTGCGATGCATGCTCAACCAACTGGCCTTCGCTCCTGCGATCAAAATGCCGCTTCTGTGGCTCGCACCTGCGGTCCCCAATCCATAGGTGTAGTTATGACGGAAAATTAGTAACTTCAGCTGCAAACTCTAGCTTCCAAACTTCCCGATAACCATACAAAATCATCCCGAGGCCCACGGGATCGCAACCAAAAGTACGAACAAGTCATATACCACTATTCAAATTTATACCAATCTTCAGAACACTCAAAACAACATCGAATCATCAAAACACCCTCGGATTCAAGCCTAAGGATTCCAAAACTTCCGAATTCCGCATTCGATCAAGAAGTCTACCAAACCTCATCCGAATGACATGAAATTTTGCACACTTGTCACAACAGACCTACTACAACTTCCGTAATTCCATTCCGACCCTGGTATCAAAATTTCACTACTAACCAGAAAGCGCCAAAATTCCAATTTTGCCAATTCAAGCCAAATCTACCACGAACCTTCAAAATACATTCCGATCACGCTCCTAAGTACCAAATCACCTAACGAAGCTATCCAAACCACAAAAACCATGTTCCGAGATCATTTACTCATAAGTCAACTTCCAGTTGACTTTTTCCAACTAAAGCTTCCCAAAAAGAAACTAAGTGTCTCATTCCTCTCCAAAACGACTCCTAACCCGAACAAACCAACCCGATACCGCATAATACAACTGAACAACACACAAGAAGAAGAAATGGGGGAAACAGAGCAGTTACTCCTGAAACAATCGGCCGGGTCGTTACATCCTCCCATCTTAAACAAACGTTTGTCCTTGAACGAGTCAAGAAACACACCCGAAGCCTCAAATAGGTGAGAATATCTGCTTTGCATCTTCCGCTCGGTCTCCCAGGTAGCCTCCTCTACTGGCCGGCCTTCCCACTGCACTTTAACTGAAGCTATATCCTTTGATCTCAACTTTCAAACCTGAAGCTCCAAAATAACCACTGGTTCCACATCATTAGTTAAATCATCATCTAACTAAACCGTGCTGAAATCCAAAACATGAGACGGGTCGCCAATATACTTTCGGAGCATAGAAACATGAAATACAAGATGCACACTCGACAAGCTGGGTGGCAAAGCAAGCTCATAAGCCACCTTCCCAATCCTCCAAAGCACCTGAAAAGGTCCAATGAACCAAGGACTCAATTTACCCTTCTTTCCAAATCTCATCACCCTTCATGGGTGAAACCTTCAGCAGAACCTTCTCCCCAATCATGTAAGACATATCACGAACCTTCCTGTCAGCATAACTCTTTTGTCTCGACTGCGCTGTATGAAACCGTTTCTGAATCACCTTCACCTTACACCAAGTCTGTACTCAAAATCCTAGCCTAACCCGGCTCAAACCAACCAACTGGAGATCTACACCGTCTCTCATATAAAGCCTCATATGGAGCCATCTGAATACTCAACTGATAACTGCTGTTATATGCAAACTCTGCGAGCGGTAGAAACTGATCCCATGACCCTCCAAAATTAATGACACAAACGCGTAACATGTCCTCCAATATCTAAATAGTGCACTCGGATTGCCCGTCCGTCTGAGGGTGAAAAGCTGTGCTCAACTCCACCTGAGTACCCAACTCTCGTTGCACGACCCTTCAAAACTGCGAAGTAAATTGAGTACCCCTATCCGAAATGATAGAAACTGGGACACCATGCAAGCGAACAATCTCTTGGATATAAATCTCTGCCAGCCGCTCTGAAGAATATGTAGTACACATAGGAATGAAGTGTGCGGACTTGGTCTGCTGATCCACAATCACCCAAATAGCATCGAACTTCTTCAAAGTCTGTGGAAGCCCAACTACAAAATCCATGGTGATCCGCTCCCACTTCCACTCTAGAATATCTAACCGCTGAAGCAAGCCACACGGTCTATGATGCTTATATTTCACCTGTTGACGATTAAGACACCGAGCTACAAATCCCACAATATCCTTCTTCATTATCCTTCACCAATAGTGCTTTCTCAAATCCTAATACATCTTCGCGGCACCCAGATGGATGGAATACCGCGAGCTATGGGCCTCTTCTATAATTAAATCCTGAAGCCCATCCATATTGGGCACACATATCTGACGATGCATCCTCAATACTCCATCATCACCAATAGTCACATCTCTAGCATCGTCGTGCTAAACCCTGTCCATAAGGACAAGAAAATGAGGATAATCATACTGGCGCTCTCTCATGCGATCAAACAAGGAAGACCGAGAAACACACAAGCTAAGACGTGACTGGGCTCAGATATATCCAACCTCACAAACCGATTGGCCAAGGACTGAACATCAACTGTAAGAGGTCTCGCCCCAACAGGAATAAATGCAAGACTGCCCATAATCAGTGCCTTCCTACTCAAGGCATCAGCCACTATTTTGGCCTTTCCTGGGTGGTACAAGATAGTGATATCATAGTCCTTTAGCAGCTCCAACCACCTCCGCTACCTCAAATTGAGATCCTTCTGTTTAAACAAGTGTTAGAGGCTACGATGATCAGTAAACACCTCATAAGACACACCATACAAATAATGCCTCCAAATATTCAATGCGTGAACAATGGCAGCCAACTCTAGATCATGAACATGGTAGTTCTTCTCATCGGGCTTCAACTGATGAGAAACATAAGCAATTACTCTACCCTCCTCCATTAACGCACACCCAATACCAACTCTTGAAGCATCACAATACACAGTATATGAACATGAAGCTGATGGCAAAACCAACACTGGAGCTGTGGTCAAGGCAGTCTTGAGCTTCTGAAAGTTCGCCTCACACTCATCCGACCACCTGAATGGAGCACCCTTTTGAGCCAATTTGGTCAAGGGTGATGCAATAGATGGAAATCCCTGAATGAGCCGACGATAATAGCCTGCCAAACCAAGGAAACTGCGAATCTCTGTGGCTGTGGATGGTCTGGGCCAACTCTGAACCGCCTCTATCTTCTTCGGGTCAACCTGAATACTCTCACTAGACACCATGTGCCCCAAGAGAGCCACTGAACTGAGCCAAAATTCACACTTGGAGAACTTTGCATAAAGCTTCTCCTTCCTCAATCTCTGTAGCACAACTCTCAAATTCTCTGCGTGCTCCTCCTGATTATGCTAGTATATTAGAATATCATCAATGAATACAATAACGAATGAGTTGAGATAAGGTCTAAACATGTTGCTCATCAAATGCATGAATGCTGCTGGGGCTTTGGTCAACCCAAAAGACATTACAAGAAACTCATAATGACCATATCAGGTCCTGAAAGTTATCTTAAGAATATCCGAGTTCCTGATCTTCAATTGGTAATACCTTGAACGGAGATCAATCTTGGAGAACACTCTTGCTCCCTGAAGCTGGTCAAATAAATCATCGATATGAGGCAAAGGGTACTTGTTCTTAATTGTAACTTTGTTCAACTGCCTGTAATCAATGCACATTCTCATCGTGTCATCCTTCTTATTCACAAATAGAATAGGCACACCCCAATGTGACACACTAGGCCGAATAAACCTCTTATCAAGGAGTTCCTGAAGCTGCTCCTTCAACTCTTTCAACTCCGCCAGTGCCATATGATACGGTGGAATAGAAATGGGCTGACTGCCCGGCACCAAATTAATAAATTCAATATCTCTGTCTGGTGGCATGCCCGACAGTTTTGCAGGAAACACATCGGAAAAATCCCTCACTACACGAATAGAATAAATACTAGGAGTCTCTGCACTGTCATCACTCACAAAGGCTAAGTATGAAAGACAATCTTCCCCAACCATCCGCTGGGCCTTCAAGAACGAAATCACCCTACAGGGAACAAAATTAGTTGAACCTCGCCACTTAATCCGTGGCACACCCGGTGTCACACCTCCTTTTTTACACCCGAGGGTATATGAGAGTTTTTCCAATTAAAGTGACATAAATTGAAATGAGATAAATTAGTTTATCAGAGTCGCCACTAGGAATAGTTTAATTGGTTTCCCAAGTCACCGGTTTATTTTAAAATCCCAAATCGAGGAAATTTTTTTATTTTTTTAAAGTTTGTGAACCAGAAATTCTAGATAAGGAATTCTGTTAACCCGGGAGAAGGTGCTAGGTATTCCCAGGTTCCGTGGTTCTAGCACGGTGGCTTAGTGATTATTACTTGGCTTAAGTTGTCTAATTACTTATTTTTAGAACCTATGTGGATTTACCTTTTTACCTCTTTTAATCACTTGATTTGTTCGTAATGAAAGAATTGAGTTACGTATACGTATACTCATTTTCTTTGGCGCGTCAAAAATCATATCACGCGTACGTGTCCACAATTAATCACGCTTTATTGATTATTAATAAAGTTTGGTTAAAGTTGCGCGAACTCATAACTCGAGTTATTTTTAGAATTAAATTCACAATTATATTATGCGAATGTATACATAATCACACTAATAGTCTAAGTCGAGCCTAAAGCAAACTACGAGTGTTATGATTATTTAATATCTAGGTTAATACTAATGTGAGGGTCATAGCTCATGGATTTTTGTTCGTGTATGGTACATCTCGATCCATTTTTTAAGAATTAATACTCAATTAGGCCCAATGATATTCAAGCTTAGCACATTAAAGCTCAATCTAACCTAACTAGTTATAAGCATGCCTTGGTTAATATATTAGGAACCTATTTATTTCAAGGCATTCTGGGCCAGTAGTAGGCCCCATATTATTTAAAGATTTGTAAAGGAGAACAAGGGGAAGTTGGGCTCTACGTCAAGCCCAACAATGAGGACAAAGACAAGAGGTCCCCAAAATTTCGAAGGGGCAAGTGCTAGGCGTGCATCACTTGATTAAGGCAGGAACATTCAACTTTGAAAAGCTGTATTTGGGCTCAAAGTTTGGCCTAGCTAAAAAAAACTCCAGGACTATTGCCCAATTGGAATTCAAACGAGTTTTTCCCCATATTGGGCCATAGGCAGGTCCAGTTGTAATTGTCTAATGCTTGGGCCTATCTACCTCTACAATTACCCATACATACACACTTATGACAAAGTAGTTTTCAAATTGCATATTTAAACAGGAATAGAAGGTAATGATTAAACATACTTCTGTACTGAAATTAATCAATTGAACATAAAACGATCCATGATAAAAAAGGCTTCTGGACTGACTTAAAATTTGGGCCTATAGACTAGGCCTAAATCATCCGAGTTCAGTCTTTCACTTGGGCTAGAAATTCAGCCCCTTTTTCCATTGAATGGGCAGCCCTTTTCTGCTGAGTGGGCTCAAACCCAACATCCTTTACACCACTACTACTTTTTGTAAAATACATCAAAACATACAATTAAACTCCTATTGTGTCTTAGTAAATGACACTAAATCCTATTACAGTCTTTAAGTAAACCAAACAACTTTTCAAAATCAAATACCTTACATTAAGACTTATTACCTAAACTAACCATATTAGGAGGTAAACTATTACAAATATTCCTGACTGACATCATGAAGAATTCCTGCCTCTTTTGGACATTATTTGTCCATTAGAGCTTGGCCTCCTTTTGTCAAAAACAACATACTTCCATTTTCCATCTTTTGAACCTGCTGATTTGGCAAACTAGTAGCCAAATCTGCAGGCAGTAGCTTAAACCCAAACAAACAAGAGAGAAAATAGATGGCTTTAAATAAGGGGAAAGCTGTCTACTTAGATAAAGGAAAGAAAGTGACTTTAAAATTTCATAGTCAGACTTAATGACTAGAAGACTTGGCTATGGACATAAGCAAAGCTATTTTTTGCAAAAATAAACTACAAGGCATTCAAGGATCAGTTAGATTATTCATGCTCAAACTTTAAAAATCACATAATCAAAACTTAATTACATTCATACCATTGTAAGCTAACTACTAGCATGAAAAGATATTCACTTGCACAAACACCATTTATACATATGATTTTATATCATTTAACAAACCATTCATGGCATTACATAGAGAGGGAATTGAGGTTAAATACCTAAGTAGCAGCAACCAAACAACAAGTAACAGGAGAAAGAAAAGAATGAAGATAGCTGAAACTTGTACAGAAACCAACACAGCGTAAGCAGCCCCAAATAAACCAGAAATTTAAACCAAATCCAAGCAAACTTGAAACCAGAAATCCCATCTAAAGAACCCAAGAAAAACCCTTTACTTCAAACCATGTTTTTAGCTTGTAAAACAACTAAGAATAAGAAGTTTTGGATGTTTTCTAAAATTTCTGAAATTTGATGATCTTTTTTTTTTCAGAAAAGAAAGAGATCTTTTGTGTAGTAAAATGATGTTGAATGAGTGTGTGCGAGTGAGGGAATGTTTTCCCTTTTATATAGTGTACAAAAAGCATATAAAGGGAATATTCTAACCTAATTTTTCTAAAAATCAGAATAGTACATCATCTTTTACAGCTGTCTATCCTTTTCCTTATCCAATACCAGCATTTTAGGCTAAGGATGAGAACAGCTGTGAAACATCTATAACATTCTAATATTTAGCCTTTGTAAAAACCTAATTTTACCCTTTTAATTACTGATTATTTTAGCTTTGCCCTATGTTCTGATTTCAAGTTAATTACAAGCATTTTAGGACCTTTAACTAAATGATTAGGTTGCCTAGTTTTATTGCATTTTATTTTTTGAAATTAACCTAAGGTTTAAACTACTACTAAGAGGTTCAAACCTAAAGTTAAAATTAGTTCATCCTAATTAATCAAAACATGTTGGCAATGAATACATGTGAACTCAGATTCAAAGCATTACTGAAATTCAGCATGCTTAGGCCAAGGGAACCAAGAATCAAAACTAGCTAAAGTCAAAACAATGAAATGAAATTTAATCCGGCTAGAGCTAAAGTAAGCAGGAATTGGCTAAACAAGCTATTGGTTAACCTTTTAATACCATTCTTAATAAAACTTGCAAGAAAAATAAAACAAACAACAAGAAATAAAATAAAAGGAGAAACAGAATAGGCAAATTATAAGAAGACTAAGCCTAATAATTCCAATCTAAACAATCTGAACCTAGGCAACATTGAATTTCAAATTGACGAAATCTTAGAACATGCAACTAACGAAGCTAATAGACAGAAAAGAAGACCTAAATTAGGCGGCTAAATCAAAGCAATTAATAGAAAATGGGGGAAATGACCAAAACCAAAAAGAAATTAAAGAAGAAAATGGTACAAAAAGGTACCTAATGCTTAATTCTTCCAACAATGAAAATTGAACCAACTTCGAATTCTGACCCCAAATTTTTGAGGTACAAATGAACTTTATACAACCATCAATCCACTGCTCTTATCAAGAGCAATGGACTCATGGAAGTCCTGAGTTCAAAAGCCCCAAAAACTGCCGGAAATTTGGAAGTGAAAGAAAATTAGGGTTCCTGAGAATTCAGATTTAAAATTCGAGGAAATTGAGGCTGATTCAGAGGGGATTAATGGTGGTTTAGGATTTAATGGGGTGCCCGGATTATAGGGTGTGAATTTGGTGGCATTTGGGTGACATAGGGTTTTGAGGCATCAATCTTAGATTTACGATTTGAGCCGTTTGGTGATGATTCGAGGGAATTGGTTTGGAGATTTGTAAAGAGGAGATGACGGAGGTTCTGGAGTGTTGATTTGGGGCCATTTGGAACACCATAACCATCGTGAGGCGATTTTCGGTGGCGGTTGGCGGCGGAGAAGGTGAAGAATTTAGGGGCGGCTAGGGTTTAGGGTTAAAGCTTGGGTGACAGATTAAAGTGAGAAGGATTGGATTGGGGGGGGGGTGTAACTGGTTAGGATAGTTAAATACTTGGGGGGCTCTTAGTTCTGGGCCATTGGATTATCAAGATCCAACGGCTGTGATGAAATTAGGACGAAACAGGGTCATTTTGGATGACAGGGGACGGACAAGGTAAGGGGTTTTGGGCCTGAGTTTGGGAATGGGTTTGGGTTAAAGTTTGGGTATGGAAATAACCCAATTTCAATTAAAGCCCTATTCTTTCAATTACCTCCTTTTATTCCTTTTTCTTTTCACTTTTTCTTCTTTTTTTTTAATTCTACACTTAAAATCCTAAATTAGTCTAAAATTGGAGAATTAAGTCAGATATCTAATTACAAAAACTATAAAATTACTATGATCCTAAATTAGAAGGGAAAAATAATTAATCTAAAAACTACAAGGTAAAGATGAAAAAATGGGCCATTTTTGTAATTTTTAATTTTTATAAAACAAATAATTAAGTAATTAATCCTAAAAATGTAAAAAAACCTAAATTCAATGCATGGTATTTTTTGGCATTTTCATGATTTTAATAAAATATAAACATGCACAAAATGCAAACAATTAATAAAAACCAACAAAATTCATATAAAATGGCAAATAATTGGAAAAAATCTAGTTTCTTGGATTTATAAGTGTAATTCATGTAGGGAAAAAATCACTTGCTCACAGCTGCCCCTCTTTGCTCGTAAACACGAAGGGTTTTCATGCAAAGATAAAATGAGCAATTATGAGGGATTTTTGCCCGTTTGAAACTCCATGCGAAGCATCTTCTGAAAAAGTCTGACTGAACCTTGCTTCAGAGGTTGCCTACATATCCTTGGCTATAAAGGAATCAGGTCAATGTAGTTCTAGAAGTTTTGGTAGCTGAGACTACCGGGAAACTGTGATTTCACTGTTGTTATTGTTGTTTCTACTTGCTGAGCTCCTTATTACACCAAAATGAAAGATGAAAAGCTAAACTAGCTAAGCCTATCAACTGCAAGTTACAAGATTACTATCTATAAACATTCTAAATCTTAATCTTGAGTCATGGATGGTTCTTCCTGCAGATTCTGATCTGAATCTTGATGTTTGTTAGTTGCAACCGTTGGTTCATTCTTCTTCAGCTTTTCTGATCAAGACGGGACATGTAAAGCTTGTGACTTCAATCATAATTTGGGCAGTCCGCACCTTTTCTCCGCTTCTATACTTGGAGTTCAACTTCTATTCTTGTTTCCTCTTTTCTTTTATTTGGGTTGAGACTTCTTCTTTTGGTCATCTTGAACATTGTGCCTCACGGTGAAAAACTGTTCAGGCAACAAAGCAAACAAACGAACAAAATTTTCTGCCCCAGTTTTCACTAGGAAAATCTCATGAGTTATTTGTAACAAAATCTAAACTATTTCTTTATTTAAAGGAGAAAAATCAGGATTGTGTATCCTTGGAAAAAAAAAGATTAGGGAGTGAAGCCCTATATCTATAATGATATCAACCAGGGAGTGGAGATCCTATGTTGGAAAAGTAACTAGGGAGTGGAGACCCTATGTCTAAAATAAATTCAACTAGGGAGTGGAGACCCTATGTTGGAAAAGCAGACTAGGGAATGGAGACCCTATGCCTAAAATAAAATCAACTAGGGAGTGGAGACCCTATGTTGGAAAAGTAGACTAGGGAGTGGAGACCCTATTCCTAAACAAAATCAACTAGGGAGTGCAAACCTTATATTGCAAAAGCAGACTAGGGAGTGGAGACCCTATGCCTAAAATAAAATCAACTAGGGAGTGGAGACCCTATGTTGGAAAAGAAGGCTAGGGAGTGGAGACCCTATGCCTAAAATAAAATCAACTAGGGAATGGAGACCCTATGTTGGAAAAGTGACTAGGGAGTGGAGACCATATATCTAAAATAAACTTCAACTAGGGAGTGGAGACCCTCTGTCGGAAAAGCAGACTAGGGAGTGGTAACCCTATGCCTAAAATAAAATCAACTAGGGTGTGGAGACCCTATGTTTGAAAAGTAGACTAGGGAGTGGAGACCCTTTGCCTAAAATAAAATCATTTAGGGAGGGGAGATTTTATGTTGGATAAGCAGACTAGGGAGTTGAGACCCTATGCCTAAAATAAAATCTACTAGGGAGTGGAGACCTATGTTGGAAAAGTAGACGAGGGAGTGGAGACCCTATGCCTAAAATAAAATCAACTAGGGAGTGGAGACCCTATATTGGAAAAAACGTAACTAGAGATTGGGGACCCTAGGCTACCATGTTTTTGAATTTTCTTCTCTTTTTATTTTATTTTATTTTAAAATATGAGTAAGAATGTAGGAAAGAATTTGGAAGAGACTTTATTTTGGATTGATTATTGCTGCAAAACTGTTTCTAGCCCTTGCACAGTTTCTTTTGGTTGCACCTGCTTCTTGCAAGGTTGCTTTGGATTGCACCTGTTTCATGTTTTCAAACAAAGAACAATTTTTAGTTTGAAACGGTGGTTTGTTTTGTGGCCTTGATTGTTTTGATCTCGGCCTAACCTTTTCGATGAAAACCTCTGTTGCTCGCTGGCTTTCTAGAGATTGATCTATTTTCTAAACCCAGGGATCTTGTCTTTTCAAAATTTCACATGATGGTTCACCCGTGTGGGGCTTTGGCCTTTTCATCTTATTTTTCCTTTATGGGCATTTGACTTTGGATTTCTTTACTTTTCAATAATTTTGACTCTGAAGCATCGGCCATTATGGCCAGTCGAAATTGACTTGATGCACCTGCTGAGGTTGGGTGCTTTTCCTTGAATTTGGCTTTTGTTAAGCAGAACCCTATAAAACTAATCCTGCCATCTTTTCTTTGTATTAGTTTCAGAGAAGGATTAGATCGAAATGGATTCAAAGAGAAGTAAACAAAGGACATGATAATGGATTTAACGAGAAGTGTCCCTTTTGGGGGAAGAAAGAAGGATTTATCTGGAGTGCATGCAGACTTCAATAGACATGATATGCTTTTTGGACTGGATACCGGATCTGTGCAACCATCCAATCTCTCATAAACCCATCATAACTCGTATCTTAAAACCAAGAAACCTTTCTAGGACTCTATCAGTGCCAATGGTTGTGGGGAATTCCTTCTTTTCGATCAATGGCGCCCTTTACGGGTTTTTGCCAATTGACCTCTCTCATTTCTCTTCTTACCGTGGCCTTATAGTGCTCTTTGCGAGTTTTTACTAACAAGACTCTCTCATTTTCAATTTCTCATCTCACCATCGTCTTACGATGCCCGTGTGGGTTTCACCAATAAGACTCTCTCATTTTATTTCTCTCATTTGATTGTATTGGATCCAACAACCTCCCATTGTGAACTTCTTTACTGATCGATTTGAAGGCCTTTGAATAGGGTTTTGGGTAACAAGAGTTTGGATTGAACTACAACTTTGGAACCTTTCAGGCGACTGTCCAAACCCTTATAATTTATGCCCCAGTTTCAACTTTTTGGGAAACGTGGATTTTTATTTTGGTGTGACTGAATCCCAGAAAGAGGCTGCCTGCGTATCCTTTTAGAATCAAGTCAAACGTAGTTCAGGGAAACTTTGTATTTGATTTTTTTACAAATATTTTCGGGTACCAAAGAGGGTTATCAAAGGAAGGTAACTGGCTCAAAGGATTAACAAAAGGGTTGAAGTATTTATGGTAGCGAGAATGAAAGCCTTTGTCATCCCAATCATATAATATTGGTATCGCAAAAGGGTTAAACATAATACCTCTAGACCGCGTCTGTATTGACAGCTGTTTTAGGGTCATTTTCTTCAATATCTCCCAAGTACAATGCCCCTTTCGGAAACAATTTTCTTATAATGTATGGTCCCTTCCAGTTTGGACCGAACTTTCCTTTTGCTTCCTTGTGATGCGGGAGAATATGTCTCAAAACGAGTTGCCCCACTTCAAAGTTCCTGGGCCGCACTTTCTTGTTGTAGGCATGGGCCATTGTTTGTTGATACAACTATCCGTGGCAAACTGTGGCCATCCGCTTTTCGTTAATCAGGGTTAGCTGTTCTAGACGGGTCTTGACCCACTCACTATCCTCAATCTCAGCTTCGACGATGATTCGTAGAGAAGGAATTTCAACTTTTGCATTGCGGTTTTAGTGCCATAAACCAATAGATAGGTTGTTGCTCCAATTGATGTGTGCACAGTTGTGTGATATCCCAACAATGCAAACAGAAACTTTTCATACCATTGTCTAGAACTTTGGATCACCTTCCTAAGAATCTTCTTGATGTTCTTGTTTGCTGCTTCGACGATACCATTAGCTTTAGGACAATAAGGGGTAGAATTCTGATGCGTGATCTTAAATTGTTCGCATACTTCCCTTATTAAATGACTATTCAGATTTGCAGCATTGTCCGTAATTATAGTTTTAGGAATACCAAAATGGTGGATGATGTTGGTATGCACGAAGTCTACCACTACTTTCTTAGTGACGGCTTTGAGAGTGACTGCTTCAACCCATTTCGTGAAGTAGTCGATGGAAACCAATATGAATCTATGCCCATTGGAAGTTTTTGGATCGATTGGCCCAATGTCATCCATACCCCAAGTAACGAACGGACACAATGCTAACATAGGATGCAGTTCTGAAGGTGGTGCATGAATCAGGTCACCGTGTACCTGACACTGATGACACTTTCGGACAAAACTGAAGCAATATTTTTCCATAGTCATCCATTAATAGCCTACTCGAAGGATTTTCTTTGCGAGGACGTATCCATTCATATGGGGACAACACACTCCTGCGTGCACTTCATTCATGATGTTTCAGGCCTCTTGGGCATCCACACATCTTAAAAGGTTGAGAACTGGAGTCTTTTGTTTTCAAAAATCTCTTGATATCATGATACCATGGCTGAACATTTGGTTCCATCTCAACCGTATTGCAATAACCATGCCTTTCTCGGATTTGGATTTCTAACGAGTCAATACGGACATTGCCTGGATATGGCAACATCGAGGCCAAAGTAGCGAGTGCATCGGCTAACTCGTTGTGAAAACGAGGAATGTACCTGAACTCGACTAACTTGAATCGCTTGCTAATATCTTCCACATGTTGCCTGTATGGAATAAGCTTGACATCCCGAGTTTCCCATTTACCCTAAGATTGTCAGATAATCAAATCCAAATCTCCCATGATTAACAATTCTTCCATATCTTGGTCGATTTTCATGTTCCTACCCATAATGTAGGATTCATACTCGGTAGTGTTGTTGGTGCAAAAAAACCGAAGTCGGGCTGTGGTCGGATAGTGCTGACCAGTGGGTGGTATCAAGATTGCCCCAATCCCGACACCTTTTTCGTTCACAGCTCCATCGAAGAACATTTTCCAAGCATTAGTGTCTTCTGAAATTACCTCAACTGAATTTACTTCCTCATCCGGAAAGTAAGTACTCAAAGGCTGATATTCATCATTAACAGGATTATCCGCTAACTGATCTGCTAAAGCTTGAGATTTCATTGCGTGCTGGTGACACAAACTATGTCAAACTCGGTGAGCAGGATTTGCCATTTTGCTAACCTCCCTGTGGGCATCGGACTTTGGAATATGTACTTCAAAGGATCCAACCTGGTGATGAGATATGTGGTGTAGGCCAACAGGTAATGCCTAAGCTTTTGAGCGACCCAAGTTAGGCACAAGAAGTCCTTTCCAACAAAGTGTATATGTCTTCATAACTAGTGAACTTCTTGCTAAGATAGTGTATTGCTTGTTCTTTCTTCCTGGTCACATCATGTTGCCCGAGAATGCACCCAAAGGAATTCTCCAACACTATCAAATACAAAAAGAAAGGCCTCCCAGGTTCGGGTGGGACCAAGACTGGCAGATTCGACAGATATTCTTTGATTTTGTCGAAGGATTGTTGACACTCATCTGTCCATTTAATCGTTGCATCTTTCTTCAACAACTTAAATATGGGCTCATATGTGGAAGTCAATTGAACAATAAACTAGCTGAGGTAATTCAACCTTCCCAACAGACTTATAACCTCTTTCTTAGTTCTGGGAGGAGGCAAATCTCGAATAGACTTTATCTTTGTTGGATCTAACTCGATGCCCCTTCGATTGATTATAAATCCCAAGAGTTTCCCAGGCGGAACTCCAATTGTGCATTTAGCTTGATTTAAATTCAAGTCATATTTACGCAGATGCTCAAAGAACTTTCTGAGATCCCGAACATGGTCATCCTACGCTCTTGATTTAATGATTACATCATCCACATACACCTCGATTTCTTGGTGCATCATGTCATGAAAGATGGCAGTCATAGCTCTCATGTAAGTTGCCCTGGCGTTCTTCAAATCAAAAGGCATCACCCTGTAATAATAGGTGTTCTAGGGTGTGGTGAAGGCTGTCTTTTCCGTATCCTCTTCATCCATCAAGACTTGATGATACCTAGCATAACAATCCATGAAAGACTGTATCTCATGTTTGGCACAATTGTCAACAAGGATGTGGATGTTTGGCAAAGGAAAGTTGTCTTTGGGACTCGCTTTGTTCAGATCCCGATAGTCAACACACACTCGGGTTTTCCCATATTTCTTTGGCACTGGAACCACATTATCTAACCACGTGGTGTATCAGACCACTCGGATCACACCTCCTTTTAACTGTTTTGTGACCTCTTCTTTAATCTTGTCACTGATGCCAGTTTTGAACTTTCTCTGTTTTTGCTGGACAGGGGGATGATCGGGGTAAGTTGGCAATTTATGCACCACTAAATCAACACTTAGTCCTGGAATATCATCATAATACCAAGCAAACACATCTTTGAATTCGAACAAAAGTTGGATCAATGCATCCCTAGTTCTTTCATTAGTATGAATGCTTATCATGGTTTCTTGGACCTCTTTTGAACTACCAAATTTAACCGGGTCGGTTTCATTTATGTTTGGCTTAGGTTTATTCTCGAATTGTTCTAGTTCTCGGTTTATTTCTCTAAAAGCCTCATCTTCATCATATTCCGGTTCTTGATTCATTATTTCACAATTAGACAGCGCATTAGGATCTGGCCATGAAGTCCTCAAGCATGTCATGTTATTTAAGTCTGCATTATTAGAACTGAATGAAGAAATAAGGAAAATAAAAAATTCGAAAGAATAAAGAAAGAGATTCATAGACGATGAAATATTGATTTCATTTCATTGAAATTGAAGATAGAATGGTTTACATTGGAATTTTAAAGACAATAAACTAAAAGAAACATTCGAGTTACACCCTGGAATAACTCGGAATGTAGAAAAGGTGGCAAGGCTAGACTACCGGGATTCCCTCCTGACTGGGAACGGAGTAGCCTTCCAATTTTGTAGCTTGGCATCGGGCCCCATAAATTGCACCTCAATAATGCTCGAGCCTTCACCCGGCTGGACCATGTGAGATTCATATAACATTTGCCTCATGGCTCCACATACGTCCTCAATTTCCTCGGCTGTGAAGGCCTCATATTCTTCTTCTTTTTGTACTTTAGCTTGACGAACATTTTGGAGAGATGCGGGACCGGGTGAGGTAGAACCCACCCGTCATTCTTACGTTTTTTAGCCCATTTCACGTCGACTTCTGCAGATTGAAAAATGACACCAAAGAAGTTCTTACTGGCAGTCAAGGTGATGGGCTTCGTAATACCTTGCAAAGATGCCCCGAGCCCCTTCCTAGTCTTATAACCGTGCTTGATCATTTTAGTGGCGACCATGATTGACCCATTTAACAGAAAAGGTTGAGGATACGGGCTCCCTTCCTCACATTGATCTGCGACCACAACATCAAAAGCTTGATAGACTATGTGCTCGCTACCTTTCCTAGCCTCGAGACATGGGACTGATGGGTCCCTATAAATTGATTGCTCGTCCTCTACATGAACCACAATTTCCTGATCTTCATGTTCAAACTTCACCATTTGGTGGAGGGTAGAAGGTACGACCCTTGTAGTATGGATCCAAGTCCTTCCTAAGAGAATATTATAGGAGGTATCCATGTCAAAGACCTGAAATGTCACTTCGAAATCCACAGGCCCGATAGTCAAGATCAAATCAATCTCCCCTATTGTGTCTCTCTTGAGCCATCGAAAGCACGCACACAAACATTGTTAGGCCTGATTCTCTCAGTCCCAATTTCCATTCTTTGCAAAGTTGAGAGAGGGCATATATCGACCCTAGATCTGCCATCCACCATGACGCTTTTTACATAGTACCCTTCACACTTAACTGTTAGATGGAGAGCTTTGTTGTGGGCAGCCCCTTCTGGGGGCAAATCATTTCTGCTAAATGAAATCCGGTTGACCTCGAAGAATCGTTCTGCCATCCTTTCCAGTTGCTAAATAGTGGTTTCAATCGGAATATACTCTTCATTGAGGGTCTTTATCAACACTTTCTGATGCTCAATCGAGCTTACCGGTAGAGACAAGAGCGAGACCTGAGAGGGAGACTTCCGGAGTTGGTCAATTACCTCATAGTCTGCAGTTTTCATTTTTTGGAAGAATTCTTCTGCTTCTTTGGCATTGACTGGCTTTTTAAGTGGAAAATGCTTCTGCTTGGCACTGTTTACTTCTTCTTGATTGAGGTACTTCTCAGATGGGTTAGTTTCATTTACTTCCCCCATGATTTCATTCCCCTTGTACGTCACAATTGCTCTGTTGTAGTTCTAGGGGACTGCAGTAGGGTCTTTCATGGGCTTTTGTGGGGTGCAACTAATGATCATAGGCTCGTTCAGCCTGGGTAGATTTACTGGTCTCCCCACCACATAAGTCCCTTTGGGTACACACATCTCAGGTCCCTTGTTCAGCTCGAACCTTTTAGGAGGACTCAACGCCTATTGTTCTTTCGTGGGAGCGCGAGGAACATAGAGAATGGCGTCTTTAGGGGGTACTGCCCCTGTTTTGGTTCCCACCATATTTTTTACACTTTGAGCGGCGGAGTTACTCTTCTTCATCCCCTTTTCTTGCTTTGTAACTGCCATTGGCTTCTTTTCAATATCGGCGATAGAAATGATGGATTTCAGAGCTGGGTCAAACTCTTTATCTTCACAAATCAACCCAATAAATGGCCCATTGTTATGAGCTGACAATGGGTTATTGGTCAAATTGGGTATCTCTTCATCTTTTAGCACTTCCCTCTTTTGCTCTATTAGGTTTTCGATTGCCCTTTTGAGAGTCCAACAGTCTTCAGTGTCATGCCCTTCCACTCCTGAATGGTGAGCACATCGAGCACTGTGTCGGTAGGAGGGCGACTCTAGGTTTTGCCTAGTTTGGGGTACCGGTTGCAACAAACCCATTTGGACTAGTTTAGGGAAAAGGCTAGAGTATGATTCACCAATAGGCGTGAAGTTGGTTCTTCTGGGTGGCTCCCGTGAACATGCATTGTATGGGAAATTATTTTGTAGGGGACAGGGATTATATGGAGCTTGGTGAGGAGGGTGATTTCTAGGAAGTGGAGCTCGGTTTTGGTTAAACTGTTGTTGTGGCCGAGTGTATGACTGGGCATTCATCACCGCATAAAGCTAAGGAGCCATGGCATAACCCATATCCTGGTAAGGATAATAATGTTGCGGGGTGTTTGGCGGGAAGTAACCTCAGGGTTGACGGGGGTTTCTCACACTTGAAGCCATCATCGCCACTTCTTCTTTCTTCTTTCTGTTTGCTGCACTTCCTTACCCGTTCTGGATTTCTTGGGACGTAGCTTTTATAGCAGACTGGCTCAATATGCGACCTGTCTTCAAACCATTTTCAACCATCTCCCCAATTTTAATAGCCTCAGCAAATGGCTTTCCCATTGTAGACATCATATTCTGGAAATAGTCAGCCTCTTGGGCTTATAGAAAAACACTGACCATCGTGGGCTTCACTCTGGCCGCTTGTTCGCGCCACTTTAGAGCATATTCTCGAAAACTTTCCGAAGACTTCTTTTTGAGATTAGACAGGGAATTTCTGTCTGGAGCTATTTCTATGTTGTATTGGAATTGCCTAACGAAATCTCAAGCCAAATCATCCCATATGTGCCAGCGAGACATGTTTTGATCCATGTAACACTTGGATGCAATGCCAACTAGACTCTCTCCGAAATAAGCCATTAGGAGCTCTTCTTTTCCACCTGCTCCTCTCAATTGATTGTAATACCTCTTGAGGTAGGCTATGGGGTTCCCGTGTCCATCATACTTTTCGAACTTGGGAGTCTTGAAACCGATGGGTAAATGAACATACGGGAAAATACATAAGTCAGCGTCGGATACGCTCTTCTGGCCACTTAAACCTTGTATATTTTTGAGGCTCTGTTCCATGCTTCTCATTTTCTGAGTAATTTTCTCTTGCTCGAGATTCTTTGCAGCTCTCTCTTGCCCCGCGGTAAACTCATACTGGGTTGTTGAGGGTAAGAATTGGTAGTGAAATGGGCAGTGCCTGGTAGAAAAGATGGTACTTCGAAGGTAAAGGACGATGGATCAAAGCTTGGTCTGGGCAAGGTTGGCTTCGCCGTAGCCGAAGTTGGTGGTGCAGTATGTCACACCTCCATTTTACCACCCGAGGGTATATGGGAGTTTTTTCAATTAAAGTGACATTATACGAAATGGGATTATTTTACTAAATTATCAAAGTCGCCATTTGGAATAATTTATGGAGTCTCAAGTCACCGGTTTATTTTAAAATCCCAAGTCGAGGAAATTTGACTTTATTTAAAAGTCTGCGAACCAGAAATTCTAGATAAGGAATTTTGTTAAACCGGGAGAAGGTGTTAGGCATTCCCGAGTTCTGCGGTTCTAGCACGGTCGCTTAAACTATTAATATTGGCCTAATTATCTGATTAACTACATGTTTTAAACTCATAGTGCATTTTTAACTTTATAACCGCTTTTAATTAATTATTATTACATATTGCAAATCATGTCACGAGAACCGTACGCACGATCTACAACATGTTTAATTTTTTAAAGATTAAATTGTGGCCGGGACATATAAATGTACCCCCCAGATTTTAGTAATTAAGCATCAGAACTATGTCATGGGAACCGTACCCCTAGATATGACAATTATTTAATTAACGCACCTAAAGTAAACTTCGAAAGTTCAAGGCATTTTCTATACTAAAATCTTTATTTATATGAGGGCCATAGGTTATGGATTTTGTTTGCGTATGGCACGCCTCAAATTATTTTAAAAGAAAAGAGATTTGTATTTTTCGTTTAAGGGGAAATTAAAGATGCTCCTACTTTAATCTAATTTCAAATTAGGTATCACAACCACGTCACAGAAATTATACCCATAGTTGTAATAATTTTAATTGCATGCCTAAAGCATACTATGGAATATTCAAAGCGTGCGTTATACTAGTTTGATATTAATGTGAGTGCCAAGAGTTGTGGGGTTTGATTGCAAATAGCACACCTCAATAAGAAAAATATTTCAGAAAATTAATAAACGCCCGTGCCCCTAGAGTTGATTTGAAAACCCACGATATGTGAAAGTCTCTGAAATGGGTCCAAGACAAAAATGTCTTGAATTTTCAGAAGTTTTTGTGACTTCAAATCTATCTGTATTCTTCTAATGGGCCCAACCTTAAGCTCAATAGCTTTAATAATAAAAAGGGCCTTGGTCAAAGTCCAAGCATTATATAAATAAAACCAAACCACAAAATGCCAATAGGTCTCGTGTAGACCTCAAAATCGTGGGCCCTATAGCTATGGAGTCCATTGGACTCTTATTTTCCACATAGGCTCAGTGATCTATACACTCTCTAGTGGAATTTTAGATTTCACAAATTAACACATGAACATAGCTATTCCAGGAAGTATTTGGCCTATTAAAGAATTAAATTGAGGAAATACTTAATAACACATAATCAATCAATTCTTCATCATCATTCTAAAATAAATCCTTAGTATGAATTAACCAAAGAACTGTTAAACAAAATGATACTCACTCAATGTATCTGTTGTATATTCAGTAACACCTCTCAATGTACTCCTCTTTTTATACATTTTGTTCTCTTCTGTCATGCTAAATAATCAATAGAAATAGTTGAAACCCAAATAACCAATCCCAAAATCGTACAAGAGTGTGACAAAATTTACCATTAAATAATTTTCAAGACAGCTTTCAACACCAAAGCTTTGCTACCATTTCCAATAAATTTACCAATCAACATGAGTTATAGTAAGCAAACCTTGACAGCACAAGAGCCAAATTAAACCAAAAAAAATGGCTCTTGAAGTATTATGTTGGCAATTATTGAGTTCTCACAAATTTTCTCTTTCAAAAAAAAAAAAAAGGAAGAGTAAGTGAGAAAAATCAAAATAGTAGACCCAATCCATGACATGCTGGTACAATGGTGCCATTATTTTGCATAACAGAAAACAAAATCTATAACCAACTTTCTTAACATCAAAACTTTAAAATCAAAAGGCATTTAGTGACTGATTGCCTCATGCTACCCAAAAATAGGCATAACAATGTTTCAGGGAGAAAGAAAATTAAGAAAGAAGGCAGCATATGTTGCACGTTTTATTGGCTAAAGATGTCCATAGACCATTTGCAATATCCACATACTTCAAACATTACATAAATTAGCCGAAAATGACAGAATGCAAAAAATAAAGCAGATTTAAAGTTTTAAAACAGGCTGAAAATCCCAAAATCATTACAGGAATACACAATGTAACTTCATTCATGCTCAAATGTCTAAGGAAATCAGCTTAAAGAAAGTTCTAGCTTAAAGAAACAAAGTTCAGAAAAATACCTGGAAAAGGGAAATCAGCTTAAAGAAACAAGGCAGCCTACAATTTTAACTCAGCTCCACAAACTAGCAGTGAATCAAACCCAAAAACCTTGTTCCAATCTCTGAAAACTCACAGCAAATACCCCAGCAAATAGAATGAAACTCAAAAATTTCTTAAGAATCTTTTTTAGGAAGAAATGGTTTTCAGCCGTTTGTGCTCTCTATCCCTTTTTTTATGTGCCCTAATCATTGGCAAGAGGGTCTTTTTATAGAAGGAATTTAGGGCAACAAAAATCAGATTTGTAAATTAAAAGTACCCCTTTAACTTCTAATTTTATCAACTTACACCCCCTGCCCCAGGATTTTCCCCCTCTTTTATCTATAACATGATCTTTGTCAGCTTTTCTAGAAGCTTCCTATAAGCTTCTCTCAAACCTTATCCAATTCCAAACCCTAGTAGCCTGTATTTACCCCCCCCCCCCCCCCTTTTTAATTGTTTCAGAGTTTTTACCAATAGTACTGGACATGCAGCGTATAAGACTTAAGCCCAATGTTTATTTGGGCCCCTTTCTCGTAGAGGCAGAAATCCAAAAGAAAACAAACCCCAAACAAATAAAACTTATGCAGATAATAAAACAATATTTGATAAAAAAAAACTAATGATGCATCTTTTAAGAAAACTATATATTAAGAAAAATGATTAAACCTAATTAATGAGATATTAATCACTGATTAACCAATTATGACCTAAAATAACTCTAATTACTCTTAGACAGAAAGCAAAAGATCCCAGTAGATGAATGTGAAGACAAAGGGAGGAGAAATACACCAATTAAATCACCAAAAACTCCGATAACCCGAGAAATCCATTTGAACTCCGACGAACAAAAACTCGGCCAATGGTGGGAATTGTAACACGAATATTAACCGAACGTTCGTTCATGGTCAATAATTCATGCAGCAATCCTCATCATGTGCCAAGAAAGAAACGAGGCAGAAGCTTGAAGAATTTGGATCGTTCAAGGCTATTTGTCCGAAATCAAGCCAAAATCATGAGATAGGGCGTTTTTGACATCAAACAGACTCCTTTTGTTGAAAAACTGGGGAATTTGCAGGGGATTTGATATGAATTGAGGGCTAAGTCAAGAAAAATCGAACAAAACTGAAAAGTTCGAATTTTTATTTTTTTGATTTCAAATTCGGAGAAAACGAGTGATTTTTTGGAGAAAATAATGACGGGAGATGGATGAGGAGATGATGGAGGTTGTATGGTTAATTTTTGAAGGTGTTTGGAGGTGCTGCGCCGCCGTGAGATGATTTACGGGCGGCGGAGATACGGCGGAGATTGGCGGCGATTTCAGGGACAGGGCGCCTAGGTTTGGTTTAAATTGGGATTGATGAAGACTGAAGGGAAGTTGGTCGTTTAATGGGTTGAGATAAATGAAACGACATAGTTTTGTCACACAACTACGTCGTTTTGGAGTGAAGGGGGCTGGCCGGGTTTGCTAGGGATTGGGCTTGGGTCAGGGACAATTTTGGACGGGTAAAGGGAATTCAATTTGTGCTTGGGTAAATCCTAATTGAAAACGGCCCAAACAACAGATTTCCTTCACTCTTTTTTTTCCTTTTCTTTTTCAATTTCAATCTTTTCTTTTTTTAATTAAAGAAAAATCCTAGATTATTCTAAATTAATCTAAAAAGTGGAATTAAACTAGTTACCTAATTACAAAAATTATAAAAATTAACTAATACTAGATTAAAAGTGAAAAAACCAATAATCTCAAAATAAAAGAAAAAATATCAAAATGGGCCATTTTTGTGATTTTTATTTTTAATAAAGCAAATAATTAACTAATTAATCCTAAAAGTATAAAAATAAACCTAAATGCAATATATAGTATTTTTGGCATTTTTCATGATTTTTTAATAAAAATTAAACGTGCACAGAAATGCAAACAAATAAAATTTTACAAAAACTCCTAATAATGGCAAATAATTAGGAAAAAATCTATTTTCTTGGGATTTTATAGGAGTAGTTCGTATAGGGCAAAAATCACATGCTCACAGCTGCCCCTCTTTGCTCGGAGATGCGACGGGTTTTCGGGCAAAGATAAAATGAGCAATTATGAAGGATTTTGCCCATTTAAAACTCCATGAGAAGCATCTTTTGAAAAAGTCTGACCGAACCTTGCTTCGGAGGTTGCCTACAATCCTTGGCTATAAAGGAATCAAGTCAGTGTAGTTCTGGAAGTTTTGGTAGCTGGGACTACCGAGAAACTGTGATTTCACTATTGTTGCTGTTGTTTCTACTTGCTGAGCTCCTTATTACACCGACATAAAATATGAAAATCTAAACTAGCTAAGCCTATCAACTACGAGTTACAAGATTCTTATCTATAAACCTTCTAAAGCTTGATCTCGAGTCTTGGATGGTTCTTCCTACATACTCTGATCTGAATCTTGATGCTCGTTAGCTGCAACCGCTGGTTCATTCTTCTTCAGCTTCTCGGATCAAGGTGGGACGTGCGAAGCTTGTGACTTCAATCAAATTTTGAGTAGTCTGCATCTTTTCTCCGCTTCTACACTCAGAGTTCAACTTCTTTTCTTGTTTCTTCTTTTCTTTTATTTGGGTTGAGACTTCATCTTTCGGTCGTCTCAATCTTGTTCCTCACAGTGAAAACCTATTCAGGCACTAAAGCAAACAAGCGAACGAAATATTTCTGCCCCAGTTTTTACTACGAAAATTTTGTGAGTTATTGTTACAAAAATTTAAACTATTTCTTTATTTGAAACCAATAAAATAAGGACTGTGTATCCTTGGGAAAAAGAGAATAGGGAGTGGAGCCTTATATCTATACTAAAATCAACCAGAGAGTGGGGACCCTATGTTGGAAAAGTGACTAAGGAATGGAGACCCTATGTCTAAAAATAAATTCAACTAGGGGGTGGAGACCCTATGTTGGAAAAATGACTAGGGAGTGGAGACCCTATATCTAAAATAACTTCAACTAGGGAGTGGAGATCCTATGTTGGAAAAGCGACTAGGGAGTGGAGACCCTATGTCTAAAATAACATCAACTAGGGAGTGGAGACCCTATGTTAGAAAAGTGACTAGGGATTGGAGACCCTATGTGTAAAAAAATAAAAATTAACTAGGGAGTGGAGACCCTATGTTGGAAAAGCGACTAGGGAGTGGAGACCCTATGTTGGAAAAATGACTAGGGAGTGGAGACCCTATTTTGGAAAAGCGACTAGGGAATGGAGACCCTATGTTTAAAATTAACTCAACTAGGGACTGGAGAACCTATGTTAGAAAAACGACTAGGGAGTGGAGAACTTATGTCTAAAATAAAATACACTAGGGAGTGGAGACCCTATGTTGGAAAAACGACTAGGGAGTGGAAGCCCTGTGTCTAAAATAACTTCAACTAGGGAGTGGAGACCCTATGTCTAAAATAAAATCAATGTGGAGTGGAGACCTTATGTTGGAAAAGCGACTAGGGAGTGGAGACCCTATGTCAAAAATAACTTCAACTAGGGAGTGGAGATCCTATGTTAGAAAAGCGACTAGGGATTGGAGACTCTATGTCTAAAATAACTTCAACTAGGGAGTGGAGACCCTATATTGGAAAAGCGACTAGGGAGTGGAGACCCTTTGTTGGAAAAGAAGACTAGGGAGTGGAGACCCTATGCCTAAAATAAGAAAAACTAGGGAGTGGAGACCCTATGTTGGAAAAACGACTAGGGAGTGGAGAACCTATATCTAAAATAAATTCAACTAGGGAGTGGAAACCCTATGTTGGAAAAGTAAACTAGGGAGTGAAGAGCCTATGCCTAAAAATAAAATCAACTAGGGAGTGGAGACCCTATGTTGGGAAAACGAATAGGGTGTAGAGGCCCTATTTCTAAGATAAAATAACCTAGGGAGTGAAGACCCTATTTTGGAAAAACGACTAGGGAGTGGAGACCCTATGTCTAAAATAAAATCAACTAGGGAGTGGAGACCCTATGTCGAAAAAGCGACTAGGGAGTGGAGACCCTATGTCTAAAATAACTTCAACTAGGGAGTGGAGACCCTATGTTGGAAAATCAACTAGGGAGTGGAGACACTATATCTAAAATAACTTCAACTATGGAGTGGAGACCCTATGTTGGAAAAGCGACAAGGGAGTGGAGACCCTATGTCTAAAAATAATGAACTAAGGAGTGGAGACCCCATGTTGGAAAAGCAGACTGGGGAGTGGAGACCCTATGCCTAAAATAAAATCAACTAGGGATTGGTGAATCTATCCCTAAAATAAGATCAACTAGGGAGTGGAGACCGTATGTTGAAAAAATGACTAGGGAGTAGAGAACCTATGTCTAAAATAAAATTAACTAGGGAGTAGAAACCCTATGTTGGAAAAACGACTAGGGAGTGGAGACCTTATGTCTAAAATAACTTCAACTTGGGAGTGGATACCCTATGTTGGATAAGCGACTAGGGAATGGAGACCCTATGTCTAAAATAACTTCAACTAGGGAGTGGAAACCCTATGTTGGAAAAGCGATTAGGGAACGAAGACCCCATGCCTCAAAATAAAATCAACTAGGGAGTGGAGACCCTATGTTGGAAAAACAACTAAGGAGTGGATACCTTATGTCTAAAATAAAATCAACTAGGGAGTGGAGACCCTATGTTGCAAAAATGACTAGAGAGTGGAGACCCTATGCCTAAAATAAGATCAACTAGGGAGTGGATACCCTATATTGGAAAAGCGACTAGGGAGTGGAGAACCTATGTCTAAAATAACATCAACTAGGTTGTGGAGACCCTATGTTTGAAAAGCGGCTATGGAGTTGAAGCCTATGCCTAAAAATAAAATCAACAAGGGAGTGAAAACCTTATGTTGGAAAAGCGACTAGGGAGTGGAGACCCTATGTCTAAAAACTCAACTAGGGAGTGGAGACCCTATATCTAAAATAAAATCAATTAGGGAGTGGAGACCCTATGTTGGAAAAGCATACTAGGGAGTGAAGACCCTATGCCTAAAATAAGATCAACTAGGGAGTGGAGACCCTATGTTGGAAAAACAACTAAGGAGTGGAGAACCAATATCTAAAATAACTTCAACTAGGGAGTGCAGACCCTATGTTTTAAAAGCTATTAGGGAGTGGAGTGCATATGCCTAAAAATAAAATCAACTAGGGAGTTGAGACCCTATGATGGAAAAACGAATAGGGAGTACAGGCCCTATGTCTGAGATAAAATCAACTAGGGAATGGAGAACCTATGTTGGAAAAATGACTAGGGAGTGGAGACCCTATGTCTAAAATAAAATCAACTAGGGAGTGGAGACCCTATGTTAGAAAAACGACTAGGGAGTGGAGACCCTATGTCTATAATAACTTCAACTAGGGAGTAGAGACCCTATGTTGGAAAATCGACTAGGGAGTGGAGACCCTCTGTCTAAAATAAAATCAACCAAAAAGTGGAGACCCCATGTTGGAAAAGCAGACTGGGGAGTGGAGACCCTATGCCTAAAATAAAATCAACTAGGGAGTGAAGACCCTATGTTGGAAAAACGACTAAGGAGTAGAGACATATGTCTAAAATAAATTCAACTAGGGAGTGGAGACCCTATGTCTAAAATAACTTCAACTAGGGAGTGGAGACCCTATGTTGGAAAAACGACTAGGGAGTGGAGACCATATGTCTAAAATAAAATCAATTAGGGAGTGGAGACCCTATGTTGGTATAAGCTACTAGGGAATGAAGACCCTATGTCTAAAATAACTTCATCTAGGGAGTGGAGACCTTATGTTGGAAAACCGATTAGGGAGTGAAGACCCTATGCCTCAAAATAAAATCAATTAGGGAGTGGAGACCCTATGTTGGAAAAACGACTAGGGAGTGGAGACCCTATGATGGAAAAACGACTAGGGAGTGAAGACCCTATGTTGGAAAATCGACTAGGGAATGGAGACCCTATGTCCAAAATAAACTCAACAAGGGAGTGGAGACCCTATTTTGGAAAAACAACTAAGGAGTGGATACCTTATGTCTAAAATAAAATCAACTAGGGAGTGGAGACCCTATGTTGCAAAAATGACTAGAGAGTGGAGACCCTATGCCTAAAATAAGATCAACTAGGGAGTGGATACCCTATATTGGAAAAGCTACTAGGGAGTGGAGAACCTATGTCTAAAATAACGTCAACTAGGGAGTGGAGACCCTATGTTTGAAAAGCGACTATGGAGTGGAAGCCTATGCCTAAAAATAAAATCAACTAGGGAGTGAAAATTCTTATGTTGGAAAAACGACTAGGGAGTGGAGACCCTATATCTAAAAACTCAACTAGGGAGTGGAGACCATATGTTGGAAAAGTAGACTAGGGAGTGGAGACCCTATGCCTAAAATAAAATCAATTAGGGAGTGGAGACCCTATGTTGGAAAAAGCATACTAGGGAGTGAAGACGCTATGCCTAAAATAAGATCAACTAGGGAGTGAAGAACCTATGTTGGAAAAAAGACTAGGGAGTGGAGAACATATGTCTAAAATAACTTCAACTAGGGAGTGGAGACCCTATGTTTTAAAAGTGACTAGGGAGTGGAATGCATATGCCTAAAATAACTTCAACTATGGAGTGGAGACCCTATGTTGGAAAAGCGACTAGGGAGTGGAGACCCTCTGTCTAAAATAAAATCAACCAAAAAGTGGAGACCCCATGTTGGAAAAGCAGACTGGGGAGTGGAGACCCTATGCCTAAAATAAAATCAACTAGGGAGTGGAGACCCTATGTTGGAAAAACGACTAGGGAGTAGAGACCCTATATCTAAAATAAAATTAACTAGGGAGTGGAGACCCTACGTCTAAAATAACTTCAACTAGAGAGTGGAGACCCTATGTTGGAAAAACGACTAGGGAGTGGAGACCCTATGTCTAAAATAACTTCAACTTGGGAGTGGAGACCCTATGTTTGACAAGCTACTAGGGAATGGAGACCCTATGTCAAAAATAACTTCAACTAGGGAGTGGAGACCCTATGTTGGAAAAACGACTAGGGAGTGGAGACCCTATGATGGAAAAACGACTAGGGAGTGAAGACCCTATGTTGGAAAATCGACTAGGGAATGGAGACCCTATGTCCAAAATAAACTCAACAAGGGAGTGGAGACCCTATGTCGAAAAAGCGACTAGGGGTGGAGACCTTATGTCTAAAATAACTTCAACTAGGGAGTGGAGACCCTATGTTGGAAAATCAACTAGGGAGTGGAGACACTATATCTAAAATAACTTCAACTATGGAGTGGAGACCCTATGTTGGAAAAGCGACAAGGGAGTGGAGACCCTATGTCTAAAAATAATGAACTAAGGAGTGGAGACCCCATGTTGGAAAAGCAGACTGGGGAGTGGAGACCCTATGCCTAAAATAAAATCAACTAGGGATTGGTGACCCTATCCCTAAAATAAGATCAACTAGGGAGTGGAGACCGTATGTTGAAAAAATGACTAGGGAGTAGAGAACCTATGTCTAAAATAAAACTAACTAGGGAGTGGAAACAATATGTTGGAAAAACGACTAGGGAGTGGAGACCCTATGTCTAAAATAACTTCAACTTGGGAGTGGATACCCTATGTTGGATAAGTGACTAGGGAATGGAGACCCTATGTCTAAAATAACTTCAACTAGGGAGTGGAAACCCTATGTTGGAAAAGCGATTAGGGAGTGAAGACCCTATGTCTAAAATAACTTCATCTAGGGAGTGGAGACCCTATGTTGGAAAAGCAACTAGGGAGTGGAGACCCTATGATGGAAAAACGACTAGGGAGTGGAGACCCTATGTTGGAAAATTGACTAGGGAATGGAGACCCTATGATTAAAATAAATTCAACAAGGGAGTGGGGACCCTATGTTGGAAAAGCGACTAGGGAGTGGATACCTTATGTCTAAAATAAAATCAACTAGGGAGTGGAGACGAAAAACAACTAGAGAGTGGAGACCCTATGCCTAAAATAAGATCAACTAGGGAGTGGATACCTTATTTTGGAAAAGAGACTAGGGAGTGGAGAACCTATATCTAAATAAACATCAACTAGGTTGTGGAGACCCTATGTTTGAAAAGAGGCTATGGAGTTGAAGCCTATGACTAAAAATAAAATCAACTAGGGAGTGAAAACCTTATGTTGGAAAAGCGACTAGAGAGTGGAGACCCTTTGTCTAAAAACTCAACTAGGGAGTGGAGACCATATGTTGGAAAAATAGACTAGGGAGTGGAGAACCTATGTCTAAAATAACTTCAACTAGGGATTGGAGACCCTATGTTTTAAAAGCGATTAAGGAGTGGAGTGCATATGCCTAAAAATAAAATCAACTAGTGAGTTGAGACCCTATGATGGAAAAACGAATAGGGAGTACATGCCCTATGTCTGAGATAAAATCAACTAGGGAATGGAGACCCTATGTTGGAAAAATGACTAGGGATTGGAGACCCTATGTCTAAAATAAAATCAACTAGGGAGTGGAGACCCTATGTTGGAAAAACGACTAGGGAGTGGAGACCCTTTGTCTAAAATAACTTCAACTAGGGAGTAGAGACCCTATGTTGGAAAATCGACTAGGGAGTGGATACCCTATGTCTAAAATAACTTCAACTATGGAGTGGAGACCCTATGTTGGAAAAGAGACTAGGGAGTGGAGACCCTATGTCTAAAATAAAATCATCCAAAAAGTGGATACCCCATGTTGGAAAAGCAGACTGGGGAGTGGAGACCCTATGCCTAAATTAAAATCAACAAGGGAGTGGAGACCCTATGTTGGAAAAACGACTAGGGAGTAGAGACCCTATATCTAAAATAAAATTAACTAGGGAGTGGAGACCCTATGTCTATAATAACTTCAATTAGAGAGTGGAGACCCTATGTTGGAAAAATGACTAGGGAGTGGAGACCCTATGTCTAAAATAACTTCAACATGGGAGTGGAGACCCTATGTTGGATAAGCTACTAGGGAATGGAGACCCTATGTCTAAAATAACTTCATCTAGGGAGTGGAGACCTTATGTTGGAACAGCGATTAGGGAGTGAAGACCCTATGGCTCAAAATAAAATCAACTAGAGAGTGGAGACCCTATGTTGGAAAAACGACTAGGGAGTGGAGACCCTATGATGGAAAAACGACTAGGGAGTGAAGACCCTATGTTGGAAAATCGACTAGGGAATGGAGACCCTATGTCCAAAATAAACTCAACAAGGGAGTGGAGACCCTATGTTGGAAAAACGACTAAGGAGTGGATACCTTATGTCTAAAATAAAATCAACTAGAGAGTGGAGACCCTATGTTGCAAAAACGACTAGAGAGTGGAGACCTTATGCCTAAAATAAGATCAACTAGGGAGTGGATACCCTATATTGGAAAAGCTACTAGGGAGTGGAGAACCTATGTCTAAAATAACGTCAACTAGGGAGTGGAGACCCTATGTTTGAAAAGCGACTATGGATTGGAAGCCTATGCCTAAATTTAAAACCAACTAGGTAGTGAAAACCTTATGTTGGAAAAACGACTAGGGAGTGGAGACCCTATATCTAAAAACTCAACTAGGGAGTGGAGACCATATGTTGGAAAAGTATACTAGGGAGTGGAGACCCTATGTCTAAAATAAAATCAATTAGGGAGTGGAGACCCTATGTTTGAAAAAGCATACTAGGGAGTGAAGACCCTATGCCTAAAATAAGATCAACTAGGGAGTGGAGACCATATGTTGGAAAAAAGACTAGGGAGTGGAGAACATATGTCTAAAATAACTTCAACTAGGGAGTGGAGACCCTATGTTTTAAAAGTGACTAGGGAGTGGAGTGCATATGCCTAAAATAACTTCAACTATGGAGTGGAGACCATATGTTGGAAAAGCGACTAGGGAGTGGAGACCCTATGTCTAAAATAAAATCAACCAAAAAGTGGAGACCCCATGTTGGAAAAGCAGACTGGGGAGTGGAGACCCTATGCCTAAAATAAAATCAACTAGGGAGTGGAGACCCTATGTTGGAAAAACGACTAGGGAGTAGAGACCCTATATCTAAAATAAAATTAACTAGGGAGTGGAGACCCTACGTCTAAAATAACTTCAACTAGAGAGTGGAGACCCTATGTTTGAAAAACGACTAGGGAGTGGAGACCCTATGTCTAAAATAACTTCAACTTGGGAGTGGAGACCCTATGTTTGATAAGCTACTAGTGAATGGATACCCTATGTCTAAAATAACTTCAACTAGGGAGTGGAGACCCTATGTTGGAAAAGCGATTAGGGAGTGAAGACCCTATGCCTCAAAATAAAATCAACTAGGGAGTGGAGTCCCTATGTTGGAAAAACGACTAGGGAGTGAAGACCCTATGATGGAAAAATGACTAGGGAGTGAAGACCCTATGTTGGAAAATCGACTAGGGAATGCCGACCCTATGTCCAAAATAAACTCAACAAGGGAGTGGAGACCCTATGTTGGAAAAACGACTAAGGAGTGGATAACTTATGTCTAAAATAAAATCAACTAGAGAGTGGAGACCCTATGTTGGAAAAACGACTAGGGAGTGGAGACCCTATGTCTAAAATAACTTCAACTAGGGAGTAGAGACCCTATGTTGGAAAATCGACTAGGGAGTGGAGACCCTATGTCTAAAATAACTTCGACTATGGAGTGGAGACCCTATGTTAGAAAATCGACTAGGGTGTGGAGACCCTCTGTCTAAAATAAAATCAACCAAAAAGTGGAGACCCCATGTTGGAAAAGCATTGGGGAGTGGAGACCCTATGCCTAAAATAAAATCAACTAGGGAGTGGAGACCCTATGTTGGAAAAACGACTAGTGAGTAGAGACCCTGTATCTAAAATAAAATTAACTAGGGAGTGGAGACCCAATGTCTAAAATAACTTCAACTAGAGAGTGGAGACCCTATGTTGGAAAAACGACTAGGGAGTGGAGACCCTATGTCTAAAATAACTTCAACTTGGTAGTGGAGACCCTATGTTGGATAAGCTACTAGGGAATGGAGACCCTATGTCTAAAATAACTTCATCTAGGGAGTGGAGACCTTATGTTGGAAAAGCGATTAAGGAGTGAAGACCCTATGCCTCAAAATAAAATCAACTAGGGAGTTGAGACCCTATGTTGGAAAAACGACTAGGGAGTGGAGACCCTATGATGAAAAAACGACTAGGGAGTGAAGACCCTATGTTGGAAAATCGACTAGGGAATGGAGACCCTATGTCCAAAATAAACTCAACAAAGGAGTGGAGACCCTATGTTGGAAAAACGACTAAGGAGTGGATACCTTATGTCTAAAATAAAATCAACTAGGGAGTGGAGACCCTATGTTGCAAAAATGACTAGAGAGTAGAGACCCTATGCCTAAAATAAGATCAACTAGGGAGTGGATACCCTATATTGGAAAAACTACTAGGGAGTGGAGAACCTATGTCTAAAATAACGTCAACTAGGGAGTGGAGACCCTATGTTTGAAAAGCGACTATGGAGTGGAAGCATATGCCTAAAAATAAAATCAACTAGGGAGTGAAAACCTTATGTTGGAAAAGCGACTAGGGAGTGGAGACCCTATGTCTAAAAACTCAACTAGGGAGTGGAGACCATATGTTGGAAAAGTAGACTAGGGAGTGGAGACCCTATGTCTAAAATAAAATCAATTAGGGAGTGGAGACCCTATGTAGGAAAAGCATACTAGGGAGTTAAGACCCTATGCCTAAAATAAGATCAACTAGGGAGTGGAGACCCTATGTTGGAAAAAAGACTAGGGAGTGGAGAACCTATGTCTAAAATAACTTCAACTAGGGAGTGGAGACCCTATGTTTTAAAAGTGACTAGGGAGTGGAGTGCATATGCCTAAAAATAAAATCAACTAGGGAGTGAAGACTCTATGTTAGAAAAGCGATTAGGGAGTGGAGACCCTATGTCTAAAATAAACTCAACTAGGGAGTGGAGACCCTATGTTTGAAAAGCGACTATGGATTGGAAGCCTATGCCTAAATTTAAAACCAACTAGGTAGTGAAATTCTTATGTTGGAAAAACGACTAGGGAGTGGAGACCCTATATCTAAAAACTCAACTAGGGAGTGGAGACCATATGTTGGAAAAGTATACTAGGGAGTGGAGACCCTATGTCTAAAATAAAATCAATTAGGGAGTGGAGACCCTATGTTTGAAAAAGCATACTAGGGAGTGAAGACCCTATGCCTAAAATAAGATCAACTAGGGAGTGGAGACCATATGTTGGAAAAAAGACTAGGGAGTGGAGAACATATGTCTAAAATAACTTCAACTAGGGAGTGGAGACCCTATGTTTTAAAAGTGACTAGGGAGTGGAGTGCATATGCCTAAAATAACTTCAACTATGGAGTGGAGACCATATGTTGGAAAAGCGACTAGGGAGTGGAGACCCTATGTCTAAAATAAAATCAACCAAAAAGTGGAGACCCCATGTTGGAAAAGCAGACTGGGGAGTGGAGACCCTATGCCTAAAATAAAATCAACTAGGGAGTGGAGACCCTATGTTGGAAAAACGACTAGGGAGTAGAGACCCTATATCTAAAATAAAATTAACTAGGGAGTGGAGACCCTACGTCTAAAATAACTTCAACTAGAGAGTGGAGACCCTATGTTTGAAAAACGACTAGGGAGTGGAGACCCTATGTCTAAAATAACTTCAACTTGGGAGTGGAGACCCTATGTTTGATAAGCTACTAGTGAATGGATTCCCTATGTCTAAAATAACTTCAACTAGGGAGTGGAGACCCTATGTTGGAAAAGCGATTAGGGAGTGAAGACCCTATGCCTCAAAATAAAATCAACTAGGGAGTGGAGACCCTATGTTGGAAAAACGACTAGGGAGTGAAGACCCTATGATGGAAAAATGACTAGGGAGTGAAGACCCTATGTTGGAAAATCAACTAGGGAATGCCGACCCTATGTCAAAAATAAACTCAACAAGGGAGTGGAGACCCTATGTTGGAAAAACGACTAAGGAGTGGATACCTTATGTCTAAAATAAAATCAACTAGAGAGTGGAGACCCTATGTTGGAAAAACGACTAGGGAGTGGAGACCCTATGTCTAAAATAACTTCAACTAGGGAGTAGAGACCCTATGTTGGAAAATCGACTAGGGAGTGGAGACCCTATGTCTAAAATAACTTCAACTATGGAGTGGAGACCCTATGTTGGAAAATCGACTAGGGTGTGGATACCCTCTGTCTAAAATAAAATCAACCAAAAAGTGGAGACCCCATGTTGGAAAAGCATTGGGGAGTGGAGACCCTATGCCTAAAATAAAATCAACTAGGGAGTGGAGACCCTATGTTGGAAAAACGACTAGTGAGTAGAGACCCTGTATCTAAAATAAAATTAACTAGGGAGTGGAGACCCAATGTCTAAAATAACTTCAACTAGAGAGTGGAGACCCTATGTTGGAAAAACGACTAGGGAGTAGAGACCCTATGTCTAAAATAACTTCAACTTGGTAGTGGAGACCCTATGTTGGATAAGCTACTAGGGAATGGAGACCCTATGTCTAAAATAACTTCATCTAGGGAGTGGAGACCTTATGTTGGAAAAGCGATTAAGGAGTGAAGACCCTATGCCTCAAAATAAAATCAACTAGGGAGTTGAGACCCTATGTTGGAAAAACGACTAGGGAGTGGAGACCCTATGATGGAAAAACGACTAGGGAGTGAAGACCCTATGTTGGAAAATCGACTAGGGAATGGAGACCCTATGTCCAAAATAAACTCAACAAAGGAGTGGAGACCCTATGTTGGAAAAACGACTAAGGAGTGGATACCTTATGTCTAAAATAAAATCAACTAGGGAGTGGAGACCCTATGTTGCAAAAATGACTAGAGAGTGGAGACCCTATGCCTAAAATAAGATCAACTAGGGAGTGGATACCCTATATTGGAAAAGCTACTAGGGCGTGGAGAACCTATGTCTAAAATAACATCAACTAGGAAGTGGAGACCCTATGTTTGAAAAGCGACTATGGAGTGGAAGCCTATGCCTAAAAATAAAATCAACTAGGGAGTGAAAACCTTATGTTGGAAAAGCGACTAGGGAGTGGAGACCCTATGTCTAAAAACTCAACTAGGGAGTGGAGACCATATGTTGGAAAAGTAGACTAGGGAGTGGAGACCCTATGTCTAAAATAAAATCAATTAGGGAGTGGAGACCCTATGTTGGAAAAGCATACTAGGGAGTGAAGACCCTATGCCTAAAATAAGATCAACTAGGGAGTGGAGACCCTATGTTGGAAAAAAGACTAGGGAGTGGAGAACCTATGTCTAAAATAACTTCAACTAGGGAGTGGAGACCCTATGTTTTAAAAGTGACTAGGGAGTGGAGTGCATATGCCTAAAAATAAAATCAACTAGGGAGTGGAGACTCTATGTTAGAAAAGCGATTAGGGAGTGGAGACCCTATGTCTAAAATAAACTCAACTAGGGAGTGGAGACCCTATGTTGGAAAAGTAGACTAGGGAGTGGAGAGTCTATGCCTAAAAATAAATTCAACTAGGGAGTTACGACCCTATGACGGAAAAACGAATAGGGAGTAGAGGCCCTATGTCTAAGATAAAATCAACTAGGGAATGGAGACCCTATGTGTGAAAAATGACTAGGGAGTGGAGACCCTATGTCTAAAATAAAATCAACTAGGGAGTGGAGACCCAATGTTGGAAAAACGACTAGAGAGTGGAGACCCTATGTCTAAAATAACTTCAACTAGGGAGTAGAGACCCTATGTTGGAAAATCGACTAGGGAGTGGAGACCCTATGTCTAAAATAACTTCAACTATGGAGTGGAGACCCTATGTTGGAAAAGCGACTAGGGAGTGGAGACCCTTTGTCTAAAATAAAATCAACCTAAAAGTGGAGACCCCATGTTGGAAAAGCAGACTGGGGAGTAGAGACCCTATGCCTAAAATAAAATCAACTAGGGAGTAGAGACCCTATGTTGGAAAAACGACTAGGGAGTAGAGACCCTATATCTAAAATAAGATTAACTAGGGAGTGGAGAGCCTATGTCTAAAACAACTTCAACTAGAGAGTGGAGACCCTATGTTGAAAAAATGACTAGGGAGTGGAGACTCTTTGTCTAAAATAAAATCAACCAAAAAGTGGAGACCCCATGTTGGAAAAGCAGATTGGGGAGTGGAGACCCTATGCCTAAAATAAAATCAACTAGGGAGAGGAGACCCTATGTTGGAAAAACGACTAGGGAGTAGAGACCCTATGTCTAAAATAAAATTAACTAGGGAGTGGAGACTCTATATCTAAAGTAACTTCAACTAGAGAGTGGAGACCCTATGTTGGAAAAACGACTAGGGAGGGGAGAACCTATGTCTAAAATAACTTCAACTTTGGAGTGGAGACCGTATGTTGGATAAGCGACTAGGGAATGGAGACCCTATGTCTAAAATAACTTCAACTAGGGAGTGGAGACCCTATGTTGGAAAAGGAATTAGGGAGTGAAGACACTTTGCCTCAAAATAAAATCAACTAGGGAGTGGAGATCCTATGTTAGAAAAGCGACTAGGGAGTGGAGACCCTATGATGGAAAAACGACTAGGGAGTGGAGACCCTATGTTGGAAAATTGACTAGGGAATGGAGACCCTATGTCTAAAATAAACTCAACAAGGGAGTGGAGACCCTATGTTGGAAAAGCGACTAAGGAGTGGATACCTTATGTCTAAAATAAATTCAACTAGGGAGTGGAGACCCTATGTTGGAAAAACGACTAGAGAGTGGAGACCCTATGCCTAAAATAAGATCAACTAGGGAGTGGATACCCTATATTGGAAAAGCGACTAGGGAGTGGAGAACCTATGTCTAAAATAACGTCAACTAGGGAGTGAAGACCCTATGTTTGAAAAGTGATTACGGAGTGGAAGCCTATGCCTAAAAATAAAATCAACTAGGGAGTTAAAACCTTATGTTGGAAAAGCAACTAGGGAGTGGAGACCCTATGTCTAAAAACTCAACTAGGGAGGGGAGACCATATGTTGGAAAAGTAGACTAGGGAGTGGAGACCCTATGTCTAAAATAAAATCAATTAGGGAGTAGAGACCTTATGTTGGAAAAGCAGACTAGGGAGTGGAGAACCTATGCCTAAAATAAAATCAACTAGGGAGTGAAGACCCTATGTTGGAAAAGCGACTAGGGAGTGGAGAACCTATGTCTAAAATAACTTCAACTAGGGAGTGGAGACCCTATGTTGGAAAAACGAATAAGGAGTAGAGGCCCTATGTCTAAGATAAAATCAACTAGGGAATGGAGACCCTATGTTGGAAAAATGACTAGGGAGTGGAGACCCTATGTCTAAAATAAAATCAACTAGGGAGTAGAGACCCTATTTTGGAAAATCGACTAGTGAGTGGAGACCCTATGTTTAAAATAACTTCAACTATGGAGTGGAGACCCCATGTTGGAAAAGTAGATTGGGGAGTGGAGACCCTATGCCTAAAATAAAATCAACTAGGGAGTGGAGACCGTATGTTGGAAAAATGACTAGGGAGTGGAGACCCTATGTCTAAAATAAAATTAACTAGGGAGTGGAGACCCTATGTCTAAAATAACTTCAACTAGAGAGTGGAGACCCTATGTTGGAAAAACGACAAGGGAGTGGAGACCCTATGTCTAAAATAACTTCAACTTGAAAGTGGAGACCCTATGTTGGATAAGCTACTAGGGAATGGAGACCCTATGTCTAAAATAACTTCAACTAGGGAGTGGAGACCCTATGTTGGAAAAGTGATTAGGGAGTGAAGACCCTATGCCTCAAAATAAAATCAACTAGGGAGTGGAGACCCTATGTTGGAAAAGCGACTAGGGAGTGGAGACCCTATGTTGGAAAAACGACTAGGGAGTGGAGAACTTATGTCTAAAATAACTTCAACTTGGGAGTGGAGACCGTATGTTGGATAAGCGACTAGGGAATGGAGACCCTATGTCTAGAATAACTTCAACTAGGGAGTGGAGACCCTATGTTGGAAAAGCAATTAGGGAGTGAAGAAACTTTGCCTCAAAATAAAATCAACTAGGGAGTGGAGACCCTATGTTAGAAAAGCGACTAGGGAGTGGAGACCCTATGATGGAAAAACGACTAGGGAGTGGAGACCCTATGTTGGGAAATCGACTAGGGAATGGAGACCCTATGTCTAAAATAAACTCAACAAGGGAGTGGAGACCCTATGTTGGAAAAGCGACTAAGGAGTGGATACCTTATGTCTAAAATAAAATAAACTAGGGAGTGGAGACCCTATGTTGGAAAAACGACTAGAGAGTGGAGACCCTATGCCTAAAATAAGATCAACTAGGGAGTAGATACCATATATTGGAAAAGCGACTAGGCAGTGGAGAACCTATGTCTAAAATAACGTCAACTAGGGAGTGAAGACCCTATGTTTGAAAAGCGATTAGGGAGTGGAAGCCTATGCCTAAAAATAAAATCAACTAGGGAGTGAAAACCTTATGTTGGAAAAGCAACTAAGGAGTGGAGACCCTATGTCTAAAAACTCAACTAGGGAGTGGAGACCATATGTTGAAAAAGTAGACTAGGGAGTGGAGACCCAATGTCTAAAATAAAATCAATTAGGGAGTGGGGACCCTATGTTGGAAAAGCATACTATGGAGTGAATACCCTATGCCTAAAATAAAATCAACTAGGGAGTGGAGACCCTATGTTGGAAAAGTGACTAGGGAGTGGAGAACCTATGTCTAAAATAACTTCAACTAGGGAGTGGAGACCTTATGTTGGAAAAACGAATAAGGAGTAGAGGCCCTATGTCTAAGATAAAATCATCTAGGGAATGGAGACCCTATGTTGAAAAAATGACTAGGGAGTGGAGACCCTATGTCTAAAATAAAATCAACTAGGGAGTGGAGACCCTATGTTGGAAAAACGACTAGGGAGTGGAGACCCTATGTCTAAAATAACTTAAACTAGGGAGTAGAGACCCTATGTTGGAAAATCGACTAGGGAGTGGAGACCCTATGTCTAAAATAACTTCAACTATGGAGTGGAGACCCTATGTTGGAAAAGAGACTAGGGAGTGCAGACCCACTGTCTAAAATAAAATCAACCAAAAAATGGAGACCCCATGTTGGAAAAGCAGATTGGGGAGTGGAGACCCTATGCCTAAAATAAAATCAACTAGGGAGTGGAGACCCTATGTTGGAAAAATGACTAGGGAGTGGAGACCCTATGTCTAAAATAAAATTAACTAGGGAGTGAAGACCCTATGTCTAAAATAACTTCAACTAGAGAGTGGAGACCCTATGTTGGAAAAGAGACTAGGGAGTGGAGACCCACTGTCTAAAATAAAATCAACCAAAAAATGGAGACCCCATGTTGGAAAAGCAGATTGGGGAGTGGAGACCCTATGCCTAAAATAAAATCAACTAGGGAGTGGAGACCCTATGTTGGAAAAGTGATTAGGGAGTGAAGACCCTATGCCTCAAAATAAAATCAACTAGGGAGTGGAGACCCTATGTTGTAAAAGCGACTAGGGAGTGGAGACCCTATGATGGAAAAACGACTAGGGAGTGGAGACCCTAGGTTGGAAAATCGACTAGGGAATGGAGACCCTATGTCCAAAATAAACTCAACAAGGGAGTGGAGACCCTATGTTGGAAAAGCGACTAAGGAGTGGATACCTTATGTCTAAAATAAAATCAACTAGGGAGTAGAGACCCTATGTTGGAAAAACGACTAGAGAGTGGAGACCCTATGCCTAAAATAAGATCAACTAGGGAGTGGATACCCTATATTGGAAAAGCGACTAGGGAGTGGAGAACCTATGTCTAAAATAACGTCAACTAGGGAGTGAAGACCCTATGTTTGAAAAGTGATTACGGAGTGGAAGCCTATGCCTAAAAATAAAATTAACTAGGGAGTGAAAACCTTATGTTGAAAAAGCGACTAGCGAGTGGAGACCCTATGTCTAAAAACTCAACTAGGGAGTGGAGACTATATGTTGGAAAAGTAGACTAGGAAGTGGAGATCCTATGTCTAAAATAAAATCAATTAGGGAGTGGAGACCCTATGTTGGAAAAGCATACTAGGGAGTGAAGACCATATGCCTAAAATAAAATCAACTTCGGAGTGGAGACCCTATGTTGGAAAACCGACTAGGGAATGGAGAACCTATGTCTAAAATAACTTTAACTAGGGAGTGGAGACCCTATGTTTTAAAAGCGACTAGGGAGTGGAGTGCATATGCCTAAAAATAAAATCAACTAGTAAGTGGAGACCCTATGTTAGAAAAGCGACTAGGGAGTGGAGACCCTATGTCTAAAATAAACTCAACTAGGGAGTGGAGACCCTATGTTGGAAAAGTAGACTACGGAGTGGAGAGTCTATGCCTAAAAATAAATTCAACTAGGTTGTGGAGACCCTATGTTGGAAAAACGAATAGAGAGTAGAGGCCCTATGTCTAAGATAAAATCAACTAGGGAATAGAGACCCTATGTTGGAAAAATGACTAGGGAGTGGAGACCCTATGTCTAAAATAAAATCAACCAGGGAGTGGAGACCCTATGTTGGCAAAACGACTAGGGAGTGGAGACCCTATGTCTAAAATAACTTCAACTAGGGAGTAGAGACCCTATGTTGGAAAATCGACTAGGGAGTGGAGACCCTATGTCTAAAATAACTTCAACTATGGAGTGGAGACCCTATGTTGGAAAAGCGACTAGGGAGTGGAGACCCTTTGTCTAAAATAAAATCAACCAAAAAGTGGAGACCCCATGTTGGAAAAGCAGACTGGGGAGTGGAGACCCTATGCCTAAAATAAAATCAACTAGGGAGTGGAGACCCTATGTTGGAAAAACGACTAGGGAGTGGAGACCCTATGTCTAAAATAAAATTAACTTGGGAGTGGAGACCCTATGTCTAAAATAAAATTAACTGGGGAGTGGAGACCCTATGTCTAAAATAACTTCAACTAGAGAGTGGAGACCCTATGTTGGAAAAACGACTACGGAGTGTGAACCCTATGTCTAAAATAAAATTAGCTAGGGAGTGGAGATCCTATGTTGGAAAAACGTAAATAGAGATTGGGGACCCTAGGCTACCATGTGTTTTTTTTAAGAAAATGAGCAAAATACAAGAAAGAATTTGGAGCAAAATACAAGAAAGCAAAATACTTCCCTTTTGGTTCAATTATTGTTGCAAAGTTGTTTCTAGCCCTTGCGCAGTTTCTTTTTGGTATCACCTGCTTCTTTCCAGGTTGCTTTGGATTGCACCTGTTTCATGTTTTCAATCAAAGAACAATTGTTAGTTTGAAACAGTGGTTGGTTTTATGGCCTTAATTGTATTGATCAAGGCCCAACTCTTTTGATGAAAACCTCTACTTCTCGCTGGCTTTTTTGAGATCGATCGCTATTCTAAGCTCAGGGGTCTTGACTTTCCAAAATTTTCATATGATGGTTCACTCATGTGGGGCTTTGGCCTTTTTATCTTATTTCGCCTTTATGGGAATTTGACTTTGGATTTCTTTCCTTTTCCATAACTTTGACTTTGGATCATGGGCCATCATGGCCAGTCGGGATCGACTTGACGCACCTGCTGAGGCTGGGTGCTTTTCTTTGAATTCGACTTTTATTAAGCAGAACCCTATAAAACCAATCTTGCCATATTTTCTTTGTATTAGTTTCGGATAAGAATTAAAGTGAAAGAGATTCAAAGAAAAGTAAACAAATGAGAGGATACTGAATTTAACATGAAGTGTCCCTTTCGGGGGAAGAAAGAAGGACTTATCTGGAGTGCATGCAGATTTCAATAAACATGACATGCTTCTTGGACTGGATACCCAATCTGCGCAGCCATCCAATCTCACAAAGACCCTTCATATTCCATATCTCAAAACCAAGAAACCTTGCCAGGACTCTTATTAGTGCCGATGGTTGTAAGGAATTCCCTCTTTTTGATCAATGGCGCCTTTTGCGGGTTTTCGTCAATGGACATCTCTCATTTCTCTTCTTAGTGTCGCCTTATAGTGGTATTTGCAAGTTTTCACTAACAAGACTCTCTCATTTTTCAGTTTCTCTGCTCACCATCGCCTTATGGTGCCTGTGTGGGTTTTCACCAACAAGACTCTCTCATTTTATTTCTCTCATTTTGATTATATCGGATCGAAATAGCTAAGTTCTCTGATCCTTGAACATTCTCACCGATTGATCGGAAAGACTTGAACAGGATTTTAGGGTAAAAAGAATTTGGATTGAATTACAACTTTGGAACGATCCAGGTGGGATCATTGTCAAACCATTATAACATCTGCCCTAGTTTCACTTTTGGGGGAATTTGGATTTTTATTTTGGTGTGACTAAACCCTAGTAAGAGGCTACCTATGTATACTTTCGGAATCAAGTTGAATGTAGTTCAGGGAAACCTTGTTTTTGATTTTGATTTAATTTTTTTACAAACGTTTTCAAGATCCAAATAGGGTAATCAAAGAAGGGTAACCGACTCAAAGGGTTAGAAAAAGGGTTGAGGTGTTTTTGGTAGCGAGAATGAAAGCCTTCGTCATCCCAATCAGATAATATTGGTACCGCAAAAGGGTTAAACGTAATACCTTTTGATCGCGTCTGCATTTATGGCTGTTTCAAGGTTATTTCCTTCAATGTCTCCCAGGTACAACGCCCCTTTCGGCAACAATTTTCTGATAATGTATGGGCCCTTCCAGTTAGGAGCGAACTTTCCTTTTGCTTCCTTGTGATGAGGGAGAATACTTCTCAAAACGAGTTGCCCCACTTCAAAGTTCCTAGGACGCACTTTCTTGTCGTAGGCATGGGCCATTCTTTGTTGATACAACTGCTCGTGGCAAACTGTGGCCATCCACTTTTCGTCAATCAGGGTTAACTGTTCTAGACGGGTCTTGAACCACTCACTATCCTCAATTTCAGCCTCAACTATGATTCAAAGAGATGGAATTTCAACCTCTGCGGGTATTACGACTTCAGTTCCATAAACCAGTAGATAGGGTGTTGCTCCGACTGATGTGCGCATAGTTGTGCGATATCCCAATAATGCAAACGACAACTTTTCATGCCACTGTCTCGAACTTTGAATCATCTTTCTCAGAATCTTCTTGATATTCTTTTTTGCTTCTTCAACAACACCATTAATTTGGGCCGATAAGGGGTCGAATTCCGATGCACGATCTTAAATTGCTCATATATGTCCTTCATCAAATGACTATTCAAGTTCGCAACATTGTCCGTGATGATAGTTGTAGGAATACCAAAGCGGCAGATAATATTGGAGTGCACGAAGTCCACCACTGCTTTCTTAGTGACGACTTTGAGGGTAACTGCTTCAACCCATTTTGTGAAGTAGTCAATGGCAACCAATATGAATCTATGTCGATTTGAAGCTTTTGGCTCGATTGGCCCAATAACATCCATACCCCAAGTAGAGAACGACCACGATGCTGACATAGGATGAAGTGCTGTAGGTGGTGCATGAATCAGGTCGCCGTGCACCTGAAACTCATGACATTTTCGGACAAAGCTGAAGCAATCCTTTTCCATGGTCATCCAGTAGTAGCCTGCTTGAATGATTTTCTTTGCCAGGACGTATCCATTCATATGGGGTCCACACACTCCTGTGTGTACTTCAAGCATGATTTTTCCGGCCTCTTGGGCATCCACACATCTTAAAAGATTGAGATCTGGAGTCCTTTTGTACAAAACCTCACCGATCAAGAAGAAACAACTGGCAAGCCTTCTAATGGTTCTCTTTTGGTCTCCATTGGCTTGCTCGAGATATTCTTTTGTTTTCAGAAATCCCTTGATATCATGATATAATGGCTGAACATTTGGTTCCACCTCAACCATATTGCAGTAACTATGCATTTCCCGGATTTGGATTTCCAACGTGTCAATGTGGAGATTGCCTGGATACGGTAACATCTAGGCCAAAGTAGCGAGTGCATCGGCTAAGTCATTGTTAAAATGAGGAATCTATCTTAACTCGACTTACTTGAGCCGCTTGCTAAGATCTTCCACATGTTGCCTGTATGGAATAAGAATGCCATACTGAGTTTCCCATTCTCCCTGAGCATGTCGGATAAATAGATCCGAATCACCCATGATTATCAATTCTTCCACTTCTTGGTCGATTGCCATGTTCATACCCATAAAGCAGGCTTCATACTCGGTAGTGTTGTTGGTGCAGAAAACCCTAAGTCGGGCTGTGTTCGGATAGTGCTGACCAGTGGGTGAGATCAAGAGTGCCCCAATCCCGACACCTTTTGCGTTCACAGCTCCATCGAAAAACATTTTCCAAGCATTGGTGTATTCCGAAATTATCTCAGTTGAATTTACTTCCTTATCCAAAAAGTAAGTACTCAAAGGCTGATATTCATCATCAACAGGAATTTCCGCTAAGTGATCCTCTAAAGCTCGAGCTTTTATTGGCGTGTGAGTGACATAGACTATGTCAAACTCGGTGAGCAGGATTTGCCATTTTGCTAACCTCTCTGTGGGCATCGGCCTTTAGAATATGTACTTCAAAGTATCCAACTTGGCGATGAGATTGGTGGTGTAGGCCAACAGGTAATGCCTAAGCTTCTGAGCGACCCAAGTTAGGGCACACCAAGTCCTTTCCAACAAAATGTATTTGGCTTCATAACTAGTTAACTTCTTGCTCAGATAGTATATTGACTGGTCTTTCTTCCCGGTCACATCATGTTGCCTGAGAATACACCCAAAGGAATTCTCCAACACCTCCAAATACAAAAACAAAGGCCTCCCAGGTTCGGATGGGACCAAGACTGGCGGATTCAAAAGATATTCTTTGATTTTTTCGAAGGCTTCTTGACAATCATATGTCCATTTAATCGCTGAATCTTTCTTCAACAACTTAAATATGGGCTCACATGCGGATGTCAACTGAGCAATGAACCAGCTGATGTAATTCAACCTTCCTAACAACCTCATAACCTCTTTCTTGGTTCTGGGAGAAGGCCAATCCCGAATAGACTTTATCTTTGTTGGATCTAACTCGATGCCCCTCCGAATGACTATAAATCCTAAGAGTTTCCCAGACGGAACTCCAATGCGCATTTAGCTAGATTTAACTTCAAGTCATACATATGTAGATGCTCGAAGAACTTTCTCAGATCCCGAACATGGTCATCCTGCGTTCTTGATTTAATGATTACATCATCCACATACACCTCGATTTCTTGGTGCATGATGTCATGAAAGATGGCAGTCATAGCTCTCATGTAAGTTGCCCCGGCGTTCTTCAAACCAAAAGGCATGACCCTGTAACAATAGGTGCCCCAGGGTATGGTGAAGGTTGTCTTTTCCGCATCTTCTTCATCCATCAAGACTTGATAATACCCAGCATAACAATCCACGAAAGACTGTATCTCATGTTTGGCACAATTGTCAAAAATGATGTGGATGTTTGGCAAAGGGAAGTTGTGTTTGGGACTCGCTTTGTTCAAATCCCGATAGTCAACACACACTCGGGTTTTTCCATCTTTCTTTGGCACTGGAACCATATTAGCCAACCACGTGGTGTATCGGACCACTCGGATCACACCTGCTTTTAACTGTTTGGTGACCTCTTCTTTGATCTTGTCATTGATGTCAGTTTTAAACTTTCTCTGTTTTTGCTGGATAGGGGGATAATCGGGGTAAGTTGGCAATTTGTGCACCGCTAAATCAACACTTAGTCCTGGCATATCATCATAGGACCAATCAAATACATCTTTGAATTCGAACAAAAGTTGGATCAATGTATCCTAGTTCTTTCATCAGTATGAATGCTTATCATGGTTTTTTGGACCTCTTTTGAACTACCCAAATTAACCGGATCGGTATATTTAAGTTTGGCTTAGGTTTATTCTCTAATTGTTCCAGTTCTCGGTTTATTTCCCTAAAAGCCTCATCTTCATCGTATTCCGGCTCTTGATTCAATATTTCACAATTAGATAGCGCGTTAGGTTCTGGGCATGATGTCTGAAAGCATGTCATATTATTTAAGTCTGCATAATAAGAACTGAAAGAAGAAATAAGAATAATAACAAAATCATAAAGAATAAAGAAAGAGAAAGAGACTCGTAGACGATGAAATATTGATTTCATTTCATTGAATTTGAAGATAGAAGGGTTTACATTGGAATTTTAAAGACAATAAACTAAAAGAAACATTCGAGTTACACCCTGGAATAACTCGGAATGCAGAAAAGCTGGCAAGACTGGACTACCGGGACTCCCGCCTGACTGGGAATTGAGTAGCCTTCCAATTTTGTAGCTTGGCATCGGGCCCCATAAATTGCACCTTAGTAGTGCTCGAGCCTTCACCCGGCTGGACCATGTGAGCTTCATATAACATTTGCCTCATGGCTCCACATATGTCCTCAATTTTCTCGGCCGTGAAGGTTTCATCATCATCATCTTCTTCTTCTTCTTCTTTTGTGTACTTTGGCTTGATGAATGTTTTGGAGAGATGCAGGACCAGCTGAGGTAGCACCCACCCGTCATTCTTATGTTCTTTAGTCCATTTCACGTCGGCTTCTGTAGTTTGAAAATCGATAACAAAGAAGTTCTTACTGGCAGTCAAGGTGATGGGCTCCGTAATACCTTGCAAAGATGCCCCGAGCCCATTCTCAGGCTTATAGCATGCTTGATCATTTTAGTGGCGACCATGATTGATGCATTGGACAGAAAAAGTTAAGGACACAGGCTCCCTTCCTCACATTGATCTGCAACCACAACCTCAAACGCTTGATAGACTATGTGCTAGCTACCTTCCCTAGCCTCGAGACATGGGACTGACGGGTCCTTGTAAATTGATTGCTCGTCCTCTCCATGAACCACAATTTCCTGATCTTCGTGTTCAAACTTCACTATTTGGTGGAGGGTAGAAGGTACGACCCCTACAACATGGATCCAAGGCCTTCCTAACAGAAAATTATAGGAGGTATCCATGTCCAAGACCTGAAACGTCACTTCGAAATCCACAGGCCTGATAGTGAAGATCAAATCAATCTCCCCTATTGTGTCTCTCTTGCTACCATCGAAAGCACGCACACAAACATTGTTAGGCCTGATTCTCTCAGTCTCAATTTCCATTCTTTGCAAAATGGAGAGAGGGCATATGTAGACCCCAGATCTGCCATCCACCATGACTCTTTTCACATAGTACCCTTCACACTTAACTATTAGATGGAGAGATTTGTTGTGGGAAGCCCCTTCTGGGGGCAAATCATTTCTGCTAAATGAAATCCGGTTGACCTCGAAGAATGGTTCTGCCATCCTTTCTAGTTGCTCAGCAGTGGTTTCAATCGGAACATACGCTTCATTGAGGGTCTTTATCAACACTTTCTGATGCTTAGTCAAGCTTATCAGTAAAGACAAGAGCGAGACTTAGAAGGAGACTTTCGGAGTTGGTCAATTACCTCGTAGTTTGCAGTTTTCATTTTTCGAAAGAATTCTTCTACTTCTTCGGTATTGATTCGCTTTTTAAGTGGAAAACGCTTCTGCTTGGCGCTATTCACTTCGTCCAGATTGAGGTACTTCTCAGATGGGTTAGTTTCATTTACTTCCCCCATGATTTCTTTCCCCTTGTACGTCACAATTTCTCAGTTGTAGTTCCAAAGGACTGCAATGGGGTCTTTCATGGGCTTTTGTGGTGCGCGACTAATGATCACGGGCTCGTTCAACGTGGGTGGAAGTACTGGTCCACGCACCACATATGTCCCTTTGGGTACATACATCTTAGGTCCCTTGTTCAACTCGAACCTTTTAGGAGGACTCAACGCCAATTGTTCTTTCCTGTGAGCCCGGGGAACATAAAGAATGGTATCTTTAGGGGGTACTTCCCTTGTTTTGGTGCCCACCATCTTTTCTACACTTTGAGGGGACGAGTTACTCTTCTTCTCCCCCTTTTATTGCTTTGCAACTGCCCTTGGCTTCTTTTCAACATCGGCGATAGTAATGATGGCTTTCAGAGCTGGGTCAAACTCTTTATCTTTAAAAATCATCCCAATAAATGGCCCGTTATTGTGAGCTGGCAATGGGTTATTGGTCTAATTGGGGATCTCTTCATCTTTCAACACTACCCTATTTTTCTCTATTAGGTTTTCGATTGCCCTTTTGAGAGTCCAACAGTCTTCGGTGTCATGCCCTTCTGCTCCTTAATGGTAAACACATCGAGCACCGTGTCGGTAGGAGGGCGACTTTGGGTTTTGCCTGGTTTGGGGTAGGGGTTGCAACAAACCCATTTGGACTAGTTTTGGGAATAGGCTAGAGTATGATTCACCAATAGGCATGAAGTTGGTTCTTCTGGGTGGCTCCCGGGCACGGGCATTGTATGGGAAATTATTTTGTGGGAGACGGGGATTATATGGAGCTTGGTGAGGAGGGTTATTTATAGGAAGTGGAGATTGGTTTTGGTTAAATTGTTGTTGTGGCCGAGCGTATGGTTGGGCATTCATCACCGCATAAGGTTGAGGAGCCATGGCATAAGCCATATCTTGGTGAGGATAATAATGTTGCGGGGTGTTTGGCGGGAAGTAACCTCGGGGTTGATGGGGGTTTCTCAGACTTGAAGCCACCATCGCCACTTCTTCTTTCTTCTTTCTAGTTGATACACCTCTTGACCCGCTCTGGATTGCTTGGTACATAGCTCTTATAGCAGACTGGCTCAATATGCAGCCTGTCTTGAAACTATTTTCGACCATCTCCCTAATTTTGATAGCCTCAGCAAACGGCTTTCCCATTGCAGACATCATATTCTGGAAATAGTCAGCCTCTTAGGCTTGTAGAAAAACACTAACCATCTCGGTCTCATCCATCGGGGGCTTCACCCTGGCCGCTTGTTCGCGCCACTTAATAGCATATTCTCGGAAACTTTCCAAAGACTTCTTTTTGAGATTAGATAGGGAATTTCTGTATGGAGCTATGTCTATGTTGTACTGGAATTGCCTGATGAAATCTCAAGCCAAATCATCCCATATGTTCTAGCAAGACATGTCTTGATCCATGTACCACTCGGATGCAATGCCAACTAGACTCTCTCTGAAATAAGCCATTAGGATCCCTTCTTTTCCGTCTACTCCTTTCAATTGATTAAAATACCTCTTGAGATGGGCTATGGGGTCCCCGTGTCCTTCATACTTTTCGAACTTGGGAGTCTTGAAACCGGTGGGAAAATGAACGTGTGGAACATACACAAGTAAGTGTAGGATACACTCTTCTGGCCACTTAAACCTTGCATTTTTTGAGGCTCTGTTCCATGCTTCTTATTTTCCGAGTGATTGTCTCTTACTCGGGATTCTTTGTAGCTCTCTCTTGCCCCGCAGTAAACTCATACCGGGGTTGTTGAGGGTAATAATTGGTGGTGAAATGGGCAGTTTCTGGTGGAAAAGATGGTACTTGAAAGGTAAAGGATGATGGATCAAAGCTTGGCCTGGGCAAGGTTGGCTGTGCCGTAGCCGAAGTTGGTGGTGCACTAAATATGTTAGAAGCCACTCTCGAAATCAATGCCTGGGGGCGAACCTCAGAAGGCATTCCGGTGAAATAGGCTGAGATGGTGGGATATCCGAATGGGGTGTTTGGGTAACTTATTGGGACGTTGGAAGTTTCGCTTGCTCTGGGAAGTAGCTCGGGGAAACCAGATATTGCACTCAGCGGCTATCTATCGTTGGACCAGGCGTCCCACATTTCCAATGTGGGGAGGCCCAGTGTCCTATTCTCTTCTACAGCAGCCAACTCTAATGTTGGGATAACTGATAATGGGCTATCATCTGGGATGGAAATTGTTGGTAGATGACTATCTGATGACATTTCGACACTTTCCTTGTATCTTGTAAAGTAATGGTGTGAAGCCAGATTACCACAAAACCAACCACCTTAGAACAACACCTAAACTCAACAGTACACACAACAAAACGGTTAGTTCGAGGAAATTAACACATAAGTAATCGCACATTGGGGGTGTGATGCACCTATATAGTTAAATGTGTTTCTACATGTTTTACAACGATTGTGTGTCTCATCCCGGCTTTTGTTTATCTCCCCGATCTTTTCTCTTGCTCTTTTTTGCACTCTCTTATTTTTCTCTCTTGTTCTCATTCTCTTTTTTCTTGTTTTCTCTCTTTTATTTTTTTCTTCTCCCTTTTGATTTTTTCTTTTATTTGAATTATTTAAAATCATGACCGGATCTGATGAGGATTGCCTATGTATCACGACGCCGCATGAATCAGATCATTATGTAGTTCAAAGATAAATGCGAAACAAACAATTTTTGGGGTTTTCAAATTTTCATTAAAAACAAAACTTCTAATTTTTCTCTATTACAAAGACTCTATCCTACATACTTGAGAATTGAAAAACTAAAATAGACTCAAAACATACTTTAGGAATGAAAATATAGACTAGAAAAGAGAAAACAATCAGGAGTACATAAGTGCCTCCAATCCTACCATAGGGACACCAGCTGGTCTTGCCGCAGGCCTACGTGCCATGTCATCATGGAGGCGATAGAGATCATCCATTATCTGGAGAACAAAGATCATTACTGTGGGGAAGAACATGGAAATGGTCATGTCCTCGCACTCGTTGCACTTCATCAAAATGTGGTCCGCGATTTTTCTAACCTTTTCCCTTATGATGCCCTTTTCTTGCAACAACCACCCAATTTGTTGAGATCTAACCTCCAAAACGTGGGTGGCCGTATGATTCTGCTCTTGCAAATGCTATAGGTCTCCCTCTAGCTGTGCCATCAAAGCGTAGCAATGTTCTCTCTCGGCAATGAAGCTCTTGGCTTGTTTAATCATTTCACCATCAAGGCTATTAAGCTCTTTTTTCCAACCCATGACCCCTCTATCATATCTTTCCTTCAGCTGTCGAATGAAGGTTGCCCATTCTTCTGTATTTCTAGCCAACTTTGTTCGGGCTTTTGCTAGCTTAGCCTCAGTTTTTTGCAAATCATCCTCATAGTCACGTACTTTCTGCGTAAGGCTGTAGATGTGCTTTTCATCTTTTCTACTTCAGCCCGGGTTCTCAGCTGCTATTCTCATCTTTCGAACTTGGGCCCAGAGAGCTTCATTTTCTTGAGCTAACCTTCTTCTTTCACCTTCAGCTTCTTGTGCATGTAGATCATTATTGAATACGATGTTCCTCAATTCTTCTTACAAAGCGTGAATGGTGGCTTGATATTTTTTCTCCTTCTATCCCCAGGCCAACCTTTGCCGGATTTTATCATCAAAATCTTGAACATGAGGTCTTTTGGCGGGCTTTTCAGGCTAGGGCTCGGGCTCTTGCTCATCATTCTCACAAAATCTTCTCTCAAACCATGCAACATTATTTAGATCCACTTCTCCTGTCGCAAGATCTGGTACCTGGGTGTCAATTTTCAGATATCGGCAACTAATTCCAATCTCGTTGGACTAAAGCCTCAGGTAGGGTTGCTTCTGGGTGTAGCTCAATGACTTGGGTTCTCAAATCTACATCTTCGGGTACCACTTGATACCTTCCCAGTTGCCTTAGAACTCTTTACGGTGCATATGGTTGGATACTCCTCAGGCACATCATCATCAAGTAGCCTTTTGAAGCTGCCATGTATATGACTTGCGTTACCGGAATCCATCCTATGGTCCATTCAATTTGACTTGCTTTCAGAGTTCTTAAATGGGAGACCCAGGCCTCAAACCCTTCTGGAGATTTGTAGTCTTCCACCCTTTCCTCATAATTCTTGATGAAGTTGTTCCAGTCCGAACCATAACTCATGAACTTGGGGTGACAGCGGAGATGTTCGATCAACCACATTTTGAGAAGAATGTTGCAACTCTCAAAGAATTGAGCCCTAGATTTACACAAGGTTAATGCTCGATAAATGTCTGCTAGCACTAACAGAACAAGTGTGTGATCCTTCTTGGTAGTGAGGATTTGTGCAATTCTGGCCATGCGAGTATCTATTGTCCCTTTTGCATTCGGAAAGACCGTGATTCCCAGAAATGCCACGATGAAAGCGAACTGATGATGAATCTGCCAGGTGCTTTTATCCTATTTGTTATTTAATCCCTTTTCATGCGTTTCAAACCCAGCTGAGTGCCCCAACCTAAAGTACAAAAAGTAGAAATAACAACATTCGTTATTTACATGGGCCTTCTTCATTTGCTTACTTTTATTTAGAAGATCAAAGAACTTGTGCACAGAGGGAGCCCTTGGGAATATAAGGTGATGTTTCCTCAAGTCCTGGCCAAAGTCAATGTGTCTGGCCATTTCCTCCAGAGTAAGGGTGAGCTTTAAATTCGAGAAATGGAACATGTTATGGACAGGATCCCAAAAGGTTACCAAAGAATTAATTAGATCCTCCTGGGGTTCGATGTTCATGATGTCTATAAGGGAACCCAACTGCTTTTTTACCCAATCCTGGCCATCTTTATCTAAATCATTCCACCACATGTGAAGCTGCAGCTGAGCCTGTTCTATGACCAATTGGGACGTGTTCTGGACAGTATTCATTTGTGATGGGTTCTGAATAGTATTTATTTGTACATGTAAAGGGTTAAAGTTAGGGTTCACTCTTGTGGACTCTTTTTGCAAAACAAGTATTCAATTTTTAAAAGAAAATCAACGGACAATGACCCCCTTTATGCTACTTTAGCAAAAATGGTCGTTTTTGTAAATGTGACCCCTTCACGATTCTAAACAAATTTTGAGGCTGGGGGAAAGGTATTTTATGGAAAAAGACATGTTACTGACAGACTTGCCTGTTCTTCACGAAAAATAGCCTTTCGACAATTGAAAGATAATCTAAGTCATCCCGGCAAGAACGACTTAAAATACAACTGATGCTAGGTCGACTTATAGTTTTTGACCAAAACCCTAAACTACACTTTACTTGATTATTTTTTTTTTAAAAACGGAGGCCGAACCTTATGTGAGTTGCCTACGTATCCCACATCCGGTGAGAATCAGACCTACGTAGTTCGGTCAATTTGACATAATTGGAAAAAACATGATATTTGACTCACTCTTTTTTGAAATACATTTTTCTTTTTTCCCCTTTTTTTAAAAATTTTGGCAGAGTTTCGAGACATTTGCAAATACCGAAATTTTTAGAATCAGGTAAATTCTCTATCCTACCTCACTTTTTGTTTTTCTCTTGATTTTCTTTTCCTAGTCGATCAACATGCAAGCCAAAACAAATAAATATTCATATAGCATGTAGGATGCATCAGGATGGTCTGTTATTTTGGGTACACCTGTCCTAGACGGACCCAACCCCTTTGTTGAGTCCCCAAGGTCGAATGCACGTGATGCAAATAAACGTTCCTACTAGAGATACGGTATGAGGCTGCATTATTCTAGGTTTAAACCTGGGGTTGTTTTCTAAACCTGGCTTACTCGAGCGGACAAACTCGAGTCGAGGAGGGGACAACGTACCGGGAGCACGAAAGTCTGCCCGTCCTTGTTGCTTGCCAACCCCGTTCTATATGGTATAACTCTAACAGAAAATTTGGTCACACGAACGTGAGCACCGTTATTTAGAAGACTTAGAAGGGAGGCATAAGAAAATATTTAAATACAGTTCAAATAATATCAGAGCGGTAAATGGCAATTAGCACATTAGGTACAAAAAATACAGTAATATCAAGTATAAATAAAGCCAAATAAAATCACATTAACAAGCTCGAATTCTTGAACCCTGAACAAGAGATTCTGGGTTCTTATCCCCAGCAGAGTCGCCATAGCTGTCACACCTCCTTTTTTATACCCGAGGGTACATGGGAGTTTTTCTAATTAAAGTGACATAAATCGAAATAGGATTAATTAATTTATCAGATTCGCCACTTGGAATAGTTTAAATGGTGTCCCAAGTCACCGGTTTATTTTAAAATATCAAATCGAGGAATATTTTTTAAAGTCTGCGAACCAGAAATTCTAGATAAGGAATTTTGTTAACCCGAGAGAAGGTGTTAGGCATTTCCAAGTTCCGTGGTTCTAGCACGGTCGCTTGGTGATTATTACTTGGCTTAAGTTGTCTAATTACTTATTTTTAGAACCTATGTGCATTTACCTTTTACCGCTTTTAATCACTTAATTTGTCCGTAATGAAAGAATTGAGTTACGCGTACGTATACTCATTTCCTTTGGCGCATCAAAAATCATGTCATGCTTACGTGTCCACAATCAATCACGCTTTATTGATTATTAAGGAAGTTTGGTTGAAGTTGCGCGAACGCATACCTCGAGTTATTTTTAGAATTAAATTCGCAATTATGTTATGTGAACGTATACATAATCACACTAATAGTCTAAGTCGAGCCTAATCAAACTACGAGTGTTATGATTATTTAATATCTCGGTTAATACTAATGTGAGGGCCATAACTCATGGATATTTTTCGTGTATGGCACACCTTGATCCATTTTTTAAGAATTAATACTCAATTAGGCCCAATGATGTTCAGGCTTAGCACAATTAAAGCTCAATATAACCCAACTAGTTATAAGCATGCCTTGGTTAATATATTAGGCACCTATTTATTTAAAGGCATTCTGGGCCAGCAGTAGGCCCCATATTATGTAAAGATTTTGTAAAGGAGAATAAGGTAAGCTGGGCTCTACGTCAAGCCCAGCAATGAGGACAAAGGCAAGAGGTCCCCAAAATTTTGAAGGGGCAAGTGCTAGGTGTGCATCACTCAATTAAGTTAGGAACATTCAGCTATGAAAAGCTGTATTTGGGTTCAAAGTTTGGCCCAGCTAAAAAAAACTCCAGGATTCTTGCCCCTCTTGGAATTCAAATGAGTTTTTGCTCACATTGAGCCATAGGCGGGCCTAGTTGTAATTGTCTAATGTCTGGGCCTATCGAACCCTACAATTACCCATACATACACACTTATGACAAATTAGTTTTCAGATTACACATTTAAACATGAATATAAGGTAAAGATTAAACATACTTCTGTACTGAAATTAATCAATTGAACATAAAACGATCCATGATAAAAAAGGCTTTTGGACTGACTAAAAATTTTGGCCTATAGACTAGGTCCATATCATTTGAGGTCAGTCTTTCACTTGGGCTAGAAATTCAGCCCGTTTTTCCATCGAATGGGTAGCCCTTTTGATTCTGCTGAGTGGGCTCAAACCCATCATCCTTTACACCACTACTACTTTTTGTAAAATACATCAAAACATACAATTAAACTCTTAATGTGTCTTAGTACATGACATTAAATCCTATTACAATCTTTAAGTAAACCAAACAGCTTTTCAAAATCAAATGCCTTACATTAAGACTTATTACATAATCTAACCATATTAGGAGCTAAACTATTACAAATCTACCTGACTGACATCATGAAGAATTCCTGTCTCTTTTGGACATGATTTGTCCATTAGAGCTTGGCCTCCTTTTGTCAAAAATAGCATACTTCCATTTTTCAGCTTTTGAACCTGCTGATTTGGCCAACTAGTAGTCAAATCTGCAGGCAGTAGCTTATAGCCAAATAGACAAGAGAGAAAATAGACGGCTTTAAATAAGGGGAAAACTGTCTACTTAGATAAAGGAAAGAAAATGACTTTAAAATTTCGTAGTCAGCCTTAATGACTAAAAGACTTACCTATGGACATAAACAAAGCTATTTTTTTGCAAAAATAAACTACAAGGCATTCATGGATCAGTTAGATTATTCATGCTTAAACTTTAAAGCTCACATAGTCAAAACGTAATCACATTTATACCATTGTAAGCTAACTACTAGCATGAAAAGATATTCACTTGCACAAACACCATTTATACATCTGATTTTATATCATTTAACAAACCATTCATTGTTTTACATAGAGAGGCAATTGAGGTTAAATACCTAAGCAGCATCAACCAAACATCAAGTAACATGAGAAAGAAAAGAATGAAGATAGTTGAAACTTGTAAGGACAAAAACCAACACAGCAGCAGCAACCCCAAATAAACTAGAAATTTAAATCAAATCCAAGCAAACTTGAAACCAGAAATCCTAGCTAAAGAACCCAAGAAAAACCCTCTACTTCAAACCATATTTTGTAGCTTGTAAAACCAAGAATAAGAAGTTTTGGATGTGTACAAAAAGCATAAAAATGGAATATTCTGACTAATTTTTCTAAAAATCAGAATAGTACAGCATCTTCTACAGATGCCTGTCCTTTTCCTTATCCAATACCATCACTTTAAACTAAGGATGGGGACAGTTGTGAAAAGTCTAGAACATTCTGATATTTAGCCTTTGTAAAAACCCAATTTTACCCTTTTAATTACTGATTATTTCAGCTTTGCCCCATGTTCTGATTTCAAATTAATTACAACCATTTTAGGACCTTCAACTAAGTGATTAGGTTGTTTAGTTGTATTGTATTTTATTTTCTGAAATTAAACTGAGGTTTAAACTACTACTCAGAGGTTCAAACCTAAAGTTAAAATCAGTTAATCCTAATTAATCAAAACATGTAGTCAATCAATATATGTGAACTCACATTCAAAGCATTACTGAAATTCAGCATGCTTAGGCCAAGAAAACCAAGAATCAAAACTAGCTATATTCAAAACAATAAAATGAAATTGAATCCGGCTAGTGCTAAAGTAAGCATGAATTGGCTAAACAGGCTATTAATTAACCTATTAACACCATTCTTAACAAAACTTGCAAGAACAACAAAGATAAATAAAACAAACAGCAAGAAATAAAATAAAAGGAGAAACAAAATAGGCGAATTATAAGAAGACAAAACCTAATCATTCCAATCTAAACAATTTGCACCTAGGCAACATTGAATTTCTAATTGACGAAATCTTAGAACATGCAATTAACGAAGATAATAGACAGAAAAGAAGACCTAAATTATGCGGCTAAATCAAAACAATTAACAGAAAAGGGGGAAATGACCAAAACCAAAAGGAAATTAAAGAAAAAAATGGTACAAGAAGATACCTAATGCTTAATTCTTCCAACAGTGAAAACTGAACCAACTTCGAATTCTGACCCCAAATTTTCGTTGTACAAATGAACTTTAGACAACCATCAATCCACTACTCTTATCAAGAGCAATGGACTCATGGAAGTCTTGAGTTCAAAAGCCCCAAAAAATGCCGCAAATTTGGAAGTGAAAGAAAATTAGGGTTTCTGAGTATTCAAATTTAAAATTCGAGGATATTGAGGCCGATTCAGAGGGGATTAATGGTGGTTTAGGGTTCAGAGGGATGCCAGGATTGTAGGGTGTGAATTTAGTGTCATTTGGGTGACTTAGGGTTTTAAGGCATCGATCTTAGATTTAAGATTTGAGTCGTTTGATGATGATTCAAGGGAATTGGTTTGGATATTTGTAAAGAGGAGACGATGGGGGTTCAAGGATGTTGATTTGGGGCCATTTGGAACACCGGAACCACCGTGAGGAGATTTTCGGTGGCGGTTGGCGGCGGAGACTACGAGGAATTTAGGGGAGGCTAGGGTTTGGTGTATAATCTTGGGTGAGAGACTGAAGTGAGAAGGATGGAATGAGGGATAACTGGTTAGGACAGTTATATACTTGGGAGGATCTTAGTTCCAGGCCGTTGGATTATCAAGATCCAACGACTGTGATGAAATCAGGATGAAACGGGGTCGTTTTGGATGACAGGGGGATGAACCAGGTAAGGGGTTTTGGACCTTGGTTTGGGAATGGGTTTGGGTTAAATTTTGGGTATGGAAACAACCCAATTTCTATTAAATTCCATTATTTCAATTACTTCCTTTTATTTTTTTTCTTTTCCCTTTTTCTTCTTTTTTTATTCTAAACTTAAAATTCTAAATTAGTCTAAAATTGCAAAATTTAGTCAGATATCTAATTACAAATATTATAAAATTACTATGATCCTAAATTAGAAGAGAAAAATCATTAATCTAAAAATTACAAAGTAAAGATGTAAAAATGGACCTTTTTTGTAATTTTTATTTTCTATAAAACAAATAATTAAATAATTAATCCTAAAAGTATAAAAATAAAACCTAAATACAATGCATGGTATTCTTTGGTATTTTCATGATTTTAATAAAAAAAATAAACGTGTACAAAAATGCAAACAAATAACAAAAAAGCTACAAAATTCATATAAAAAAGGCAAATAATTGGAAAAAATCTATTTTCTTGGATTTTATAGGTGTAATTCATATAGGGCAAAAAGCACAGCTCACAGCTCCCCCTCTTTGCACGGAAACACGAAGGTTTTTCGGGAAAAGATAAAATGAGAAATTACGAGGGATTTTTGTCCGTTTGAAACTCCATGAGAAGCATCTTTTGAAAATGTCTGACCGAACCTTGCTTCAGAGGTTGCCTACATATCCTTGGTTATAAAGAAATCAGGTCAGTGTAGTTCTGGAAGTTTTGGTAGTTGGGACTATCGGGAAACTGTGATTTCACTGTTGTTACCGCTGTTTTTGCTTGTTGAGCTCCTTATTACACCAAAATGAGAGATGAAAAGCTTAACTAGCTAAGCCTATCAACTGCAAGTTACAAGATTCCTATCTAGAAACCTTCTAAATCTTGATCTTGAGTCCTGGATGGTTCTTCCTGTAGACTCTGATCTGAATCTTGACGCTTGTTAGTTGCAACCACTGGTTCATTCTGCTTCAGCTTTATGGATCAAGATGGGACATGCAAAGCTTGTGACTTCAATCATATCATCCGCACCTTTTTTCCGCTTCTATACTTGGAGTTCAACTTCTTTTCTTGTTTCCTCTTTTTTTTTATTTGGGTTGATACTTCTTCTTTTGGTCATCTCAAACCTTGTGCCTCATGGTGAAAAACTGTTTAGGCACCAAAGCAAACAAACGAACGAAATTTTCTGCCTCAGTTTTCACTAGGAAAATTTTGTGAGTTATTTGTAACAAAATCTAAACTATTTCTTTATTGAAAGCAATAAAATCAGGATTGGGTATCCTTGGGAAAAAGAGATTAGGGAGTAGAGCCCTATATCTATAATGAAATCAACTAGGGAGTGGAGACCCTATGTTGGAAAAGTGACTAGGGAGTGGACACCCTATGTCTAAAATAAATTCAACTAGGGAGAAGAGACCCTATGTTGGAAAAGCAGACTAGGGAGTGAAGACCCTATGCGTAAAATAAAATCAACTAGGGAGTGGAGACCCTATTTGGAAAAGTAGACTAGGGAGTGGAGACCCTATGTCTAAAATAAAATCAACTAGGGAGTGGAGACCCTATGTTGTAGGAGCGACTAGGGAGTGGAGACCGTATGTTTAAAAAAAATTCAACTAGGGAGTGGAGACCATATGTTGGAAAAGCAGACTAGGAAGTGGAGACCTTATGTCTAAAATAAAATCAACTTGGGAGTGGAGACGCTATGTTGTAAGAGCGACTAGGGAGTGGAGACCCTACGTTTAAAACAAATTCAACTAGGGAGTGGAGACCGTATGTCTAAAATAAAATCAACTAGGGAGTGGAGACCCTATGTTGGAAAAACAGACTAGAGAGTGGAGACCCTATGCCTAAAATTATATCAATTACGGAGTGGTGACCCTATGTTGAAAAAGCAGACTAATGAGTGGAGACCCTATGCCTAAATTAAAATCAACTAGGGAGTAGAGACCCTATGTTGGAAAAGCATACTAGGGAGGGGAGACCCTATGCCTAAAACTAAATCAACTAGGGAGTGGCGACCCTATGTTGGAAAAGTAGACTAGGGAGTGGAGACCCTATGCCTAAAATAAAATCAACTAGGGAGTGGAGACCCAAAATAAAATGAACTAGGAAGTGGAGACCCTATGTTGGAAAACTAGACTAGGGAGTGGAGACCCTATGCCAAAAATAAAATCAACTAGGGAGTAGAGACCCTATGTTCGAAAAAACATAACTAGAGATTGGGGACCCTAGGATGCCATGTTTTTGAATTTTCTTTTTTTTTTAAATTTTATTTAAGAAAAAATGAGTAAGAATGCATGAAAGAATTTGGAAGAGTCTTTCTTTTTGGATTTATTATTGCTGCAAAACTGTTTCTAGCCCTTGCGTAGTTTCTTTTGGTTGCACCTGCTTCTTGCAAGGTTGCTTTGGATTGCACCTGTTTCATGTTTTCAAACAAAGAACAATTGTTAGTTTGAAATGGTGGTTTCATGAAAACCTCTATTGCTCGCTGGCTTGATGTACCTGTTGAGGCTGAGTGCTTTTTCTTGAATTTGGCTTTGTTAAGCAGAACCCTGTAAACCCAATCTTGCCATATTTTCTTTGTATTAGTTTCGGAGAAGGATTAGACCGAAAGGGATTCAAAGAGAAGTAAACAAAGGACAAGATAATGGATTTAACGAGAAGTGTCCCTTTCGAGGGAAGAAAAATGAACTTATCTGAAGTGCATGCAGAATTCAATAGACATGACATGCTTCTTGGACTGGATACCGGATCTAAGAAACCATCCAATCTCTCATAAACCCATCATAACTCGTATCTTAAAACCGAGAAACTTTGCCAGGACTTTATCAGTGCCAATGGTTGTGGTGAATTCCTTATTTTCGATTAATGGCGCCCTTTGCGGGTTTTCGCCAATAGACCTCTGTCATTTCTATTCTTACCATGGCCTTATAGTGCTCGTTGCGAGTTTTCACTAACAAGACTCTCTCATTTTCAGTTTCTCAGCTCACTATCATCTTATGGTGCCCGTGTGAATTTTCACCAATAAGACTCTCATTTTATTTCTCTCATTTGATTGTACCGGATCTAACAACCTCCCATTGTAAACTTCTTTACCAATCGATTCGAAGGGCTTTGAATACGGTTTTAGGTAACAAGAGTATGGATTGAACTACAACTTTGGAACCTTTCAGGCGACTGTCGCCGAACCCCTATAAATTCTGCCCCAGTTTCAACTTTTGGGGAAATGTGGATTGAACCCCAGAGAGAGGCTGCCTACGTATCCTTTCGAAATCATGTCGAACGTAGTTTGGGGAAACTTTGTTTTTGATTTTTCTTTTTACAAATCTTTTCGGGTTCCAAAGAGGGTTATCAAAGGAAGATAACTGGCTCAAAGGGTTAACAAAAGGGTTGAAGTGTTTGGGGTAGCAAGAATGAAAGCCTTTGTCATCCCGATCAGATAATATTGTTACCGCAGAAGGGTTAAACGTAATACCTCTTGACCGCGTCTGCATTGACAGTTGTTTCAGGGTCGTTTCCTTCAATGTCTCCCAAGTACAATGCCCCTTTCGGCAACAATTTTCTTATAATGTATGGGCCCTTCCAGTTTTGAGTGAACTTTCCTTTTTCTTCCTTGTGATGTGGGAGAATACATCCCAAAACGAGTTGCCCCATATCAAAGTTCATGGGCCGCACTTTCTTGTTGTAGGCATGGGCCATTCTTTGTTGATACAACTACTCGTGGCAAACTGCTGTCGTGCCTCCTTTTTCTTGCGAAATCGGGTTTATGACATTCGAGAGGACATCTCGTTCCTTTTTGGGAATTGGGTTTGGATTGAAGAGTCGCCACCTAATGATTAAAGTGCATTAGGACACTAAGAAGGATTTTGATTTAGAAAACTAGAGATTCGATAAAGGCTAGAAATTATCTCAAGGGGAAGGTGTTAGGCACCGCTCGAGATCCACTAGTGTGGTTCCCGGCCATGCTACAATTGTGACTTTAAGTGCGAACAACAAATAGACACGTAAGGGTTTCCAATACAAAGAGGGTTTTCACATAATGGTTGCAAGTAGTTGAAGTTGAGAGAAAAATAGAGAAAAGCTGAAGTTGAAGTAGTTAAAAGAGTTCTGAAAATAAAGCAAACAAGTAAGAAAAAAGGAGGGGGGTCCTAGGTTTAAAAATAATATGGATCACATCAATACAATACCCGGTAATCACTTCTCAGAAGAGGGGTTACACGTGGTATTAACGCACCGATCATCATATCTATATCTACCCTTTCCCCACCCCGTTAAGGTATTAAAGCGCGGAATGGTTTTGTTACTTATTGCATGCTATTACCCGCCCCGATCCTATCAGTCTCGGAGGCATTTGGGACTACTAGTCCTAAAGGGAAGGGAGATTTGGGCTTTTGTGTTTAAAAGGACAAAATCTAAGGCGATAATCAAAAACACGTAGAGCAGTTATGGGGAAACATATAACAGTTAAAGGCTCAAACAGGCCTCCTCAATTTAAATAATGATTTTTTAGCATGTCTTGCACGTACTGATTATGGTCTAATTAAACTTAAAAGGGTGAGACAGACTGATTTATTACGTACTTCAGAGAAGAAATCCGAATCAGACCTGTCTGCTGGTTGTAATTAACGAAGTCTGATTCAGCTAGCTAATTTACCTTATGGCTTGCTTAGGTGAAACCTATAGGCATGATATCTATTAATGCAGAAGTATACTGATTCTAGAGAAGAGGACTTATTAGTTACAAAAAACATAAGTTCTGCAAATATTAAACAATGCTACTACTGATTTTTAGACTTATAAGCGAGATAGACGATTCAGATTTGGTTGGTTACTCCTGTAGGCATGCTTTCTAGGCGTTATTGATTTTTAAACGTTTATAGAAGTGCAGAAGTCCTATAAGCATGGTATCTAGAATACTGATTGTTATTTAAACCTATAAACAGTTTGCCTAGTGATAGATGCATATGCAGAATTCATGAAGTCCTATAGGCATGTTATCTATATGATATGCAACGTTTGGGAATGCAGAACCTATAGACATGTTTTCTATATAAAATGCAGATCCTATAGACATGGTTTCTACTTGAAAATGCATATCCTATAGACATAGAATCTATATGAAATGCAGAAACCTATAGACATGATTTCTATGAAATGCAGAAGTGCAGAAACCTATAGACATGGTTTCTACATATGAAATGCAGAAGCGACAGCTGTAAGCAGTATATGAGTGCAGAAATATAACAACTCCCTATAAACAAGATATCTAACCCTTTTGCATGCATGATTGACCCTCCCTTTTTCACTAATAGCCCCAATAGTTATTACAAATTATTATAGCCCAGAATGAATAAGAAAAGCAAAATTACATCAGAAATTAAAGTACAACCAAGGGAGCCTAATTCAGACTCCAGGTCTGAAATATGAGATGAACCAACTCCAAAGATTAGGATCTAAAGCCTTTCTCTTATTTGGATGTGTTAGAGTTCCCTAAGAGCCTCAAATGGACTCTGGACAGTGCTCACACCCAAACACATACAGGATTAAGAACATAGTGCAGTGTGGAAGGGCCAGCCCTCAAGTATCCAAGTTCAGAGGGAACTCAAGGTCCCAAGGCAAGGCTTACAGGAGGGGGCAAAACTTAGAATTTAAGAGAGAGTGTAATTGTAGAGAGGGGATTATGGGGGAAAGCCAAGATAAACTAGTGGTCATAGCTGGCAATTGGAGTGCCGACACACCCTAACCAGCATGTTAGCCACATCGTTTGGGAGTTAGGATCCCCTAAGGTATCAAGTCCAGACATGAGCAACAACTTGGATGTTGCCATGTTCTGAACTTCAACTCAAACACATAGAAGGGGACAGAGGTGCAAGGATTCACAGTAGAAACATATGCTAATTAATAGTAAACATAGGCAGTAAAGCAGACAGGGGTGTAAAAGCTATAAAATAAACACATTGGGATGAGGCTGAAAATCAAACTAGAACATACCAGTTTCAGGGAAACAAGAAAAGAAAGTTGTAGTCTTGTGAAGCCAAAGTACAAGCAAATAGTCAGAATGCTATGATTAGAGAACTATGATACATGGGTAGTATAAAAGTGTTAAATTGAGAGAGTGTTAAAGTGTAGAAGGGTCATGCCCTTTTATAGTGTAGAAGGCAAGAAGAATAAGGTAGAAGAATGATTTGAAAATCAATTACAAAAGTTTCCCTTTGATTAAGGGATTCTAATTTCAAACGGGTAAAAATAATTAAGGAAAGAGATTGATCAAAACATTTTCCAAAGCAGTACGAGAAGGGTAAATACACAGAGATTTATTTAAGGAAAAAGTCTGATATCACACGATTTGCGCAAGTAAGGAAAGGAAATCAGTTAAGAGCCAAGAAATCAAAATTGAAGGCTTTGTTTGAATGAACCAAGTCAGGAAAAGTGAGGAAAGGTTTTACTTAAGGAAAATCAGTAACAATCAATTAAACCTAAAAAAAGGATTTTGAATCAATCATAAGTTGGAAAGCCTTTTGAAGAAAGGTTCAACACACATATAAATGCATACAGACATGCTTAAACAAGAAAGAACTGTCATGCTAATCAGAAGAGTCTAGCATAGAAGAGTCTAAAAGTTCAAAGTCGTAAACAAGGAAATTCAAACTTAGTTCATAGACTCAGAATGAGTCTAAAAGAGTCAAGGGTTCCAAAATAGAACCGTAGTCCAAACACAAGATCACCCTCATTAAAACCCCCAAATTCTAAGGTTCCTACTTCGAATCAGATACAGAGATGAGGAGGCAAGTAATTGAAACAAGCTCAAGGATCTATTTCACAGACGCATCAGAAAACAAACAGATACAATAGCAAGTTCGAAGCAAACAAAGTGAAGAAACCGATTTGAAACATAGTGAGAGTAGAGGGAACATGTTTAAGAAAAACCTTTTAGAAGGGACTTAAACAGGATTCAGAAAAGAAAAGAGATAATATAGCATTTAAGAAATCAATAGAAGAAAAATGTTTAAAGGGAACTCAAATAAAGGTCCAGTAAAGGGCAAACAAATAACTTAAGAACTCTGTAGGAAATACATACAGTAGGAGAACACAAAATACCAGAAAAGTATATCAACAAGACATATAGGAAAACACAGCAGGATGAACATGCGAGCATGGTGTATAAACACAGTAGAAAAACAAGGCACAGAAGAACATATATAGTAGAAAAAAAAGAAAGCAGTAGAAGCACATGCGTGACAAATACACACAAAGAAAAAGGAAAAGAAAAGTCGGAGAAACATTTTGAACTTTTTAGAAACCCTAAATCGAAGAGAAGTAATTTTTTGAAAGAAAAATTGGGGAAATCATTTAAGAACTCAAGTAAAGCACAGATATATAACAAATATAAGAAAAATCAGAGAAAACCTCGAATAGCTAGGGTTTCAGAGGAACCCTAAATGAGAAAGGCTTGGAAAAAGGTCCGATCCTGAGTCGGATGAGTCAGAAATAGGCTCATAATGCTTGGATATGCCGGAGCAAGGACGGAGGGGCCATAGAACCTTGAATCGGAGAAGATGTGAACGGACACCATCGAGGTCAGGCCTTGAAACTTCGTACACCAAGCGTTTAAGAGCGGAGGGAGGTGAGTATAGGCCATCTATGGCCTGAGAGGCTATAGATTCTGGTGAGATTGAGGTTGAAATTGGTAGAAGACGATTAGGGTTTCAAGAACCTTCGAGAGAGTTTGAGAGAGGGAGGGTATTTAGAGGCGGATGATAGAAAGAAAATGAGGTAGGGTTAGGGGTGTAGGCGGATTAAAAAAGGAAAGGGGAATTCATGGTCGTTGATCAAAATGATCAACGACCTGGATTAAAAAGGGAGCCGGGCGGGTTGGATAAATGGGTCAGGGGTCGGGTTAAATAGAAATTGGGCCAGTCCATTTGGGATTCAAAATTGGGTCAATTAGGGGGGATCAATTTGGGCTAAAATTTAAATGAAATAGGGCCAGATTTTAAATAGCCAGTTTTTCCTCTTTTATTTTATAAAAATAGTAAAAATGACTTCTGAAAATAAATTAAAAGTACTGAGTAAATTAATAATATATAAATATTAATATAAAAGTATTGGAACCAATTTCATAATTATAAAATGCTATTAATCTTAAAATAGGCTAAAATTGCAATTATATGCAATTTAGCTTTTAAAATACCAAATAAATTTGTAAAAAATGTATAAAAATTACTCTAGCTATATTTTGGTATAAATATGAGAATAAAGTAAGTTATTCACCAAAATGATAATTTTGGGAATAATTATTGATTTTTGTACTTCTAAAATGGGCAATAAATCAGTTTAAAAATCTTTTAGAAATTAGGAAAATTATTGAAACACTTGGACATACTTATATATGTATATATATGCTATTTTGAAAGTATTTGCATGTAAAAATACATAGAAAAAATTGGGTATCAACAGCTACCCCTCTTTACTCGGGAAGGATGAAAGAGTTGTCGGGTAAAGATTTGATGGCCAATTTGACCGAACAAAATGGTTTGAAGAACTTGACCGTGCTCTGGTTCCTAAACTGCCTACATATCCCTGTTCTTATAGGAATCAGGCCATATGTAGTTCAGGATCTGTCGGCGGAATATGACTATGGAGATTTCTTCAAAGACGAACGCGATATTTAGGCTGGGATGAATGGCTAAAGTCTAACAGGGCTGCGGGAACTGGAGCGAGATCGCTCCTGCTAAGACGGATGTTGCTAGCCGATTTACCTGCAAATAAGCAACACAAGTGTTTGTTGTGCGAAAAATTAAACATGATGCAAGTTCCCGTCGGAACATGAATGCTGTCTTTGGACGGTTAGGATGACGTCCTCAGACCATGACGTCCTGGGCCATGAAGCGTATGATAAGGATTCGCAGGTAATGAAATAATGTTCTCGGGCTATGAGAATGATGCCTCCGAACCATGATGCCTTTGAATAATGATATGCAAAAGATAAAAGGGGTCCTTAGGCCATGAAATGGCGTTCTCGGGCTTTGAAAATGGTGCCTATGAACAATGACGCCTTTGGACAATTTAGCAATCTTTCAGCCTATGAGATGCAATAGGTGGCGATCTTTCAACCAATGAAATGCAATAAGTGGCAATCTTTCATCCGATGCAAGGTATGAAGCGACGATCTTTCAGCTGATGAAATGCAATAAGTGGAGATCTTTCAACCGATGCAAGGTATAAATGAAGCGGCGATATTTTAGCCATGCAGATGTAAATTAAGCGGCGATCTTTCAGCCGATACAAGGTATAAATGAACCGGAGATCTTTTAGCCGATGAAATGCAATAAGTGGCGATCTTTCAACTGATGCAGGGCATAAATGAAGCGACGATATTTCAGCCATGCAGATATAATAAAGCGGCGATCTTTCAGCCGAAGCAAGGTGTAAATGAAGCAGCGATATTTTAGCCATGCATATGTAAATGAAGTGGCGATATTTCAGCCATGCAAGGTGTAAATAAAGTGGCGATATTTCAGCCATGCAGATGGAGGTAGAGCTTAACCTTGGAAGGTAGAATGGTAGCCTTATGTAATGCAGAGAATGCAGATGGAGGTAGATCTTAACCTCGGAAGGCAGAAGGTAGCCTTATGCAATGCATAGAATGCAGATGGAGACAGAGCTTAGTCTCGGAAGGCAGAATGGTAGCCTTATGCAATGCAGAAAATGCATATGGAGACAAAGCTTAGTTTTGGAAGGCAGAATGATAGCCTTATGCAATGCAGAGAATGCAGATGGAGACATAGCTTAGTCTTGGAAGGCAGAATGGTATACTTATGCAATGCAAGATAAAATGCGAATAGTAGTAACATTTCTTAGCTGATAGCTGATTGCGATATTGTGGTTGCTGGGGATGTTGTGCGCGGATAGCAAACTATTGATAGGTGTGATGGTTCTGAGGGTTGTATTCCAGAAAAGTATGAGTGTATAAATGTGTCCGATGATTTCGCGACTTGGGTGCCTGCATCCAAAGAAAAATCGTGAGTTTTGTAAAGGGGGAAGGTTAGTTCGTATTCCCGTTGACTTCGCTTGTCCTGCTTAGCTCTGTTTCGGTGATACTGTATGCATCATTAGGGCAGCATTGCTAAACAAAGCAATTTTGATAATAGACATGCATGATTTAGTAAAAACATAACATAAATAGTTTTCTTTAGATGAACCAACCACTGCGACATGGATCAAGACATTGAAACCTCTCTTGCTCCGGAGTTTTGAGGGTCCTCCTCAAAATTCTGCCCTAGTTTACTGGGCTGGTACTTTTGACGGCTGCTTGTGGTAAATGGCTAAAATCGACTTCGGAATTTTGAGGGTCCTCCTCAAAATTCTACCCCAGTTTCCAATTGTGGGGGGGGGGAAGGGGGGGGAATTTTATTGCATTGTGACCGAACCCATAGGGCTACCTACGTATCCCATCTTAAACGGGAATCAGGTCAGGCGTAATTCAAATTACATCATAAAGGAAAGCATAAAGGTTAAACATAGTATCACTTGACTGCATCTGAATTGATCGGCTTTGGCCAAACTTTTTCGTCCATTTCTGCAAGTATGAGGGCTCCTCCTATTAGAACCCGGTGGACCATGTACGGACCCTGCCAGTTGGGAGAGAACTTCCCTTTGTCCTCATCCTGATGCGGGAATATCTTCTTTAACACCAGCTACCCCAGTGTGAATTGTCTTGGCTTGACTCTTTTGTTGAAGGCTCTGGACATTCTGCTCTAATAAAGTTGACCGTGGCAAACTGCATTCATTCTCTTTCCATCTATAAGAGCCAAGCTGCTCGTAAAGACTGTTTACCCATTCTGCGTCGTCGAGTTCTGCTTCCTGTATAATTCTCAAGGAAGGAATCTCTACCTCGGCGGGAATGACCGCCTCTGTACCATAAACCAGAATATAGGGAGTTGCCCCGGTTGATGTGAGAACTGTGGTGCGGTACCCCAATAAGGAAAATGACAACTTTTTATGCCACTGCTTATGCTTCTCTATCATTTTCCTTAGTATCTTTTTGATATTCTTATTGGCGGCTTTTATGGCTCCGTTCATCTGAGGTCTGTAGGTTGTAGAATTCTTGTGTTTGATCCTAAAGATTTCACACATGGCTTTCATCAAATCACTGTTGAGATTGGAACTATTATCGGTATTGATTGATTCTGGAATTCTGAACCGACAAACGATACGGTCGCGGACAAAGTCTGCCACGACTTTCTTAGTCACTACGTTGTATGATGCTGCTTCAACCCATTTGGTGAAATAATCAATTGCCCCTAGGATGAACCTGTGCCCGTTTGATGCGACAAGTTCGATTGGTCTAATAACATCCATTTCCCAGGCGACGAATGGCCACAGTGAGCTTGTTGGATTAAGCTCGTTCGGAGGCACCTTTATCATATATGCATGTATCTGACATCGGTGGCACTTTCGGACATACTGGATGCATTCCGTTTCCATAGTCATCCAAAAATAACCAGCTCAGAGTATCTTCTTGGCTAAGACAAAGACGTTCATATGCGAACCGCAGGTTCCGACATGGATCCCTTCTAGCAATTTATATGCTTCCCTTGCATCGACACACCTTAGTAATCCCATATCTAGAGTCCTCCTATATAGGATTCCTCCGCTGTGAAAGAAATTGTTAGACAACCTTCGAAGTGTGCGCTTTTGAGTAGTGTTTGCAAGTTCTGGGTACTCTCCTTTTGCCAAGTATTCATTGATATCGTGAAACCAAGACTTTCCGTCAGCTTCTTCCTCGACATGAGCATAGTAAGCTGGCTGGTCATAGATCTTTACTGGAATAGGATCAATGAAGTTTTTGTTTGGATGTTGTATCATGGATGATAGGGTAGCCAATGCATCGGCAAACTCATTTTGGACTATGGGAACATGCTGGAACTCTGTCTTTGTGAACCTCTTTCTCAACTCCTGTACGTGATGCAGATAAGGGAGTATCTTGGAGTTCTTGGTCGCCCATTCTTCTTGGACCTAATGTATAAGCAAGTCCGAATCCCCGATCACTAGAAACTCTTAAATGTTCATGTCAATGGCCATCTTGAGTCCCAAAATGAAGGCTTTGTACTCGGCCATGTTATTGGTGCACGGGAACCTAAGTTTAGCAGACACCAGATAATGCTGGCCAGTTTCTGATACTAAGACTGCTCCTATGCCGACTCCTTTGAAATTAGCTGCTCCATCGAAAAACATTCTCTAAGCGTCATAGGATTCTGCAATATCTTCTTCTATGAATGATACCTCTTCGTCAGGAAAATACATCTTTAGGGGTTCGTATTCTCCATCCACGGGATTCTCGGCAAGATGATCTGCCAAAGCCTGTCCTTTGATTGTTTTCTGAGTTACGTAGACAATGTCGAATTCGCTTAGCAGGATTTGCCACTTGGCCAGCTTGCCACTAGGCATGGTCTTTTGAAAGATGTACTTCAACGGATCCATCCTTGATATGTGATACGTAGTATAGGCACAGAAAAGGTGCCTCAACTAGCTACCCAAGTCAGAGCACAACAAGTGCGTTCTAATAGAAATTACCGGGCCTCGTACGGGGTGAACTTCTTGCTGAGATAATAGATGGCCTGCTCTTTCCTCCCTGTTTTATCATGTTGCCCAAGAACACAACCGAATGCTCCATCCAACACTGCAAGGTAGAGTAATAGGGGTCTACCCGGCTCGGGCGGGACCAAAACTGGCGGTATGGATAGGTACTCCTTGATTCTGTTGAAGGCCCTCTGGCAGTCATCAGTCCATTTGGTAGCGATGTCCTTCTTCAACATCTTAAAGATTGGCTCAAAAATGATAGTAGATTGAGCTATGAACCGGCTGATGCAGTTGAGTCTCCCCAAGAAACTCATTACTTATTTCTTGTTCTTTGGCAGTGGCAGTTGTTGAATAGCTTTGACCTTGTATGGATCCAGTTCTATTCCTCGGCGACTCACAATTAACCAAGGTAGTTTTCCGACAGGAACCCCAAATGCACATTTCGCAGGATTCAGCTTCAAGTTGTACCTTCTCAGTCTATTGAAGAACCTCCTCAAATCTTCCATGTGATCAGTGGATTTCTTGGATTTGATGATGACATACACTTCGATATCTTTATGTATCATATAATGGAAAATGGTAGTCATGGCTCTCATGTAGGTGGCCCCAGCATTCTTTAACCTGAACGACATCATCTTGTAATAGTACATTCCCCACGGTGTAATGAAAGTCATTTTCTCAGCATCTTCTTCATCCATCCAGATCTGATGATACCTAGCAAAACAATCCACGAATGACTGCAACTCGTGCTTGGCGCAATTGTCAATCAGGATGTATATGTTTGGCAAGGGGAAGTCGTCTTTTGGACTGGCCCGGTTGAGATCCCGGTAGTCGACATAGACTCTGACCTTCCCATCCTTCTTCGGCACTGGCATGATGTTGGCTAACCATGTCGGATATTCTACTACCTTGAGAACCTTAGCTTTGACTTGCTTAGTGACTTCTTCCTTGATTTTCAAACTCATGTCAGGCTTGAACTTTCTGAGCTTCTGCTTTACCGGTGGACATGTCAAATCAGTCGGCAGTTTATGTGCCACAATAGATGTACTCAAACCAATCATGTCGTCATATGACCAGGAGAATATGTACTCATATTCCCTTAGAAATTATGCGTATTCTTCCTTTTCTGACGGTGACAAATGAACATTGATGCACATTTCTTTGACATTTTCTGCATCTCCCAGGTTAACAATCTCAGTCTCATCCAGATTGGACTTAGGTCTATTCTCAAAATTTTCAACCTCTTTAATAATCTCTTCCGGTATATCATCTTCCTCTGAATCTATATCCATTTGTTGCGTTGTCTCGTTGCATGCCAAAATCATCATTTCATCAAGATAAGTAATAGTAATGTTGTAAAAATAAAGTAAATGAGAGAAAGTAATAAGAGTAAGATTTATAAGAAACTGAAGTGCTTTGATAAATTTCATAACTGTTTTGAACATTGGAGCTCTTATTTTTTAAAAAATGCGAAAAGAAAGTCAACTAGCGAAAATAAAAGATAATGTATGATGCTTTGTTCAGCCTTGCTACCCCGAAACTTTTCGGCCTTTGGTGGTTCTGACGGTCCAATTGTTGAGGCATGCTCCTCGGCTTACGGCTTGTATAGAAGGGACTTCCTCCCCCTCCTCCTCGAAAATGACACAACAATCCATGTCATAGTCTTCCAGGAACAAATTCCTCATCGCTTCCAGTGCTTCTTCTTCTTCCGACACATATATGACATCGGCTTGCTGGAAAGTCTACTCCAAATGTGGTATTGGTTGCTCCAGTGGGTAGTAAGGACTGCGCCATGGTGGCGACCAGTTGTTGAGCTCTTCCCAAGTGTACTTGTATCCTAGACCAAAAGTGGTGTCATGTTTCTTCAGCTTGATAGGTTTGGTGATTCCTTAGAGGTTCTTGCCAAGTCCCTTACCAGGTTCATATCCACTCCAGTTCAATATGCTTTCAATTTTGTTGTCCCACCATTGTCCTTATCAACGACGTTGACTCGCTCGATGTGGTGGTAGGTTTCCCCGCCTATATTTCTTCTACCTCCGATTGCTGGGATGGTATGGAGACTGTATATGGGATTGCTACCGTCGCCGTGAATGATCACCTCTTGGTGGTTCCACTCAAACTTCACTGCCTGATGTAGGGTCGATGCTACAGCCCCAGCGGCATGAATCCAAGGCTTTCCCAAAAACAACTTGTAAGATGCTGGCACGTCTATTACTTGAAAATCAACATCAAACCAAGTAGGCCCCATTTGCAGACATAAGCTAATTTCCCTAATAGTGGACCTTTGGGAACTGTCGAAAGCTTTGACATTGATGGCCCCATCCTTGATCTTATACATGCTCTTTCCCAATGTTCTGAGTGTTACCAACGGACAAATGTTGAGGCTGGACCCTCCGTCAATCAGGATTCTGGTGATGAAATAATCCTCGCATTGCACAGTGATGTGCAACGCCTTGTTGTGACTCAACCCTTCTGGTGGCAACTCATCTTCATGAAAAGTGATCTTGTGACTCTCCAATACCTGCCCTACCATGTTTGCCATTTCTCCTCCAATGATGTTGCTCGGTACATATGCCTCACTCAGCACATTTAACAGAGCATTCTTATGTGCATCGGAGCTTTGCAGCAAAGCTAGGATAGAGATCTGTGCCGGTGTTTTGTTCAACTGATCAATGACTGAGTACTCCTTTGCTTGTATCTTCTTCCAGAGATCATCATGCCCGATTTCAGTGATGGTCGGCCGGCCAGAGGTCTGCTTGCTTGGCTCAGCCAAATGTTCCGGAGTATAGACCCTGCCGGTTCTTGTCATACCCTTCTTCGGATTGGGTTTTCCCTTTCCTTCTTGCCTCGGCTGTGTAGTCCCAAGGGATGGCCTTTGTATGGAATGGGGTTATAGCCGACATTACTGTCGGAATGGGCACTTTTACTCCAAATGGAGTAGGTGTTTTGGAAGGTAAAACAACAACTTCAAATGGTGCAGGTGCATTTTCTAGAGACCCAAACTCGACCACAATCGGTGCTGGCGTCTTTGTAGAAGAGGACGCTTCGAACTCAAGTGGTATGGACATATTCACTTTGGCATCCCCAGAAGGTAATCTGGACTACAATCGGATTAAGGGTGACTGTTGGTTTCTTTGGCTCGTCACCTTCTGCGATCAATCTGATCGATCCCTTGGGGTCCCAATCATCCTCTATCTCACTCATGTGAACGCCTCCACCCTTGTGGTCGGGCAGAGGGTTTTTGCGGACATTCGAAGCAGGCTCCTTTGCCACAATAATCTTGTTATCGATCAGTGCCTGGATCTTATCTTTTAGAGAATGACATTCATTAATGGTATGCCCTTTCATGCTGGAATGGTATGCGTAGGATTTATTAGGATTGACCCATTGGGAAGGGTTTTTAGGAGTTATAGTGGGGATGAGGGTGACATAACCAGCAGCTTTGAGCCTTTCATACAGCTGGTCAATTGGTTCGGCAATGGCGGTATATTGTTTGGGAGGTCTGCAGTCGAAATTTGGTTGGGGTCAAGGAATGTTTTGGCGAGTGGGAGGTGATTGATAGTGAGAGGGTTGAGTATTGTAGGCTTGGTAGACATGTGCGGGTTGGGAATATCTAGGTGAAGTATGCTGATATGTGGGCCGTGGAGGTGATGAGTAAGTAGGAGGTGGATCTTGGTAAGAGGGTAAGGGTGCTTGGTAATTTAGGGTAGGTTGATATGTTAGTGGAGGCATCGGGTAGGTTTGGTATTTGATAGGGGACTTGGTTCTCTGTGCATCCATCACGGTGCTCACGTCCCTTTGCTTGGTCATGCCACCAGACTGTAGAGTTTTGTTGGTAGCCTGCAAAGCCTCAAAGTTTGTGACCATACCACTTTTGATGCCTTCCTCGATCCTCTCACCTAGCTTGATGATGTCGGAAAATTTCTGTCTTTCAATAAGCATCAACCTTTCATAGTACTGCGGGTCTTGAGGTCGGACAAAAAACCTGTTCATTTGTTCTTCTTCTAAAGCCGATCTTACCTTAGCAGCTTCTGATCTCCAGAGAGTAGCATACTCCTGGAATGTCTCCGCAGGTTTCTTCTTTAGGTTCTGGATGTAGAACATATCTGGAGCATTTTCTATGTTGAACCTGAACCTGACTATGAAATCGTACACCATGCTTACCTAGTTCGACCACTTCTTTGGATCTTGGTTAATGTACTAAGACAGAGCATCTCCCTTCAGACTCCTCATAAAAAGTTTCATGCAAATCCTTTCGTCCTTCCCTACTCCGACCAACTTGTCGCAGTATGTTCTCAAATGAACTCTGGGATCCCCTGTGCCATCAAACATCTCTAACTTAGGAGGTTTGTACCCTTCAGGCAGTTCGGCATCTGGTTGTATGCAGAGGTCTTCGTAGTTCAACCCTTCAATCCCATTGCTTCCTTCGACGCCCTGAATTCAGCTAGTCAGTTTCTTAAGTTCCTCTGCCAGGTTCCTGATAAGTGAGTCATTATCATCAGACTCGGGTGTCCTTGAGATGGGTTGAATGGAGTGTGGTATGGTTTCCACATAGATGGGGGTGTTATGGTGAGTGTGGAGATGGTTGTTTGTGGGGTTCAGTGGTTCAGGGATGAGCAGTGGAGTGTTGTTGGAAGTGTGGCAAGTATTGCAGTGATGATGGGGAGCGGGATGGTTTTGTGGTTTCAGAATGTTTTGTGGAGGTGTGGGGTTCTGAGCATTAGAAAAATTGACGTCTGGGGTGGTGAGGGAAAATGACAAGCTTGCCAAATTCCGAACCTGATCAAGTTCCTCTTGAAATTTCAACAGTTTCTGCTCGAGTTGGGATGCACTTTCTTTGGAGACCTGAGCACCATGAGTGACCTCTAACCTGTCAGTTGAGTTCTCCTTTCTGGTGTTGTTCAAATCTTCCATCTTTCCTTTGTTCCTGCTTCTGATAGGACTAGGAGGAGGAGTGGGTGGAGGGCCTTTTGATCTTGTGGAATATGATGATGATGACAGAGTGCATGAACTAATATTTTGGGGAGGGGAGTAAATAAACAAAAAATAAAAACAAAAAGGTAACAAGTTAGTGGGGATTATAAGAAAGTGTTGCGATATTTAAACACATAGTGCAAGAATGTAAATCGCGTCCTAATTTGGGAGCCTAGTTGTGCCCGAGGTAGGCTTAGCGACAACTTGATTTGGAGAATTTAGAATGCTAATTGCCTCATTTTATTGATAAAAGTAGACGAATCCCAAAACGACACTAAATAACAAGGAATAAAATGTCACTAGTGGCCATTGGCCTTATTACATTTCATAAAATAATAGAAAACTCCTATCTATTTTGTCCCAGAAGGACCTTCCCCAGACTCAGCATCTTTGGCTCCATCGAACAGCTTCACCAGCTCGCGAAGTCCCAGCAGCAGGTAGGCTCTGGACAGGTGTCCACTGTCACACCTCTTTTTTACACTACACCCCGGGAAGGGTGTATAAGGGAGTTTTTCCAATTAAAGGACAATCAAAACGGGATTTATTATAAAGATTCAGAGTCGCCACTTGGGAGATTTATGGTATCCCAAGTCACCGATTCAAATCCCAAATCAAGGAAAAGGTTGACTCTGTTCAACAGTCTGCGAACCAGAAATCCGAATAAGGAATTCTGTTAACCCGGGAGAAAGTGTTAGGCATTCCCGAGTTCCATGGTTCTAGCACGGTCGCTCAACTGTTATATTCGGCTTAATTAACTGGTTTAATACATGTTCAAACCTATGTGCATTTTCAACCTTAACCACTTTTATTAATTTTTTAGGGAAAATTGCAACATTATTAAAACACATCTCAAACCACGTCACATAAATGCACCTGTGGTCTTTGACATATTTTAACATCGTTGAGATTTGGATTTGGGTCACATAAATATGCACCCGAATTTAGGAAGGTAATACTATTAAATGATGCGCCTAATGCAACCATGCGTTAATAACTTTGCGAGGGCCATGGAATTTGCTAAATGGCATGCCTCGAATTCTAAGAATATTAATAGGAATAATTAAGCGAAGGCCACGCAATTGTCCTTTTTTTCGGCACGACGCATCTTGATTTATTAAAAAAAATGATACTTAATTAGACGAGCTTGAGATGTTTGAATCTATTCTAGACTATATGAAGAGGTTTGGGCCAATGCACCCATTAATTGAGAGCCGATTCGAATAAAACAAACAAAATAAAAATGTGAGCTTCATGCATGTACAAGGCCTGCTCGTAAAAGGGCCTTAGACTTGGGCCTGGGCGAGCCCAAGTTTCTTTCGGACAACTCGGCATCGAGTCTAGATAGAGTCTCGTCACCCAATTCGAGTAAGGAAGTTAGACACCAAATGACTATTGCAGAATCACGACGAATGAGCATGGTTATTCAAATTAGGCTGCTGTTACGATTCCTAAACAAATTATTCAAGTTCATGCTAAAATGATTTCCAAACTCAGTATTAGTATGTTAATAGCTATTCTCACTTTATTTTATTTTCCTTACCATCATTCCCAGACAATTCCAAACCAGCAATTGATTTTCAAAATAAAACATCCAACTAATATTGATATCATACAGCTCAACCCATCAAACAGTAACATGAAATCCTGGGTATACATTAGGCCTCACCATTCAAATGAGTTGCAAGGGCATAAAGGATCTAACACTGCTTAATTACAAAAGTTAACTAATGATCAATACTTTATCAAGTTCACGTTTCTCAACAGTTCAAGACCAGCTATAATAGCAGGAATTTCAGAGACAAACAACATTTAACTACAAGGCCCTATTAATTTCAAACAGATGCAAACTGGTTATGGATTCTCATATCGAACATACAATGCATCAATTAACTCAAAGAAACTTAAAATAAACTAAAGGATCTGAACTCGTAGAAGCCATATTTGGACCTCCAAATTTCATTTTACTCCAATATCATGCCTCATGTGAGGTGAGTCTAGAAACATGTACCTGGAATATGAAATGAAAGAAACAGGAGGAGGTCAGTAGTCAAACAGCAAAGCAGCAGAGCCCAACAACTAGGAAGAAACCAGCCAAACCAGAAAACCAATTCGACCAAACTATGACCTCAACAACTTCAAAGCAAACCTCTACAAGCCCAAGCTCAATTCATTTTAGCTAGATTCTTAGCTTTCAGAAGTTTTCCAGAAATTTAAAACAAACAGAATGGCTGAGAGAATTAAAACCAAGAAAACAACATCAGTTTCATTCGACCTTCAACAATTTAAAACTAAGAAAATCAAAGAAGGATTTCAATAGCACAGTCCTTCTATGGATTTCTTCGCTATTTTAGTTATTCAAATTTTCAGAGTTTAGGATTTTAGGGATTTCTTAACTCTTGGGTCTGCCTTGAAAGGCAAGAAATGGTGCCTTTATAGGCAAGTTACTAGGACAGCCTTGCAGATTTGTTTTTACCTTTTTAGTCCCTTTTAAAATCTTCTTTTAGCTTAAAGTCCCTCACTTATTGGCTTGTTACTCAAGTTATATTGTTAAAAGTCTGAAATTCACAGAGAAACCCTCATTAGAAACTTCCAAATAAGTTACACTAAAGATTCCTTATGTCCTATTTCCTAAACTACCCCGAAAACTTCTGTTTTTTTACTTCAGAAACCAAATGGATCAGATTGACCCAAAAACCTGGGTTTGCAAACCCGGACCGACCCCCTCTTTGGGCTTCAACACTCATCAAGCCCAAATTCAAAACTTAAGCAAATGGATTCCCAAGAGAAAAATCAGACAAACAAAAAATCATCTAACTCTGAATTTTTAGTAACATGAAATCATTTAAATGAAGCAAAAATAAATTAAAAAAAAATTAACAGTCATTTACCAAAGAAAATAAATTAAACCTTATAAACTAATCGCGAATCCAACCTAATCATTCAACAAAACAAATTAAAAATAGAAACATAAAAGAGAAAGGAAGGATCAGAAGAAGGCGAGGACCGGGATACAACAAAGATGAAAATAAAAAGAAAGGAATGGAAATACCTAGGATATCAGACGGAAAATGGGCTTGAAAAAATTATCCGACAGTTTTGATTTGGACCGAAACGAGTGTTAATCGGCTTGTTCTTGTGAGAACAATCGTCTAACACTTGTTTCAAGCAAAATCTCTTCAAAGCTTGGAGACAAAAAAATGCATCCAGACCCTTGCATGGTGAGGCAGAGGCGGAAAAGGATTTAGGGTTCCGTTTTAGATCTAAAATTAAAAGGAAACGATGGGGATTCTGGGGAAATTGACTAGGATTCTGGGGAAATTGACTATGGCTTAGGGTTTTAAGGAGTATAAGGAGTGTGGGGTGAGGATTTGGAGGCGGTTTGGGATGACGCCGCCCGGCTCGAAGTAGTGGGGAAAGGGGGCGGCGGGCTAGGGTTCTTGATGAGAGTCTTATGAGGGGGGTTTGAACGAGACGAAATGAGGGGGTAGGGTAGTGTTTGGATATATAAATATCCTTATCTCCCCAGTTCTGATCCGAACGATCAGATCAATTCAACGGCTCAGATCAACCCAGCGAAATGACGTCGTTTGGGTTTTGAGTGGGACTGACAGGGTTTTGGCTAGTCTGGGCCTGGGTTAAACGGGTATTTTGGGTTGGAAAATCAAATTTTGCCCAAAAATCTGATCTCATTTTTTGTTTTTCTTCTTTTCTTCTTTTTTTTTTCAATTTTCCTTTTGATATCTTTAAAAATAAATTGAAATTAAAAATAAAACCTAAATTAATCCCTATTCAAATTATCCTACAAAGTAAAATAAATTAATTAACTTCAAATAAATATTACCACAAATAATTAGATACCAAATTAAAAGAAAGACTACCAAAATTTGAAGCTAACAATTAAAAATGCAAAATAAGTTACTTTTTTTTTTGATTTTTTCATTTTTATAAAAAAATTAAATTACTAATTAATTTTTAAGAAAATGCAAAGTTAAACTCTAAATGTAAATGCAACATATTTTTGTATTTTTCATTAACTAAAATGCACACACAAAATGCAAATAACAGAACATGTCACGAAAATCCACAATATTGTGAACACTGAAAGAAATTATTTTGTTTTGAATTTATGGGAGTAATTCATATAGGGCAAAAATCACGTGCTCACAGCTGCCCCTCTTTGCCCGGAAACACGAAGAGTTTTCGTGCAAAGATAAAGTGAGCGGATACGAGCGATATTTGCCCGTTTAAATACTTTGTGGGAAGCATTTTTGAAAGATTTGACCGCACCCTGCTATTTAAATACTACGCTTGGTCTGATTCATACAGGGTCATGATACGTAGGCAATCTCCATAGGATTCGACTGTAACCAAATGAAAAAGAGAGAAAGAAAATAAGAGGAAAAACAAGAGAGTAAAGAAAAGAAAAGGGCGGAAAAACAAGAAAGAAAAGAGATTCTCTCCAGATTTGGTAGACTGCTGCTTCATGAAATTGATCATTGGGTTGGCACTAAGTTCTTCATCTCTCGGAACTATCTGGCATCTGCCCAGCTGCCGCAAAACCCAATATGGAGCATAAAGCTGGATACCAAATCAAGAGGAAATGAGGCCCGATGGCTGGCATGTATATGACCTCATCCACAGACAGCCATCCAAACGTCCACTCTATTTGGTTTGCAGTGATGGAGTAGAGTCGTGCTTCCCACTCTGTGACCCACTCCGGCAGACTGATCCCGTTAACCTTGTGTAAAATTCTTCTACGCATGTCTTCTTTGTCGACCCATAGCTCATAAATTGAGGACGATGGCATAAGTGTTCGATCATCCACATCTGCAACAACACATTGCACCCCTCAAAAAAGTCTCCTCCAGCTTTGCAAGCTGCGAGAGCGTAGAAGATTTCAGCTACTATCATGGGTGCGAGGGTGTTGTTGGCCTGAGCAAGCAAAGTACTGACAACCCCGGCTATTTGTATGTCAATCTTCCCATCTTTTCTAGGAAAAACCAAAAGTCCCAAGAAGACCACCATAAATGCGAAACACCTGTGTTCTTCCCACTTTAGGAGATTTCCTTTGCTACAAATTTTATTTTCCGGCTTGTTGAACCCTCCTACATGACCATATCTCTTGTATATAAACTGCAAAGTACAAAAACCAGCTACCAAGTCTGGGTTGTGAACCCCCTTGCTTATTTTCAAAAAGTCTAAGAACCTGTGGATGGCTACGGCCCTTGGAGCAATCAGGTACTGGTGTCTCGGGGGAACTTTGGGATTCCCAATATATCCGGCTATTTCTTCCAATGTTGGGGTAAGTTCTAAATCTGAAAAATGAAATACGTTGTGGGCCGGGTCCCAAAATGTAACCAACGCCTTTATGATGTCCCCCCTAGGATTAATCTTCAACAACCCAGTGAGGCTTCCCAAGTATTGATTGACCCTGTCTTGTCCCGATTTACCCAAATCATCACACCACATATGCAACTCCAAGTATTGTTCATGACTGTTATTGGCAAATTCTGACTTGTGCTCATTCTGCACATTTATTAGGGTGGGTAGGCAAAAATCACGATTCAATTGACTCGAAAACAAATTGACACTTTTTCATTTAAAAATAAAATCTGGTTTTGCAAATACGGCCTTTCAGCACCGCGGAGTCGAAGATTTTAAGGCTGTGTTGGCTATCGGGTGAAAACCTTGAAAAAATTGACCACAGGTGGCTGTTCTTGCAAAAATAACCTTCCGGCGCCTTTTTAGGGACATTCGGCTATTTCTAACAAGACTGGCGTCACCCTAACTATTTTCAAACAAAAGCAAATATTTTTTTTATTATATTTTTTGGCTATTTCTGCAAAAAGGAAGTTGGACCCGATGGGGGTTGCCTACGTATCTCACACCCTGTGAGAATCAAACTGGCGTAGTTCGGGGAAATTTGTCAAAATAAAACCAACTATTTTTCCTTTCTAAAATACAAAGATTTTCCATTTTTCTCTTTTCTTGAAAACTACAAAATTCTCTTTTTTTTTTCTTTCAAAATTTCGGCAGCGTTTCGTTATGTTTGGGACATTGGTTTTTCAAAACAGACACTTATCCCTCTCAACCATCTCATTAAGCCTTCTAATTTTTCCTTATAAGTCGGTCGACATGCAAATCCGAAGCAAATGAATGCACAAGTAACAAGTAAGATGCATCATAATGGTCTTTACATTTCAGGTACACCTGTTCTAGACAGAACCAACCCCTGTGTTGAGTCTCCAAAGTCAAAATGCACATGATGAAAACAAATGTTCCTACTAGGGATCCAGCATGAGGTTGAGTTATTCTAGGTTCAAAACCTGGGTATATGTTCTAGACTGTGTACCCGAGCGGACAACTCGGGCCGAGGAGGGGGCTACGTACCGGGAACCAAAAGGCCATCCGTCTTAGTAACTTGTCCGAGCCTCTTTCTTATTTTCGGGTATGACACTAACAGAATAGGAAGTCTCGACCAGCGAGCACATCCTCGAAGATGAGAAGAGAAGGGCTTCGTAGCAGTTTATATACAGTTCAGATAATATCAAAGCGGTAAAAGCAACATTTTGCACATTTAGGCCCAACATGTAAAAAAAATAAGATAAAACAAGACAATTATAACAATTTATCTAAGCTCGAATTCTGAACCATGAACCAGAGATTCTGGGTTCGACCCCCAGCAGAGTTGTCAGAGCTGTCACACCTCCTTTTTACACTACACCCCTGGGAAGGGTGTATAAGGGAGTTTTTCCAATTAAAGGACAATCGAAACAGGATTTATGATAAAGATTTAGAGTCGCCACTTTGGAGATTTATGGTGTCCCAAGTCACCGGTTCAAATTCCGAATCGAGGAAAAGGTTGACTCTGTTCAACAGTCTGCGAACCAAAAATCCGAGTAAGGAATTTTGTTAACCCGGAAGAAGGTGTTAGGCATTCCTGAGTTCCGTGGTTCTAGCGCGGTCGCTCAACTGTTATATTCGACTTAATTAACTGGTTTTAATACATATTCAAACCTATGTGCATTTTCAACCTTAACCGCTTTTATTCATTTTTTTAGGGAAAATTGCAATGTTATTAAAACACATCTCAAACCACGTCACATAAATGCACCCGTGGTCTTTGACATTTTTTAACATCGTTGAGATTTGGATTTGGGTTACATAAATATGCACCGGAATTTAGGAAGGTAATATTATTAAATGATGCGCCTAATGCAACAATGCGTTAATAACTTTGCGAGGGCCATGGAATTTACTAAATGGCATGCCTCGAATTCTAAGAATATTAAAAGGAATAATTAAGCGAAGGCCACGCAATTGTCCTTTTGTTCGGCATGACACATCTTGATTTATTAAAAAAAAAAAGATACTTAATTAGATGAGCTTGAGAGGTTTGAACCTATTCTAGACTACATGAAGAGGTTTAGGCCAATGCACCCATTAATTGAGAGCCGATTCGAATAAAACAAACTAAATAAAAATATGAGCTTCATGCATGTACAAGGCCTGCTCGTAAAAGGGCCTTAGACTTGGGCCTGGGCGAGCCCAAGTTTCTTTCGGATGACTTGGCATCGAGTTTAGATAGAGTCTCGTCACCAAATTTGAGTAAGGAAGTTAGACTCCAAATGACTATTGCAGAATCACGACGAATGAGCGTGGTTATTCAAATTAGGCTGTTGTTACGATTCCTAAACAAATTATTCAAGTTCATGCTAACATGATTTCCAAACTCAGTATTAGTATGTTAATAGCTATTCTCACTTTATCTTATTTTCCTTACCATCATTCCCAGACAATTCCAAACCAGCAGTTGATTTTCAAAATAAAACATCCAACTAATATTCATATCATACAGCTCAACCTATCAAACAGTAACATGAAATCCTAGGTATACATTAGGCCTCAACATTCAAATGAGCTGCTAGGGCATAAAGGATCTAACACTACTTAATTACAAAATTTAACTAATGATCAATACTTTATCAAGTTCACGTTTCTCAACAGTTCAAGACCAGCTATAATAGCAGGAATTTCAGAGGCAAACAAAATTTAACTACAAGGCCCTATTAATTTCAAACATATGCAAACTGGCCATGGATTCTCATATTGAACATACAATGCATCAATTAACTCAAAGAAACTGAAAATAAACTAAAGGATATGAACACGTAGAAGACATATTTGGACCTCCAGATTTCATTTTACTTCAATATCAGGCCTCATGTGAGGTAAGTCTAGAAACATGTACCTGGAATATGAAATGAAAGAAACAGGAGGAGGTCAGTAGTCAAACAGCAAAGCAGTAGAGCCCAGCAACTAGGAAGAAACCAGCCAAACCAGAAAACCAATTCGACCGAACTATGACCTCAACAACTTCAAACCAAACCTCTACAAGCCCAAGCTCAATTCATTTTAGCCAGATTCTTAGCTTTCAGAAGTTTTCAAGAAATTTAAAACCAACAGAATGGCTCAGAGAATTAAAACTAAGCAAACAACATCAGTTACATTCGACCTTCAACAATTGAAAACTAAGAAAATTAAAGAAGGATTTAAATAGCACAGTCCTTCTATGGATTTCTTCCTATTTTAGTTGTTCAGATTTTCAGAGTTCAGGATTTTAGGGATTTCTTAACTCTTGGGTTTGCCTTGAAAGGCAAGAAATGGTGCCTTTATAGGCAAGTTACAAGGGCAGCCTTGCAAATTTGTTTTTACTTTTTTAGTCCCTTTTTAAATCTTCTTTTAGCTTAAAGTCCCTCACTTATTGGCTTGTTACTCAAGTTATATTGGTAAAAGTCTGAAATTCACAAAGAAACCATCACTAGAAACTTCCAAATCAGTTACACTAAAGATTCCTTATGTCCTATTTCCTAAACTACCCCTGAAAACTTTTGTTTTTTACTTCAGAAACCAAATGGATCAGATTGACCCAACAACCAACCCAAAAACCTGGGTTTGCAAATTCGGACCGACCCCCTCTTTGGGCTTCAACACTCATCAAGCCCAAATTCAAAACTTAAGCAAATGGATTCCCAAGTGAAAAATCAGACAAACAAAAAATCATCTAACTATAAATTTTTAGTAACATGGAATCTTTTAAATGAAGCAAAAATAAATTAAAAAAAAGAAAGAAAATTAACAGTCATTTACCAAAGAAAATAAATTAAACCTTATAAACTAATCGCGAATCCAACCTAATCATTCAACAAAACAAATTAATAACAGAAACATAAATGAGAAGGAAAGGATCAGAAGAAGGCGAGGACCGGGATACAACAAAGATGAAAATAAAAAGAAAGGAATGGAAATACCTAGGATATCAGACGGAAAATGGGCTTGAACAAATTATCCGGCAGTTTTGATTCGGACCGAAACGAGTGTTAATCGGCTTGTTCTTGTGAGAACAATCGTCTAACACTTCTTTCAGGCAAAATCTCTTCAAAGCTTGGAGAAAAAAAATGCATCCAGACCCTTGCATGATGAGGCAGAGGCGGGAAAGGATTTAGGGTTTCGTTTTAGATCTAAAATTAAAGGGAAACTGTGGAGATTCTAGGGAAGTTGACTATGGCTTAGGGTTTGAAGGAGTATAGGGAGTGTGGGGTGAGGATTTGGAGGCGGTTTGGGGTGGCGCCGCCGGGCTCGAAGCAGTGGGGAAAGGGGGCGGCGGGCTAGGGTTCTTGATGAGAGTCTCAGGAAGGGGGTTTGAACGAGATGAAATGAGGGGGGTAGGGTAGCGTTTGGACATATAAATATCATTTCCTCCCCAGTTTCGATCCGTCCGATCAGATCAATTCAACGGCTCAGATCAACCCAGCAAAACGACATCGTTTGGGTTTTGAGTGGGACTGACCGGGTTTTGGCTGGTCTAGGCCTGGGTTAAACGGTTATTTTGGGTTGGAAAACCAAATTTGGCCCAAAAATCTGATGTCATTTTTTGTTTTTCTTCTTTTCTTTTTTTTTCGAATTTTCCTTTTGATATCTTTAAAAATAAATAGAAATTAAAAATAAAACCTAAATTAATCCCTAATCAAATTATCCTACAAAGTAAAATAAATTAATTAACTTTAAATAAATATTAACACAAATAATTGGATACCAAATTAAAAGAAAGACTACCAAAATTTGAAGCTAACAATTAAAAATGCAAAATAAGTTACCTTTTTTTTATTTTTCCATTTTTATAAAACAATTAAATTACTAATTAATTTTTAAGAAAATGCAAAGTTAAACTCTAAATGAAAATGCAACATATTTTTGTATTTTTCATTAACTAAAATGCACACACAAAATACAAATAACAGAACATGTCACGAAAATCCACAATATTGCGAACACTGAAAGAAATTATTTTGTTTTGAATTTATGGGAGTAATTCATATAGGGCAAAAATCACGTGCTCACATCCGCCCTCGTTTCCTTCAGCATTCTGGCGGTCCTCGATCCTCTTGAGAAATTTCCTTTCCAGCTCCACTAAACCTCGTTCCAGGTATCCTAATCGCTTGTTGGCACTGACAGCCATGTCTTTCCACTCTTCAATCAGTTTTTGGTGGGCTTCTTGAATCTCACGGTGCTTGCTTTCTCATTCCCGAATTCTCTTGCGCAGTTGGTTGTATTTGACCTGTGCTTCAGCCCTTTCATCGATGATTCTGTGACCTCGAACAAACCCAGGTTGGCCCAGACCATTGTGATTGTCCTCCAATTATCCTGAATTGTATGGGGTGCAGCCAGCATGGAATCTTTCTGGATCGATAGTATCTCTCCCCATGATGATCTTGCAATGCCACATATGCTGAGCTTGGCAATTATAAGGGCTGTCATCAGCTTGGAAGTCGGACTAGAAGTGACTCATCTTGTCGACCCTTGGTATAACCTGTTTCCTACCAGCCTGTCTCATAACCCGGAGAGGGACATAAGGGTAGGTTCCTCTTAAACCGATCAGCATCAGAAATGGTGCATCCCTGGATCGGGCGATGAACTCTTCAGTAGGGAACCACTCAAACATCCATTGTATTTGATCCCCATTCAGATTTTCAAATAGCTCCACCCATCCATTGGCATCTTCTGGCTAAGCAAACATGTTAGGCATGTAGTTCAATCGCCTTGGTTGATGGAAAGCTATATGATCGTCCCAGTCCCTACGCTAAATCTCTTGTCGATACTTGCCTTTTTGGAGGTGCTCCATGAGCCAGAGTTGGAGTAGCAAGTTGAAACCCTCGAAGTGTTTGGCTCCTTGTTGACATTTTTCCAAGGCTTGGCATATTTCTGCAACGATCATGGGCACTATGCTAAATGGTTGCCCGCCAATTCCCTCCATTATGGTTTTGGTGACCATGACTAGCCTGGTATGGATCCTAGCCTTCTTTATTAGAAACACTATCATCCCCAAGAAGCAGAACATGAAGACAAAGACTCTTCGGTGAATATGCCCCAACGACGTGAGGGCAAACTCATCAGGATAAGTACGGTAAGATTTGCTGTGACCGTACCTCTCATACAAATAATCAAAGGAAATATAGGACTCCTTCAAACATGTTAAGTCTAGATTCTTCTTTAGACCCATCATTTTGAGAAAAACTCTACCTTTGCGATTTTCTGGCATTAACAAACCCTGAGTTTCCCATGGTATACCCGCCAGTCCTCCTATTTTCTCTAGTAGGGGTGTCATCTCAATCTCCCTAAAGAAAAACACAGACCTATCTAGAATAGGGTAGCAACTTCAATAATCTTGTTGTTGGGTTGGATCTCCAGGAGAGAAGGTAGATTTCCTAGGTATTTTCGGACAAATGTCTGATCATTCGAATAAAGATCTCTCTACCAACTTAGCAATCTTGGGTGGATGTTGATTACCATGCCGAATCTGGGGACTTTGTGTCTCATTTTCTGCAAGACAAAGTGTTTGACCCTTACCCCCACTAGACTCGACTATTAAATATCAATAATCGGCACAAGAAGCATTTAGTTCTCCAAATAAATGCACAGAACGAGGTAGTGTCCGTTTGGGTTTCAATGAAACCCAGTGGACTTTGGACAAGGCTATCTTAAAGAGTCATTATGCGAACAACATAACTGACTCGGCTAGGTTTGATAATGATGCATGCACAATTAAACAGAGTAGGGTTTCTATGGGCTATTAGATTGATACCCTTGAGCGGACAACTCGAGAGGGAAAGGCACGGAACCGTCGACTACACCATTGATCGACTGGTCCCGCAAATATGCCTTTGCCGGATTTAAGGGGTGATAATTTCAGGCGCAACCACTCATTATAAGCGTTGCCATGGTATTTTGTTTGGCACGAGTGGAATATGATATTAAATATGCAGTTACAATAATTAAACAAGTTGTCACGTATTTGCACGTTCATATAGTAATAATTACAATAATTCCTCAAAATTTACAATGGTAATGAAGGAAAGTAGTAAAGAAATAAAGGAAAGAAACAAAGAGCCAAGACAGTTTCGCAGTAGAAGAAGGGAAATAAATATTTAAAGGCATTAAATAAAGACATGTAAAGTAGCATAAAGTCACAAATAGCATGAAATGGTAAAAGACTAAAAGGTATCCCCAGCAGAGTCGTCATGCTGTCGCGCCCCCTTTTTCTCGCGAAATTGGGTTCATAACATTCGAGAGGACAACTCGTTTCCTTTTGGGAATTGGGTTTGGATTGAAGAGTCACCACCTAATGATTAAAGGTGCATTAGGACACTAAGAAGTATTTTGATTTAGAAAACCAGAGATTGGGTAAGGGCTAGAAATTATCTCGAAGGGAAGGTGTTAGGCACCCATCGAGATCCACTAGTGTGGTTCCCGGTCATGCTACAATTGTGACTTTAAGTGCGAACAACAAATAGACACCTAAGGGTTTCCAATACAAAGAAGGTTTTCACATAATGGTTGCAACTAGTTGAAGTTGAGATAAAATAGAGAAAAGCTGAAGTTGAAGTAGTTAAAAGATTTCTGAAAATAAAGCAAACAAGTAAGAAAAAAGGAAGGGGGTCCTAGGTTTACAAATAATATGGATCACATCAATTCAATACCCGGTAATTACTCCTCAGAAGAGGGGTTACATGTGGTATTAGCACACCGGTCATCATATCCATATCTACCCTTTCCCCACCCCGTTAAGGTATTAAAGCGCGGAATGATTTCGTTACTTATTGCATGCTATTACCCGCCCCGATCCTATCAGTCCCAGAGGCATTTAGGACTACTAGTCCTAAAGGGAAGGGAAATTTGGGCTTTTGGGTTTAAAATGACAAAATCTAAGGCGACAATCAAAAATATGTAGAGCAGTTATGGGGAAACATATAACAGTTAAAGGCTCAAACAGGCCTTCTCAACTTTAATACAGATTGTTTAGCATGTCTTGCACGTACTGATTATGATCTAATTAAATTTAAAAGCGTGAGGCAGACTGATTTATTACATACTTCGGATAAGAAATCCGAATTAGACCTGTCTGCTGGTAGTAATTAACGAAGTCTGATTCAATTAGCTAATTTACCTTATGGCTTGCTTAGGTGAAACCTATAAGCACAATATCTATTAATGCATAAGTATACTGATTCTAGAGAAGAGGACTTTTTAGTTACAGAAAACATAAGTTTTGCAAATATTAAGCAATGCTACTACTGATTTTTAGACTTATAAGCGAGATAGACGATTCAGATTTTGTTGATTGCTCCTATAGGCATGCTTTCTAGGCGTTATTGATTTTTAAACGTTTATAGAAGTGCAGAAGTCCTATAGGCATGGTATCTAGAATGCTGATTGTTATTTAAACCTATAAACAGTTTGCCCAGTGATAGATGCATATGCAAAATTTAGGAAGTCCTATAGGCATGTTATCTATATGATATGCAGCATTTGGGAATGCAGAACCTATAGACATGTTTTCTATATAAAATGCAGATCCTATAGACATGGTTTCTACGTGAAAATGCAGATCCTATAGACATAGAATCTATATGAAATGCAGAAACCTATAGACATCATTTCTATGAAATGCAGAAGTACAGAAACCTATAGACCTGGTTTCTATATATGAAATGCAGAAGCGATAGCTGTAAGTAGGATATGAGTGCAGAAATATAACAACTCCCTATGAACATGATATCTACCCCTTTTGCATGCATGATTGACCCTCCCTTTTTCACTAACAGCCCCAATAGTTATTACAAATTAGTACAGCCCAGAATGAATAAGAAAAGCAAAATTACATCAGAAATTAAAGTACAACAAAGGGAGCCTAATTCAGACTCCAGGTCTAAAATATGTGATGAACCAACTCCAAAGATCAGGATCCAAAGTCTTTCTCTTATTTGGATGTGTCAGAGTTCCCTAAGAGCCTCAAATGGACTTCGGGAAGTGCTCACACCCAAACACATACAAGATTAAGAACATAGTGTAGTGTGGATGGGCTAGCCCTCAAGTATCCAAGTTCAGAGGGAACTCAAGGTCCCAAGGCAAGGTTTACAAGAGGGGGTAGAACTTAGAATCTAAGAGAGAGTGTAAGTGCAGAGAGGGGATTCTAGGGGAAATCCAAGACAAACTAGTGGTCATACCTAGCAATTGGAGTGTCGGCACACCCCAACTAGCCTATTAGCCACATTGTTTGGGAGTTAAGATCCCCTAAGGGATCAAGTCCATACATGAGCAACAACTTGGATGTTGCCATGTTCTGAACTTCAACTCAAACACATAGAAGGGGACAGGGGTGCAGGGATTCACAGTAGAAACATATGCTAATTAACATTAAACATAGGCAGTAAAGCAGACAGGGGTGTAGAAGTTGTAAAATAAACACATTGGGATGATGCTGAAAATCAAACTAGAACATACCAGTTTCAGGGAAACAAGAAAAGAAAGCAGTAGTCTTGTGAAGCCAAAGTACAAGCAAATAGTCAGAATGCTATGATTAGAGAACTATAATACTTGAGTAGAATAAAAGTATTAAATTGAGAGTGTGTTAAAGTGTAGAAGGGCCGTGCCCTTTTATAGTGTAGAAGGAAAGCAGAATAAGGTAGGAGAATGATTTGAAAATCAATTACAAAAGTTTCCCTTTGATTAAGGGATTCTAATTTCAAATGGGTAAAAATAATTAAGGAAAGAGATTGATCAAAATCTTTTCCAAAGCAGTACAAGAAGGGTAAATACACAGAAATTTATTTAAGGAAAAAGTCTAATAGCACACGGTTTGCGCAAGTAAGGAAAGGAAATCAGTTAACAGCCAAGAAATCAAAATTGAAGGCTTTATACGAAAGAACCAAGTCAGGAAAAGTGAGGAAAAGTTTTACTTAAGGAAAATCAGTAACAATCAATCAAACCTAAAAAAAAAATTGAATCAATCATAAGTTGGAAAGCCTTTTGAAGAAAGGTTCAACACACATATAAAAGCATACAGACATGCTTAAACAAGAAAGAACTGTCATGCTAATCAGAAGAGTCTAGCATAGAAGAGTCTAAAAGTTCAAAGTCGTAAACAAAGAAATTCAAACTTAGTTCATAGACTCAGAATGAGTCTAAAAGAGTCAAGGGTTCCAAAATAGAACCCTAGTCCAAACACAAGATCACCCTCGTCAAAACCCCCAAATTCTAGGGTTCCTACTTCGAATCAGATACAGAGACGAGGAGGCAAGTAATTGAAACAGGCTCAGAGATCTCTTTCAGAGACTCATGAGAAAACAAACAGATACAATAGCAAGTTCGAAGAAAACAAAGTGAAGAAACTGATTTGAAGCATAGTGAGAGTAGAGGGAACATATTTAAGAAAAACCTTTTAGAAGGGACTTAAACAGGGTTCAGAAGAGAAAAGAGATAGTATAGCATTTAAGATATCAGTAGAAGAAACATGTTTAAAGGGAACTCAAAAATCTCTTGATATCATGATACCATGGCTGGACATTTGGTTCCATCTCAACCGTATTGCAATAACCATGCCTTTCTCGGATTTGGATTTCTAACGGGTCAATATGGACATTGCCTGGATATGGCAACATCGAGGCTAAAGTAGCGAGTGCATCGGCTAACTCGTTGTGAAAATGAGGAATGTACCTAAACTCGACTGACTTGAACCGCTTTCTAAGATCTTCCATATGTTGCCTTTATGGAATAATCTTGACATCCCGAGTATCCCATTCACCCTTAGCTTGTCGGATAATCAAATCTGAATCTCCCATGATTAATAATTCTTCCACATCTTGGTCGATTGCCATGTTCATACCTATAATGCAGGCTTCATATTTGGTAGTGTTGTTGGTGCAGAAAAACTAAAGTCGGGATGTGGCCGGATAGTACTGACCAGTGGGTGAGATCAAGATTGCCCCAATCCCGACACCTTTTGCGTTGACAGCTCCATCGAAGAATATTTTCCAAGCATTGGTGTCTTCTAAAATTACCTCTATTGAATTTACTTCCTCATCCGGAAAGTAAGTACTCAAAGGTTGATATTCATCATCAATAGGATTTTCCACTAAGTGATCCGTAAAGCTTAAGCTTTCATTGGTGTGTGAGTGACATAGACTATGTCAAACTCGGTGAGCAGGATTTGCCATTTTGCTAACCTCTCTGTGGGCATCGGCCTTTAGAATATGTACTTCAAAGTATCCAACTTGGCGATGAGATTGGTGGTGTAGGCCAACAGGTAATGCCTAAGCTTCTGAGCGACCCAAGTTAGGGCACAACAAGTCCTTTCCAACAAAGTGTATTTGGCTTCATAGCTAGTGAACTTCTTGCTCAAATAATATATTTCCTGCTCTTTCTTCCCGGTCACATCATGTTGCCCGAGAACACATCCGAAGGAATTCTCCAAGAATGTCAAATATAAAAACAAAGGCCTCCCAGGTTCTAATGGGACCAAGACTGGCGGATTCGACAAATATTCTTTGATTTTGTTGAAGGCTTCTTGACACTCATCTGTCCATTTTGATCGATGCATCTTTCTTCAACAACTTAAATATGGGCTCACATGTGGAAGTCAACTGAGCAGTGAACCAGATGATGTAATTTAACCTTCCCAACAGACTCATAACCTCTTACTTGGTTCTGGGAGGAGGCAAATCCCGAATAGACTTTATCTTTGTTGGATCTAACTCGATTCCCCTCTGAATGACTATAAATCCCAAGAGTTTCTCAGACAGAAGTCTAAATGCGCATTTAGCTGGATTTAACTTCAAGTCATATTTATGCAGATGCTCAAAAAACTTTCTCAGATCCCGAACATGGTCATCCCGCGTTCTTGATTTTAATGATTACATCGTCCACATACACCTCGATTTATTGGTGCATAATGTCATGAAAGGTGGCAGTCATAGCTCTCATGTAAGTTGCCCCGGCGCTCTTCAAACCAAAAGATATGACCCTGTAACAATAGGGGTGCCCCAGGGTGTGGTGAAGGCTATATTTTTCGCATCCTCTTCATCCATCAAGACTTGATGATACCCAACATAACAATCCACGAAAGACTATATCTCATGTTTGGTACAATTGTCAACAATGATGTGGATGTTTGGTAAAGGGAAGTTGTCTTTGGGACTCGCTTTGTTCAGATCCCCATAGTTAACACACACTCGGGTTTTCCCATCTTTCTTTGGCACTAGAACGACATTAGCCAACCACATAGTGTATTGGACCACTCGGATCACACCTTCCTTTAACTGTTTGGTGACCTCTTCTTTGATCTTGTCACTGATGTCAGTTTTGAAATATCTCTGTTTTTGCTGGACAAGGGGATGATCGGGATAAGTTGGCAATTTGTGCACCACTAAATCAACACTTAGTCCTGGCATATCATCATAGGACCAAGCAAACACATCTTTGAATTCGAACAAAAGTTGGATCAATGCATCCCTAGTTCTTTCATCAGTATGATTGCGTATCATGGTTTCTTGGACCTCTTCTGAACTACCAAAATTAACCGGATCGATTTTATTTAAGTTTGGCTTAGGTTTGTTCTCAAATTGTTCCAATTCTGGGTTTATTTCCCTAAAAGCCTCATCTTCATCATATTCCAGGTCTTGATTCAATTTTCACAGTTAGACAACGTGTTAGGATCTGGGCATGAAGTTCGCAAGCATGTCATGTTATTTAAGTCCGCATTATTAGAACTGAAAGAAGAAATAAGAAAAATTGCACCTAAATGACCCTATTTCATTTCATTGAATTTGAAGATAGAAGGGTTTACATTGGAATTTTAAAGACAATAAACTAAAAGAAACATTCGAGTTACACCCTGGAATAACTCGGAATGCATAAAAGGTAGTAAGACTGGACTACTGGGATTCCCGCCTGATTGGGAACGGAGTAGCCTTCCTATTTTGCAGCTTGGCATCGGGCCCCATAAATTGCACCTCAGTAGTGCTCAAGCCTTCACCCGGCTAGACCATGTGAGATTCATATAACATTTGCCTCATGGCTCCACATATGTCCTCAATTTCCTCGGTCGTGATGGTCTCATCTTCTTCTTCTGTGTACTTTGGCTCGATGAACGTTTTGGAGATATGCAGGACCGGCTGAGGTAGAACCCACCCATCATTCTTACGTTCTTTAGCCCATTTCACGTCGGCTTTTGTAGCTTGAGAACCGACAACAAAGAAGTTCTTATTTCCAGTCAAGGTGATGGGCTCCGTAATACCTTGCAAAGATGCCCCGAGCCATTTCCCAGGCTTATAACCGTGTTTGATCATTTCAGTGGCGACCATGATTGACGCATTGGACAGAAAAAGTTGAGGACACGGGCTCCCTTCCTTACATTGATCTTCGACCACAACCTCAAAAGCTTGATAGACTATGTGCTAGCTACCTTCCCTAGCCTCGAGACATGGGACTGACGGGTCCTTGTAAATTGATTGCTCGTCCTCTCCATGAACCACAATTTCCTGATCTTCGTGTTCAAACTTCACTATTTGGTGGAGGGTAGAAGGTACGACCCCTACAACATGGATCCAAGGCCTTCCTAACAGAAAATTATAGGAGGTATCCATGTCCAAGACCTGAAACGTCACTTCGAAATCCACAGGCCTGATAGTGAAGATCAAATCGATCTCCCCTATTGTGTCTCTCTTGATGCCATCGAAAGCACGCACACAAACATTGTTAGGCCTGATTCTCTCAGTCCCAATTTCCATTCTTTGCAAAGTTGAGAGAGGGCATATGTCGACCCCAGATCCGCCATCCACCATGACTCTTTTCACATAGTACCCTTCACGAAGATCATTTCTGCTAAAGTGGAGAGAGCTTTGTTGTGGGCAGCCCCTTCTAGGGGAAAATCATTTCTGCTAAATGAAATCCGGTTGACCTTAAAGAATTGTTCTGCCATCCTTTCCAGTTGCTCAACAGTGGTTTCAATCAGAACATACGCTTCATTGAGGGTCTTTATCAACACTTTCTGATGCTCAGTCGAGCTTATAAGTAGAGACAAGAGCGTGACCTAACAGGGAAACTTTCGGAGATGGTCAATTACCTCGTAGTCTATAGTTTTCATTTTTCGGAAGAATTCTTCTACTTCTTCAGCACTGACTAGCCTTTTAAGTGGAAAACGCTTCTGCTTGGCACTATTCACTTCTTCCAGATTGAGGTACTTCTCAGATGGGTTAGTTTCATTTACGTCCCCCATGATTTCTTTCCCCTTGTACGTCAAAATTGCTCTGTTGTAGTTCCAGGGGACTGCAGTGGGTTTTTTCATGGGCTTTTGTGGTGCGTGGATAATGATCACGACCTCGTTCAGCCTGAGTGGAAGTACTGGTCCCTGCGCCATATAAGTCCATTTGGGTACATATATCTTAGGTCCCTTGTTCAGCTCGAACCTTTTAGGAGGACTCAATGCCAATTGTTCTTTCTTATGAGCATGGGGAACATAAAGAATGGCATCTTTAGGGGGTACTTCCCCTTTTTTGATTCCCACCATCTTTTCTCCACTTTGAGAGGCGGAGTTACTCTTCTTCGCCCCTTTTTCTTGCTTTGCAACCGCCCTTGGCTTCTTTTCATCATTGGCAATAGCAATGATGGCTTTCAGAGCTGGGTCAAACTCTTTATCTTCAAAAATCATCCTAATAAATGGCCCGTTGTTGTGAGCCGACAATGGTTATTGTTCACATTGGGGATCTCTTCATCTTTCAGTACTACCCTCTTTTGCTCTATTAGTTTTTCGATTGCCCTTTTGAGAGTCCAACAGTCTTCGGTATCATGCCCTTATGCTCCTGAATGGTAAGCACATCGAGCATCGTGTCAGTAGGACGACGACTTTGGGTTTTGCCTGGTTTGGGGTACGGTTTGCAACAAACCCATTTGGACCGGTTTAGGGAAAAGGCTAGAGTATGATTCACCAATAGGCATGAAGTTGGTTCTACTGGGTGGCTCTCGGGCACAGGCATTGTATGGGAAATTAGGGGGGATTATATGGAGCTTGGTGAGGAGGGTTATTTCTAGAAAGTGGAGCTCGATTTTGGTTAAATTGTTGTTGTGGCCAAGCGTATGGCTGGGCATTCATCACCGCATAAGGCTGAGGAGCCATGGCATAAGCCACATCCTGGTGAGGATAATAACATTGCGGGGGATTTGGCGGGGAGTAACCTTTGGGTTGACGGGGGTTCCTCAGACTTGAAGCCACCATCGCCACTTCTTCTTTCTTCTTTCTGTTTGCTACACCTCCTGACCCGCTCTGGATTGCTTGGGACGTAGCTCTTATAGCGGACTGGATCAATATGCGGCCTGTATTCAAACTATTTTCGACCATCTCCCCACTTTTGATAGCCTCAACAAACGGCTTTCCCATTGCACACATCATATTCCTGAAATAGTAAGCCTCTTGGGCTTGTAGAAAAAATACTGACCATCTCGGTCTCATCCATCGGGGGCTTCACCCTTGCCGCTTGTTCGCGCCACTTAACAGCATATTCTCAAAAACTTTCCGAAGACTTCTTTTTGAGATTAGACAGGGAATTTCTGTCGGGAGCTTTGTCTATGTTGTACTGGAATTGCTTAACAAAATCTCGAGACAAATCATCCCATATGTACCAGTGAGACATGTCTTGATCCATGTACCACTCGGATACAATGCCAACTAGACTCTCTCCGAAATAAGCCATTATGAGCTCTTCTTTTCCGCCTGCCCCTCTCAATTGATTGCAATTCCTCTTGAGATGGGATATAGGGTCCCCGTGTCCATCATACTTTTCGAACTTGGGAGTCATAAAACCGATGGGAAAATGAACATGTGGGAACATGCATAAGTCAGCGTAGGATATGCTCTTCTGGACACTTAAACCTTGTATATTTTTGAGGCTCAGTTCCATGCTTCTTATTTTTCGAGTGATTTCCTCTTGCTCGGGATTCTTTGTAGCTCTCTATTGCCCGACGGTAAACTCATACCAGGGTTGTTGAGGGTAAAAATTGGTGGTGAAATGGGCAGTGTATGGTGGAAAAGATGGTACTTGGAAGGTAAATGATGATGGATCAAAGCTTGGCCTATGCAAGGTTGGCTACGCCGTAGCCGAAGTTGACGGTGCAGTAAATATGGGGCGAACCTCAGAAGTCGTTCCGGTGAAATGGGTTGACATGGTGGGATATCTGAATGTGGTGTTCGGGTAACTTATTGGGACATTGGAAGTTCTTCTTGCTCTGTGAAGTAGCTCGGGGAAACCACGTATTGCACTCAGCGGCTCTCTATCATTGGACCAGGTGTCCCAAATTTCCAATATGCGGAGGCATATTGCTCTATTCTTTTCAACAGTCGTCGACTCTGATGTTGGGATAGTTGATAACGGGCTATCATCTGGGATGGAATTGTTGGTAGATGACTATCTGATGACATTTCGACACTTCCCTTAGATCTTATAAAGTAAGGGTGTGAAGCCAGGTTACCACAAAACCAACCACCTTAGAACAATACCTAAACTCAACAGCAGACACAAAAAATGGTTAGTTCGAGGCAATTAACACATAGGGAATCGCACATTGGGGGTATGATTCACCTATACAGTTAAATGTGTTTCTACATGTTTTGCAACGATTGCGTGTCTCATCCCCTCTTTTGTTTATCTCCCCGATCTTTTCTCTTGCTCTTTTTTGCTCTCTCTTATTTTTCTCTTTTATTCTCGCTCTCGTTTTTCTTGTTTTCTCTATTTTCTTTTTTGCTTCTCCCTTTTGATTTTCTCTTTTGTTTGGATTATTTAAAACCATGACCGGATCCGATGGGGATTGCCTACGTATCACGATGTTGCGTGAATCAGATCATTACGTAGTTCAAAGATAAATGTGAAATAAATAATTTTTGGGTTTTTCAAATTTTCATTAAAAAAAAACTTCTAATTTTTCTCTATTTCAAAGACTCAATCCTACATACTTGAGAATTGAAAAACTAAAATAGACTCAAAACATACTCTAGGAATGAAAATATAGACTCAAAAAGAGAAGACAATCAGGAGTACATAAGTGCCTCCAATCCTGCCATAGTGACACCAGCTGGTCTCGCCGCAGGCCTACGCGCCATGTCATCCTGGAGGTGATAAAGATCATCCATTATTTGGAGAACAAATATCATTAATGTGGCAAAGAACATGGACCTGGTCATGTCCACACACTCGTTGCACTTCATCACAATGTAGTCGGCGATTCTTCTAACCCTTTCCCTGATGATGCCCTTTTTTTGCAACAACCGCCCAATTTGCTGAGATCTAGCCTCCAAAACATGGGTGGCCATATGATTCTGCTCTTGCAAATGCTATAGGTCTCCCTCTAGTTGTGAGATCAAAGCATAACAATGTTCTCTCTTGACTTTGAAGCTCTTGGCTTGTTTAATCATTTCACCCTTAAGGCTATTAAGCTCTTTTTTCCAACCCGTGACCCCTCTATCATATCTTTCCTTCAGCTGTTGAATGAAGGTTGCCCATTTTTTTCTCTATTTCTAGCCTACTTTGTTTGGGCTTTCGCTAGCCCAGCCTCAGTCTTTTGCAAATCATCGTCATAGTCACGTACTTTCTGCGTAAGGCTATAAATGAGCTTTTCATCTTTTCTACTTCTGCCCGGGTTCTCAGTTGCTATTCTCATCATTCGAACTTGGGCCTGGAGAGCTTCATTTTCTTGAGCCAACCTTCTTCTTTCACCTTCAGCTTCTTGTGCATGTAGATCATTATTGAATACGACGTTCCTTAATTCTTCTTGTAAAGCGTGAATGGTAGCTTGATATTTTTTCTCCTTCTCTCTTCACGCCAACCTTTCCCGAATTTTATCATCAAAGTTTGAACATGAGGTCTTTTGGCGGTCCTTTCAGGCTCGGGCTCAGGCTCGGGCTTTGGCTCATCATTCGCACAAAACCTTCTCTCAAACCATGGAGTATAATTTGGATCCACTTCTCCTCTTGCAAGATCTTGTTCCTGCGTGTCAATTTTCAGATATCGGCAACCATTCCAATCTCGTTGGACTAAAGCATCAGGTAGGGTTGCTTCTGGGTGTAGCTCAATGACTTGGGCACTCAAATATACATCTTCGGGTACCACTTGATACCTTCCCAGTTGCCTTAGAACTCTTTGCAGTGCATATGGTTGAATACTCCTCAGGCCCATCATCATCAAGTAGCCTTTTGAAGCTGTCATCTATATGACTTCCGTTACCGGAAGCCTTTCTATGGTCTATTCAATTTGACTTGCTTTCAGGGTTCTTAAATGGTAGACCCAGGCCTCAAACCCTTTTGGAGATTTGTAGTCTTTCACCCTTTCCTCATAATTCTTCATGAAGTTGTTCCCGTTTGAACCATAACTCATGAACTTGGGGTGATAGTGGAGATGTTCGATCAACCACATTTGGAGAAGAATGTTGCAACACTCAAAGAATTGAGCCCCGGATTTACACAAGGTTAATGCACGATAAATGTCTACCAGCACTAACAGAACAAGTGTGTGATCTTTCTTGGTAGTGAGGATTTGTGCAATTCTGGCCATGCGAGTATCTATTGTCCCTTTTGCATTCGGAAAGACCACGATTCCCAAAAACGCCACGATGAAAGCAAACTGACGATGAATCTACCAGGTGTTTTTATCCTGTTTGTTGTTTAATCCATTTTCATGCGTTCCAAACCCAGCTGAGTGCCCGAAACTGAAGTACAAGAAGTAGAAAGAACAACATCCATTGTTTACATGGGCCTTCTTCATTTGCATACTTATATTCAGAAGATCAAAGAACTTGTGCACAGAAGGAGCCCTCGGGAATATAACTTGTTGTTTCCTCAAGTGCTGGCCAAAGTCAATGTATCCGGCCATTTCCTCCAGAGTAGGGGTGTGCTCGAAATTCGAGAAACGGAACACGTTGTGGACAGGATCCCAAAAGGTTACCAAAGCATTGATTAGACCCTCCCGGGGTTCGATGTTCATGATGTCTATAAGGGAACCCAACTGCTTTTTTACCCAATCCTAGCCATCATTATCTAAATCACTCCACCACATGCGAAGCTGCAGCTGCGCCTGTTCTATGACCAATTGGGACGGGTTCTGGACAGTATTCATTTGTGACAGGTTTAGGATAGTATTCATTTGTACCTGCGGAGGGTTAAAGTTAGGGTTGACTCTTGTGGACTCTTTTTGCAAAACAAGTTTTCAATTTGTAAAAGAAAATCAACGGACAATGACCCCCTTTATGCTACTTTAGCAAAAATGGTCATTTTTGTAAACGTGGCTCCTTCAGGATTCTAAACAAATTTTAAGGCCAGGGGAAAGGTATTTTATGGAAAAAGACACCTTACTAACAGACTTGCTCGTTCTTCACAAAAAATAGCCTTTCGATAATTGAAAGATAATCTAAGCTATCCCGGCAAGAACGACTTAAAATACAACCGAAGCTGGGTCGGCTTATTCTTTTTACCAAAACCCTAAACTACACTTTACTTGATTATTTTTAAAAAAAAATGAGGCCGAACCTTATGTGGGTTGCCTACATATCCCACATCCGGTGAGAATCAGATCTACATAGTTTGGTCAATTTTGACACAATTGGAAAAAATTAGTTTCGAGACATTTTCAAATACTGGGATTTTTAGAATCGGGTACATTCTCTATCCTACCTCACTTTTTGTTTTTTCTCTTGATTTTCTTTTCCTAGCCGATCAACATGCAAGCCAAAATAAATAAATATTCATATAGCACGTAGGATGCATCACGATGGTCTGTTATTTTGGGTACACCTGTCATAGACGGACTCAACCCCTCTGTTGAGTCCCTAAGGTCGAATGCACGTGATGCAAATAAATGTTCTTACTAGGGATACGGTATGAGGTTGCGTTATTCTAGGTTTAAACCTAGGGTTGTGTTCTAAACTTAGCTTACTCGAGCGGACAAACTCGAGTTGAGGAGGGGGAAATATACCGGGAGTACGAAAGTCTGCACGACCTTGTTGCTTGCCCAACTCCGTTCAATTTGGTATAACTCTAACAGAAAAGTGGGCCACGCGAACGTTAGCACAGATTTTTAGAAGACTCAGAAGGGAGGCATAAGAAGACATTTAAATACAGTTCAAATAATATCAGAGCGGTAAATGACAATTAGCACATTAGGTACAAAAAGATACAGTAATATCAACAATAAATAAAGCCAAATAAAATCACATTAGAAAGTTCAAATTCTTGAACCCTGAACAACAGATTCTGGGTTCTTATCCCCAGCAGAGTCGCAAGAGCTGTCACACCTCCTTTTTTACAACTGAGGGCATATGGGAGTTTTTCCAATTAAAGTGACATAAATCGAAATGGGATTAATTAATTTATCAGAGTCGCCACTTGGAATAGTTTAAATGGTGTCCCAAGTCATCGATTTATTTTAAAATCTCAAATCGAGGAATTCTTTTTTTTTAAGGTCTGCGAACTAGAAATTATAGATAAGGAATTTTGTTAACTTGGGAGAAGGTGTTAGGCATTCCCAGGTTCCGTGGTTCTAGCACAGTCGCTTAGCGATTATTACTTGGCTTAAGTTGTCTAATTACTTATTTTTAGAACCTATGTGCATTTACCTTTTTACTGCTTTTAATCACTTGATTTGTTCGTAATGAAAGAATTGAGTTATGCGTACGTATACTCGTTTCCTTTGGTGCGTCAAAAATCATGTCACGCTTACGTGTCCACAATCAATCACGCTTTATTGATTATTAAGAATGTTTGGTTTAAGTTGCGTGAACGCGTACCTCGAGTTATTTTTAGAATTAAATTCGTAATTATGTTACACGAACGTATACATAATCACACTAATAGTCTAAGTCGAGCCTAAAGCAAATTACGAGTGTTATGATTATTTAATATCTAGGTTAATACTAATGTGAGGGTCATAACTCATGGATTTTTGTTCGTGTATGGCACACCTCGATCATTTTTTTAATAATTAATACTCAATTAGACCCAATGATGTTCAGGCCAATTAAAGCTCAATCTAACCCAACTAGTTATAAACATGCCTTAGTTAATAGATTAGGCACCTATTTATTTAAAAGCATTCTGGGTCAGCAGTAGGCACCATATTATTTAAAGATTTTGTAAATGACAACAAGGGAAGCTGGGCTCTACGTCAAGCCCAACAATGAGGACAAAGGCAAGAGGTCCCCAAAATTTCGAAGGGGCAAGTTCTAGGTGTGCATCACTTGATTAAGTTAGGAACATTCAGCTTTGAAAAGCTGTATTTGGGCTCAAAGTTTGGCCCAGCTGAAAAAAAACTCCAGGACTCTTTCCACTGTTGGTATTCAAACGAGTTTTTGCTCACATTGGGCCATAGGCGGGCCCAGTTGTAATTGTCTAATGCTTGGGCCTATCTACCTCTACAATTACCCATACATACATGCTTATGACAAATTAGTTTTCAGATTACACATTTAAACAGGAATAGAAGGTAAAGATTAAACATACTTCTGTACTGAAATTGATCAATTGAACATAAAACGATCTATGATAAAAAAAGTCTTCTGGACTGACTTAAAATTTTGGCCTATAGACTAGGCCCAAATCATCTGAGGTTAGTCATTCACTTGGGCTAGAAATTCAGCCCCTTTTTCCATCGAATGGGCAGCACTTTTGATTCTGCCAAGTGGGCTCAAACCCAGCATCCTTTACACCACTACTACTTCTTGTAAATTACATCAAAACATAAAATTAAACTCCTAATGTGTCTTAGTACATGACATTAAATCCTATTACAATCTTTAAGTAAACCAAACAGCTTTTCAAAATCAAATGCCTTACATTAAGAGTTATTACATAAACTAACCATATTAGGAGATAAACTATTACAAATCTGCCTGACTGAATCAGGAAGAATTCCTGCCTCTTTTGGACATGATTTGTCCATTAGAGCTTGGCCTCCTTTTGTAAAAAACAGCATACTTCCATTTTCCAGCTTTTGAACCTGCTGATTTGGCCAACTAGTAGCCAAATCTGCAGGCAGTAGCTTACAGCCAAATAGACAAGAGAGAAAATAGATGGCTTTAAATAAGGGGAAAGCTATCTACTTAGATAAAGGAAAGAAAATGATTTTAAAATTTCATAGTCAGCCTTAATGACTAGAAGACTTGGCTATGGACATAAACAAAGCTATTTTTTTGCAAAAATAAACAACAAGGCATTCAAGGATCAATTAGATTATTCGTGCTTAAACTTTAAAACAACAAGGCATTCAAGGATCAATTAGATTATTCGTGCTTAAACTTTAAAACAACAAGGCATTCAAGGATCAATTAGATAGTCAAAACTTAAGCACATTCATACCATTGTAAGATAACTACTAGCATGAAAAGACATTCACTTGCACAAACACGATTATACACCTGACTTTATATCATTTAACAAACTATTCATGGCATTACATAGAGAGGGAATTGAGGTTAAATACCTCAGCAGCATCAACCAAACAGCAAGTAACAGGAGAAAGAAAAGAATGAAGATAGCTGAAGCTTGTACAGAAACCAACACAGCAGCAACATCCCCAAATAAACTAGAAATTTAAACCAAATCCAAGCAAACTTGAAACCAGAAATCCCAACTAAAGAACCTAAGAAAAACCCTCTACTTCAAACCATATTTTTCAGCTTGTAAAACCAAGAATAAGAAGTTTTGGATGTTTTCTAAAATTACTGAAATTTGATGATCTTTTTTTCAGAAAAGAAAAAGAACTTTTGTCCAGTAAAATGATGATGAATGCGTTTGTCTAAGTGAGGGAATGTTTCCCCTTTTATAGAGTGTGTCGCGCCCCCTTTTTTCTCGCGAAATCGGGTTTATGACATTTGGGAGGACAACACGTTCCCTTTTGGGAATTGGGTTTTTTGATTTGAAGAGTCGCCACCTAATGATTAAGTGCATTAGGACACTAGGAAGAATTTGTTTAGAAAAATCAGAGTTTGGGTAAGGGCTAGAAATTATCTCGAGGGGAAGGTGTTAGGCACCCCTCAGGATCCACTAGTGTGGTTCCCATGGCCACTGTTGTGACTTAAGTGCAAACAATATATAAGCAATTAAGGGTTTCAAATATGAGGGGTTGTCACATTGTGATTGCAAATAAGTTAAAGTTTGAAGAAACAAAGAAGTTGAAATTTGAGAAAAGGGAGTTTGAAATTTTGAAAGTAATAAAATAAACAAGTAAAGGGAAGGGGGTCCTAGGTTTATAAATAATATGGATCACATCAATGCAATACCCGGTAATCACTCCTCAGAAGAGGGGTTACACGTGGTATTAGCGCATCGGTCATCATATCCATATCTACCCTTTCTCACCCCATTGAGGTATTTAAACGCGGAATGGTTTCGTTACTTATTGCATGCTAGTACCCGCCCCAATCCTATCAGTCCCGGAGGCATTTGGGACTACTAGTCCTAAAGGGAAGGGAAATGTGGGTTTGTGTGGTTTAAAAGGATAAAATTCTAAAGCGACAAACAAAAACACATAAGGCAGATTATGGTAAACACATAACAATTTAAAAGGCTCAGATGGGCCTCCTCACTTAAAGACAGAATGTTTAGCGTGTCTTGCAGATACTGGTTATGGTCTGAATTAAACTTAAACATTAAGGAGGCAGACTGATCTATTACACATTTTAGATAAGAAACCGGAATCAGACCTGCCTGCTGGTTGGAATTAACAGAGCCTGATTCAATTAGCTAATTTTACCTTATAGCTTGCCTAAGTGAAACCTACAGGCATGACATCTAATAATGCAGAAGTGTACTGATTTTTACAAGAAGAAGGTCTGTTTATTATAGAAAACATAAGTTCTATAGACATTGAGTAATGTTACTACTGATTTTAGACTTGTAAACGATTCAGATTAATTGGTTACTCCTACATACATGCTTTCCAAGCATTATTGAGTTTAACCTTTACGAAAATGCAGAAATCCTATAGACATGGTGTTTAAAACGCTGATTTTTATTATTTAAGCCTATAAATGCATTTGCCTAGTAATAAATGCATATGCAGAATTCAGGAAACTCTATAGACATGTTCTCTATGTGATAGGCAGAAACGCAGAAACCTATAGACATGGTCTCTATGTATGAAATGCAGAAGCTATAGACATGGTATCTATGTATGAAATGCAGAGGCTATAGACATGGTATCTACGTATGAAATGCAGAACATGTAGGCATGGTTTCTATTTGAAAAATGCAGAAGTGTAGGACATGTAAACATGATTTCTATATGAAAAATGCAGAAGTGAAAACAGGACATGATTGTAGCAATAAATACCTATGAACATGATATCTACCCTTATGCATTCATGAGTGACCCTCCCCTTTTCACTAAAACCCCATAAGTTATTACAAATTATTTCAGCCCAGAATGAATAAAGAAAAGTAAAATAAAATTATATCAAAAAAGCTAAAAATCCCAACCAAGCAGAGCCTGATTCAGACTTCTGTCTGAAGCATGAAGTAAACCAACTCCAAAGATCAAATTCCAAAGCCTTTCTCCTATTCGGGATGTGTCAGAGTTCCCTAAGAGTCTCAAGTGGACTTTGGGCAGCGCTTACACCCAAATATATTGCAGAATTAGATTATAGTGCAGTGTGGAAGGGCCAGCCCTCAAATGTCCAAGTTCAAAGAGAGCTCAAGGTCCCAAAGCAAGGCTCATAGGAGGGGGGCAGAACTTAGAATCTAAGAGAGAGTGCAAGTACATAGCGGGGATTTTGGGGAAAGCCAAGATAGGCTGGTGGTCATACCCAGCAATTGGAAGTGCTGGCACACCCCAACCAGCCTGTTAGCCACATTGTTTGGGAGTTAGGATCCATTAAAGGATCAAGTCCAGACATGAGAAACAATTTGGATGTTGCCATGCTTTGAACTTTAACTCAAACACATAGAAGGGAATAAGGGTATGGGGAATTCACACAGCAACAGATGCAAAGAGACAACATATTCAATACAGAACATAAACAGCAAAGTAGACATGATTGTTGAAACTGTAAAGCAAACACATAGGGATGAAGCTGAAAGTTAAATTAGAACATACCAATTTCAGGGAAATAAGAAGAGAAGAGCAGTAGTAAAGCTAAATTGCAAACACACAGCCAGAAGATTTCAGAAGAGAGTAGAGTGTTGAATTGAGAATGTAGGAGTATTGAAATTGAAAGTGTTCAATAAGTGTTGTCAGAGTATTAAACTCAAGGTCTTAAAGAGTATTGAATTGGAAGTGTGTAAAAGTGCAGAAGGGTCGTACCCTTTATAGTGCAGAAAGCAAGTAAGAAAATAGTTTTGAAATCAATCACATAAAGTCTTCCTTCAATTAAGGGATTCTGATTTCAAACAGGCAAGATAATTAAGGAAAGAGTTTGATCAAAATCTTTTCCAAAGTAGCACAACAATGGTAAATACACAGAAGTTATTTAAGGCAAAAGTCCAGTGGTACGTGGTTTGGGTAAATAAGGAAAGGCGATCACTCAACAGCTAGTAAAACAAAAATTGCAGGCTTTGTTCGAATGAACCAAGTCAAGAAAAATGAGGAAAGGGTTTTACTTAAGGAAAATCAGTAACAATCAATCAAACCTTATTAAGAGGAATTCCGAATCAATCACAAGTTGACAAAACCGTTTGAAGGCATAATTCCTCATATATAAAACATACAGACACATCGAACAAGAAAGAACAATCATGCAAAAAATCCTAGTATAGAAGAATTCCGGGTCATAACAAAGAGGCTCAAATCCAGTACATAGACTCAAAATGAGTTCGAGAGTGTCTAGGGTCCCAAATAGAACCCTAGTCCAAAACACAAGATCAAACTCGCCAAAAAATCCCCAAATCCCAGGGTTTTTAACTCGAGTTAGATACAGAGAAGAGAAGACAAATAACTGAAACAGGCTCAGAGGTCTCTTTCAAGGATTCATGTGAAAAAAAATAGATAAAATAAATAGAATGAAGAATTGATTTGAAGCATAAAGAACACGTTTTAAGAAAGCTTGGAACTTAAACAAGTTTCAGAAGAGAAACGAGATAGTATAGCACTTAAGAGAATAGTAGAGGAAACATGTTTAACAAAGAACTCAAACAAAATCCAGAAGAAGTCAACTAAAGACATAAAAAGTTTAGTAGAAAATACAGTAAAGGAACATGGGGGTAAACGAACACATAAGATAAACATGTGAAAGCATGATATAGAAACTAGTAGAAGAAAGAACGGAGCACGATAGAAGGACATGAAAAATAAGGAAAACATAAGAACACAGGAGAATGACATGCGAGGTAGAAAAGAGAACATAAAAACATAGCATATACAGATTCACACAAAGGGAAAAAGAAAAGGAGTTAGAAAACATTTTAAAACCTTTTCAGAGACCCTAAATCGAAGAGAAGTAATTTTTGAAAAAAATTAGGGAAAATGTTTAAGAACTCAAGTAGAGCACATACATAACATAGATATAAGAAAACAACAAGTGAAAAACCTCAAATAGCTTATGGTTTCAGAGAAACCCTAGAAATGAGAAAGGCTTGGAAGAAGGTCCGATCTTGAGTCGAAGAGGTTAGAAATAGGCTTCTTATGCTTGAATATGCCGGAGCCATGTCGTAGAGGCCATAGAACCTTGGATCTGTAGAGATCTGAAAGGACACCATCGAGGTTGGACCTCGAAACTTCGAACACCCAGGGTTTAATGGTGGAGTAGGGTGAGTACAGGCCATCCATGGCTTGAGAAGCCATGGGTTCCCGTGAGATTGCGGTTGAAGGGGGGTGAGAGAGGTTAGGGTTTCAGGAACCTTTGAGAGAGTTTGAGAGAGGGAGAGTATTTAAAGGAGGATGAAAGATGGAAATGAGGGGATTAGGGTAGGGTTAGTGAATTAAAAAAGGTAAGGGGTAATCGTGGTCGTTGATCTAAATGATCAACGGCCTGGATTGAAAGAAAGGGCCAGATGGGTTAATTGGTTGGGTCGGGAGTCGGGTTAGATTATAATTGGGCCGGTCCAATTGGGTTTCAAAATTGGGTCAATTAGGGGGGGGTCAATTTGGCTATGATTGAAATAAAAATGGGCCAGGTTTTAAATAGCCAGTTTTTCCCTTTTTATTTTATAAAAAATAGTAAAATAATTTTGAAAGTAAATTAAGAGTACTAGATCAGTTAATAATATATAAATATTGATTTAAAAATGTTGGAACCAATTTTATAATTATAAAAATTCTATTAAATCTTAAAGTAGGCTAGAATTGCAATTGTATGCAATTTAGCTTTTAAAATACCAACTAAATTTGTAAAAATATATTAAAATTACCTTAACTATATTTTGTATAAATATGGGAAATAAAATAAATTATCCACCAAAATGATAATTTTGGAAATAATTATTGGTTTTTATACTGCTAAAATGAGCAATAAATTGATTAAAAAAATCTTTTAAAATTGGGAAAAAATACTAAAACACTTGGGCCTGCTTATATATGCGTACATATGTTATTTTGAAAGTATTTTGTATATGAAAAATACATCGGGAAAAAATTGGGTATCAACAGCTGCCCCTCTTTACCCGGGAAGGATGAAAGAGTTGTCGGGTAAAGATATGATGGCCAATTTTGACCGAACGAGATGGTTTGAAGAATTTGACCGTGCTCTTGTTCCTGAGCTGCCTACATATCCCTGGTCTTATAGGAATCAAGCCATATGTAGTTCAGGATCCATCGGCGGAATATGCTGACGGATGTTTTACAAGAACGGACGCGGTATTCAGGTCAGGAAGGATAGTTAAGGTCTAATCTGGGCTGCGGGAACTGGAGCGGGATTGCTCCTGCTGAGATGGTCGTTGCTAGCCGGTTTACTTGCAAATGAGCAATACGAACATATATTGTGCATAATTTTAAACGTGATGCCAGCTCCGTTGGACCATGAATGCTATCTTTGGACGGTTAAGATGATGTCCTCAGACCATGACGTCCTGGGCCATGAAGCGTATAATAAAGAATTCGTAGGCCATGAAATGATGCTCTCAGAATATGAAGATGATGCCTCCGAGCTATGATGCCTTTGAATAATGATATGCAAAAGATAAAATGGGGTCCTCAGGCCATGGCATGGCGTTCTCGGGCTATGAAAATGGTGCCCCCGGACAATGATGCCTTCGTACAATTTGGCTATATCTCAGACCATGAGATGCAGAAGGAGGCGATCTTTCAGTCAATGCAAAAAATGTAAATGCGGTGGCGGTATTTCAGCTGATGCAAGATGTATAGAAAGTGGCGATATTTCAGCCACGCAAAAAAATGTAAACAAGGTGGCGGAATTTCAGCCGATGCAATATAGAAAGTGGCGATATTTCAGCCATGCAAGAAAAACAAAAGTGGCGATATTTCAGCCGTGCAAGATGTAGATGAAGGTGGAGATCTTTTAGCCATGTGAGACATAAATAAAGCGGCAATATTTCAGCCATGCAGGTGGAGATAGGGCTTAGTCTCGAAAGGCAGAATAGTAGCCTTATACGATGTAGCGAAATACAGATGGAGGTAGAGCTTAACCTCGGAAGGCAGAATGGTAGCCTTATGTAATGTGGAGAATTTAGATGGAGATAGAGCTTAGTCTCGGAAGGCAGAATGGTAGCCTTATGCAATGTAAAGAATGCAGATGGAGATAGTGCTTAGTCTCGAAAGACAGAATGGTAGCCTTATGCAAGAAATAAAAGGCAGGTGGCAGTAGAGTTTTCTTAGCTGATATCTAATTTCGATATTGTGGATGTTGGGGATATTATGTGTGTATAGCAACTGTGAGTAGGTGACGGTTCTAAGAGTTGTATTCCTGATCAGTATGAGTGTATAGTATATTTGATGATTTTCCAACTCAGGTACCTGTATCCAAAGAAAAATCGTGTGTTTTATAAAGTGGAAAGGTTAGTTCGTATCCCCGCTGACTTTGCTTGACCTGCTCAGCTCTGTTTCGGTGATAGTGTGCGTATCATTGGGGTAGTGTTGCTAAACAAAGCAATTTTGGTAACAGACATGCATGATTTAGTAAAAGCATAATATAAGTGCATAATAAAGAATAATTTTCTTTAGATGAACCGACAACTACAACGTGGTTCAAAACATTGCAACTTTGCTTGCTCCAGAATTTTGAGGGTCCTTGTCAAAATTCTGCCCCAGTTTACCAGGCTACTGCTTCTGACGGTTGTTAATGATAAATGGCTGGAATCGACTTCAGAATTTTGAGGGTCCTCCTCAAAATTCTGCCCTAGTTTCCAATAGTGGGGAAAATGGAAATTTTATTGAATTGGGGTCGAACCCATAGGGCTGCCTACGTATCTCCTCTTAAACAGGAATCAGGTCAGGCGTAGTTCAAATTATATCATAAAACAAATCATAAAGGTTACACATAGTATCGCTTGACTGCGTCTAATTGATCAGCTTTGGCCAAACTTCTCCGTCCATTTCTGCAAGTATGAGGGCCTCTCCTATCAGAACCCGGTGAACCATATACGGACCCTGCCAGTTGGGAGAGAATTTCCCTTTGTCTTCCTCTTGATGAGGAAAAATTTTCTTTAACACCAGCTACCCCGGTGCGAATTGTCTCGGATTGACTCTTTTGTTGAAGGCTATGGACATTCTGTTCTGATAGAGCTGACCGTAGCAAACTGCATTCATTCTCTTTCCATCTATAAGAGCTAGTTGCTCGTAACGACTCTTCACCCATTCTGCGTCGTCGAGCTCTGCTTCCTATATGATCCTTAAGGAAGGTATTTCTACCTTAGCGGGTATGACTACTTCTGTACCATATGTCACACCTTCTTTTTGCGCGCCCTCCCCCGAAGGGTTAAATGCGCGAAGGGAGTTTTTCCAATTTAAGTGACAATATTGGAAATGGGATTATTTATTTAATTCAGAGTCGCCACTTGGGAAAGGTTTGGCTTTTGGTGTCCCAAGTCACCGGTTTATCTTGAATCCCAAGTCGAGGAAATTTTCGACTTTTCCAAATGAAGTCTGCGAACCAGAAATTCTAAGTAAGGAATTCTGTTGACCCGAGGGAAGGTGTTAGGCACCCTCGAATCCCGTGGTTCTAGCACGGTCGCTTAAATTGTTATAATGGCTAAATATCTGATTTAAATACAATGTTATGACTTACATGCTTTTATTAAGTTTAAACCGCTTTTATCATTATCACTTATTTTATAGAATTGCAACGTCGTGAAAATGCCTCTCGAACCACGTCACAATCAATGCGCCCGTGATTGTCAACACATTTTGACTTCGTTGAGATTTGGATTTGGGTCACATCAATGTGCACCCGAATTTAAGAATATGATTTAATTAAGTCGCGCCTAAAGAGCCTAACGCGTTATTATTTTTGAGAAGGCCATGAGATTCACTAAACGGCCTAGCCTGAATTCTAAATATTTATTATGATTATTTATCGAGGGCCCCGCAATTTTGCATTTTTTATTTGGCGAGGCTCGTCTCTATTTTAGAAAGGATATCCTAAAGTGGCTACATTTCTAATACATTTGTCCCTAAAATTAGAAGAAAAGGTACATGCTAATTTAATTATATGCTTTGGCCTGATCCGGATTTTTATGATTAATTATTTACAAAGTTAAGAAAACGTTTATACTTTAATGGAAAAATGCTTTAATCTGACAAGAAATCACATACGAGCTAACGAAATATAACACTTAATCCGAACATTTCTTGAGTTGAACTTAACTAAACTTATTTAGGCTAGATTAAAGGATTTAGCTACTAGATATTGTTACCAATGGGACTTTGAATGTGACCCTATGTACTGCCTAATGGAACCCAAAAAAAACTAAATGAAACAGAAACAGCATTGTACAAGATCGGAGTATACGTACCCCGTACTAGCAAACAACTGACGAACTAACACAAAGGGCTAAATTCAATCGAGTATCAGTACATACTTTCACACTATTGAATGATAAACTAATCAATTTTTACAGACCCGTTAATGTACCATGAATATTACAACAAATACTTGAACTTCTTCAACCTTTTCATTTCATGCTTTCAAACTGTTTCAGTTACATCAATATGGGACTTGAAATGTGTACCTGGAATGCTGAAATGCAAAGAGGAAGAAGAGAATAACAGGGAAGATCAGCAGCAGCAGGAATCAGAGTAACAGCAGCAAATCAAAACAACACAGCAGAGCAGATTCTATTGCAAGGGGTGGAACTATAGTTGAAGAGAAAGTAGCCAAATGAAGCAGCACACAGTGTGGTGGAAACAGAACTCCAGACAATCCAATTCCGAGATATACCAAATGCAACAAAACACTAACAGTAATCTCGATTGAAACTTAGAAAAAGCAACACTACCTAACAAATTGACAACAGATGAACTTCAGACAAACAAAACCAAGTTTCTGATTTCCTAATATGTTTTATCTCTTTCTTGCTCTCTTTCAATTTCTATATATATGTGTATCTATGTATGTCTCCAAACCTCTCTTCTCATATCTCTCTTGATCTCCCCTATCTTTTCCTTAACAATTTCCTTCTGTCCCTCTCTATTATCAGATGTCTCTTTTTTTTCAAACTGATGGAAGTCCCCTCTTTTATAAGCCTAAAGTCTGCCCTTTAACAGCCTGTTAGATTAATCAGATACCCCTCCCATGTGTTGTCCCTTTTCAGTTCCACTTAGCTATTTAATATTAGAAACCCATCACATTCCCTGACAGACTTACCCTTTTGAAAGAGGTTTAATACTTCTTAACTAAAGCAGTGTGATGGGCAGCAGAATATATATCTGACAGCATGTGCTGTCGATTATTTTATTCAAAAGCCCTTATGCAGGGCACAGGCTGTGCACAAATGCACCTGTGGTGCACAAATGCACATGTTGTGCAGAAAGTGCACATGCCCTCCAATTCAGAAGTTAAACAAACAAAACATTCCTTTTTCATTTCTGATTCAGATTAACAACTATAAGTAAACAAACTCAGTTCCTAATTGATTCAAACAAATGTGCTCAGAAGCAAATCGATTTGTTATTGTTCAGGCAGTTGAAACTAATTGACGACACATGTCGACTCGACTATATTAATCATAACATGCACAATCGTAGCCAAAATCAGACATTTAACAGTATCGACACATGATTTGAATTATACTGACTAAACAAAGTGGTACTCGAGGAATCACTTGATCAGTCAAAATTTGAAGCTCAATTATTCGCACAGCACATACATACATACATACGCATTATCAGAATAGGAGAGGGATTCAAACAAACGCAGAGGTTCAGGTAAAGTGGACAAACAACAGTTGATAAAAATTCAAAGACACAAATTAAAACAAAACATGAACAGACCTTTAATCAATCACATGGACTAACAGAAATAAGAAAAGAAAAAGCAAAACTCACCTTAAATCTCGAAAAATCAAAAGCCTTAACTTGGACTCGGACAGACCTTTCTTAAGGCTGAACGGACTTTAATCGAAGTGTTTCTCAGATGAGAAACACTTCGATTAAGGTCCATTAGACCTTAATCTCTTCGGCTTGAACAGACATGGAACATGCACGGAGAAAACTAGGGTTCAAAAATTAGATCTGGGATTCGTGTTTCCCTGGTTAGATTCGGACCAAACCAAGCATGGTTTGGTCACGAGGGGGTCTGGGGACTGTCTGGTGTGAAGTTGAGGTCGATTGGTGTAAATCGGGTTCCGACTCGAATCTTCAAATGAAGATTCGAGAAGGTGGGAAGGGATTCGAACTAAACGGCCAACAGATCAATGTTCAGGGTAGTGAGGGGGTTCTATGGTGTTCAGGCGGAGGTCACCGGCGTTCATGCCGCCGGGTTTCTGGTGAAGGGAGATGGGGGCGGCTCTAGGGTTCCGGGGTTCTTTGTGAGGATGATGGAAGGCAGGGGTATTTGGATAGGGGGGTGGGGTACGAGGGGAAGCTTATATATGGAGTGGGTGAATGGATCTCAGCCGTTGGATGAAGCACGATGAAGGGCCAAGATCCTTCAGCTCGAGGGAAACGGTGTTGTTTCAGGTGTTGGGGTCAAAGTTGGTTCGGGTAACGGGTCGGGCAAATGGGGTTATGGGTGAGAGATCCGGACCGTTGGATCAGCTTGGTTTGAATGGTTGGGATGGATTGGCATTGAAACGACGTAGTTTTGGTGTTAAACTACGTCGTTTTGGGGCCTGGGGAGTGGGCTGTGCGGACTGGTGGATTGGGCCATTCATTTGGGCTTCAGATTTTATAATGTTTGTGGCCCAAATTCATTTTAAAACAAATTTTCCTCTCTTTTTTTCTTTATTTCTAATTTCCTAAATACACAACCTAATTAAATAAAACTAGACACCATTAATTAACACTTAACATATTTATTTAACGCGTATAAAATGTTAAAAGTAGGTAAACTTAAACAAAGCAAAAAATCAGGACAAAAGAAATGCGTATTTTGTGATCTCCTATTTAACAATCGGATTACGGTTCACATTACGCACGACACATACATTTTGTATTTTGTTTTAATAAAAAATGGGTAAAAAATCAAAAATAATTAACAAAGTGCCATGTAAAAATCCAAATTTGCATAGCAGGACCATTTGTTATTTTTTTTTAATTCTCTTGGAGCGATTGTCGCGCGAAACAAAAATCACGTGCTCACAGCTGCCCCTCTTTGTTCGGAAACACGAAGAGTTTTCGTGCAAAGATAAAGTGAGCGTGTATGAGCGATTTTTGCCTACGGACTACTCCGTGTGAAGCATGTTTTTGAAAGATCTGACCGAATCTTGCTTCAAAGATTTCCTACATATCCTGGGCTAAACAGGAATCAGGTCAATGTAGTTCGGGAAGTTTTGGTAGCTGGGACTACCATGGGATTGCAATGCTTGCTGTTACTGCTGTTGCTGTTGTCACTGCTGCATCACTGACCGCCTTATTACAACCAAAGGAAAATTGGAACTGAACTAACTACTTATATGCATGTCAACTGCGAGTTACAAGATTCCTATCTATGATTCTTTTGCGACTTGATCTTGGGTCTTAGCTGATTGTGCTTGGAGACTTTGATCTGAATCTTGATGCTTGCGAGTTGCGGCGACTTGTTCAATCTTTGGGATACTGAGTGAAATGCGACTGGCAGAGTTCAGGACCTTAGTCAAATGTTAGAGCCGATCCGCCTTCCATTTACTCTAATATTCTCGGGACATCTTCTTTTGTCTTTTTTCTTCTTTGATTCTGAGTTGAGACTCATCTCGTGGGTCATTTTGAATCGTGTGGCTCGAGGTTAGACATGTGGGAGAAAACAAACAAACGAACGAAATTTTCTGCCCCAGTTTCACTAGGAAAATTTCGTGAATTATTCGCCAGGAAGTTCATAAAATTGATGAAGGAAGATAAAAATGTTCAGTTCAGGGTTGGAGCCCTAATACCGACTAGCTGGGGAGAAGTTCAGTTTTAGAGTTGAAACTCTAATACTGACCAACTGGGGAAAAGTTCAACTTAGGGTTTAAAACCCTAATGCTGACTAAGGAAAAATTCAGTTTAGGGTTTAAAACCCTAATACTGACTGCATGGAAAAGCTCAGTTTAGGGTTTAAAACCCTAATGCTGGCTGAATGGAAAAAGTTTAGTTTAGGGTTTAAAACCCTAATGCTGGCTGAATGGAAAAAAGTTCAGTTTAGGGTTTAAAACCCTAATGCTGACTAAAGGAAAAATTCAGTTTAGGGTTTAAAACCCTAATGTTGATTGCATGGAAAAGCTCAGTTTAGGGTTTAAAACCCTAATGCTGGCTGAATGGAAAAAGTTCAGTTTAGGGTTTAAAACCCTAATGCTGACTAAAGGAAAAATTCAGTTTAGGGTTTAAAACCCTAATGCTGATTGCATGGAAAAGCTCAGTTTAGGGTTTAAAACCCTAATGCTGGCTGAATGGAAAAAAGTTCAGTTTAGGGTTTAAAACCCTAATACTGACTAAAGGAAAAATTCAGTTTAGGGTTTAAAACCCTAAAGCTGACTAAAAGGAAAACTCAGTTTAGTGTTTAAAATCCTAATGTTGTCTAAAGGAAAAAGTTCAGTTTAGGGTTTAAAACCCTAATGCTGACTAAAAGGAAAACTCAGTTTAGGGTTTAAAACCCTAATGCTGATTACATGGAAAAGCTCAGTTTAGGCTTTAAAACCCTAATGCTGGTTGAAAGGAAAAAGTTTAGTTTAGGGTTTAAAACCCTAATGCTGACTAAGAGGAAAAATTCAGTTTAGGGTTTAAAACCCTAATGCTGATTAAAGGAAAGAGTTCAGTTTAGGGTTTAAAACCCTAACGCTGGCTGAATGGAAAAAAGTTCAGTTTAGGGTTTAAAACCCTAATGCTGACTAAAAGGAAAAATTCAGTTTAGGGTTTAAAACCCTAATGCTGATTGCATGGAAAAAGCTCAGTTTAGGGTTTAAAACCCTAATGCTGGCTGAATGGAAAAAGTTCAGTTTAGGGTTTAAAACCCTAATGCTGACTAAAGGAAAAATTCAGTTTAGGGTTTAAAACCCTAATGCTGATTGCATGGAAAAGCTCAGTTTAGGGTTTAAAACCCTAATGCTGGCTGAATGGAAAAAGTTCAGTTTAGGGTTTAAAACCCTAATGCTGACTAAAGGAAAAATTCAGTTTAGGGTTTAAAACCCTAATGCTGATTGCATGGAAAAGCTCAGTTTAGGGTTTAAAACCCTAATGCTGGCTGAATGGAATTTTCTTGTTTTAGTAGAAGATAAAAGGGAGTTTCGTGGAAACTTACCTTTCGAGTGAATTCCTTATCTCCGAAATGTTTCTTGTACCCATGTACCTTCTTTTTTGGGCGACACCTGCTTCTTGCACGGTTGTCTTGGATTAAACCTCTTTCAACTTTTCAGACAAAAAACATTTGTTAGTTCGGAAATGACGGTCGGTTTGGTGACCTTGATCGTTCCCGGTTGCTTTGTTGCGTCTTCATTTCTGTTGCGAAGTCCCGCCATTGATTTGATTCATATGTCGGAACCTTTTAGACTGCTCAGGCTTGTATTTCCAGATTCCGTGATGATTCGCCTCACAAGGCTCTTTTCTTTTCTCTCTTTTTTTTTTGTGTCCCGTTTTGCTTGGAGGCTCTCAACGGGGGTTTTATTGGAGGTATTCGGTGGGGATTTGTACAAAAGGAAGCTCTGAGGGGGAATATTTACAAAGTGGATTCTTTGTGCGGATTTTGTACAATGGGGCATGCTGGGTATTTGTTTCAAGGCGGGCTTTCTAGGATTTGTTGGGGTAAGCTTGTTGGGGAATTTTTACAAAGGGACTCGCTGGGGATGTGCTGGGGAAATTCCAACAGGATTTTTTTTCTTTTTTTTCTTTTTTTTTTTATATTGGGGGGACTCTGTGGGAGGATTGTACAAGGAGAGACTCTGTGGGGATTCGTCCGAAGGCGGACTTGCTGGGGGAAATTTCTCTTTTTCCTCTTTACTTCGAACGCCATCAAACGTCATGATTCATCAAGTTTGGACAGACGTACCCACGAAATGGGGTGTTTTCCTTCATGAAACGGAACTCCGTGAAAACAAACCTGCCACCTGCCCTCTCCGGTGTATCCTGAACTTGGGGTTAAAACATAAAAGAGATTCGAAAAGAAACAAAGAAAGGAGAAAACAAATTTCAGGAAGGGAGTGTCCCTTTTGGGACGAGAAAGACTTATCTGGGGAAGATAACGCTGGCTTTAAATGACATGACATGCTCTTTGGACTGGACGCCTGACCTTCCATGAACTTGCGTTTCCCTGAACCAGAACGGATCTACGATTCCAAACCGGTGGAACTTTGTCGAGACCTCCTTGGAGTGGAGTCATTCTTTTCGGCCAACAGCGCCCTTTGCGGGTTTTCGCCGGCTGACCTCTCTCATTTCTCTTCCTGTCATCGCTTGATAGCACTCTTTGTGAGTTTTTACTAAACAAGCTCTCTCATTTTGTTTTCTCTACTCCCGTCGCCTCGTGGTGCCCGAAGGTTTTCACCGACGAGACTCTCTCATTTTATCTCTCTCAATTCAGAGTGTGCCGGTCTCCATTTGCGACGCTTATTGGTTCCCCACCATATTTGGTAATTGATTTGAAGGCTTGTGCTTGGTAAAGAGAGGTAGATAATACTAACTTCTCAACTGCTCGACGTGCCCCGATTTCAATTTCAGGGTGAATGGGATTTTATTGTTGGTGTGACTGAACCTCAGGGAGAGGCTGCCTACGTATCCTTTCGGAATCAAGTCAAACGTAGTTCAGGCCTCTATCAATGTTTTGTTTTGTTTTCTTTTGTTTTTTTTTGTTTTTTTTTTTGTGAACGGCTCAAAGGTTTGTAGAGAGAATTGGGTAGTGTTTGGGAGTAGTGGGGAATAAGACCTTCATCATTTTCAAATGTGTCAGGACCACTGGAGTATGATTTAGACGTAGTACCTCTTGACTGCATCTGCATTTACTGCTGTGGCGGGGTCAGTTCCTTCGATATCACCTAAATACAACGCTCCTCTTGGCAATATCTTCCTTATGATGTATGGGCCTTTCCAATTTGGAGCAAACTTCCCTTTTGCTTCCTCATGATGCGGCAGAATACGCCTCAGTACCAATTGACCTACTTCGAAATTCCTGGGCCGGACTTTCTTGTTGTAAGCACGGGCCATTCTTTGTTGGTACAACTGTCCGTGACAAACCGCGGCCATTCGCTTTTCATCAATCAAAGTCAATTGCTCTAGCCGAGTCTTGACCCACTCGCTGTCTTCAATTTCCGCTTCGACAATGGTTCGAATCGAGGGAATTTCTACCTCTGCCAGTATTACAGCCTCGATCCCATAAACCAAAAGGTAAGGAGTCGCTCCTACTGATGTGCGTACCATAGTGCGGTACCCCAACAATGCAAATGGTAACTGCTCATGCCACTGTCGGGAACTTTGGATGGTCTTCCTCAAAATCTTCTTGATGTTTTTGTTTGCCGCTTCCACAGCACCATTGGCCTTTGGCCGATAAGGAGTAGAATTCCTATGCGTTATCTTGAATTGCTTGCATACATCTCCCATCAAGTGACTGTTTAAGTTCGCTGCGTTATCTGTAATGATAGTCGCAGAAATACCGAAACGACAGATAAGATTTGAGTGTACAAAATCCACCACAGCTTTCTTAGTGACCGACTTGAGAGTGACAGCCTCTACCAATTTTGTGAAGTAGTCTATGGCGACCAGTATAAACCTGTGTCCATTCGAAGCCTTTGGTTCGATTGGTCCAATGACGTCCATGCCCAGGCGACAAATGGCCAAGGCGCAGAAATGGGATGCAGTTCTGTGGGAGGTGCATGAATTAGATCACCGTGCACCTGACACTGATGACACTTTCAAACGAAGCTAAAGCAATCCTTTTCCATGGTTATCCAGTAATAACCTGCTCGAAGAATTTTCTTCACTAAGACATACCCGTTCATGTGAGGTCCGCACATACCTGCGTGTACTTCGTGTATGATCTTCCTCGCTTCCTCGATATCGACATATCTTAGGAGATTGAGGTCCGGGGTCCTCTTATATAACAATTCACCGCTCAGAAAGAAACCACTTGCATGTAGCCTAATGGTCCTCTTTTGATCTCCAGTAGCGTGCTCGGGGTATTCTTGCGTCTTCAGGAACCTCTTGATGTCATGGTACCAAGGCTGCGTATTTGATCCCGCCTCTATTACACTGCAGTAACCGTGTCTTTCCATGATTTGGATTTCCAAAGGATCGACGTGGGCGTTGCCCGGGTAGGGTAGCATTGAAGCCAAAGTAGCAAGTGCATCTGCCAGTTCATTGTGACACCTCGGGATATACCTGAACTCTATTGACGTAAAGCGCTTGCTGAGGTCCTCCACATGCTTTCGGTATGGGATAAGTTTGACATCCCGAGTTTCCCATTCGCCTTGAGCTTGCCGGATAACTAGGTCAGAATCTCCCATAATCAGTAAGTCTTCGACATCCTGATCGATTGCCATATGCATGCCCATGATGCAGGCTTCATACTCAGCTGTATTATTTGTGCAGAAAAAACGCAGTCTAGCTGTGGCGGGATAATGCTGACCGGAAGGCGAGATCAAAATTGCCCCAATTCCTACACCTTTGGCATTCACGGCTCCATCAAAGAACATCTTCCAAACATGAGCGTCCTCCGAGACCACTTCTACAGTATTTACCTCTTCATCTGGAAAGTAGGTACGCAATGGCTGGTATTCCTCATCGATCGGATTTTCGGCCAAATGATCTGCTAGCGCCTGGGCTTTCATTGCCGTGCGAGTGACATAGACTATGTCGAATTCAGTAAGCAAGATCTGCCACTTGGCCAGTCTTCCAGTAGGCATCAGTTTCTGAAATATATATTTTAAAGGATCCAACCTGCTTATGAGGAAAGTAGTGTGGGCTTGGAGATAATATCTCAGCTTTTGAGCAACCCATGTGAGAGCGCAGCATGTCCTTTCCAGCAGAGTGTATTTGGCCTCGTAGCCGGTGAATTTCTTGCTCAATTAGTAGATTGCTTGCTCCTTTTTCCCGGTTATGTCGTGTTTCCCGAGGACGCAACCGAAAGAGTTCTCCAAGACTGTTAGGTACAAGAAAAGTGGCCTCCCTGGTTGTGGAGGGACCAAGACCGGGGGATTCGAAAGGTATTCTTTGACTTTATCGAAAGCTTCTTGACACTCAGTTGTCCATTTAATCGCCGCATCTTTCCTTAGAAGCTTGAATATGGGCTCACACGTGCTTGTCAACTGGGCAATAAACCGACTGATGTAGTTCAACCTGCCCAACAGACTCATCACGTCTTTCTTTGTTCTCGGGGGAGGCAGATCTCTGATGGATTTTATCTTAGTTGGATCTAGCTCGATACCTCTCCTACTTACGATGAAGCCCAAAAGTTTGCCCGATGGAACTCCGAAAGCACATTTGGCTGGGTTTAGCTTCAAGTCATACTTTCTTAGTCTCTCGAAGAATTTCCTCAAGTATTGGATGTGATTATCCTGCGTCCTGGACTTGACTATCACGTCATCCACGTACACCTCTATTTCCTGATGCATCATGTCATGAAAAATGGCAGTCATGGCCCTCATGTAAGTAGCCCCAGCATTCTTCAAACCGAATGGCATAACCCGATAACAGTAGGTGCCCCAAGGCGTGGTAAAGGCAGTTTTCTCGGCGTCCTCTTCATCCATCAATACCTGATGATACCCGGCGTAACAATCCACGAAGGACTGTATCTCGTGTTTGGCGCAATTATCAACGAGGATGTGGATGTTGGGTAGTGGGAAATTGTCTTTAGGACTTGCTCTATTCAGATCTCGGTAATCTACACATACCCGAGTTTTACCGTCCTTTTTCGGCACTGGAACCACATTTGCCAACCAGGTTGTATACTGGACTACTCGAATCACTCTCGTTTTCAGTTGTTTGGTGATCTCTTCTTTGATCTTGTCACTGACCTCAGTTTTGAACTTTCGTTGCTTTTGTTGAACTGGAGGACAGTCAGGATGAATCGGCAATTTATGAACCACTAGATCAACCCCTAGACCCGGCATGTCATCATATGACCAAGCAAACACGTCTTTAAATTCAAAAAGAAGTTGAATTATTGCCTCTCGCGTTTTCTCGTCCGTGTGAATGCTTATTTTGGTCTCCCGGATTTCTTCAGGAGTTCCTAAATTAACCGGTTCAGTGTCATTCAGATTTGGCTTGGGTTTATTCTCAAAATATTCCAACTCTCGGTTTATTTCCCTAAAAGCCTCTTCCGCATCATACTCTGATTCTGGGTTCATTAATTCGCAGTTAAATAGCTCATTGTGATCTGGGCGTGAAGTCCGCAAGCATGTCATTTTTAAAGCCGCATTATTATAACTGAAAAGAAAGATAAAGGGAAAAATAACAAAAATCAGAACAAAAGAAAGAATGGGAAAGCATTGATGATTTTTTTTTATTTTCTTTGGAAAGTTGGAGGACAACAATGTTTACAACTCAGGAATACAAAACAACAACGGAAAGGAAGAAAACGTTCAAGTTATGTCCTGGAGATAACTTGTGACACAGGAAAGGTGGCAGGACAGGTCTACCCGGACTTCCGTCTAGTCGGGAATGGCGTGGCCTCCCAGTTTTGAAGTTCGGCATTCGGCCCCACGTACATCATCTCAGCAGCGCTTGTGCCTTCACCTGGTTGAACCATGTGGATCTCGTAGAGCATCTCTCTCATTGCCCCACATATCTCCTCAATTTCCTCAGCTGTGAAGACCTCATCATCTTCTTCTTCGGCGTACCTTGGCCTGATGAAAGTTGCATATAAATCTGGCAGTGGTCGAGGTAACTTCCAACCCTCATTTTTCCTTTTCTTTGCCCACTCTTCGTCTGCTGGAGTAGGCTTGAAACCTAGTCCAAAAGGTTTCTTGGTGACTGGCAAGGTAATGGGTTCTGTTATTCCCTGAAGGGTTCGTCCAAGCCCCTTCCCTGGCCTAAATCCGTGGCAGATCATCTCTTTGGCCACCATAACCGAGGCGTTAGACAAGAAAGGCTGGGGGCAGGGTATTCCCTCCTCGTGCTGCTCTGTCAGTACAATCTCAAAAGCTTGATAGACCGTATGTTCGCTCCCTTCTCTTGGTTCCAGATATGGGATCGATGGGTCCCGATAGATAGCATGCTCATCTTCCCCATGGACCACGATCTCTCGGTCTTCGTACTCGAACTTCACCATCTGGTGAAGAGTGGAAGGCACAGCTCCTGCCGCATGGATCCAAGGTCTGCCAAGGAGAAAATTGTAGGATGTATCCATGTCGAGCACCTGGAAGGTTACTTGAAATTCGACTGGTCCTATGACCAACAACAGGTCTATTTCTCCCATGGTATCCCTCTTGATGCCGTCGAAATCCCTTACGCAGACATTGTTGGGTCGGATTCTTTCGGTCCCAATTTCCATTCTTTGTAGCATGGAGAGCGGGCAAATGTCAACGCCTGAGCCCCCATCCAACATTACCCGCTTGACATAATAGTCTTCGCATATAACTGTTAGGTGCAAAGCCTTGTTGTGTGCCGCTCCTTCCGGGGGTAGGTCGTTCTTGCTGAAAGAGATTTGGTTGACGGCGAAGAATCTTTCTGTCATCCGCTCCAATTGTTCCACCGAGGTTTCAACTGGCACATATGCCTCATTCAGGGTCTTCAGTAAGATCTTTTGATGCTCGGTCGACCTCATTAATAATGACAGCATGGACACTTGCTCGGGGTACTTGAGCAGTTGATCTATCACTTCGTAATCCGGCATTTTCATTTGTTGGAAGAACACTTCCGCTTCTTCAACACTCACGGGCTTCTTTGGCGGGAAGCGCCTTTGTGTGGCGTTGTTCAGTTCTTGGGTATTTGAATACCTTCCAATGAAAGTATTTTCTGGAAGTTCTCCCATGACCTCTTTACCTTTGTACATTACCAAAGTCTTTTGATAATTCCACGGCACTGTGGACGGGTTGGTCATTGGCTTTTGTGGCACGCGTCCGATAACCACTAGCTCGTTCAGCCGAGGTGGTTGAATCGTTCCCCGGACCACATAGGCCCCTATTGGCACGTACATAGGTTTTGTCTTTTTGATTCCGAAGTTCTGCGTCTTCTCAGCTCGACCTTGTGGTATGTAAAGAACTCCATCCTTTACCGGTACCACTTTCTTCTCCACCTTCTTTTCAGGCACTTTCTTTATAGCTTTGGCCTCTTCCCCATTTTCTAGTTTCTGTTCTGTTTCGGGCCTTTTTCCCGTGTCGACAATGGCAATTATGGCTTTTAGAGCAGGGTCGAACTCTTTGTCTTCACAAATCATTCCGATCAGCGGCCCATTATTGTGAGCAGGTAATGGATTGTTAGTTACATTCGGGATCTCCTCGTCCCTTAGCACTATTTTCCCTTGCTCTATCAAGTTTTCGACCACTCTTTTCAACGACCAGCAGTCATTTGTATCATGTCCCTCGGCCCCTGAATGATAGGCGCATCTGACTCCAGCTTTGTAAGACGGTGACGTCGGGTTTTGCCTTGTTTGAGGGATTGGTTGCAAGAAACCCAACTGGACCAGCTTTGGGAACAAAGTTGAGTATGGCTCACCGATGGGCGTGAAAGTCTGCCTTCTGGGTGGCTCCTGAGGGCAGAAGTTATTCTACGGGGGTTGTGGGTTATAGTGGTTGCGGTAAGGAGGCTGATTTCTGGGAGGTGGAGCTGGGCCTCGGTTGGCTTGTTGTGGCGGATGGGTATAAGGTTGGGCATTCATGACCATATAAGGTTGATGAGCATATGCCAAATTTGAGTGGGGGTAGTAGTGTTGTGGGGTTCTTTCCGGAAAATGGGGCCTGGGATGACGATACTCCCTTGCTTCCGAGGCTGCCATAGTCGTTTCTTCCTTCTTTTTCCCTCTTGTCGTTCCTCCGGACCCGCTTTGGACGGCCTGGGAAGTCGCCCTTATGGCTGCTTGACTCAGAATCCTGCCTGTCTTCAAGCCATTTTCCACCATCTCTCCAATCTTGATCGCTTTCGCGAATGGCTTACCCATGGCTGACATCATGTTTTGGAAATAATCAGACTCTTGAGCCTGGAGAAAGGTAGTGACCATCTCCACTTCATCCATGGGAGGCTTCACTCTTGACACCTGTTCACGCCACTTAATAGCATATTCTCTGAAGCTTTCTGAAGGTTTCTTCTTCAAATTCGACAGAGAATTTCGATCTGGCGCAATGTCGATGTTATACTGGAATTGTTTCACAAAATCTCTGGCGAGATCATCCCATATATGCCATCGGGACATTTCTTGGTCCATATACCATTCCGAAGCTATCCCTACTAGACTTTCCCCAAAATATGCCATCAGCAGTTCTTCTTTTCCGCCGGCTCCCCGCAATTGGTTGCAGTATTTCTTAAGATGTGCAATGGGGTCACCGTGCCCATCGTATTTCTCGAACTTTGGGGTTTTGAAACCCGTCGGCAGGTGCACGTGAGGGAACATGCACAGGTCGGGGTAAGAGACGCTCTTTTGTCCGCTCAATCCTTGTATATTCTTCAAACTTTGTTCAAGGCTTCTCATTCTCTTGGCAATCTCATTTTGTTCTGCAATTCTGGGGTTCTGATCCTGCCCGGGTGCAAGCTCGCACTGAGGCGGTAGAGGATTAGTGGTGGTAGCGAACCTAGTTGGTTCCATTGAGAACGATGGTGCTTGGAATGTAAAAGAGGATGAGTCAAAGCTTGGCTTGTACGTGGCCGGCTGTGCCGTGATCGGGCAAGGCGACGCAGTAAAGATGTTCATGCTTGCATCAGTGACTGACATTCGGGGATGAGGCTCAGAAGGCGATCCAGCAGAGAAGGCTGAGGTGGCTGGGTACCCGAATGGGGTAGCAGGATAATTTATGGGGACATTAGAAGTCCCACTCGACCTGGAGAATAATTCAGGGAATCCGGGGACGGCACTTGGTGGTTCTTTCCCATTATTCCAGTCGTCCAGCATTTCCAACATGCGGAGCCGTAGGATTCTATTTTCCTCCGCAGTTGCGGATTCAGGTGTGAGGACGGCTGAGATTGAGCTCTCCTCAGAAACAGGGATTGTTTGCAATGGAATTTCTGAAGACATTTCCACACTTCCTTTTGACCTGGTGAAGTAAGTGTGAGTACTGCTTCTGGTCCTAACAACAGGTAGTTGAACACTTCTCCTTGACCTCGTAAAATATGAGTGCAAGGCCAGACTTTCACCAAACCAACCATCTTTTCAAAAACCCTGGAAGATACTCAACGACAAATGCACGGTTAATTTGCAGCAAATAACAGATAGTCAATCTCACGTTGGGCATGATGCACCTATACAGTTAAGTGGATTACTATATGTTTGGCTATGATAGCATGCGTCATTCCGGCGTTTTTCCTCTTATTTGTTTTCCTTTTTTTTTATTATTATTTTTTATTATTTTGCAGTAAAAGAAATGCGACCGGATCCGATGAGGATTGCCTACGTATCACGATGCCTACGTGAATCAGATCATTACGTAGTTCGAAAAACACAAATGAGCGTAAAAGAAGCAACCTCTTTATTGTTGAAATGGTCTATTACAAACTACATTTTGCAAAAGAAAGAGCAAACTTTGAAAATAAACCTAGACTCAAAATAGACTAAAAATCACCCTGATGGAAAAACAGGCAGAAGATGCTAAAATAGAGGCTTGACTTATGAGTGCATTATGGTTTTGAAAATTGGTGTCCGCGGGGTATCGTTCGGCCTCGCCGCGGTCCTAGGCGTGAGATCCCTCTCAAGTTGCTCCAGCTCATGCATAGTCTGCTTGACATAACCCATCACTGCCGAGAGGACGGTAATGCTAGACATGTTCTCACATCGTAGACATCGTCTGGTGATGGCATGGGCAATGGCCTTAATCCTATCTCTGGTTTGCTTCTTCTCTACGAGTAGGCATTTTATCTGATCGCTACATATCTTGAATACTTGAGTATCCTGTATATGCTGATGCTTCAGTCGCCGTACTTCCAACTTCATCTGGGCCATTGAGTCGTACCAGTATCTGCTCTGAATTTGGAAATCCTTGGCCTGATTAACTGCTTTGATCTCAAGTGCAGCCATCTCTCTCTTTATCTTAGCAACAGTTTTCTCGTGGTCGCCTTCCAATTGGTTCAGGTATCGGCGATGCTTATTTGCTCTTGTATCCCACTGTGCCCTGAGCTCTGCTATGACGTTTTCAGATTTCTCCAAACCATCTCGCCATTTCCTGATTTCACTTTTTAGCCTTTTTATCATCTGCTCGTCTGATTGACGCCTTGGCTGCTTATTTGCATCCACCCTTATCTGTTTGATCTGGGCTCTGAGCACTTCGTTTTCCTGAATTAACCTGTTCCGCTCTCCCAGACTGGTAGCATCTTGCACGTTGTGCTCATATTTCAAGCCTTCTACTTGTTGCTTTAACCTGCTGATTTCAGTGCAATTGCCTCTTTCCTTTGCTAACGAATCCCACTGCCTTTGCGATGACTTGGTGAAATTCCGAATGTGGGGTCTCTTAGTCGGCCTTTCATGCTCAAATTCCCTTCTATACCATGCAAGGTAACCTGGCGCCGTCTCTCCTTTGGCTCGATCCCGCACGCAAGTATCTGATTTCAAATATTGACACTCACTCCAGATTTGGCGAATCTTCGCTTCTGGGAATTGTCCGTTAAGACTTATCTCAACTGCTTGAGTGCTAAGATCTTCCTCATGAGGTACTGTCTGGCATCTTCCGAACTGTCTCAAAACTCGGCAGGGTGCGTAAGGTTGAATGCTCTTAAGCCCCATTAATAAGAAATGAGTTTTGGCTGCCGACATATATAGGATCTCATCAACAGGCAGCCATCCTAAGGTCCATTGTATTTGGCTGGCAGTAAGAGCTTGAAAGAACGAGGTCCATGCCAGGACTCCTTTGGGCAAACTGATCTCTTTGGTTCTCGTGTAAGATTCTTCTATGCAGGTTTTTTCCGGAGAACCATGGCTCAAAATCTCGGAACGATGGCAGAGGTGCTCGGTCATCCATATCTGTAGGAGCAAGTTACAACCTTCGAAGAAATTTCCCCCAGCTTTACAAGCTGTAAGAGCTCGAAAGATGTCAGATACCACCATAGGCGCGAGAGTACTGTCACTTTGCGTGAGTAAAGTGCTGACGACCCCGGATATCTTCAAATCAATGTTTCCGTCTTTCCTTGGAAATACCAGAAGACCCAGGAACATCATCATGAACGCTATCCGTCTGTGTTTGTCCCACTTCTGACGAACACCTTTGCTGCACAGTTTGTTGATTGGATTATTGAATCCCCCTCATGACCGTACCTATCATATATGAAGCATGGAGTACAAAATCCGGCTGCCAGATCCGGGTTGTGGACCGTTTTGGGTATTTTCAATGAATCTAGGAACCGGTGTACCGTGACAACTCATGGGGCGACCAAGTATTTTTGCCTCAAAGGAAGTTCAGCATTCCCGATGTATCCGGCCATTTCTTCCAAAGTGGGGGTGAGTTCAAAATCAGAGAAATGGAAAACATTGTGTGCCGGGTCCCAGTAGGTAACCAAAGCTCTTATGATATCTCCCCGAGGCTGGATTTCCAACAAACCCACGAGACCTTTCAGATGTTTCTTGACCTCATTTTGTCCTTCAGCACCTAGATCATTCCACCATAGCCGTAACTTGACAGGGATTTTGGTCATTATTGAAAATGTTCATTTTGCATCGTGCTCATCCTGCACATTTATTAAGGTGATTTCAACAAAAATGATTTTGACTCAAAAATATTTTACAAAAGGGATTAAGTTTTGAACACGGCCTTTAAACACCTTGAGGACGAAGATTTTAAGGTCGTGTGGGTCAACTGGACAAAATACTAAACAAGACCCAAAGGTGGCTATTTATGAAAAGTCAGCCTTCCGGCGTCCCTTTCGGGATCATTCGGCTATTTATGACAAAACAGCATCACCCGATTTATTTACGACTCTTTTTAAAGTTTGGAACACATTTTTTTTATTCATTGATTTTGGCTATTTTAGCAAAAATGGGGGTTGAACCCGATGAGGGTTGCCTACGTATCTCACATCCGGTGAGAATCAAACCGGCGTAGTTCGGGAGTATCGTAAATAAAAAAAAAATCAAACAAACCTAGAAATCAAGAATACGTATTTTTATTATATTCTTTCTTTTGGAATGAGATAAAGACCAAAGAAAATATTATTATTATTATTTTTTTTTAGGAAATATTTGGACTATTAGTCTGAATTCATAAAAGGGGTGCTACGAAAGAGACAACATTTTTTTTGATTATGAATTTCCGTTACTTTTAAATAAATACCTTCTCTTTTTTTTTTTTTTGATTTTGGGAAGTGATAAAAAAAAGAAAAATTTTTATATTATTTTTTTTTAATAACTCAAACTAAGAAGACAAATTTTGTTTTTATTCTCTTTTTTTTTTAGAAAAATTCCGGCGAGTTTTTGACACTACTTGGACATTGGTTTTATTTTTTCAAAATAAGTAATTATCTCCCTACGCTGCTATTTTTCCTTTTTTTAGAAACCGGTCGACATGCGGAACCGAAGCAAATAAATGCACAACACATATAGGAATGCAGCATGATGGTCTTTTCATTTCAGGTTGCTAGTCCTAGACGGACCCAACCCCTGTGTTGAGTCCCCTAAGTCAAATGCAACATGATGCAAATAAGCGTTCCTACTAGGGATCCGGCATGAAGTCAAGTTATTCTAGGTTCGTAACCTGGGTATTTGTTCTAGACTGTGTACCCGAGCGGACAACTCGAGTCGAGGAGGGGGCTACGTACCGGGGACCCGCGAGATCGTCCGGCTTTGTGACTTGTCCGACCTCTTTCTTATTTCGGGTATTGACACTAACAGAATAGGGAGTCTCGACCAGCGAGCTTCTCCCCGGAGGTAAGAAGAGAAGGGTTTCGGCACAGTTTATAAACAGTTCAAATAATATCAAAGTGGTAAAAGACAACATTTAGCACGTTTATGTAAAAACATGTAATAAAGATCAGATAATAAAGCCAAATTTAACAATTATTCTAAGCTCGAATTCTTGAACCCTGAACCAGTGGTTCTGGGTTACAATTTCCCAGCGGAGTCGCCAGAGCTGTCACACCTCCTTTTTGCGCGCCCGCCCCCGAAGGGTTAAATGCGCGAGGGGAGTTTTTCCAATTTAAGTGACAATATTCGAAATGAGATTATTTATTTAATTCAGAGTCGCCACTTGGGAAAGGTTTGGCTTTTGGTGTCCCAAGTCACCGGTTTATCTTGAATCCCAAGTCGAGGAAATTTTCGACTTTTCCAAATGAAGTCTGCGAACCAGAAATTCTAAGTAAGGAATTCTATTGACCCGAGGGAAGGTGTTAGGCACCCTCGAATCCCGTGGTTCTAGCACGGTCGCTTAAATTGTTATAATGGCTAAATATCTTATTTAAATACAATGTTATGACTTACATGCTTTTATTAAGTTTAAACCGCTTTTATCATTATCACTTGTTTTATAGAATTGCAACGTCGTGAAAATGCCTCTCGAACCACGTCACAATCAATGCGCCCGTGATTGTCAACACATTTTGACTTCGTTGAGATTTGGATTTGGGTCACATCAATGTGCACCCGAATTTAAGAATATGATTTAATTAAGTCGCACCTAAAGAGCCTAACGCGTTATTATTTTTGAGAAGGCCATGAGATTCACTAAACGGCCTAGCCTGAATTCTAAATATTTATTATGATTATTTATCAAGGGCCCCGCAATTTTACATTTTTTATTTGGCGAGGCTCGTCTCTATTTTAGAAAGGATATCCTAAAGTGGCTACATTTCTAATACATTTGTCCCTAAAATTAGAAGAAAAGGTACATGCTAATTTAATTATATGCTTTGGCCTGATCCGGATTTTTATGATTAATTATTTACAAAGTTAAGAAAACGTTTATACTTTAATGGAAAAATGCTTTAATCTGACAAGAAATCACATACGAGCTAACGAAATATAACACTTAATCCGAACATTTCTTGAGTTGAACTTAACTAAACTTATTTAGGCTAGATTAAAGGATTTAGCTACTAGATATTGTTACCAATGAGACTTTGAATGTGACCCTATGTACTGCCTAATGGAACCCAAAAAAAAAAACTAAATGAAACAGAAACAGCATTGTACAAGGTCGGAGTATACGTACCCGTACTAGCAAACAACTGACGAACTAACACAAAGGGCTAAATTCAATCGAGTATCAGTACATACTTTCACACTATTGAATTATAAACTAATCAATTTTTACAGACCCGTTAATGTACCATGAATATTACAACAAATACTTGAACTTCTTCAACCTTTTCATTTCATGCTTTCAAACTGTTTCAGTTACATCAATATGGGACTTGAAATGTGTACCTGAAATGCTGAAATGCAAAGAGGAAGAAGAGAATAACAGGGAAGATCAGCAGCAGCAGGAATCAGAGTAACAGCAGCAAATCAAAACAACACAACAGAGCAGATTCTATTGCAAGGGGTGGAACTATAGTTGAAGAGAAAGTAGCCAAATGAAGCAGCACACAGTGTGGTGGAAACAGAACTCCAGACAATTCAATTCCGAGATATACCAAATGCAACAAAACACTAACAGTAATCTCGATTGAAACTTAGAAAAGCAACACTACCTAACAAATTGACAACAGATGAACTTCAGACAAACAAACCCAAGTTTCTGATTTCCTAATCTGTTTTATCTCTTTCTTGCTCTCTTTCTATTTCTGTATATATGTGTATCTATGTATGTCTCCAAACCTCTCTTCTCAGATCTCTCTTGATCTCCCCTATCTTTTCCTTAACAATTTCCTTCTGTCCCTCTCTATTATCAGATGTCTCTTTTTTTTCAAACTGATGGAAGTCCCCTCTTTTATAAGCCTAAAGTCTGCCCTTTAACAGCCTGTTAGATTAATCAGATACCCCTCCCATGTGCTGTCCCTTTTCAGTTCCACTTAGCTATTTAATATTAGAAACCCATCACATTCCCTGGCAGACTTACCCTTTTGAAAGAGGTTTAATACTTCTTAACTAAAGCAGGGTGATGGGCAGCAGAATATATATCTGACAGCATGTGCTGTCGATTATTTTATTCAAAAGCCCTTATGCAGGGCACAGGCTGTGCACAAATGCACCTGTGGTGCACAAATGCACATGTTGTGCAGAAAGTGCACATGCCCTCCAATTCAGAAGTTAAACAAACAAAACATTCCTTTTTCATTTCTGATTCAGATTAACAACTATAAGTAAACAAACTCAGTTCCTAATTGATTCAAACAAATGTGCCCAGAAGCAAATCGATTTGTTATTGTTCAGGCAGTTGAAACTAATTGACGACACATGTCGACTCGACTATATTAATCATAACATGCACAATCGTAGCCAAAATCAGACATTTAACAGTATCGACACATGATTTGAATTATACTGACTAAACAAAGTGGTACTCGAGGAATCACTTGATCAGTCAAAATTTGAAGCTCAATTATTCGCACAGCACATACATACATACATACGCATTATCAGAATAGGAGAGGGATTCAAACAAATGCAGAGGTTCAGGTAAAGTGGACAAACAACAGTTGATAAAAATTCAAAGACACAAATTAAAACAAAATATGAACAGACCTTTAATCAATCACATGGACTAACAGAAAAAAGAAAAGAAAAAGCAAAACTCACCTTAAATCTCAAAAAATCAAAAGCCTTAACTTGGACTCGGACAGACCTTTCTTAAGGCTGAACGGACTTTAATCGAAGTGTTTCTCAGATGAGAAACACTTTGATTAAGGTCCATTAGACCTTAATCTCTTCGGCTTGAACAGACATGGAACATGCACGGAGAAAACTAGGGTTCAAAAATTAGATCTGGGATTCGTGTTTCCCTGGTTAGATTCGGACCAAACCAAGCATGGTTTGGTCACGAGGGGGTCTGGGGACTGTCTGGTGTGAAGTTGAGGTCGATTGGTGTAAATCGGGTTCCGACTCGAATCTTCAAATGAAGATTCGAGAAGGTGGGAAGGGATTCGAACTAAACGGCCAACAGATCAATGTTCAGGGTGGTGAGAGGGTTCTATGGTGTTCAGGCGGAGGTCACCGGCGTTCATGCCGCCGGGTTTCTGGTGAAGGGAGATGGGGGCGGCTCTAGGGTTCCGGGGTTCTTTGTGAGGATGATGAAAGGCAGGGGTATTTGGATAGGGGGTGGGGTACGAGGGGAAGCTTATATATGGAGTGGGTGAATGGATCTCAGCCGTTGGATGAGGTACGATGAAGGGCCAGGATCCTTCAGCTCGAGGGAAACGGTGTCGTTTCAGGTGTTGGGGTCAAAGTTGGTTCGGGTAACGGGTCGGGCAAATGGGGTTATGGGTGAGAGATTTGGACAGTTGGATCAGCTTGGTTTGAATGGTTGGGATGGATTGGCATTGAAACGACGTAGTTTTGGTGTTAAACTACGTCGTTTTGGGGCCTGGGGAGTGGGCTGTGCGGACTGGTAGATTGGGCCATTCATTTGGGCTTCAGATTTTATAATGTTTGTGGCCCAAATTCATTTTAAAACAAATTTTTCCCTCTTTTTTTCTTTATTTCAAATTTCCTAAATACACAACCTAATTAAATAAAACTAGACACCATTAATTAACACTTAACATATTTATTTAACGCGTATAAAATGTTAAAAGTAGGTAAACTTAAACAAAGCAAAAAATCAGGACAAAAGAAATGCGTATTTTGTGATCTCCTATTTAACAATCGGATTACGGTTCACATTACGCACGACACATACATTTTGTATTTTGTTTTAATAAAAAATGGGCAAAAAATCAAAAATAATTAACAAAGTGCCATGTAAAAATCCAAATTTGCATAGCAGGACCATTTGTTATTTTTTTTTTAATTCTCTTGGAGCGATTGTCGCGCGAAACAAAAATCACGTGCTCACACCATATACCAACATACCAACATGTAGGGAGTTGCTCCAGTTGATGTGCGAACTGCGGTGCAGTATCCCAATAAAGCAAATGAGAGCTTCTCGTGCCACTGCTTATGCTTCTCTATTATTTTCCTTAGTATCTTCTTGATATTTTTGTTGGCATCTTCTACAGCTCAGTTCATCTAAGGTATGTAAGTTGTACAATTCTTGTGTTTGATCTTGAAGGTTTCACACATGGCATTCATCAAGTCACTATTGAGATTGGAACCATTATCAGTAATGATTGATTTTGGGATCCCGAATCGACAAATGATGCGGTCACGGACAAAGTCTGCCACAACTTTCTTAGTCACTACTTTGTATGATGCTGCTACAACCCATTTGGTAAAATAATCAATTGCCACTAGAATGAACCTGTGCCCGTTTGATCCGGTGGGCTCGATAGGTCCGATGACATCCATTCCCCAAGCGCCGAACGGCCACGATGAGCTTGTTGCATTAAGCTCATTTGGAGGCACCTTTATCATGTCTGCATGTATCTGACAGTGATGGCACTTTCGGACATACTGGACGTAGTCCGTTTCCATAGTCATCCAAACAAAACTAGCCCGGAGTATCTTCTTGGCTAAGACAAAACCGTTCATATGTGGATCGCAGGTCCCGGCATAGATTTCCTCTAGTAGCATGGATGCTTCCCTTGCGTTGAAACACCTTAATAATCCCAAATCAGGAATCCTCCTATACATAATTCCTCCGCCGTGGAAGAAATTGTTAGATAACCTCCGAAGTGTGCGCTTCTGAGTGGTGTTGGCAAGCTCTGGGTATTCTCCTTTTGCCAGGTATTACTTGATATCATGAAACCAAGGTTTTCCGTCCACTTATTCCTCGACATGAGCACAGTAGGTTGGCTGATCATGAAACTTCACCGGAATAGGATCAATGAAGTTCTTATCTGGATGTTGTATCATAGAGGACATGGTAGCCAATGCATCGGCAAACTCATTCTGGACTATGGGAACATACTGGAATTCTGTCTTTGTGAATCTCTTTCTCAACTCCTATACAAGATACAAATAAGGGAGTATCTTGAAGTTCTTGGTTGCCCATTCTTCTCGGACCTGATGTATAAGCAAGTTTGAATCCCCGATTACTAGCAACTCTTGGATGTTCATGTCAATGGCCCTCTTGAGTCCCAAGATGCAGGCTTCGTACTCGGCCATGTTGTTGGTGCACGGGAACCTGAGTTTGGAGGACACCGGATAATGCTGACCGGTTTCTGATACTAGAACTGCTCCTATGCCAACTCCTTTGAAATTTGCTGCTCCGTCGAAAAACATTCTTCAACCATCATAGGATTCTGCAATGTCTTCTTCTATGAAGGATACCTCCTCGTCAGGAAAATACATCTTTAAGGATTCGTATTCTCCGTCCACGGGATTCTTGGCAAGATGATCTGCCAAAGCCTGTCCCTTGATCGCCTTCTGAGTCACGTAGACAATGTTGAATTCACTCAGCAGGATTTCCACTTGGCTAGCTTGCCAGTGCGCATGGGCTTCTGAAAGATGTACTTTAACGGATTCATCCTTGATATGAGATACGTAGTATAGGCATATAAATTGTGCCTTAACTTCTGAGCTATCCAAGTCAGAGGCACAACAGGTGCATTCCAACAGAGAATACTGGGCCTCGTATGGGGTGAACTTCTTGCTGAGATAATAGATGGCCTGCTCCTTCCTTCCCATTTTATCATATTGTCCTAGAACACAACCGAATGCTCCATCCAATACTGGAAGGTAGAGCAATAGACGTCAGCCCGGCTCGGGCGGGACCAAGACTGGTGGTGTGGATAGGTACTCCTTGATTCTGTCGAAGGCTTTTGGACAGTCATCAGTCCATTTGGCAGCGGCGTCCTTCTTCAACATCTTAAAGATGGGCTCACAGATGACAGTAGATTGAGCTATGAACAGTTTGATGTAGTTGAGTCTTCCCAAGAAACTCATTACGTCCTTCTTTTTCTTTGGCGGTGGCAACTCTTGAATGGCTTTGACCTTTGACGGATCCAGTTCTATTACTCGGCGACTCACAAAACCCAAGTAGTTTTCCGGCAGGAACCCTGAATGCACATTTTGTGGGATTCAGCTTCAAATTTTACCTTCTTAGGCTATTGAAGAACTTCCTCAAATCTTCCATGTGATCAGTGGCTTTCTTGGACTTGATGATGACGTCATCTACATATACCTCGATCTCCTTGTGTATCATATCATGGAAAATGGTAGTCATGGCCCTTATGTAGATGGACCCAGCATTCTTTAACCCAAACGGCATCATCTTGTAATTGTACATTCCCCACGGCGTAATGAAGGCCATTTTCTCAGCATCTTCTTCATCCATCCAGATCTGATGATACCTAGCAAAACAATCAACAAACGACTACAGCTCGTGCTTGGAACAGTTGTCAATTAGAATGTGTATGTTTGGCAAGGGGAAGTCATCTTTGGGACTGGCCCGGTTGAGGTCCCGGTAGTCGACACAGACTATGACCTTCCTGTCCTTATTTGGTACTGGCATGATGTTGGCTAACCATGTTGGATACTCTACTACTCTAAGAACCTTATCTTTGACTTGCTTGGTGACTTCTTCCTTGATTTTCAAACTCATGTTAGGCTTGAACTTCCTGAGTTTCTGCTTTACCGGTGGGCATGTCAGATCAGTTGGCAGCTTGTACGCCACAATAGATGTACTCAAACCAGTCATGTCGTCATACGACCAGGCGAATATGTCCTCATATTCCTTCAAAAATTCTATGTATTCTTCCTTTTCTACCGGTGACAAATGAACGTTGATCCGTGTTTCTTTGACATTTTCTGCATCTTCCAGGTTAATAATCTCGGTCTCGTCTAGGTTGGACTTAGGTCTGTTCTCAAAATCCTCAACCTCTTTAACAACCTCTTCTGGTATATCATCTTCCTCTAAGTCCGTTTTTCGCATTGTCTTGTTACATGTCACAATCGTTGGTTCATCAAGAGTAATAAGAGTAAGATTCATAAGAAAAATTGGAATGCTTTGAAAAATTCCATAACTGTTTTGAACATTGAAGATCTTATTGTGAAATTAAAAGGCAAAAGGAAAGTCAAAATGAAAAAATAGTGCATGATGTTTGTTCAGCCTGGCTACCCCGAGGCTTTCCGGGCTCTAGTGGTTCTGATGGACCAATTGTTGAGGTTCGCTCCTCGGCTCACGACTTGTATGGAAGGGCCTTCCTCCCCCTCCTCCTCAAAAATGACACAGCAATCCATGTCATTCTCTTCCAAAAACAAATCCCTCATCGCTGCTAGTGCTTCCTCTTCTTTTGACCCATATATAAAAACAGTTGGCTAGAAAATCTGCTCCAAGTGAGGTATCGGGTGATCTAGTGGATAATAAGGCCCGCGCCATGGCGGCGACCATTTATTGAACTCTTTCTAGGTGTACTCGTATCCTAGACCGAAAGTGGTACCATGTTTCTTCAGCTTGACAAGCTTAGAAATCCCTTGTAGGTTCTTGCCAAGTCCCTTGCCTGGCTTATATCCGCACCAGTTCAATATGCTTTCAATTTTGTTGTCCCACCATTTATCCTTGTCAACGGCATTGATGCGCTCGATGTGGTGATAGGTTTCTCCTCCTATATTCCTTCTTCCTCCGATCACTAGGATGGTCTGGCGACTGTATATAGGATTGCTACCATCGCCATGGATGATCACCTCTTGGTGATTCCACTCAAATTTCACTGCCTGATGTATGGTTGATGCTACAACTCTAGCGGCATGAATCTATGGTCATCCCAAGAGCAAGTTGTAAGATGTCAGCACGCCTATTACTTGAAAGTCGACATCAAACCAAGTAGGCTCCATCTGTAAACACATGCTGATTTCCCCAATAGTAGACCTTTGGGAGCCGTCGAAGGCTTTGACGTTAATAGCCCCATCTTTGATCTCATGCAACCCATTCCCTAATGTTTTGAGTGTTACTAGCGGACAAATGTTGAGGCTGGACCCTCCATCGATCAGGACCCTGGTGATAAAATAATCCTCGCATTGCACGGTGATATGCAACGCCTTGTTGTGGCTCAGCCCTTCTGGTGGCAACTCATCTTCATGAAAAGCAATTTTGTGACTGTCCAATACCTGTCCCACCATATTTGCCATTTTTCCTCCGATGATGTTGCTTGGTACATACGCCTCACTCAGCACCTTCAATAAGGCATTCTTATGTGCATCAGAGCTTTGTAGAAGAGCTAAGATAGAGATTTGGGCTGGCATTTTGTTCAACTAATCTACGACTGAATACTCTTTGGCCTGTATCTTCCTCCGGAGGTCGTCGGGCCCAGCTTCAGTGATGACTGGCCGTCCAGATACCTACTTTCTTGACTCAGCCAAGTGTTCCGGAGTATAAACCCTGTCGGTCCTTGTCATACCCTGTGCCGCAACTGCTTCTCCGAACATGGTTTTCCCTTTCCTTCTTGCCTTGGCTATGTAATCCCATGGTATGGCATTTGTGTGGAACGATGTTATGGATGTCATTGCTACCGGAATGGGCACCCTTGCTTTGGAAGGTAATACAGCAACCTCAAATGCTACAGGTGCCTTTGGGGACACAAACTCGACCTCAATTAATGTTGGCATCTTTGTAGGGGGGTGGTGCTTCAAACTCAAGTGGTACAGACATATTCACCTCGGCGTCCCCAGAAGACTGAATCTAGACCACAATCGGGTTAAGGGTGACTATTGATTTCTTTGGCTTGTCACCCTCTGCGATTAATCCGATCGATCCTTTGGGGTCTCAATCATCCTTTGTCTCAATCATGTGAATGCCTCCACCCTTATGTTCTGGTAGAGGGATGCTGCGAACGTTCGGGGAAGGCTCTTTTGACATGATGATCTTGGTGTCATCGGTGCTTCAAACTCAAGTGGTGCAGACATATTCACCTCGACGTCCCCAGAAGACTGAATCTAGACCACAATCGGGTTAAGGGTGACTATTGATTTCTTTGGCTTGTCACCCTCTGCGATTAATCCGATTGATCCTTTGGGGTCCCAATCATCCTCTGTCTCAATCATATGAATGCCTCCACCCTTGTGGTCTGGTAGAGGGTTGTTGAGAATGTTCAGGACAGGCTCTTTTTCCATGATGATCTTGTTGTCAATCAAATCTTGGATCTTATCCTTCAGAGAGCAGCACTCATCAATGGTATGCCCTTTTATGCCGGAATGGTATGCACAAGTTTTGTTTGGGTTGACCCATTGGAAGGGGTTTTCGGGGGTTATGGTAGGGATAGGGGTGACATAACCAGCAGCTTTGAGCCTTTCATACAGCTGGTTAATTGGTTCGGCAATGGCGGTATACTGTTTGGGAGGTCTACGGTCGAAATTTGGTCGGGGTTTAGGAAAGTTTTGGCTAGAGGGAGGTGAATGATATGAGGCTTGTTAGGTGTTCTAGGCTTGGTATACGTGTGCGGGTTGGGAGTATCTAGGTGAAGTAGGTTGATATGTGGGTGGTGGAGGTTATTGGTAAGTAGGTGGTGGAGCTTGGTAAGAGGGTGAGAGTGCTTGGTAATTTAGGGTAGGTTGATATGTGAGTGGAGGTATTTGGTAGGTTCGGTATTTGATTGGGGATTTTGTTCTCTGTGCAACCATCACGGCACTTACGTCCCTTTTCTTGGATGTGCCAGCAGACTGTAGAGCCTTGTTGGTATCCTGCAAACCTTCAAGGTTTGTGACCATGCCACTTTTGCTACCTTCCTCAATCCTCTCCCCTAGCTTAATGATGTCGGAAAATTTTTGGCTTTCAATTGGCATCAACCTTTCGTAGTACTGTAGGTCTTGAGCTTGGACGAAAAACTTGTTCATTTGTTCTTCTTCTAAAGCCGATCTGACCTTAACAGCCTCTGATCTCCACTGAGTGGCATACTCGCGGAAAGTCTCTGTAGGTTTCTTCTTTAGGTTCTGGATGTAGAACACATTTGGTGCATTCTCCGTGTTGAACCTAAAACTGTCCATGAAATCGGACGCCATACTTACCCAATTCGACCACTTCTTCGGGTCTTGGCTAATGTACCAAGACGGAGCATCTCCTTTCAGACTTCTCATAAAAAGCTTCATGCGAATCTTTTCGTCCTTCCCTACTCCGACCAGCTTGTCACAGTATGTCCTTAAATGGACTCTATGATCCCCTGTACCATCAAACATTTCGAAGTTAGGAGGTTTGTACCCCTCGGGTAGTTCCACATCTGGTTGTATACAAAGGTCTTTGTAGTTCAATCCCTTGATTTCCTTGCTTCCTTTAACACCCTGAACTCGGCTAGTCAACTTCTTGAGTTCTGCGGCCAGGTTCCTAATAAGGGAGTCTTTGTCATCGGACACAGGTGTGCTTGAGACGGGTGAAATGGAGTATGGTATGGTTTCCACATAGATGGGGGTGTTATGGTGAGTATGGAGATGATTATTTGTGGAGTTCAGTGGTTCAAGGATGAGTAGCGGGGTATTGTTGGAAGTGTGGCAAGTGTTACAATAGTGATGGGGAGCGGGATGGTTTTGTGGTTTCGGGATGTTTTGTGGAGGTGTAGGGCTTTGAGTGTTAGGAACGTTGACATATAGGGTGGTGAGGGAAAACGACAAGTTTGCCAAATTCCGGACTAGATCAAGTTCCTCCTGAAATTTCAGCAGTTTCTGCTCGAGTTGGGATGCACCTTCTTTGGAGACATGAGTACCCTAAGTGATTTCTACCCGTTCAACCGAGTTTTCCTTTCTGATGTTGCTCAAATCTTCCATTTTTTCCTTGTTCCTGTTTATGACGGGACTAGGAGCAGGAGTGGGTGGAGGGCCCTTGGATCTTGTGGAGTATGATGACGATGCCAGAGTGCACGAACTAACCTTTGGGGAGTGGAATAAAACAAAAGTAAAAACAAAAAGGTAGTGAGTTAGTGCGGATTATAAGGAAAAGATGTTGCGATATTTAAACACATAGTGCGAGAATATAAACTGTGTCCTAATTTGGGAGCCTTGTTGTGCCTGAGGTAGGCCTAGCGACAAGTTGATTTGGAGAACTTATAATGCTAAATATCTCATTTTATTGATAAAAAGCAAACGGATCCTAAAACGACACTAAATAACAAGGAATAAAGTGTCACTAGTGGCCATTGGCCTTATTACATTTCATAAAGTAAAAGAAAACTCCTATCTATTTGGTCCCAGAAGGACTTTCCTCAGGTTGAATGCTCTCGTTAATCAAATTCTCCAGCTCGCGTAGGTTCACCAGTAGAAATGCCTTTGCCATGGTTCTCCTTCATTTCCTTCAGCGTTCTGGCAGTCGGTGACTCTCTTCCTCACTTTCCCTTCTAATTCCAGCAGACTGTACTCCAGATATTCCAACTTTTCGCTAGGTTTGGCGACCCTCTCTTTCCAAGCGTTGATTTGGTCATTTGATGGAAGACTCCGCCACCAGTCCAGCAAGAGTGAGGGTGTGCTAACCATACCGAAGTTGGGGACCTCGTGCCTCATGTTTCTACAAGACAAAAGGGTTAGGCCCTTACCCCCGCCGGACTCGACTATTTAACTAACAATAATTGGCATAAGCACCATTTAGTTCTCCAAATAAATGCACAGAACGTGGTAATTTCCTCTTGGGTTCCAAGGAAACCCAGTGGACTTTAGATGAGTCTATCTTAAAGAGTCATTATATGGACAACATAATTGACTCAGCTAGGTTTTGACAGTGATGCATGCACAAATTAAACAGAGTAGGGTTTCTATGGGGTATTAGACTAGTACCCTTGAGTGGACAACTCAAGAGGGAAAGGCACGAAACCGTCGACTACACTGTTGATCGACTGGTTTTACCGCAAATACGTCTTTGACAAATTTAGGGGGTAATAATATCGGAAGGACGCAACAACTCATTATAAGCGTTGCTATGGTATTTTGTTTGGCACGAGTGGAATATGATGTTGAATATGCAGTTACAATAATTAAATAAATTTCAAGTATTTGCACATTCATAAGGTAATAATTACAATAATTGCTCAAAATTACAACAGTAACAAAGGAAAGCGGTAAAAGAAAGCATTAAGAGAAATAAAGAGAAAAAACGAATAGCCAAGTCAGTTTTTGAAGTAGGAGAGCAAAATAAATACTTAAAGGCATTAAAGCCATTCAAGGAATCATAATGTCACAAATAGCATGAAATGGTAAAAGCCTTAAAGAATTCCCCAGCAGAGTCACCACGCTGTCGCGCCCCCTTTTTCTCACGAAATCGGGTTTATGACATTTAGGAGGACAACTCGTTCCCTTTTGGGAATTGGGTTTTTTGATTTGAAGAGTCTCCATCTAATGAATAAGTGCATTTGGACACTAGGAAGAATTTGTTTAGAAAAACCAGAGTTTGGGTAAGGGCTAGAAATTATCTCGAGGGAAAGGTGTTAGGCAACCCTCAAGATCCACTAGTGTGGTTCCCCGCCATGCTACAATTGTGACTTAAGTACAAACAATAATTAAGCAATTAAGGGTTTCAAATATGAGGGGTTGTCACATTGTGATTGCAAATAAGTTAAAGTTTGAAAAAACAAGGAAGTTGAAATTTGAGAAAAAGGAGTTTGAGATTTTGAAAGTAATAAAATAAACAAGTAAAGGGAAGGGGGTCCTAGATTTATAAATAATATGGATCACATCAATGCAATACCCGATAATCACTCCTCAGAAGAGCGGTTACACATGGTATTAGCACACCGGTCATCATATCCATATCTACCCTTTCCCACCCCGTTGAGGTATTTAAATGCGAAATGGTTTCGTTACTTATTGCATGATAGTACCCGCCCCAATCCTATCAGTCCCGGAGGAATTTGGGCTTTGTGTGGTTTAAAAGGATAAAATTCTAAAGCGACAAACAAAAACACATAAGGCGGATTATGGGGAACACAACAATTTAAAAGGCTCAGATAGGCCTTCTCACTTAAAGACAGATTGTTTAGCATGTCTTGCAGATACTGGTTATGGTCTGAATTAAACTTAAACGTTAAGGAGGTAGACTGGTCTATTACACATTTCAGATAAGAAATCGGAATCAAACCTGTCTGCTGGTTGGAATTAATAGAGCCTGATTCAATTAGCTAATTTTACCTTATAGCTTGCCTACGTGAAACCTACAGGCATGACATCTAATAATGCAGAAGTGTACTGATTTTTATAAGAAGAAGGCATGTTGATTATAGAAAACATAAATTCTGCAGATATTGTGTAACGTTACTACTGATTTTAGACTTGTAAACGATTCAGATCAGTTCGTTACTCCTATAGACATGCTTTCTAAGCGTTATTGAGTTTAACATTTACGAAAATGCATAAATCCTATAGGCATGGTATTTAAAATGTTGATTTTTATTATTTAAACCTATAAATTCGTTTGCCTAGTGATAGATGCATATGCAGAATTCAGGAAACTCTATAGACATGTTCTCTATGTGATAGGCAGAAATGCAGAAACCTATAGACATGGTCTCTATGTATGAAATGCAGAAGCTATAGACATGGAATCTATGTATGAAATGCAGAGGCTATAGATATGGTATCTACGTATGAAATGCAGAACCTGTAGGCATGGTTTCTATATGAAAAACACAGAAGTGCAGGACTTGTAAACATGATTTCTATATGAAAAATGCAGAAGTGAAAACAGGACATGATTGCAGCAGTAAATACCTATGAACATGATATCTACCCTTATGCATACATGAGTGACCCTCCCCTTTTCACTAAAACTCCATAAGTTATTACAAATTATTTCAGTCCAGAATGAATAAAGAAAAGTAAAATAAAATTACATCAAAAAGCTAAAAATCCCAACCAAGGAGAGCCTGATTCAGACTTTTGTCTTAAGCATGAAGTAAACCAACTCCAAAGATCAAATTCCAAAGCCTTTCTCCTATTAGGGATGTGTCAGAGTTCCCTAAGAGTCTCAAGTGGACTCCGGGCAGTGCTTACACCCAAATATATTGCAGAATTGGATTATAGTGCAGTATGGAAGGGCCAGCCCTCAAATGTCCAAGTTCAGAGAGAGCTCAAGGTCCCAAAGCAAAGGCTCATGGGAGGGGGCAGAACTTAGAATCTAAGAGAGAGTGCAAGTGCATAGAGGGGATTTTGGGGAAAGCCAAGACAGGCTAGTGGTCATACCTAACAATTGGAAGTGCTGGCACACCCCAACCAGCCTGTTAGCCACATTGTTTGGGAGTTAGGATCCATTAAAGGATCAAGTCCAGACATGAGCAACAATTTGGATGTTGCCATGCTTTGAACTTTAACTCAAACACATAGAAGGGAATAAGGGTATGGGGAATTCACACAGCAACAGATGCAAAGAGACAGCATATTCAATACAGAACATAAATAGCAAAGTAGACAAGATTGTTAAAACTATAAAGCAAACACATAGGGATGAAGCTAAAAGTTAAATTAGAACATACCAGTTTCAGGGAAATAAGAAGAGAAGAGCAGTAGTAAAGCCAAATTGCAAACACACAGCCAGAAGATTTCAGAAGAGAGTAGAATGTTGAATTGAGAATGTAGGAGTATTGAAATTGAAAGTGTTCAATAAGTGTTGTCAGAGTATTGAACTCAAGGTCTTAAAGAATATTGAATTGGAAGTGTGTAAAAGTGCAGAAGGGTCGTGCCTTTATGTTGCAGAAAGAAAGTAAGAAAGGTAAGAAAATAGTTTCGAAATCAATCACATAAGGTCTCCCTTCAATTAAGGGATTCTAATTTCAAACGGGCAAGATAATTAAAGAAAGAATTTGATCAAAATCTTTTCCAAAGTAGCACAAGAAGGGTAAATACACAGAAGTTCTTTAAGGCAAAAGTCCAGTGGTACATGGTTTGGGAAAATAAGGAAAGGCGATCACTCAATAGCCAGTAAAATCAAAATTGCATGCTTTGTTCGAATGAACCAAGTCAGGAAAAATGAGGAAAGAGTTTTACTCAAGGAAAATCAATAACAATCAATCAAACCTTATTAAGAGGAATTCCGTATGAATCACAAGTTGACAAAATCTTTTGCAGGCAAAATTCCTCATATATAAAGCATACAGACATATCGAACATGAAAGAACTATCATGCGAAAAAGCCTAGTATAGAAGAGTTCCGGGTCATAACAAAGAGACTCAAATCCAGTACATAGACTGAGAATGAGTTCGAGAGTGTACAGGGTCCCAAATAGAACCCTAGTCCAAAACACAAGATCAACCTCGCCAAAAACACCCCAAATCCTAGGGTTTTCAACTCGAGTCAGATACAGAGAAGAGAAGACAAATAACTAAAACAGGCTCAGAGGTCTCTTTCAGGGATTCATGAGAAAACAAACAGATAAAATAGCAAGTTCAAGGCAAATAGAATGAAGAACTGATTTGAAGCATAAAGAACATATTTTAAGAAATCTTGGAACTTAAACAAATTTCAGAAGAGAAACGAGATAGTATAGCACTTAAGAGAATAGTAGAGCAAACATGTTTAACAAAGAACTCAAACAAAATCCAAAAGAAAGCAACTAAAGACCTAAAAGCTTAGTAGAAAATACAGTAAAGGAACATAGGGGTAAATGAACACATAAGATAAACCTGTGAAAGCATGATATAGAAACTAGTAGAAGAAAGAACGGAGCACAATAGAAGGACATGCAAAATAAGACAAACATAAGAACACGGGAGAAGGACATGCGAGGTAGAAAAGAGAACATAAAAACATAGCATATACAAATTCACACAAAGAGAAGAAGAAGAAGAGTCAGAAAACATTTTAAAACCTTTTTAGAGACCCTAAATCGAACAGAAGTAATTTTTGAAAGAAAATTAGGGAAAACGTGTAAGAACTCAAGTAGAGCATAGACATAGCATATATATAAGAAAACAACTAGATAAAAACCTCGAATAGCTTAGGGTTTCAGAGAAACCCTAGAAATGAGAAAGGCTTGGAAGAAGGTCCGATCTTGAGTCGGAGAGGTCAGAAATAGGCTTCTGATGCTTGAATATGTCGGAGCCAGGCCGGAGAGGCCATAGAACCTTGGATCTGTAGAGATCTGAAAGGACACCATCGAGGTCGGACGTCGAAACTTCGAACACCAGGGTTTAATGGCGGAGGAGGGTGAGTACAGGCCATCCATGGCCTGAGAAGCCATGGGTTCCGATGAGATTGCGGTTGAAGGGGGTGAGAGAGGCTAGGGTTTCGGTAACCTTTGAGAGAGTTTGAGAGAGGGAGAGTATTCAACGGCGGTTGAGAGATGGAAATGAGGGGATTAGGGTAGGGTTTGTGAATTAAAAAAGGTAAGGGGTAATCGTGGTCGTTGATCTAAATGATCAACGGCCTGGATTAAAAGAAAGGGCCATGCGGGTTAATTGGTTGGGTCAGGGGTCGGGTTAGATTAGAATTGGGTCGGTCCAATTGGGTTTCAAAATTGGATAAATTAGGGAGGGGGGTCAATTTGGCTATGATTGAAATAAAAATGGGCCAGGTTTTAAATAGCCTGTTTTTCCCTTTTTATTTTATATAAACTAGTAAAATGATTTTGAAAGTAAACTAAGAGTACTAGATCAGTTAATAATATATAAATATTGATTTAAAAATGTTGGAACAAATTTTATAATTATAAAATGCTATTAAATCTTAAAGTAGGCTAGAATTGCAATTATTTGCAATTTAGCTTTAAAAATACCAAATAAATTTGTAAAAATATATAAAAATTAAATTAACTATATTTTCGTATAAATATGGTAATTAAAATAAATTATCCACAAAATGATAATCGGGAATAATTATTGGTTTTTATACTGCTAAAATGAGCAATAAATTGATTAGAAAAATATTTAAAAATTGATAAAAAAAATACTAAAACACTTAGGCCTGCTTATATATGCGTACATATATTATTTTGAAAGTATTTTCTATATGAAAAATACATAGGAAAAAAATTGGGCATCAACAGAGTGTACAAAAAGTATCAAATAGGGAATATTCTGACCTAATTTTTCTGAAAATCAAAATAGTACAACATCTTCTACAGCTGTCTGTCCTTTTCCTTATCCAATACCATCATTTTAGGCTAAGGATGGGGACAACTGTGAAAAGTTTAGAACATTATGATATTTAGCCTTTGTAAAAACTCAATTTTATCCTTTTAATTACTGATTATTTCAGCTTTGCCCTATGTTCTGATTTCAAATTAATTAGAACCATTTTAGGACCTTCAACTAAGTGATTAGGTTGCCTAGTTGTATTGCATTTCATTTTCTGAAATTAAACTAATGTTTAAACTACTACTTAGAGGTTCAAACCTAAAGTTAAAATCAGTTAATCCTAATTAATCAAAACAAGTAGGCAATCAATACGTGTGAACTCAGATTCAAAGCATTACTAAAATTCAGCATGCTTAGGCCAAGAAAACCAAGAATCAAAACTAGCTAAATTCAAAATAATGAAATGAAATTGAATCTGGCTAGAGCTAAAGTAAGCAGGAATTGGCTAAACATGCAATTGATTAACCTTTTAAAACCATTCTTAACAAAACTTGCAAAAACAACAAAGATAAATAAAACATATAGCAAGAATTGGGGCCATTTGGAACATCGGAACCACCGTGAGGCGATTTCTGGTGGCGGAGACGGCAAGGAATTTAGGGGCGGCTAGGGTTTGGTGTTAAAGCTTGGGTGAGAGACTCAAGTGAGAAGGATTGGAATTAGGGGGGGTACCGGTTAGGACAGTTATATACTTGGGAGGTTCTTAGTTTCGGGCCGTTGGATTATCAAGATCCAGCGGCTGTGATGAAATCAGGACGAAACAGGGTTGTTTTGGATGACAGGGGGACGAACCGGGTAAGGGGTTTTGGGCCTGGGTTTGGAAATGGGTTTGGGTATGGAAACATCCCAATTTCAATTAAAGCCCCATTCTTTCAATTACCTCCTTTTATTCCTTTTTCTTTTCCCTTTTTATTCTTCTTTTTAATTAAAAATTCTAAACTTAAAATCCTAAATCAGTCTAAAATTGCATAATTAAGTCAGATATCTAATTACAAAAATTATAAAATTACTATGATCCTAAATTAGAAGAGAAAAATCATTAATCTAAAAATTACAAGGTAAAGATGTAAAAAATGGGCCATTTTTATAATTTTCATTTTTCTAAAATAAATAATTATCTAATTAATCCTAAAATATAAAAACAAAACCCAAATACAATGCATGGTATTTTTTGGCATTTTCATGATTTTAATAAAAATTAAACGTTCCCAAAAATGCAAACAATTAATAAAAACCCTACAAAATTCATATAAAATGGCAAATAATTGGAAAAAATCTATTTTCTTGGATTTTATAGGAGTAATTCATATAGGGAAAAAATTACATGCTCATACCCGGCATAGCCAACATCACTGTCTTAGCATGACAGTCCAATATAGCACGACACGAACATAGCCAATCCATGCCCAATATCACATCAAAGTCCACCATACAAAGCAACAAAAGGTCCACTCGGGTTTCCAGACCCCCAATAGTCACCACACATGACCAACATACACGGTCCACAATAATAGTATCACCCACCGGAGTAGATTCACGAATAGATGAAACAAGAAACTCACGGGGCATATCCAAATAACGAGAAAAATATGATGACATATGTGAAAAAGTGGAACCAGGATCAAATAATACAGAGGCATCTCTATGGCAGACTGAGACAATACTTGTAATTACAGCATCTGAAGTAATAGCATCTGGTCTGGATGGTAGTGCATAGAAACGGGCCTGACCACCACTTGATCGACCTTCCCCTCTGGGGCAACCCCTAGTTGACTGACCCTCACCCCTAGCTGCCTGAGCGGGTGGTGAAGTAACTGGAGCTGAAGTCAAGGGCCGACTCCTCTGTTGTGATGGACCCCTCAAGAAGACGAGGACACTGCCTCCTTATGTGTCCAAACTTTCCATACTTGTAACAACTCCCTAGTGCGGGGAACAGGGACTAAAGGGAACCCCTAGCACCGAAATGAGTAGTAGAAGGACCTAGCATAGAAGAACCCTGAACCAATGGAGCACAAGACGAACTCTGGGCTGGTAGGGTACTGAGTGATGAATGGCGCTAATGTGAGCTATGAGAACCATGGCCCGATAATGCCCCATGATGAATTGGGCGGGCTAACTGAGAATATCTAAATGGGCGGCCTTTTCCGTGCTGAAACTAACCTCTCGAAGGAGCACCACCAAAACTACCAAATCCCCAAGGCCTCTAGGCCTCCCTCTCATCTCGCTCCTAGCAACGAACTGACTCAATCTCACGAGCGATATCAACAAACTCTTCAAAAGTAGCACCTAACACCCTCTCCCTGGTCATGAAATTCCGAAACTGATATGTAAGGCCACCAACAAACCTCCTGATCCTCTCTCTATCCATAGGAACCAACCAAATAGCATGACGAGCTAACTACGAGAACCTCATCTCATACTACGTCATAGTCATATCTCCTTAACGCAATTGCTCGAACTACCTGCGCAGCTCCTCGTAGCGAGACTGTGGTACACACTTCTCCAAAAGAGAATAGAGAACTGTTGACAGGTACGGGGCATTGCATCAACAGGACTACACCTTTCATAAGCCCCCCACCAAGTAAAGGTAGCTCCAGAAAGCTAAAAAATAGTAAATGCAACCCCACTGGTCTCTAGAATACCCGCTGTACGAAGAATCCACTAACCCTTGTCCAAGAACCCTTGGTATCTTCGCCCTCTGTACTACTGAAAGTCGGAGGCTGAAGTCTACCAAACCTCTCTAATCGAGGCTGCTCGTCGTCAGGCATAACTGGTACCACATAATCCTGAGCTGACGCAATCGGCAGGGCTGCAGGTGCCCCCAGTGTCTGAAGTCCTTGCACAACCTGCTCAGGTGTGCGAGCTGCGGGAGTTTGAGTGCCTCCCCCAGCCTGAGAAGTAGCTGCGGCCGTAGTAACTGAGACCGCCTAAGCCAGGCCATTGTACACTGATAGAATCTGACTAGAGCCTCCTGAAGGCCTGGAATCACAATAGGCACAACCGGTGCCTGAGTTAGTGCTGCTAGAGCGTCCACAACCGGGACCTGATCATGAACTAGGGCGGCTGGTGGATCTCCAGGTGCTGCCCTAGCTGTTGTGCGGGCTACACCCCTGCCCCTACTACGGCCTCGACCGCATCCTCGGCCTCTAGTGGCTCCAACTGGTGGTCGTCCATCCTGACCGGTAGCACGTGTCCTCACCATATGTGAGAGAATAAAATGATTGATTTAGTACTAGAATTAACACATTCGCACGACAGGAATTTCAAGAATGTAAAGTTTCCTAAAGGTTCTGCAGCCTCCCAAGGATAAGTACAGACGTCTCCGTACTGATCCACGAGACTCTACTAAACCGGATCATGACCTATGAGACCTATGTAAGCTAGGCCCTAATACCAACTTGTTACGATCCCAAATACACCGGTCGTGATGGCGCCTATCATAGTACTAGGCCAGCTGAAACAACACGAACCACATGGAATATTTTGTAAAATTTACTCTTCTTTTTTCCGTAAACAGATTAAGTCTCAATTCTTTCATATTAAATATCAAGAGAAATACGCGGAAACAAGTACGAAAATACAATCAACACATCCCGAATCTGGTGTAACTAGTCATGAGCCATCAAATACACTCAACATTGTCTGCTTAATACAAAGCAAGTCTAAAATATAAAATACTAAAATAGGAAGGAGAAAGTCAAGGATACGAACGCCGTGCAGCTACGTTGCAAACTCTGGATACGACTCTGAGAGTGCTGGAAGCTCTCACTCTAATGCTCGAGCACTTGGATCTGCACACAAGGTGCAGGGAGTAACATAAGTATGCCAACTTAATAAGTAACTAAAGTAAATAAAGTCTGATTGTAGTGATGAGCATTTGAAATCATTTGCATAATTATCAAGAAATCTCAACAGAAATATCAATTCAAAATCAGCAGTTCAATAACCAATTATCTCGTGAAACTCCAGTTTTAATTAAAATCCTTTAAAATATTTATTCAACATTTTTCAATAGAGGCTCTGTGTAAAAGAAGAGTGAAAACAAAAAATCTCATAACAAGCCCCTCGGGTAAAACATTACTCATAAGCATAGCCTCTCGGTCAAGCCTCTCAGTCACTCGTGACTCAGCTCTCGTCAATCAGTACTCACACTCAGCACTCCGGCTCACTAGATATCTCAAAATAATAATAATAATAATAATAATAATAATTGTTGCGGCGTGTAGCCCGATCCATAATATATATAGTGGACTATGCTCATTGGGGGTGTGCAAACTCCGGAGGGGCTCCTACAACCAAAGCATCATATTGCTGCGGCGCACAGCTCGATCCAATATATATATCGTTGCGGCGTGCAGCCCGATACATATACATACCGCTGCATCATGCAGCCCGATCCATAACATATATATAATATCGCTGCGGCGTGCAGCCCGATCCATAACATATATATAATCCTCACCATTAGGTCCTCAACCTCTCTCAGTTATAAAACTCACGGCCACTCGGGCATTTCTGTAAAAATCAGGGAACTTAGCCCAAACAGTTTTCATATATTAAGAAGTAGAGTAATGAAATTGGATGAAACAATAAACAAGTAAAACATGACTGAGGATATGCTTTCAAATCGAAACAGTGCGAGGAAAGTAGTAAAATACCCTTAAGGGTCTAAACAGTTCGGCACAAAGGCCCCAAACATGGCATTCATCCCAAGTTAACAAATTCATTTCCAAAACACATGGATATCATATACAGTATATCAAAATATACAACTATACAGTCCCCACAGGATAGACTAAGTCACAATCCCTACGGATGCACGCCCATACGCCCGTTACCTAGCATGTGTGTCACCTCATTTATTAAAACGGTACGAAATTTATGTGGTTTTATACTCGCAGGTCTAGATTTACAATTGTTTCTTACCTCAAACCGGATGAAATCCTACTCCATGACGCTCTTGCCTCTCGTCTCAGTCTCAACTCGCATCGAATCTATCAAAATTCAGAATAATAACATCAACATATGCTAAGGGAACGAAGCCCATGTAAAAATAATCAAATTACATCAAAAAATCCGAAATCGGTCAAACCCGACCCCCGGACCCACATCTCGGAATCCAATAAAAATTACATCAACAGAATCCTTATCCTCCCACGAGTCCATACATACCAAGAACATCAAAATCAGACCTCAAATGGTCCCTAAAATCCCTAATTTTACCTCTCAAATTTCAAGCCCTAACTTTCCAATTTTTTCACCTCTAATCCCATAAATTTCATGCTTAAAAAATTGAAAATCAACATAGAATTGAGTTTTAGGTTCAAAAACCTTACCTCCAAGTGCTTCCCTTCAGATCCCTCTTAAATCTCTCTCAAAAAGTTTCAAGGCCGAGCAAAAATGGTGAGAAATGGCCTAAAAATTGCGAAAGCAAGAATTTATATGTTTTGCCCAGGGGTTCCGCATCTGCGATCCAATACCGCACCTGCGACCCCTGTACTTACGACAAAAGGTCTTCTTCTGCTTAATTCCACTTAAACTCCTCGTTCACACCTGCGATCAAGCCACCGCATCTGCAGACTCGCAGGTGCGACATATCTTCTGTATCTAAGATGAATGCCCAACCAACTGGACTTCTCTCCTACGATCAAAATGTCGCTTCTGCGGCTCGCACCTGTGGTCCCCAATCCGCATGTGTGGTTATGACAGAAAATCAACAGCTTCAACTGCAAACTCTAACTTCCAAACTTCCTGATAACCATCTGAAATCATCCTGAGGCTCCCGGGACCTTAACCAAAAGTACGAGCAAGTCTTATACCACTATTCAAATTTATATCAATCTTCGAAACACTCAAAATAACATTGAATCATCAAAACACCCTAGGATTCAAGCCTAAGGATTCCAAAACTTTTGAATTCTGCATTCGATCAAGAAGTTTACCAAACCTCATTCGAATGACCTAAAAATTTTCACTCACGTCACAAATGACATAACGGACCTACTACAACTTCCGGAATTCTATCCTGACCCCGATATCCAAATTTCCACTACCAACCAGAAAGCGCCAAAATTTCAATTTCGCCAATTCAAGCCTAAATATACCACGGACCTCCAAAATACAGTCCAATCACGCTCCTAAGTCCCAAATCACCTAACAAAGTTATCTGAACCACAAAAACCATATTCCGAGATCGTTTACTCACAAGTAAACTTCCGGTTGACTTTTTTCAACTAAAGTTTCCCAAAAAGAGACTAGGTGTCTCATTCCTCTCCAAACCTACTCTGAACCCAAACCAACCAACCCGATACCACATATTACAACTGAACAACACACACAGAAGCAAAAATGGTGGAAATAGAGTGGTAACTCATGAAACGATTATTATTATTATTATTATTATAATTATTATTATTATTATTATTATTATTATTATTATTATTATTATTATTATTATTATTATTATTATTATTATTATTATTATTATTACTACTATTATTACTATTTTTCTTGTTGTTGTTGTTGTGGACCAGGTTGCACGGTATAGCAAGCCTTATTTGCTTTATTAATATTGTGGATTGGGTTGTACGCCGCAGCAGGCCATATTGGATTTTGATTAGCACTTGGGCAGGATACGCCCCTACAGAGATTAACATACCAACAGCGAGCATATGCACAGTGATATACATACATGTGCTTTGGTAAGGGGCATTGATGCCAAGCACCCGTACAGTGTTGAGTGATGGTTTGTGTGTGATGAAATGGGCATTTGAGACAGACAACTTGAGTATGATGAGAAAGAGAGTACATGGGGATATCACAGTTAAATTATTTATTTGACATGCATACTTGGAATGTAGGCATAGAGATGTATTTTTCTCATGCTAGACGGTAATGTGACATTTATGATTTGATGTGTATATTTGACATGTAGGCATAGAGATGTATATTCCTCATGCTAGGCGGTATATAATAATTAACGAGTTGACATATACGCATAGAGATGTACTTTTCTCACGTTAATTGGTAAACGAAAATTCTTATCTGGTGTTGTGAATTTGGAATACAGTTCTTTCATAAACTCATGTTTAGTTGTTTTTCAGTAGGGAGGTTAGGAATTGTTTCTTTTACTTGAAAAACATGCTTATTTTTTTTTTGTAACTGTGAACGAGCTAAGCATGAATCTCTTGATTTATTTACCTATATTGTTCTCATTATATTATTATGAGTTGTTATCGGCTATGGGTGTTGGAATCTGACCGTCTTCCGAGCTTGTCACTATTTTCAACCTGAGGTTATGTTTGTTACTTATTGAGTACATAGGGTCGGTTGTACTCATACTAAAATTTTGCACCTTGCGTGCAGATCTTTGAGTTGTTGTTGATGTGCATGGCGGGAGCTGCCATTGAAGATGTACCTGCTCTTCAGATATAGCTGCCACTTGTCTTGGTAGCTTTAGTTTTGATAATATATTTATGTATATTTCGAACAGATGATGTACTTATTTCGTACCAGCTTTGTAAACATCTAAGTCTTAGAAGTTCATGATTCGTACTACTAATTCTTGGGATTTTGTATAAAAGTTTAGATGTTTCATTTAATTAGTTCATATTTATCTTCTTTGGAAATTGTGAAATTGTTATTTAGCTTACCTAGCGGGTTGGGTAAGGTGCCATCACGACTAGTGAATTTTGGGTTGTGATAGTATGCTAGCTCTCGGATCTGCTGTACATCTTCTCTTAGTGCATCCATATTCTATTCCATTTTAGCAACGTGTTCATCATTTCGGGTATCGTCCTCCCCCCAATCCCCTTAGGTTGTCGGCTACCACTAGAGTGTTTCCGACCGGGTCGTCGGTTGCAGAAATCTTTCCCTTGGATCTCAAATTGTACGGTGACTCGGCTAGGTTTAAATATCAACACAAACCATCTCTTCTGTGGGGATAAAATAAAGCAATGAAGTGAGAAAATAAAGAAAAGCATAAGTCAGTTTCAGGGATTGTACTAATATAAGCACATAGAGCAACTAATTCACATATTCAGACAAGTGTACTTCCTAAGATACGAGGGACCTCTTTTTGCTGGAGTGCCTATATCATGAGCGTTTGATAAACAATCAGATTTTAACACTCTCAGATTCAGAGAAAACATTAAATTTGATTGATAGGCTTGTGGGTGACAATAAGATGGTAACGATGGTTACAGCATTGTTCTCAAAGTTCATGAAAGATCACATGGGCTCATAGGTTCTCCCTTAGGGAAATAAAAAAGGTACAAGAAAAGGGAAATCAACCAGTCACTTAATAATCGTTCCTGGAGTCACCTCCCACGTTTTCTTCTTTTAGCTCCTCCCAAGGGTCCTCTTCAACTTCCTTCTCCTCCTCTTCGTTGTTGTACTCTAGTTCATCCTCAGAATCCTCCTCTAGCTCTATTTCTGACTCAATTTCTATGTACTCAATCACCTGGATGTCGTTCTCTAGCGGCGGCAACGTGTGGTCGACCGATCCAGAAACCACCTGTTGATGCATGGTGGTAGTGATGAGATAATGGGGCAAAATCTCGTGATATATCTGCAGAGATGCTGTTGAATCCTCTAGTCCGATAAATCCCTCTCTACTAGGTCTGGCAAACTTGTCCTCCTCATTGATCCATACGACGTACTCAAGTGTTCACTATGGATTTCGCCCCATTTGCTTTGATCAAGTTGTTCCATTCATCTTGGAGCCTCCTATCACTCGGTATTGGAATTTGTCTTTTGTAATCACCTTCATACAAAATTGTCCTTGACCAGAGAGGCACATCATGAATTATACTGAATTGCCTTAGAACCCTTAGAGGTGCGTATGTCGGAATTCCTTCCACTCCAACTAACTCGATGAAGTACTTTCCCGGGCTTCTCAAAATTGCCTTGACACTCAAGCATGAAAGTTTTGAATTTATGAATTCCCCACTCAGATGGGTGAACATTTGTCGCCAATCCTCTTGCCCATGTAGTGTAACCTACTGCATCATCCTTTCATTATGGCTTCAAATCATATTATTGATGCTAAAAAAGTAGTCAATGGTTGTCTCTCTCTAGAAGAATTGTTATGTGGCCTATATCTGGAGTAGCAAGTTGCTACCTCTGAAAAAATCGTATCCTCTAGAGCATAATTATAATGACCCGAGGGGCCATTTTGTGTTATTGCACGGGGTTTCCCCTTTTGATGCTTCACAGATGTGTGTTTATGATTTTATGTCTTCCGGGGTTAGTTATTTTCGTTCCGGGAAGATTTCTGGTTGATTCGGACCTTTTGATTATTGACTTAGAAACCTAAGTTAGAAATGTTGACCAAACATTGACTTTTACAAAACCGACCCCGTAACGGTGTTTTGCTGGCTCCAATAGCTTCGTATCATGATTTTGGACTTGGGCGTATGCCCATAATTTATTTTGTAAATTCGTAGGTTGATTGTGTTTTTTGCCGAAATTTGGCAATTTTAAGTTAAAAAGTTTGATTGTAGGTTTACTTTTAGCTATCAAGCTCGGAACTTGGTTTTTGGGACTTGGAATATGTCCATTATCCTATTTTGAACTTGTCTGCAAAATTTGGTATCATGTGGAGTTGTTTTGATAGGATTCATACTTTTAGTTGCTATTCTAGAGATTCTTGAACTTTAATTTAAAATTCATGTGTTTTAGTGTTTGATTCATTTTAGATGTTATTTTTGTCTTTGATCATGCGAGCGAGTTCATATGATATTTTTAGACTTGTGTCGATGTTTGGTCTGGTGCCCTGAGGTCTCTGATGAGTTTCGGACATGTTTCAAAAGATTTTGAACTAAATTGCAGAATCTGGTATGCTGAGGCTTCAGGTGTTGCATTTACAACTATTAGGTTCAAAATTGTGAGCTTAGCAGGGGGGCCTCAGGAATCGTAATAGTGATACATGTATTTCAATTGCAAAGTGACTTAGGATTTTGGGTAGCTCGCATTTGCAACTAATCTATCGCTTTTGCTATGAGACAGCAAACTCGCAATTGCGAAGTCATTGTAGGCTGGTCAGAGGCTGCATTTGCGGTGAATTCTTCACAATCGTGAGGGTTAGAAATTGCAAAACCTTGTCACAATTACGACATCAGCAGTTGATCAAAAGGTTTGGAAGTCTGGATTTCATATCATATTCTCTCATTTTAGAACCCTAGACTCTATAAGAGGCTATTTGAGAGGGAATTTTCATCTACAAGCTTTGGGTAAGTGGTTCTAATCTATTTCCAACTATGTTCCATCAATATATCTTAGATTTTAACATCAAAATCATGTGAATTAAAGTGAATTTTTGTCATGTTTTTGAAAAATAAGAATCTGAGTTATGAGAATCGATTTGGACTCAAATTTTGAAACTAATCACATATATAAACTCGTGGAGTTATGGGTAGTCGAAATCTAACTTTGAACCCATGTTCGGACCGGGCGGGCTCCGAGTTGACTTTTTTTGTTTTTTTGGGAAAAGTGTAAAGGTCATAGCTTTATCTATTATAATTGATTTTCCTTGCATTGATTGATGATATTAAATCAATTTTTGGTTAGATTAGAGCCGTATAGAGGTAAATTTTAGGGGGAAAGCTATTTCTGAGGTTGAATTGGCCTAGTTGAGGTAAGTATCTTGCCTCACTTTATGTGGGGGAACTATCCCTTAGGATTTGAAATTATTTTTTTCATTTGTGCTATGTGCAAGCCGTGTACAAAAGGTGACGAATTGATACACTAGTTGTACGTGGTATTTGACCGATTTAGGCTACTTAGATTCTTTCCATGCTTTAATTGAGTTGTCATATCATGTTCTAAATTCTCATATTCCATCTACCCTTATTTGTGTTAGTCTACTTTCACATGCCTTAAATGACTTTCTTAACACTTGTTCATATCTTACTTGATATTTTGCTCTTATGCTTTAGTTGAACTTGTTTCCCCTTTCATTGTTACATGTTATCTCTTTCATTGTCGATTTATCATTAGTTAAAGTTATTGCTACATGTTATCTCTTTCATTGTTAATTATCATTTTTGAAGTCACTGCTACATGTTATCTCTTCCATTGTTGCTTATCCTTATTTGAAATCATCGATATATGTTGTCTCTTCTATTGTGAGTTATTCTTATTTGGAATTGTGGTTACACATTATCTTTCTCATTGTTGAGTTATTGGTGTTGAAGTTGTGAAAGTCATTATCACATTGAGGCGAAGAGGTAATTGCCGAGACATCTTTCTTGTTGAGAAATTTACATTCATTGTTATTGTTGATATTCTTGTACACATTGTGGTTGAGCCATAGGCTATTGTTGTGGAAATATTGATATTGTTGATTATTGGCAAGTTGTGACATATGGGCACTTGTGGTGCGAGTTGTTATTGTGATGTGATATTAACGCGCATGCGGCGGTATAAGGATAGGGGTTAATGTGCATGTAACGGCATAAGGTGGGACTTACATGTGTGTTTCTTGTAAGGGACTTATGTGAAGCCACGCGGCATCATAAGGTGGGCTAAAGTGCGTGTAGCTATTTCGGGAAAACTATTTTCAAAACTATTTAAAAAGTAAGGCTCACACGGCGATATAAGGAAAGATTGTGATTGAAATTGAAATGTAAATACGAGGTGGTACCTCAGTTTTGATTCTTGGTAAACACGAGGTGGTACCTCGGTTGTGATTCTTATTGTACATGAGGTTGTACCTCGTGGTGATTCTTGTGTTTATCTCGTGTTGCAAAGAGTTATTTTGTGGGAACATTTCTTGTTGTTTTGTTCTTCCTTATTCTATCACTTATTGTCCGTATATGAACATTGTGGTTCATTTCAATTGCTTTTGTTATGTTATCTCTATGCTTACAATCCTTTCATTAGTCTATGTTATTAACTTGCTTCATATTACTTATTGTTTCGCTTTCCATTACTTCTTGTTATTATGTTTTTATTCTGTTTATTATATCCTAGTAGGTGTTTTGACCTGCCCTCGTCACTACTCTACCTAGTTTAGGCTTCATACTTAGTGGTTACCATTATGGTGTACTCATACTACGTTTCTGCACTTTTTGTATGCAGATCCAGGTATGTATGCTCGTACCGGACGCTATAGTTCATTTGAGTAGCGTCTTTTAGATACTTCAAGGTATACCTGCTCTACGTTCGCAAGCCTCAAAGTTCCCTTCTGTTTTAGACATTCCACTATTATGGGACAATTTTGAATGAGGTTATGGGATATGTTTTCATGTTTGGTTGAGGTCTCGGGGGCCTCGGGTGAGTTTCGGGTGGTCAATCGGACCATTTCATGAAGTTTAGAATTGCAGAAATCTGCTACTTAGTGTTGCAGATGCTCTTCGCATTCGCGAGAGGGGAACCTGGATCACGAAGGGTTTGCTGGAGAAGGCTGAGACTTTGGCCTTCGCGTTCATAATGGAGTCTTCACGTTTTCGAAGGAGTGGGAAATGATGCATCGCGTTCGCGAGGTCTACTACGCATTCGCATTGAAGGAATTGGCCAGCTGGGTTTTGAGATATTTTGTTCATCACGTTCGCCGGTGAGGGAGCGCATTCGCGAAGGTCTATCTAGGTAAAGCATCGCGTTTGCGATGAGGTGGTTGCGATTGCAAAGAAGAATTTTGGTCAACAAAATTTTTGTGCTTCGCGAACGCGAGGCTTTGACTGCGTTCGCGAAGAAGGAAATTTAGGACTGGACAAAATGTTTAAGTACTCGTCTTGTCCGTGATTTTGGGGTTTATTTCTTCCATTGTTGGTCGTTTTTGGAGAATTTTGAAGGGGATTGAAGAGGGATTCAAGGAGAATCACTTGGAGGTAAGATTCTTGGACTTAAAACTCGATAATGTGAATTCCACCAAAATAATCATGGAAATTTAGCCAAGAATTGAAGAACTAGGGATTGGAAATTTAGACCTTTGATTGAGGATTTGAAGGAACATTTGAGGTCAGATTTCAGAACTTTTGATATATATGAACTCGTGGAGAGATAAGGAATCTATTAATGTAAAAATTATCGAATTCCGAGACGTGAGATCGGGGGTCGGATTTTGGTAATATCGGGATTTATGTTGTAAATTGATTATTTTCGCTTGGGCTTCATTCCCTTAGCATATTTTGACGTCCTCGTTCTAATTTTGGATAGATTCGACGCGAGTGGAGGCTGATTCGAGGGTAAAGGCATCGCGAGCTAGAGATTTGACCGGTTCGAGGTTAGTAATGATTGTAAATGATGTTCTGAGGGTTTGAGACCTTGGATTGCACATCGTAGTGCTATATTGAGGTGAGGAACAGGCTTGATGATGAGCGTGGGGTCATGCACTGTTGGGGATTGTGACTTGGTCCGTCCCGAATGACTATTTTACCGCGGATTGGACTGGAATCTATTTGCTATCATCATGATTTAGGCTGAATGTCATATTTGGGCCTTGTGCCAACTAATTGAACCCTTCGGGGATTTTTACTGGCATTTTCCTCACTGTTTTGACTTTATACTTGAACTCAGTCATGTTATATTTCACTATTTTCGTACTCGGTCATGTTTACTCTGTTTTAACACTTACATGATATTTTAAATGACATTTTTGGGCTGAGAATCACGTTTTACTATTGCCCGAGTGGCTTGTGAGGATTTTGACTGAGTAAGGCCGAGGCCTATATTTTGAAGAAACATTTGACACTGATTATGAGGTCGATGGCCTGAGATATGTACGCTATGAGGTAGCTTGTTTCATATGAGGCCAAGGGCCTAGTGATGATGCCACGAGGTGGCTTGATATTGCGCTTGGGCCGTAAGAGGCCCCTCCAGGAGTCTGTACACTCCTAGTGAGCGCGGGTACCCATTGTGATACGAGATGGAGACCGAGGGGCTGGTATTGTTCTGAGATGTTTCTCGAGGGGTGGATTTGTTGATATTGTGCCCGAGGGGCGAACCTTTATGTGTTTATTTTTCATAATTGACTGTCAATTTCCTGCTTAATTGTTTAAAAAGGCTTTTCATGAAGTAAATTTTGAGTTAAGGGATTTTACCTATCTTTCACTGATTCACTGATTTTTAATGGTTTTACTGCTTCATTATAGAATGCTTTGTGTTGTACATAATTTCTTGCTTTCAGTCTTTATTTACATTTATTTCTCACTGAGTTGGAGTACTCACTTTACTCCCTGCACCCCGTGTGCAGATTCAGGCGTTGCTGCTCCTGCCAGTGCGAGTTGAGGGCTCCCGGAAGACATTCAGAGTTCACGAGGTAGCTGCTTGGAGTTCGCAGTCCCGTGTTTATCCCTTTTTGTCATTTCTATCTCTTTTCAGACATTTGTAGTAGTTATAGACTTATTGGACTTGTAGTAGGATTTATAGATGCTCATGACTAGTGACACCCCGGTTTCGGGCTGTGTTGTGGTTTTTTTCCGCAAATTATGCTTTTAACTACTTAAACCTTGGTTTAATTTAGTATGCTTATTAATGTTTCTTAATTTTTAACTGCTTAAATATTGAACTGGGAGTAGTTGGCTGGCCTTGTCTTCACGAGAGGTGCCATAACGAACGGATCAGGGTTAGGGTCGTGACAACGAGTGAGTTAATATGATGTTTTAAACTTGTTAGGGTGTTTATTTTGGATCCCCATGGGCTCGGATGAGTTTTGGACATGTATCACAATGGTTTAGAACTTAAAATGAATTGCTGGGTGTTGGTGCTCTGTTATCTCAATTGCGAGCACCAGCCTTGCAATTGTGTAGGTGACAGTAGGGGGGCAGATGTCGCAAATGCGACTTCCCCTTCGCATTTGCGAACGCAGCATGACTTTAGCTTTGTTCACATTTGAGAATAAATGTTCGCTTTTTCCATTATGGACAGTTTGCAATTGCAAAGCTTTTCTTGCAATTGCGAGGATGCATGAGGTTGTTAGGGTTCATAAATGCGAGTCCTGGTCCACAGTTGCGAGGGTTCACAAATGTGAACCATGTTTCACTATAACGATCCGATCGGTCGTTAGATACCATTCAGTGCTTTGAGGTCTCAAGTAGCTTCCTATTTTGTATTATAACTTGTGCGCATCTCGGTTTTGATTTTTCGATGATTTGGAATTAATTCGGATGAGTGATTCTCACAAGCTTAAGTTGAAAATATTGACCAAGATTTGACTTTAGTGGAAACGACCATGTAGCGGTGTTTTAATAGCTTTGATATGCTTGTATCATGATTTTGGACTTCGGCGTATTCCCCAAATTGATTTCGGGGGTCTGTATGTTGATTTTGTTTTGCCGAATGTTGGAAATTTAAAGGTTTAGAATTTTGATAAGTTTGACCATAGGTTGACTTTGTAGCTATCATGTTCGGATTTCTGCTTCGAGACTTGGAATAAGTCTGTTTTGTCATTTGGAATTTGTTTGCAACATTTGGCATCATTCCGATTTGATTTGATATGAATCGGACGCGCAATTATTTTTTAGAAGATCTTGAGTTTCATGTTGAATTCTTGTGTTTTGAGGTCCGATTCATGATTTTGGATATTATTTTGATGATTTGATCGCAAGGGAGTTATTGTTATGCTTTTAGAGTTTTATTGATGTTTGGTTTGGAGCACCGAGGGGTCGAGTGAATTTCGGGCACATAGCGGAGTGTTGGTAGAGTTTAAGTCTACTAGTTTTTGCATAGGTACCTCAGGTCTCGCATTTGCGAGTTTTGGATCGCAATTGCGATGTTAGGCCAAGTCTGCTAGGTTCGCATTTGCGAACCCAGTGTTCACATTTGCGATAGGCGTCTAGAGGTGCTAGTTTGCATTTGCAATATTCTTGGTTGCATTTGCAAAGGTCCTATGTTTGCAATTGCGAACTATTTATCGCATTTGCAGTGCAAACAGGAATGGGAGGGCTTCACTTTTGCAATGGTTTCTTCGAATTTGCGAGGTTCGCATGTCGCAATTACAACACCTGTGACTGGAGAAAAGCTGGGGGATGGGAATTTTTGTTCTCATTTTCATATTTTGGAACCCTAGACTCTGTAAGAGGCTAATTAGAGAGGGGATTTTCATCTACAAACTTTGGGTAAGTGATTCTAATCTATTTTAATCATATTCAATCAATATATCTTAGATTTTAACATCAAAATCATGTGAATCAAAGTGAAAATTTGTGAAACTTTGTCAAGTTTTTGAAAATTAAGAGTTTGAGTTTTAAGAGTCGATTTGGACTAGGACTTTGAAACTAATCACATATATGAACTCGTGGTTCATGGGTAGTCGAAATCTACCATTGGACCGTGGTTTTGACTAGTCAAGTCCGGGGTTGACTTTTGAGCAATTGTGTAAATATTATAGCTTTAATTATTGGAATTGATTTCTCTTGCATTATATGATGTTATTAAGTCGATTTTGGTTAGATTTGTGTCGAGCGGAGGTGATTTGTAAATGAAAAGCTAGTTTTGAGAACTGATTGAGGGTTTGAGGTAAGTATCTTTCCTAACATTGTGGGGGGGGAGCTACCCCGTAGGAATTGGTTTGTTTGCACTATTTGAACTACGTGAAAGACGTGTAGACGAGGTGACAAGTGTGTACACGACTTTTATGTATAAATTTGACCGACATAGACTCTTAGGTTCTCATGTACATTAAAAATAGAGTTGTCTTATCATGTTATATCCTCCATTGCTAGAATTACCCTTACATGTCTTATTTGAAGTTGATTGGTTCATGTTCAACCTTTATTGCCAAATATACTCTTATATGCCTTAATTGAAGTTGTTACCTCATTTATTGCCATGTATCTCTTCCGTAGTTGATTATCCTTGATTGAAGTTATTATTATCTCTTCCATTATTGACTTATCCTTATTTGAAATCGTTGTTAAATGGTATCTCTCATATCGTTGAGTTGTACTTATTTGGAATCGTTGTTATATGTTTCCTCTCTCATAGTTGAGTTGTAATTATTTGGAATCATTGTTATCTCTCTTATCGTTGGGTCATTCTTATTTGGAACCTCTAAATACTAATGCACAGATAGTATATATATACATCACTAACCATAGTCATCCAATATTGTATATGGCCATTCGTACTGCATATGGCCATTCATCCCAGGGAAAATCCATCTCGGAATATATATATACATCACTAACCATAGTCATCCAATACTGTGGAAGACCATTACAGCCCTATGGAGAAGATCCATCTCCAGGTATCAATACTTCAGACAAGATCCATGTCCAAGGAAGATTCATCCCTCAATATCATCAACTGCACTCACTGGGGGTGTAAAGACTCCGGAGGGGCTTCTCTTAGCCCAAGATCTATATCAAGCCAACAAAGGCATGATCAATATCTCTCTGCGGCGTGCAGCCTGATCCCATACTGTCACTCAATATCAGGCTCTCGCCCTCACTCAGTCATTACTCTCCAGTCTCACACACACAGGCTCAAAAATATCATGATACTAGCCCGAACAATGATATGATATGTGTCAAATAGCAATAATCGAGACTGAGGCATGATATAATATGCATGAACAGGACTGAATACAGAATATAAATGAAGCTAATGACATGACACCAAGAAACGACCTCTCGGGTCTCAACAGTATTGGCGTGAAGACTTAACATGAAAATTAGCATGATTTGCATCTCATTAACTTAATCACATAATTACAACACAGACATCAAAATGAAATAGTGACTAAGCGGTGCCATGGAATGACCCAGCCCGCAATTCTCACGATGCACACCCACACGCCCGTCACTTGGCATTTGTGTCAACTCAATAGTAATCATAGAACACGTAGTTCAGGGTTTCGAACCCTCAGAACCAAGTTTGGAAGCGTTACTTACCTCAAGCCAAGCCAAACTCTAGACTGCGATGCCCTTGCCTCTCGATTCGGCCTCCAAATGCCCTGAATCTAACCAAAATCAATATATAACTATCAATATACGCTAAAGGAGTGAAACCCATAAGAAAATTATCAATTTAACTCAAAAATCCAGAAATTGGCCAAACTCGACCCCCGGGCCCATGTCTCAGATTTTGATAAAATTCACAAAACTAGAATCCTTACACTCTCACAAGTTCATACATACCAAATACACCAAAATCCGACCACAAACGACCCCTCAAATCCCTAAATCAAAGTCTCCAATTCCAAGCCCTAAACCCCCAATTTTTTTAACCACTAATGTCCACAAATTCTATGTCTAATCAGTAAACTATCACCATAGAAACAATTTTTAGTTCCAAGAATCTTACCTCCACGAAAATCCCTTAAATTCCCTCTTCAAATTGCTCCCAAAAGCTCCAACCCGAATGAGAAATTGATGAAATTAGCCAAAAATTCGCGAAGGCATCTATTTATATGTTCTGCCCAGCGATACCACACCTGAAGCCTTTTTACTCACACCTGCAGACCTGCACCTGTGGTCCCATGTGCGCACCTGCGGAAGTCACTTATCCATCCCAAACCGCATCTGCGCTCAAATACCCGCACATGCGCCATCGTAGGTGCGCTCAGCTCTCCGCATCTGCGGTTCTGCCCTTCACTACCTTGGCCACATATGCAGTCCTTTCTACACTTCTACGGGCCCGCACCTGCGGTCCCCAATCCGCAGGTGCAGTTATGATAGGAACTTAGCAGCTTCAGCTGCAAACTCTAACTTTCAACTTCCCGATAACCATTCGAAATCATCCCGAGGCCCCCGGGACCTCAACCAAAAGTATGAACAAGTCATATACCACTATTCAAACTTATACAATTCTTCAAAACACTTAAAACAACATCGAATCATCAAAACACCCTCTGATTCAAGCCTAATGTTTCCAAAACTTTCGAATTCCGCAAACGATTAAAAAGTGTATCAACCACCTCTGAATGACCTAAAATTTTTCACACACGTCCCAAATGACACAACGGACCTACTCCAATTTCCAGATTTCCATTCCAACCCCGATATCAAAATTTCTGCTACCAACCGGAAAACGCTGAAATTCCAATTTCACCAATTCAAGCCTAAATCTACCACGGACCTCCAAATTACATTCCAAACATGCTCCTAAGTCCCAAATCACCTCACGAAGCTATCCGAATCATAAAAACCAAATTTCGAGATAGTTTACTCACAAGTCAACTTCCGTTGACTTTTCCAACTAAATGCCCAACTTAAGAGACTAAGTGTCTCATTCCTCTACACAACCACTCCGAACCCGAACTGACAAACCCGATACCATATAATACAGCTGAACAAGACATAAAGAAGCAGAAATAGTGGAAATAGAGTGGTAACTCATGAAATGCCTGGCCGGGTCATTACATCATGCCCCTCTTAAACAAACATTCGTCCTCGAACGAGTCAAGAAACGTACATAAAGCCTCAAATAGGGGAGGATATTTGCTCTGCATCTCTCGTTCGGTCTCCTAGGTAGCCTCCTCTATGGGCCGACCTCTCCACTGAACTTTCACTGAAGCTATATCCTTTGATCTCAACCTTCAAACCTGACGCTCCAAAATATCCACTGGTTTTACATCATAAGTCAAATCACCATCCAACTGAACCGTGCTATAATCCAAAACATGAGACGAATGGCCAATATACTTCCGGAGCATAGAAACATGAAATACCGGATGCACACGCGATAAGCTGGGTGGCAAAGCAAGCTCATAAGCCACCTCCCCAATCCTCTGAAGCACCTCAAAATGCCCAATAAACCGAGGACTGAATTTACCTTTCTTGCCAAATCTCATAACACCCTTCATGGGTGAAACCTTCAGTAGAACCTTCTCCCCAACCATGTAAAACACATCACAGACCTTTCTGTCAGCATAACTCTTCTATCTGGACTGTGTTGTACGAAGCCTCTCCTGAATCACCTTCACCTTGTCCAAAGCATCCTGCACTAAGTCTATACCCAATAGCCTAGCCTCACATGGCTCAAACCAACCAACTGGAGATCTACACCATCTCCCATACAAAGCCTCATATGGAGCCATTTGAATACTTTACTGATAATTGTTATTGTAAGCAAACTCTGCGAGTGATAGAAATTGATCCCACGACCCTCCAAAGTCAATGACACAAGCGCACAACATGCACTCCAATATATGAATAGTGCACTCGGAATGTCCGTCCATTTGAGGGTGAAACGTTGTGCTTAACTCAACCTGAGTACCCAACTCTCGCTGTACGGCTCTCCAAAACTGTGAAGTAAACTGAGTACATCTATCTGAAATGATAGAAACTGGGACACCATATAAGCGAACAATCTCTCAGATATAAATCTCTGCTAATCGCTTTGAAGAATAGGTAGTACACACCAAAATGAAGTGCGCATACTTGGTCAGCCGATCCACAATCACCCAAATAGCATCCAACTTCTTCAAAGTTCGTGGGAATCAAACTACAAAGTCCATGGTGATCCGCTCCCAGTTCCACTATGGAATATCTATCTGCTGAAACAAGCCACCCGGTCTCTGATGCTCATAATTCACCTACTGACAATTGAGATACCGAGCTACAAGTCCCACAATATCCTTCTTCATTCTTCTCCACTAGTAATGTTGTCTCAAATACTGGTACATCTTTGCGACACCCAGATGGATGGAATATCGCGAGCTATGGGCCTTCTCTAGAATCAACTCCCGAAGTCCATCTATATTGGGCACACATTTCCGGCCTTGCATCCTCAAAACCCCATCATCACCAATAATCACATCTCTGGCACTGTCGTGCTAAACCTTGCCTTTAAGGACAAGTAAATGAGGATCATCATACTGGCGCTCTCTGATGAGATCAAACAAGGAATATCGAGAAATCACACAAGCTAATACCCGACTGGACTTCGAAATATCCAACCTCACGAACCGATTGGCCAAGGCCTAAACATCAAATACAAGAGGTCTCTCCCCAATAGGAATATACCCCAAACTCCCATACTCACCACCTTCCTACTCAAGGTATCGGCCACCACATTGGCCTTTCCCGGATGGTACAAGATAGTGATATCATAATCCTTTAGCAACTCCAACCATCTCTGCTGCATCAAATTGAGATCCTTCTGCTTGAACAAGTGTTGGAGGCTACGATGATCGGTAAATACCTCACAAGACACACCATAGAGATAATGCCTCCAAATCTTTAATGCGTGAACAATGGCAGCCAACTCTAAATCATGAACAGGGTAGTTCTTCTCATGGGGCTTCAATTGACAAGAAGCATGCGCAATCACTCTACCCCTCTGCATCAAAACACACCCAATACGAACTCTTGAAGCATCACAATACACAGTATAAGAACCTAAAGCTGATGGCAATACTAACACTGGAGTTGTGGTCAAGGCAGTCTTGAGCTTCTAAAAGCTCGCCTCACACTCATCCGACCATATGAATGGGGTACCCTTTTGAGTCAACTTGGTCAAGGGTAATGTTATAGATAAAACTCACTGAATGAACCAACAGTAATAACCCGCTAAACCAAGAAAGCTACGAATCTCTGTTGCTGAGGACGGTCTGGGCCAACTCTGAACTGCCTCTATCTTCTTCGGATCAACCTGAATACCCTCATTGGACACCATATGCCCCAAGAAAGCCACTGAACTGAGCCAAAACTCACACTTGGAGAACTTTGCATAAAGGTTCTCCTCCCTCAATCTCTGTAACACCACTCTTAAATGCTCTGCGTGCTCCTCCTGACTACGAGAGTACACCAGAATATCATCAATGAACACAATGACAAATAAGTCGAGATAAGGGAGAAACACGCTATTTATCAAATGCATGAACGTTGCTGGGGAATTGGTTAGCCCAAAAGACATCACAAAGAACTCATAATAACCATATCAGGTCCTAAAAGTTGTCTTAAGAATGCCCGAGTCCCTGATCTTCAACTAGTGATACCCTGAACGGAGATCAATCTTAGAGAACACCCTTGCTCCCTGAAGCTGGTCAAATAAATCATTAATACGAGGCAAAGGATACTTGTTCTTGATTGTGACCTTGTTTAACTGCCTGTAATCAATGCACATCCTCATAGTGCCATCTTTCTTCTTCACAAATAGGACAGGCACACCCCACGGCGACACACTAGGCCGAATAAACCCCTTATCAAGGAGTTTCTAAAGCTGCTCCTTCAACTCCTTCAACTCCGCCGGTTCCATACGATACGGTGGAATTGAAATGGGCTGAGTGCCCGGCACCAGATCAATACCAAAATCAATATCTCTGTTCGGTGGCATGCCCAGCAGGACTGCAGGAATATATCCGAAAAGTCTCTCACTACCGGGACTGAATCAATGGTAGGAGTCTCTGCACTAACATCCCTCACAAAGGCCATATAAGAAAGACAGCCCTTCATAAGCTTCTGTTGGGCCTTCAAAAATGAAATCACTCTACTAGGTACATAATCTGTCGAACCTCTCCACTCAATCCGTGGCAACCCCGGCATAGCTAGTGTCACTGTTTTAGCATGATAGTGGAAAATAGCACGACTCGATGATAACCAATTCATGCCCAATATCACGTCAAAATCAACCATACTAAGCAACAAGAGATCCATTCGGGTATCCAAACCCCCAATAGTCACTATGCACGACCGATATACACAGTCTACAACAATAGTATCTCCCACCGGAGTAGAAACATGAACAAATAAAACAAGAGACTCGCGGGGCGTATCCAAATAATGGGAAAAATATGATGACACATAGGAAAACGTTTAACTAGATCAAATAATATAGAGGCATCTCTGTGGCACACTGAGACAATACCTGTAATCATAGCATCTGAAGCAATAGCATCTGGTCTGGCTAGGAGGGGATAGAAACGGGACTGACCGCCACCTGATCGACCTCCCCCTCTAGAGCGACCCCTAGCTGACTAACCTCTACCCCCAGCTGATTGAGCAGGTGGGGAAGTAACTAGTGCTGAAGCTGAAGGCTGACTCCTCTTCTGGGATGAACCTCCCGTAAGACGGGGACAGAACCTCTTAATATGACCTAAATCTCCACACTCGAAGCAACCTTTCTTGGCAAATGGTAGTGGAGACTGAAGAAGCCCCGCGCATCGAGATGCCCACTAGAAGAACCAGGCATAGATGAGCCCTGAACTGATGGTGCTTGAGTCGAACTCTGAGCTGGAAGGGCACTGAGAGACGAGTGACCCTAATGTGAACTGTGAGAACCATAGCAAGATGACCTACCACGGTGACCTGAACGGGCTGGCTGAGCATGTCTGAATGGACAGCCTCTCCCATGCTAAGACTAACCTCCCCGAAAGAACACCACCAAAGCTACTAGATCCCCAAATCCTCTTGGCGTCCATCTCATTCTGCTCCTCGCAGCAAAATAACTCTATCTCTCTAGCAATGTCACCCACCTCCTTAAAGGAGCGCCAGATACTCTCTCTAGTTAGAAAAATCTGTAGCTGATAGTTGAGGCCATCAACGAACCTCCTGATCCTTTCCATATCTGTGGGAACTAGCCAGATAGCATGATAGGCCAACTCATAGAATCGTATCTCATACTACGATGTTATATCCCCCTGTCGCAACCACTCAAACTGTCTACGCAGCTCCTCTCTGCGGGACTGCGGTACATACTTCTCTAGGAAGAGAATGAAGAACTGATGTCAGGTAAGGGGCGGTGCACCAACATGCCTACGCCTCTTATAAGCCTCCCACCAAGTGAAGGAAGCTCCAAAAAACTGAAAATTAGTAAATGAGACACCACTAGTCTCTAGAATACCCGTTGCACGTAACATCCTCTAACACTTATCCAAGAAACCCGGGGCATCCTCACCCTTTATTCCACTGAAAGTCAGAGTCACAACTCCTCTGTAGGCTGAAGTCTACAAAACCTCTCCAATCGACGTTGCTCGTCATCAGGCATAACTGGAACCACATAATCTTGAGCAGGTGCAACCGACTGGGCTGGTAGTGCCTCCGATGTCAGGAGTCCCTGAACAACCTGCTCGGGTGTACGGGCGGCGGGAGTCTAAGTGCCTCCCCTGGCCTGAGAAGTAGTTGTTGTAGTAGAAACTATGACAACATAAGCAAGACTAGTGAACACAGTCAGAATCTGAGCCAAGGTCTCATAGAGGCCTAGAATAAGAATAGGCACAGTTGGTGCGTGAGCTGGTGCTGCTGGAGCATCCCCCGTTGGAGCCTAATCATGACCTGGGGCAGCGGGTGGATCTGCAGGTGCTGCCCTAGCTGCGGTACGGGCTACACCCCTGCCCCTACCATGGCCTCAACCGCGTCCTCAGCCTCTAGTGGCCCAACTTATGGTACTGGTGGTCGTCCGTCCTGACCGGTAGCACGTATCCTTACCATCTGTGAGAGAATAGAATAACAGAAGTTTAGTTTCAGAATCAACAGATTCGCACGACAAGAATTCAAGAATGTGATATTTTTCCTAAAGGTTCTGCAGCCTCCTGAGGATAAGTACAGATGTCTCTGTACCGATCCGTGCAACTCTACTAAATCTGCTCATGACCCGTGAGACCTATGTAACTTAGGCTCTGATACCAACATGTCACGATCCAAAAATTGATCCGATCATGATGGCGCTTGTCATGATACTAGGCCAGCCAACTATTACCCATTTACTCCATATTTCATTTAAAGCTTAAGTAAAATAATAATTTTAATAGAAATCTGATCAAATATATAAAGTGAAAATCCAAACAAGCGGAGAATACAAGCCCGCCCTCAGGTGTCACTAGTCATGAGATACATACTACAACGGTTCGAAATAAAACATGACTAATACAGTATGAGAGTAGACAACAAATACATTAAAAAGGAAGATAAGGAAGGAGAAGGCGGGACTATGATCGCCACGCAGCTACTTCGCAATCTTCAAGGAAAGTCTCCAACCGATATGATCAGCAACCGCTACCGTGAGCAGATACACCTGGATCTGCACACAAGGTGCAGGGGGTAACGTGAGTACACCAACTTAGTAAGTAACAAGTCCAAACTATGGACTGACGATAGTGACAAACCAAACCTCAACAGGTAACAACATCTAATTGTATAAAAAGTAGACATGTTTGCATTTCAAGTAAATTCTCAGCAGTAACTAATACAGTATGAACAATATGGAGTATAAAGCTCAGGAACCTCTAAATACTAATGCACATATAGTATGATCAATGTTACATATACATCCACTCGCAAGTGCTCAACCACTCGGTACTAATATGGCCATCCGACCCAAGGAAGATCCATCCCGGAATATATATATACATCACTGACCGTAGTCATCCAGTAATGAGGAAGGCCATTCTAGCCCTATGGAGAAGATCCATCTCGAGGTATAAATACTTCGAACATGATCCATGTCAAGGGAAGATCCATCACTCAATATCATCAACTGCGCTCACTGGGGGTGTAAAGACTCTGGAGGGGCTTCTCTTAGCCTAAGTGCTATATCAAGACAACAAAGGCATGATCAATATCTCGCTGCGGTGTGCAACTCGATCCCATAATGTCACTCAATATCAGTCTCTCGGCCTCACTCATTCATTACTCTCTAGTCTCACACACACGGGCTCAAAAATGTCATGATACTAGCCCGAACAATGATATGATATGTCAAATAGCAATAATCGAGACTGAGGCATGATATAATATGCATGAACCGGACTGAGTACAGAATATAAATAAAGCTAATGACATGACAGCAAGAAATGACCTCTCGGGTCTCAACAGTGTTGGCGCGAAGCCTTAACATGATAATTAGAATGATTTGCAGCTCATTAACTTAATTACATAATTACAACACAGACATCAGTATGAAAGAGTCACTAAGTGGTGTCATGGAATGACCCAGGCCGCAATTCTCATGGTGCATTCCTATACGCTCGTCACTTGCCATTTGCGTCACCTCAATAGTAATCATAGAACATGTAGTTCGAGGTTTCGAACCCTTAGAACCAAGTTTGGAAGTGTTACTTACCTCAAGCCAAGCAAAACTCTAGCCCGCGACGCCCTTGCCTCGATTCGGCCTCCAAATACCCTGAATATAACCAAAATTTGTATATAACTATCAATATATGCTAAAGGAGTGAAACCCATACGAAAATTATCAATTTAACTCAAAAATCTTGAAATTGACCAAACCCGTCCCCCGGTCCCACGTCTCAGATTCCGATAAAATTCACAAAACTAGAATCCTTACACTCTCACGAGTTCATATATACCAAAGACACCAAAATCCGACCATAAATGACCCCTCAAATCCCTAAATCAAAGTCTCCAATTCCAAGCCCTAAAACCCCAATTTTTTAACCACTAATTTCCATAAATTCCATGTCTAATCAGTAAAATATCACCATAGAAACAAGTTTTAGTTCCAAGAATCTTACCTCCATGAAAACCCTTGAATCCCCTCTTCAAATTGCTCCCACATGCTCCAACCCAAATGAGAAATTGATGAAATAAGCCAAAAATTCGTGAAGGCATCTATTTATATGTTCTGCCTGGTGATACCGCACCTGCGGTCCCAGGTGCGCACCTGCAGAAGTCACTTATCTTCCCAAAACCGCATCTGCGCTCAAATACCTGCACATGCGCCATCGCAGGTGCGCTCAGGTCTCTGTATCTGCGGCTCCTTCCCTTCACAGCCTTGGCCGCATCTGCTGCCCTTTCTACGCTTTTGCGGGACCGCACGCATGTGCGGTTATGACAGGAACTCAGCAGCTTCAGCTACAAACTTTAACTTCCAACTTCTCGATAACCATCCAAAATCATACCGAGACTCCTGGGACCTCAACCAAAAGTACGAACAAGTCATATACCACTATTTAAAATTTTACCAATCTTCGAAACACTTAAAACAACATCGAATCATCAAAACACTCTCGGATTCAAGCCTAAGGTTTCCAAAACCTCCGAATTTTGCAAACGATCAAAAAGTCCATCAAACCACCTCTGAATGACCTGACATTTGGCACACACATCCCAAATGACACAATAGACCTACTCCAATTTCCAGAGTTCTATTCCGACCCCGATATCAAAATTTCTGCTACCAACCAAAAATACCGAAATTTTAATTTTGCAAATGCAAGCCTAAATATACCACTTACCTCCAAATTACATTCCGAACATACTCCTAAGTCCCAAATCACCTCACGAAGCTATCCGAATCATAAAAACCAAATTTCGAGATTCTTTACACACAAATCAACTTCCGGTTGACTTTTCCAACTAAATGCCCAACTTAAGAGACTAAGTGTCTCATTCCTCTAAAAAACCACTCTGAACCCGAACCGACCAACCTGATACCATATAATACATCTGAACAGGACATAAAGAATTAGATATGGGGGAAACGAAGCGGTAACTCATGAAACGACTGGCCAGGTCATTACACTCGAGGAGTGCAGTTTTCCGGTACCAACAAACCAGGGCTATCCCATGGGAGCCCAGCGAAACTTCCTATTTCTTCTAAAAGGGGAGTCATTTCTATGTCACCAAAATAGAAAATGGCTCTCTTCCCATTCCATAATATGGTGGAGGCCTCAATTAATGCATTCTTTGGCTGAATGTCTAACATAGAGGGTAAATTCCCGAGGATTCTTTTCACATGATTTTTGTCACTTGGTGCGAGGCTTTCCCACCAATCCAGAAGCAAAGGTGGTATATTTGAACCATGCCGAACCTGGGGACTTCGTGCCTCATTTTTGCAAAACAAATAGAGTTAGCCCTTTCCCCTTCCAAAGTTGGCCATTTACACGTTAATGATCAACATATTGACACGTTTTCTCCAAATAATGCACAGATCATGATTGTGCCCATTGGGATTATGGAAATCCCGATAGACTTTGGACAAGGCTTGACTTAGCGAGTTATTATGAAGACTGCGTTCTAACTCATAATAGGTTTGGAAATGATGCATGCATAATTAATATTAGAGTGGGGGTTTCTAGAAGAGTCTAGACTGGTACCCTCAAGCGGACAACTTGAGAGGGAAAGGCATGGAACCAACGACTGCACCGCTGATCGACTAGTTTTATCACAAATAAGCCTTTTCAAATTTAAAGGGTAATGTAGAAAGAGCACGGACACTCATCAAACATCCTTATAGTATTAATTACACACGAATGAAATATGATGTGGAGCATGCTTTATGTAAAAATAACACGTTGTCAAGTATTTTTGCATGTTGAAAGCAATAAATGCAGTATTGAATGAAACGTAAAGACAAAGAAAGAAAACAAGTTAGAAGTTAGTTCGCGCAATGTGAAAATTGTAATAAAGTAGATAAGGGAGTGAGGGTGGGGAGAGACATAATATAGCAATTCTAAAAAAAATATCTAAAGGAAGGAACATGTTATGACCAAATTGAGCAGAGATTTGCATGTGAATTCAAATAAAGGGAAAACGGAAAAATGTAGCAAATAAAAGGGAAATGAGAGTGGGATATTCATGTGACATCAAAGATAACAAAGACACGCTTATCAGAGAAGACTAATTCATAAAGATCAAGTTCACTTATGGTAAGAGCCTAAAATCCCCAGCAGAGTCGCCATGCTATCGCACCCCTTTTTTCTCGTGAAATCGCGTTTCGACACATAACAACTCTTTTAAAGGAAGGGTGTTAAAAGAGAGAGTAGACATCTAACAGGTTTGAGGTGCGTTAGGGCACCTATTTTGCAGATAACTTTGTTTGACTAGTTTGCGTCACCAAAGAACGGGTAAGGGCTCGAAATTACCTCGAAGAGAAAGTAGTAGACACTCTTCGAGGTCCACAACTGTGGGTCCCGACCGAACTCGAATTATGTGAATTAGTCTATATGATCAGAGATAAGAAAACAAGGAGTTTGGAAAGTTCGTTATTAAACACAACTAATTGATTTAAAGACAAGATGTGGGTCCTAGATTTTTTAGCTTAAAGGATCACCCTGTACAACATAAATAATACTTCTTAACTCCCTCAATATGGGGTGTTACTCGTATTATTCAGCAGGCACAGACTATCATCTCCTACTACACGATTACTATCTTTAAGTTGTTACCTAAAATGCACTAGTTGATTCTAAATCGTGCCTTATGCGTTCACTACCCATCCCATGCCTATGGTCCAGGAGGCGTTTGGAACTCAATTTTGGTAGTCCTAGACTTTACTTAGGCTTCTCAAAATGATAAAACTAATCAACATACAAAACAAGTTGGACTTCACATAAAAGCAGTTAATGGCTCAAGTTAGCCTCCACACTTAGACAACAAATGCACGCAAACACATATGCAAATTAGGAGTTTTCAGAATTCAGAATTTAGATGAGTTAAAGCTATTTAGCCCTATAGACATGATTTCTATGTGACCTTTGAATTTAAACATGCAGCAATTTCAGATGCAAGGTATAATCTTATAGACGTGATTTTTGAATAGGTGCACTATTTAGGGAATCTGATATTGCATGCTGATTATTAAAACTACAGGTTATAAGTTATTGATCATATAGACATGATTACTAAGTGATTTTGGATTACAAAATTATAAAGGTAACGTTGTAATTTGACGTATTAGAATGTTACAGGTATTGTAAACATGATATCTAGTCGTTGTGTGATTATGCAGTAAAGTTGTTTGAAGACATAAGGTTAGCAGCATTAATAGAACACCTTATAGGCACGATTTCTACCAATTGACAATTATACTTGATTTGATAACATTTTTTATCCTTATAGGCATGCTTTCTAGGCGGGTGACAGTATAATGAGAATAACAGAAATGGCATCTAATCTGATTATGTTCCTATAGGCATGATATCTACGTGAACATTGTAAAGAGCGGGTATTTGTGAATAAATGTAATCCTATAGGCATGGTGTCTATATGAACATGCTGCAATTGAAAGAGTGATCATTTATTTCATATAGGCATGATTTCTGACAAACCTGTAGAAGCAGAATATGTTAAACGAATTGAACAGCTATAGGCAGGTTATCGATCAATCATGTAGAGGCAGAACATATTAAACAAGTGAAACACCTATATGTAGGTTATCTAGCACACACACCAGCAGAACATGTTCGAGCAAATTAAAAACCTATAGGTAGGATTTCTACCCGTTTCATGCAATATTAAAATAAGCCCAGTTTTCCAATTTTACTAATACCCCAATTGTTATTACATCATTATTATAGGCCCAATGAATGAAATATATTACAACATTCCAAAACAGCTATAGTGGGCCTAAGACAGGCCCAATGTATACCCGACCAGGCCAGGCGTTCGATTTCAAATCCACATAGTTCACAACCGCCTAGAGGTCATAGCAAGAATACAGTAGCCATCAAAGATTCAAAAACAACCATGTACACAAGCCCATTGGCTTATTCAGCAAATGAAATGGGATAGAATTGAGCAATTAGGAAAAGGATGGCAAAGAACCTTGGACCCTAGTGCATCAGAGTTCCTAGGGGAATCAAGAATCCAGGGCAGTGCTCACACTAGGGAGGTTAAGAGAGAAGATTCAAGAAATGACCTGGGAACCAAATCCAGTGTGTCAGACTTCACGAGGTCTCAATTGTACCCCCAGCAATGCTTACACTAGGGAGGTCAGTAGCAAGAGCCTTGATAGCCTTGGCTTTCAACCGGCTAAGAATAAGGAGTTCAGAATAACATAAGTGATAATGAGGGAGATTGGAAAACAGCTGAGGGATAGAACTGAAGAGTACAAGTTGAGCACATAAAGCAAATAATCAAACAGGCTTTAGGTTATAAGAACAAACTTAGCAAAGATTCAGAAGAACAAGTTCAACACCTAGTGCATAAGTAATCACACATTAACAAACAGGTGTGCAGGATTGGTATACGTGGACTCATAATAAGGAAAGGTTCAAATTATGTTAAGTGTAGATCCTAGTGTCATAAGATAGCCATGTTAACTTCACATCAGGCAGTAGAACAACATTTAGACATAGTAGGGAAGCACAAATTATGACAATTACTGGTGAATCAAGTGAACCAAAATATGCTAAGGGGTTTATTAATTGAGAACTAGTCATGATTGATAGAACAGGACCTTGACACAGAATTAGAAGTATACAACCTATGCAAGATTGCCATTATAGAGATTCAGAAAAAGAAAGGGGAAGATAAACTCATGTCATATAGCAAGTGTAAGCATTCATGTCTAACCTAATAGACCAATTAACTAAAGGAAGTCTAAATTATGCAGATGGAGCATATTCAAATAACATAATGGACAACCTTAAGCAGAATTAAACACCAAAGAGATGCTAACAAGTGCAAAGGTCACATACATCAGTAGTTCTTAACACGTTGGCTAAACAAAATTAAGAGAATCTTGGGTACTCGAATTAGGCTTAGGAATGTTTCAAACTAGCAACATTATGAAGTCAAATGCTAAAATGGCCTAAAAACTGAGGTGAAGCAAATAGAATTGCACACAAGAGTAACCCAGCAACACATTAAGCTATGAACTTCAGAAGTGAAAAAATATATGCAAGTTGCAGATACATAGGAACGAAATTGCAAAGGTCCAGTAACTCACCAGTTAAGCGAAAAAAACAAGAAAGAACAAAGTCCACAGTAGCAAGAACCTAGAATTTCTGGCCTTGGCTTTTAGCCGGCCAAGAACCAGAATGTAGAACAAGAGTATTAGAGAACAAAGAGTGGTAACTTCATTTTTTAGTAAATCTCTTAACGATTCAAGTCTGCTTCAAAGGGGAATGGGGAGGGGTTTGTATAGTGTGAGTACGTAATTTTTGCCCGACTAGAAATACTCCTACAAAATTGAAAAATAGGGTTTCAAAATTATTTTTAGTTTTATAGGATTTTGTAGGATTTTCTTAATTAATTATTTGTATTTTTGTGCATATTTAATATTTTTAATATCGTAGAAAAATACCAAAAATATCAAATCATCATTACACAATATTTTTAGGCTTTAATTGCATTTAGAATTTAATTGTATTTATTGAACAAAAAATATTGGTCATGTTACATGTTAGACTTAGCTTTAAATTAGTAATTTCATTTCATTAGTTTCAAATTGATTAATTTTTCAAATATTAGAAGTAGCTAATTAAGGTTATTTCACAAATTAGATCTAATTTAGGACCTATTTTAGGTTTTTAATTAATTAAGTTAGGATTTTTAAAATCAAAGAAAATGGGAATAGGAAGAATATTTGGTCTTGCACTTAAAATTGGGCCAATTTCTAAATGGCCCAATTGCTTTCAAATTATCTAGCCCAAATTTGACCCCAAACTTGGTCCAAATCCGATCCAACCCCCACTAATCGAAACGACATCGTTTCACCTCCTCTAATCCCAGTCGTTGGATCATTTTGATCTAACGGCTTGCAACTAAGTCCCAAATCCCTTAAAAGTGTCAGACCGGACCCCCAAACCCCAAAACATCCCCCTTATTCTCTCTTCTCTCGCAGAAACTAACCCTAGCCGCCCCCATTTCCCCTCGTAACCCTAGCCGCCTAGGGATCCTCCTCCGTCCTCCGTCACCCGAAATTGCCTTACAGTGGTGGACCACCTCCAATCCTACCCAAATTCACACCAGACAAGCATCATAATCTCCTCATCTCATATCTACCACCAATTTCTTCAAAATCCTTACCCATTTGCTCCAATTTTAGATCTGAAATTCCAAAAGAAAACCAAAATCCTAACCCGTCCCTCTTTTTAATTTTTACGATTTCAAAGGCTCGATTTGAGCCAAAGTTTATGCCAATCGATTGTTCTCAGTAAGAACAATCGATTAGCGTCAGTTTTGGATCGCTTCAAGGCTTGTCGGATTCTGACCAAGTCCATATTGGCCAGCCAAGCTCCGATGCTTTCATCGATTCACCTTAGTCGTGTATTCATTTTTAGCAAAATTAGTATCTTGCTCTTTTCCCTTTGTCTCTATTTACTATTTTTAGGTTTTTGATTTTATCTTATTTTGTTTGCTTTGTTCCTCATTATTGTGTGTTTACGATAAAATGGGATTAGTTTTAATTTAGTTGCATGTCTATCCAGTTAGTCGCATTGCTAGTTTAGCTTAATCAACCCTAGTTAACTTAGTAATTTACTTAGGTTTAAATAATAAATTATTTCTGTTTGGTTTGTTTAACATTGTTTCCTGCCTTAATTAGTTGCTCAGTGATGTTCTTAACACACATTTGGAAATTGTAGGGGTGAAAGGGTAGTAGAAAGAACTTAAAGGGGTTAATTTGGAAGTAAAAATGGATGAATTTTTAGGTAAAAAATATCAGAAGTTTCTAGTATTGAACAACTATCTCTTTTTTTGTTGTTGAAATATGCTGAAAATTGGTAAAGAGGATAGTTGTGCCAGGTCTGCTGAAAAAGATGATAGACTATCCTTTTTATAGCTGGGGCATCTTTGAATTTTAGAATAGAATATTCCCTATTATTCTTATCCTTATGCATTTTTCTTATACTATGTAAAAAGGAACCTCACTCACACTCACACAGACGTTAATATCGCTACAGATTTACTCACAAAAAGGAAAGAATTCACTCTTGATTTTTCTTTCTGCTTATATACTAATTTCTTCCCAAAGGATAGGGAATTCCATTCAAATACCAGAAATGGAGACTTAGGATTCATCTTGGTTTCCTGTTTGTTTTCCTATCATTGGGGGTTTCGGGATTTCTAGGGTTTGAGGTTTTTAAGCTATTGTCTGTTACTCTTTGTTGTTGTATTCTTGCTACTGTTTCTTCTAGTTTATTCAGAGATTCATCTTCTTCTTCTCTTTATTTGTTGCTAGTAAGGTATGTACTGATAGTTTTTCTAATAATGATGTTGTTACTTTAATGTCATATGGCTTTGAGGTTTCAACTATTTGCTCATTTCATGTATACTGAATGCTCTTTGCTTTCATGTTTGGTTGCAAGTTTAAGTTTGATTTAAATCATTAGATGTGTTGAATGTCTCAAACCTTAATGAAATAGGGAACAAGTGTTAAAATTATTTCTTTTTTTAGCTTTTGACAGTCAAGGTATACATGAAGTTCCAAAATTCCATAAATGTTTAAGGTTTCAGAAGTTTGACAGTATTTGTTTTTTTGTGTAAGGACCTCCCCTTTTGAAATCACTTTGTTTGGTATTGTTGGCATTTGGTAATGCAGGAGTTTGTGAGTGCTTGGGCACAAGGCTCAGATTTACAAGTGTAGCGACTGGTTGGTTAGCCTTTTGTAAATGATAGGCAGCTTCAAGAACATTGCAAAGTTTTTGCTAGTTGATCACAGGCAAACTCAAAATTAATTTGATTTCGGCCTATGCAACTAAATTTCTTAATTTAGTTCAAGGCTTGTAATTTTTTATAAAAATGTAATTAAGCTATTTATTACTAGTAGTGTATAAAAATGTATTCATACTTAGTTTAATCCATCACTGTTTCAGTTCTTTTTCTTTACAGCAGCCTAAATGTTCTTGTTCAGAGTTGAAAACTGGCGCATTTCATTTAAATATGTTTGGGGCCGGTACATATTAATTTTTGAAAACTGGGCCCATTTAGTCTAAACATGTTTGGGGTCGGTACATATTAATTTGAGATGCTCTAGTTTAGTAAATGTTATTTGTTCATGAGATGTGATTTAAGTAGCTAGTATAATGATTTTGAAAACTATAATCGATGATGCTTTGATTCGATATTGTCTGTTTCTAGAACCTCATCAATCCTGTGTTAATATCTAAAGTAACTTATAATTGCTTTCATTGTTCTACGATTACAAAAGGGACTTAGTGTATCATTTCCATTTACTTAGCAAATTTCATAACAGATTTAGATTTCATACGTTGTGGACATCCCATGCTTATCAAAACTTTAGGAAAATAATCATGAACATAGTAGTTTGCTTTAAGCGCGATTAATAAATCATCACGGCTATAGGTACGGTTCCCGTGGTATAGTCGTGATACATAATTCCCAATTTGGTTGTACATTTCATGTAACCCGACCATAACTTCGAACAATAATAAAATAAACATATCGCAAATCGCGGATGCATTTCATGTAGCGTGGTTTGCAATGTGTACCAAAACGACAAGTGCACGACAATCGTGACTTATTTCAGAAATAACTCCATAAATAAATAAAAGCAGTTAAAAGGTAAAATGCACCATAGGTTTAAAACAGGTAATAAATCAGATAATTAGGCCAATTATTGATAGTTGAGCGACCGTGCTAAAATCACGAAACTCGGGAGTGCCTCACACTTTCTCTCGGATTAACAGAATTCCTTACCTGGTCTTCTGTGTTCGCAGACCATAAAATAGAGTCAATTTCCTCAATTTGGGATTTAAAATACACTGGTGACTTGGGACACCATAAATTATTCCAAGTGGCGACTCTGAAATTAAATAAATAATCTCATTTCGATTAATGTCACTTTAATTGGAAAAACTCCTTATCCCCCTCAGGAAAAAGGAGGTGTGACATATAGTAGTAAAAATTGAACACCCAAACAAGGAAAATCATCAATCAAATACTAGAAAGGAAAGAATCATCATATGCAATCAAAAATCAGTAAGAAAAAGAGAAAAAATCTCAAATCCTAATTTTAGGAAAAGTAAAAATTGGCAGGATCTAGACAAAGAAAATCAAACTCGCACATAATAGGACGAATATAGACAAGATAACAATTAAAATCAGATATACGAACCAACTTTGGTTCGATCCAAAGAGATCTGAAAACCCTAATTTTAGGGTAAGTAAGAATCAACAGAAAATATATAGAGATTTCGTACCCATAATAGAACAAGAGTGAATATAGACAGAATAGCAGAAAGGTCAAGGATTTGAACTGATTTTGGTTCGATCTTTAAGGGATCTGCTTGTCATGTTTAGGCAAGCAGTGTAGAGGAGTAACCAGTACCAAGAGGAAGTCGTGTATGGCAAGTAGTAGCAATCAAATCCCATGTCTTGTGCGATTAGGAGATGGATTTGGGGGGAATATGGCTAGGGTTTGGTTGAAGAAGAAGAGGGAGTATTTGAGAGAGTTCAAGGGCGGGTGGTAATGGGAAATGGCTAGGGTTTGGGGGTGAGCGATTAATTAAAAGGGGGGAAATAATGAGGGTTGTTGATCTTGGGAGATCAACGGCCAGGATTTAAAAGGTGAGTGTGGCTGGTCGTAGAGATGGGGCATCAACCGGGTTGGGTTGGGTTAATTGGTCTTGGAACAGGGGTAATTGGGCTAATTTGGGTCCAAAGGTAATTTAGCATTATAAAAATATAAAAGGATATTTTGACACAAATAGTATAGATAAAAAGCAATTATATGTGAATATAGGCTATTATTGCAAAATTAGGTAAATAGCTTAAAAATGCAAACATAATTATACGAAATAAATTAAGAATATTATGAAATATATATGAGGATGTGAAATAGTAATTTGGATGATTAAGTCATTATAAAATAATTTTAAGGAATTATTAATAATTATTCAAGTAATTTAAATGCAGAAAAATCAATTTAAAGCTCTAAAAATTATGAAAAATTATAGAAAATGCATGTGTAGGTTTATAAACTAAATGATGATGCAAATATACTATTTTGATAGTACATATATACAATTTAAAAATATGAGGGAAAAATTGGTTATAAACAACTATGTTTACAAATTCAACTGTACCGTTTTACGGGTAAATACTCTTCAACAACCAGTGTTTTAATAAAAAATCGCAAGAGTTGCTTTTTCTAACAAATATTTATTATGGTTAAACAACAAAAAAGGAAGTAGTATGTGTCATATTTATTTTTAAAAAATAATATAATTATATAATGTCTTAAATTAATACTAGAAGTACTATATATGTGTAATTGCAATTTCATGTAAGAAATTCAAATAGTGCAGGTTTAACGACTTTGCCACACTTAAAAAGCGAAATTAACCTGCTTAAAGTTTAGTTAGTAAAACTTTGCACATGATTTTATTTAAGATATTATCAAAGCTTGGATTCGAAGATGTTAAAGCTAAGATATTATTAAAGCTTGAAACAATACTTTTGGCTGTGCAGAATAATTGTTTTATTTTTGGTTGAACCATGGCCATTTGGATTAGATGCTTTTACATGTTTTTTCCTTAGATTTCCCGCTTGATAACTGATGTCCTCAAGTGGGTCCGACTAATCGGGATTCAAATTGGCATAAGATTCATTAAAAGATTAATATTTTTTACCAAATTTTTTTTCATATTCAGGACTTAAATTCAAAATCTCTGTTAAGAATGAACATGCTTCTATATTTGACATGTCTGTCGTATTGTATTACCATGAGACCCTCTCTGTGTTTGAAAAGTCGTTGCACTCTGTTTTCACGTGTAAATATCTCACCAAACTTTTGTTGAGTTTCTTTTCAAGATGTAAAAGTTTTAAAAAGAGGGTAAATGAAAAATGGAGGGAAAATGAAATTTTTGAGTAAAATTTAAGTTTCCCTCTTTTGACAATGAAATATTGTTCCATAATGAAAGAGGAAAAGGTTTTTGGTGGGTATATATACAATTGCTCTTCTTATAGTTCTTAAAGAGTTAAGAAGAAGGAAAGTCTCGCGCCGTCGCCGTCGTCGCTCGCTCGGCTCGGCTTCGGCTTCAATTGATTAATTTTTTGGACCAAATTTATTTGTTAATAGTAAATATTAACATAATATTATCCGTATTTGTAACGGATGTTTTCCAATCCGTGGATAGAATTCAAGTGTCCCACCAATTCGGTCAAGTGCATGCTCCATTATCCATTGGCAGCCTAGTGCTTCTCCCACCATGGCCAAGTGTTTGCTTCATAACAGCCTAGTGCATGGTCCACCATGGGTAAATAAGTGGTGACTGGTCATTCTCTTAATAGTTGATTGCACTATAAATATGTGCAGCAGCTGTTAGAGCAAAGACACCGAAAAAATTAAGATAAGCAGCTGTTATGAGAAGGCACAGGCAGAAACGAAATTGAGAGCTTCACTGTCGTCAATCTCCTCTTCAGTTAAAACTCAACGTTTGGTTATAAATTGCATTCATTCCTCTCAGAATTTCCATTCGACTTCTGAGTTCTCCTCCTTTGTTCTGCATTGTTTTTTAACTACAAACAAATTATTTTTTAACTATAGCTGCAGTTTATGGTCTTGAAATTCATCAAATGGACGGAAAAACAGTCTTCTTAAATGGGGATTTGGAGGAAGAAATCTACATGGAACAACCTTAAGGGTTTGTGGTTCCAGGGAAAAGAAGGTATGTAGACTTGTTAAGTCCTTCTACAGACTAAAACAAGCACCCAAACAATGGCATGCGAAATTTGACCAAACAATGTTGTCAAATGGTTTTAAGATAAATGAATGTGATAAATGTGTGTACATTAAAAATGTTCCAAATCACATATTCATTGTTTGCCTATATGTGGATTATATGTTGATAATGAGTAATGACATTGCAAACATAAATGTGACTAAGCGTATGCTAACTAGCAAGTTTGATATGAAGGACTTGGGAGTTGCAGATTTAATTCTGGGGATTAAGATCCAAAAGACTCCTCAAGGTCTGGCATTGTCACAATCTCATTATATTAAGAAAGTACTTGAAAAATTCAAGCACTTAGGGTTTAAAGTTGCAAAGACTCCAATTGACGTGAATCTTGCATTAGCAAAGAACAAAGGCCAAAGCATATCACAATTAGATTATGCTCGTGTGTTGGAAAGCTTAATGTACATCATGAATTGTACACGACCAGATATATCTTGTGTTATAAGTAAACTGAGTCGATACACGAGCAATCCATGTCAATCTCATTGGATGGCAATGAAACGAGTTTTGGGATATTTAGAACATACCCAAAACTTTGATTTGCACTATAGTAAATATTCTGCGGTGATTGAAGGATATTGTGATGCAAATTGGATCACCGGTTCAACTGATTCGAAGTCTACAAGTGGATATGTATTCACTATTGGTGGAGGAGCGGTATCTTAAAAGTCGTCCAAACAAACTTGTATTGCCCGCTCTACAATGGAGGCTGAGTTCATATCTTTAGATAAAGCCAGTGAAGAAGCTGAATGGCTCCGGAATTTCTTGGAAGACATTCCATTTTGGCCCAAATCGTTGGCACCAATATGCATACATTGCGATAGCCAAGCGACAATTGGAAGAGCTGGGAGTGTTATGTATAACGGTAAATCTCGTCATATACGATGAAGACATAAAACCGTTAGGCAACTACTCTTTAGAGGAATTATCACGATTGACTATGTAAAGTCAAGTGATAATGTGTCGGATCCACTTACAAAAGGCCTAACTAGAGAGGCAGTTGAGAAATCATCGAAGGGAATGAGACTATGGCCGAGAACAAGTCATTGTGGCGGTAACTCTACCTAGAAGACTGAAGATCCCAAGATCTAGGTTCAAGAAGATCAAACAAAGTCATTAATGACGGTTCAACATTGTCAACAAATATTTTGGTCCATTCTCGTGATGAGACAATGTTCAGTACCAAGGATAAAGCATTAAGTTTTTTTAATGATTTCTAAATTTGACACGGGGTATATCAAATAGTGTATCTACGGGATGACACGTTTAGGAATCACCTATGTAAGTGTGAAGTGTTAGCCGCTTCAAGGAGATTTTTCAAGGCCAATTCTCGATGCATATATGAAACCAGGCGGTGTTCATGGCTGAAACGAACACAACAATGAGAACCAAAGACAGTTAAGAGTTGATTGTGTGACTTATGGTTGTCTAGGTATACACTAAAGTTCGACGGTTCAAAGATATCAAATCTACCATTGACCGAGTATATCCGACATAAGTTCACTATGAACTTATCCAGATGCAATTAATCCTTGCTTGCAAATCACACAAGTTTTTCATACATACTTCCGTGATATAGCCATTCCCCATTCATGTGGGGGATTGTTGAGTTTCTTTTTAAGGTGAAAAAGTCTTAAAAAGAGGGTAAATGGAAATGGAGAGAAAATAAAATTTTTTAGTAAAATTTAAGTTTCCCTCTCTTGACAATGAAACATTGTCCCATATTGGAAGAGGAAAAGGCTTTTGGTGGGTATATATACAATTGCTCTTCTTATAGCTCTTAAAGAGTTAAAAAGAAGGCAAGCCTCGCACCGTCGTCATCGTCGCTCGCTTAGCTCGGCTTCGGATTTGGATATGATCGATTGATTGATTAATTTTTTGGAACAAATTTATTTGTTAATAGTAAATATTAACGTAATATTATCCGTATTTGTAACGGATGTTTTTCAATCCGTGGATAGAATTCAAGTGTCCCACCAGTTCGGCCAAGTGCATGCTCCATTGTCCATTGGCAGCCTAGTGCTCCTCCCACCATGGCCAAGTGCTTGCTCCATAACAGCCTAGTTCATGTTCCGCCATGGGTAAATGAGTGGTGGTTGGTCATTCTCGTAGTAGCTGACTGCACTATAAATATGTGCAGCAGCTGTTAGAGCAAAGACACCGCAAAAATTAACATAAGCAGCTGTTAAGAGAAGGCACAGGCAGAAACGAAATTGAGAGCTTTACTGTCGTCGATCTCCTCTTCAGTTAAAACTCAACGTTTGGATATAAATTGCATTCCTTTCTCTCAGAATTTCATTCTGCTTCTGAGTTCTCCTCCTTTGTTCTGCATTATTTTTTAACTACAAACAAAGCAACCGTAAGTGTGATTTGCTGTCGAACTTTGTATTCACTGAAACACTGGGGTTTGAAGTACCGCTACACCAGTGTATAATTCGTTCTATCCTGAGAGGAAATAATCCATAACCTTGGGTACTAGGAGGGAATTAAATTCCTTAAGGAAACATTGTGAATTCAGTGGGCTCGAATTAATTACTGTTTCGTTTATATTTACGTTTATACACTAACTTTCTTTTCTCTAGAATTATTATTTACAAATACAGCAAGTAAGAAGATAGCAACCAACAACTTTGACCAAAATTATTTGATTATCTCGGGATGAAAGTTCCACCTAATGCTAGAATATTATGCCCAAATAGTGATGCTAAAAATTAATGGCTAAATTAAGGAGGACAAAAATTAATTAACATAATATGCCTTTTAAGAACCAGGACTTTTCTTGGCTCCTGGGAGATTGGGTTAAATTCCATGAGAGTCGGTCATGATTTTATACCTTTAATTTGAGCTCGGTTGATTTTTCATGTAAGAGTTTGCGAGTTCTCTATTTCATTCCGCATTATTTCTACTTGAAGTAACTAGGCAGCAACACATTCATTAAGAACCAATTCCATCTGTCTTATGATAATGACTCAATTCATCCCATCAATTATAAGAAGCAACGGTGGAAAGATTTTACCATTAAAAGTAGCACGCTGTTAATACATGATATACTCATTAGAGTTAAGAGGACCACAAATGGTACAACCTCTTAAGCTCTAATTAAGCAGCTAGAGAAAATAGCATGCATATAAGGTACTACTAAAACTACTTAAAACAGGAAAACCGAACACAAAGGCGAACAACGTTGAAAGCATCAAAATATTCATCTTATTAACTTCATCACAGACAATCACAATATCTGCTACTCCACATCCTGCTACCACAGAGTTACGAGTTTTCAACAACTTTACTGCACCCTGCAATATTTATTACCAACAAATGAAAATTACAGTTAGTTACCTTATATATGCTGGGAGTGTAAAGAACTTTTACTCTGATCAATGTATTGAAAATGTCTTATCAAGTAATTAACTAATCTCACTTTTAATGGACGAGTAACTATAGTTATCTTTTAAGTGACCTGATAGTGAAAAACATTTTTATATAGAAGTTGTACTTTACAATGGTAGAATGGTAGTTAGGCACAAAAATGTTGCGAAATATTTAGGAAAGAATATATATATACTTGGCGCAGTCAATGGATGGGCTGATCTTGTAGGGTATAATGACACCACATTTGCTGGGAAGGGCAGCAGCTAGGTTGAGATTAACTCCACTGATAACACGAGCAGCAGATTTCATGCAATTGCAAACAGTTTGGCGATCTTGAGTGGTACTTGCTGCACTGAAAAGGTTCCTAATACCTATTGAGACATAATATAATTAAGTAATTAAAAAATAAATTTATTTGTCTAACAACTTAAGCTTTTAAATGCGACAGTTATAAGTTCAACAATATTACCGTTGCAGCACATTGTAGGGATAGCTCCTCCCATCCTAACGTAGTCGAGGCATGGCGACAAATCTGTGGCCACCGTCCCACATGTGACTACTGCCTCTGCATGGCTTGCAACTATTGCAATCACCATAGCAGCTATGAACATTACTGATAAGCTTGCAAACTTAGCCATTTTGATGAAATATAGTTTTGAAATAAGAAAAGTTGTGATTTTTGAAGTAATAGTTTAGCTTTGCAAAAGTGAAGTAGGTGTGGGAGAAGAATGGTACTTGAGTGCCCCTATATAGAGAAGTTTATGACTAATCCACAGTTGTTTTTAGATGAGGGAATTAAAGTGTTACTGGGATTTCCACCTAGTTGGTAGTTGGATGCAATTCAATGCTTCTTGATGAATCTTCAAAATCAATTGATGCAATGTACCAAATAACTTTAAATTATTCTGGAGCAATATTGTATTTTATAACTTGTGACCATCCATTGTTGCATGTCCTTCCATCCCGTAATGTCCTTTTTTCTCTTGACCGCCGATCCATTGCTGCATGCCATCCCATCCCTTAATCTTTGGACATATATATATTTTGGCTCAACGATTTGAAATAATTTTTGGTGTTAACTGATATTATTTCAAATAAGTGTGTTTTTTGATATCAAATTGGGAATGCTATTTCAACTTCAAACTTGAACTTTTTTATCCCTTAATCATGTCCAAACCAACTTTGACCAGATACCTTTTTTCAATTTCAACGTCAAGTACATTTTTTACAAATCTCAACCAACTCTCATGTCGGCTACTTAATTTCATTTCAAACATAGGTCAGAAAAATCCATTTCGGACAAACTCTACAGTACTTGCTCCAGCCACACTTAAAAGGATACTAGATACTCCGGTGTCTTGTTCATTGCACCCCAATCCTTATTCTCAACATCAGTTATCGCTAATTTGACATCGTTAGCTGATTTGATATATTTGGTTCAATCAAAACTAAAGAAAAAGGTCACTTTTCCTCAAGGAACATGTAACAGAAAACCACCATATTTTTAATTTTCATAGTCAAAATACACGAAGGGACAGACATGATTTCCAGAGTGTTTGAGAGAGAGAAACTGATCAGCTAGGATAGGAAAATGGACCACCATATTGTTATATTTTATTTTATACATAAGGAGCAATGCAAAAAAATATAAATAAAACAAAAATTACAAATAAATATTTGAAAAATCGGTTGGGTTAAGTGGGCTCGAGTCTCATGATTTGGTCCATCGCTGGCCTGGATATATCATGTGGCTGATTTTGCGGCCCAACTGTTTAATAGATAGGGAAATAGACATGGATCTGCATTTTAAATTATGCTGATTTTGTGTACAGAGTTTGTGAAAATATTTTGAAGCTACTGTTTAGAAGGAATATAGCTAAGGGAGATAAAGTAATCTTAAAGCTTCTCGCGATCGAAAAAATAACAATCAAATACAATGTGTTTGCACGGAATCAAAAGACCGAACTTTGACAATCTAAACTGAAAACTAACTGTTACAATGCACAGAGATAGGAGTCAACCTAGTTGACATACCTGTCATCAGCGAGTTTACTCAGCCAAGTGAATTCAACAAACAATCTACTAGTGGAATATGTATACGGTCAAAATCATGTGCCCCGATTTTGTTCGCTCGAGGTGTCACTTCGGGAATAAGTTCAATAGGGACCGAGCTCGAGCCCGAAGGCGGAATACGAAGCTCGAAGATCAAAGTGCTCGATGAATACAGGGGCCGAATATGATCAACCTCGAAATAATACTGTTATGGTTTTATAACAGAAAGAGTGAGATTCCCGTGATGGCTCTAAGATCATGGCGTGAATTCTGGAATAGATTTGTACGAGTTAGTACGGATTTGTACTAGGCGGTTAGACATCTCTCCCAATAAGATTCCTTACTAAAAATAGAAATGTAGCTTATTTAGGATTCCCCTACTATATAAAGGGGACACCAATCATTTGTATCGCATCATCAATTATTGACAAAAAGAATATACTCTCTTACTTTCTTATTCATCAGAATTGTCCCTTAACTTTATTGTTGTCACTTTACTGTTCTTGTTGATCTACCTCGAGGCCATCTTAGCTCGAGGTCAAGATTTGCTTAAACACTGGTTTGATTCAACTCGCTTTTTTAATTTATACGTTGGATTTCTTGGTTATTAATTAGTATTGAATTAAACCGCGTATCTTTAAAACCACAAACAAGTTTAATTGTTACTTGTATTTCGAGGTAAATAGATTGGCGCCCACCGTGGGGCTAAAGATAATAGTGGTTATTTCAGTGCTAATTCTGATAACACACGTTATTTTCACACTTGTTCTTGTCAAGAATTTTTGTTCTTAGGTTAAAACATGTCAAACTCACAAAATGCACCCGCACACGGCGATGATGGTCTTGGATTTCATGGGGAAAATAACAATGTAGTTGCTCCGGGAGCCGGTGTGCCACCGATTAACCCTGGGAAAGTGCCAAATGTGGAACCAGTCGATGTCAGTTCACACATTGCTTTGAATGCGGATTTAGGCGCAGACCCCAGAGGAAGTGTACGCAGGGAAGTCCGATATGGTGGCTAAGGAACACAGTGTATAGGAGATGGGGGAGTTAGCCTCCAAGTAATATTCGAGATGCTACAAGCTCAACAGATTGTTATCGCTCAGCTTCAAAGTCAACATAAAACTCCAAGTGTGGTCGAACCAGAAATCACTAGCCGTACTGAGCCGGTGTCAGAAAGATTGAACGGTAATGGCTCGGGGACTGATCCCACGATTATAAGGGTGGTTGAGGAGCTCACCAAAAGAATCGAGTTGGGGGAGAAAACGATTGAGGATAATGACAAAAAAGTGAAGACGTATAACTCGCGTGTTGATCAAATACCGGGGGCACCCTCAGTATTGAAAGGATTAGATGCCAAAAAAAACTCGTGCAAAAGCCATCCCCCCCCCCCCGAGTGCGGCTCCGAAGCCCATCCCCAAGAAATTTCGTATGCCAGATATACCTAAGTACAACGGGACGATCGATACTAATGAACACATCACCTCGTACACATGCGGGATTAAAGGAAACGACTTAAATGATGATGAGATCGAGTCGGTTTTGTTGAAAACATTTGGGAAAACTTTGTCGAAAGGAGCAATGATTTGGTATCACAACTTGCCACCGAACTCCATCGATTCCTTTGCTATGTTAGCAGACGCCTTCGTAAAGGCACATGCCGGGGCTATAAAGGTTGCAACAAGAAAATCAGACATTTTAAAGATAAGACTGAAAGGTGATGAAACACTCAGGGAGTTCGTATCCCGATTTCAAATGGAGCGAATAAAGTTACCACCGGTCTTGGATGATTGGGCCATGCGAGCTTTTACACAGGGGTTGAACGAACGAAGTTTGATTGAATCACGACAGTTGAAGCAAAATCTGATCGAGTATCCAGCTATGACTTGGGAAGATGTACATAATCGTTACCAATCGAAGTTATGGTGAACTTCATCGTTTGTCAAAATAAGAGAAGTTCAAAATCACAAAACATAACTTAAGGCTCACATTTACTCAACGGACAACAATGGCTGAAACATCTTGTAAGCACGTGATTTTTGCTTCACGGACAAGCACTCCAAAAGAAAACAAAAATAGTGACCAGTGACCTCGCTGTACAAATTTTCCAATTTTTCATGACATGTACTGCTAGTCATTTGTGGTTCATCCCATTTTTTTGCATTTTTTGATCTTATCAGTCAAAACACAAGGTATGTCTGTCATAGTAATCAAACCGTAATTCAGTAGTTAAAAGAAAATTCAAAAATATATGTGCATTGTTCGTTCTAGGTTGTGATTTAACTTACTTGAACATTTTAATTTGGTGTGATAATGGTGTTGAAGTGTTACATTGTTGTTTGTTTTAATTTCATTTGTTTTACTATTTATTTGTTATTTTTCATTTTTTTGTTTTAAAATTAGAAAAAAAAAAGAAAAGAGTTGAAAATCGGTTTGGGCCCAAAAATGAAACGAAATAGGCCCAAAATCGGCACTCAAGTCCAGTCCAAATCCGGCCTGCCCAAGCACCAATTCAAACGACGCCGTTTCAGGCAAGTCGATCTGAGTCATCTAAGCCTCTTGATCCAACGGTCCACATCCGCACCTGTGACCCGACCTGTTTAGCCGGTCCAACCCAATCCATCACTTAAACCCAAACGACCCCGTTTTAATACCAAACGACCTCGTCTCACCCCTCACCATCAGATCCAAGCCGTTGAGATCATCTGATCCAACGGCTCAGATCTAAACCCCTAGACCATATATAAGCTTTCTATCACACCTCACGCCCCCTATCCGAACCCCACTTTCACTAATCTCCTTCCCCAAGCCTGAAACCCCCCAAACCCTAGCAGCCGCCCTAGTTTCCCCTTCACCAGAACCCGGCGGCATGAACGCCGGTGACCACCTCCTGAACACCCTAGGACCCCCTCACTCTCCTGAACATGGATCTATTACCCCCTAGCCTCGAATCCCCTTCCTTCATCTCGAATCTTCATTTGAAGATTCGAGTCGAACCCGGACCTATACCAAACCTCACCATCTTCATACCAGACACTCCCCTGACCCCCCTCGTGACCAAACCAGGCTTGGTTTGGTCCGAATCTACCCACAACTTCTAAAAAACCAGATCTGAAAATCCAGACCTTAGAACACATGAACCTGGGGAATCCAGCTAGCCTTAACGGGGGTTTGAGGTCTAATAGACCTTAATCAAGGTGTTCTCATGTGAGAACACCCTGATTAAAGTTTGTTCGGCCTCAAAGGGTCAGAGTTGAGTCAGATTTGGATCAATTTTTTTGGACATTTCTCGGTAAGTTTTTCTTTTCCTTTTTGTTTTATTCAACTGCTAATTAAGTTGTCGGCATGTTTCGTTGTATTTGTTTGTTATTTTTGTTATTTTTCATTCGGATTTCTTCCATCTCTGTCAAAGACCTTTTATTTGGTCGATTGTTTTCTGTGTGTGATTTGAACGTATCCTATGATAAACATGTCCGATTAGGATAGTCGTCGCATAAATAACTTATATAGGTTCCTAGTGATTGACCAAAGTTGTCCGAAGCCCTTCAGGTCCCTGTATGTATTGGTTTATATGAACGACTGATTGTTACCTGTTATAATTAGTATAGTCGACTTGATAAATGTCGTCGATTAACTTCCTACGACTGAATGTTCAAATATTCTAATTCGTACAACTTCACGTAAGTGAATGAACCTGTTGATTGTTAATTGGATGCTTGACATTAGCTGTGACTACTAGCTTGTAACTGCATTGTAAACAAATTAAAAGAATCAGGCTAGGGCAGTCTTGAATTGAACTTTCAGAAGTTCAAAATGCCCTGATGCTGCAAGGGGTTTAGGGCAGTAATAATCAAGGTTAACAAGGGTAGTCTGGGGTTCGAGAAAAACAGGAAAAAGCTTAGTTTAAGTGAGCTGACAAGTAGGGTACTAATTTAGGATTAAACTAATGCAAATGGGGAACAAGACACAAGAGTATGGGGGTTTAAAATGAATACTTAAATGAACCCATAACTCTTGATTAAAGAATAAGGCCAAGCGTGGGGAACAAATGGCTGGCATCAAAAAGATGCTTAGGCGTGGGATTTAATAGGTATGGGCAGTCTGCAAATTGGCAGGATCCAGGCAGCTTGACTGCACTGGTTGTTTGGCTTATAAATAGGCCATTTCAAAACTTAAAAAGGGCTGAAAATTTTAGTCTTGAAGGGAGATCTTGTGAGTTGAAGAAAACTGGAAAAAAAACAGAAAGAAATTTCCAGAAATACTGTAACTGAACACTGTCCAAAAAACTGCAAAAAGAAACCAAGTTGGTTATCCTAACTGGGATTGTTATTTGTTCCATTAAGAGAAGTCTATGTTCTTCTGCTGTGATTGTTACTACCGAGCTTTCTGTGTACTGTGGCTTGAGTTTTGATTGTCGAAACTGTGCTGGTTATTTGCTGAGCCTTGGTGGTTATTGAACTTTTGTGGCTATAGCCCAAAATACTCTGTTTCCTTTCTCGACTGGTTTTGTTGCCTATCCTGTTTTTCTGGGAGTATTAGTCTGTTGCTCGACCAACGTGTGAACTGCATCTTTGTGGCTGTTTGGTTGTTGCTGTGTTGTGCTATTTATCTGCTGCTGTTGTACCTGCTGTGTACCACTCAGCTGATCATCTTTCTTTTTCTTTTGCTCCTCTATACCAGGTACACAAATATATTATCAGTGTAACTTGAAAGGTTTGAGCATAAATGTAAAAGAGAAGATCTGCAGATGCGTATATATACATAGACTATTGTGTTAGGCCTCTTATAATGTATAATAGTTTACATTCTTGTTTTGGATGCTGGAGATAGTCTTCATGCCTAATAAATGTCAATGTATGGTAGTTGAATGTTAGATTGTGTATATAGGTTGGTGATAAGAGTATGCCCAAGGCAGTAGGTTGCATCTCAGATTTAGTTCAATGGTGTAGTATAAGTCTGTAATGTATGCCAAGCATGAAAATCGTACACTACTAGTTAAGTTCTTTCCTTTCTGATAAATTGCCATATATAACTGTTAAACCATGTTTTAAGACAAAGAACACAGGGCTTGCAATCTCAACCTCACGAAGGTCGAGCCCAGGTCAAAACAGACCAAGCAGGCCTGCATAGGACAAACAATGGCCCAGGTCTGGCCCATCACGCATGGGCTGGATTTGGGCCTTTAATTTTTGCTCGGCTGACTGTGTACGTGGCCGTGCTTTTGATTTTGCGCAAGCACTCGGAATTCTGTTATAGATAACTTGCAAGCATGTAATTAATTAGGGCTACCTACTGTTTTCAATTAGTAGAGACAAACGCGACAAGAAACGTAGTTGCTATAGGATATCCTTTTAAAATAAGGACGAGATGAGCCTCGACAAAAAAAATAAAGAAAAACGCACAAATTGCGGGGCCCTTGTTAAATATATATATGTTGAAGCATTCAGTCCCTAAGGTGGGTCGTTTAGGAAATCTCACGACCCTCCGGAATAATAACGCGATAGCCTCTTTAAGCGCGCATTTAATAATTTTACCTTCTTAAATTCGGGTGCGCATTTATGTGACCCAAATCCAAATCTCGACGGATTCGAAATGTGTTTCTAATCACGGGTACATTGATTGTGACGTGGTTCGAGATGCATGTCCATGACGTCGCAAATTCCTTTTAAAAATAGAACGAGACGAGCCTCGACAAACAAAATGTACAAAGCTGCGGGGCCCTCTAGATGTATGTATATATTAAAGTATTTAGAATTCGGGATATGCCGTTTAACGAATTTTTACGACTTTCCCCAAAATAACAAGACGCTAGTTGCTTTAGGCGCGCCTTTAACAATTTATTTTCCTTAATTCGGGTGCACATTTATGTGACCCAAATCCAAATCTCAACCGAGTCGAGATATATCGATAACCACGGGTACATTGATGTAACGTGGTTCGAGATATGTTTTCACGACGTTGCAATTCTCGTAAAAATAATAATAATGACAAAAGCGGTTAAAAGATAAAATTTGCACATGGTTCATAATTGTATTTAAAATCAGATAAATAATCCAAATATAACAGTTAAGCGACCGTGCTAGAACCACGGTGCTTGTAAAGTGGTTTTTTTGGAACAAAAGCGGTTAAAAGATAAAGTTCCTTATCCGGATTTTTGGTACGCAGACTGTAATATAGAGTCATTCTTTTCCTCGATTCGGGATTAAAATTGGTGACTTGGGACACCCTAAATCTCCCAAGTGGCGACTCTGAAATAAATAACCCAATCCAGTTTCGATTGTCCTTTAATTGGAAAAACTCCCCTGCCCCCTCGCGGGTGCGGAAAAAGGAGGTGTGACAACTCTGGCGACTCTGTTGGGGAAAAATGACCCAGAACCACTGGTTCAGGGTTAAGAATTCGAGCTTAAAATAATTGTTATTATTTGGCTTTATTTATTATCTGATTTTTACGTGTTTGCGCCTAATGTGCTAAATGCTGCTTTTATTGTTTTGATATTATTTGAACTGTACATATAAACTGTGCCGAAACCCTTCTCTTCTCTCTTGAGGAGCGCACGCTGGTCGTGGCTTCTTTCTGTTAGTGTCATATGCCAAAATAGAACGAGGATTCGGAGGAGTTGCAAAATCAGATGGCCTTTTGGTTACCGGTACACAGCTCCCATCCTTGGCTCGAGTTGTCCGCTCGGGTAAGCCAGGTCTAGAACAAACACCTAGGTTTTACAGCTTAGTATAACATAACTTCATACCGGATCCCTAGTAGGAACGCTTATTTGCATCATGTGCATTTGACTTAGGGGACTCAGCACAGGGGCTGGGTCCGTCTAGGACAAGCAACCTGAGAATAAAGACCATCCTGCTACATCCTGTTTGCTTTATGCATTTACTTGTTTCAAAGCTTGCATGCTGACCGGCTTCTGAATATCGGGAATGTTTGAAAAAAAAAAGAGAAAAAAAAAGAATAACGGTTAGGGAGTTAATTATTTATTCTTGAAAAATCAATACCCAGAAAACGGTTAAAGCTCTGCCAGAATTTTGAAAAAAAAAAGAAAAATGTGTGCCTTATTAATTTGTTTTAGAAAGTAAGAGTCTTTGATTTATTTTTAAGAGAAAAATAGTGTGTCTCCAAAATTCGGCTTATGCGTGAACTACGTCAGTTTGATTCTCGCAGGGTGCGAGATACGTAGGCAACCCCCATCGGGCTCAACTTGTTTTTCAAAATATAAGTACAATCCAAAGAACGAAAGTTTTTAAGGTGACATCATACTTTTCAGAAACAACCAAATTTCGTTTTTCTAGGAAAAAAAGGGGTGTGTCAATTTGGTATTTGAGTCCAATGAGTCTGCATCTTTGCTTAATCACCCCAATAAACATGCAGAATGAGCATAAGTCCAAGTTTGCCGGTAACAGTTAGAAGCAAAATCCCTCTGGAAGTGCGATTATGGTGGGAGGATTTGGAAAACTCAGAGCAAGACAAGATCAAACTGAACCTGGGAGGTCTGGTTAATTTGTTGAACGTCAGGCCTCGGTGCGACATCATAAAGGCTTTGGTTACATTTTGGGATCCGGCCCACAACGTGTTCCACTTCTCGGATTTTGAACTCACCCCAACCTTAGAAGAAGTGGCAGGTTACATGGACGTCACTGAAGGTTTGAGGCACAAATACCTGATCGCCCCAAGAGCTGTGAATTCACACAAATTCATGGATCTGTTGAAGATAAGCAAGGGAGTCCCATATGCTGAACTGGATAGAGGTTTTTCTACCCTGCAATTCATATACCAGAGGTACGGGAACATAGGAGGATTCAATGATCCAGAAAGTGGTGTCTGCAGTAGGGGAAATCTGGTAAAGTGGAATGAGCATAGGCGGTTCGCTTTCATGGTGGCATTCTTGGGCCTTGCGGTGTTTCCCCGAAAAGATAGAAATATCGATCTGAAGGTGGCTGGGGTCGTTAAAGTCCTGATTACCAATGATAAAAGCATCCTTGCTCCTATGGTAGTGTCGGAAATATACCGAGCCCTCACGGCTTGTAAGGCCGGGGCAGATTTCTTCGAAGGATGCAACTTGTTATTGCAGATGTGGATGATCGAACACTTGTGCCGCCATCCTCAGTGTATGCGCTACATGTCTACAAATGAGGACTGCATCGAAGGTTATAACCTGAGGGTTTCAGGTTTCCGATTACCAGAAGGGTTCGAAGAATGGACATCCTATCTCCGGGCCATAACTGCAGATCAAATAAACTGGACTTTGGGTTGGCTATCTGTGGAAGAAATCGTATACATGCCCGCAACTGGTCCTCACTTCCTCTTGATGGGACTCAGAGGTATTCAACCTTATGCCCCTTAGAGGGTGATGAGGCAGTTAGGAAAGTGTCAAGTAGTACACCCGGCCGAAGATCTCAGCACTTATGCAGTCGAGGTCAGCAGTGACGGCCAATTTCCTGAAAAGACAGTTCGTTGCATATGGGGAGAATGCCAGTACCTGACGGTAAATACTCGGGTAGGTGATGTATCCAGAGGTGAAGTCTCACCAGCTTATCTTGCTTGGCATAATAAGAAGAACATTGCGGAGCGGCCCACCAAACGGCCTCACCTCCAAGATTTTGTTGAGTCATCACAAGAACAATGGGGCTGGCTCGCAAAAGAGGAAGGTTACCGAGCTGAAATCGGGAAGCTAAAGCGTCAAGTTGAAAGACTTGTATTTGAAAATAATGTGCAAGTCGCCTCGGAACAGGCGGAAAAAAACAAGCTAGCCCAAGAGAACCAGACCTTGAAGGCCCGCCTTCGCCAAGCCAGTAAGAATAACATTGACCGACAGAAACGTCGCTCCGACGAAAGATTGATAGCAAGTTTAAGAAATCAGGTCATCCAGAGCCAAGAAGAATTAGAACAATCAGAAGCTTGCATCGCAAGGATGAAGGTCAAATGGGCAAAAGGCACAACAGCCCGAAGACAGCGTCTGCAACAGGTCATAAGGGATTATGAAATGAGCATTAGGATATTAAGAGAGACGAACTCCACTCTACATGATCAGATCATCAAACAAGCACGAGATGCGCAGGCCGACAGAAGACAGTGTTACGATGCAATGGCCCGCATGGTAAGACAAATGGAGTTGTTCCAGGATCGACTTGCCGACAATGCTCAGGCACTGGGATTGAAGAACCGACAAATCAGGCAGTTGTTCAGTGAAAGGGATAATATTCGAGCAAGGATTGACGAAATCGGGCATTACATCTACATGAAATGCCTGGCATGTGAGCGAACACCTCGGAAGACCCTCCTTGTTTCCATCATGGGCTGCGTCCACCGGATTATGCACGAGTTGAAGAGCCTCCAAAGAGACCTTACACCTAGGGCCGCGAAAGGGCCGAAAGATGCCTCGTGGGCCCCTAAGTTGGAAGATTAGGCTTGGGTCGAGTCCTGCTTATTTGGCTTTGTTGCTTTCCCATATGTTGTTTTCTTTTCGTTTAGTCAAACCAAGTTAAAAAAAATTGTGGAGTCTGTATTGTTGCTATTTTGTCTGAAGTAATGTGTAATAGCAAATTTTGATAATGAAATTAAGTGACTCCGAAAGAATTTCTATGTATCTTTACTTTATGGCAGAACTATGTCTGGTCTGATTCGTGCGGGGACGTGATACGTAGGCAATCCCCATAAGATTCGACCGCTTTTAATAAAGAAAGAAAAGAAAATACAAATAAAATACAGGGTTTCCAAAATACTTTAAAAGGGACAAATGAGCAAGCCGGGATGACGCATGTTGTTTGAAACAAAGCATGTAGAAACGGTTAACTGCCTAGGAGCATTGCATCCTCTATGTGTTGTGATCAAATCTGTTAACACTAACGCTAACAAAGTTTGTTGTTGTCTGATTCAGACAAGTTAGTTGTTAAAGAACTCTGGCAACACACTCCTATCAAACCAGATCCAAAGGACCGATAGCAACAAGCATGACTACTTCAGAGAATAGTAATGAGGAAGAGAGGCCGATGAGCCAGTTGTTAAAAGAAGCGATGGAAAAGATTGAAAGGATGAGACTAGAGATGAATGCAATGCAGCTAGCCATAGCCAAAACACAAAAGAGCCCTGAAACACTGGGACACATGCCAGAATACCCTCACTCCGGCCCTTCCACAAGCTGCCCAAATCCCCTTTATCATCAAGAAAGAAGCCCTCATGATTCCCAAGCTCCACCCCCCCATCAACCTCTCCCAACACCCAATATTCCCATTTTTGTGGGACCAACATCATCCCCTTTGCAAAGAACGACCAGTGAGCCATTGTTTCAGGCTCACGATACACAATACTATCCCCCCGAGCCTACGTTTCATGCTCCCGAGCCACAGACTTACAATTCACACTTGGAAGTGCCGGCAGAGATTGAGAAGCCGATCAAGGCCCCTGAACAGGATGAGGTATTGAGAAAGTTCAAAAGCCTGGAGCAGTCTTTCAGGAACCTGCACGGTTTGGGCAACCAGGTCAGCGTAGCATACAAAGATCTATGCCCTTTCCCAGACGTCTAACTCCCGGCTGGGTTCAAGATGCCTAAATTTGATCTATATGAAGGGCATGGTGATCCCATGGCACATTTGCGGGGATTCTGTAGCAAAATGAGAGGGGCAGGCGGCAAGGATGAGCTGCTGATAGCTTATTTCAGCCAAAGTCTGAGCAGATCTGCACTAGAATGGTATACCAGGCAGGATTCCAATAGGTGGTATACTTGGGACGATCTGGCGCAGGCCTTTGCAGGTCATTTCCAGTACAATCTCGAGATAGTCCCTGATCGTCTCACATTATTAAGAACTGGGAAGAAACCCGGGGAAGGTTTTCGCGAGTTCGGGTTCCGCTGGAGAGAACAAGCAGCTAGAGTCGATCCTCCCATGAGAGAGGGAGAGATGGTGGACTATTTCTTGCAAACATTGGATCCAACCTACTTTGGTCACTTGGTGACAACGGTTGGAAAGTCCTTCAACGAGGTGGTCAAGATAGGGGTCATGATAGAAGAGGGTCTGAGGTCTGACAAAATCTTGAACTATTCGGCGCTCAAGGCCACGACCCAGGCTATTCAGAGCGGCGCGGGAGGTGCGCTGAGAAGAAAGAAAGAAGAGGTTGCCATGATCGAGGCAGGCAGTTGGTCCAGGGCTGGCAGGCCACACTACAACCAACCCAGACCTCACAGGTCAAACTACCCATACAACCCACCACAAAATTTCTATCCACCTCGAGAACCACATTGTTCCGTACACCAGGCCCAAGCATACACTCAGCCTCCGGTTCGCCCGCAATGGCGCGCGCCGGCTCCCCAGAACACATATACGCCACCACAAAACACCTACCCTCCACCGAGGGCGTATAGAAACCCTTCAGGGGAAGGCTTTCGGGGAAATCCAGATGCTAGGAATGACAGGTTGTGGAAACAGAGAACTTTCATGGAGTTGGGAGAAACCTACACCGCTTTGTTCCACAAGCTGAGGCAATTGGGTTTGGTTAGTCCTGTCCGGACTCGAGAACCAAATCCCCCACCTCAGAATTTGGATCGATCGATAAGTTGTGAATACTGCTCAGGGATGCTCGGGCATGATACCGAGAAGTGTTGGAAATTGAGCCATGCCATACAGGATCTTATTGACACCAATAAGATCGAGGTCCAGACACCTGAAGCTCCTAACATCAACCAAAACCCACTGCCACCGCACCACGAGACTCACATGATTGAGTTGGTGTATGAGGGAGGAGAGTTGAGAAAACCATCACAAACAGTGATGATGATCCAAGCCGCCCCGAAAGAAGTCTCAACCAGTGGGGTAACGAGGGTACAGTCACAGGGAGAAAGCGTCAAGCCAGTAGTGATATTGGGAAAGAGCCCGTCCGCCATGACAAGCAAACCCGAGCCAAACAAGTTGGCATTATCAGGGGTTCCGCCCGCACCTACTGTTGTGTTAAAGGGGGCATATAGAGAATTGGTCACCATAAAGCCTGTAGTCCAGCTGCCGATGATTGATAGCAAGGCTGTGCCTTGGAAATATGAAAAGGCGGTGGTGATGTACAGGGGAAAACAGGTGGAAGAAGTTAGTTGTGAAGCGCAAGGGCTGACTCGATCGGGTCGATGTTTTGCTCCGGTGGAACTAAGAAGAACCAACCCAGTTGCAACCAAGAAACCTGTGTCCGAAGAAGAGGCTGAGGAGTTCCTGAGGAAGATGAAAGTGCAGGACTATTCCGTGGTCGAACAGCTGAGAAAAACACCGGCCCAGATCTCACTGCTGTCATTACTGATTCATTCGGAGGAGCATCGGCGAGCTTTGATGAAGATATTGAACGAAACTCATGTACCCAATGAGATTTCTGTAAACCACCTGGAAACCATTGCCAACAAGATTTTCGAGGTGAACAGGGTAACGTTCTCAGATGATGATCTGCCGGTGGAAGGTACAGAGCATAATAAAGCTCTATACCTAGCTGTCAAATGTGAAGACTCGGTGGTAACTCGAGTATTGATAGATAACGGCTCAAGTGACAATATTTGTCCACTACCTACCCTGAACCAGTTAAAGATCGACCACGGAAGAATCCACAAGAACAACATCTGTGTCCGAGGGTTCGACGGAAACGGAACAGCCACTGTGGGGGATGTTGTACTTGAATTGACCATCGGTCCAGTCTTGTTTACCATGGAGTTCCAGGTGTTAGATGCCACAGTATCTTATAACCTTCTGTTAGGACGACCATGGATTCATGCAGCCAAAGCAGTGCCCTCCACCCTACATCAGATGGTGAAGTTCGAGTGGGAAAGACAAGAGGTCGTGCTACACGACGAGGACACGGCGCGCACCATGGGTGGCGCCATTGTACCTTTCATAGAGACCGATGATGGCAAAGGTCCTTGGGTCTACCAGATTTTCGATACAGTGTCGGCCAACAAAATTTCTGAAGGAGAAATCATCCCGCACCCTAGGGTAGCTGCCGCAACAGTCATGATGGTCTCGGAAATGCTGGGTAATGGATTTGTGCCGGGAAAAGGCCTGGGAGTCGAGCTTCAGGGGATTGTCCAACCTGTCACCCTGCCTAAAAATCTGGAAACTTTCGGATTGGGGTTCAAACCAACCGCAGCAGATAAGAAGCAAGCGCGAAAAATGAAGAAGAGGGTCTGGTTTCTGCCCAAACCGGTGCCACGTCTCTCAAGGTCCTTTGTCAGAGCCAGTGCCAAGGGGTCGCCCGTCCCAAAGATCCCAGGACCATTGATTGGTATGGATGGGGACCTGAATCAGAGTTTCGAGAGGCTATTCGCTGATATCAGTATGGTAGAGGCTGGAGAAGGTTCCAGCAGAGCAGAGATACAGTTTGTGGGGCCTGAGGCCAAAACCAACAATTGGACTGTTACTCCTCTTCCTGTCCGAGGGGAGTCTTGGTAGTAGGCTTTGATTTATGTTTTGTTTGTTTTGTTTTGTTAGGATTATTCCAGGGTGTAATCCAAATTTTACTTTTGTCTTGTAAAAGTGTGAACCCTTTTATCCCGCAAGTTTAATAAAGTTCTCTCTTTTTGTCCCATTTTAATTTTTGTTTTGTTCTTTTTCTTTCTGAACAGTTCTCTTTTTACTGGTTCTAATGACATGGCATGCACAGCGGATCTTCGACCTAGTCTAATAAATCAATCTGAATCCGACTCAATGATGCAAGAGGTCGTTTGTGACGATGAATCTGAATGTGACGAAGGTGAAGCCTTCGAAGAGATAAACCGAGAACTGTACCAATTTGAGGAAAAACCCAAACCCAACCTACATGACACTGAGGCTGTGAATCTAGGAGACGCTGATAACGTCCAAGAAACCAAAATCAGCATCCACATTGAGCCGAATGTCAGGGAAGAATTGGTCAAAACCCTCATGGAATTCAAAGATGTTTTTGCATGGTCATATGACGATATGCCTAGATTAAGCACCAATTTAGTAGTTCACAAATTGCCCACTGACCCGGCATACCCTCCGGTCAAGCAAAAGCTAAGGAAGTTTAAAACAGAAATGAGTGTAAAGATCAAAGAAGAGGTGATTAAGCAGTTGCAGGCGAAGGTCATTCGGGTCACTCGATATCCCGAGTGGTTGGCCAATGTGGTACCAGTCCCAAAGAAGGATGGGAAAATCAGGGTGTGCGTCGACTACCGCAACCTCAACAAAGCAAGTCCCAAGGACAATTTTCCGTTACCCAACATTCATATCCTGATCGATAATTGCGCTGGGCGCGAGATCGGATCCTTTGTGGATTTCTATGCGGGTTATCATCAGATCCTAATGGACGAGGAGGATGCGGAAAAAACAGCATTTATTATGCCATGGGGAACTCACTGCTATCGGGTAATGCCGTTCGGATTAAAGAACGCCGGGGCAACGTATATGCGAGCAATGACTGCTGTGTTTCATGACATGATACACAAAGAAATTGAGGTGTACGTCGATGATGTGATCATAAAATCTTGGCGTCAGGAGGACCATGTAGAACACCTAAGGAGGTTTTTCCAAAGACTCCGAAGGTATGATATCAAGCTTAACCCGGCCAAATGCGCATTCGGGGTTCCATCAGGAAAGCTGCTAGGGTTCATCGTCAGTCGACGAGGGATTGAGTTAGACCCATCCAAAATTGAATCCATCCTAGATTTGCCACCGCCAAGGAACAAAACAGAGGTAATGAGTTTGCTGGGTAGACTCAATTACATCAGCAGGTTCATCGCCCAACTCACAGCAACTTGTGAGCCCATATTTCGGCTGCTGAGAAAGGATGCTGTGGTAGGTTGGACGGCAGAGTGTCAGGAGGCCTTCGACCAAATCAAAGGGTATTTGTCTAATCCACCCGTATTGGTCCCGCCTAAGCTTGGAAAGCCCTTAATTCTTTACCTTACGGTCCTGGAAAATTCATTTGGTTGTGTACTGGGGCAACATGATGACACAAGAAGGAAGGAGCAGGCCATCTACTATCTTAGCAAGAAATTCACAGTACATGAGGTCAAGTACACTCAACTCGAGAAAACATGTTGCGCCCTAACTTGGGTAGCTCAGAAGTTGAAGCACTACCTATCTTCGTATACTACTTATCTCATATCCCGTTTGGACCCATTGAAGTATATCTTTCAGAAACCTATGCCCACGGGAAGGTTGGCAAAATGGCAAATTCTACTCACAGAGTTTGATATCGTCTATGTGACGAGGACAGCCATGAAATCCCAGGCGCTAGCCGATCATCTGGCAGAGAATCCTGTTGATGAAAAATACTAGCCTTTAAGAACGTATTTTCCCGACGAAGAGGTAATGCATACAAATGAGATGGAATTACCTGAGGAGCTGGGTTGGAAGCTTTTCTTCGATGGAGCTGCAAACGCAAAAGGGGTTGGAATAGGAGCAGTACTCATTTCTGAAACAAGACGCCATTATCCTGTTACGGCTCAACTACGCTTCTATTGCACCAATAATATGTCGAGTATGAAGCTTGCATTCTGGGTCTGCGCTTAGCTGCGGACATGGATGTCCAAGATGTCTTGGTCTTGGGAGACTCGGACTTCTTGGTACATCAAATTCAGGGTGAATGGGAAACACGAGATTTAAAGCTCATACCATACCGACAATGCTTGCATGATCTGAGCAAGCGATTTCGATCGGTGAAGTTCAAACATATCCCGAGAGTTCACAATGAGGTTGCGGATGCCTTGGCCACCTTAGCATCAATGCTGCACCACCCTGACAAAATGTATGTTGATCCTCTGCACATCCAGGTCCGTGATCAGCACGCTTATTGCAACGCCGTAGAAGAGGAACCAGATGGCGAACCCTGGTTTCATGACATCAAGGAATACCTCAGAATGGGGACATATCCAGAACAGGCCATTGGAGACCAAAAAAGAGCCCTTCGGCGTCTGTCAAATGGTTTCTTCCTCAGCGGAGTAGTGTTGTACAAAAGAACCCCAGATTTGGGATTGTTGAGATGCATAGATGCCGGTCAAGCCACGACGGTTATGTCAGAAGTACATGCTGGAGTTTGTGGGCCACACATGAGCGGATATGTATTGGCAAGGAAGATCCTTCGAACAGGACGTTATTGGCTCACCATGGAACACGACTGTATCACTTTCGTGAGGAAATGCCATCAGTGCCAGATACATGGAGATCTGATCCATTCTCCGCCAACAGAGTTACATACGATGTCAGCACCCTGGCCGTTTGTAGCATGGGGCATGGATGTCATTGGACCTATCGAACCGGCAGCATCCAACGGTCATAGGTTCATTCTAGTGACCATTGATTACTTCACCAAATGGGTTGAGGCTAAAACCTTCAAGTCGGTAACTAAAAAGGCAGTGGTGGATTTTGTGCACTCCCATATCATCTGCAGATTTGGGATCCCAAAAGTAATCATCACGGATAACGGTGCGAATCTTAATAGAAGCCTGATGAGAGAGGTATGCCAACAATTCAAGATTACACACCGCAATTCCACCCCATATCGTCCCAAGGCGAATGGAGCAGTCGAAGCAGCCAATAAGAATATCAAGAAGATACTGCGAAAAATGGTGGAAGGGTCCAGACAATGGAACGAGAGATTACCCTTTGCTCTGTTAGGTTACCGCACTAACGTCCGGACTTCCATAGGTACAACTCCTTATTTGTTGGTGTACGGAACTGAGGCCGTGATACCAGCGGAGGTCAAAATTCCATCCCTCCGGATTGTCGCTGAAGCTGAGATTGATGATGATGAATGGGTCAAAGCTCGATTGGAACAGTTGAGCTTGATAGATGAGAAAAGATTGGCAGCAGTGTGCCATGGTCAGCTATACCAGAAGAGAATGGCGAGAACATATAATAAGAAGGTGCGCCCCAGGAAGTTTGAAGTAGGGCAGCAGGTATTGAAGAAGATCCTCCCACATCAGGTCGAGGCAAAAGGCAAATTCGCCCCAAATTGGCAAGGGCCTTATGTCGTGACCAGAGTGTTGTCCAACGGTGCTTTGTGTTTGACAGATATCAAGGGGAGATGTGTCGACATGGCTATCAATTCTGATGCAGTCAAGAGATATTATGCGTAATTTCTTTAATTATGGCAATTATTGATTCGTTTGTTTGTATTTGGCATTTATTGGATAATGAGATGACGGAGGCAATTCTTTCTTCTATCCAAACACTTTTAACCCTTGCTTCCCCCTTTGAGCCTTAAGTTATTCTTCCATACCCCTCTTTTGGAATCACTAATGGAAAAGAAAAAAGAAAAGAAAAGAAAAAAAAAAAAGAAAAATCTTTAAAGGAGAATGAAAAGAAGGAGAAAGAAAAGGAAAAGAAGATAAAATCATAAGAGATACAAAACGGTGGGAACTACGTTTGACCTGATTCCTCAAAGAGGATACGTAGGCGCCTCACGGCTCGGTCATAGTGTGCATCATAGTGTATATAGGATGCATAATGTACATAGTATGCATAATAGGCACAGTGTGCGTAACACACATAGCTCAACATAAGTATAAAAAAATAAAATTCCCCCAAGCAAGAAAACTAGGGCAGAGGCTATGTTTTAAGTTCCAACAAAGGTTTGATTCCAAGAGTTGTAGCAGATCACCCATCAAAATTATTTTCATTTTTGATAGCCTTTCTTTAGCCCCACACCAAAACCAACATCGACGTCCAAAAGACCTCCCGATCAATATCCAAGAGATGCCAAGTCAGGCAAATAAAGCCGAGAATAATACACCGATCCCCAGCAAAGAAGAGATCATAAGACTGGGAATGAATTGATGGTCAAAGGAATCTCCAGAAGAGAGGGTCGTATCGACAACACCCCGATTCCTCAATGAAGAAATAAAATGAGAGAGTCTTATCGGTGAAAACCTTCACAGGCACCGAAAGGCGACGTAAGATGAGAGATATAAAATGAGAGAGTCTTATCGGTGAAAACCTTCACAGGCACCATAAGGCGCCGGGAGATGAGAGAAAAGAGAGAGTCTCATTAGTGAAAACCCCTCGAAGGGCACTATGAGGCGACAAGACAGATCAACAAAAAGCAACCACATTCGCAACGAAATGGACACTCATTTATCATCCCCAGCAAGTCAGACCATCGGGCAAATCGATTGATACAACTAGACTGGGTCGGGAATCTATGGTGCACGTCATGATCACGGGGACCAGTCATGTCCTCCAGATAAGTTCTTCTGAGTTTCTTCTCCCACCAAATATTGGTTCAGAAAGATTCTCCTTTTTCTATCTTTTATTTCTCTTCCTAAAATTTGTCTTGAAAAGGATTTTTCAAAGCTTACTACCAGAGACCGGAGGGGGATTCATCAAATGCAGGATAACCCCAACAGTCCTAAAGGCTGGCCCCAAGCACTGCAATGTTGTGCCCTGCGGTTTTGGAGGAAGTAAACTCCTAAAGGGAGTGGTTTCGAGAGTAAAAGCAGACTCCCACAGCATGTACTGTAAAAAGAGAGAAGAAAAGGGGGATAAATGGAAAACCGTCCCCCAGCAGGCCGGAAACCCCCAACAAGCGATTTTGTCCACCAACCAATTATGGGGACACGGAGAAAGAAAAAAGGAAAGAGAAGGAGAAGCATCCACCGAAAAGGCACATCTTCCCACCATAAGTGAAACTGACTGAATCCTTTTGTCTGCTGCAGGAAAACAAAGGATTGATAATGGCAGCAAGACGCAACGCCAGGGAAATCACCAAAAACCGGGGCAGAAATTTTTTTACCGATTGTCAAAAATTTTCTCGGAAGAACGGGGAAACAATCTCAATACATTTAAGTTCTAGATCGCCCACCAGTAAAATGCGGGAATACTTTTTCAGCTCTAGGTCTCCCACCAGTAAAATGCGGGAATACATTTAAGTTCTAGGTCGCCCACCAGTAAAATGCGGGAATACATTAAGTTCTAGGTCGCCCAACAGTATAATGCGGGAATACATTTAAGTTCTAGGTCGCCCACCAGTAAAATGCGGGAATACTTTTAAGTTCTAGGTCGCCCACCAGTATAATGCGGGAATATATTTAAGTTCTAGGTCGCCCACCAGTATAATGCGGGAATACTTTTAAGTTCTAGGTCGCCCACCAGTATAATGCGGGAATACATTTAAGTTCTAGGTCGCCCACCAGTAAAATGCGGGAATACATTTAAGTTCTAGGTCGCCCACCAGTAAAATGCGGGAATACATTTAAGTTCTAGGTCGCCCACCAGTAAAATGCGGGAATACTTTTAAGTTCTAGGTCGCCCACCAGTATAATGCGGGAATACATTTAAGTTCTAGGTCGCCCACCAGTATAATGCGGGAATACTTTTAAGTTCTAGGTCGCCCACCAGTAAAATGCGGGAATACTTTTAAGTTCTAGGTCGCCCACCAGTAAAATGCGGGAATACATTTAAGTTCTAGGTCGCCCACCAGTAAAATGCGGGAATACATTTAAGTTCTAGGTCGCCCACCAGTAAAATGCGGGAATACTTTTAAGTTCTAGGTCGCCCACCAGTATAATGCGGGAATACATTTAAGTTCTAGGTCGCCCACCAGTATAATGCGGGAATACATTTAAGTTCTAGGTCACCCACCAGTATAATGCGGGAATACATTTAAGTTCTAGGTCGCCCACCAGTAAAATGCGGGAATACTTTTCAGCTTTAGATTTTCGAATCAGTAACCCCACCTGAAGGCGGAAGGTTACAACAGAGACCCCCAAGCAGGAAACAATAAAATCCCCAGCACCAAGAAGCATAAGTTTGCAAAGGCAAGCGCGCAATTCAAAAGGAAAAAGGAACGCGTCTCAAAAGAAGCAGTTTGGGAACATTACAGCATGCCCAACATAACAATTTTAATGAAGAAAGCCATACCACTGAAGGAACCATTGAAAGGTTTAAAGAAGAGGGCCATGTCCCCAGCAGATCAAGCGTAGTGATGAAAACTGGCATTCAGAAAAGGCGAAGGACCAGTATCATCCCCCAAGTCCACAAAATAAAGGCATCGGAGGAAAGCGTTGGCCGACAAGAAAGCAAGGCAACAAGAACAAGTTGAAGATAGATGAGACCTCATGATCCATAGTCTAGCTTAGCTTCTTGTTTTTCCTTTCAGAACAATGTAACAAAGAGATCGGCGAGCGGTAGCATCCTGCAGCAGCATGCAGCAGCGCACGACAACAACAAGCACTACAGTCACACGGTAGTCCCAGCTACCAAAATTTCCCGAACTACATTGACCTGATTCCTGTTCAGCCCAGGATATGTAGGAAACCTCTGAAGCAAAGGTTCGGTCAAATCTTTTTCAAAAATGCTTCACACGGAGTACTCGGACGAGCAAAAATCGCCCGCTTTATCTTGGCGCGAAAACCCTTCGTGTCTTCGTGCAAAGAGGGGCAGCTGTAAGCACGTGATTTTTGCTTCACGGACAAGCACTCCAATAGAAAACAAAATTAGTGACCAGTGACCTCGCTGTACAAATTTTCCAATTTTTCATGACATGTACTGCTAGTCGTTTGTGGTTCATCCCATTTTTTTGCATTTTTTGATCTTATCAGTCAAAACACAAGGTATGTAAGTCATAGTAATCAAACCGTAATTCAGTAGTTAAAAGAAAATTCAAAAATATATGTGCATTGTTCGTTCTAGGTTGTGATTTAACTTACTTGAACATTTTAATTTGGTGTGATAATGGTGTTGAAGTGTTACATTGTTGTTTGTTTTAATTTCATTTGTTTTACTATTTATTTGTTATTTTTCATTTTTTTGTTTTAAAATTAGAAAAAAAAAGAAAAGAGTTGAAAATCGGTTTGGGCCCAAAAATGAAACGAAATAGGCCCAAAATCGGCACTCAAGTCCAGTCCAAATCCGGCCTGCCCAAGCACCAATTCAAACGACGCCGTTTCAGGCAAGTCGATCTGAGCCATCTAAGCCTCTTGATCCAACGGTCCACATCCGTACCCGTGACCCGACCTGTTTAGCCGGTCCAACCCAATCCATCACTTAAACCCAAACGACCCCGTTTTAATACCAAACGACCTCGTCTCACCCCTCACCATCAGATCCAAGCCGTTGAGATCATCTGATCCAACAGCTCAGATCTAAACCCCTAGACCATATATAAGCTTTCTATCACACCCCACGCCCCCTAGTCGAACCCCCCTTCACTCATCTCCTTCCTCACCAAGCCCTGAAACCCCCCGAAACCCTAGCAGCCGCCCTAGTTTCCCCTTCACCAGAACCCGGCGGCATGAACGCCGGTGACCACCTCCTGAACACCCTAGGACCCCCTCACTCTCCTGAACATGGATCTATTACCCCCTAGCCTCGAATCCCCTTCCTTCATCTCGAATCTTCATTTGAAGATTCGAGTCGAACCCGGACCTATACCAAACCTCACCATCTTCATACCAGACACTCCCCTGACCCCCCTCGTGACCAAACCAGGCTTGGTTTGGTCCGAATCTACCCACAACTTCTAAAAAACCAGATCTGAAAATCCAGACCTTAGAACACATGAACCTGGGGAATCCGGCTAGCCTTAACGGGGGTTTGAGGTCTAATAGACCTTAATCAAGGTGTTCTCATGTGAGAACACCCTGATTAAAGTTTGTTCGGCCTCAAAGGGTCAGAGTTGAGTCAGATTTGGATCAATTTGTTTGGACATTTCTCGGTAAGTTTTTCTTTTCCTTTTTGTTTTATTCAACTGCTAATTAAGTTGTCAGCATGTTTCGTTGTGTTTGTTTGTTATTTTTCATTCAGATTTCTTCCATCTCTGTCAAAGACCTTTTATTTGGTCGATTATTTTCTGTGTGTGATTTGAACGTATCCTATGATAAACATGTCCGATTAGGATAGTCGTCGCATAAATAACTTATATAGGTTCCCAGTGATTGACCAAAGTTGTCCGAAGCCCTTCAGGTCCCTGTATATATTGGTTTATATGAACGACTGATTGTTACCTGTTATAATTAGTATAGTCGACTTGATAAATGTCGTCGATTAACTTCCTACGACTGAATGTTCAAATATTCTAATTCGTACAACTTCACGTAAGTGAATAAACCTGTTGATTGTTAATTGGATGCTTGACATTAGCTGTGACTACTAGCTTGTAACTGCATTGTAAACAAATTAAAAGAATCAGGCTAGGGCAGTCTTGAATTGAACTTTCAGAAGTTCAAAATGCCCTGATGCTGCAAGGGGTTTAGGGCAGTAATAATCAAGGTTAACAAGGGTAGTCTGGGGTTCGAGAAAAACAGGAAAAAGCTTAGTTTAAGTGAGCTGACAAGTAGGGTACTAATTTAGGATTAAACTAATGCAAATGGGGAACAAGACACAAGAGTATGGGGGTTTAAAATGAATACTTAAATGAACCCATAACTCTTGATTAAAGAATAAGGCCAAGCGTGGGGAACAAATGGCTGGCATCAAAAAGATGCTTAGGCGTGGGATTTAATAGGTATGGGAAGTCTGCAAATTGGCAGGATCCAGGCAGCTTGACTGCACTGGTTGTTTGGCTTATAAATAGGCCATTTCAGAACTTAAAAGGGGCTGAAAATTTTAGTCTTGAAGGGAGATCTTGTGAGTTGAAGAAAACTGAAAAAATAAACAGAAAGAAATTTCCAGAAATACTGTAACTGAACACTGTCCAAAAAACTGCAAAAAGAAACCAAGTTGGTTATCCTAACTAGGATTGTTATTTGTTCCATTAAGAGAAGTCTATGTTCTTCTGCTGTGATTGTTACTACAGAGCTTTCTGTGTACTGTGGCTTGAGTTTTGATTGTCGAAACTGTGCTGGTTATTTGCTGAGCCTTGGTGGTTATTGAACTTTTGTGGCTATAGCCCAAAATACTCTATTTCCTTTCTCGACTGGTTTTGTTGCCTGTCCTGTTTTTCTGGGAGTATTAGTCTGTTGCTCGACCAACGTGTGAACTGCATCTTTGTGGCTGTTTGGTTGTTGCTGTGTTGTGCTATTTATCTGCTGCTGCTGTACCTGCTGTGTACCACTCAGCTGATCATCTTTCTTTTTCTTTTGCTCCTCTATACCAGGTACACAAATATACTATCACTGTAACTTGAAAGGTTTGAGCATAAATGTAAAAGAGAAGATCTGCAGATGCGTATATATACATAGACTATTGTGTTAGGCCTCTTATAATGTATAATAGTTTACATTCTTGTTTTGGATGCTGGAGATAGTCTTCATGCCTAATAAATGTCAATGTATGGTAGTTGAATGTTAGACTGTGTATATAGGTTGGTGATAAGAGTATGCCCAAGGCAGTACGTTGCATCTCAGATTTAGTTCAATGGTGTAGTATAAGTCTGTAATGTATGCCAAGCATGAAAATCGTACACTACTAGTTAAGTTCTTTCCTTTCTGATAAATTGCCATATATAACTGTTAAACCATGTTTTAAGACAAAGAACACAGGGCTTGCAATCTCAACCTCACGAAGGTCGAGCCCAGGTCAAAACAGACCAAGCAGGCCTGCATAGGACAAACAATGGCCCAGGTCTGGCTCATCACGCATGGGCTGGATTTGGGCCTTTAATTTTTGCTCGGCTGACTGTGTACGTGGCCGTGCTTTTGATTTTGCGCAAGCACTCGGAATTCTGTTATAGATAATTTGCAAGCATGTAATTAATTAGGGCTATCTACTGTTTTCAATTAGTAGAGACAAACGCGACAAGAAACGTAGTTGCTATAGGATATCCTTTTAAAATAAGGACGAGATGAGCCTCGACAAAAAAAATAAAGAAAAACGCACAAATTGCGGGGCCCTTGTTAAATATATATATGTTGAAGCATTCAGTCCCTAAGGTGGGTCGTTTAGCAAGTCTCACGACCCTCCCGGAATAATAACGCGATAGCCTTATTAAGCGCGCATTTAATAATTTTACCTTCTTAAATTCGGGTGCGCATTTATGTGACCCAAATCCAAATCTCGACGGATTCGAAATGTGTTTCTAATCACGGGTACATTGATTGTGACGTGGTTCGAGATGCATGTCCATGACGTCGCAAATTCCTTTTAAAAATAGAACGAGACGAGCCTCGACAAACAAAATGTACAAAGCTGCGGGGCCCTCTAGAAGTATGTATATATTAAAGTATTTAGAATTCGGGATATGCCGTTTAACAAATTGTTACGACTTTCCCCAAAATAACAAGACGCTAGTTGCTTTAGGCGCGCCTTTAACAATTTATTTTCCTTAATTCGGGTGTACATTTATGTGACCCAAATCCAAATCACAACCGAGTCGAGATATATCGATAACCACGGGTACATTGATGTAACGTGGTTCGAGATATGTTTTCACGACGTTGCAATTCTCGTAAAAATAATAATAATGACAAAAGCGGTTAAAAGATAAAATTTGCACATGGTTCATAATTGTATTTAAAATCAGATAAATAAGCCGAATATAACAGTTGAGCGACCGTGCTAGAACCACGGAACTCGGGAATGCCTAACACCTTCTCCCGGGTTAACAGAATTCCTTATCCGGATTTTTGGTACGCAGACTGTAATATAGAGTCATTCTTTTCCTCGATTCGGGATTAAAATTGGTGACTTGGGACACCCTAAATCTCCCAAGTGGCGACTCTGAAATAAATAACCCAATCCCGTTTCGATTGTCCTTTAATTGGAAAAACTCCCCTGCCCCCTCGCGGGTGCGGAAAAAGGAGGTGTGACAAACGGTATCATCCATATGTCGCAGATCGAAGAGACAACGGTTCGGGGCACAATCCCCCTTGGAATGATTGAAGAAATGATCGAGGGCAAACTTCTCGGGGACTTCTGAGTAAGAATGGTTTTGATAAACATACCGATCCCGCAGAAGTACCTCAGTCATCGGAGTATAATTTCAGTGTCAATGTATCAGGGATTGTAACGGCTATCAGAAGGATTAAAGACACCAGGTGGCCCAGACCTATACAAACTGATCATTCTCAAAGAAATCCAAACTTTATGTGTAAATACCATGGCACACATGGCCATAGGACCGAAGACTGCAGGCAGCTGAGGGAGGAGCTAGCTTGATAGTTCAACGAAGGTCATTTTTAGGAGTTTCTCAGTGATTGAGCTAAGAATCACTTCAGAGAAAGAGATGCAAACAGGAAAAATGAGCAGGAAGAACCGCAACTTGTAATTCACATGATCTTTGGCGGTGTCGATGTTCCACAAGGGCCTATATTCAAACGTACCAAGGTGTCAATTACCAGAGAAAAACAAACTCGGATTTATGTCCCCGAAGGCATCCTATCGTTCAATGTCGAGGAAGTAGAAGAATTTCCCAACCGCACAATGATGCCTTGGTAATTTCTATTTTGTTAAATAAAATTCAAGTTAAACATGTTCTAGTGGATCCAAGTAGCTCAACAAACATAGTCAGATCGAGGGTCGTAGAACAACTCGGCCTGCAGGACCAAATTGTGCTTGCATGTCGGGTCCTAAACGACTTCAACATGTCACACGTAACAACAAAGGGGGAGATAATCCTATTAGTGAACGTGGTCGGGACCATCCAAGATACAAAATTCCATGTCATTGAAGGCGACATGAGATTTAATGCACTACACGGGAGGCCATGGATCCACAACAGGAGGGCGGTACGGTCGACCCTTCATCAGATGATGAAATTCCCAACAGTGGATGGGGTGAAAACAGTTTACAAGGAACAACACGTTGTGAAGGAAATATTTGCAGTCGATGAAGTAACACCGATACCAACACTTTCGACCTCGAAAAAAACGAGCACCAAAGATGAGCAGACGACCAAATAGCAATCACCGTCACCAACCTCGACCGAATCGGAGAAACATGTAATCAAAGAAGAAGAAGAGGATTTCCTTACTCTTCAAACTTTCATTTTTCCCAAAGAGTCATATGCAACCAAGTCAACAGTCAAGGAGTTGGAATTGGTCATACTGTTCGAGTATATGCCCGAGAGAAAGGTATACATGGGAACGAGGTTAACCACCAAACTCAGGAAAAAACTCATTCAATTTCTTATCGATAACATGGATTGTTCTGCTTGGTCCCATTTAGACATGACAGGGATCCCATAGAAAATATCAACACACCGACTAAACCTCGACCCTAGGTTCAAACCAGTAATGCAAAAAAGAAGGCCCCGTCCAAAGTGAAGCATGCATTCATAAAGGATAAGGTAACTAAACTTCTTAAAATAGGGTCTATTCGGAAGGTAAAATACCCCTAGTGGTTAGCCAACGTAGTTGTAGTCCCTAAAAAAGGGAACAAAATTAGAATGTGCGTAGATTATAAGGATTTAGACAAGGCATTCCTTACAGACTCCTTTCCACTTCCTAATATTAATCGTATGATCGATGCCACGGCCGGCCACGAGATCCTTACCTTTCTCGACGCCTACTCCAGGTTCAATCAAATTCAGATGAACCCAGAGGACCATAAGAAGACCTCGTTTATCACTAAGTTTGGAACATACTATTACAATGTAATGCCCTTCGGGCTAAAAACTTTTGGAGCTACATACCAATGCCTAGTTAACAAAATGTTCAAAAAACATATAGGTAAATCAATAGAAGTTTACATTAACAATATGTTGGTTAAGTCACTGTGCAGAGGACCATTTAACTAATTTGCAGGAAACATTCAAAATCATGAGGAAGTACAACATGAAGCTTAACCCAGAAAAATGTGCCTTCGGGGTCGGTTCAAGCAAGTTCCTCGGCTTCATGGTATCAAATTGGGGAATCAAAATCAACCCTGACAAGATCAAGACAATCGAAGATATCACTATGATAGACAATTTGAAATCCATACAAAGGCTAACAGGACGGATAACTGCCTTGGGTCGATTCATTTCAAGGTCATCAAATCAAAGCCACAAGTTCTTTTCCTTATCAAAATGAAAAATGATTTCGCTTGGACCTCGGATTGCCAGCAAGCATTGGAAAAATTGAAGTGATACTTATCGAGCCCACCTCTGCTCCACACTCCGAAGATAGATGAAAAGCTTTACTTATATTTGGCAGTGTCCGAGATAGCGGTAAGTGGGGTACTAGTTTGAGAAGAGCAAGGTACACAGTTCCCTATCTATTACGTAAGTTGGACTTTAGGATATACTGAGACTAGATATCCACATTTCGAAAATTAGCACTTGCATTAATAAGCGCATCTAGAAAGCTAAAGCCATATTTCTAGTGTCACCTAATATGTGTGTTAACCACTTATCCTCTCCGAAATGTTTTGCATAACCCCAAGTTATCTGGCCGATTGGCCAAATGAGCAGTCGAACTTGGCGGGCACAATATCAAATATCAAACCCGAATGTTAAAGGGTGCGGGCTTGGCATTATTTTGAAGCCGCCTACGGTAACACTATTAGACAATTTATCAAACCTTCTAGGTTGACTAATAATAAGGCCGAGTATGAGGCCATGATTGCAGGTCTTAAGATAGTTAAGAGCTTGGGGCAGAGGTCATTGAAGCCAAGTGCGATTCTCTGTTGGTGGTAAACCAACTAAACAAAAACTTTGAAGTTCGAGAGGAGAGAATGCAAAGATATTTGGACAAGATGCAGGTAACCTTGCATCACTTCAAGAAATGGACTCTATACCATGTACCTCGAGAGCAAAACAGTGAGGCAGATGCACTTGCAAATTTGGGGTCATCAGTCGAGAAAGATGATATTATCCCGGGGACTGTCGTCCAATTATCGAGATTTGTGGTCGAAGAGGGTCATGCTGAGATAAATTCTATAAGTTTGACTTGGGATTGGAGGAATAAGTATATCAAATATTTCAAAAATGGAAAGCTCCCATAGGATCGTAAAGAGTCGAGGGCTCTACGAACCAAGGCTACTAGGTTCACATTGGATGAAGATGGAACATCATACGGGAGGACATTCGATGGACCATTGGCGGTATGTTTAGGGATATGGGACACCGATTATGTTCTACGAGAAATCCACGAAGGCACTTGTGGAAATCAGTCCAGCGCCAAGTCTTTGATTCGCAAAATTATTAGAGCAGGGTATTACTAGTATAGCATGGAAAAAGGCACTAAGGAGTTTGTTAGAAAGTATGATAAATGTCAGAGGTTTGCACCGATGATTCATCAACCCAGAGAGTAACTTCACTCAGTCATATCCCCATGGCCTTTCATGAAATGAGGAATAGACATCGTAGGCCCCTACCAACGACCCCAGGTAAAGCTAAATTCATTTTGTTTATGACTGCCTACTTTTCTAAATGGGTGGAAGCGCAGGCCTTCGAGAAGGTCAGAGAAAAAGAAGTTAGTGACTTCATCTGGGACCACATCGTGTATCGATTCGGGATACCTGCCGAAATTGTATACAATAAAGGCAAGAAATTCATCGGCAATAAGGTGACACAGTTCCTCAAAGCACACAAAATAAAAAGGATTTTATGAACGCCATATCGTCCGAGCGAAAACAGGCAGGTCGAATCGACAAACAAGACTATCATTCAAAACTTGAAGAGAAGGTTGGACGATGCTAAAGGGAAATGGAGAGAAGTTCTGCCTAAGGTTCTTTAGGCATATCGAACGACATCGAAGTCCAGCACGGGGCAACCCCATTCTCCTTAGTATATAGCTTCGAGGCTTTAATTCCAGTCGGGGAACCCAGCGCCAGATTTCGACATGCATCAGAGGAATCAAATCGCGAGGCTATGAATACTAGCCTCGAATTATTAGATGAAAAACGGGAAGCTGCACTTGTTCGAATGGCCGCGCAGAAGCAAATAATCGAGAGATATTATAATAGAAGGACCAACCTTCGACACTTTGGAATCGGGGACTTAGTTCTACGGAAAGTCACCCTCAATACTCAAGACCCGAATGAAGGGAATCTAGGACCAAATTGGGAAGGACCACACCGAGTCATCAGAGTTATCAGTAAAGGATCTTACAAGCTTGGAACAATGGAAGGTGAACAATTTCCAAATAATTGGAATATATCACTACTCAAACAGTATTACTGCTAAGGTATGACCTTCTCCTTTTCTCCACTTGTAGTTAAGACTAACTCGTTGCATATGTTCGATCGAAGACATCGAGAACACCCTTCTACACGAAGACCTTAGGTTTTAAAGCATGCGTTGCACTTTTTTCCCTTAGATACAGTTATCCCAAATGGGTTTTTCTGGCAAGGATTTTAACGAGGCAACAACTATGTGCTACCTAGGTAGAATTCCACAGTATCCAAGGCTTCTTTCCAATCAACCTCGAATACTAGGGACATCACCCTCGGAGGCTATATCTTCGAGAAAAATACTTCACGCCAAGGAGGGCCTCGATAGGAAAACTTTGTAATGGGCCAAACAGTCAGATGAACCGTGTCCATATAAGATAGTCGAACCCCGATGGCAAAACATGTACGCATGTATGAATTATTCAAATAAGCATTCTTTCTATATCAAACACTTTGTGTCTCAAAGAAGTTTACTACTATACGAGCTCCATACTTGTGATTCTGTGAGAAATGGCTCAAGGGCCAAAATACAAATACACCTCGAATACTCGGGGACTGTTATCGATAGTCAACACATTCGAGTCGTCTAAAGTCAAATTCATAATACCTCAAAGAGGCATCCCTCGACATAAAGGCCAAGGCCATCATACTCGGGGACTAACATTTCGAACAAGTTCGAAATGCTATCGGGAAACAAGTCCAAGAGACATATCCAAAGGCTACGACCATATTAAAGGCTACAGCCAAAATAACACGACTCGGAGACATCCGAATTCCGCAATAAAAATAGGCCTTCAAATTCTCAAAAAAATGGTTAAATAAAGGCTACCCTCGGCAAAATAATCAAATGGCTTCGATAAAATTAGCTCTCAAAAAAACTTAAGAGGTATCGAATCTTCCAAATACAAACTTGTGCTAAGGCACTAAAAACAAAGGGTTCTGAACAACACCGAACCCTTAAAAACCCAATGGCTAAAGAATGCATTCCAAGGCATAAATAAATTTTTACTAAGTCTTCTAATCCGAAAAGGGTAAATAATAGCCATCTCTTAAGGGCCATAATAGCCCGATCTAAAAGAGCCTAAGGGCCGATACACTTATGGTTCGAGACCTTGTCCTAACCCGATCCGAACACAAGGGTTTGATTATCCCAGGTCTAAATAAATAATAGTTTGATTATGGATCGAGGACTCACCATTATCCAGCACGAGCTCGTAAGGGTCTATGCCCCAAAGTTCAAACATTATTTGAACTCGACCACAACAATTTCAAAGAAAACATCTGAGATAAAATATCAAACACAGTTCAAAGAATGAAATCATTACAAGAATTTTATAAGGCAAGAAACATTGAGAAAACATTCAAGAAAATTCTTTTTTTATATACTTGGAAAAAGATACATACAAGAGATCGGTAAAAGGTCTTACAAAAAAGAAAAATACAAAAAGAGAAAGGAAAATCCTCTCTATGCCTAGGGTTGGTCTCTCCCTCGGGATCAGCTTCCCTTTTCGGTCCAGTTTCATTATCGGACCCACTTTGGCTGCCTTCGACATCATCATCATCGGAGGAGGAGACGAGGAACTTGGCATCGGCTTCAAGTGCTTTTTCTTGGCTATCTCCTCGCTGAGGTCGAAACCTCGAGCATGGATCTCTTCGAAGATCTCCCTCCGGGATCGACACTTGGCAAAATCATTGATCCATTTCTCCCAGTTGGAAGCTTCCCTTAGTTCCATATGAGTAGCCTCAACATCCTTTAGGTACACAACAACGGTCTTATTAGTCGTGGCCTTTGTTTTCTCGACCTCGGCCCTAGCATCAACAACCTCAGCCCCAATTGTGGCAAGTTTGGCCGCAAGCTCATCGATCTTCTTGGCCTGGGCAAGATATTTTACTTTAACACCTCGGAGCTGGGTCTCAGTCAAGGCCAGTTTGGCTAGAGCAATCTCTTTCTCAGCAGCAAGTCGATCCCTATTTTCCTTCCAGTGGTTGCAGTCGGCCTTAACTTGATTGACCTCCCCTAGAAGCTGCCCGATCATATCCAATTTTTGCTGTAGCTGAGACACGGAAGTGTTAGCCTCCACAGTCGGGTCAAGTAGACCATACTCTTGCCAAATGAGGGCTACCTGCTTGTCTAACTCGGCCTCATTTTGACAAGCTTTGGCCAAGTCTGCCCGAAGGTCCTTGAGCTTCTCCTCCTTTTGGCTATAAAGGAGCCTCAGGGCCTTCCCTTCATTCGAGGACTTCTTGAGCTCGGCCTCACATTGGCTCAGCTCAGCCCTAAACCTAGTAAAGGCCTACATAGAAAAAAGGATACTAGTTAGTGTAAAAGGGAAGAAAGAATTGCAACAATAAAAGTTAATGCTTACCTGAGAAAAAAGACGGCGAGCCTTTTCGAAGAGGGTAGATGCATCGTTGAGGTCGACGACATTATCGACCCTAGTAAAACAATCCCAGAAAGGATCTTCTTCACCGGGGACTCTGCTCGGGTCTGGCGTTTGCAGAGCTTGAGCTTCCCTTATTGCATCCTTAGAATAAGTTGGTAGAGGAGGAGAGTGACCTATTGTTCTGGCCCCGAGTATATCGCTCGGGGCACTCTGTTTAGATCTAGGAATCTCAGTACGTGTCCCCTTTAGTGTGCTTGTTGGAGGCGGAGGAACGATCTAGACCTCAAGTGATTCGGGGGCTTTACTTATGCTTTTCTTCGGAGCCTTTTTCACCATGAGGCAGGATCTCCGGTTCAGAGTGTTTGACGGCTTCAACTGGATTCCTAGCTCGGGTCACCAGCGCCGATTCTTCGCCCTCATCTTCTTCTTCCTCATTCAGTTGATGGACTGAGTCTATGTCCACGTGAATGAGTTTCATCCTCGCCTTTGAGTAGAAGTCCTCCTGTCTTGAGGGTCTTCGGGTTTCGAAACCCTTTTTCTCTTATTGTCCTTTCTCGATTTTTGAATCGAGGACTCTGTCTCTTCCCCGGGCAGGGCTGGCCTCATTTCAGAGGCATCTCTGATACCTACATGAATGAAGATCATGAATGAGTAGGGTGGTTTCTCCAGTAAAGGGGAAATCATCAAAAACATAGGAGATGGACTTACCATGGTGTTTTGCCTCCCATGCGCCCCTCGACAAGTCACGCCATTTGGGCTCGTCATACAAGAAGGTTGCAACTAATTTCCGAACCCAGTATTCGAGGTCGGGGATTGCATGGAGCATCCAAGCAACCGCTGCAAGAAAGGTAGAGGAATCACACAATGTGAAGACGAAAAATAACAAGACATTGAGAAAAGGACGTTACTTACGATTGGGGTTCCATTTCTTTGGGAATGGCATTTTTTCCTCGAGGATGACATCCGAGGTCCTCACTTGCATGAACCGGCTCATCCAGCCCCGGTCCTTATCATCATTGCCAGCGAAGAATGCCTTGATCGATTGACGTTGGAGCAAGATCAGCCCTCGAAAAAGCTGAGGTCGATACAATCAGATGAGGTGGTTGAGGGTGAACTCTAGCCCCTTGGCCTTGCTGGAGAAGTAACGAAGCATATGCACTATACACCAGAAAGAAGGATGGATCTGGCCGAGGGTAACTTGATATCTTTTGCAGAAGTCGATCACGACTAGATCGAGGGGACCTAGTGTGAAGGGGTAAGTGTAAACACTTAGGAACCCCTCCACATGAGTGGTGTCACGCCCCAAAATCGAAGAGCGCGACCGGCGCTCAACCGAGTAAACCCGACTGAGAAAGCCTATTAGATTTCATTCTACCCCAAACTAATTCATGAATAAAGAGGAGATGAACTCCATTTATCATGCTTTGTAAATATTTCACTAACGACTTCCATTTTTGTTTCTATTAGCACTTTCAACCGTAATATCCAAAATATTACAATTTTTATAGAAATGAAGCGAAACATATTTGTCAAATACCAATATTTGTAATTTAATCTCCAAAACCAAACTCCACCCACAACCTGTCTACGGAGCCTCTAAATACAACTGAAGAGTAATATGGAAATGCCGACAACAAGGCTCCGGCTATACCTCAAAATACAAAGTATGTGATAAACAATGATACAGGACCCCGAAGTGAAGTGGGGCTCACCAAGTCGGTTGAAAAGAGGATGCACCACTAGCTGTGACCAACACTGTATGCTATAGAACCACCTACATCCATTTAAAGATGTAGCGCCCCCGGTAAAAGGGACGTTAGTACTGTCGAATAGTACTAGTATGTAAGGCAAACAGAAATCTTAATAGAATGAATAGTAAAAACAAATAGAAGGCAGTTAAAATAATTAATAAGTACTTCCCATGATTACAAGGAAACACTAAATAAGGACCATATCGTTCCGATTCAATCTTTTCATCTCTTTAGGTTAAATAATCATTAGTGCCAAGTGCCATAACCCATAATTCCATCGTATTTTTACACGGAGTCCGGTCTCGGCTTGACCGGCTAAGCCATCCCAAGTGAGACATATCCAAATTCACAATGATAATCAGAAATCCAACATAAATGCCACCATGTGTATAGCATGGCGTCCGATCTCGACCCGATTGGCTAAGCCGTCTCAAGTGAGACGTAACCATATTCACAATTTCATCCACAATGTCACTGTGTTCTTACACAGAGTCCGGTCTCGGACCGGCAGGCTAAGCCTTCTCACTTAGGACATAAACTCTTTCAATTATCCATTTAATTCACATTTCTGTCCATCTTCTATTACATGGCACAAACATCCCCATTTATTAAGTAGTTCTTGGCACTTGGACACATTTTATAATTCTAGTCTTTCCCTTTTTATTTGTTTGAATAACAATATCATTCATGTCAATAAGTTCTATCACATAAGACATTGCACACATAAGGAAAAGATCTTGGAAATCATAACCGCGTTCTTAAATAGCATGATTACATGGTAAACATTTAGAACAATTACGGTAATAAATCTTTCAACCCAACACATTAAGGCAACCAATTCTAGCATGATCAAATAAAAACATACACCAATTATTTGGACACCAAGAGTTCAATTATATGAAGAAGAGGGTTAGCCATACATACCTCAATAGAGCTTTTAAGCAAATTCAACTTTTTGAAGTCATCTTAAAACGGTTGAGTCGAGGCTCATTTCATAATCTATTCACATTTTCTCATGTCATAGGCATCACCAGGCACAATTATAACTCAAGTTCTCGGCACTTTGACCACACTCTATTTCCCGAATTCATTTAATTCATTTCAAACATCTTTACAGATTACCAACAACTATACACGATCAATCAAAATTAATTAGGAAATATGAGAACATTTTGGAGTATCAACCATATCGAGTTTTCTCACACAATTTGGCATACTACCCTTTATTTGAAACACGACTCAAAGCCGTAATATTTTAATATGCAACTCATACTTAGAATATATATATCTTTATTCATAAGGCTCATTTTGGAATAGTCATGTTTATGGGTAATAACCCGGAATATAAGATTTATGAACTTTGAGCCAACCATGATTGAACATATAATAAAATTTATGGAATTTGATTCCAAGATAGAAAGTTTAGCCAACATACCTCGTTTAGGCTTTCCTTAAGTTACTACAACGTTCCGAAAATTCTAGCAATCCCAATCTACTTTGAGACATAATAAAATCGAACACAAATTAGGAAGATATTCATGGTTTCAGCTCATTTGAGCATTTTATCAAACACTAGTTATGCATCTTGATTTCAAAGCACTTCTACAAGATTTCCTTCATTTCCCCAACCCAATCTTTACTTATTTGTGTTCAGAAATCTTCCCACAAACCTAATTTGTACATGCATGTATTCATAATACTATTACACTCAAGAATCATACCTCAATAACCTATCTTATACCCTAAACTCGAAATTAAAGTCTAGTGTATAGAACCTTACCTATTAGATGAAGATCTTGTGATTGGTTTTCTTAATTCCTGAAGATTGATGAAAGATTGAATGGTTATAATGCTAGGCTTCCTCCTTATCTCTCTAAAATTCTCTCACATATCTCTAGATTTAGTATAAAATAGCCCCAAAGCTTATTTATCAAAGTGGGTTCGGATATGAAAATTTCCAAAAATGACCCCGAAGTCAAATATGTGGTGCAATTATGCTATAGCATAATTGATATGTGGGCAGCAGACATGCATCATAATCATTATGCGATAGCATAATTGAAAGCATAATCAATTATGCGACAGCATAATCAACATGCAGCAATATAATTTTTGCCCGACTCTGCTTCACTATGCGACGCGTATGCGGTGCGCAGAGTCGTTTTGCGATCGCGAAATTGATTGCAATTTCAGCCTTTGGTAATTAGTTCATAACTTTGCGTAGGAATGTCCAAATGACGAGTGGTTTAAAGCATTAGAAACTAGACTCGAAGACCTTTTATTTGATGGGTTGTTCATCACATAAAACATTATATATATTTTGATATGTTCGTCCAAAGTATAGACTTGTGCGAACTTATTTGGAATTTTAGCCTATTATGAAATTTTCCAATTTGAGTTAGAATTTGGCCTTTCCTTGGACCCCAAATTACTTATTATATGACTTATATACTTAGTTACCAAATCCAATTGATGTCCATCATGTTAATAGTACGTAAAATATTATAATTAGCCTACCTGACACCACGAAATCCTAAATTACTTAGCAAAATATTTTGGGGCATTACATTCTCCCCCGTTTAGGATCATTCATCCTCAAATGAGAAGTAGAGTCCGCCCCAAACACTTAACATAACATATATCTTTTCTAACCTACCTAAGGTTCCTAAATTTTTACTAACTCCTAAATTTTTCAGAAATTTCGGTAGCATCTCCTTTGTAACTAGGCCTATCCACCTGCCAGAGAACCACCAAAACCATTCTAACAACACATCCACAACTTGACAAAGCACCACAATGTTTATATCCATAACACTAATCTCTACATTATAAGGGCTTCATTATCATAATGATACCTGAACATAGACTGCACATTTTTAAATCATAACACCTATAAGGTACCTTTCAAATCAAAACTAATTGTTATACAATCAAGCGAAAATATTTTCTTTCCACGACACTTTCGGCCTTCAAGGTGGCCTCCTCGACTTACAGGTTTTGCCATAACACATTCACGGAAACAACCCCAACCTCCAACGTATCTAACAAGGATGACAGCTAGATACCTCGCATTAGCTAACTATCCATTAACTTCACCTTCAATGATTTCCACCAAAATGATACACAAAGGATCTCCAACTACCTTCTTAGACCTAGACATGTGAAAGAAAAAAATATATGGGGAACAACTATGGGGAAACTTCATACTCCTAGTGTGGCCTAATGTGAAATACACTTATGCAACATTCATTATCAAATCACATAACATCTTCAGGGGAAAATATTGAGAATAACCTGTTCACCCTCCTAAGTTCTAAATCTCTATGCGAACACCCACACTAAACCTTTGATGACCTTGATTACACTAAGATGTGCTATCATGAATTGACCATAAAATTACCTATCGAATATATGTGACCACACGGTAATTCTTCCCATTTGACATGTTTGGACCTTTAATACCGAATAGATTTAATGCAATGAGGAACAACAGGGTTCAAGATTGGGCTAGAATTATCCAGGAATTCATTAATGTGCTGAGTAGAGTATTACATGAGGTTATATGCTAAGAGACACAAAGATTACTACTAACAATGGTTAATCATTATGACGACATCAATTATTAGACAAATGAGCATAGGGGTAACTAGGACATTAAGGAGGAATATTCAAGTACGTGACCGAGTCGTCTCCTGGAATGTAGTGAAAATAAGTTTATCAAAAATGAGAATACTCTGGCACCTTGAATGCGACATAGGTTTCAAAATACATGAAGTTGAATTACACCCCTAACGTTAACTGACACAAGGAATCTATGCCACAAGCCCATAAGGATGAAAAGAAGTTGAACACTTATGAGATTATAATATTTCAGACAGCTTAACCCTTCCTGATAATTGATCCTATATGAGAGAACTAAAGATATGAAAACTTATCTTCCAAATCAATATGCTCATGATATGTGCAAAACTCTGAAGCCATCTAATCTAAACCTTTCACGAGTGAAACCACATAGCTAGGACATTTTAATATTGGGATGAAATCATGTATTGGTTAGAGGGGTTCTAATGGTTAACATGATGCTCCAGGGAGAAGGACAAATAACACTCCTATCCACCCAGGGAGGTGGAATACCAAGGGTAGCAAAACTCCCCGCACATGACAATGACATAGCCAATGATTCTAGAAGTCCAGTGTGTAAAGACAACCGAACCCAGTGAGATAGTATAAAATAACCATGGAAGGTCTGCAGATGTTCTCGATGAGTTCTCCATGGATTTTGAGTTGAGAAGCACCCAGATGCTAATGAAATATAGGAAAACATAGGAAGTAGTCATTGTGCTATGATAGCCCCCAAATGTGCATTTGGTCTTGACGGAGAGCCTATTGAGGGTCCTTATGAGAAAGGAAGTGTTATAGTGACACATAGAAGTACAGATTCTCTCATAGATTTCAAACAAGTGTTGGGAAACTAGCACAATGAATTTGCTAACTAAGGAACACAATTAACACATATTGTGGAGGTATAAAGAGAAAATAAATATTTGTTATGAGCTGGACATGCTTATGCTATATTAACTCCCAAACTACAATACAAGACCATGTCACGGACAACCACAATACTAGGAACAAAGTGAGCTACTTACTGCGGGATGTCCCAAGTGGACACGAAAGTTATACTAAGATGGAGACACAAGATCTTCCTATGATGGAGATGTGAGGAACTCAATTTTCAGAGAGACTTTATGCACACGGTGACCATTTCGATTGACATGTACTCATATGATAGGTTCTAAGGTATGCTCTTATGTTACTAGACAGTGAAAAAGTTTCATGATACTCACAAGAGAGTAGAATCACTATTCAAACCATAGAAGCCATATACACCAGCGAGAAAAAGAGTGACTTGAGACGAATAGCAACACAAGGATGATTTACATGGAAATTGACACCACATAGGTAAACTTTACGACGGTGCATGCATAGGCACAAGTGAGCAGTGTTGTCCATTTAAACAAAAAGATTCTATAAGAAATTCATCGGGTATAGTCACTTGTTGAGAATTTAGGAAAGCAAGTGGGAAGTATTAATCCTAGAGTTATAACTCAATTAAAGGACATAACTATAGAACTCAATTCCACAAGAGGATGTGAATAGGAGAATTTGTAATATAGGGGATTCACGAATAATGCGTCTCATTCAAAGAGTAGTTGCATGCAATGTTTTATGATTCAACATCTTATTAAGACCATGTTTATGAGAACTCTTCAGTATAGATGTACATATACAACAAGTAGAAATTTTGTTTTGTTCATATTGATGTACTAAGGAGTGGCTTACCTAGTGACTTTAGGTTGATAGGGCCATAGCTTAATCGATACCCCTTAGCAACAAGTTCTACCAATCCCTCTATGGCTCGATACATTCTTCTAACAAACTCTTGGGCAATCTCCCTCAGATTCAATGGTGGGGTCATTCCCTCCTTACTACTTCAAACTCGTGGATTATAGTTTCAAGATTTCTCATTTTGAGAATACGACATAGCGAGGAAATTAGCTCCCTATCTTGGGTTCTACCGCACGATCTGGAGTATCAAAGAAGGGTGAAATTCCTAAATGTCCGAGTAGCCTCCAACTTATAGATGTGGTCGACAACACACCGATAAGAAGGACTATACTAGACACGGCTCTGAGACATCCTAGGACACATTAAAACCTTAAGCTCTGATACCAAGTTTGTCACACCCCAAAACCGAGGAACACGACCAGCGCTCAACCGAGTAAACCCGATTGAGCAAGTCTGTTAGATTTCATTATACCCTAAACTAATTCATGAATAAAGAGGAGATGAACTCCATCTATCATGCTTTGTAATGATTTTAGTAGCGACTTCCATTTTTGTTTCCGTAAGCACTTTCAACCATAATATCCAAAATATTACAATTTTTATAGAAATGAAGAGAAACATATTTGTCAAATACCAATATTTGTAATTTAATCTCCAATACCAAAGACCACCCACAACCTGTCTATGGAGCCTCTAAATACAACTGAAGAGTAATATGGAAATGCCGGCAACAAGGCTCTGGCTATACCTCAAAATACAAAGTACGTGATAAACAATGATACAAGACCCCGAAGTGAAGTGGGGCTCACCAAGTCAGCTGAAAGGAGGATGTGCCACTAGGTGCAACCAACACTATATGCTATAGAACCACCTACATCCATTTAAAGATGTAGCGCCCCCGGCAAAAGGGATGTTAGTATTCTCGAATAGTACTAGTATGTAAGACAAATAGATATCTTAATAAAATGAATAGTGAAAACAAATAGAAGGCAATTAAAATAATCAATAAGTACTTCACATGATTACAAGGAAACACTAAATAAGGATCACATCGTTCCGATTCAATCTATTCATCTCTTTAGGTTAAATAATCGTTAGTGCCAAGTGCCACAACCCATAATGCCACCGTATTTTTATACGGAGTTCGGTCTCGGCCTGACCGGCTAAGCCATCTCAAGTGAGACATATCCAAATTCACAATGATAATCAGAAATCCAATATAAATGCCACCATGTGTACAACACGGCGTCCGATATCGGCTTGATCGGCTTGATCGGCTAAGTCGTCTCAAGTGAAACGTAACCATATTCACAATTTCACCCACAATGCCACTGTATTCTTACACAGAGTCCGGTCTTGGCCCGACCGGCTAAGCCATCTCACTTGGGAAATAACCTCTTTCAATTACCCATTTAATTCACATTTCTTTCCATCTTCTATTACATGGCACAAACATCCCCATTAATTAAGTAGTTCTTGGCACTTGGACACATTTTATAATTCTAGTCTTTCCCTTTTTATTTGCTTGAATAACAGTATCATTCATGTCAATATGTTCTATCACATAAGACATTGCACACATAATGAAAAGAGCTTGGAAATCATTACCACGTTCTCAAATAGCATGATTACACGGTAAATATTTAGAATAATTACGGAACATAAATCTTTCAACCCAATACATTAAGGCAACCAATTCTAGCATGATCAAATCGAAACTTACACCAATTATTTGGACACCAAGAGTTCAATTATAAGAAGAAGAGGGTTAGCCATACATACCTCAATAGAGATTTTAAGCTAATTCAACTTTTTGAAGTCATCTTAAAACGGTTGAGTCGAGGCTCGTTTCATAATATATTCACATTTTCTCATGTCATAGGCATCACCACGCATAATTATAACTCAAGTTCTAGGCATGTTGGCCACAATCTATTTCCCGAATTCATTTAATTCATTTCAAACATCTTACAGAATACCAACAAATATACACAATCAATAAGATACATTTAGTACATATGAGAGCATTTAGGAGTATCAACCATATCGAGTTTTCTTACACAATTTGGCATACTACCCTTTATTTGAAACACGACTCAAAGCCGTAACGTTTTAATACGCAACTCATACTTAGAATATATATATATCTTTATTCATAAGGCTCATTTTGGAATAGTCATGTTTATGGGTAATAACCCGGTATATAAGATTTATGAACTTTGAGCCAACCATGCTTGAACTTATGAAAACATTTATGGAATTTGATTCCAAGAGAGAAATTTTAGTCAACATACATTGTTTAAGCTTTCCTTAAGTTACTACAATGTTCCGGAAATTCTAGCAATTCCAATCTATTTCGAGACATAACAAAATCGAACACAAATTAGGGAAGATATTCATGGTTTCCGCTCATTTGAGCATTTTATCTTACACTAGTTATGCATCTTGATTTCAAAGCACTTATACAAGAATTCCTTCATTTCCCCAACCCAATCTTTACTTATTTGTGTTCAATAATCTTCCCACAAACCTAATTTGTACATGCATGTATAGATAATACTATTACACCCAAGAATCATACCTCAATAACCCATCTTATACCCCAAACTCGAAATTAAAGTCTAGTGTATAGAACCGTACCTCTTAGATGAAGATCTTGTAATTGGTTTCCTTGATTCTTGAAGATTGATGACAGATTGAATGGTTATAATGCTAGGCTTCCTCCTTCTCTCTCTAAAATTCTCTCACCTATCTCTAGATTTAGTATAAAATAGCCCCAAATGAAACCCCAAAGTTTATTTATCAAAGTGGGTTCGGATATAAAAATTTCCAAAAATGACCCCCGAAGTCAAATATGTGGTGCAATTATGCTATAGCATAATTGATATGTGGGCAGCAGACTTGCACCATAATCATTATGCGATAGCATAATTGACAGCACAATCAATTATGCGACAGCATAATCAACATGCGACAACATAATTTTTTCCCGACTCTGCTTCACTGACGCGTATGCGGTCCGCAGAGTCGTTTTGCGATCGCGAAATTGATTGCAAATCCAGCCTTTTGTAAATTGTTCATAACTTTGTGTAGGGATGTACAAATGACAAATGGTTCAAAGCTTTAGAAACTAGACTCGAAGACCTTTTATTTGATAGATTGTTCATCACATAAAACCTTATATATATATATATATATAAGACCTTTCATTTGATAGCTTTTGCATCACATAAAACCTCATATATATATATGCTCATCCAAAGTGTGGACTTGTGCGAACTCATTTGGAATTTTAGCCTATTATGAAATTTTCCAATTTGACTTAGACTTAGGCCTTTCTTTGGACCCCAAATTACTTATTATATGACTTATACACTTATTTACCAAATCCAATTGATGTCCATCATGTTAATAGCATGTAAAATATTATCTAGCCTACCTGGAACCATGAAATCCTAAATTACTTAGCAAAATTTTCCGGGGCATTACAAGTGGTAATGCTCTCTTCGGGGTCATGGATCTGTACCATGAACTGAAATCCAACACGTGCGATGGATCCTTAACATTATAATTGCCACTGACTCCTCAACATAAGATAGATCCTTGTCCAACTGGACTGAGCTGAAATCCAACACGTGCGATGGATCACCGTGATACCTCCGGAGCATCGAAACATGAAATACCGGATGAACTCCTGCCAGGCTGGGAGGTAGGGAAAGCTCATAAGCAACCTCTCCAACATGCTTCAATATCTCAAAAGGTCCAATAAACCTCAGACTCAACTTCCCTTTCTTCCCAAATCTCATAACGCCCTTTATAGGCGAAACCCGAAGTACAACCCGCTCTCCAACCATGTAGGAAACATCATGAACCTTCCGGTCCGCGTAACTCTTCTGTCTAGACTGGGGGAGTCTATCCTGAATCACCTTAACCTTCTCCAAAGCGTCCTGAACCAAGTCTGTGCCTAATAATCTGGCCTTACCCGCCTCAAACCAACCCACCGGGGATCTACACTGCCTATCATATAAAGCCTCATATGGTGCCATCTGAATGCTAGACTGATAGCTGTTGTTGTAAGCAAACTCCGCCAATGGAAAGAACTGATCCCAATACCTTCCAAACTCAATCACACACGCACGGAGTATATCCTCAAGAATCTGAATAGTGTGCTCGGACTGTCCGTCCGTCTGAGGGTGAAATGTTGTACTCAACTCCACCCGAGTACCCAACTCGTGCTGAACGGCCCTCCAAAATCGTGAAGTGAACTGAGTACCTCTATCTGAAATGATGGAAACTGGAATACCATGCAAAAAACGAACAATCTCCCGGATATAAATCTCCGCCAACCGCTCCGAAAAATAGGTAGTACACACAGGAATGAAGTGTGCGAACTTGGTCAGCCGATCCATAATCACCCAAATGGCATCGAACTTCCTCAAAGTCCATGGGAGCCCAACTATAAAGTCCATGGTGATCCGCTCCCACTTCAACTCCGGAATCTCTATCTGCTGAAGCAACCCTCCCGGTCTTTTGTGCCCATACTTCACCTGCTGACAATTGAGGCACCAAGCTACAAATCCAACTATATCTTTCTTCATCCGCCTCCACCAATAGTGCTACCTCAAATCCTGATACATCTTCACGACACCCGGATGAATGGAATACCGCGAATATGGGCCTCCTCTAGAATCAACTCCCGAAGCCCATCAACATTGGGTACACAAATCCGACCCTGCATCCTCAATACCCCATCATCACCAATAGTCACATCTCTAGCATCACCATGCATGACCTTTTCCTTGAGGACAAGAAAATGAGGGTCATCATACTGACGCTTCCTGATACGATCAAATAAGGAAGACTGAGAAACCATGCAAGCTAGAACCTGACTGGGCTCCGAAAGATCCAATCTCACAAACTAGCTGGCTAAGGCTTGAACATCCATCGCCATAGGCCTCTCCGATACTGGTAAATAAGCTAAACTCCACAAACTCTCTGCCCGGCGACTCAAGGCATCGGCCACCACATTGGCCTTACCCGGGTGATACAAAATGGTGATATCATAGTCCTTCAGCAACTCTAACCACCTCCTCTGGCGCAAATTTAGATCCTTTTGCTTGAACAGGTGCTGCAAGCTCCGATGATCAGTATAAATCTCACAAGGGACACCGTACAAATAATGACGCCATATCTTCAGAGCGTGAACAATGGCATCTAGCTCAAGATCATGAACAAGGTAATTCTTCTCATGCACCTTCAACTGTCTGCATGCATAGGCAATCACCCTATTGTCCTGCATCAAAACCGCTCCAAGGCCAATCATCGAGGCATTACAATAGATAGTGTAAGACCCAGAACCTATAGGCAGTATCAAAATTAGGGTTGTAGTCAAAGTTGTCTTGAGCTTCTGAAAGCTCGCCTCACACTCTTCCATCCACTGGAATGGAGCACCCTTCTAGGTCAGTCTGGTCATAGGGGCTGCAATCGATGAAAACCACTCCACATAATGACAGTAGTAACCCGCCAAACCAAGAAAAATGTGGATCTCTATAGCTGAGGATGGTCTGGGACAACTCTACACTGCCTCTACTTTCTTCGGATCCACCTGAATACCCTCACTCGATACCACGTGGCCTAAGAATGCCACAGAATCCAACCAAAACTCACATTTTGAGAACTTTGCATATAACTTCTTTTCCCTCAGAGTCTAGAGCACTGTCCTCAGGTGCTGCTCATGATCTTCCCGACTCTGAGAATACATCAGAATATCATCAATAAAGACAATGTCGAACGAGTCAAGATATAACCGGAACACATTGTGCATCAAATGCATAAAGACTGCTGGGGCATTGGTCAGCCCAAATGACATAACAAGGAACTCGTAATGACCATACCGAGTCCTGAAAGCAGTCTTCGAGATATCTGGCTTCCGAATCTTCAACTGATGGTTACCTGAGCATAAGTTAATCTTAGAAAACACTCGTACACCCTGAAGATGGTCAAACGGATCATCAATACGAGGCAAAGGATAACAGTTCTTCACTGTAACTTTTTTCAACTGGCGATAATCAATACACATGCATAGAACCATCCTTTTTCTTCACAAACAAGATAGTAGCACCCCAAGGTGATACACTAGGCCGAATAAAACCCTTATCAAGCAATTCCTGTAACTGATCCTTCAACTCCATCAACTCAGGAGGAGCCATATGATACGGAGGGATAGAAATAGGCTGAGTGCCCGGATACAGATTAATGCCGAAATCAATATCTCTATCAGGCGACATGCATGGAAGATCAGCTGGAAACACATCAGGAAAATCCCGTACTACTGGGACTGAATCAACTGAAGGGGTATCAATACTGACATCTCTCACATAAGCTAAATACGTGTCACACCCTTTCTCAACCATTCGTTGAGCCTTAAGGAAAAAATTAACTCTACTGGGAGTGTGATCTAAAATACTCTTCCACTCAACACGCGGTACACCTGGCATAGCCATCGTCACGGTTTTGGTGTGACAATCAAGAATAGCATAATGGGGCGACAACCAGTTCATGCCCAATATAATATCAAAATCTACTATGCTGAGCAACAATAAATCAGCTCTGTTCTAAAAACCACTAAGAGCGACCAAACACGATCGATAAATGCGGTCCATAACAAGAGAATCTTCCATAGGAGTAAAAACATAAACAAAGGAACTCAAAGAATCCCGAGGTACACCCAAATGCAAAGAAAAATAAGAAGACACATAAGAGTAAGTGGAGCCTGGATCAAATAGAACCGATGCATCTCTGTGACAAACCGGTATAATACCTGTGATGATAGAATCGGAGGCAACAGCCTCGGTACAGGCAGGAAGGGCATAGTATCGGGCCTGGCCTCCCCCTCTAGGGCGACCTCTACCTCCCCGACCTCCATCTCTAGCTGGAAAAGCAGGTGGGGTGGAAACTACAGCTGTAACCATAGCCTGAGAACTCTGCGGGGCACGCTGTGGATGAGAAGTCTTTGGAGGCACACTCCTCCCAAGTCTAGGGCAATCCCTCACCACATGGCATGTGTCACCATACTCAAAACAAGCTCTGGGAGGACGTGGCAGTTGTGACTGGCTCAGGCCAGGTCTGCTGGACTGACCTCAGAAAGCACCCCACGCAGGAGGCAAGCTAGATACCGGAAGTGCATAATAAGGGTCTTGAGGCCTAGGAGGAGCTGGAATATCACTGGCTATTGGAAGAGCCGAATGAATAGAGAGACTCATATAACCCCTACCATGATGACCTATAGCTGGGGCACGAGCACCAGAATAATGACCCGACTCTCGAGACCTCTTGGCCTCCCTCTCCTCTCTCTCCCTAACATGCATACCCTCAATCCTCGTAGCAATTCTTACCACCCGCTGATAAGAAATATCCATCTCCAACTCATGATCTATGCTAGACCTGATGCTGGGAATAAGCCCCTCAATATATCGGCGAACCCTCTCACGAACAGTAGAAACCAAGGCTGGGGCATATCTAGCCAAACTGGTGTAACAGATAGCATACTCCGAGATAGTTATAGCACCCTGGCACAAATGCTCAAACTCTCCGTGCCATTCATCCCTGAGGCTCTGAGGAACAAACACCCTCAGGAATATATCCAAAAACTGAGTCCAAGTCAATGAAGCTGCCTCATCCGGACTGTCTAACTCATAAGTATGCCACCACTCATAGGCGGCTCCTCGAAGCTGGAAGGCAGTGAAAGAAACCTCATTCGATCCTAATATACCCATAGTGCAGAGGATACGGTGACACTCCTCCAGAAATCCCAGGGCATCATCTGAAGCTAACCCACTGAATACAGGAGGATCATACTTCTTGAACCTCTCAAGCCTCCGCTGCTCATCCTTTGAAACCGCTGCCCTATCCTGGGGCTGACCTGGGGCTGCTGGAAGTACAGGAATAACCTTTGGAACCTAATCCACGTGCACTCGCTGCGTAGGAGTACGGGCGGCGGGAGTCTGTGCTCCTCTCCCGGCCTGAGATGTAGCTGCAGTAAGGGGAAGCAACCCTGCCTGATCCAAAGTGGTGTACATACTCATGAACTATTCCAGAGTCTTCTGAAGTGCTGGAGTGGTAGTAGAAATAGGCGTATCAGGTGCCTGGAATCCGGCTAGAACTGCTGGTGGTACCTCGGTGGCAGCTCGTGCAGGTTCTCTAGCTGTAACACGTGCACGTCCTTGCCCTCTACCCTGACCCTGGCCTCTAACGGCTGTAGTAGGGGGTGCGGGTGCCTGATCATCTCTGGTAGCACGTGTCCTAACCATCTGTGAGAGAATAGAAGACAGAAATTTATAATTGTGACATCAAATATCGCACGACAAGGAAATCAAATGAAGTGGAATTTTCCTAACAGTTACGTAGCCTCTCGCAGATAAGTACAGACGTCTCTGTATCGATCCGCAAGACTCTATTAAACCGGTTTGTGAGTCATGACTTTTATGAACCTAGAGCTCTGATACCAACTTGTCACGACCCCGGTTCGCCCTCTATGAACCATCGTGACGACACATAGTCTCTACGACTAGGTTAGCCTAACAATATAGAAAATAAACCAATTTGCGAAAGAAATAATAAAACAAAATAGTGAAATAAAACAGTGTTTAAAAGTGTCGCTCGGCATACATAATATCAACTCTCGAAATCTAAATACATTTTTCAAAACCTGGAATCTCATGATCACAAGCCTTTGAATGTCTACAAGTATCTTACTCCAGTATCTAACCCAATTTCTTATTTTCAAATAGAATAAGCAGGAAAAGAAAATACAATTAAAGCTACTTTAGTGAAAATAGGATTTTCAACAATTAGCACAAGTACACACTCGTCACCTCACATACAAGGCATTTCAATTACCACAATACCAAATCCTAAGGGGAATGTCCCCCACACAAGGTTAAGCAAACCACTTACCTCGAACCAACTCAAAATCAACCCGAAACCACGCTCTTGCCACGAGTACTCGACTCCAAATAACCCAAATTTATTCAATTCAATTGTAATGTAAATAACACTTCAAATAAGTGATTCCACAAAGAAATTCTAAGCTTATACGCGAAATTAGGAAAAATGACCAAAACGCCCCTCGGGCCCATGTCTCGAAATCCGATAAAATTTACAATTTCAAAATCTTCAAACTCTCACGAGTCTATACATATCAAGAATACTAAAATCGGAGTTAAATTGGCCCCTCAAATACCCATTTTAAGCTCTCTTAATCTCAAGCCCTAATTGTCTATTTTGCACTGATTTTTCCCTAATTATTCACCACTAATTAGATCTTTAATCACATACAAACGAGTTATGAAGTTAAAAATTTTACCTCCAAGTAATTCCCCTTTGGTTTCCTCAAAAATCTCCCTCAAAAGCTTCAATCCCGTTCAAAAATGGTGGAAAAATGAAGAAGGGTCGCAGATGGGCTATTTAAATATTGCCCAGATATTCCTTCTTCGTGAACGCGGAAGGACCCTCGCATTCGCGAAGTACAATTTCACTTGGGTCCAACTTCCTTCATCGTGAACACGATTTCCAGGCCGCGAACGCGATGCAACAACTCCTCCAGCTTCGCGAACGCGGGAGAACCTTCACGAACACGAAGCATTAAAACTCCCTCAGCCCAGTTCCTCTTCGCGAACGCGAAGAAGGAAACCAGAACTGGGTTGCTGCAATTTTTCTGCAATTCCAACAAGTTCCAAAATGACCCGTTAAGCATCCGAAACAAACCCGAGGCCCCCGGGACCTCAACCAAACATGCCAACCAATCCTAAAACATCATTCAAACTTGTTCCAATCTTCGGAACGCTCAAAACAACATCAAAACACCAATTTAGCATCAGATTCAAGCCTAAGAACTTCAAAAACTCACGATTTCGATCAAAAAGTCTATCAAACCTCGTCTGAAAGACCTGAAACTTTGCACACACGTCACATTCAACACTACAGAGCTACTCCAACTTCCGGAGTTCCATTCCGATCCTCGGATCAAAATCTCACTATCGAACCAGAAACTTAAAAAAATTCAACTTTCGACATTTCAAGCCTAAATTAGCTACGGACCTCCAAAATACTATCCGAACACACTCCTAAACCCGAAAGCACCCAATGGAGATAACAGAAACCTCGAAATTTCATTCTGAGGCTGTCTTCACACTGTTCCGACTACGATCAAATTTCCAGAACTTAAGCTCTCATTTAGGGTCTAAGTGTCCGAAAACTCTCTGAAACTCCAAATACTTCCTCCCGACAACTCACAATAGCAGAAACAAACATGAGGAAAGAAGTTAATATGGGATCGGGGCATAAATTCTTAAAACGACCGGCCGGGTCATTACACGATGAGACAGTTGTCCCAATAAGATTTGTTAGTGAAAATAGAAATGTACCTTATTTAGGGTTCCCCTACTATATAAAAGGGACACCAATCATTTATAACACATCATCAATCATTGGCAAAAGAATATACTCTCTTACTTATTCATCAAAATTATCCCTTAACTTTATTGTTGTCACTTTACTGTTCTTGTTGATCTACCTCGAGGCTATCGTAGCTCGAGGTCAAGATTTGCTAAAACACTTGTTTGATTCAACTCACTTCTTTAATTTATACGTTAGATTTCTTAGTTATTAATTAGTATTGAATTAAACCGCATATCTTTAAAACCACAAATAAATTTAATTGTTACTCGTATTTCGAGGTAAACAGAAAACTAATCTAGTATGAAGCTTTTAAGCAGACATTGTTTTTTGTTTTTTTCCTTGTCTTTTGATTGTTTTTTTCGACTTTTATATGCTTCTTGGACTTCAAAGAAGTGGAACTAAACCCAATATAATAATAACTTTTGCCGCAAATTCTTTTGATAGAATAGTAGTAGCTCACTACTAGAAATCTGTCAAAATTCGTCCAACATATACTAACCGAAATCGGTCAGAAAATATCTAGATTGCTCGCAAAAGTCAAATAAAAAATTTTACTAAAAAATACCGACCACTTTCGGCCGGAAAAAGTGGTCCCACAATGAAGAAATACTACTTTATCTGGCACATGTAAATATTTCGATCGATTTCAGTCGAAATTTTGTCAATATTTGACCAAGTCATGGCCAGCCTTGCATATTATCTACCAAAAAAGTTTAATTAAAAAATTTCAAGTATACCCACCGAATTCGGTCGGAAATTTTTGATTTGATTTTTTTTCGCCAAGGCTCAATTATTTTTCTCCCATAACTTTAAAGTTATTATGAATATACCGACCAATTTCGGTCGGTATTAGTGGTCAAAAATAGTCAACTACTTATAAATTATTGTTATTTATAATCTATATATATTTAACAATATAAATTATATATATACACATTAATACACACACTCACACAATATATATATCATAGCATGTTGGATACAATGACATATCAATTAAACTCAATCAATTATATATAATGTTTATCATTCATGTGCTATCGTATAAATTACATTGATTTAACAATATAAATTATATATATACACATTAATACACACACTCACACAATATATATATCATAGCATGTTGGATACAATGACATATCAATTAAACTCAATCAATTATATATAATGTTTATCATTCATGTGCTATCGTATAAATTACATTGAATGGTGTGTATTGTTAAACAAAGTGTTGAACTTGTAAATATATAGTTGGAATAGTTTTGAATGATGATTGTATTGTTGATATTATTTTGTTATTGAATATTTGTATTGTCGTTGTTGTGGTTGTTGTTGGTTAATTGTTGTTTTTATTGGTTAATTGTGGTTGAATGGCAGCACTGTAATGTTTCCATTATAGGATGGTTATTGGTTGTAATTGGAAGGTGGTGTAGCTTAAATCAGGCATATTCTGCCAGGCTTTTGCCTAGAAAACCGACCGATTTCGATCGGAATGCTCATATTAAAACCCATAAATTCATAATTTCCAACCGACTACGGTTGGTAATTTCAATGTGAAATCTGCAAAAATTTAAAATTACCGACTGAAGTCGGTCGAAAATAGCTTTTTTATTTATTTATTTTTAATTATTCCGATTGATTTTGGTCTGCCTGTTAAAATTTACAAAGAAATGCAAAATAATCATATATTTATAATTTCGACCGAAATCGGTCGCTATGTTTAAAAATAAATAAAAATAATTCAAATAAAATCGACCGACTATAACGACCCGGCCGGTCGTTTTGAGAGTCATAGCCCCAATTTCTTATTTTCTGTTTCCCTCGTATCTATTTCTGTTATTGTGACTCCGGAGTCATAGCCCCAATTTTGGGACGACTCCGGAAGAGTTCCGTCGATTCCGTTAGCTACGTTGAATGATTTTGGACGTAGGGTGTGTTCGGATTGTGTTTTGGAGATCTGTAGCTGATTTAGGCTTGAAATGTCGAAAGTCGAATTTTTTGAGATTTTGACTGATAGTGACCTTTTTGATATCGGGGTCGGAATTCAATTCCGAAAGTTGGAGTACGTCCGTAAGTTTTAATATGACTTGTGTGCAATATTTGAGGTCATTCGGACGTGGTTTGGTAGGTTACGACATCGTGTGGAAATTTGAAGTTTCAAGTTCTTTAAGTTTTAATTGGAGGGTGATTCGTGATTTTAGCAATGTTTGATGCGATTTGAGGGCTCGACTAAGTTCGTATGGTATTTTGGGACTTATTGGTATATTTTATTGTGGTCCTGGGGGGCCTCAGGTTGATTTCGGGTGGTTAACGGACCTTTTGGACTTAAGAAAAAATAGCAGATTTCTGGTGTTTTTGTTGCAGACATTCCTTCATCGCCTTCGCGAGAGAGGTCTCGCGATCGCGTAGAGCATATGAGAGACCAGCTAAAGTTGTTCTTCACGTTCGCAAAGATGGGGATGCGATCACATAAGGTTATCAGGCTGTGCATCGTGAATGTGTGGGCAAGGCCGTGTTCGCGAGGAGGAAGTGAGGTAGCAGTGAAGTCCAAGTTTTTACTCTTCGCGGTCGCGTGAGGACAGACATGATCGCGTAGGTGTTAGAAGCCAGTGCATCGCGTTCGCGAGGTGTGTTCCGTGTTCGCGTAGAGTTAATTTCTATGGAAGCAAAGTTGTTCTTCACGATCACAAGGCTGTTTCCGCGAACGCGATTAAGAAATCACTGAGCAGTATTAAACATTTCAAAAATGAGGGTTGGCCATTTTTATCAAAACATGAGTTTGGGAGCTCGAATTTGGACGAGATTTTGTGGGATTTTCAGAGATATCAACTGGGTAATAATTATATACATGATTTTGGTTATATTTCACTAATATATCATTAATTTTATCATTTAATTTCGAATTTGGAGTGAAAATTTGAGAAAAGTTCTGAGGCCAAATTTTTGGGTTTAGATCGAGATTTTTGTATCGAATTTGAGAAATTTTGGTACGAATGAACTTGTCACTGAATGGGCATTCATATTTTGTGACTTTTACCCAATTCCGAGACGTGGGCTTGGGGAGGCTTTTTCGGCGATTTTCCAAATTCTTTCTTTAGCTTCGATTTCATTAGCTAAATTAGTTTCTTGTAATTATATTTATATTATGTTATTGATTTTGGATAGATTTGGGCCATTCGGAGTCGTATATTCGTGGAAAAGGCATTTTGACTGATTGGTTGAGCTTGGTTCGAGGTAAACAGCTTGCCTAACCTTGTGTGGGGGAACGCCCCTTAGGATTTGATATTGTTGTTGATATGTGAACAACGTGTACGTGGGATGACGAGTACGTACATGGGCTAATTGTTGTAAAACCCTGATTTTCACTGAGTAATAATATGTTCTTCTTCTTATTTGAGTTATATTAGCATGTGTAGTATGATGTTAGCTTAGAATAGCATGTCTACTTGCCTTAATTGCTTATCTCAACTCTGTGCAGCATGTTTAGTGAATTTTCTGCTTTCCTTGACTCGAACTTAGTCTAAATCGTAGGTTTTCTTGCTCTAACTATTATTTTCGTTGTTTGAGCTGCATATTTACTTTGGGACTAAGGAACGGTATTTCGGGAGATCCCCCTGCATATTTACTTTGGGACTATGGAACGGTATTCTGGGAGATTCCCCTTGTCTTGCATATTTACTTTGGGACTACGGAACGGTATTTCGGGAGATCCCTATGTACATTTATGTTTGGGACTACGAGATGGTATCTCGGGAGATCCCTTGTTGTTACCTCTGTGTACTGAGTTGTTACCTTTATGATTTCATTCTTGTTAAATTTCAGTCTTTATTTCACTGCAATATTTCATTATGTCCTGTTTTTATTATATATTTACTAGTAGGGCCATGAACTGGGCTCGTCACTACTCGACCGAGGTGAGGCTTGGCACTTACTAGGTACCGTTGTGGTGTACTCATGCCCTTTCCTGCACATGTTTTTCATATGAAGATCCAAGTACCTCCTACCGGCCTCGTTCTTAGTGAGCCGAGACAGCTTTGGAGACTTCAAGGTATGTTTGTCGCGTCCGCAGGCCTGGGAGTCCCTTTCTACTCTTCCCCGTGTCAAACACTTCCTGTATTTTTCTTTTGTTAGACTCTAGAGTATAGAGATACTATTTTTCTTTCTGTAGTTTGTGACTCATGATGTTCTGAGTTTTGGGAAACTGTGTATGTCCAGTGTTTGGTTATTGTGCATGCCGAGCAGCATTATTATTGGTTACTCAATATCTAATGCAGTTAGCTGTTTAGTTTGTTTCCATTATTGATATTTTTCACAATTTGTTAGGCTTACCTAGTTGTAAAGACTAGGTGCCATCACGACATGTCTCGAAGGGATGTTTGAGTTTTGACACCAATTTTGGTCGGTATATTTATTTTTCCAACAAAAGTTGTCAGTTAAAGTGGTCAACCAAAGGTTGACTTAATCGACCGACTTCGGTCGGAAAATTGCGACTGTCTTCACCTTAGAGACCACTATTGTTACGATGAATTAAAAGCAGTCAGAAATCAGTCAGTTTTCCTATATTTTCGATCGATTTCTGTTGGTTTTGTTGTACGATTTTTTGCAATTTTCTAGTAATGATATCATCTAAATGTACTAATATCGTTCACGCGGGCAAGATCTCTTTGTTTAGTAGTAATATTACTATACCTAACACAATGATTCCTAAATTACGATTATTTTCAAGATTGAAGGCTATTCCTTTCAACATGTTGACAAATTCAGTCATTTCCTTATTTATGGTCAAGTTTGAGAATAGAGATCTTCGATAAGCGAAAATAATCTTTATAGTAATGGCTGAATATATTACTACCTCATCTATACATTGAGTATAATAGAACTAGGGGTGTAGGTAGGATTTTTCTGGAATGGTGTCGATATTTAATAAAGTGAATAAATAAATACATTTTCGTAACAATATCATATTAAAAGATGTAGTTCAAATCATACTAAAAACAATATTCAAACTATTACTACAACTCTCCTCGATAAGTTTTTATTTTTTAAGTGGATTCGTTATTTTTATTTTTATTTAGGATTCTCACTAAAATAGTTTCCAAATACCTCTTTTTCTATAAAGGCATCAAATAATTACTCAAAATCTTATCATTCACTTGATTTTGTAATTTGTCTTAAGCAACTTCGACACCAAAAAATAACATGACAACTAACAATGGGACTAGGATTCTAGATGTTAATATAAGAGTAATGTTTTAATAAATAGGTGTGATGACCCGCCATTTCATCATGCCATATAGGTGCCATTTGGCATATATTAATGCCATGTGGAATCTTACATAAGAAGAAGGCTAGAATTTGTGAGAAAATTCTAGTGAAGTATGGAAATTTCCTTAGGAAGCTAGATCCTTATAGATTTGCTAGGAAAGTCCTTGGAATCTTCTAGGCTTGTAGAGAATTCTAGAGAAAGCCCTTACCTTGTAAATATCAAGGACTTGTGTAATAATTAATATTTACACACTAGCCCCTAGGAAATTAGTATATAAAGGGGGCCATTCATTTGTAATTCACCAAGCAAAAAATTCAAGTCCTCTAGAATACAAAGCTTCCTTTAAAAATTCTCTTGTGTTCTTTCTACCATTCTCTTAACAATTTTGAGTGTAGTAAGGCTGACTTGGCATACCAAGAACGTGAGCAAGCTGTGCAAGATTGTGAGTAAGTTGTCAAGTGACGCACGTGTACTTAGTTAACAACTAAGGACGTGATAACGTGGTATCACATCGAAGGTTTCAACTAAGGGAATGGCAAACGATGGAGAAATTAATGCTGCCAACACCCAAGCCAACGTAATCCAGGATGCTGCTGGCAAGAGCGGCCGTAGCAAAAAGAGGATTTCCACCAACAAGAGCCATGAAGTGCCACCTGAGGTTGTGTTAAATTAAGGGCTTACATCCCAAGAACCATCTACCACTGAGGCGAGCGAGGATGAAGTGGAGGTCCTTCCAGAGGCCGTCTTGCTCGGTAAAGAGTGGGTGATGAAGATGAACGCGGGGATGCACGCCGTGGAGATCTTTGGCCAACGCTTGGGGAAGGTGGAAGGCACCCTTAGCATTCTTGAGGGGCACACTCTTGAAGAGATTGAGAGTATCCGAAATGACTTGGAGGGACGTACACAGACTGAGATGGAACTAAGGCAAACCATCACTGCCTTAGAGTGCAGACTAATGGAGGCTTTGAGTACTATCAATGCTATGAAGGCAAAGATAGAGTCACTCGAGGAGCATGTCAATGCTGGCGTGACCGAGGTAGGCAGCAATGTTGTGGTGATGAGGGAGGCCAAGATCGAGGCTCCCAAACCCCCCGTGTTCAAAGGTGTTCGTGATGCACAAGAAGTGGAAAACTTCCTTTGGCACTTGGAAAACTATTTCAGGCATGACAAAGTGAGGGACGACGAGGCCAAGATCAATATTGCGATATTGTACCTCTCATAGACTGCCATTCTATGGTGGAGAAGGAAGATGGCCGACGTGGATAAAGGTCTATGTACTATTATCACATGGGATCAGTTCACAGAGGAGTTCAAGTGACAGTTCTTTCCAAACAATGTCTTGTACGAGGCAAGGAACAAGTTTAGGGAATTGAAGCAAACATGGAGCATATGTAACTATATCAAGGAGTTCACTACCCTAATTCCTCAAATCCCCAACCTGACCAATGATGAATTGTTGTTCCACTTAATGGACGGGTTCCAAAATTGGGCTAAGCAGGAGTTGCAACACCGACAAGTCACTGATATAGACCAAGCCATAGTGGAGGTCGAATCATTGATGGATTTTAGGCATGACAACAACGGCAAAGGCAATGTCAAGGAGTCAAAGGTTAACAATGTCAAAGGTGGGCGAAATCGTGGCAAAGGCAAGGAGATACAACAACAATACTCCAAGACTCAAGATCCCAAAAAATCGAGTGGTCGTCAGGGCTACGCCAAGAAGAAGGCACAGGCCGAGAAGAAGGGATGCTACATCTGCGGAGGGCCGCACGGCTTTAGGAATTGTCCTAACCTCAAGAGCCTCAGTGCCATGGTCCGTGAACGGAAGGAGCACCCGCAAGGAGACACTTCCCGAACTGCACAACTGGGTATGATCGGATTATGTGGTGCTATCACAAAGCAAACTATCCAACCTACTAAGAATGCAATCAGTACGTGGATCTCACCATCAACAACAAGCCTGCTCGTGCAATGGTGGATACTAGAGCAATTCATAATTCGTGACTGAGGCTGCCGCAAAGAGACTATAATTGAAGCTTGCTCCAACCAACTCTCGCGTCAAGACCATGAATGTCGAGGTACAAAGTGCTCGTGGGGTAGCTAATGGAGTTGGTGTCAAATTGGGAACTTGGAAAGGTATGACAAACTTTACCGTAACCGCTACAGATATCTTTGACATCATACTGGGGAAAGAGTTCTTTAGACATTGTCATACTTTGATCGACCCCTACCTCCAACGTCTCTTAGTTATGGAGAGAGAAGTAGCTTGCATGGTACCTACAGTGACTATGCCACACGGATAGATCCAAGCACAACCCTCAGCTATGCAGGTTGTCAAGGGGATCAAGAAGGGGGAGCCAACGTTCGTGGCAACCATTGTAAGTCTAGAGGATGACAAAAAGTTTCAAGAGATAGTATCGCCTTGCATAGAGAAATTGCTTGAGGAAAACAAAGATGTCATGCCCAAGGAGTTGCCTAAGCACTTGCCGCCTAGGCGAGAGGTGGATCACAAGATTGAGTTGGAGCCAGGGGCTAAGCCACCCGCATTTTCCCCATATCGTATGGCACTACCCGAGCTAGAGAAGCTCAAGAAACAATTGAAAGAGTTGATGGATGCTAGTCACATTTGCCTATCAAAGGCACCTTTCGGCGCACCAGTATTGTTCCAGAAAAAGAAGGATGGATCGCTGCGCTTGTGCATAGAATACTGAGCACTTAATAAGCTTATAGTGAAGAATAAGTACCCGATACCGCTCATCCCTGACTTATTCGATAGACTTGGGCAAGCCAAGTACTTTACCAAGGTGAATCTTCGAAAGGGCTACTACCAGGTTCGCATTGCAAAAGGGGATGAGCAAAGACAGCATGTTTGACGAGATATGGAGCCTTTGAGTGGTTGGTTATGCCCTTCGGCTTAACCAATGCACCAGCCACATTTTGCACCCTTATGAAAAAGATTTTTCATCCCTACCTTGATCAGTTCGTGGTAGTGTACCTAGATGACATAGTCATCTACAACAACACCTTGGAGGAACACATGGATCACTTAAGGAAGGTTTTCCAAGTCTTGCGGGAGAATGAGCTATACATCAAGAAGGAGAAGTGCGAGTTTGCACAATAAAAGGTGCACTTCGTGGGCCATGTCATTAGCAATGGCGAGCTACGCATAGACAAGGCTAAGGTATGGGCTATCCAGGAGTGGGAGGCACCTATAAAGGTAACTGAGTTGAGATCCTTCCTTGGCCTTGTTAACTACTATTGTCGGTTCATCAGTGGATACTCAGCAAAGGCCGCACCATTGACTAAGTGGCTAAATAAGCACAAGCCATGGGTTTGGACGGAGCATTGTCAAATGGTGTTTGAATGCCTTAAGGCAGCAGTAACAGAGGAGCCAGTCTTGCCGTTACCTGACTTTGCCAAGACATTTAAGGTGCACACAGATGCCTCAAACTTCGCCATTGAGGTGTCCTGATGCAGGATAAGCATCCCATAGCATTTGAGAGCCACAAGTTAAATGAGATGGAGCGGCGTTACACGGTGCAAAAGAAGGAAATGACTGCCATTGTGCATTGCCTTCGTACATGGAGACATTATCTGCTCGGGTCGAGGTTCGTGGTCAAGACTGATAATGTGGATACTAGCGACTTTCAGACATAGAAGAAGCTCACACCAAAGCACGCTAGGTGGCAGGATTTCTTGGCCGAGTTTGATTATGTGCTGGACTATAATCCGGGCAAAGGTAACATTGTAGCTGATGCCTTGAGCCGGAAAGCCGAGCTTGCTACAATCACTTTAGTGAGATGGGATATTCGGGAGGCTATAAAAGAAGGCATGTAGCATGATCCAATAGCTAAATAGCTTATCGAGTTAGCCAATAAAGGCAAGACGAGACAGTTTTGGATAGAAGACGGCCTACTACTTACCACAGGTCGGCGGGTCTACGTGCCTAAGTTTGGATACATTAGATGACGGATCATAAAGGAGAGTCATGACACAATGTGGGTTGGTCATCCAGGTCAATGTCACACTAGGGCCTTGGTTGAGTTAGTCTACTATTGGCCACGCATGTGAGATGACATAGAGGACTATGTGCAGACTTGTCTTGTCTGTCAATAGGAAAAGGTTGAACAACAACAACTCGGAGGACTTTTGGAGCCACTACTAGTTGCAGAGTGTCCATGGGAGAGCGTGATTATGGACTTTATTACTTGCCTACCGAAGTTCGATGGTTATGGTATTATTATGGTGGTCGTGGACAGATTTTCCAAATATGTCACCTTCATGCCCACCTTACTGGGTTGCACAACTAAGGAAGCTGCCAAGCTATTCTTTAAGAATGTGGTAAAGTATTGGGGATTATCAAGGCATCTCATCAGTGATCGAGACCCCCGCTTCACTGGGAACTTTTAGAGAGAGCTGTTTGATATACTTGGCACGGAACTGCACTTCTCTACTAGTTTCCACCCACAGACGGATAGACAAATGGAATAGGTCAATGCCTTAGTAGAATGCTACTTGAGGCATTATGTAAGCGCGCATCAGAAAGATTAGGTAAGGCTCTTAGACATCGCCCAATTATCTTATAACTTGCAGCGGAGTGAGTCCAAAGGGCGGACACCATTTGAGCTAGCCACAGGCCAACAACCACAAACTCCACATTCATTACCAGCCTCGTTCGAGGGTAAGAGTTTGGGGGATTATCATATGGCAAAAAGATGGGAGGAGCAGCTCGACACTGCTAAGTCTTACTTGGATAAGGCAGCTAAGAAGATGAAGAAGTTTGCGGACCTTAAGCGACGTCCCACAGACTATAGAGTTGGGGACATGGTCATGGTCAAGTTTAACCCAAGAAATTTCAAGGCACTACAGGGGCATGCATCAAAATCTGATTTGCAAGTATAAGGGTCCATTTAAGATCATTTCCAAGATAGGCAAGATCTCATACAAGCTTGACATGCTATCGTATCTTAAGATCTACCCTGTCTTTCATGCCAGCATGCTTAAGCCATATCATGAAGATAAGGATGATCCGAGTAGGGGCCAATCAAGTAGAGTGCCAATGACTATCACCACCTCGCATGATCGGGAGATTGAGGCTATCAATGATTAACTAGGCCAGGAAAAAATAAGGGCAAAAAGCTACCGCTATTGTATATGGTAACAATCAACAGTTAGATTTTACGATCATCAAGGCGCCTCGTAGAGACTACCCCCAGAAGGCTCGAAGCTCAGCTAGGGGCTTCAACCCTGAGGATTCTCAATGATTGACCTCGAGGGTTCTCAGTGATCGACCTCGAGGCAGCGCAAACAACTATCAGCCTCAAGGCAGTGTACATCAGCGGTTATGGTAGATTGATGTGAGGTTCCCAAAGCACGTGACTAGAGCTGACAAAGTCTATTAGGCTAGTCCAAACCTGTATCATGGCATTAAATAGTTGTACCAACCCCATATCTTTGTAATGAGTGCATTTGTACTATGTTGGGATTCCCCCTCACATATAAAGGGGATCCTTGTCATTTTGTAAGGAGATTTGATACACAATATAGAATATACAAGAACATTATATCTGGCCCTTAACTTGACATTTTCTCTTGATCTCACTACTTACATTTATTGCTTACATTTATTGTGTTCTATTTATTGCTCATTATTGGTCATAAAGAGCTTCCATAGAATTTATCATAATTGTTAATCCTCCATCGACTGTCCTTAGTTAGGCACCCGACTCCACCTCGTGGCCCCGTATACACAAGCTCGAGACTCCGATTTCCAGCCATTCAATTTGGTTATTACACTATCTACAAGTTAATATCTTATCTTTTCTGATCTTTCACTTAGCATCTATTGCCTAACAACTAGCATAAAAATAGATCACATATTTTTAGAACCGCAAAATCAAATCTAATTGTTATTACCATCTTCAAGGTAAACAGTTTGGCGCCCACCGTGGGGCTAAAAATAATAGTGATTGTTTTCTTGCTGGTTTACTACATAATGCAAGTTATCTTTCACACTTTTTCTTGTCCAAGAATCTTTGATTTCAGGTCAAAATGTCTAACTCAGTGAATGCATATGAAAACAACGGTCTTGAGGACCATGGGAAGAATGGTATAGCTGTTCTGGGTATTGGCGCACCGCCACTAAACCTTGGGGACGCGCCAGAGCCAATCCCCGCATATGTGGTCTCACACAATGTCCAACACGTCGATATAAGCTCCTACACTAACAGAAGTGTACGCCAAAGAGACCAGCAAGAAGCTCAGAAAAACCTAGCTAGGGAAGAACGAGAGGTTAGCCTTCACATTATTTTTGAAATGTTACAGGCACAACAGCTGGCAATTGCTCAGCTACAAACCCACTAGAAAACTCTCAGCACGGTAGCACCTGAAATAGCTCCCCAAGCCGAGCAGGCACCAGAAAGATCAAGCAACAATGGGTCGGCAACTGACCCTGCCATCATAAAGATGCTCGAGGACCTCACAAAGAGGATTGAGTCAAGTGAGAAGAAGATATAAGCCAACAACAAGAATGTGGAGACTTACAATTCTAGGGTCGATCAAATTCCGAGCGCACCCACGATCTTGAAGGGTGTAGATTCGAAGAAGTTCGTACAAAAACCATTCCCACAGGAAGCAGCCCCAAAACCTATTCCAAAGAAGTTCAGAATGCCCGACCTCCCGAAGTACAACAGAACCTCGTCCCCCAACGAGCATGTTAGTGCTTACACTTGTGCAGTGAAGGGCAACGACCTAAAGGACGACGAGATTGAATCCGTCCTACTAAAAAAGTTCGGAGAGACGCTTTTGAAGGGGGCGATGATGTGGTATCACAACCTGGCCCCAAACTCGCTTGATTCATTTGTCATGCTGGCAGATTCCTTCATAAAGTCACATGCTGGTACCATCAAGGTAGCTACACGGAAATCTGACATCTTCAAAATCAGGCAAAGGGAGAACAAGATGCTGCGAGAATTCGTATCTCGCTTTCAAATGGAATGAATGGAACTACCACCAGTCTCCGATGAATGGGCAGTGTAGGCTTTCACTCAAGGTTTGAACGAGCGAAGCTCGGTAGATTCGAAATAGCTAAAGCAAAACTTAGTCGAATATCCCGTCATAACTTGGTCAAACGTCCACAATCGATACCAATCAAAGATCAGGATCGAAGATGACCAACTAGGAGCCCCCTCGGGCTTGGTATATCCTAGCAGGCTTCCGGCAAAGGAGCCAAAGCCAAACAAAGAAAGATACCAACCATACACTGAAGATAGGAGAAACGCCCCGAGGCACAACATACCCCGCAATGACCGAAGGATGGATCATGGCCAGAATCCTTGGGGACTCATTAACAGAGATGGGTTTGATAGGCACACAGGGCTGACGGAGGCACCCAACTTGTTGCAATACAACTTCAACGTCGATATTTCAGATATTGTATTCGCCGTCAGTAAAATCAGAGATACCAGGTGGCTGAGGCCTGTAAAATCAGATCTTTCACAAAGGAACTATAACTTAGTATGTGAATTTCATGGCACACACGATCACAGGACCGAGGACTGCCGACAACTCTGGGAAGATGTAGCCCGACTACTCAACAAAGGTCACCTCCGGGAATTCCTTAGTGACCGAGCCAAAAATCAGTTCTGGGAAAGAGAGGAGACCAAGAAGAATGAAACAAATGAGCCACAACATGTCATACACATGATCTTAGGAGGCATCGATGATCCATAAGAACCCATGGTCAGGAGAACGAAAATATCCATCAGCAGGGAAAAGCGAACTCGAGGTTACGTACCGGAGGACGCTCTCACCTTCAGCGACGAATACATCGAGGCCTTGTCTCAGACTCATAACAACATATTGGTAATCTCATTTCTTGTGAATACATTTCAAATTAAACGTGTACTTGTTGATCTAGGTAGCTCGTCCAATATTATCCGGTCGAGGGTGGTGGAGAAACTCGGACTGCTTGACCAAATCATGCCCTCCTTTCGAGTCCTCAATGGGTTCAACATGGTGAGCGAAACAACGAAAGGGGAAATCACCTTCCCGGTCCAAAATGCCTAATTCCATGTCATCGAAGGAGACTTGAGGTAAAACACCTTGCTCGGAAGTCCATGGATACACTGCATGAGAGCAGTACCATCAACCCTTCACCAAACCTTTACCAAATGATAAAGTTTCCAACGAAGGACGGAATAAAAACCATGTATGGGGAGCAACATACAGCGAGGGAGATGTTTGCGGTACATGATGTAGCACTGGCACCAACGCCTTCGACGTCGAAGAAACAACAAGATAAACAAACACTGAAATAGCAATCAGGAGATACATTCTCGGCTATACCCAAATAAAACAAGCAAAGGACTGTGTCGTGTCCCGGAACAAACCATCGAAGCATATCAAGGCCCAAGGCGCCATCGGCACTAAGGTATAATCGTTTCCCTTTTTAGTTACATTTTACACTAACCTGTGTGCAGGTATCCGATCGAAACAACCGAAGCACTTTCCAACATGAAGGCCATAGGTTCCGAAAGCATACGTTGCACTCTTTTCTTCGACCGGGTTTTTTTATCCCAAGAGCCCTTTTACCCACAAGGTTTTTAACGAGGTAACATCTATATGCGACCTAAGGAAGACTCAAAAAGTATTTAAGGCTTCTCTTCAATCAACCTCGAATACTGGGGGAATCCCCCCAGAAGGTCACCTCATCGGTGAAGCCAAGATGTGCTAAATGGGGTCTCGATAGGAAAATGATGTACCAGGCCAAACGGTCAAACGAACCGTGTCTGTATAGAATAACCGAGCCCTTGACAGCAAAAACGTGTATACTTTTACCAAGTAATCAAAGAATACTTTCCTCTCAATCAAAGAATACTTTCCTCTCAATCAAAGCATTTCGCATTTCAAAGGAGTTCAGTATTTTTTACAAAAACAGCTTCAGAGCCAAAAATGTCCCGAACACTCGGGGACTCACATCAAAAAACTCGAAGCCATATGACATCCGGGTCGGATGCTTCGTATTTTTAAGCCCTCAATAAGGCAACATCAAGGTTACAAAAATGGCTCCAGAAGCTAAGAACGTCCCGAACACTTGGGGACTGGCGCCAAAAGTTTGAAACTGTATAACCCCCCGGGTCGGAAGCTTCAAGCTTGTAAACCCTCAATGAGGCAACCTCAAGTATACAAAAATGGATCCAGAGCCATGAAAACTTTCAATGTCTCGGGGACTGCCGAGGCCATAAGACCCCATACGGGCAACCTCGACCCCATAAGACCTTTATAAGGCAACACCAAAAACTATAAAACCTCAAGCAAGGCATGAACCATACTTGTACCAAGTAACCAAAATTGTAAGACATCAAACAAGGCATGAACCATACTTGTACCAACTAACCAAAACTGTAAGACCTCAAAGGCATGTAAAAATTATAAAACCTTACAAAAAGGCATTATCCCGACCTTAAAGTTAAGGCTATATATTCGAACTTGTAAGACCCCTAAAAAGGCATACTCTTAGTATAGACGCCGAAACTACTTCACTAGGGGATTGAAAGGCTCCGGCCAAACACAATGACTACGGTCACAAGGCTATAACAGCCAAACTAACGCGACTCGGGGATGCTCGACCATGGCTATAAAATCATAGGCCTTCAATTACTTCGAAAGTACTTCGAAAATAATCGGTTAAACAGGCTACCCTTGACATAGGAAAAAGCGTTTTGACCATGTCAGCTCCGAACTATAGGCTTCGAAACACTCAGCCACCGAGCAAAACCTCCCGAGGTGCTCATCGCTACGTAATGACTCACAATCGAGGCTTTTTTTTTTCAAATCGTCGAAGAGTCAGGCAAACACAATTCAAAAAAGTCCTTAACGAGGAAAAAATAAAGCCTATACTAGAGGTCATACCGGCCCAATGCGTAAGAGCCACTATTGCCAGCCTATATAAAGGGTTATACCGACCCAATGCGTAAGAGCCCCTATCGCCAGCCCATAGAAGAGGTCGTACTGATCCAATGCTTAAGAGCCACTGTCGCCAACCCATATAAGAGGTCGTACTGACCCAACGCGTAAGAGTCACTGCCGCTAGTCCATATAAAAGGTCGTGCTGACCTAACGCGTAAGAGCCTAAAGGCCAACTTTAAATTCAAAAACTTAAGGGCTAATGAGCTTGAGTCGAAACTTGGTTCGGAGACTGAACCCGAAGTAGTTAATAGAATATGCCTAAGAGTAAAAGCTTAAGATCTTAAATGTCGGCTTATGCTAACAGGTCGTACCGACCAAACGTGTGAGAGCCTACAAGTAAGCCCCACGAGCCCCAAGGCCGTGATACAAACCTAAGGGTTCTTTTTAACTCGAAGACCAGTTCAATCTGGTTAATGACTGACAAACATCAAAGTAAGGGGAAATGCATAAAAATGAAATCCTAAGTCTTCCTCTTATACATTTATGTGAAAAAACACAAAGCTCCATTTAAAATGCTCTTAAAATGCACTATACACAAAATCGGAAAAGAAAGACCTAATTTGCATCCCCGTCGGGGACTATGGCCTATCGACCTCTTTCTCGCTATCTTTGGCATCGGACAGAAGGAACTTATCATCATATTCGTCTGCCTTTGCCTGATCTATCTCTTCCGAGAGATCGAAGCCCCTGGCATGGACCTCCTCGAGGGTTTCCCTACGAGATTTACAACTAACATACTCTTTGCTCATACTCTCCCAGTCGAGGGCCCCTCTCAATTAGCTCGATCGTCGGAAGAATCTTGCAAATAGATGGCCACTTTCTTATCAGCCTTGGATCGGATCTCTTCGGCTTCATCCCGAGCATCTACAACATCGGCCTTCATCTTTAGAAGTTCATACTCGAGCCTCGCAATCATGCTCGTTTGGACCGAGCTATTTGCACGAGCATTCCGGAGTTGCACTTCGAGGGTGGAAGCCTTGGCCAAAGCATCCCTCTTTGTCACAACTTGGGCATCTTCCCGAGCCTTTAGCTTGTTACACTCATACTTAACCTGGCCAACTTCGCCCCAAAGTCGTTCCAGCTCCTCAGTTTTACTTTGCAGCTGAAATATCAGAATATTAATCTTTGAAAGCAGAAGGAGGGAGCATACATTGACTAGAAATTAAGGTTACCTGTCTATCGAGATAGCTTTCGTAGTTCTGACATTGATTAGCCTCGTACCGCAAGTGGTCCAACTCATATCCCCTCTTTTTCCAAAGAAGCCTGAGGGATTTCTCCCCATCTAAAGCTTTCCGTAACCTGGATTCACGACAAGGCATCTCGGATTTGAGCTTGTCAAAGGCCTACGAAAAGGGAGCTCAATAAGAAATGGAAGGCACGAAACTAAAAAAGCCTGTACCGACTATCAAAACTCACCATGGAACTAAGCCGCTGAGCTTCATCAAAAGTTGAGCACACATTTACTGGCTTGGCCTCATTGGCCCTAGTAAAATTACTCCTGATGGGAGCACAGTCGCCCGATGCACCACTCAATTCATTCGGTAGGGGAAGGGTAAGGCGGCAGGAAACCCTTTTCCCTCGAAGTACCTTTGACGGGAATGGAAGAAAGTGACAAGAAAGGAACCGTTTTTCAAAAAATAGAGGATTCAAAGGCCGCAAGTTCGACCGACACGTCTCTTTTTAACCTCCGAGTAGGGCTCGCCCCGCTGCGAGCATCCTCGCCCTTCGAAGGCTCCTTCCGTTTGTTATGAATTCTCGGACCCAATTTTGGCAATCTTTCCTCCTCCCCGATGGGGCACGGACTCATCTCGAAAAATTCTCCAACACCTGTGGCGGCAGAGTTAGTGCGCTAAAAAGAAAGTACCTTTCTGATAAAACAAGCCATTAAGCACCTACCATGATGTTTTGCCTCCCATCTCCCCTTGGACAGGTCTCGCCATTTTCACTTATCATAAGTCGAGCAAGCTACCAGCTTATGAGACCATTCAGCCAGGTCAGGAACCTCGTTCGGCAGCCAAGGGATTGCTAAATAAAATAAAAAGGAAAACATCTTTACAAAACCCACCTCCACTGTGGACAAAAATGATAAAACACAAGTGTACCAGTTACGTGTGAAATTCCATTTCTCAGGAAATGGAAAAAACTCCCTAGGGATAATATTGACTGTCCGTACTCGAACAAATCGGCTCATCCACCCCCGGTCCTCGTTTTCTTCATCGTTAATAGCAAGCACCAGGTGGATCGACGTCGCAGAGTAATCAGGCCCTGATAATGCAAACGTCGGTATAACCTAATAAGATGGCTAAGGGTGAATTCGAGCCCAGCCTTATCCGCAAGTACCTTATCATCAGCACTATCTTCCAAAAGGATGGGTGAGCTTGCGCCAAAGTAACCTGATACCTTCTACAAAACTCGATCACGACCCTATCGAGAGGGTCCAGTGTAAAGGGGTACGTATATATGTTCAAAAACCCCTCGACATGGGCCATAATGCTCTCCTCCGGGGAAGGTACCTACAACACCACCTCTTCCCCCCATCCGCAGTCTTTTCTGACTGCCTCGAGGTGCTCCTTTCCTATGGAGGAGATAAACCTCCACCCATGCTCCCGGTATCCCAGAACATTCGGAGGTTTCTCTAACGTAAAGTCCCTCTTCGAGACAAAGCACCTCTTTGTTAGCTCACCGGACGCCGGAGGTGTACCACCGACCGAGTGCGAAACTAGGGAAAAACCCTCCTCTTCTTAGAAAGTGGAGGTGGGCACAGTAGCCATGGCTATGGTAAAGCAAAGAAAGGAAGAATAGAAGACTCACAGGAAAGCTTTGAGATAAAGGTAAATTGACACAAGAAAGGAGAACCCTATAAAGAAGATAATCACTCAATATAGCAGTATCTTCGAATAAAGGGAAAACAGGTACATATATAGAGCAGGCGGCGACTATTCGCCTGATCTGGAGACCAACGAAATCTGAACACGTCAGTATCATTTTTATTTTTGGGAAGGGCACCGATGGGTCCGCCTCAGTTTCTTCGCAACCATGCCACATAAATGACACTGCCATGCAAGCGCTCGGAAGTCATCAGATCCCAAGAATTTTTGCTATTACAGGAATCAACCTGGTAAAAACTATCGGCCCAATTTTGAGATGGTTCCCAATCTCAAAGGCCTCGACTGCTCCAAATATATGCCCCGAAAAGCCAATATCATAATTCGAAGGCAAAAACATTAAAACATAGAACGCGAAATGCTCGAAGAAGAAGAATTGTTATATTTCCACAAAACACATTTACAACAGGGGAGCAACAAAGCCTTTCCCCTAAGAAACTCTTACACAAAAGGAAAAAGAGACGACTTAAGTCTACTCTTCACCCCCACTACCCTCGGAATCATCGTCGGGGCCCTCATCTGAAGTGGCCGAAAGATTAGATTTTTCTTCCAAGGTTCGGGCTTCCTCGATCTCAGCTGAGAGATCAGCACCCTTATCACTCACTTCCTCAAGAGCCTGCCTCCTCACTTGCGCACGAGCATAAGCAATAGCCCGAGTCAGCTTCTGCTTGGCCTTCACTAATATATCTCGAGCTCGTTTGTTCGCAGTGGTGGCATATTTCTTATACGAGGATGCCTTTTCTTTTGCCATAAACTTAGCCGACGATAGTGCGGCAACCTACACCTTGGCACTCTACAAAAGCTCCCGGGTTGACGACAACTCCGTCCGTAGATGGTCCCTCTCCGAGGCCACGACCCCATTTTGTCCCCTTAAATCGAGGGCCTCTGCATCCTTGGCGACTGCCTCCTCTCGAAGTTGTTCCACGAGGGCATTCTTTTGCCTGACCTGCAAGAGAAAAGAAAGTTGGTAAAACGCTAAGTTACATAGACAAAGGGAAGGTTCGCAAATACAGTATTACCTGCTCGATAAGGTTATCTTTTTCTCGGCACACTCCTTCCAACCTCCCCCGGAGCCCACTCATCTCTTCCTCCTTTCAGGAAGAAGAGGTCTCCAACTTTTTTAGCTCCGAAGTGAGATCCTCGACCTCCTTCCTACATCATATAAGCTCATCTCACAGCTTAGAGATAGCGTGATCATACATTTTCTTGGCCTACAACAAAACAGAAGAGTCAGAAAAATGAGGAGAAATACTTAAAGAAAGAAAGCTATACATAAAGAGGTTATCACCTGCTACTGGAGCCTCTCCGCCTCCTCAATAGCATTGGGAATGTCGAGATCAATATCTTCATTGACACTATCGGGGAAGTTTTCAAGCACATCCCCCCCCCTCGTGAGGGCCCCCCACATTGGTGACCTTCGAATCCTGTGCATCCCTGGATTCCCCGGGTGAGAATCGAGGACCCAAATTAAGGCCACCAACGACATCGATATCGCCAAAGGGCAAATCCTGTCCCCAAAAAGCTTTGGGCCCGAACCCTTTGGAGTCAGCAGCAACGGTTTCCTTGACAGGGACTGTACCACGTCTGGTCAGGGACTTGGGTACCGTATTTGCACCCTCCTCGAGGGCCTCCACTACATGGGCTCCAGCCGAATCGACCATTCCCGACTCAGCGGCCTTAGGCCCATCCACCTATGGAGCATCCGTGCCCGACCTCGCCCTTTGTACCAAAAGGTATACATCATCATCATCGTCTTTATCCCTAGTACTAGGAATTGCTCAAGAAACTGAAGCTGAGACCTTGGTAGCAGCTCGAGGCCTATGTGATTTGGGCTTCTTTGACATAGGAGATTGAGTAGCTGCCTTTTTCTCCTTTTTCTTGCCCTTATCGGGCTTCGAGGCCTCTTCCTCACCGTTGGGGGGAGGGTGTCTCATCAACACTCCATCGGCAAGGCCTGCGCAAGCATAATAATCAAAGCTTGTCCAAGCGAAAGAGATAATTGAAATATGGTAGAGGAGACAACAAAAAGCTTACCGTGATTCTTGGGTCGGCCCCCGCGTTTTAGCCAAGTTGGGCCAAGAATGCTCGAGATAAGGGAACTAAGTACACAATTGCCTAATCCATTGCGGCAGGTCCTGGACCGCTTCAGAATACCAAATGGTGGTTGCATAAATGAGGGGGAGATCATTTTTTGAGAAAAAGGTAAGAAGACGGTAAAGCATGTTCGAGGGAGAGGTACTTATGCGCCATATTCCACTCCTCCGGGAATGGCATCCTTTTAGCCGGGATGATGTTCGAGGTCCTCACTCGAATAAACCTGCTCATCTACCATTGATCCTTGTTCTCATCAATGCTCAAAAAAAAAATCGCTTCGTGGATCGAGGGTAAAGCTTGATCAGACCTCGAAAGAGACGAGGGCTATATAGTCTAGTCAAGTGATCAAGGGTGAGAGTCATTCCCACGACCTTGCTGGAGAAATATCGGAGCATATAGACTATCCTCCAGAAAGATGGATAAATTTGGCCAAGCGTCACTTTATACTTATGGCAGAAGTCGAGGATAACCGGATCTATCACCAGAGAAGAAGGATCTGAAGAATCGATGAGGCCAAAAGTGAATGGGTACGTATATACATGAAGAAAGCCAGACTTGTGATATGTTATGCTCTCATTAGAACTGGGAATCTCAACCAGCATTGTCCTCTCCCATCGACATCCATCCCTCACTTTTTGTATATTAGTCACAATGCTAATATACCGGGACACGTGTTCGCATCGGCCCAGTGTAGATGAGGGTATCTCGATAAAAAAATCGTTTATAGTATTGAACTCGGTCGGGGTACACTGTTCAACGGTGAGTGACACTTTGGGTTTGCCCTTGGATGTTCGAGACGAATAGGCAGCATCCTCTTTTCGAGGCACTATTTTAGAGGTTCTAGCCATGGTAGTGGAAAGGCCTTCTAAGAAAGTTGAGTAAGGAACCAAGAACGGAAGAAGGAAGAATGTGAAAGGGGATAGCCTTGGCTCTGAAAGTTTGAAGATGTTGTAAAAATGTGAATCATTAAGCGATTGAGGTATTTATAGAAGCAATGTGGGCAGCAGAAAGGACGAACCAATAGCGGTTTGTGGGCTTCTCGATAGTATTGTTGACAGCGACCCTTGTGCAGCTTTTAAGTTATGGCATTTAATGCTCTGATAAGATGACGTCATGATGGTAGTGCCTAAGGAGTGGGAGTTCAAAAATATTTCCTATCATTTTATTCTAGGAAATGCGGGGACTATTTGTATACGGTAAAAATCAACGGTTCGATTTCACGATCATCAAGGCGCCTCGTAGAGATTTCCCTTAGAAGGCTCGAAGTTCAGCTCGGGGCTCCGACCCTGAGGGTTCCCAGTGATCGACCTCGAGGTAGCGTAAACAACGATCGGCCTCAAGGTAGTGTAAATCAGCGGCTATGGTGGATCAATGTGAGGTTCCTAAGGCACGTGACTAGAGCTGACAAAGTCTATTAGGCTAGTCCAAACCCGTATCATGGCATTAAATGGTTGTACCAGCCCCATATCTTTGTAATAATGCATTTGTACTATGTTAGGATTCCCTTTCATATATAAAGGGGGTCTTTGTCATTTTGTAAGGGGATCAGATATACAATATTGAATATACAAGAATATTCTCTCTTCCCCCTAACTTAACATATTCTCTTGATCTCACTACTTACATTTATTGTTTATATTCATTGCGTTCTATTTATTGTTCTTCATTTATTGCTCATTATTGGTCATAAAGATCTGCCATCGAATTTATCATAACTGTTAATCCTCCATTGACTGTCCTTAGCCGGGCACCCGACTTGACCTTGAGGCCCCGTATACACAAGCTCGAGGCTTCGATTTCCAGCCATTCGATTTGGTTATTACACTATCTACAAGATATTATCTTATCTTTTCTGATCTTTCACTTACCATCTATTGCCTAACAACTAGCATAAAAATAGATCACATACTTTTAGACCCACAAAATCAAATCTAATTGTTATTACCATTTTCAAGGTAAATAGATATGTTCCTCGTCCATTGGAAAGGGCAATCACCGGAGGAGGCTAGGTGGGAACGATATAAAGACTTGTGGCAATTCAAAGATAAGATCTGAGAGTTTATGCAGAAGCATTGCGCCGTGGTCATCGCAATATTGGGTGGGAGAGAGTGTGATGACCCACCATGTCATCATGCCACATAGGTTCCATTTGACATATATTAATGCCATGTGGAAGCTTACATAAGAAGAAGGCAATTTGTGAGAAGATTCTAAAGAAGTATGGAAATTTCCATAGGAAGAACCTAGATCCTTATGGATTTGCTAGGAAAATCCTTGGAATCTTCTAGGCTCGTAGAGAATTCTAGAGAAAGCCCTTATCTTGTAAATATCAAGGACTTGTGTAATAATTAATATTTACACACTAGCTCCTAGGAGACTAGTATATAAAGGGGGTCATTCATTTATAATTCACCAAGCAAACAATTCAAGTCTTCTTTAATACAAAACTTCCTTTAACAATTCTCTTGTGTTATTTCTACCATTCTCTTAGCAATCTTGAGTGTAGTAAGACTGACTTGACATAGCAAGAACGTGAGCAAACTGTGCAAGATCGTGAGCAAGTTGTCAAGTGTTGCACGTGTACTTAGTTAACAACTAAGGACGTGACATAGGGCATAAATTTTTTAAAATCTGTTGTTGGGGTTTGTACCCACGGCCTAAGAGAATCAAAAAGAGGTGTTTGACCAGGTGAGCTGAGGAACTATTTATTTCTCCATTTTATTATCTAAGTTATGTTATTTTTGCATATTTAATATATATATATATATATATAAATATATATATATATATATATATATATATATATATATATATATATATAAATATTTCCAACGAAATGGTATCGGATGACACGAAGATGCATCCGCCCCTGAATGGAACACAAAAAGCTTACAAATAAAAGCAATTATGGTGATGATGCATGTTTTGGCCTTCGGTGCAGACAGAGAGAACACGGCAAAAGTCAAGTTTTAATTCTTACGCGTAGGACACTTCCGTCAACTACCTCATGGTTTGGGCAATATGAAAGCGAAATCCATAAAGACTATGGTCCCATTTGTATCAAACTCTTCATAGACAGATTTTGAGTTCATGTATTTTGAATTTAGAAAAAGCAGCTTATTAGGTTCTTAAAACATTATTTATACATATTAAATAGATTTTTTATTATAAGTGTAGAGTTTGAACCAAAACTATATATTATATTCTGTTCTGCAAACTAGAACTATAACTCTGCTCCTGAACCCCTTCCCCAGTTCCCTTTTTAAATTTTTTTATTTATATCAAGCATATTAGCTGGTCTTACAACGTCAGAATCAATAAATAATATTACTCTGATTCAATTTATGTGAATCTATTTTTTTTGTTCGTGCCTAAAAGAATGACCACTTTCCTTATTTATAAACAATTTATCTTTATGCAATAATGTAAGCACGTGATTTTTGCTCCACGGACAATCACTCCAAAATACAATCATTGACACCTCGCTATACAATTTTTGATTTTACGTGATATGTGCTAATAGTCATTTGTGTTTCTGTCCATTTTTCATTTTTTATCTTATCCAGCAAAATACAAAATATGTATGTCATGTTAATTAAGCCATAATTCAGTCACTAAAAGAAAATTCACAAAATATGCGTCTTTTATTTTAGGCTATGATTAAACCATTTTTAAGAATTTTTAATATGTGTGTGATAATTGTGTTGAGTGTTGATTAATGTGTGTATTTAAACTCATTTTAATTGTATTTTTAAAATTAAAAAACAAAGGAAAAGAGTGCAAATTATTTAGAAAAATCGGATTGGGCTTATTTGTTTCAAAATTTTAAGGCCCAGAAGCAGCCCAAACACAGGCTGCCCGGACACGGTTCAAACGGCGTCGTTCTGTCCCGTCTAAGCTGGGCCGTTGATCTCAAATGAATCAACGGCCAGGATCACATCCCCTAGACCCGTTAATCTGGTCCGACCCATTTCCTTACCCGGTCCAACCCACCACACGCCTAAACGACGTCGTCCTTCCTAAGTGAATAGATCCTGGCCATAGATCTCACTTGATCCAACGGCCAGGATCTAAACCCTCAATGCATATATAAACCTAACCCTTTTACCCGCCCCCCTATCCAAACACCCACCCCCGTTCCTTCGTCTCTCTCAGAAGGGACCCCAAACCTCCGAAACCCTAGCAGCCGCCCTGGTGCCCTTTCAGCATAAATCCGGTGGCCAGGATGCCGGTGGCTACCATAGTTACACCCCTGAACCACCATGACCTCCCCTCTCCAAATCCACACTCAGCTTACCTCAAATCTTCCCCGAACGTCTCGAATCTTCATTCGAAGATCCGAGACCAAACCTAGATCTACACCAAACCACCCCATACTTACCCTAGTCACTCCCCTAACATCCCTCATACCCTAGTCAGCTTTGGTTCCGGTCAAATATAAGCAGAACTCTTCGAATCCCAAATCTGAGTTCAAGAACCCTAAAAAACCAAACCTGTTTCATTTGAGGTAAGTGTCCGATGTAATCGTCTTTTCTTTTCTCTTGTTTAGGTTTATGCATGTGTTTGTGGATTTGTTTCAGATTTGTTTGATTATGTTCTGTCCATCTTCAAAGACCCTTTTGTTCGGTCGATTTCTTTTCTCAAATGTTAATTGAAGTGCTATAAAATGTTTAGTCGCCTCGATTGATGTTGACGACTAGTTAAGTTTCATAAACTCTATGTTAAAAGCCCCGAGTTTGGAAATAAATTGGTGTTTTGTTTAGTCTGTGATGTTTGTCGATTAATTGTTACGTATATTAGTTTGTATAGTCGATTTGAGTAACGTCGTCAAATAATTAAGTGTTGTAAAGTTCCATTGTTGTCCGAAAAGGCCTGAAACACTCAGTTTGTTTCTGTTTTAAGTTTAGTTGATTAGCGACTAATTAGTATACGTTATAACTCGCAAAGTCGACTCGACACATGTTTGACGTTAGTTTCACAGTATTAAATAACAAACGACCTAACTGAGTGATTTAGGTTAGTTTCACAGCCAGTTACTGGCTGATTTTGTTAAAGGCTTGTGTTGGACTGATTATAGGTTGGTTTGTTAGCTGTGGGAGGGGGGATTCGAACTAGTAACTGGAAGATACAATAGAAGGAAAGGGTGAGGCAAGACAACAATGATTAAAGGGTCTGTGGGATAATTTTGGTTGTGGCAAAGACTAATTAAATATTCAGGATTTATGGGCTATCAATTGTTTAATCAGAAATACTATTAATCTAGTATTAGTGGGGACAAAACATAAGAGTATGGGAATTAAATGAATACTTAACTAAGACCATAACCTTTATTAGGAGTAATAAGACAGAGCATGGGGGCTGATTAAGGATTCCGAGAAAGATGCCTTTAGGCATGGGGATTTAAGGGGTATGGGCAGACTGCGACTTGCAGGAATCAAGGCAGTTGGATTGACCTGGGGTTTGGCTTATAAATAAGTTGTTTTAGAACATAAAAAGGGCTGGACTTTTCGTCTTCAGAGAGAAAAAAACAGAAAGAAATTTCAGAATACTGTGAATGAGTATCATCCGAAAACTGTGTAATAGTTCAAGTTGGTCAACGAAACCCTAAATATGTAACGAAACAATTTTTAGCCTTATTGAGTTTGGTCTATAACTTGTTGTCGTATGTAAATCAGAAAAGAAGTTAGCTGGAGAATAGTGATACTCGGCCAACAAGGGTTTCACATAAGGTCTGTTAAAATAAATGCAGTGATCACAGTTGTGTCATCTTAATTCACCAGTAGGTAATGTGTATTTCGAAGGCATATGAGGCCATTTGTGTTATATCACAAAGAAAAACAGTATAGCTAAACACATGGTAATACCGTTAGATAGGGTTAGTTTCAGTTGTTCCGTTTTTTTTGTGTCAAGCATGTAAGAAATAATTAATTGAACTTCGTACGTATGCCCGTCAATGAATAAGGTCGAATACGTCTGAATACTTCGCCTAAGAATAATCTGATTCGATATTATTGTGCGTCGATCTCGTGTCTCAGTTTTCTTGAGCAATAGAACATAGAACGAAAGTAATCCCTGTTGTACAAGCTCTGCTGCAAGTTTTCATTTGCGTTAGTCATAAACTAATAACTAACAAATTACGTTTTTTTTCAGCATGTAATTAATTAAGAGTTTTCTTTATTTTAAAGACGAACTTAATAGAAAATGTAGTTGCTGTAGGTTTGTTCTTAAAATAAAACGAGATGAGCCTCGATAAATAAAAACGCACAAGCTGCGGGGCCCTCGTTAAATGTACATATCGAAGCATTCAGTTTCCAGGACGGGTCGTTTAGCAAATCTCACGGCCCTCCCAGAATAATAACACGATAGTCTCTTTAAGCGCGTATTTAATAATGTTATCTCCTTAAACTCGGGTGCACATTTATGTGACCCAAATCCAAATCTCAACGGAATCGAAATGTGTCTCTAATCACGGGTACATTGATTGTGGCGTGGTCTGAGATGCATTTCCATGATGTTGCAAATTCGTTTTATAAGGAATGAGACGAGCCTCGACAAACGAAAAATGTACAAAGTGCGGGGCCCTCTAAATGTATATACATATTAAAATACTTAGAATTCGGGACAGGCCGTTTAGCGAATTTCATGGCCTTCCCCGAAATAACAATACGCTAGTTGCTTTAAGCGCGCCTTTAATAATTTATTTTTCTTAACTCGGGTGCACATTTATGTGACCCAAATCCAAATCTCAACCGAGTCGAGATATGTCAACAACCACGTGTACATTGATGTAACGTAGTTCGAGATATATTTTCACGACGTTGCAATTCCTTGTAAAAAATAATGATAATAATTATGAAAGCGGTAAAAAGATAAAATTTTGCACATAAGTTCATATTTGCATAAAATCAGATAATCAAGCCGAATATAACAGTTGAGCGACCGTGCTAGAACCACGGAACTCGGGAACGCCTAACACCTTCTCCCGGGTTAACAGAATTCCTTATCCGGATTTCTGGTGCGCAGACTGTAATACGGAGTCATTCTTTTCCTCAATTCGGGATTAAAATTGGTGACTTGGGACACCCTAAATCTCCCAAGTGGCGACTCTGAAATAAATAAACCAATCCCGTTTTGATTGTCCTTTAATTGGAAAAAACTCCCTTGCACCCTCTCGGGTGCGAAAAAAGGAGGTGTGACAGCTCTTGCGACTCTGCTGGGGATAAAATCCAGAACCACCGGTTCAGGGTTAGAAATTCGAGCTTAAATAAATTGTTATATTCGGTTTTATCTGATTTTTACATGTTTGAGCCTAATGTGCTAAATGCTGCTTTTACTGCTTTGATGTTCTTTGAACTGTACATATAAACTGTGCCGAAACCTTCTCTTCTTACCTCCGGGGAGAAGCTCGCTGTTCGAGACTCCCTATTCTGTTAGTGTCAATGCCCAAGTAGAAAGAGGCTCGGATAAGTTACAAAGCCGGACGACCCCGCGGGTCCCCGGTACGTAGCCCCCTCCTCGACTCGAGTTGTCCGCTCGTGTAAGCCAGGTCTAGAACAAAGCCCAGTTTGAAGCTTAGTAAAACATAACTTCATGCCGGATCCCTAGTAGGAAAACGCTTATTTGCATCACGTTGCATTTGACTTAGGGGGCTCAACACAGGGGTTGGGCCCGTCCAGGAATAGCAACCTGAAACAAAACAAAAGGGAGACCATCATGTGGCATTTTGTCTGTTATCGCATTAATTTGCTTCAAATTTGCACGTTGACCGGCAGGTGGTAACGGGAATTTTGAAATAAATAAATAAATAAATAAATAAATAATGAAATAAAAAAATATGTTTTTCGGTTTTTGAAAGGCAGTGTCCAAATGTTTTTGAAAACCGTGATAAACTTCTTACCCGAACTACGTCGGTTTGATTCCCACCGGATGTGGGATACGTAGGCAACCCTTATCGGGTCCAACTCCCCGATTCTGTTTACCAAAAATTATAGATACCCATGTATGTATATACACATATTATTTCTTGTCTAAAAACACCTTAATAAATGGGCAGAATGAGCACAAATAGGAGTTCATCTGAGGCCATTATAAACAAAGTTCATCTGGGCTTACGCATGTGGTGGAGCGACTTGGGAAGATCAGGGCAAGATACGGTCAAAATATACTTGGGAAATTTGGTCGGATTGCTGGATATCGATCCGCGAGGGGACGTTATCAGGGCTCTAATTTCATTTTGGGACTCGGCCCACAACGTATTTCACTTCTCAGATTTCGAGCTCACCCCGACACTAGAGGAGTTGGCAGGGTACATTGGATGTCCTAACATCCCTATGAAAGAACAGTATCTCATTGCGCCAAGGGCCATAACCATACACAAGTTCCTGGATATCGTAAAGATCCACAGAACGGTACATAACCCAGAGTTATCAAAAGGGTTTTGTAGTTTTGCATTTCTGTACGACAGGTACGGTCATCTGGGAGGGTTCAACAATCCCGAGAGTAAGATCTGCAGTGGGGAGAACCGGTTGGAATGGGAGAGGCACAGATGTATTGCGTTTATGATAGCCTTTCTGGGTTTTTTGGTATTCCCTAAAAGAGACGGAAAAATTAACATACAAATTGTTGGGGTCGTCAATACTTTGATCAAACAAGAAAATAGCACTCTGGCACCACTGATAATTGCGGAAATTTTCCGCGCGCTCACCTTTTGCAAAACCGGAGGAAATTTCTTTGAAGGATGTAATATACTGCTACAAATGTGGATGATAGAGCATCTATGTCATCGCCCTCAATCTCTGAAGTATGGGTCATCACAAAAGACTTGTATAGAAGAATTTCCCACCAGGATCGACGGGTTCAGATTGCCGGAAGGGGTCGCCGAATGGGTCACGCTACTGCGCTCTGTTTCAGCAAACCAGATAGAGTGGGCGTTCGAGTGGCTACCCCTAGATGAGGTCATACACATGGCGGCCACCGAGTCTTATTTGTTGTTGATGGGTCTCCAAAGTATCCAGCCTTACGCACCATGCAGGGTGTTGAGGCAGTTGGGACGATACCAAGTAATCCCGAAGGAAGAAGATCTCAGTAGCCAGGTGATTGAAATCGGACCTGGTGGGTAGTTCCCTGAAGCATTCGCTCGGAGGATCTGGAATGAATGTCAAACCTTGAAGGTAAATACCTGTGTAGAGATCGGGCTAAGGGCGAAGTGTCTCCGAAATACCTCCCGTGGTACAGAAGGGAGCTTGAACATCAGAGACCAACTAAGAGAGCTCACATCCAGGGCTTTGACGAATCCTCACAGGCAGAATGGGGCTGGTTAAAAAGAGAAGAAGGCTACCGGGATGAAATCGGAAAGCTAAAGCAACAAGTCGAGAGGCTTATATTTGAGAACAACGTGCAAGTCGCCTCGGAGCAGGGCAAAAAGAACAAGCTAGCCCAAGAGAACCAGACACTAAAGGCCCGCCTACGCCAAGCCAGCAAAAGTAACCTTGATCGACAGAAGCGTTGCTCCGAAGAAAGGTTAATAGCAAGTTTGAAAAATCAGATCATCCAAAACCAAGAAGAAGTAGAGCAATCAGAAGCTCGCATAGCAAGGATGAAGGTCAGATGGGCGAAATGCACAATGGCCCGGAGGCAGCGTCTGCAACAGGTCATAAGGGATTATGAAATGAGCATCGGGATATTAAGGGAAACGAATCCACGCTACATGATCGGATCATCAAACAAGCCCGAGACGCTCAGGCCGACAGGAGACATTGTTATGAAGCAATGGCCTGCATGGAAAGGCAAATGGAGCTGTTCCAAGATCGACTTGCCGACAATGCTCAAGCACTGGGAGTGAAGAACCGACAAATCAGGCAATTGTTCATTGAAAGGGACAACATTCGAGGAAGGATCGACGAAATTGGGCACTACATCTACATGAAATGCCTAGCAGGTGAACAAATACCTCGGAAAACCCTCCTTGTTTCCATCATGGGCTGCGTCCACCGAATTATGAATGAGTTGAAGAGCTTGCGGAGGGACCTCACACCAAGGGCCGCGGAAAGGCCGAATGATGCCTTGCGGGCCCTTAAGTTGGAAAATTAATCTTTGATCGAGTCTTGTTTATTTAGGCTTTGTTGTTTTCCTATATGTTGTTTTCTTTTCTTTTTAGTCAAATCGGGTCAAGAACTGTGGAGTCTGTACTATTGCTATTATTTGTTCGAAGTAACTTGTAATAGCAAAATTTTGAGAATGAATTTAATGATTCCAAAAGAATTTTGTGTTTCTTTACTTTATGGCAGAACTACGCCTGCTCTGATTCGCGCGGAGACGTGATACGTAGGCAATCCCCATAAGATTCGACCGCTTTTAATAAAGAAAGAAAAGAAAATACAAAAATAGAATAAAATACAGGGTTTCCCAAAATACTTTAAAAAGGGACAAATGAGCAAGCCGGGATGACACATGTTGTTTGAAGCGAAGCATGTAGAAACGGTTAACTGCCTAGGAGCATTGCATCCTCTATGTGTTATGATCAAATCTGTTAAGCTCTAACGCTAACAAAGTTTGTTGTTGTCTGAATCCAGACAGTTAGTTGTTAAAGAATTCTGGCAACACACCCTTACCAAACCAGATCCAAAGGACCAGTAGCAACAAGCATGACTAATTCAGAGAATAGTAACGAGGAAGAAAGGCCGATGAGCCAGTTGTTAAAAGAAGCGATGGAAAAGATTGAAAGGATGGGACTAGAGATGAATGCAATGCAGCTGGCTCTAGCCAAAGCACAAAAGGGCCCTGAGCCACTGGGGCACATGCCGGAATACCCTCACTCCGACCCTTCAACAAGCCTCCCGAATCCCCGTTATCATCAGGAAAGAAGCCCACATGATTCCCAAGCTCCACCACCCCATCAACCTCTCCCAACACCAAATATTCCCACTTTTGCGGGACCCACATCAGCCACCCTGCAAAGAACGACCAGTGAGCCATTGTTTCAGGCTCACGATACGCAATACTATCCCCCTGAGCCCACATTCCATGCCCCCGAACCACAGGCCTACAACCCGCACTTGGAGGTACCGACAGAGATTGAAAAGCCGGTTAAAACCCCCGAACAGGATGAGGTATTGAGGAAGTTCAAAATCCTGGAGCAGTCCTTTAGGAACCTGCACGGATTGGGCAATCAAGTCAGCGTGGCTTACAAAGCTTACAAAGATCTATGCCCTTTCTCGGACGTCCAACTTCCGGCTGGGTTCAAGATGCCTAAGTTTGATTTATATGAAGGGCACGGCGATCCCATGGCACATTTGTGGGGATTCTGTAGCAAAATGAGAGGGGCAGGCGGCAAAGATGAGCTGCTGATAGCTTATTTCGGCCAAAGTCTGAGCGGATCTGCACTAGAATGGTATACCAGGCAGGATTCCAGCAGATGGTACACTTGGGATGATCTGGCGCGCAGGCTTTCGCGGGTCATTTCCAATACAATCTCGAGATAGTCCCTGACCGTCTCACGTTATTGAGGACCGGGAAGAAACCCGGGGAAAGCTTTCGCAAGTTCGGGTTCCGTTGGAGAGAGCAAGCGGCCAGAGTCGATCCTCCTATGAGAGAGGGAGAGATGGTGGACTATTTCTTGCAAACATTGGATCCAACCTACTTTGGTCACTTGGTGATGACGGTTGGAAAATCCTTCAACGAGGTAGTGAAGATAGGGGTCATGATAGAAGAGGGCCTGAGGTCTGACAAAATCTTGAATTACTCAGCACTCAAAGCAATGACCCAGGCTATTCAGAACGGCACGGGAGGTGCGCTGAGAAGAAAGAAAGAAGAGGTTTCCACGATCGAGGCAGGAAGTTGGTCCGGGTCTGGCAGGCCACACTACAACCAACCCAGACCTCACAGGACAAATTACCCAAACAACCCACCACATCACTACTATCCACCCCAAGAACCGCATTTCACCGTCCATCAAGCCCAAACATACACCCAACCTCCGGTTCGCCCACAATGGCGTGCGCCAGCTCCCCACAATACATACCCAGCTCCACATAATACCTACCCACCACCGCAAAATACCTACCCTCCACCCAGAGCATACAGGAACCCTCCAAGGATAGGTTTTCGAGGGAGTCAAGCTGCTAAAAATGATAGGCTACAGAAACATAGAGCCTTTACTGAGTTGGGAGAGTCATATACCGCCGTATTCCACAAATTGAGACGGTTGGGTTTGGTAAGTCCTGTCGAACCCAGAGAGCAAAACCCCCCGCCTCAAAATGTGAACAGGACGATAAGCTGTGAATATTGCTCAGGGATGCTGGGACATGAAACTGAAAAATGTTGGAGACTGAAGCAGGCGATACAAGACCTCATTGATACTAACAAAATCGAGGTCCAGACACCGGAGGCACCTAACATCAATCAGAACCCACTGCCAGCGCACCACGAGACGCACATGATCGAGTTGGTGTATGAGGGAGGAGAGTTGAGAAAACCCTCGCAAACAGTGATGATGATCCAGGCCGCTCCGAGAGAAGGATCGACCAGTGGAGGAGTGGGGGTACAGTCGCAGGGAGAAGGCGTCAAGCCAGTAGTAATATTGGGAAAGAGCCCGTCCGCCAAAACAAGCAAACCTGAGCCAAACAAGTTGGGAACTCCGCCCACACCCGCAGTTGTGCTGAAGGGGGTATACAGAGAACTGGTCACCATAAAGCCCGTAGTCCAGCTGCCAATGATTGATAGCAAGGCTGTGCCTTGGAAGTACGAGAAGGCAGTAGTGATGTACAAAGGAAAACAGGTGGAGGAAGTTAGTTGCGAAGCGCAAGGGCTGACTCGATCAGGTCGGTGTTTTGCTCCGATGGAGTTAAGAAGAACCAACCCAGCTGCAACCAAGAAACCTGTATCCGAAGAAGAGGCTGAGGAGTTCCTGAGAAAGATGAAAGTGCAGGACTACTCCGTGGTCGAACAGCTGAGGAAAACATCGGCCCAGATCTCGCTGCTGTCATTACTGATCCATTCTGAGGAGCATTGTCGGGCCTTGATGAAGATATTAAACGAAGCTCATGTGCCCAACGAGATTTCTGTAAACCACCTGGAAACCATTGCCAACAAGATTTTCGAGGTGAATAGGGTAACATTCTCAGATGATGACCTGCCGATGGAAGGTACAGAGCATAATAAAGCTCTCTACCTAACTGTCAAATGTGAAAACTCGGTAGTTACTCGGGTATTAGTGGATAACGGTTCAAGTGCCAATATCTTCCCATTATCCACTCTGAACCAGTTAAAGATCGACCACGGAAAAATCCGCAAGAATAGCATCTGTGTTCGAGGATTTGACGGAAATGGAACAGCCACTGTAGGGGATGTTGTACTTGAATTGACCATCGGTCCAGTCCTGTTCACCATGGAGTTCCAGGTGTTAGATGCCACAGTATCTTATAACCTTCTGTTAGGACGACCATGGATTCATGCAGCCAAAGCAGTGCCCTCCACCCTACATCAGATGGTGAAGTTCGAGTGGGAAAGACAAGAGGTCGTGCTACACGGAGAGGACACGGCGTACACCATGGGCGGCGCCATTGTACCTTTCATAGAGACCGATGATGACAAAGGTCCTTGGGTTACCAGATTTTCGATACAGTGTCGGCAAACAAAATTTCTGAAGGAGAAATCATCCCGCACCCTAGGGTATCTGCCGCGACAGTCATGATGGTCTCGGAAATGCTGGGTAATGGATTCGTGCCGGGAAAAGGCCTGGGAGTCGAGCTTCAGGGGATTGTCCAACCTGTCTCCCTGCCTAAAAATCTGGAAACTTTCGGATTGGGGTTCAAGCCAACCGTAGCAGATGTAAAACAAGCGCGGAAAATGAAGAAGAAAGTCTGGTATCTTCCCAAACCCGTGCCACGTCTTTCAAGATTTTTTGTCAGAGCAAGCGCCAAAAGGGCACCGGTCCCAAAGATTCTAGGACCATGGATTGATATGGATGGGGACCTGAATCGGAGTTTCGAGAGGCTATTCGCTGATGTCAGTATGGTAGAAGCTGGAGAAGGTTCCAGCAGAGCAGAGATACAGTTTGTGGGGCCTGAGGCCAAAACCAACAATTGGACAGTTACTCCTCTTCCTGTCCGAGGGGAGTCTTGGTAGTAGGCTTTGATTTATGTTTTGTTTGTTTTGTTTTGTTCGGATTATTCCAGGGTGTAATCCAAATTTTACTTTTGTTTTGTAAAAGTGTGAACCCTTTTATCCCGCGAGTTTAATAAAGTTCTCTTCTATTGTCCCATTTTAATTTTTGTTTTGTTCTTTTTCTTTCTGAACAGTTCTCTTTTTACTGGTTCTAATGACATGGCATGCACAGCGGATCCTCGACCTAGTCTAATAAATCAATCTGAATCCGACTCAATGATACAAGAGGTCGTTTGTGACAATGAATCTGAATATGACGAAGACGAAGCCTTCGAAGAGATAAACCGAGAATTGTGCCAATTTGAAGAAAAACCCAAACCTAACCTAAATGACACTGAGGCTGTAAATCTAGGAGACGCTGATAATGTCCGAGAAACCAAAATTAGCATCCATATTGAGCCGAATGTCAGGGAAGAATTGATCAAAACCCTCGTGGAATTCAGAGATGTTTTTGCATGGTCATATAATGATATGCCGGGATTAAGCACCAAGTTAGTGGTTCACAAATTGCCCACTGACTCGGCATACCCTCCGGTCAAGCAAAAGCTAAGGAAATTTAAAACAGAAATGAGTGTAAAGATCAAAGAAGAGGTGATTAAGCAGTTGCAGGTGAAGGTCATTCGAGTCACTCGATATCCTGAGTGGTTGGCCAATGTGGTACCAGTTCCAAAGAAGGATGGGAGAATCCGGGTGTGCGTCGATTACCGCAACCTCAACAAAGCAAGTCCCAAGGACAATTTTCCATTGCCCAGCATCCATATCTTGATCGATAATTGCGCTGGGCGCGAGATCGGATCCTTTGTGGATTGCTATGCGGGTTATCATCAGATCCTAATGGGCGAGGAAGATGCGGAAAAGACAGCATTTATCACGCCATGGGGAACTTACTGCTATCGGGTAATGCCGTTCGGACTAAAGAATGTCGGGGCAATGTACATGCGAGCAATGACTGCTGTGTTTCACGACATGATACACAAAGAAATTGAGGTGTACGTAGATGATGTGATCATAAAGTCTTGGCGTCAGGAAGACCATGTAGCAGACCTAAGGATATTCTTCCAAAGACTCCGAAGGTATGATATCAAGCTTAACCCGGCCAAATGCGCATTCGGGGTTCCATCAGGAAAGCTGTTAGGATTCATCGTCAGTCGACGGGGTATTGAGCTGGACCCATCAAAGATCGAATCCATCCGAGATTTGCCACCACCAAAGAACAAAATAGAGATAATGAGTTTGTTGGGTAGACTCAATTACATCAGCAGGTTCATCGCTCAACTCACGGCGACTTGTGAGCCCATATTTCGGTTGCTGAAAAAAGATGTTGCGGTAAGTTGGAAGGCGGAATGTCAAGAGGCTTTCGACCAAATCAAAGGGTATCTGTCTAATCCACCCGTGTTGGTCCCGCCTAAGCCAGGGAAGCCCTTAATTCTTTATCTGACGGTCCTGGAAAATTCATTTGGTTGTGTATTGGGGCAACATGATGACACAGGAAGGAAGGAGCAGGCCATTTACTATCTCAGCAAGAAATTCACAGTATATGAGGTCAAGTACACTCAACTCGAGAAAACATGTTGCGCCCTAACTTGGGTGGCTCAGAAGTTGAAACACTACCTGTCCTCATATACCACTTATCTCATATCCCGTTTGGACCCATTAAAGTATATCTTCCAGAAACCTATGCCCACAGGAAGGTTGGCAAAATGGCAAATTCTACTCACAGAGTTTGATATCGTCTATGTGACGAGGACAACCATGAAAGCCCAAGCGCTGGCAGACCATTTGGCAGAGAATCACGTTGATGAAAAATACGAGACTTTAAGAACGTATTTTCCCGACGAAGAAGTGATGCATACAAGTGAGCTGGAGTTACCCGAGAAACCGGGTTGGAAGCTTTTCTTTGATGGAGCCGCGAACGCGAAAGGGGTTGGAATAGGAGCAGTACTCATTTATGAAATAGGACGCCATTATCCTGTTACGGCTCAACTACGCTTCTATTGCACCAATAATATGGCCGAGTATGAAGCTTGCATTTTGGGTCTGCTATTAGCGGCGGACATGGATGTCCAAGACGTTTTGGTCTTGGGAGACTTGGACCTCTTGGTACATCAGATTCAGGGTGAATGGGAAACGCGGGATCTGAAACTCATACCATATCGATAATGCTTGAACGATCTGAGCAAGCGATTTCGGTCGGTGAAGTTCAAACATATCCCGAGAGTTCATAATGAGGTTGCGGATGCATTGGCCACCTTAGCATCAATGTTACACCACCCTGACAAAATGTATGTTGATCCTCTGCACATCCAGGTCCGTGATCAGCACGCTTATTGCAACGCCGTAGAAGAGGAAGCAGATGGCGAGCCCTGGTTTCATGATATCAAGAAGTACCTCAAAATGGGGATATATCCGGAACAGGCCACGGGAGACCAAAAAAGAGCCCTTCGGCGCCTGTCAAATGGTTTCTTCTTCAGCGGAGGAGTGTTGTACAAAAGAACCCCGGATTTGGGATTGTTGATATGTATAGATGTCGGTCAAGCCGCGACGGTTATGGCAGAGGTACATGCTGGAGTTTGTGGGCCACATATGAGCGGATACGTATTGGCAAGGAAGATCCTTAGGGCAGGGTATTATTGGCTCACCATGGAACATGACTGTATCACTTTCGTGAGGAAATGCCATCAGTGTCAGATACATGGAGATCTGATTCATTCTCCGCCAACAGAGTTACATACGATGTCAGCACCTTGGCCGTTTGTGGCATGGGGTATGGATGTCATTGGACCTATCGAGCCGGCAACATCCAACGGTCATAGGTTCATTCTAGTAACCATTGACTACTTCACCAAATGGGTTGAGGCTAAAACCTTCAAGTCGGTAACTAAAAAGGCAGTGGTGGATTTTGTGCACTCCCATATCATCTGCAGATTTGGGATCCCAAAAGTAATCATCACGGATAATGGTGCGAATCTTATCAACAGCCTGATGAGAGAGGTATGCCAACAATTCAAGATTACACACCGCAATTCCACCCCATAATGTCCCAAGGCGAATGGAGCGGTCGAAGAAGCCAATAAGAACATCAAGAAGATACTGCGAAAGATGGTGGAAGGGTCCAGACAATGGCATGAGAGATTACCCTTTGCTTTGTTGGGTTACCGCACTACCGTCCGGACTTCCATAGGTGCAACTCCTTACTTGTTGGTGTATGGAACTGAAGCCGTAATACCGGCGGAGGTCGAAATTCCGTCCCTCCAGATCGTCGCTGAAGCCAAGATTGATGATGATGAATGGGTCAAAGCTCGATTGGAACAGTTGAGCTTGATAGACGAGAAAAGATTGGCAGCAGTGTGCCATGGTCAGCTATATCAGAAGAGAATGGCAAGGGCATACAATAAGAAGGTACGCTCCAGGAAGTTTGAAATAGGGCAGCAGGTATTGAAGAAGATTCTCCCACATCAGGTCAAGGCAAAAGGCAAGTTCGCCCCAAATTGGCAAGGGCCTTATATCGTGACCAGAGTATTATCCAACGGTGCTTTGTGTTTGACGGATATCGAGGGAAGATGTGTTGACATGGCTATCAATTCGGATGCTGTCAAGAGATATTATGCGTAATTCCTTTGATTATGGCAATTATTGGTTCGTTTGTCTGTACTTGGTACTTATTGGATAATGAAATGACGGAGGCAATTCTTTCTTCTATCCAAACACTTTTTACCCTTGTTTCCCCCTTTTGATCCTTAAGTCATTCTTTCATATCCCTCTTTTGGAATCACTAATGGAAAAGATATGAAAAAAAAGAGAAAAAAAAAGGAAAACTGTAAAAGAAAAAGAAAAAAAGAAGAAGATAAAAATAACAAACCGTGGGAACTACGTTTGACCTGATTCCTCAAAGAGGATACGTAGGCGCCTCACGGCTCGGTCATAGTGTGCATAATATCCATAAGTGTGCATAATAGGCATAGTGTGCATAACGCACATAGCTCAACATAGTGTAAAAATAAAAAACCCCAAGCAAGAAAACTGGGGCAAAGGTTATGTTTTAAGGTTCCAACAAAGGTTTGATTCCAAAAGTTGTAGCGTATCACCCATCAAGTTATTTCATTTTGATAGCCTTCCTTTTAGCCCTGCATCGAAACCAACATCGACGTCCAAAAGACCTCCCGATCAATATCCAAGAGGTGCCAAGTCAGGCAAATAAAGTCGAGAGTAATACACTGATCCCCGGCAAAGAAGAGGAGCATAAAACGGGAAATGAATTGATATTCCAAAGGAATCTCCAGAAGAGAGGGTCATATCGACAGCACTCCAATCCTCCGTTGAAAAAATAAAATGAGAGAGTCTTGGCGGTGAAAACCTTCGCAGGCACCACAAGGCGACGAAAGATGAGGGATATAAAACGAGAGAGTCTTATTGGTGAAAACCTTCACAGGCACCATAAGGCGCCGGGAGTTGAGAGAAAAGAGAGAGTCTCATTAGTGAAAACCCCTCGAAGGGAACTATGAGGCGACAAGACAGATCAACAAAAGGATCCACGTTCACAAAGAAATGGACGCCCATTTATCCCCAGCAAGTAAGGTCATCAGGCAAGTTGATTGATACAAATAGACTGGGTCGGAAATCTATGGTGCACGTCATGATCACAAGGACCAGTCATGTTATCCAGATAAGTTCTTCTCTTTTCCTTTTTCCACCAAGTATTGGTTCAGAAAGATTTTCCTCCTTTCTATCTTTTTCATTTTTTTTTCTCTAAGAATTTGTTTTGGAAAAGATTTTTTAAAAGTTTACTACCCAAGGCCGGAGGGGTACGAGAACAAAATACGAAAAGGGTAGGCCAAGAGCCGAGGCAATAAGACAAAAGGCATCTGCTGCGAAACCAAAGGACGAATTGTGGGTGACGTAAAGAGAGAGGAAAATGACGGGTGAAGGAATTGTGGACCAAGTTCCGAAAAAGTTTCCCCGCAGAATGTGGATAAATCCTGGACCTGAATCCGAAGTGGTCAGACGCCACAAGACAGGGAAATCAATCCGGTGCAAGATATCCCCGGGCAATGCAATTCTATGCCTTGCAGTTCCGGGAGGAAGTAAACTCCTGAAGGGAGTAGTTTCGGGATTAAAAGCAGACTCCCACAGCATGTCCTGAAAAGAGAAAGCAGAAAGGGGGATAAAGGGAAAACCACCCCCAGCAAGCAGCGTCGTCCACCAACCAGTTTTTGGCGCATAGAGCAAGGAGAAGAAAAAGGAAAAATCATCCCCCATCGGAAAGGTCACGTTGCCCCACCATGATTAAAACTAACTAAATCCTTTTGCCTGCTGCAGGAAAATAAAGGTTGATGATGGCAGACGGACGCGATACCAGAAAGGTCACCAAAACCGGGGCAGAACATTTTCTGCCATTGACAAATATTTTCTCGGAGGAACGAGAAAACAAAATCAAATATGTCTTAGTTTAAATAGGCGCCCACCTGTATAACGAGTGGAATAATTTCATGTCTTAGTTTAAATAGGTGTCCACCTGTATAACGAGAGGAATACCTGTATAACGAGAGGAATACTTTTCAGTCTTAGTTTAAATAGGCACCCACCTGTATAACGAGAGGAATACTTTTCAGTCTTAGTTTAAATAGGCGCCCACCTGTATAACGAGAGGAATAATTTTCAGTCTTAGTTTAAATAGGTGCCCACCTGTATAACGAGTGGAATAATTTCAGTCTTAGTTTAAATAGGCGCCCACCTGTATAACGAGAGGAATATTTTTCAGTCTTAGTTTAAATAGGCGCCCACCTGTATAATGAGAGGAATAATTTTCAGTCTTAGTTTAAATAGGCGCCCACCTGTATAACGAGAGGAATAATTTTCAGTCTTAGTTTAAATAGGCGCCCACCTGTATAACGAGAGGAATACTTTTCAGTCTTAGTTTAAATAGGCGCCCACATGTATAACGAGAGGAATAATTTTCAGTCTTAGTTTAAATAGGCGCTCACCTGTATAACGAGTGGAATAATTTCAGTCTTAGTTTAAATAGGCGCCCACCTGTACAACGAGAGGAATATTTTCATGTCTTAGTTTAAATAGGCGCCCACCTGTATAACGAGAGGAATAATTTTCATGTCTTAGTTTAAATAGGCGCCCACCTGTATAACGAGAGGAATACTTTTCAGTCTTAGTTTAAATAGGCGCCCACCTGTATAACGAGAGGAATATTTTCATGTCTTAGTTTAAATAGGCGCCCACCTGTATAACGAGAGGAATAATTTTCATGTCTTAGTTTAAATAGGCGCCCACCTGTATAACGAGAGGAATATTTTCATGTCTTAGTTTAAATAGGCGCCCACCTGTATAACGAGAGGAATATTTTCATGTCTTAGTTTAAATAGGCGCCCACCTGTATAACGAGAGGAATAATTTTCATGTCTTAGTTTAAATAGGCGCCCACCTGTATAACGAGAGGAATAATTTTCATGTCTTAGTTTAAATAGGCGCCCACATGTATAACGAGAGGAATATTTTCAGTCTTAGTTTAAATAGGTGCTCACCTGTATAACAAGAGGAATATTTTTCACGTTTAGTTTAAATATTTCAGATTCTGAGAGCTGTAACCCCACCGGAAGGCCGAAGGTCACAGCAGAAATATCCAACAGGAAACAATAAAAATCCCCAGCATCGGGAAGCAGAAGGTTGCAAACTCAGGCGCACGAGTCAAAAGGACGCGTAAGGACGCATTTTGAAAGAAGCAGCTTGTGAACATTAAATCATGCCCAGCATGGCAAATCTGATGAAGGGAGTCGTACCACCAGAGGAACCACTGAAAAGCTTAATGAAGAAAGCCGTGTCCCCAGCGGACCAATCAAAATGATGAAAACCGGCATTCAGAAAGGCAGAGGACCAGTGTCATCCCCAAGTTCACAAAATAAAAGCATCGGAGGAAAACGCAAGCCGACAAGAAAGCAGGGCAACAAGAACAAGTTGAAGATGGATGAGATCTTGTGATCCATAGTCTAGCCTATCTTCTTGTTTTTTTTTCTCTGGGCACAATGTAACAGGGAGATCGGTAAGCGATAACAGCATGCAACAGCATGCAACAGCACACAACAACAGCGAATGTTACAGTCACACGGTAGTCCCAGCTACCGAAGCTTCCCGAACTACATTGACCTAATTCATGTTCAGCCCAGGATATGTAGGAAACCTCGGAAGCAAAGGTTCGGTCAAATCTTTTTCAAAAAATACTTCACACGGAGTACTCGGACGAGCAAAAATCGCCCGCTTTGTCTTTGCGCGAAAACCCTTAGTGTCTTCGAGCAAAGAGGGGAAGCTGTAAGCACGTGATTTTTGCTCCACGGACAATCACTCCAAAATACAATCATTGACACCTCGCTATACAATTTTTGATTTTACGTGATATGTGCTTGTAGTCATTTGTGTTTCTGCCATTTTTCATTTTTTATCTTATCCAGCAAAATACAAAATATGTATGTCATGTTAATTAAGCCATAATTCAGTCATTAAAAGAAAATTCACAAAATATGTGTCTTTTATTTTAGGCTATGATTTAACCATTTTTAAGAATTTTTAATATGTGTGTGATAATTGTGTTGAGTGTTGATTAATGTGTGTCTTTAAAATCATTTTAATTGTATTTTTAAAATTAGAAAACAAAGGAAAAGAGTGCAAATTATTTAGAAAAATCGGATTGGGCTTATTTGTTTCAAAATTTTAAGGCCCAGAAGCAGCCCAAACACAGGCTGCCCGGACACGGTCCAAACAGCGTCGTTCTGTCCCGTCTAAGCTGGGTCGTTGATCTCAAATGAATCAACGGCCAGGATCACATCCCCTAGACCCGTTAATATGGTCCGACCCATTTCCTTACCCGGTCCAACCCACCACACGCCTAAACGACGTCGTCCTTCTTAAGTGAATAGATCCTGGCCATAGATCTCACTTGATCCAATGGCCAGGATCTAAACCCTCAATGCATATATAAACCTAACCCTTTTACCCCGCCCCCCTATCCAAACACCCACCCCCGTTCCTTCGTCTCTCTCAGAAGGACCCCAAACCTCCGAAACCCTAGCAGCCGCCCTGGTGCCCTTTCAGCATAAATCCGGTGGCCAGGATGTCGGTGGCTACCATAGTTACACCCCTGAACCACCATGACCTCCCCTCTCCAAATCCACACTCAGCTTACCTCGAATCTTCCCCGAACGTCTCGAATCTTCATTCGAAGATCCGAGACCAATCCTAGATCTACACCAAACCACCCCATACTCACCCTAGTCACTCCCCTAACATCCCTCATACCCTAGTCAGCTTTGGTTCCGGTCAAATATAAGCAGAACTCTTCGAATCCCAAATCTGAGTTCAAGAACCCTAAAAAATCAAACCTATTTCATTTGAGGTAAGTGTCTGATGTAATCGTCTTTTCTTTTCTCTTGTTTAGGTTTATGCATGTGTTTGTGGATTTGTTTCAGATTTGTTTGATTATGTTCTGTCCATCTTCAAAGACCCTTTTGTTCGGTCGATTTCTTTTCTCAAATGTTAATTGAAGTGCTATAAAATGTTTAGTCGCCTCGATTGATGTTGACGACTAGTTAAGTTTCATAAACTCTATGTTAAAAGCCCCGAGTTTGGAAATAAATTGGTGTTTTGTTTAGTCTGTGATGTTTGTCGATTAATTGTTACGTATATTAGTTTGTATAGTCGATTTGAGTAACGTCGTCAAATAATTAAGTGTTGTAAAGTTCCATTGTTGTCCGAAAAGGCCTGAAACACTCAGTTTGTTTCTATTTTAAGTTTAGTTGATTAGCGACTATTTAGTATACGTTATAACTCGCAAAGTCGACTTGACACATGTTTGACGTTAGTTTTACAGTACTAAATAATAAACGACCTAACTGAGTGATTTAGGTTAGTTTCACAGCCAGTTACTGGCTGATTTTGTTAAAGGCGTATGTTGGACTGATTATAGGTTGGTTTGTTAGCTGTGGGAGGGGGGATTCGAACTAGTAACTGGAAGATACAATAGAAGGAAAGGCTGAGGCAAGACGGCAATGATCAAAGGGTCTGTGGGATAGTTTTGGTTGTGGCAAAGACTGATTAAATATTCAAGATTTATGGGCTATCAATTGTTTAATCAGAAATACTATTAATCTAGTATTAGTGGGGACAAAACATAAGAGTATGGGAATTAAATGAATACTTAACTAAGACCATAACCTTTATTAGGGTAATAAGACAGAGCATGGGGGCTGATTAAGGATTCCGAGAAAGATGCCTTTAGGCATGGGGATTTAAGGGGTATGAACAGACTGCGACTTGCAGGAATCAAGGCAGTTGGACTGACCTGGGGTTTGGCTTATAAATAAGCTGTTTTAGAACATAAAAAGGGCTGGACTTTTTGTCTTCAGAGAGAAAAAAACAGAAAGAAATTTCAGAATACTGTGAATGAGTATCATCCGAAAACTGTGTAATAGTTCAAGTTGGTCAAGCTGTCTTTGCTAATTGCTGTCGGTTGTTTGCTGAGCTTTTGTGGTTATTGAATTTCTGCTGCTAGTGCATTGAACATTCTGGTTTTCTCGGCTGCATTTTACTTCTCTGTTTCCTGGGTTTTGGTTTGCTTGGTGCTCGACCACTTGTGAGCTTCATCACTGCGGCTGGTTATTGTTGCTGTGTTGCTTGCTGTTTGGTTGCCTGTTGCTGATACTTTTCTTCATCTCCTTCTTATTGTTCAAACATCCAGGTACCCATTCTAAATTCATTGATGTAAATGGTGAAGTTTGGAGTTGAATAAGAGCATGAGAAGTCTTGCAGTCCAAACACTAGCATAGTTACCACTTTCCTGCTGTTTGTAGTTTAGAATACTTATATGTTCAACATGTAAAGTTTGGCTTTCAAACTATGTAACGAAACAATTTTTAGCCTTATTGAGTTTGGTCTGTAACTTGTTGTCGTATGTAAATCAGAAAAGAAGTTAGCTGGAGAATAGTGATACTCGGCCAACAAGGGTTTCACATAAGGTATGTTAAAATAAATGCAGTGATCACAGTTGTGTCATCTTAATACACCAGTAGGTAATGTGTATTTCGAAGGCATATTAGGCCATTTGGGCTATAGAAAAAAGAAAAACAGTATAGCTAAACACATGGTAATACCGTTAGACAGGGTTAGTTTCAGTTGTTCCGTTTTTTTGTGTCAAGCATGTAAGAAATAATTAACTGAACTTTGTACGTATGCCCGTCAATGAATAAGGTTGAATACGTCTGAATACTTCGCCTAAGAATAATCTGATTCGATATTATTGTGCGTCGATCTCGTGTCTCAGTTTTCTTGAGCAATAGAACATAGAACGAAAGTAATCCCTGTTGTACAAGCTCTGCTGCAAGTTTTCATTTGCGTTAGTCATAAACTAATAACTAACAAATTACGTTTTTTTTCAGCATGTAATTAATTAAGAGTTTTCTTTATTTTAAAGACGAACTTAATAGAAAATGTAGTTGCTGTAGGTTTGTTCTTAAAATAAAACGAGATGAGCCTCGATAAATAAAAACGCACAAGCTGCGGGGCCCTCGTTAAATGTACATATCGAAGCATTCAGTTTCCAGGACGGGTCGTTTAGCAAATCTCACGGCCCTCCCAGAATAATAACACGATAGTCTCTTTAAGCGCGTATTTAATAATGTTATCTCCTTAAACTCGGGTGCACATTTATGTGACCCAAATCCAAATCTCAACGGAATCGAAATGTGTCTCTAATCACGGGTACATTGATTGTGGCGTGGTCTGAGATGCATTTCCATGATGTTGCAAATTCGTTTTATAAGGAATGAGACGAGCCTCGACAAACGAAAAATGTACAAAGTGCGGGGCCCTCTAAATGTATATACATATTAAAATACTTAGAATTCGGGACAGGCCGTTTAGCGAATTTCATGGCCTTCCCCGAAATAACAATACGCTAGTTGCTTTAAGCGCGCCTTTAATAATTTATTTTCCTTAACTCGGGTGCACATTTATGTGACCCAAATCCAAATCTCAACCGAGTCGAGATATGTCAACAACCACGTGTACATTGATGTAACGTGGTTCGAGATATATTTTCACGACGTTGCAATTCCTTGTAAAAAATAATGATAATAATTATGAAAGCGTTAAAAAGATAAAATTTTGCACATAAGTTCATATTTGCATAAAATCAGATAATCAAGCCGAATATAACAGTTGAGCGACCGTGCTAGAACCACGGAACTCGGGAATGCCTAACACCTTCTCCCGGGTTAACAGAATTCCTTATCCGGATTTCTGGTGCGCAGACTGTAATACGGAGTCATTCTTTTCCTCAATTCGGGATTAAAATTGGTGACTTGGGACACCCTAAATCTCCCAAGTGGCGACTCTGAAATAAATAAACCAATCCCGTTTCGATTGTCCTTTAATTGGAAAAAACTCCCTTGCACCCTCTCGGGTGCGGAAAAAGGAGGTGTGACAAATAATTTATAGCAACACAAAACATATGTGTCTCATTTTACACCACAAGTTCAAGAGTGTGTTTGGTATGAAAGAAAATATTTTTTAATTTTTCCATGTTTGGTTGGCTTAAATATTTTGGAAAACATTTTCTTTATGAACTCATTTTCCTCCAATTGGAGGAAAATATTTTCCCTATCAAGAGAAGGGAAAATATTTTCTAAAACTCATTCTCAACCTTTTCCACCCTCACCAACCCACCCCACCCCCTCTCTCCAAAAAAGGATTTTTTTTTTTTCAAATTTCAGTTTTTCCGTTACTACCCCATCCACCCCACCCCACCCTCCACCCACCCCCTCCGCAACAAAATTATTTTTTTACTTTATTTTTTTTTTCAATTTCAAATTTTTATTTTTTCATTTTTCTGCATCACCCATCCCCACCTACCCTCACCTTCCACCCCCCCCCCCTCCTTCCCCCAAAAAATAATTTTTAAATATATTTTTTAGTTTTAGTTTTTTTATTTATCGGTTTAAATGATCAAAATTTAACAAGTTCTAACATTATGAGTTCGAAGGTTTATGTGTTTGGAAGTTTACGGGTTTAGAAATTATAAGCGGTTCGAAAGTTTATGAAATTTGTGGGTTCGGAAGTTTGTTGGTTTGAAAGTTTATGGCTTCATGTTTATTATATCTAAATTATTTATGAATATTCTTGAGAAGTCATTGTCCTTAATTTGCGTACCAAACACCGGAAAATAAATAAGATTACTACTTGTTTTCCAAAATAATATTTTCTTGGAAAATATTTTCCGTTATACCAAACACACTCCAAAAATCTTTCTCTTTTCTTAAACTCCATTCTCAGTCAAATGGGTTCACATAAATTGAAACGGAGGGAGTATGTGGTAAATCTAATTTGTGCCCATTAATCAGTACTCCTTTCGATTTACTTTAAGTGATTTTTTGGCTTTGATTTTTTTTTGTGGTCCATAATATTTAATTTTTTCAGATATCAAGAAGAAATTAACTTTTTCTTTTCAAACTTGCAAATAAAAAGCCTAGAAGTAGTTTGTTATATTTTTAATGTTAATATCGTTAATTTTATTGTTAATTAATGTTAAAAAGTAAATTTTTTAATACGTGTAAAAATAGTCACAACAATCACTTAAAGTGTGTTAGAGGGAGTATTATGCTTTCATGAGAGTCACAACATGAGAGTATTTCTTCAGGACGAGAATTTTCAGTTTCCACCAATAGCAAAACGCCAGATTGCGTTATCGAATTAAGGTCATTGGAGTTTGGCTTCTCAACCACCTTACTGTTATCAGCTTTGATATGTGCATTTGTTGTCCGACGTATGAAAGAATTGTTTATTAATGGCTTTGAACTTTGATAGTAAAGGGCGGTAACATTTTAACCTTTTACTCGATTACTGATGCTAGTACTTCGAACTAAAGGTGTTTATCGGGCGGGCTGGACACAAAAATAGTCAGTTCGTTAGGATTACGGGCGAGTTGCTAGCGGGCTGGAGTTAACGGGCTGGTGGCGGACTGGAATTTTACTGGTCCTATAGGGCCCGTACGGGTTCGGCCCGTACGGGTTCGGGCGGGTCAGGCTTTCGTTTTTTTTTTTTAACTATCTTATATTTTTCTTTTTCAATGTTATTGATAGTTAAGTACTTAAGTGTTTTCAAACTTTTAAGAGTTAAAATTAAAGATTAGAATTGAACTTTTAAGGGTTAGAATTAAAAGAACAAACTAAAAGTCTAAAATTTGCAAACTAAAAGTCTAAAACATAAAACATATTAACATAAATGCATAAGTCTATATAAAAAATATTGAATAAGAGTATAAGACATTATGCAATATAAAAAATTCACAATATTTAAGTAACTTTGATATTTTTATTGAATAATATATAGTACTTCTAATTAATTTGCAAGTTCTTTTTTGATTTTTTAAATATTTGAACTTGCAAATTAAAAGTTTACAACAATTGTTAAAAAAAAAAAAAAAGTAATAGTAAATTAAATGTTTTGCATCATCTTTGTAAGCTCTTCCATGTCAATGTGAGGTGTTTGGTTTTTGGTATTATAATCGGTACCATAAACCATTATATCTCCAATTTCTTGGTCTTCCTCTTCATCTACCTCGTCGCGTCGTTGATTTCGCCGTTCTGATCTAATCCAATCTCTGAAGCACACTAGAACTTCCAAAGCGTTGCTGCCCAATGAATGACGGGTATCTCCTAGCTGCTGTCTTGCTTGGCTAAATGCGCTCTCTGATGCGACTGTTGAAATAGGCACATTTAGAATGTCTCGAGCCATGGCCGAAAGAACAGGAAACTGATTTGTGTTGCTCCTCCACCAACTCAGAGGTAAAAAATCCTTTGTGAGGGGCTCCAGTGACTTTTGCAAGTAGAATTGGAGCTCATCAATATTCCGGCTACTGGTTTGTTGATGCTCTCCTAGTGTAGACCAAATCAAATAATCTTGAACATTATTATCATCTTCCAAATTTGTTCCAGATGTTGAAGTATTACTTGAAGGAATATTTGCATCTACAACCGAAGAAGCATCAACAATGTTAGCATAATAATTATACAAAATTTGTAAATGTTTGTGCAGATCAGAAATACAAGTCTCAGTATCAGGAGTTTCAGTTGGTCCAATATCCATATAAGTATATAAAGCACTGATTAATTGGCGACACTTTATCATTTTGATAGTAGGGTTTAAAATAGCACCAATTAGGTAAATAGGGGAAATTGGAAAGAAATATTTTTTAAACTTATCTAGCATGGTTTCAACAACATTAGTATATCCCTCTTTCGCCTTCAACTTATGTAGTAAAAGAGAAATTTCAGCAATGTGAACTAAACCATTTACAATAGTAGGATAATAAGCTCTAGAAAACTCAAGTGTAGCCACATAAAATTTTTGTAAAAATTGTACAACATCATGAATGACATCGCAATTTTTAGATGTTAACAGACGGTTAGGATCGGTACAATGAGAATTAGCAACTTTAGTTAAAGGCATTCTATATTTATAACAACATCTTAGGAACAAATAAGTATAATTCCACCTAGTAACTATTTCTTCAGGCATGAGTCTTGGTTTTAGTCCATAGTGTACACATTTTTCCTTAAATGCATTTAATCTAGCACTTCTATTATTTCCTTGAATTACACCAACAGCTCTTCTAACTAAAGTGATGTCATTGTGAAATAAGTCAAGGCCACTCTTCACAATCAAGTTAAAAATATGACATACACATCTAATATGAAATATTTCAGGAAGTGGTGGGCGTAGATGCAATTTTAGTAATGTAATAGCAGAAGTGTTGTTAGAAGCATTATCAAATCACATACACAAAACCTTTTCAGAAAGATTATAAAATAAAGCAACTTCATGGATAGTAGCACTTATAAATGCACCGGTATGACTTTGATCTTCATCATATTTAAAAGCAATAATACGTTTTGCATACAAAAATTATCATCTATCCAATGGTATGTAACAGTTAAATAATTATTTCTATTTACAGCACGACCAATATCAGAAGTAAGAGAAACTTTACAAGAAAGACTAGCGAACAAATAACGTATATATGTCTGATATTGTCCATAAAGCCTAAAGATATCAGATCTACAAGTACTTCTAGGAATACTTTTAAACATAGGGTTATAAATTCTTTGAATATAAGTAACAAGATATGGTGAAGAAGCAAAACTAAAAGGTAAACAACCTAAAACAATCATTTTAGCTAATTCTTCTCGATCTTTTTTAATATCGTATTTACCCATTAACCCCCCAGTGACCGGGTTAAGTTTTTGTTGCCCAGCTTCATCGCCTACTCCCCAATCAATAGGATGAATTTCTTCCATGTGCCTACGAAGTTGACCCGTTCCCCCATTCTTATCGGGCTCGTGTTTATAAACTTCATTACATATTTTACATTTTACATAATTTTTCTCATTTTCTAGTCTATCAAAAAAATTCCAACACTTACTTCTTAATCTTCTATTCTTCTTAATAGGCAAAGGAGGCTTACTTACACTTCCACCGCTAATATTTTGACTAGCATTACCGGGTGTAGGTGGTGGTGTTTCAAGATTATCGGGTGATTGAATATCATCTAAAATATCATCTAAATCATCATCAATACCAAAATTTTCTTGAAGTAGCTCATAATCTACATTTACGTTTTCGGGTGAACTTTCAGAAACATGTGTTGCACTACTAGAAGAACCACCTCTTACTCTTTTGAAATTTTTCTTACTACCACCTTTACTAGTGCAAGCTTTTTTGGCCGCTCTAAGTAAATCCATTATCTAATTTAAAACAAAAAATTCAAATAATAATTCTAAATAATAAAGAGAAAGGGATGGAACGAGTGTACCGGGATTCCGAATGTCGCACTAAATTTGATATAGAAACGAGAAAGTAGAAACTCAAACTTGAAATCTTCAATTGATATTTGATAACTTGATAATTGATGTCACACTTCACTTGAATAATTGAATTAGAAATTTATGATAATAATATTTTTGTAATGAAAGTATGAAACTTGTAAGTTGAAACTTGAAAGCTTGAAATAATGAGCAATTGAGAATATTATCAAGAGAAAATTGAGAGATAATTAGAGAGAATTGAGAGATAATTGTGAGGAATAATGAAAAAGAAAGGGGGTATTTATAGTTTTTTAAAAGGATTCAATTGCAATTTACAGATTATAAAGGGGGGGCTAAAATATAAATAAAATACCAAATTTCGGCTGTTTTAGACAGATTTGGCCGTTGGCCAACGGTCATTTTTGAAATTTGACCATTGGCAACAGTCAGATTTAATTTTTAAAAAAAAATATTTAGGCGGGTTTGCGGGCTGTCACGGGCTGAGGCCCGTTAAGCTCTTAACGGGTTGTGGTGGGTTCGGGTACCCGTTTGGCGAAAACTTAACGTTACTAGCCCGCCCCCCGTCCAACCCGTCCCAACCCGCACACATATGCACAGTAACGGGCTGGACCGGGCTGGCCCGGGTTAAACCAGGTTGTTAGCGGGTCAGCCCGGCCCGATTAACACCTTTACTTCGAGCAGAAGCTGTCTTTCTTAGCTTCATGCATGTGCTAAAACTATAGAGCTAGTCATAGTTATATTAAATCCCCTTCCAATTACTCCCTCCGGTTTGGTCTGAAATACTCCGTTATAATTGTGTGACAATAATACTTTTGAAATTTATGATCTTAAATATATTATAATATTTGTGTGGCTAAATAGGCTTACCGTTAGTTAAGAAAATATAAAAATATATCAATCTTTTATAACAAACTAATAAGGAGAAAACAACAAGACAAAATGGAATGGGGGGAATATTAGTTCAGTTGAGGAGCTACAGCCATGGAAAATGAAGATTCTAGAAGAAGAAGAGATGAAGGAAGAAGCTCTGTTATTAGACAACTGAGAAGAAAGAAAATGAGAATAGTTGTACAGTGTAACTAACTAACTATTGTATTTATACTATCACTAACTAACAATTAAGTGTATTTACAACTAATTACATTCAACTAATAAATAAGTGGACCCCATTATACTCAACACTCCCCCTCAAGCTGAGGGATGAAATATATCTTTCATTCCCAGCTTGTCTAGTAGATACTCGTGTTGCGGCTTGCATAGACTCTTAGTTAACAGATCTGCTAGCTGCTCAGTTGTTCTGACATATTGAGTTTTAATCAGGCCTTGAACTAGTTTTTCTCTCACAAAATGACAATCAATGTCAATGTGTTTGGTTCGTTCATGAAAAATAGGGTGAGCTACAATTTGTATAGTAGTCTTACTGTCACAATGCAACTGTATAAGCTTAACTATTTTCGTTCCCAGCTCCTTAAAAAGTCATGTTATCCACGCCACCTCTGCTACAGTAGATGTCACACTTCGAAATTCAGCTTCAGCAGAGCTCTTGGATACAGTTCCTTATTTTTTTTAATTTTCATGATATCAGTGATTCACCAAATTTTACTACATAGCCTGTCACTGATCTCATTGATTCTACACAGGCCCCCCAATTAGAATCACAATATGCATACATGGATTTGCTTGTTTTTGCAGACATAAACAGTCCAAGTCCAGGGGCAATTTTTATGTACCTCACTACAGTTTGAGCAGCTTTCATGTGAGACACATTAGGTGCATGCATATACTGACTTAGTAGTTGAACCACAAAGGTAATGTCATGCCTCTTCATGGTTAAGTATAACAACCTTCCAACTAGTCTCTGATAGCCTCCCGTGTCTTCAAGTTCTCTATCCACGGTAGGTCCAACTTCTAATATTTGCTTGTCAAACTCAATGTATGTGAGCTTGTGATTGAACTCCAGGGGTGTTGTTACTAGCTTTGCACCTGCTAGCCCTAGTTCAGAGACTAGTTCTAGGGCGTACTTCCTTTGGCACATAACAATTCCTAGAAAGTATTTCAGTTCAACAAGATCTATCATTTTGAACCTCTCCTGAAAATCCTTGCTGACTTGTTGGATCAAACTTAGACTGCTCCTAGTCACCAGAAGATAATCTACATAGACAAGGATGACTACCAATTCTGAATCCATCTTCTGAGTAAACAAAGAATATTTATAATGACTTTGTGCAAATCTCATATCTATAAGAGCTTCAGTTAGTTTCAGATTCCACTGTCTAGGTGTTTGTTTTAATCTATAGAAGGACTTGTGCAATCTGCACATATGTTGACACTCCCTTAGCTTGAAAAGCCATCACGAACATGTATATATACCTCTTCAAGAAGATCTCCTTGAAGAAAAGAATTATGGACATCCATTTGAAACACATACCATCCTGAAGCAGCAGCCAATGCAACCACACCCTTCACAGTAACCATCTTTTGCTACAGAAGAGAAAGTTTTTGTGTAGTCTAAACCTTCTTGCTGACTGTAACCTTTGGCCACCAACCTGGCCTTATACCTCTCAGCCTCACCAGATGACGTGTATTTGACTTTAAACACCCACTTACAACCTATAGGGACCTTTCCATGAGGAAGAGGAACAATAGACCAAGTGTTATTTTGTTCAAGAGTTGTGATTTCGGCTTTCATAGCTTCAACCCATTTGGGATATTTACTGGTTTCTAAGAAGGATTTGGGTACTACAATAGCTAAAAATGTAGCAAGAGAAGATCTATAGGAAAAGGACAGCTTATCATAGGCCACATAATTTGATATAGGATATGCTGACTTAGCTGATGGAACCACGTAATCATCTAGGCACACAATTGGTTTGGTAGTCCTTGATGATTTTTTGAGTGCTATTGAAGGAATAGAAGGTTTACCAACTGAGATATATGGAGAGCTTGGTGAGGATAGAATTGGCTGGCTAAGATCTAAAGGAACTGAGATGGAAGAAGAAGAAGAGGCTTCAACTGCATCTATAGAGTGTTGGCTAGGTGAGGTTGCAGGGAATTGGCTAGGTGAAGCAGCAAAATACTCAGTATCATTAAGGTCAACAGCTGGCTGAGTAGATTGTTCCACAAACTCTAAGACAAAAAATAAGGAAGAAGCACCAGAAACCATATGCTTAAAAGGAAACACTTCTTCTTTGAACACTATATCCCTAATAACAAAGAACCTTTTTGAACACAGATCATAGAGAATATATCCCTTCTGAGTTGAGACCCCACGTGTATAGCTGGAATTGCTCTGGGACAGAATTTATCTCCTTTCTTCATGGTAGTTGCACAACACAGACTGCCAAACAGTTTTAGATGCTGTAATGAAGAAGCCTTTTGAAATAGCTTCTCAAAGGAAGATTTGCCTTGGAATAGTGCAGTAGGCAAATGATTGAGAAGATATACTACTGTAGACACACATTCTCCCCAAAACTTGAGGGGTAGGAAGGCTTGGAACCTGAGTGCTCTAGCCATGTCTAGGATAGACCTGTATTTTCTCTCAACGACCCTATTTTGTTGAAGGGTATATGTGCAAGAGCTTTGATGTACTATACCTTCAGTCTTCAACAATATCTGCATTTAATCATTAAAGAACTTTGTGCCATTGTCTGTTTTTAGACATTTGAGTTTGTGATCAAACTGTGTTGAGACCATTACTATGAAGATTTTGATTACCTCAACAACATCTGATTTAGAATGCAGTAAAAATAACCAGGTCAATCTGGATTAATCATCGACTAATGTCAGAAAATATCTCTTGCCATCATGTGTAGGCACCCAATATGGCCTCCAGACATCACCATGGACAATATCAACAATATACTTAGAGCAAGAAGAGCTAGTAGGGAAAGGTAATCTTGATTACTTATATATAGGACACATAGTCCAATGATGTTCCTTCAGCTGCATATTATACAAAGTACCTACAGATCTCAAAACCTTTAAAAGAGCATGTCCTAATCTTTGATGCCATAAGGAGGATACATCATAAGTCTAATTATTATTTGCTATATTGCTACATTTATTGGTGTCACCTGGAATAGTATATACAATTGAATTGGAAAAGTGCCTTTATGATGAAGTATTGCTCCATCTTCTTCCTTGAGAATGTATAGACCTAACTCTTCTCTACCAATCTCTATCACCTTCCTACTTGAGAGTACCTGAAAGATACAGAAATTAGGGCAAAATGTTGTTAGACACTACAACTCCTTTATGAGTTTGGACACTAAGAGGAGATTATATTTAAACTCTGGAATGTGAAGGATATTCTGAACCCTCTTATTTTTGAAGAATGAATAAATACCCAGTATGTGTAATAGACACTTGTTCTCCTGTTGGTAAATGAATTTTACTCCTAGCATTTTCTGGTATTTCATCATACTTCTCTAGTAAGTGAAGGCTATGAACCATATGATTGGTTGCTCCTGTGTCTATAATCATGTTACTATGTATTAGGCTTGTCATACATGCAAGTATACTACCTGTTGTTCCTATTGTGATAGAATTGGCAACAAGTTCAGCTTCCTTATCCTTGTTCAGCAAATGCAGAATTTGCTGGTACTGTTCCTGAGTAAAGAAGTGAGCTGGAGAGGTTGTTTGTCACGACCCAAACTGGAGGACCATGACTAGCACCCGACCATACTTGCCGAGCACCAACGTACATTTCATCTAACCTTCATTATTATCTTTTAGGGCTGCGAGATCAATATAAATGGTAGACCTGGATCATGGACAACCAGCAATAAAATATGACGGCATGAACATACATAGCAGGGGATGACCAGACAATCAAGAAACTACATATAAGGTATGAGCTACCACGTTACCATGAAAGACTATATAACAAAAACCAGCCGACAAGGCATACCAAACTATACATGAGTCGACACTTGTCTATGAGCCTCTAAATGAACATAAGTGTTGCAACATAGCCGGACCAGGGCCCCGACATACCCATAATGTCTATAACAAAAATGCATACCAAGACCAAGGCAAGTTTGGAGAAGGGATCTCGCCAATCACCGCTGAACTGGACAGCCTACTGTGGTGGGGGAGCTGCACCTGCCTGTCTATCAGGACCTGCAGCACGACATGCAGCGTCCACAAACAAAAGGACGTCAGTACGAATAAAGTACTGAGTATGTAAGGCAGGGAACCATAAATACGAACAGTAATGTAAGCAGGGATAGAGTATATATATTCCCTTATATATTTTCTTGTAGTATATATTGTATGTTATGTATATATATTACCTTATATATTTTCTTGTAGTATATATTGTATGTTATGTATATATATTCCCTTATATATTTTCTTGTAGTATATATTGTATGTTATGTATATATATTCCCTTATATATTTTCTTGTAGTATATATTGTATGTTATGTATATATATTATAGCTTATAAATAATTGCAAGTTAAAGACAAAAAAATATTGCAAAAAGATATTCAAGGGCATGTCTTATAATTTTTATTACCAAAAATGGCATATCTTTCTTAGTCTTCCTCCCCCCAATGGAATGAGCACAACAAGGTACTAATACCACCATTAAAAGGGAAAAAACTAAAAGAAGATATGCCAAAGTACAAGGTACACCATAATCTACATTGTATCTCTAACAAATTTCATAAATCCTTCAAGGTTCGGAGGAGGTTGCGTTGGTGGTGGTGGAAAAGAAGCTTGTTCATCACCACTTCCGGGCGAAGCAGCATCCTCCGCAAGTTCCTCCATCATTTCTTCATAAGCTTCATCTATCGCCGGTTGTGATTCCGCAATTCCAAAGTTTCTTCTTTCCGAGCGGATCCAATCTCTGAACAGTACAGATTTTTCCAAGATCTCCCTCATTGACGCTCTATGATCACCTATTTGAAGTCTTGCTTGACTGAAAGCGCTCTCTGATGCAACAGTTGAAGCTTGAATAGATAAAATATCCCGAGTCATCCTTGCCAGAACCGGGAAATGTTTTTCCCTTGCCTTCCACCATTCCAAAAGATCAAAAGTGCCCTCTGGATTTTCCTTTTCAAGTCCCTGCGACAAATAAACTTGAAGCTCATTTAGATGTGAAGTTTCATCATAAGTATCACCTTGAGAACCCCTGAACTCCGTCCAAGATTTAAGTGATTTTAAGCCCGCGGCTCTTTTAGACGATTGTGAACTAGACGAAGTAGGGGTTGGAACATTTGGCCTAGCATGCTCAAAGGCAAGTTGATAATCATTATAAATTGTTTGAGCATTGATTTTAATTGAGGCTTTTGCATCTACAAGTGTAGCAAATTCCTCATTTGAAAGATCTAAAGCCTTATAAATATTTGAGTACCAAAAATGAGGACCTCCTAATTTCATTGTAGGATTTAACATTGTAGCAACACCATAAATAGGAGGGATAGGGAAAAAATATTTTTTAAACTTTTCTTTCATTGCATTTATAGCAAGTTGATAAATTTCCCCACCCTCCGAAAATTCAACAAACAAATCACATAGTGCTGCAATATAAACTAAACAGTTTGAAATAGTAGGATAATATTGCCCAGAAAATGCATTTGTAGCAATTTGAAAATGTTCTAAAAAATCTATAAGAATTTTAACATTCGTCCAATCTTGAGTAGTAAGCATTTCATCATCATCCTCACCACCTACCCGAGCATTAAACGTTGCATTAATTGGGTTTCTATATTCATATGCAACTACTAAACTTTCGTACATATAATTCCATCTAGTCGGGCAAGGTTTAGGAACTTTTCTTTCTCTAAGGCCATATTCATCACATTTTTTAGAATATTCTCTTAGTCTACTTCTACGGTTTGAATAAAAAAGCTAATTAAGAGTCATTCTAACCTTTTCAATTTCTAAATTTAAAATTCGCATACCATCACCGACAATTAAATGATAAATATGACAAATGCATCTAACATGGAATATATTTCTAAATGCGGGATTTAGTGTTGTTATAAGTATGCCTATAGCACTAGTGTTACTAGAAGCATTATCCATAGAAATTGACATTATTTTATCTCTAAAGCAAAAATATCTACAAATATCTGCAACAGTGTTAGCTATAAACTTACCTGTGTGACATGAATTAATTATTCTATACGTAATAATGCGTTTTTGCATTGTCCACTCCTCATCTATCCAATGACTTGTAACAATTAGATAATCACAATCATTACCACTTCTACCAATATCAGTAGTAATAGAAATCCGATTACTTATATGAGTAAATAAATACCGCAAATATTGTTCATATTCATGTTTATATTTATAAATATCGCTCTTAACTGTTGCGCGAGGCCAACCTTTATAAGTAGGATTAAAAACTCTTCTAATATAATGCACCCAATTAGGATTAGAGGGAAAAGAATAGGGTAAGCACATAACGGTAACCATCTTTGCTAATTCTTCACGATCTCTATTTGGATCGTAATATAAAATACCTCCGGTCACAGTGTTAATTCCTGGTTGAACTAGATTTGAACCTGTACTAGGGTTAACATCAGAATCTACATGTGTTCCCTCTAGCTGCGCTTTCATTTGTAAATATCTAGCTTTATCTCTAGGGTGTGTTTTTATGTGCCTAGTCAAACTACCCGTGCCGCTACGGTCTCCAGTATATTTATGCGCCAGTAATTTCCCACATGTTTTACACTTAGCCTTATTTTGTTTTCTTACTTGAGTAAAAAAATTCCAAACTAATGATGTTTCTAGGCGTTTAGAAGATTGTCTAATAAAACTAGGGGTTTCTGCAGGTGGGTCGGACGGTACATCAGTTGGGTTATTAACAGGACTAGTAGGTGTATCATCTAAATCCGGTTGGGTTTCATCTTCATCCTCATTTTCCTCTTCATTTTCAATGATAGTTTCATTAGGATAAAGAGCATTCATAGTTTCATCATCTAGATTTTGACCTGGTGCAACATTATGGCAAAATTGACTATCGGAAAATTGAAAACAGGGGTTATCACTATCAAGAAAAATAGGAGCACCAGGGCGTCTACCAGGTTTGGGTCGGGGAGCCGGGGGAAGGGTAGTAGGTTGGCCACTACTTTCACCAATTTTAGCTTTATCCTTACCACCAAAAATATTTTTCAAAGAAAATGTCATATTAATTATAATTATAATAAATAAAACTAACAAAACTATAATATTAAAACTTAAGAGTTGGAACGTGTTTACCGAATTGCCGAACAACTTCTTGAAAATTGAAAATCGTTGAAGACTTGAATACTTCAATTCACCAACTTCATAATTTTTCACGAAATTTCAACAATAAAATAAGCAATTATAGTAGAGAGATTGAGAGATATTGAGAGAGATTAATGAATTGGTGAGTAAAAATGAAAGAATGAGGGGGTATTTATAGTTGAGAATTGGAAAAAAGTGTAATTATATAAAGTTTGGGGTTAAAATAAAGTTTGGGGGCCAAATGGCTATTTTCTAAACATCCAAACGGTCAAAAATTGCAACCCAAACGGCTACTTTTTAAATTTTGACCGTTGGAATTTTTTTTTTTTTAAAAATTTAATATAAACTAGCTGTTAGGCCCGTTAGGACCGGCCCAGGCCCGCCAGCTGGTCCCGGGCTCGTGTGCTTTCTAGGAAGATCGGCCCGCCACGGGCTTTAAATACCCGTTAAGACCGGCCCACGAGGACCGACCCACCAGGCCCGTTAGGACCGCGGGCCAAGTCCGGTCCGGTTTAGGCCCGGCCCACAGTACACCATTAGGCATACTGTATCTTGGTGTCACACCCCAAACTCTCATTGGTGCCGTGATGGTGCCTAACACCGTTTGCTAGTCAACCCATCAATCAAAAATAATAATAAAATAAAATAACGGTATTAAATAGTCTCAACAGAGGAATAACCATAACTAACTAAAGTCACTAACATAAATACAACTAAAATTATCCCACAATTTGGTATCAACGAGAATGAGAGATACAAAATTTTTAAATACAGAATTTGATCTCAAAATACAGTACTGTCCGAAAGATAGAATAGTGATAATATAAACTAAAAGAAAAGAGACTTCGAGACCTACAAACAGAAATAATAGCTACCTTGAAATATCCAAAAAATTGGTACCGGTGCCACTCTAGCAATCACCCCTCTCAACAATGCCTAGATCTGCACATAAAGTGCAGAGCGTAGTATGAGTACATCCGACCCCATATACTCAATTAGTAACAAACCTAACGTTACGCTAAAAAACATGACCAGCTTGACAAGGTCCAGTACTCATTTTCAATAACCAATTACAACAACAACGGTATAATAATAGTAAAGACAAGTAGCTTAAGTGATATTAAATTAAACCTTTTCACAAATAGTAGGATAATGAACATGCTTTTCAAGAATAGCATAATAGTCGTTAAGGCATAAATTCCTCCACGGAAGTCATCTAAATATGATTTTATCAATTTAATTGTTTATTCCAAGTTCAACACGTCAAATAGAAAAATCAAGTACTAATAAGCATGAGGAAAGATATACAACCTGGTACCTGCATGACAAGTATGCATTCTAGAATCAACGATATCACAGCTAAATCATCAAGTATAACGAATCTCAACACATGTATAGTTCCTGGTACAGTTGCCCTTGAATCATCACACAAAACAACACTCAGCACTTTACGGGTGACTGAGACAAGTCCCTCACCCAAGCACATATATGACCTTGTTCCTACACCCATAATTAATACCTGATCCAGAGGTGTGAGTTCTTGCCCAAGCGCTGATCGGATCTAAGTCAACAATCAATATCACTTAGACCAATATAGAGCCTGGTGCACGTGTCACCTCATAATTAATACTACTCAACCCAACATGGGGCCTGACATACGCGTCACCTCACCATCAGTATCAAATCGGCTCTATGGCCGAAGATCAGTCATTAACCGCTCAAGTCTCAAATGCTCACATCTCACCATACTCAGCTCAAACTGTATCACATATATAAGGCTATCAACAATATATGAGATAACATATAAAGAATGCATAGAGCTAGAGACATAATACGCGGATGTAACATCATGATTGAGAATATGACTACAATTAAGGCAAGCAACTCAAAATAGCAAGAATAGTCCTATCATATCTCAAATAGATAAGCACATAACCTAGACATGATTTCTAGCATAATAACATAGCTCAAGTAGAATACAAATAGAGAAAATACGATATAAGGGGGGGATGATAGCAAAACAAGGCACATAATAGCCTAAAGTCTACCTGGATCATGAACAATCATGTTGTACGCTCATACACTTGTCACCTAGCACGTGCATCACAAATAAGAGTGGCAAACGGGTGGGGCGGGGCGGATCGTATATGGTTCGGGTCGAAAATGGATAATAAAAAAATAGATAAATTATCTGACCCGACCCATATTTAATGCGAATAAAAAATAGGTTAATCGGCGGATAATATGGGTAACCAAATTATCTATGACGTTGTATATGATCACTTTTGGAAGAATTATTAGTCTCCCTAACTTGAGGAACACCCAATTTGATGCTTTACAAATATAAAAGTTAGACCCATTAGTTATCCATTGATTACCCACTGGTTATCATTTTCTAAATTAATAATATGGTTCTTATCCATATTTGACCTATTTTTAAAAAGTTCATTTTTCAACCCATTTTTAATAGATAATATGGGTGGTTAACTATTTTCTTTTAACCATTTTTCCACCCTAACCACCCACAACATATCTCAATCTCATAGCTAACAGGAAAATTACCATCAAACCAAGTTTAAATAACCTCAAAGCGCATGAATCAATACTCCAAAATTCTCTTCCCACGTGAATCGACCTCCAAAAAAGATCGAATCTAGTGAAAAACAAATCAATAACATCAAACACGATTACAGAAATTGATTACAAATAATAAAGCTCCAATCTTTGAAAAATTGTACAAAGTTAACCAAAAAGTCAATCCGGGCATGCACTCTGAAAACTCAACCAATGTCATAAACCCCGACTACCTATTTGAATACGAGTATAAATATATAAGTTTCATCCAAATCCAACTCCCAATCGGGGTTTAAATCTCAAATATTCATTCTCCAAATTTTCTTAAAGAATTTTAATTTTCTCCTATAGATTTCACCAACCAAAAGTCAAAATCAATAATAGAATCATGAATAATAATCAAAGCCAAATTGAGAACACTTACTGATCCAAGTGGGTGAAAATCGCCAAAATCATCGCCCCAATCCGAGCTTCCAATCTTAAGATACGATAAATGAAGCGAAACTCGCGCGCTTCTACGCAACTCCCCAAGCCTGCCAGCTCTGCGTCTGTGCCCAGCACTTCGCATTTGTGATCTCACAGATGCGCAACATATCTGCATCTACAAACCTCTCCTGCCCCAGCTATATTTTGTAATTGTGCTCACTAGTCCACAAATGCGAACTCACACCTGCGCAGCAAACCCTACAGGTGTGAAAATACCAGACTAGTACTGCCAATTAGGTCTAAGACAATCCGAAATCCATCTGAAAATGCTCGAGCCCCTTGGTACCCTATCCAATCACACCAACTAGTCCCAATGTCACCATACAAACATATTGAATCCATCACATCTTGGTTCCGAGGTCATCTACTCAAAAGTCAAACCTTCATCAACTCTTCATACTCTTCCAAATCAACTGTGAACCTCTCAAAAATGATAACAAACCATACACACAATTCATAGTGCACCATATGAAGTTACTCAAGGCCTCAAACTGCTGAACAGATTGTTAAAACCTAAAACAACCAGTCAGGCCATTACATTCTTCCCCTTTAAACATATGTTCATCCCTCAACATGTCAAGAGTCTTTCCTAAGTTGCCATAATCACTGTAGGACTCATTATACACATTCCCATGGGTGATCTCACGTCACCACAAACTACATAAGTCCATTACACCATCTGGACGGAAATTTCATCCTTCAACCTTAGATTAAGAATCCATAGGACAAATTTCTAACTTTCGGAGCTCCCTCTAAGATCTGATTCTTAAATGTATACACTAATCAAAGTATATGTACACTCATTAGATATAACTATATGATGTACCACATAACTCATATGCCCAGAGCAATTGACTTCCCACTATAATAGATGCTCATTACCAAACCTGGTATCGGTAATATACCTTATGACACATAAAAACTTTATTCCAAACCTTGCAATGCTGCAAAAGTTAAAAGAGACGTGTAAAACCTCATGACCACCCGTCAAATCAATAAGTCATGGAGTTCTCTTGCTCGCCAAGAACCATTACCAAATTCTGAACTGATTAGTGATATTCTTTCCCCAATACATACATTATACAAATTCTATTGCAATAATTTCAGGTCCAATAACCTCGTCTCATCCAGTTCAAGATGCTCAACCGACAAACCACATAAAATACCATCAAGAACCTCATATGACGCGATCTATGCGCCAATAAGCAACCGCTCGAATATGATCAGCAAAGGAACATGAAACAAAAGGTAACTATCCAACAAGTTCAGCAAACAAACATTAAGAGTATAATTCCATGAATCGACCCCACAAAGAGAAACAAAATACACATAATGAGTACATGGAATCCTATCTAATATAACCCAGTTGTGGCGTGCAACCCGACCTACACGTAATACAGTTCTCGTGTACTACCCAATCCACATATATCAATCTACATGGGAATACCCACCGAGTCATAATGCTCATAATCACTAAGCATATGTGTAACCACAATAAGTACGTATAGTGCACAAATATGTCATGACCCCAAAATCCCACATGAGGTAGTCGTGATGGCACCTAGTCTCTAAGACTAGGTAAGCCTAACACACAAGAAATTTAACAGAAATAATGACAAAGAATATTAAATTAAACTAATAAATCTCATGATAAAATCAATACTGAATAACAATCACAAAATCCCCAAAACAGTGAAACTAAGTCATAAGCGCTAAGAAGTACACTAGAAAATTTTGTTTACCTTGAAAATGATAATTACATTTAAATTTGATTTTGTGGTTCTAAAAATACGTTATTTATTTTAATTCTAGTTGTTTAGCGAAAGATTCTAAGTGTGAGTCAAGAAAACGACATAAGAGCTTGAGGATATTATGTTATGCAAACTGAATGGCCGTGAATCGGGGTCTCTAGCTGGCCTGCGCTGGGCCTCGAGGTCGAGCTAAAGTGCTTGACTGGGGCTGATCGATGAAGGACTAATAGTTCCAAAGGCCTCAATAATGGCTCTTTATGATCAATGATGAATAATAAATGAGGAACAATCAATGAAACACACTAAATGTAAGCAATAAATCAAATTAAAGGCAATGGAAAATGTTTAAGTTAGAGAGTAGAAAATGTTCTTGTTCTTGTATTGAATATCATGTCCCTTACAAAATGATAAGGGTCCCCTTCATATAGGAGGGGGAATCCCAACATAGTACAGGTGCATTTATTACAAAGATATGCGGTTGGTATAGCCACTTAATGTCACGGTACGGACTTGTACTATTCTAGTAAACCTGGTCAACTCTAACCACGTGCTTTGGGAATCTCCCACTTATTCATCATAGACACTGATTTGCACTGCCCCAAGGTCGAACATAGGGAAACCCTCGGGGTCGAACCTTGATTTGTGCCTCGAGGGTTATGGAGACGGGCTACGGAGCATCATAATGATCATAAAATCGGGCTATCCGATTTTAGCCGTATACAGATAGTCTCCGCATTTCTTAGAGTAAAAATGATAAGAAACGATCTTGAATTCTTGCCTCTTCGATACTTCCATCATGACGTCTGCCCGTCAGAGCATTAAATGACATGACTCAAAGGTTGCGCAGAGGTTGTTGTTAGCACGATTATCGTGAAGCCCACGAACTATTACTGGCTCGACTCTTCCGCTTCTCAAATGTTGCCCAAACGGCTTCTATAAATACCTCAATTGTTTGTCATTCATACATTTACAATATCTTCAAATTTTTAGAGCTAAGTTACCATCTTCTGCATTCATCTCCTCTCTGTGCTTGCCTCTTCATTTTCTTTCTTAGAAACTTCGTTGTAGTTATGGCTAAAACCTCCAAAACGGTACCTCAGAAAGAGGGCACTGCTTCTTCATCACGCCTGTACAAAGGAAAACCAAAAACACCTCCAAGTATTGAGTAATGTACTCCTGGCCACTTCGATACGGTCTCCCATTTTACCATTGAAAAACCCCCTTCTACACTAGGCCGATGCGAGCCCATGTCTCGGTACATCAGTGTGGTGACCGATATAAAGAGACTTAAGATGGACTATCGATGGGGGGAGGCAGTTCAAGTAGAGATCCCCACAGTTGAGGAAAGCATAGTAACACACAAACTTGGCTTCCTTAGCGTATACACATACCCCTTCACCCTAGGCCCTATAGATTCTTCTTCCCTACCGATAGATCTGGTGATTCTTGACTTTTGTAATCTGAACCAAGTGACACTCGGTCAGATATATCCTTCTTTCTGGAGGATTGTTTACATGCTTATATATTTCTTCAATCGGGTCGAGGGAATGACCTTCACCCTCAACCATTTGATCAGATTGTACAGCCTTTGTCTCTTCCAAGGGGGTTTAATCAAGCTTCACCATTGATCCGCCAAGACATTCTTTGCGAACACCGATGAGGACAAAGACCGGGGATGGATGAGCTAGTTTGTCAGAGTAAGAACCTTAAACATCGTCCCTACTGATAGGATGCCATTCCCGGAGGAATGTAACATGAAGTGTAAGTGTCCCTACATCGACCACATTTTATTGCCCCTTCTCTTTCTTTTGAAATGATCTTCTTTTGATTATGTAGCCACTGTTTGGTTCCCCGGTGCGGTTCAGAACCTTCCGGGATGGATCAAACTAATAGACTCTGCTTTTCCATACAGCGAGCGTGTTTGGCGTGATTTGGCCAAAATGCGGTAACAGGCCAAGAACCACGGTATGCTTTCATTGTTGTCATTAACAAGTTTCTCATGAGTAGTCTTTGTGGCAGTAAGTTTAATACATCATGCCTGTGTAGGTCTCGGGGATGGCATGTTGATGAGACCGCCTCCTCCTGGTGAAGAAGGAGCCTTGAAACCTGACAAAGGTAAGAAGAGGAAGAAGGAGGCGTAGATCGAGTCTCTAGAATCAAAGAAAACCCAAGGTCCGCAAGCCTAACACCGTTGCCACGGTCTTGACATCGAATGTTGCGGCAAGTCTCTATGGAGATGATGATGATGGCGATCGCCCTTTGGTACAAAGGGTAAGACGGAGTGCTGATGCTCCACAAGCTGTTGGTTGAAAGGCCGCTGAGTCGGCGGTGGTCGATGTGGATCAAACTCGTGCTGAGGATACCCTCGAGGAGGGTTTGGGAACAGTCCCCGAGCCTCAAGTTGGACATGGTATAGTCCGTGCCAACGAATCCTCGGCTGGCGAGCTCGGAAAACCTGAATCCGAAATTTTTCGGGGGTCGAGAAGAAACCCCTATAGAAATTGATACCATGGGTGGCTTTGAATGGGGACCTCATTTTCTCCAGGGCATATAAGGGATGCCCAATACAGAGGCGGTGTTGATGTGGGGACCCCTCAAGTAGAGGTTGATGCATTTAATGACTACTTCGTCAGTGTTGACGAGGACATAGATCTCGATATCCCCGTCACACTCGAGGAGGCTGAGAGGCTTCAAAAACAGGTGATATTCTTGACATATCATTTGCCCTTCAAATTTTTACCCTTTCCTTTCTAACTTCTGTGTTCATTTTAGGTCAAAAAATTGTATGACCAGGCCTTTTCTAAGCTTCAAGATGAGCTTTCATGCCGTGAGGAGGAGCTCGAGAAGCTCACCTCGGAGCTAAAGGAGGTCGAAGGCTTCCTCTACCCGAAAGGAAAAGGAGTTGAATGAGCACCGGGAACGGACTATCTTTGCTGAGCAGGTAACACGGCATTCATGTGTCCATCTTTTTATAACTTGACGCTCACTATCTTGATTCGCTTTTGCAAATTGGGCAAAAGGATGCCCTGGTATGGCAACTTCAGGAAGAGGTTGCATCCAAGGATACGGAGATCCTCGAGCTGAAGAGGCAGAATGAGGTCGTGACCTCGGAGAAAGACCTTTTATGGGGAGAGTTTGTGACCTCGGACAAAACTACATAAGTAACGGAGATAATTGCATTAAAACAAGCTAAAATTTAAGCAATTAGTATTGAAATGTGCCGAAATTCTCCGGCACATCAAGGCCTGATTACTCTACGACGTCTATCTACCCGGCCCTTTGTTTCCAATAATGAAGAAGACGGGGACCGAGAGTGGATGAGTCGATTTGTCCGAGTGCGGATTGTTGACATTATCCCCACAGAGTTCCTACCATTTCCTGATGGAATTTCACACGTAAGTGGTACACTTGTGTTTTTATCATTTTTGTTCGTGGTGGAGGCAGACTCCGTAAAGATGTTTTCCTTTCCTTTCCTCCAGCAATACCGTGGCTGCCATACAAGGTCCCCGACCTGGCGGATTGGACTCGGGAATTACCAACTTGCTCGACTTACGACGAGCGTAAGTGGCTAGATCTATCCAAGGGTAGAGGGAGGTAAAACACCACGGTACGTGTTGTGTAGTTTATTTTCTTTGAAAGTTACTTTCTTTTATGTGTATTAACTCTACCACTGCACGCATTGGAGAATTTTTTGAGATGAGACCATGCCCGCTCGGAGAGGAGGAATGATTATCGGCTTCGAGGCCGAGGAATGATAAAAAATGGAAGGAATCCTCGAAGGTCGAGGGTGCTCAAAGCAAGGCAAGCCCTGCTCAGAGGCTCAAAGAAGATGTATCAGCTGAGGCTGTAGCACCCGAGGCTTCTAGCCTTGGAAAAATGGTTCCTCCTTTGCCGTGGTCTTCTTTTCCCATCGAAGGTACTTCAAGGGATAAAGATTTTCTGCCGCCATCTTCTTCTCCCGTCGAAGGTACTTCGAGGGATACAGGTTTTTTGCCACCGTCTTCTTCTCCTGTTGAAGGTACTTCAAGGAATGTTCGAGGCCAGGGGCTGCCTAAATCAAGCGAGGTCTCGAGCTATCATATCCTCACCAAGAGCGGTTCAACTGGGGCCAATGACACCAGGCCAGTAGATGTACGCTCAACCTTTGAGGAGGCTTAGCGGCTCTATTCTGTGGTGAGTTTTGGTTGACTCTACTAGTTTTTCAGTTTTGCATTTTCATTTTCTTACTGAGCTTCTTTTTCATAGGCCTTTGACTAGCTCAAGTCCGAGCTGCTCCGCCATAAGCTAGCTTACGGAAAGCCTTGGACGGGGAGAAATCCCTCAAGCTTCTTTGTGATAAAAGGGCAAAGGAGTTGAGACACCTTCGGTACGAGATGAATCGAAGCCTGAACTACGAAGGCTGCCTCGAGAAATAGGTAACCTTTGTTTCGAGGGAATGCATGTTTCTTTTTCTATTCTCGGAGATTAATATTTTGATACTTCAGTTGCAGAGTAATATGGAGGACCTGGAACGCCTTTCGGGCAAAGTTGGTCAGGCTAGGTATGAGTGTAATGAGCTAAGGGCTTAGATAAATGCCCAAGTTACGGCAGAGAAGAATGCTTTGGCTAAGGCTTCTTCCCTCGAGGTGCAACTCCGGAATGCTTGTGAAAATAGCTCGGTCCAGACGAGCAGGATTGTAAGGCTTGAGTCTGAACTTCTGAAGATGAAGGCTGGGGTCGTGGATGCTTGGGCTAAAGCTGAAGAGATTCGAGCTAAGTCTGATAAGAAAGTGGTCGTCTATTTAAAAGACTCTGCCGACACTCGAGCTGAGTTGAGAGGGGCTTTTGATCGGAAGAGCAGAAGCAATGAATATGCACGGTGCAAATCCCGGAGGGAAACCCTCGAGGAGATCCATGCTAGGGTCTTCGATCTCTCGAAAGAGATAGAGCAGGCCAAGACGGATGAATACGAAACCAAGTTCCTTGTATCTGATGCCGAAGATAATGAGGAAGAGGCCGATGGGGCTGCAATCCCTAAGGGAAAAGTAGACTAGGCCTTTCCTTTCTGATTCTGCGTATAATGCTCTTAGAGAACATTGTAAACGAAGCCTTGTATTATTTCACATATACATATAAAAAGAAGCCTTTCGGTTTTCCCCTTTCATAAATTTCCCTTTGCTTGTGTATGTCTTTCTTTGTCTTGAATTTTGACGTCTGTCAATGATTAGCCAGATGAATTGGCCTTCGAGGTAAAACCCTTAGGTTTACAAATCGGCCCTGAGGCTTGTTAGGTTGGCCTGTAGGCTCTTACGCATTGGGTCGGCACGACCACTAATATGGGCTGGTGCGTAGGCTTACGCGTTTGGTCGGTACGACCTCTAATATAGGCTGGCACTTAGGTTCTTACACGTTGGGTGGTACAACCTCTAATATAGGCTGGCGCTTAGGCTCCTACGCGTTAGGTCAGTACGACCTCTAATATAGACTGGCGCTTAGTCTCTTACGCATTAGGTCAGTACGACCTCTAATATAGGCTTTATTTTTCCCTCGTGAATGACTTTTTTGAAGTTTTTATGTTCGTCCGACTCATTGACGGTTTGATAAGAACCTCAATTGTGAGCTGTTATGTAACAATAAATGAGCACCTCAGGAGGTTTCACTCAATGGTTGAATTGTTTCGAAGCCTTTTCATTGTTTGGAGATGACATGATCGAAACTCTTTTTCTTATGCCAAGGGTAGCCTGATTAACTGGTTATTTTCGAAGTATTTTCGAAGTAATTGAAGGCCTGTGATTTTATGATGACGGTCGAGCATCCCCGAGTCGCGTTGGATTGGCCAGAGCCTTATGACCGTGGTCATTGTGTTTGGCCATAGTCTTTTAGTCCCCGAGTGAGGTAGCCTCGGCGTCTATATCGAGGGTATGCCTTTTTAGGGGTCTTACAAGTTCGACTATATAGCTTTGACTTTAAGGTCAGGATTATAATTAAATTTGATTTTGTGGTTCTAAAAATATGTGATTTATTTTAATGCTATTTGTTTAGCGATAGATGGTAAGTGTGAGTCAAGAAAACGATATAAGAGCTTGAGGATAGTATGCGATGCAAACCGAATGGCCGTGAATCGGGGTCTCGAGCTAGTCTGCGCTGGGCCTCGAGGTCGAGTTAAAGTGCTTGACTAAGGCTGATCGATGAAGGACTAACAGTTCCAAGGGCCTCAATAATGACTTTTTATGATCAATGATGAATAATAAATGAGGAACAATCAATGAAATACAATAAATATAAGCAATAAATCAAAGGAAAGACAATGGAGAATGTTTACGTTAGAGAGCAAAGAATGTTCTTGTTCTTGTATTGAATATCATGTCCCTTACAAAATGATAAGGGTCTCCTTTATATAGGAGGGGGAATCCCAACATAGTATAGGTGCATTTATTACACAGATATGCGGCTGGTACAGCCATTTAATGTCACGGTACGGACTTGTACTATTCTAGTAAACCTGGTCAACTCTAACCACGTGCTTTGGGGATCTCCCGCTTGTTCATCATAGCCACCGATTTGCACTGCCCCGAGATCGAACATAGGGAACCCTCAGGGTCGAACCTTGAGTTGTGCCCCGAGGGTTCTAGAGACGGGATACGGAGCGTCATAATGATCATAAAACTGGGCTCTCCGATTTTAGCCGTGTACAAATCTCTAAATACAATATTGATTAATGTGAAGAAAAACTAGTAGAAAAGACAATAGTAGAAGATTACTTCGAGGCCTGTGAGCGTCAAGCAGGTATACCTTGAAGTCTTCGAGATATCCAAGTCTATTTACTGGCTTCTGGCACCAGTAGAAGTACCTGGATCTGCACAAAATGTGCATAAGCGTAGCATGAGTATACAACAATAGTACCCAGTAAGTATCAATCCTAACCTCGGTAGAGTAGTGACGTGATCAGGTCATGAAACCTACTAGACATAAAACATGAACAAAATATTAACATAATCTAATAATGGAAAGCAAAGAAATAAATGACAATATAACAATACAATAAAATAAGGCTAGCAACTAAAATTTAGGATATATAGGGCAACAAAGAGGGAACATATGATTGGAAAAAAAAATTATCAAGTACCGTGAGAATAAAAGTAAAATAATGAAGGAAAGATAATAAGCATTCAAATCAACAAGCCTTTTGAACATAGTAAACTACCCTGTTTCAGCCTCTCTTTGCAATTGCGATTAATGTATCACAAATGTGACACTCAGACCCCCTACTATGATCACAATTGTGATACTGGTGCTCGTAATTGTAACAACTGGAGCACTAGCACACCAACAACCTAGAAATAAGTCCAAACCATTCCGAAACACGTCGGAAACTCACCTGAGCCCTCGAGCTCCAAACAAAACATCCACACAAGTCTAAGAACATCATACAAACTTGCTCGCGTGATCAATATACAAATCGATCGGCTGGTTGTTACAAAATATAACCATGGAGAGACAAAGAGCATAATGTGCTACAGAAAAGTCCAAGCATGGCTAAGGTGCAATAAGCAGATCAACATCTCAAGAGCCATCTTGCTCAAGTATCACCTCAATGACGCAACAAAACCACAAAATTTTTGTGAATAATCAAGTCATCTCATAACCAAATGTAGCATAAGGAATTAGCACATGAAATAGATCAAGGTGTGAATAACATCCATTTCACTTGACGATACACCCAAGGAAAATGCTGCGTTGATTGAGCCAATCCAATTTAGTGTAGAATGAACATTCTCATTAGACCTTCCAATGGGCCTCCAGATCGATTTGGGCCATTCCAAATTAGGTCAATATCCTTCCAAAAGTCCATAGTGATCTCATGCATGACACATGCAATCAGGTATCAAATCCTAAATACTCTTCCACAATCCTCAAATAGAGGTATTGTCTGCCTCTTAGAAATATAATTTCCACGGGAGTGACTGACATGTCACGTATACACATCATATGGAAGATACTCACATAAACTCCTGCACCATGCAGCAAATCCTGAGCATCAATAGCTACCAACTATGCGATCTATGTAGTACTAGCCAAACATCCGCAATCAATAAACAAGGCAGCTTCACAAAAAAACCCTTCTTAGGCGATACAGAAATGGTTCTAATAGCTCACCGCATCAATCATGCTAATATGCAAACATACGAGAATCCCATTATAAACTTTGAATCACGAATAATATACACTCTCCATCAACCAAAAACCTTCCACTAAGCTCAATTAAGGAGAAAAAATCACAACACGTAACCAAATTTCCAGGATTGTAGAAGACACCAACCACAAGTCATGGTCAACATCATCACGAACTCTACGAAACATATCTATACCAACCAAACCAATCAAACTGGATCCCTGTAGATCACCCAAATCATAAAAACTGCCAATCCCAAGAGTATTACCATAAAACACCTACACAACCCTATAATTCCAAAGGAACTTATCGTCCTATTACCATGCTAACCCAAGCCACCGCTAAATAGACCCAACTCATTCAGATTACTCATGATCGGCTTTCCCGGCAATGCTACTCTTCCCAAGTATACTATGTACCTCAGTCCAAACTCAATCCAAATGATCTCAATCATATACGCAAGTTATAACACATCATATGATGCTAATCGCATCCCGGACCACCAAATGGAAATGCGAATGATCACAACGATTGGTCAGGTCGTTACATTCTCCCCTTATTAAACAAACGTTCGTCCTCGAATGTGCCAAAAGATGCTCCAGAGCCATTGAATCACTGTACAAACTCACTATACACATACTTACGAGTGATCGCATATCACCCGAACTCATATAAGCCTGACAACACTGTTTTGACAGAAGATTATTTCTTCTACCCATACCGATACACCTTAGAACCAAATTTCAACATCCAAGCATCCCCCAAAAACTTGATTCCCATATAAACACAATGTGTCATCCCCAACCACCTACAACAGCCCATGCATACATCCACAAGGTATAACCACACGACGTAACACATCACTCATAGGCCCATAGCAACAACTCTAACCACCAATATCAAACCCGGTATTGGTAAATAACCTCACATCGACTAGAACATTGCTAATGATGTAAGTAACATGAGAAAACTCATAACCACTAACCTGACCAACAAGACACACCAAACAAAACCTAGACACATACAATGTAATTTGTACCCAACCAACAAAACTCGAATACAACTGAAAATGGAAAGAGAAACACATGACATAGCTATCCAACAAGTCCTACAAGAACAACTTCCTATCAGTACCATACTACGAATCCATTCCACAAGGGAGAAACAATTATACAAACTAATCACAAAGGATCTCATCTTAATATAACTCTACCATGACACGTAGCCCGGTCCAAACATACCGATCCACATGAAAACACAAGGATCTCATCCTCAACTCATACCAACCAAAAACTCTTTACTAACTCACCCCACGAAAAGAAATCATAAGTCATGGCCAAACTATCCAAATATCACATCAAAACCAAATATATTATGAAACAGAAAGTCCATCCTAGTCTCATAACTCTCAATACTGAACAAACCAGAATGATAGACACGATCTACTATAGTAGAACCCACAACAGGTGTAGACATATAAACACATTACAAGAATCACGAAACATATCCAAATGTGAAGCAAGATAGGATGACTCATACAAATAAATAGGATGTGAATCAAATAAAACTAATGCATCTCTATGACAAACCGGAACAATTCCTATAGCATCATCATCTAGTGTAGTGGCCCTAGCCTTACGAGGAAAGCATAATAACGGGCCTAACCTCCCCTTCTAGGACATCCTCTACCTTGTATGTCCTCCACCTCTAGCTAGTTGTACAGGTAGAGTAGCAACTGAGTGTAACCCATTGCCTGATTACTCTGATGAAGTCCACACATTCGGAGTCTGGAACAATCTCTCATGATGCTCCTAGTATCACCACACTCATAACAACCCCTCTTCGCTCATGGATGTTGGTACTGAGTCTATGACGGATGACGAGAATAATCATAGTAGGAACCCCATGCAGTAGGCATATTAAAAGATAGTTTTCCGATACAAGTAACCTAGGGACCCTATCTAGATGAAGAACTATGGTAACCTAAAGCGCAGAATGAACTAGTCGGCTAATAGAGCCCCTGCAATGATTGGTCACAGCCGAAGAGTAGAATCCACTAAATCCTCCAAGACCTTGGGGCCTTTAGGCCTCCCTATCCTCCCTCTTCTGACCCCAAAACCTCATGGCAATCTCCACAACCTACTGAAATAGAGTATCGATATCCAACTCCCGTGCCATCCCAAGTTTGAGACCATAAATGAGCCCCTCAATAAATCTGCAAAATCTCTCTCTAAAAGTAGAAAACAAAACAAGTGCATGATGAGATAGCTCACTGGACCGCAAAGCATACTCAAACATGTTCATAGTCCCTAGGCGCAACTGCTCAAACTCGGTGAGCCACACATCCCTGAGGGTCTATGGGATGAACTCCCTAAAAATAGACCAGAAAACTGAGCCCAAGTGAGTGGCAATGCATCAACTGACCTAGTCTCCTCATAAGCCTGCCACCATTTGTACACCGACCTTGTCAGCTGGAAAGTAGTAAGGGCAACCTCGGTCATCTCCACAATGCCCATAATGCGCAAAATACAATGACACTGATCTAGAAAACCTTGTGCATCCTCAAAAATTGCACCACTAAAAGTACCAGAAAAATACTTCTTGAACTTCTCAAGTCTCTTTTGCTCCTCCTTTGATTCTACTAACCTAACCTCATGCTGAACCATAACAATGGGTTGTACCGACATAATGCTCGGAACCTGATCAATATGGGCCCACTATGCTGGAGTACAAACGACGGGAGTTTTAGCTCCTCCCCCATCCTAAGAAGTAGCTGGTACGACTAGGATCAATCCCTCTTGAGTGCCAAGGTCTCCTGATGTCCTAGGTAGCAACAAGCACCTTGGGTGCCTGCTCCTCAAACGGAACTGTTGGTGGCTCCTCAACTGCTGCTCTAGCCATAGCACGTGCCCCTTCTCGGCCCTAAACTCTCACAGCTCTAGCAGGGGGAGCGGGTGTCTGCTCAGCAGATCCGGTAGTGTGTGTTCTCATCATTTGTGAAATAATAGAAATACAAAAGCTAAAACTCCAAAATCAATAAATCTACACGATAGGAATGAAAGAAGTAGAATTTTCCTAATAGTTTTGTAACCTCTCAAAGATAAGTACAGACGTCTCCGCACCAAACCGCAAGGCTCTACTAAACTTGCTCATGATTTGTAGAACCTATGAATCTAGAGCTCTGATATCAACTTGTCATGACCCAAAATTCCACCTTAAGAATCGTTATGGCCCCTAGTCTTTAAAACTAGGTAAGCCAACCACTTACAATAGTTAGATATTATGAAGCAGGATTTAATATAAATGAGAAATTTAAAGGTGATACATCTCAACACGGTGATAATCACTAAAAATCCCCAAGACTAGGTAGTACGGAGTCACGAACTCTAGCTTGATACATAAAATGTTCTCATAACAAAATTACAATATTCTTAGAATAGAGAATTGATAGTATAATTAAAAGAAAATGAATCCAAGGGACTGCGACAATCAAACATCTCTACCTTGAATTCTCACTATTAAGAAGCTCTCACTACCTGGGTCTGCTAACTCCAATACCTGGATCTGCACAAAAATATGTAGAAGTATAGTATGAGTACACCACAGTTAGTACTCAATAAGTATCAAGACTAACTTCGGTGAAGTAGTGACGAGGTTCAAGTCAAGACACTCACTAATTAAGTAACATATGCAAAATATCAATATAAAGCTAACAACGGAAAGCAAAATAAATAAGTAGCAACAACGAGTAATCATGTGATAAGGCATCAAAATAATTAAAGCATAGATAAAATACATGTGAAAGCAATTAAGGAAAAGAATGACAGTTCTAATCTTCAAACCGTCCCGACAGACGATTTACAACAAGAGTCGTCTCGAGGTACCTGATAAGTGAGGATTTTAACCACTTATTAGTGCCTTCTTGCTTTATTTTTTAGTCTAAAAGTAGTGATTTTTATTTTCAAATCTAATGAAAATGTGTGAATTGCAGGTATGCTAGAGAATACGAGCTCAATAAAGAAATCTAACTTAAAGAGGAGATGATCCAACTCAAATAGCCAAGAGGAGAAGTGCAAAGAGTTGTGCGGTGTGCAGAAAATAAAGTGTGTGTGCATATTAAACCCTGAAGCTTTAGAGGATTTTAACAGCAATGCGGTCCCCATACTAAAATATGCAGTCACATTTGAATTTCGAACTAACAAGACTGAGAAATCAGAGAAGATGCAAAAGAACAAGCATGAAGCCTCCTTAAAGCGCGGTCCGCAGCTAAATTGTACGGCAGCAGAGGTTTATGCGCGCTGCAAAATCAATCCAATTGACAAGCACTACAAGAGAACTAAATTGAAGCGTGGACCGCAAATGAAATTATGCGGTTGTAGAACCTCCCAAAGGGCATTTTTGTCAGTAAATTTTAGAGCACTATAAATAAATGACTATGAGCGGTTAGACTTAGCTATTTTGGGCAATTTGTGACTACAATTATAAAAGACCCATTAATTTACTCTTTAATTTTAGTTTTATGTCTTCAATTACTTCTTCTTTTCAATTTTCTATGTCTATGATTATGAGTAACTAGATTTTATCTAGGGTTGTAATCCAAGCCTAGTGTGTAAAACTTATGGGTATTTGATGCTTATGCTTGTTATTAATTGGGTGTATGTTATTTAGACTATTTATGCTTTATATTGAGAACTAATGGTTTCAAATATTGATTCATGCCTATTTGACTTAAAGAAGAACCTAGTCTAGAAAAACTTGGCTAACAAAAAATTAAACTAGTTGATATTTTGATTAGTTTGATTAAAGGATTTGAACTAGAGATAATGATAATCCAACTTGGACTCATATCAATTGTTTAGATTTCTACCCATTTGGTGTCGACAAAGCCAATTTGGGCGTAATCACTATTTGACCAAGAGATATTGAGTTGTTACTTGAGCATTGAGAGTCATAACATACCCCAATCTACCAAACAACCATATATTTACTCTATCCATTAGGTTTACACCTCAGTGAAGGTTACAACCCTAGGTTGTATCTTTATTTTATAAAAACATAAAAAATATTCCACTCATTATTTACTTACTAGTTAGTTCAATCTCTTAGAGGTTTATTTAGATAACCAATATCCACACTTGTTTGAAAGCTAAATTTGGTTAGTTTAAGTTCTTTTCTTAAGCATTTATGTTAGCATGAACTTAAATTCCTCGTGGACTCGACCCTGACTCGTGTTGGGATTTATAATTGCAACGAATGTTTATTATCTTTAATTGGGTGTGAATTGGACATGATCAGTACCACACCTCATAAACACATATCTCAAATCACAAATCATGAATTATATATACATGGCACCTCGTTCCCACATTATCAATCACCTTCGTATGGTAAAGACCTCATATCACAGTATAAGTCACACTCGCACGGCAAAGACCTCGTGCCACGATATAAGTCACACTCGCACGGCAAAGATCTCATGCCACAATATAAGTCAGACCTGCACGGCAAGGACCTCGTGCCTCATAAATTACCACAACCACACGACAAAGACCTCGTACCTCAACAAATGCCACAACCGTACGGCAAAGACCTCATGCCACCACGTATATCGTATCCGTGTCAATTACCAATAAAACTTTCAAGAAAAATTTATCAGGAATCGAATAAAGTAAATCATGACAACAATTTCTTGAAGTCTGTTATGTTACCAAAAACTTAATAAAATATGAGATAATGACTCCACTTAGGTAAATCCATCTTGGCAGCCAAAGCAGCAAGTAATAACAGAGACACAGGGTAGCTAGCATATTGGGAACAAAACGACAATCTCGTAAAATGCATGGCACACAAGGAAATCATGAGCACAAGCAAGAATACCCCCTTTTCATCAACAGCATGCCCCCAGACCATCACATATCATCCCCACAAAGCCACCCTTAGCCACCCATATCGCTCTTCCTAGATAATATATCATAATTACTTGCATCGCTCTGTCCTAACAATAACACAATAGCCACCCGTAGCACTCCGCCCAAACAAACACAATAGTCACCCATATTACTCCGCCTAGATAGTATATCAATAGCCATTGTATCACTCCGCAGAATCAACCATAATAAAATGCCACCCTTATGCTCCGCACAACAACAATCAATCCCCACAACATGTCCACATATACCGCAATATCATAAGACAATAGTGTTAGAGATGAATCACAATATAAGCTCGCAACTTATAAACAAAGTGCACAAGGACATGTCAATAATATAGAAGTGTGGAGGGGTGTTCAACAATTAAAGCATGAACATGACTAAATCAAATATTGAGATCATGATTAAGGAAATCCCAAAGTAGTGTAGCTATGTCTTATTTAAGTTACTTTAACAAATTAAGGCATATCAATAGCTTACGGTCTATTTATATAAAAACCACACATAATGCATGTATACACGTCGTCACATCATATACATATCACTTATCACATAATAGAAATTAACAATTAGGACTAGCACCTAAGGAGTATTTTTTCCACACAAGGTTAGGTAAGATACTTACATCAAAGAAGCTAAATCAATCCACTAATAAGCCCTTCCCGCACTAATCCATCTCCGTATGGTTCGAATCTAGTTAAAATAATATAATTTCATAAAGAAAGGCCATAGGAAACGATATGAGTCCAACCATACCAATATCATCCAATTCCGACCTCAAATCGGCCTTCAATCCAAATCATGAAAAATTCCTCCAAAATCGCCCAAATCCGATCTCTCTAACTCAAAACGTGATAAAATAACCAAAACCCTCGAGATAGAGTACTATATAAGTCTGCTTAGAGGTCCTCTTCGCGATTGTAGGACCTATATCGTGATTGTGAAGAACAAAATAATGGCCGCCTCCAAAAGCTCTACGTGAGCGCAGCCACAGGTACGCGAATGTGACACACCAACCACCCAAGCTTACGTGAATACGGGAACCTTCCGCGAAAGCGAAGACCAAAGAACCCAGCCTCTCCAGCATGACCAACAACTACGCGATCGCGACCGACTAACGCGAAGGCGGTGAGTCAGCTCTCCACAAGTCCGCGATCGCGACCTAAGCACTGCGGATGCGAAGAAGAGAAGCTGCCAGCTACCAAAATACATTACGCGAACACGACTTCCTCTTCGCGATCACGAAGAAGGACATGAGACAATAGCCATCAGCAATCCAAAACATGAAGAAATGGCCCGTAGCCCATCCAAAACACACCCGAAACCCCTGGACCCCTTCCAATACCACCAACCAGTCCTATTACATAACACGAACCTACTTGAGGCCTCAAATCATACCAAACAACATCAAAACTACAAATCGCATCTCAATTCAATCATAATGAACTTATGAACTTTCAACTTCTAAAACTAATACTGAACTATGTCAAATCAACTCGGAATGACCTCAATTTTTGCATGCAAGTCCTAAATGACATAACGGACCTATACCAACTTCCAAAGCCATAATCCTAACCCGATATCGATAAAGTTAACCCTCGGTCAAGCCTATTAATCTTTCAAATTTTCAACTTTGCACCTTTCACCAATTCAAGCCAAAACAACCTAGGAACCTCCAAATCTAAATCCGGGCATAAGACTAAGTCCAAAATCACCATCCGGCCTCGAACTTAAAATTAAACTTGATCAACTCTTCCAACTTAAAGCTTCTAAAATGAGAATCATCCTTCCAAATAAATCTCGAACTGCTCGAAAATCAAAGTCAATCATACACACAAGTCATAACACATCATATGAAACTACTTGCGGCCTCGAACCACCGAACAAAAATGCAAATAATCATAATGGCCGGTCGAATCGTTACTATATCAACTTGTATATCCTTATTTAAATTGTGAGGCAATAGGTTCTGAACAAGTTTACATAAGTAGCTAAAGTTCCTCTCCTTGCAGAAAGTTAGGTTGCATGCCTAACAAGCTTTTTTGGGGTTCATTTCATTATCATTATTGCCAAAAATCTATATTATATTAAAAGGAGAGTAGTTTGCAATGTGGTTAAGCCAAGTTGCAAGCTAAAATGAAGTCACTTGGCAATTTTAAGACAACATAAAAAATTTGGATTATAAAGGAAAAAATATTTAATGAAAGTAGTAGTCCAAGATTTTATATAAATTGAATTTCATTCTATAATTAATAAAAGCTAATTATTTTAACATTTCAACTAAAAATGTTCTCTTTTTGAGAATCTGTTGGACATACACAGAGAGGGATGCAACTTTCATTAAGCAAACAAATAAATTTGTGTATAATTCAGTTATGGTATGTATTTTTTTTTGATAAAGAATCAATTAAAATTTCATTTTATATTTTACACATTAATTTTAAGTTGAAATAATAATTTTATATTTGGTAAATACTTTGTATCTGACCTTATTTGTGAGCAATATACATTAATATAGATATCATATATATTACTATAAGTATTTTTAATTAAATTTTGTGTATAATTTATTCTTTTTTAAACTAAAAATGTTCTCCTTTTGAGAATATGTTGGACGTACACAAAAAGGGATGCAATTTTCATTAAGTAAACAAATATATTATAGCTATAGGTATCTTTACTTAAATTTGTGTATAATTCAGTTATGGTAGGTATCCTTTTTTGAGAAAGAATCAATTAAAACTCCTTTTTTTGCATCTTACACATTAATGATAAGTTGAAATAATAATTCTATATTTAGTACAAGCTTTGTATATGACCTTATTTGCGAACAATATACATTAATATAGGTATCAGATACATTATTATAGGTATTTTTAATTAAATTTTGTGTATAATTCAATTATGGTAGGTATCCTTTTTTGAGAAAGAATCAATTAAAATTTCGTTTTGTATCTTACACATTAATTAATTTTAAGTTGAAATAATAATTCTATATTTAGTACAAGCTTTGTATCTGACCTTATTTGCGAACAATATACATTATTATAGGTATCTTTAATTAAATTTTGTGTATAATTCAGTTATGGTAGGTATTCTTTTTTAAGAAAGAAATAATTGAATAAACATTTTGTATATTAATTTATATTATATTAAAGTAAATAGTATTAAAAAATGAACAAGATAACAAAGGAAAAAAAGACAAGAAAAATTAAGGTTTGGTGGTTAACAAATTTTAATTAACCATAAAAAATGTTGAAAATTATACACATGCCAAAAGCTAAAAAATGAAAGATTCGTATCATTTCTTTAGAACTCACACATACAAATTGATTTACACATGCCTTTTTAAATATTAGGATTTCATATACATAAAAATTGATTTACTATGATAGTCTTTCCTTAGAAATCTTTATTTAAGCAACTTTTCTTTAGGATTGGTTTCTCTACATTGCTTAGGGTTTAACTTCCACAGAAACTTCTGCAAAGTATGGCTCCAAACTATAACTATATCAGCAAAATATCAATGTTCAAAATGAGTTGGAATTTGAAGGTTCGTGTTGTTAGATTATGGCACATTCCAAACCGCGATAAACCAGAAAATTCTAATTCAATTGAATTAATTATTCAAGATGAAAAGGTGCATACTTTTTTACATGTTATTTTTTTCGAGTTGTGATGTATTTTCTTCAACTTATGAACCTTACTAACTTAAATTCTTTCCACATTTTTTCTTTTAGTGAGATCGAATTCATGCAACTATTGGAAAAGTTGTTATGTGTATTTTCAAAACAAAACTAAATACATGAAATGGGATTGTACGTTATGAAAACTTTGTGGTTGGACCAAAAAATCTGAAAATTAAGACCAGCAAGCATAAATTGAAACTGACATTTTCTCATACGACGAGTGTGGATGAAATTAGTGATTCACAGTTTAGTTTGAATATCTTCAACTTTAAGCTTTATGAGCATCACACAAATCAACTTGAGGTTGACGAGAATGAACTATTCGATAATTGTTTTACTTTTCGCTATTTTTTGTTGAATATTTTATCACCTTATTTATAACTATTTATTTAAATGTGGGAGATGTCATAGGAGAAGTTATTGATCATGGTAACGTAGAATCGTACAATCAAGGTGGTAAAACAAGTACCTTTATGAACTTGAAGCTTGAGGATCATGAGTACGCTTGCAACCATGAATTGAATTAGTTATAGATTCAATTACTATTATTTTTTCATTATTAATTTGTGTATTTTACATATAGGAGGAACAATATTTCAGCAACATTAGGAGAATTTGTAGATGAAATCTTGCCCCACTTGGATGGATCACCCAATCAACGTGTCATAGTAGTTGTATAGCATCAATTGCTTCATATCAAGCAAATTGTATAGCATCATTATTTTTCGTGGAATATTTATATCAAGCAAATTGTATAGCATCATTATTTTTTATGGAATATTTATTAGGAGATGGAATGAAAGTTTTACGGAGTCTTAATATGCTTTTAATGTTTGGTTGTAAAGATGGTATTAACACTAACATATTAAATTTTATGGTGTAGATCGTTCTTTTTACTAATACTAGTTAAATATTTAAGAGGAACGTACAATAATAAGGTTGGTTCACGGACGTATTTCATTTCAAACGAATAATGTCTTGTGATTGAAAGCAAATGCACTCTGCAATCGGAAAAAGATATTCGGGATTTCCTAAGAAGTCTTCTGATTAACGAGACGAAATCAAGCCTTGTGTACGTCTATTTTTGTTAAATGGAAATACAGGCTACTTTCAGATATATATAGAAGGAATTAATGCAGAAGCCGGACATGTATCTGGAGGGGGCGATTGATCTTTCCTCAAACGGTGTCACGAGACATGATTTCGTCGAATTTTTGATATATAGGTATATAATAAGCAAACTAAAAATATTGAGTTTAAATATATAAAAGGATATCGTTGCCATAGTTTTGATTCATTCATTTGTTTGCTTATTCAAATTTTGACATTGTGTATCTGCCATATTCATTCATCTGATCCCGATTCCCTAGCACCCCACCCAACTATCATTTAATGCTTTTGGGGTCCATATAATTGTTGTGCTTTTACAGTGTGAACATATACTGTCATTGCTTGACTAATTTTGATCCTTAATTTCAACTTATTTGGGGTCCATATGATTGCTGTCCTTTTACGATTTCCATAATTTACATTTTGATTTTACCTGGTTCTGTCCCTTTAATTAATCAGAATGTTTAACTTTGCATGTCGAAATTTCGTTGTAATGTTGTATAATACAAAAAGAACAATTGATAAGTTGTGAAAAAAGAGCCGATTAGTGAAACTCCACAACTGAAAAAGGAGTTGGACACGTAGCTGAAAAGAGTATGCAGATTGTAAACTCGAGAAGTTTTATGAGTTTTACCTGCAGAAAATTGCAAAACATAACGTTATATAGGAAGCATAAGCGATTAATTATTGAACTGTGTGATTGTCTTATTTAAAAACTTAAATTATTTAATTATATTTTTAATATATGAATGTTTAACTATGTAACTTACACCATTTCATCAAAAAGATTAAAAGATTAAACTGGTAAAAGGTTTTTGACCTTAATTATATCCTCAACATTGAAAATACTTACCGATTGTTTTTCAAAATTATGCGACACTTTCGGTGCCTACATAAGCTAGGCAAAAAGAAAAGGGATATGTTAGGCGGAATATATACTTGCTAGTTTCTATTTTCCAATTAGCTAGCTATACATGCATAAAAGAAACGTAGCTCATATATAGCTCATACAAGTACGTCGTATTGATTGTCATGGTTACCAAACAAATAATGGAAGAAAAAGAAAGGATAGACTAGCTTATATATATATATATATATATAAAACTTACTGCACAAAACAAGAATAATGGGATTGCCATATGTACTAAGTTTTCTCTGTGCGCAGGATTCGAGGAACAATCTGACCACACATTGAGTCTAATATACATAGACTTACCTTTAATTTCAACCCGAGACTATTTTCCCGATTTGAACTCATTGACCTTTTGATCACATAACGACAACTTAATTTTATCATTGCACCAAAGCTCTCCTTTTCACTTCTTACCCAAAGAAAAGAACAAACTCTAACTAGGAAAGATTGGAGTAGAAACAAGTAGTGGCTTACCAAGCACCGACAAATGGAGTGGTAGGAAATAGAAAGGGGGCAACGGCAGAGGGCAACGGCAATATTCATTATTGAGGTAGCACAACCTGATGCAATCTATAGCAGATTTGGTCAGACTGTGGACCTTATCTTTTGTCTCCTCCTATTAAATTGAATGCTACTATTTTGCTCAAGAATTAGGGGAAGGAGAAAAAAACTAAAGTACAAAAGTTAATATGTTTAAGTGAAAATAATTTTTTTCCCACCAGCAGTGTATCATCAGTTTATAATCTCACTGACCATGTTGAATTTTCAAAAAATTTGCGAAATCATTTGTGTTTAATTTTAAATATTAAACCGTAAAACATGGGGTTAAAATGCAATGAATATTGTTTCAAGAACCTGATATGCACTATACTTCAAAGCCTAACTACTCCTAAAGAAGCAAAAGGTGTGCTTCAATATGGTGTGGTTCAGAAATATACTACTCCTAATTAAGTAATTATTATTATGAAATATAACTCAAAGTAACAATATGGAACAAGAAAATAAAAGTAATTTAGTAAAACTTGAACAAGAAATGGAGATAGAGAGAAGGAAGAGATTTCTTCTTCAATTGTGTGTGTCTTTCCATTGCAATTACATAGCCTTTTATAGGCATAAAAAGTAAAGATGATGGACATAAAGTAGGAGATTTAATCTTTAAGTTATTCACAACATGGGCATCCAATGTAGTATCCAATGTACAAACTATTCATAACACTCCCCCTTGGATGTCCATGTAAGATAATGTGCCTCATTAAGAACTTACAAAAAAAAATATTGGGATGTACATAGTTATTTATAATATGCATTATTTGCTGCCTCATTAAAAACCTTACCAGGAAAACCCAGTGGGACAAAACCTTGGTTAAGGAAAAGAGTGCAGCGTGTAGTTACTCCCCCTGATGAAAAATCACTTAATGTCTCGAAGACGATGCTTTCCAATCTTATAGATCAGCTTTTCAAATATTGAGGTTGGTAATGCCTTAGTGAACAGATCAGTCAAATTATCACTTGAACGAACTTGTTGCACATCTATTTCACCATTCTTCTGAAGATCATGAGTAAAAAAAAATCGGTGAAATGTGCTTTGTTCAATCTCCTTTGATATATCCTCCTTTCAATTGAGTTATGCATGCAGCATTGTTTTCATGCAATATTGTTGGAATATTCTCTTTCGAAGAAAGACCACATATTTGTTGAATGTGTTGAGTTATCGATCTCAACCAAACGCATTCTTGACTTGCTTCGTGAATGGCTATTATCTCTGCATGATTTGAAGAAGTAGCAACCATAGTTTGTTTTGTTGAACGCCATGATATGGCTGTACCTCCATTTGTAAATAAATAGCCTGTCTGAGATCGACCTTTGTGTGGATCAGAGAAACATCCTGCATCTGCATAACCAATCAATGATGGCTTGGATTCATTTGAATAAAATAAACTCATATCAATGGTCCCTTGGAGGTATCTGAATATATGTTTAATACCATTATAGTGTCTTTGTGTTGGCGAAGAACTAAATCTTGCCAATAAGCTTACTGAGAAAGTTATATCTGGTCAGGAATTATTGGCAAGATACATTAATGCCCCAATTGCACTAAGATATGGTACTTCAGCACCAAGAAGCTCTTCATCATTTTCATGAGGTCAGAATGGATCTTTCTTTATATCAAGTGATCTCACAACCATCGGGGTACTCAATGGATGTGCTTTATCCATATAGAATCGCTTTAAAAACTTTTCGGTATATGTTGATTGATGGACAAATATTCCATATTTCATATACTCAATTTGTAGACCAAGACAAAATTTTGTCTTTCCAAGATCTTTCATTTCAAATTCTTTCTTCAAACAGTCTACTGTTTTTGAAATTTCCCAGGAGTTCCAATGATATTTAAATCATCAACATACACGACGATTATAACAAATTCAGATCCAGACCTTTTTATAAAGACACAAGGACAAATTGGATCATTCTCGTACCCTTCTTTCAACAGGTATTCACTCAGGCGATTGTACCACATACGACCTGATTGTTTCAATCTGTATAAAGATTTCTGAAGCTTTATTGAACAAGTTTCTCGAAAACTTTTATATGCTTCTGAACAATTTAAATCCTTCAATGAGTTCCATTATACGCATATCAAGTTTTTCATGTATTGCCAGATTAAAATCTTAAATGACTACATCCACCACAAGAGAACATGTCTCTATATAATCAATGCCAGGATATTTACAAATATTCTTGTGACACAAGTCATCTTTATGTCTATCGACTTGACCTTTTTCGCACAAGAACACATTTACCTCCACTGGATTTATACTTTCAGGTGTTGGGACTCCATCCAACTTTATATTTTTCAAGTGAAGTCAACTTTCATTGCGTATTTTTTATTTGGCCAATTATTTATCTGTCCAAATTTCATGACAGATTTGAGCTCAAGATACTCGTCAATATTAATAATATTAAGCGCTACATTATGTTAACAATATCGTCGACGATCATTTTATATCGGTCCAATTATTACCTAATAAAGACATAACTTATTGAGATCTCTTTATCTCATTATTTCAGGTACCTGAGTCTCTCCCATGAGGTCTTATGAAATATTATGTTGTGGTGCTCTTCTAGATCATTTGCCTTTTTTTTATGACCATTTTGAATATTTGCCCCTCTCCTTCTTCAAGGAGTTTTATCTTTGGAACCGATTGGTCTGTTACGCTTTATGCGTGGCATAGACTATGTCCCCATGGACTTTATTCTATTTGGAGCATTAGCAGCTGAAATATGACATTTAGCTTTGGGTCAACAAATGCATCTGGCAATAATTTGTAAATGAATTATCACTTGAACTTCAAGTTCATATTTTCTTGTACGAGGATCTATATGTATTCATAATAATTCATTTCACGTATCACTTTCTCACCTGCCATTTTCTCCCCCTAATGTTGGGATCACCAACACATTTCCCAACCTTCTTTGGGAACACATCTTTGTGCATTGTGGTGGAATAATTAAATCATATAACACATCCATATTTCTATATAAAAATTATTTGGTTCCTGACCCTGAACCGATTGTGATAGGAAGAAATTTTCATAACTTGGCTAGATGCGTACAAGTACTATTGTCTATTAAATAATACATCTCATACAAAATTTCGTTTTTTGAGAGTTTTGTTCTCATAACCAATTATTTAGATATAACTGGAGGCATACAATTTCTGCTAAACCCACTTGGATTTAAACCAGTATTATTAAGATAAATTATCATAATTTATATTCTGGAATTGTGCTCTAATAATTTGAGCAAGAAATCTTGCAAAAGCCAAACTACAAGTTGATAACAAATGCACATGTGACCATATAATAGATGCATCTATTAAAACCATATAATAGTAAACGGTTCACATGGCAGGTGACTGGGCCCATATATTTATCACCTTTTATTTGTTCCAGAAATCAAGGGATGCAATCCCTACCTTAACTAGTATATCATGAGAATAAGCAGCATAAGAGAATTCTTGAAGAATCTTCTATTCTTCAATATATGCCAATGTAATTCTCAATTAATTTTTTTCGCATCATAATTGAACCGGGATGGTCAACCGGTTATGCCAACTAATATTTGTTTTAGTAAACCTCTAGTTTACTTGTGGCATATGATTCAAGCATCATGCTTATATTTGTGTAGTACAAATAGAAATAAAACTGGGTAACCTTTCATATTTACCCGATATGATTATAGAAATATGAATATATTCAATCTTCCTTTCATTTATTGTCTCAATATGATAATCACTTTGACTTGTACATTTGAAACTCAAAAAGTTTCTTCTAAGACTTTACAATATCAATGTCATGAATAATTTTATTCATCCGGAGCTCTTAACAACTTTTGTACTACACGATATTTTATCAAACCACTCATATGGTAAATGTCTCCTTCACAGAGAAACTTATATTATAATAAATTGTCATGATCAAAATCATCATAAGCAAAATCATTTATTACTTTAATTTTGACTTTAATAACTTTTATAAGGCATGGCAAAATAATATTTGGCGTATCACATGTACGCGACCAATGACATATTTATGTAATCACACAATAATATTTATTCTCTTTATTTCACTCAAACCTCCCTTAGAGGTGAGTTGTGTGGTATTCATATAATCATGAATTGCATATCTTTATTCATTGCTTTTATCACATATTGTCACATTCAACTGTAGGAATGGGTTTGCATTCTCAATGCTTATCACAAGTCACATTCTCTTCAAGGAATGGATCATAATCAGCGACGTGCTTTATTATTTTCATACCATTTTTATGGTAAACATTGCCTTCACATTTTGAAGGACTATTTTGAGAACCCTTATTGTTTTCCTTTAAAATCATAGTGATGATTATTATTATTTTGATCTTTGGAACGCCCACGTTCATTGTTCAACCACATATCTTCATTTAAACTTATTATGTACTGCTACCACATTCACTTCAAGAATGAAGCAAATCAAGTGGGACAATCTTATGCCTTTAATAAAAAATATATTATTTTTTTTAGTCATCATTATATCATCAATATGGTGCATTGGGACTCGAATCTAATGTATTACCCATGTAAAGGCATGTTTGACCCTAATGACTTGAAACTCTATCAGGATTCAAATTCATGTCTTATCCCAAGCTTTAAAAATAATGCCAATTTATAATGATTACATGCATAAAACCAATAAGTGCTCTAGTGATATCATATTTGTAAGTTCATATGAACTAACACTATAAAAATATTTATTCTACACTAAATAACTAATTGTTGTGGTATTGATTAAAAATTGGACATCAATATCTCAATAACTCAAAGCAAATATCACGTCCGCTAATTTGAATAAAATGAATTAAGTGGTGCATAAATATGATATAAAAATATCATAATAATTTGACAAAAATCGTAAATTAGATAATACCAAAATATGTCTAAACCGTATGTCTAGTTAGTGCATGGTATATATTATTAAATTATATAACTTAATTCGCATGACTTAAAATGTACTAAATACATGTAGGAACAATACTGGTTAATATGAATACCTTTATTGCACTAAGGTCTTTATCAAGCAATTCCAGTAATAATTTGGTTAAGTGATTTGACATGCTACATAACTAGTATTGTTGCTTTATTATATATCACAATTCAATTTTCAGAAAGTTAATAAGAAAGTAATAATATTTTGCTAGACAGTTTACATATTCCAATAGGCTAGCTAGCTATAAAACATAATGATATCACTATTGTCAAGTACCAGCAAAACCATGTTACTTTGCTTTTAAAGTCATTAGTTCATATAATTAGATGAACAATCCAATGAAGGCAGTAAACAATAACAAGGAAAGAATTGATTAGCTTAATAACTATTCCGATCAAATATATATCTGTCCGTGAAACTAAAAGGCCATGAGAATTGTACCAAAGTATAAATTATTTCACAGTTTCTAATGGAACTAAGCTCCAAAGTTAGTTAAAGAAAAAAAATTGTGCCGAATTTTCATACCACAAGATGGAGTAGAAATGATAGAATGCGGCTTACTTGGAATATTATCGTTGTCCGATAAAAGATGTAGCAAATAAAGACATATATTTCCATATAGAAATGATTGAACACGTTAATTTGATAAGAACTATCATTAATGAAAAATTTGGTGTAGTACATACCTCTTATACTAATATTTTATCTTATCAAAATAAAATAGTTACGAATATTATTATTATTATTATATTAATTATATGTGACAGTAAACTAATGTATAATCATTATACTAGGTATACTAAATTGTATTATAAGGTAAAACCATAAGCATACATAATAAAATATAATTGTAATTTTGTAAATTATGTAGTCTAACGCATGCCACCTATTATTAGTTCACGGAAATTTAACTATACTATATTCATGAACAAGATGCTCAATTTATATTATGACAATAGATCATCCAGATATATCTTACCGGAAGTGGAATTCAACCTTAAGGTTAGAGACTTCGTGCTAATAACGTGTTATGAAATATAACTCAAAGTAACAATATAGAACAAGAAAATAAAAGCAATTTAGTAAAACATGAACAAGAAATGGAGATAAAGAGAAGGAAGAGATTTCTTCTCCAATTGTGTGTGTCTTTCCATTGCAATTACATAGTCTTTTATAGGCATAAAAAGTAAAGATGATGGACATAAAGTAGGAGATTTAATCTTTAAGTTATTCACAACATGAGCATCCAATGTAGCATCCAATGTAGTATCCAATGTACAAACTATTCATAACAATTATCATATATAGAGGTTGTTGATTTTCAGGCGATTATGAGTAATATAATAGAGCATTGCTAGAGAATTGCTTATTGGTGCGAATGTGATTATGAGTACTATATAATAGAGCAAGTGTAGAGGCAGAAGCCCAAATATGGATCTGGCCTACTTTAATTAATGTAGTTGTGTTAACAAATTTATTACAAATATATATACATACTAAAATTTGAATTTATTTATTAGCGGTTGAAGACATTGTTCTAAAATACAAAATATAATAAAGTTAAAATTTTGGTTCCACCTATTATATAACAGATACTTTCACCAGACAACTAATATGTCAATAAATATAAATCATATAAAATAATCAGACTGATATGTCAAATTTCTTCCCTCAACACCAGCTGATACATTACCCTAATTTCAAAGCATTGAATAGAACCCAACTACCTACCAGATAATTAATTCTCTCAATCAAATCCAATTTTCTCCCTATAAAAGCCCTAAGGTCCTATAGTGTTCTGTATCCAACACTAGCTCCTACTCCCCAAAGCATTTATTATATCCTCCCCTCGTTAGCTACTTCATCCCACTAATAGTTTTACAGCTTCATCTTCTTCTTTTATTCCTCTAAAACAATGGAAATGGCTGGGAAAATTGCATGTTTTGTGGTATTGTGCATGTTGGTAGCTGCACCCCATGCAGAAGCCTTAACTTGTGGCCAAGTTACGTCGAATTTGGCACCTTGTCTTCCTTATCTTAGAAACAAGGGGCCTCTGGGACGTTGTTGCAGTGGCGTTAAGGGTCTGTTGAATGCTGCAAGGACTACACAAGATCGTCAAACTGCATGCACTTGCCTGAAATCAGCTGCTGGTGCTATTTCTGGAATCAATTTACGCAAAGCTGCTGGTCTCCCTAGTACTTGTGGTGTCAATATTCCTTACAATATCAGCCCCTCCACTGACTGCTCCAAGTACCTCACTTTCTTTCTCTCATGCTATCCTTATCCTTATATTCTATCTGCTTCATTTTCTCTTATCTTTTAAATTTTTTATTCGGAATCTTTATACAAGTAACCAAGGGAATTCACTATTTATTTTTTCAGAGTCTCTATAAATAGCGTACATACTAATTGTACACCGTTACACATAAAGTATTATACATAAATTATACACATAGCATACATCCGCCAATTATTTTTAGTATAAGTAGTTTGATAAGCAACTATTTAGGCTAATTCTTCTTTTTTATTCTACTCTAAATGACATGTTCTTATATTCCTAAAAATGTTAGGCCTATGTTTAAAGCTACAAATTTAAGGGTACTTTTGATATGTGTCAAAAGTTTTCATTATTGCTTTCTTAAATTTCGTGTTTAGTCTAACACTGTCATTAAAATAAAATTGAGAGGATTATCCACCTGCTCTTTCCAAACAAACTGCATTACTATTGATTTCGGGTAATTTGCTCTAATGTTTGTTCAACAATCACGTGGGACCACATTGTGAGATTGGACTCAAACAAACCATTAAATAGTGCAAGGGGATTAAAACTGCGAGATAGGGAGTTCAATTACTTTTTAAAACTAGTTCTTGCATAATATATTACCAATATAAATTAGAACTCTTTGTTTCCCCGTTTCATTTTATGTAGAGGGATTTGGAGGAAGAGGATCAAATAATACTCTCTCCGTTCCAATTTATGTGAACCGGTCTGACTAGGCACGGAATTTAAGAAAAAATGAAGACTTTTATAATTTGTGGTCCTAAATAAGTCAAAAAGAGGCCCAGGGTATTTGTTTGGTTATAACAATTTCTCGTTAAAGGTAGAATTGTAAGTTAAGTTAAATTGTTACCAAATTTAAAAAGGGATTATTCGTTTTGGAATGGACCAAAGAGGAAATACATGTTTACTTAGTTACCCAGAAACAGAGGGAGTATAAATTGTTTTCATAGCGTTCTGTCGTGTAGAGAAGCAGATAATAGAACACTTGCACAGTAGCTAGTAAATACATAATATTTGATATGTGAATTTTCTTTGAAATAGAGTATTGCCGTATTGGACATGGCAGCATGTGTATTGAATATTGATGTTTGCTTGTTCGACTTGTTATGCAGGGTCCAGTAAGGCTGATGAGATATAGCCAATTTTACCCCGCACAATTTGGAAGTAGTGCAATATTGAAGAGAAAAATAAGATGCGTTCGTCTAGAATCCTACTTATGGATCCATTTGTATTTTGTATCAAGTTGTTGTCTCTTTTTTCCTTTTTGTATGTCCCTCGAACTCATAGTCCAGTACTGTGTAATAAATTGGCTGTTGTATTATGGATCTTACTTATGAATCCATATATTTATCTTTTTAACTTTTTTCTGCTATCTTATATGACTTGTGTTCTTTGTTTTTGGATGCAAAATTGACAGAAGCAGTGTCGCCCATTAGGTAAAGCTAATGAAGCAATGGCTTTAGGCCCCAAATATTTAGGGGCCCATTTTTAATTAATAATAGGCTAATTATATGATAATTATTTTTCAAAATACATTGAATATTTATGGTAAAAGAGTATATAATTATTTTCTAAGGAAGAGTATTATTTAGCCAATATGATTCGTGGCGACTAATAGTAAATTTACATTCTGTGACACCCCTTTTTTTACAAACTTCACTAAACCCTCTCAAAAATATAAAAAGATTTGTAAATCTCAAAAAGGTTTTCAATTAGAAAGTGACAAAAATGGTGTTCAAAAGGATTAACTCAGAGTCGCCACCTGACATTGGTTTCGGTGTCACCGTTTTATAAAAATGATTTTTTCCTTTTTAAACACTTTGGACTCCAAAACTAAGTCTGCACCAGAGATTCGGGTAAGGGGGTTCATTTGACTCGGGGAGAAGGTGTTAGGCACTCCCCAAGTCCCGTAGATAGTACGGTTGCATACTTGATCTAGCTGGCTTTTAAAATATTCAAATTGAGGTAAAAAACACACAATAGAAAAATAAATATCAAAAGAGGTTCGAGGTCGTCCCCACCTAATAAAAGAAAAAATACTAAAAAGTAAAACCCTATGCTAGCCTATACTATACTTCCTCCACGTAGTTCGTCATGGCCTCCAAAATACATGATACTACGGGGCATATCCCGAATATAAATATATACAAATCCTTCAGGGCATTCCCCGGATAAATTTAACTAAGGGAACGACCTCTCGCCTCTGAACTAACAAAATCCTAAAGTTTGCCTACCCAAGTGACGACAGCCTGAGCATGCTCTTAGCGATCAAAGTAACTAGTAATAACGAAATAGAAACATTAAAGCACTTAGCAGTACACCCAGCTATGTATTCCTTCGATTTCTAATCCTGTAGCATTTTTAATTCAACTAAACTAATAACTCATGATTTGATTCATTTATCATAAATTATGATCTATCACTATGATTAATTAAAATGAGCAATTGGACTTCTGAATATTCACTAATATGTTCTAACAAGACAACTTTAAGTCAAAAGAGAAGAACAACACACAAGTTAGAACCATATAAATTGTAAACACACGCATCATATTAAGAAGGATGGAGTAATAAAGTAAGAATTGGACCTTCTATTGACAAATCCAAAGTTGCAACTCAGAAGACAAACCAGAAAATGACCACAATCGGAACAGCAGACGGGAATTCAACAACTTCGAACGGAATCTCGGATTTGCAAATGGACAGCTCGTCAACTCGACTCGAATCTGTGGTGGCATTTTGGGCGTTGTTGCAGCAGATTTTAGCTGCGTTTCGGGACAGACTCGAGGTTGTTTGGTGGAGGTTTCAGGTGGCGTTCGGTCATAAATTTGGCTTTTAATTCTATAATTCCTGCAATTTGGCTAAAATATTAATTTCTTTTCTAAAATAATACCATAAAATATAAAATTAATCCTAATTAACTAAAACAACTATATTATGACATGAAATTATTTTTGATATTTTCAAGGATTATACTAAAAATAAAAATGGGATAATATTTTTCTAAAAATGCCTAATACCTAAGTATTTAAATGCTAAAATATGTAAAATATTGGGGAGAGTCAAAATTCACATGTCTACAGCTGCCTCTCTTTGACTGGGAGTACGAAGTATTTTCAGACAAAGAACGACTAGACAGGTTTTTTAACCTGACCCTTATTTAGGGAGACCAAAAACTAAGAGGAAGGAGAATGTGACCGAGCCCTAGTATCTAAGCTGCCTATATATCTTTGGCTAAAGGAATCAGGCCACATGTAGTTCAGATGTGAATGAGGTGATGGAGTATACTGAGGTAGAGAGCCGGTCGAGGTGTCGTTCCGTCGAGGTTCCGGTCCGCGATCCTGTTATTACATCAAAATCAAAAAAATGAAAAAGACTAACTAAGCTTGTCAACTATGAGTTACAAGATTCCTATCTATAAGTCTTCTGAAGCTTGATCTTGAGTTTTGAATGGTTCTTCATGCAGACTTTAGATTTGAACCTTGACGCTTGCAAGTTGTAGGTGCTAGTTCATTCTTCTTCAGCTTTTCGGATCAAAACCGGACACACCATACTTGTGACTTTAGTCATATCTTGCACAATCCACCTCTTGACTCAGCTTCTGCATTTTGGATTCACTTCTCTTTTCTTTTTTTCTTTTTTTCTTTTTTTTTGTTTTTCTTTTTTATTTTGGATTGAGATTACTTTTGTTGATCATCTCGGACTATTGACTCGCATTCTTGCCGCGAGCTTCTGCTACTTCTAACTTTAATTGGATTCTGAAATGACTTCCTTTGTTCTCTAGGTGGGCGCCTGATTGCTAAAACTTGAACTGTATTCCCTTGTTTGCCAGGTGGGCGCCTGATTGCCAAAACTTGAACTGTATTCCCTTGTTCTCCAGGTGGGCGCCTGATTGCCAAAAACGTGAATTGTATTCCCTTATTTTTCAGGTGGGCGCCTAATTGCCAAAAATCGAACTAGGTTCCCTTGTTCTCCAGGTGGGCGCCTGATTGCCAAAAACTTGAACTGTATTCCCTTGTTCTCTAGGTGGGCGCCTGATTGCCAAAAACTTGAACTGTATTCCCTTGTTCTCCAAGTGGACGCCTGATTGCCAAAACTTGAACTGTATTCCCTTGTTCTCCAGGTGGGCGCCTGATGGTCAAAATTTGAACTGTATTCCCTTGTTCTCTAGGTGGGCGCCTGATTGCCAAAACTTGAACTGTCTTCCTTTGAAACTTGAACTGCTTTCCCTTGTTCTCCAGGTGGGTGCCTGCAATCAAAACAACAAAACAAACAAATTTTTCTGCCCCAGTTTGCACTCGAAAGATTTGTGAGTTGTTAGCAATATTGTAAACTACTTATACTATTGATGCAATGATGAGAGTAAACTAGAGACTCGACTAGGATGTGCATCTCCTATGAGTAAAACCAAGAAACATTGACCAGCAAATGCGTTTGCTGAAAATAACACCTGAATGATCCAGATCAGGAAGTGTGTCTCCTACGGGTGAATCTTGAATGAACCAAACCAGGAAGCGCGTCTCCTAGGGGAGGAATCCCAATTTAGGAAGTGCGTCTACTATGAATGAACTCTCAAATTAGGAAGTGCGTCTCCTAAAACGAAAATATAACTTGAAACAGCCAGACTAGGAAGTGTGTCTCCTATGGGTGAAACATCAATTACTCAAACTAGGAAGTGCATCTCCTAGGAGTAAAACCTCAATTTAGGAAGTGCGTCTCCTAAACCAAAATATAACCTGAAAGACCCAGACTAGGAAGTGCGTCTCCTAGGGGCGAAACTTCAATAACTCAAACTAGGAAATGCGTCTCTTAGGAATGGACTTAAATGACCCAAACTAGGAAGTGCATCTCCTAAAACAAAATATAACCTGAAAGACCCAGACTAGGAGGTGCATCTCCTAATGGGTAAAACTTCAATGACTCAAACTAGGAATTACATCTCCTAGGAATGAATTTAAATGACCAAAGCTAGGAAGTGCGTCTCCTACGGGTAAAATCGCAATTTAGGAGGTGTGTCTCCTAAAACAAAATATAACCTGAAAGACCCAGACTAGGAAGTGTGTCTCCTAGGGGTGATGTGTGATCTTCTCAATAGCCTTTGTATAAGCAGAATTGGGACATTACACCTAAAAAATTCAAGCTTTGATATGAACATAGCCTTCATCCCTGTTTCAAACAAAGAAAACTTGTGAGTTTAAAATATGGTGGTTAGTTTGTGGCCTTGACTTTAAGGGCGATTGCTCCTTCAGTTCCTATGATAACTTTGATTTCAACTTGAAAGACCTTGCTTGTTTATTGACTAACCACTTTCTCTATCACCCATATCACAAAAAATACCTCTGATCCGTTCAAACCCAATACCCTTTATCTGTTGCATTGTGCTCATGAATTGACATTTGTCGAATCTTTGCATTTCACATGAATCCCAAAGCATGTTGATTGTTACCAACTCAGTGCGCATATTGTTCTTTCCTGGCTTATGCCACTTGATGTGCTAGCCAGACTATGTTTTGTGCAATTGGAAAGCTGGTAGCAGATTTTGAATTCATTTCTTTACTTGTTCCGATAAAACAGGCTCAAGAAGGGACTCAAACAAAACAAAAGGAACAAAATAAGGGACAATGGAAAAAGATGATACCTAACAAGAAAATTACAAAGTAGAAACTTATCAGATGTGGATACCAACTCTAATGACCATGACATCCACCTTTGGATTAAGTGGCCTAATCTCTCAAGCAAGTCTAATATTCAACTCTTGTTGTACCTCTTCGTTGTGAATCTGGGCTTCAGCGCTTCAATTGTCCCGTCTGATCCACAATCCTCAGTCGACTTGTAGTGCCCTGAAGGATTTTCACCATCAAGCCTCTCTCATTTTGCTCTTTTTCTCAACTCACCGCCGCGTTACGGTGCCCACGAGGGTTTTTACCGATAAGACTTTCTCATTTTATCATTTTCTCTCTTTGTGCTGAGAACAAGGTATTACCCATGATACAAGAAGATCATACTTTGACCACACACTTGATTTGACATCCTCAAAGATTGGTCGGAGGGTTTATCTTTGGACCGTAATGTAGGCTTTTGGACAAGGTTGGAAAGAAAGGGCGGCATGAAGGCTCAAAATAATTTAAGATGAAAGGGTGCAAAATTACAACTTTTGGAATCAGATCTTTTGGCAAAATTAAAACTTCTGCCCCAGTTTATGGAGTCTGGGGATTTTCTTATTTTGGATGGGATTTCTAAGAAAATTTGCCTCACTCTCGACTTCGGTGGATTATGAAATATTTTATTTGGAGTGACCAAACCGTAAGGCTGCCTACGTATCTTGAGGTGACAAGAATCAGGCCAAACATAGTTCAAAAGACAAAGTTGTTTTTTTTCTTTTCTTTTCCTTCTCTTTTTTTCTTTTTCCTTTTTTTTTCTTTTCTCCTTTTTTCTTTTCCTTTTTTCTTCTTCTTTTTCTCTTTTTCTTTTCCTTTTCTAGTTTCTAACTCTATTGCTGATTCCAAAAGAGGGGTATAAAACAAAAAATTAGGGCTCAAAATGGGTAGCAAACGATAAAAGTGTTTGGGTAGCAGAATAAAATGTCTTCGTCATACCAAACTTAAAAATGCCAAGTACAAACTTGCAATTGAAGATAAGCAAACAAATCACACATAGTATCTATTGATAGCATCAACACAAACAAAAAGTGTCAGTGGGCAATACCTTTGTTCCAATGAATGACCCTTGCCAATTCGAAACAGACTTGACTCAACCTTATCTTGATGTGGAAGAATGCATTTCAGCACTAACTGATTTACCTCAAACTTCTTGAGAGACATTTCCTTGTTATATGCTCTTATCAACCTCTTGATTTCCCAGACTTACTGCCTCAGTTTCACTCAATTCAAAGTTCAGGTTATTTCAGAATGCGTGAATCTTTAATTGTTTCTTCAAACGCATCCTTTTATCATATTCAAAACTGTGCCATCTTTAAGTCATTTCAAAAGAGAAGAACAACACACAAGTCAGAACCATATAAATTGTAAACACACGCATCATATTAAGAAGGATGGAGTAACAAAGAAAGAATTGGACCTTCTATTAACAAATCTAAAGTTGCGACTCAGAAGACAAACCAGAAAATGACCGCAATCGAAACAGCAGACGGGAATTCAAATGGAATCTCGGATTTGCAAACGGACAGCTCATCAACTCAACTAGAATCTGTGGTGGTATTTTGGGCGTTGTTGTAGCAGATTTTAGCTGCATTTCGGGACAGACTCGAGGTTGTTTGGTGGAGGTTTTAGGTGGCGTTCACGGAGGGAAAAGAGTAGCTCTCATGACTGTTTTGGACGGCAGAAAAATGAAGACGATGGCTACGTTTTTTCTCTTCTTTTTGTAACGATGTTGCGCAACTTCCTCCCTTTTCCCGTTGCGTTTGTGTGTTATATGGTTGAAAGAGTGACAAATTTGTATCAACCAAATAGGAATCTAATTTTCATTTCAGGTGGGCTGGAGTTCGGCGACTTCTTTTTTGTGGGGGTGTGTCGTGCCTCTGTTTTGTAATTGGGGTGAGGCTATTTTTGATTTGCTTCCTTCTTTATCTTCTGAAGGAAAACGGGAAGGGATAATGATGATGATCTGCTTAGGGGTATTCAAGGTTAGAAGAGGAAGAAGCCACAACTGAAGGAGTGGTGTTCGAAGGGTGTTTGTCGATCTGCTTCCTTGTCCTTTCCAAGTGAAAGAGCTCCATTCAAATGGGAGGATTTATTAGGTATTAGGGTTAGGCTAGTGGGTCAATTGGGCCAAAAATATTGGGCTTGATGAATTGGGTCATAAATTTAGCTTTTAATTCCATAATTCTTGTAATTTGGCTAAAAATATTAATTTCTTTTCTAAAATAATATCATAGAATATAAAATTAATCTTAATTAACTAAAACAACTATATTATGATATGAAATTATTTTTGATATTTTCAAGGATTATACTAAAAATAAAAATGGATTAAAAATAATATTTTTCTAAAAATGCCTAATACCTTAATTAAATAGAAAAAATGAAACTATTTTTGTATTTTTCAATTTTATGATAAAAATAATGTAAAAGAGTCAGAATTAGTTGAAATAACTATATTAGACCTAAACTAAGTATTTAAATGCTAAAATATACAAATGATAGTTAGACAAATTATACAAAAAGTTTTAAATAGGGGATTAAGAATCAGAAAGTTAGAGAAGACAATGGAAGAAATGAATTTCTATCCTTAGTTTGATATAGAAGAAATGTAGTAGAAGTTTGTTGAACTGGGTGTGTCCAGTTTCAGTTTTTGACATTGTACATATTTGCTATTGGTAAATAAAATTATTTAATTACCAAAAAAAATGCTAAAATATGTAAAATCTTGGGGAGGGTCAAAAATCACATGTCTATACATTCTAATATTAATATTATTTTTACTTTCTCATAATAAAACTTATATTTTATATTATTTCTTTTCCTCTTACTAAGTTGTCTATTCTCTAAAAATAATAAGGGATGAAAGACGATAAAAATTTATTTGCATCAGATGTTTATTCCAAGCCAATGAATGTAAGAATTTTGTCTTGCATATATAATTTTTAACAGTTAACCATGGTTAATGAAATATATTTTCACTTTAATTTATTCATTATATTCTTAACGTTAAATACATAGTTAAGTATAAAATCTCAGTGCGAATAAGATTTTTAAGGATGCAAAGACAATAAAAAATTTAAAATTGCTTCTTTTTCATTCGTTCAAGCACTGCAACAATAGTGAAATTTTATTCTTATATCAAGTTATGGACTAGAATTAGATTTTATTGTTCTAACTTCCTATTATAATAGTATATTATTTTTTTCAGCATTTATAAGAATTCATATATGTCAACTATAGTTTGACATATGAATCGGGTAAATCTATATGTTTTTTTTATTTTAAGTTTAAGACCTCAAAAAATTTGTTTTAGGCCTCCAATGTTCTTGAGCCGCCCCTGAGGTTAATAATAATATATATGCACAAAAATACTTACATAGTTGCTGGGTTAATATTCCGAAGAACACCCGAATTTGTATCTAAGATTGTATCATTACTATTACAAGCCGTAATTAGCCTAGAAAAAATAGTTCCTAGTATATTTTCCCAAACTGTCACGACCCAAGACCAACCCGTCGTAATGGCGCCTATCACAGTACTAGACAAGCTGACGTCCCAAACATTAGCCAACACTTTGAATGAACAATATACTCAACAAGTTTTAATAGTTAAAAACTCTCATAAATTGGATAAAAAGGCCATAACTAAATGCGGAAATTTTTTCAAAACCTGGGTGTCACCGACTACATGAGCATCTATATATTACAACATGGTCTAGTACACTGTCTGAAAAATAAAACTAAATACATAAACTGAAAGATAGGGAAAGTAGGATCAAGGTCTGTGGACGCCAAGCAGCTACCTAGAAGATCTCCGAAAAAGTAAACTCCACGATCAATAATCGCCGTGCCCGAAAATGCCTGGATCTGCACACGATGTGCAGGGTATAGTGTGAGTACAACCAACTCAATAAGTATCGCAAATAAACAAGGTAAGGTAAGAGAAGTTTAATTTGTTGAGGTCACTAGTTAAATCAGTACGAACTTGCCCTTTTTAATTAACACAGTATAAGATTTAAAGCTAGCTTATAAGGCTTCGCGAAACGAATATTCGTGTGCGCATGTGCCATGTTTCTCAAATACTCTGCTCAACAATATTATGGCATGTAGAGGGAAGAAACGAAGTAAATCAGATAAGTGATCAAGAAAATACAAGTTTCACACACTGCACGGACAACTCACGTGCTAACAATTAAATCTGCACAGACAACTCACGTGTGACACGGACAACTTACATGTCAATAATATCAACATTTGGATCCGCACGGATAACTCACGTGCCAATAATATCAATATATGGATCTGCACGACAACTCACGTGTTGCACGGACAACTCATGTGCCAATAATATAATATGCCCGGCATAGCTGCAGGCTCCAGTCCAAATTATCATACTGAAGCAATAAAGCAAGTATATAGATAGATAATGAATAAAATAAGATTCTACTATTCCTGGACTGGTGTAAATAGCATGTTAGAGTGTAGGCATGTGCAAAGAGTGCTATCGTAGCTCAATCCGACAATTTTATCAATGAAAAATATTTATCAAGTTCGTTCAGGGATTAAACCTCTGAATAGACTCATCATGACTCAATTAGATCACATAAACTGATACCACATGTTAGATATTGAAGCTCGAAGCTTAACAATCATTTTGGCTTATAGGAGCCTGAGCACAACCCAAATATGAATATATAATCCCGATGCTTGCACATGGGATCATCCCCACACATGTGCGCACCCAAAAGCACGTGACTATCACAACAACTCAAACAACTGGTGCCTCAACCGAGTTTAAATATGATACTTACCTCAAGCAACTCGAATCACTCTGCTAGTAAGTCCTTGCCTCGCGAATCGGCCTCCGAACGTCCCAAATCTAGCTATAAGCAATTCGATACAATCAACACGAGCTAAAGAATCAATTCCATAAGTAAACACTAAGTTCTTAATCAAATTCAAAAAGTCAATTAAAAAACGGCCCCCGGGCCCACATCTCGGAATCAAAGAAAAGTCACAAAATCCGGAAGCCCATTCAACCATGAGTCCAACCATACCAAATTTACCAAAATCCAATGCCAAATCAACACCCAAATCCCCAACTTAATCTCTCCGAATCAAATACTGAAATGCTGGACAGAATATTATATTTTGAGGGTTTGTTCATTTTATAATGTCTGCAGAATCAACTATTTAATGTCTATAGAAGCGGATATAGTTTTCTCTATAAGCTTATTAGCAAGATTTAGTTATTCCCCAACACGAAGGTACTGTAATGGTATTAAGCATTTCATATACCTCCGAGGAACGATCAATATGAGTTTGTTCCATTCAAATGAATGCAATTCACCACAAATTAATTATGTGAATGTAGGTTATTTATATGATCCCATAAAGTTCGACCTGAGACCGACTATTTATTTACTTATGGAGATACACCAATATCTTGGAGTTCAACAACATAGGCTATGATTGCTACCTCTTGATCAAATCATGCAGAGATAATAGCCATTCATGAAGCAAGTGGAGAATATACTTGGTTGAGATCAATAACTAACACATTCAGGTAACATGATGTTTCCATCTACAAAGGAATACTCTAACAATATTATATGAAGATGCATGCATAGCTCAACTGAAAGGAGGATACATTAAATACATAACAAAATATATTTCACCAAAAATTAAAAAAAATCATTCATGTTCATCAAAAGAATTGTGAAATAAACATTTAACAACTTTGTTCAAGTGATAATTTGACAGATTTTTTCATAAGGCGTTGCCGACCTTAATATTTGAAAATTTAGTATACAAGATTGGAATGCATCGTCTACGAGATATAAAGTGATGTTTTCATTACGGAGAGGAAAATACGTATTATACTCTTTTTTCTTAACTAAGGTATTGTCTCAATTGAATTTTCCTGATAAGGTATTCAACGAGGCAGCTAGCTATACGTATCATTAGATATGTTTACGCTTTTATTCACAAAGGATTTTTTTTCCATAATTTTTTTTAGATATACATTATTTATTAATGGACATCCAAGGGCGTCGTAACATATTTTTGGAATGTCATGCAAAAGTATTAAAGGCAAGCAGAGAGCTAGAAAAAGGTTTATAGACAAGCGTTGAGCTTATTGGCCAAGTAAAAAATGTCTATCCATGCGACAATATTCATTGGCCAAGTGTTATATTATATAGGCGGCAAGTCTCCTTTACTAAACTTCTTACAAGCTTGTGATGATCTGGTTATCGTTACATAGGAGTGGCAAACGAGCGGGTCGGGTCGGATATGGTTCGGATCGTAAATGGGTAATGAAAAGAGGGACATTAGCATCTATACCCATTTTTGTGTCACGTTTTAACTTGTGCCCGCTTTGCAAAAAAAATTTCAAGCGTACCCACTTTTCCGTATAAATTCAGCATACAGAGCTGAAGTAGCAAAAGCAATCACGCAAAACTTCAGCAGTCTATTAGCCGAGCCTGAAGTTCAGCTCTAGAGCTGAAGTTTTTGTTTTGTAACTGACGAACTTCAGCTCTAGAGCTGGAGTTTTTGTTTTGTAACTAGCGAACTTTAGCTCTAGGCTGAAGTTTTTGTTTGTAACTGGCGAACTTCAGCTCTAGAGCTGAAGTTTTTATTTTGCAACTGGCGAACTTTAGCTCTAGAGCTGAAGTTTTTATTTTGTAACTGTCGAACTTCAGCTCTAGAGCTGAAGTTTTTGTTTTGTAACTGTCGAACTTCAGCTCTAGAGCTGAAGTTTTTATTTGTAATTGGCAAACATCATCCTTCTTAGAGTGTTTTAACTCTTAGACATCTGCGTTTGAGCTTTTGGGACATCAACTGAAATCAGACAAATTAAAGACTCCCATTGATCCTTCCCTAAAGAATCACCCACAAACATCACTGTTTTCCCTTTCATTTTCAATAGAAACTCAAACCCATTGAACCTATCAAGAAACAAAAACCACCCCAACAAATCAAATACTGCATCACCCATCATCAATCCATTAGCAAAAGGAAAGATAAAAAAAGAACAGCTTTTGTATTTAATAATAACAAAGTACGTTCATTATGAACAAATGTTTATATAAAATGCTCAAGTAATGAAAACCACTGATGTTCAATTCGTGACATTATTTCAAGAAAAAATTATTGAGTTGACTTGATAACTTAGAATTTTAAAAATTTCTGTTCTATAGTAAGATGGCTTCTGAGGAATTGAGTGAAGCCATAGAAGGAGAGATATTGTTACATCAATGTTAAGTTCCGGAGAGATATGGAGTTCACTGGGAGAAGGAGGAGGATAAAGGGGCTGAAGTTATTTAAAAAGTGGGTACAAGTTAAAAGTTTAAAAAAAAATGGGTATAGTTTAAATGGGGGCGACTAAATAGAGAGCCTCGTGCAATTTTTACTGAAAAAACGGATCAATTATCTGACCCAACCCATATTTAATACGGATAAAAGGGGTTAACCTGATTATCCATGACTTCTTGTATATGATCACTTTTGGGAGAATTCTCCCTAACTTGAGGAACCACCAATTTGAGGCTTAACAAATGTAAAAGTTAGACATATTGGTTATCCATTGGTTACTCATTGGTTATCCATTTTCTAAATGGATAATATGGTTCTTATCCATATTTGACCTATTTTTAAAAAGTTCATTATCCAACCCATTTTTTAGTAAATAATATGAGTGGTTAACTGTTTTCTTTGAACCATTTTGCCATCCCTATCGTTACACTCTAATAAAATTTTGTCACCCCTATCGTTACACCCTAATAAATAGGCTAGTTTGAGCCATCGAAAGATCATCAAGAAAAATTATATACACCGTCTAATATTGCTATTTTATACAATACTTTATTCTTTTCGGTTATCAAAAGTATATTTTAAAAATATTATGAAATGATTCAAAAAATAATTGGATGCCTTAAAAATATGAAGGTCCAAGTTAGGATAATAGGTGAGGTCGAACCAAGACTAACCTGTGCACGCATCAAACGTACTCGATTAATCACGGCCTGCTCTGTCAAGACAATTAAACGCGTTCAAGTACTCAATTGATCGGTACACAACAACGCAATCCAACCCAGTTATGGCTCAAGCCTCACCTTTTGAATAAATCAGAACATGTCCAATCACATTATTGAGGGGCATTTGTATCTATACTCGCTTTTTGTGTCACATTTTAATTTGTGTCCGCTTTGCAAAAAAAATTGCAAGCGTACTCGCTTTTTCGCATAACTTCAGCATACGGGGCTGAAGTAGCAAAGACAATCACGTAAAACTTCAGCATTCTAGTAGTCGGGCCTGAAGTTCAGCTATGGAGCTGAAGTTTTTGTGTTGTAAATGAGAAACTTCAGCTGTAGAGCTGAAGACAGCTGAAGTTTTTTTACCACCTATTAATATTACATACTAGAGCTGAAGTTTTTTACCACCAATTAATATTACATACTAGAGCTGAAGTTTCCAGTTATAACACAAAAACTTCAGCTCTAGAGCTGAAGTTTTTTTACCACCTATTAATATTACATACAGTTGCTCGTTTTGTATTAGCTAGATAGGTATAAATATTTTTGAATTAATTAAAAACATGAAAGGCACAAGAAAAAAACAAAGGTCAGAGAGTGATATATACATGTATCATCTGGGGAATTGGATTAGTGGGTAGAAAGCAGAGGAAAGAGCTAGAGCAGTCATTCCAATTCTCAAAGAAAAAAAAGAAAAGCTAAAAAATAAAGTAATAACGTGAAAGGGTAGCTTTTGCACAGCTTGTGATGTTGTTTTTATGCATATCAATCTCAATCTAGATCCTTGCTTTCTTCTGGTAAGGTACTGAAGCGGATAAGAAAGGGAGTTGAAATTGTTTAAAAAGTGGGTATAAGTTAAAAGTTTTTAAAAAATTAGGTATAGATTAAATGAGGGCGACTAAATAAGGCACTCGTACAATATGGTCGCAAGCCCAGGTCACAAGCCCACGTTACGGAGCTCAGCGAGCAAGTTAAATTCCTGAAATCTCATAAACAAGTTTCTTGTTTTCAAAACGTCCGGCGTGGGACAGAATAAGGCATATCGACACCGCAATCACCAAAACAAGGCATCGAATACCTAACTGTGCTCTGTTATATGTTGTATGGAAATTTGGTTTTGCAATGTCTGAGTTACTTGCTTGTTGGTGTTAAAAGAATCAAATATTCTTTGCACATCAGATGTTCGATAGAATGACCCAATTAGTGTCAAGTAGGCTCATTCTATTGCATGAATTAATGCACTGTTAATGTCCCTGGACGAAATGGGCTGGAAAATGAATATATACGCAGAAAGCTTCAAAATAGGGGGGGCAGGGGATAATTTGAGCCCAAACCCATCTAATTCGTCCAACTTACCTAGAGATTAATGAGTTGAGTTACATAATTTTAGCTCATGGGTCAATTTGGAATGAGCCTAAGTTAACCCATTATATTTTATAACCCATTCTGACCCATTAAGCAGCCCAAATACAACACATGAAACTCACCCAAAATAAAATGTATCTCAACCCAACTTATATAGAAATTTATTTAGTTGCCCCAATTTTACTTTTTTTTTTTTGTATTTTTAATTTTATATTCTTTTGTTTTTCTGCACCATCTATCCCTTGCCCTCCCTTCAAAAAAAAATTTATCTTTTTTTTTTGTATTTTCAATTTTCTGTTTTTTTTCCTGCACCAACCATCCCCGCTCCCCCCGTAAAAACCCCCTCCCCTAAAAAAATTTACTTTTTTGTATTTTTAATTTTCTATTTTTTTTTCTGCAAACCCCTCAAAAAATAATCCCTGCCCCCACTCCACCTGCGCGCAAAACCCCCCTCCCCTCAAAATTTTTTTTTTCCTTTTTTTTGTATTTTTAATTTTCTGTTTTTTTTCAGTCAGTTTTTTTTTATAATTTTTAATTTTTTGTTTTCTGTTTTTTTCGTTTTTCTGCATCACCCACCCGGTCCAACCCCTCTCCTCCGCCCCCTCACCCCTACCCCCACCCTCCAATTTTTTTTTTCAACTTACTCGTTTTAAGGTAAATAAATGAAAATGCATTTTTGATCAACTTACACATTTCTGCATCACACATTTTTAATTTTTATGTTTTTAATTTTCTATTTTTTTTCTGCACCACCCACCCCCACCCTGTCTCCTGCCCCCTCCCCTCAAATTTTTTTTTTCCTTTTTTTTTGGTATTTTCAATTTTCTGTTTTTTTCTGTTATTTTTTTTTTTAATTTTTACTTTTCGGTTTTCTATTTTTTTCGTTTTTCTGCATCACCCACCCGGTCCAACCCCTCTCTTCCCCCCCACCCCTACCCCCACCCTCCAAATTTTTTTTCAACTTAAACATTTTAAAGTAAAAGACTTTTTTTTATGCAAGATGAGTATGGTTCTAAAACATGGGTCAAGTTGGGCGGGTTGGATTATGACCCATTGTTTAGCCCATCTTGACCCAGCCCATCTTAATCCAAGTACACTTTGGGTTGGGTTGGGCAATGACCCATTTATTGACCTAACCCATCTTGACCCGCCCAAATTCAGCACAACCCACCCATTTGCCATCCCTTAATCATTATTATCTGTTATAATAAATAAAAAATTAAAAAGGACAAGTGACGGTCTGCAACAGACACAAAATATAAAGATATGTAGTTATATATAAATGTATATACTTGTGTCTCATTACAGGTGTGGTTTTGTACTTTGTTGAAATTGCGGTCTAGGATCATTTCTCTTTGGTGTCGTTTCCAAGATGCCTTTTTATGAGCCTAATTATATCCTACACATAGAAATACTTGGACTTAGGTTAAACAAACGTTTATGGACCTGTAACAGAGAAATTTATTTTTTTGTTAAATAAATTGGTTCCGTTGTCCTCTGATAATTTGTTCACTTTTCAAATTTCATTTTTAGCAGCACAACATGTAGTTACAGTTTATGACTAATCTAGTCCTAGAAAGGTGGTAAATTTTATGATTTATCTGGATGTTTGAAAAACAAAAGCCAATTTTCAGGTTGAGGGAAATTTATTAAAAATTTTGTAGCTAGAGATTGCTTCAGTGAGAAACATGAACTAGTGCTAAGAGTATTGTCAAGAGAGAATTGGACTAACCTCGTTACTGCCCAAACCTCACACTTGGGTAACTGAGCTCCGTAAACAACTCATAATCTTCTAGCCTTCCAATTCATTTTCTTCCTTCTTCAGCTATAAGAATTTTTATTTCTATATGTTTCTCTTACTAGCACTTTCCTTCTCTTTCTCACTTACTCTTTCTTGCCTTCAATACTGGGTTTTCCTTTCATTTTTCTTCTACTGTATCTCTTACTTCACTATTCTTTTGGATTATTTCTTCCAATTTGTACATGCTGCATGTTTTGAATTTTTCTCCATAGGGTTAAACACAGCTTGGGCACATTGAATTAACATCTGGAACAAGAAGTGGTGAACAAATGCATCATGTATGTTAATTCAACACATTGAATTAACATTGACACTATGCCTTGAAGAATTGGAATCTGGCATTACTTTTGAATTCATGTCCATACTTTTGGTATTATTTTTCGTGTTTACTCAAATGGTCGCTCAACTAAATCACTTTTCGTTCGTTTGTTACGGGAAAAGTCACTTAACTATTTTTGTCGGTGTGACAGCCACATGGACTTTTTATATTTTTGTACCATATAAAATAATTAACATACATGGCCCAAATAAAACGTAGAAACCTATCATACCCTGCCCAACCCGCTAAAGGTACAAACTCATCCGCTAAATAAAACAATAACCCTGGCCCCTTCTAATTATTTTATAGTAAAATATAAAAAAAAATGAGCGTTCTTCTTCCCCATCTCAGGTAAAGCCCATTAATGGTAGAATATATGCGGTATATAAAATATCTTCTTCTTCATGGAGTTACAACTACTTTCGTTGGCTTGACTACTATTTTCAGATCGAGCAATTGAAGTCATCAACGAGTTAATATCGAAACGTGACAAATTTGAAGGGAAAAATCATATTTTTGAGTTGAAAATTCTAGACTATCGCAGCAGTCGTAAATCGCTAAGCAAAATCCAAGTTTGGTTATGCCTGCAAGTTGATTCATTTGGAAAATGTTATGTTTGTGGTCAAATTTGTTTGTGTGATCTGGTAGGTGTTTATGCCAAATCCTTTACTTTGCTTTTTAAATTAGGAAGTGATTTCGCTTGTTGATAACTTGATATATCACAAGGATACTTGTTTATAAAGACATGATTATGCTGCTATCTACTATTTAACCCAGAATTTATATCTAGGTTTAACCAATTAGATTTTCTTGATAGAATAGGATTAATCTTAGCCAATACTAATATAAAAAAGATAGACTAACTGATTTTGTAACGAAATATCAGGGATACTATTTGAGCAGCAATAAATGGCAAAAATAATATGGTAATCAATGATCCAAGAATAATGAAGATAGCATTAAATGACAATAAATAATAATAAATGTCATTTATGTAAATAATGCACGTGAATCACCCAAAAAGGGTGAGATTCCTTGATATTCTTTCTGACAATGATGGACCTTTGAATATTCGGATCCTCCTTGAATCATGAGAGAAGAGATAGATAAAGATCTCAAGAAAATGTGTATTTTGTATGTGTGTGATAAAGCAAGAATCTTCAGAGATTGTCAATGTGTTGTTTCTTACAATAAGTGTCCAAAATCCCCTCTACAATCCTTTCTCTTTCTCTTTATAAGGGCACATGCACTACTAGAAATCCGGGAAAAAGCGACCAAAATTGGTCTGTCAAGAAAAGCGACCAACGTTGGCTCCTAAATTGGAGAAAATAATTAAATAATTATTCTAAATACATTAGCGACCAAGGTTGGTCGCTTTTTGGTCGATAATTTGGTCAAAAATATTGACAGGACTGGTCAGACTTGCTTGGTCAAAGAAATACTGAAATTAGCGACCAACTTTGGTCGCTAAAGTGGGACCCACTTATAAAATTTTAATAATTATATTATTATTTAAAAAAATTATAAAATATAAATAAATATAATTTAAAATTAGAGACCAAAGTTGGTCGCTTACGAAAGGGGAAGCAGATAGAGACCAACTTTGGTCGCTAATCTGGGACCCAATTATAAAATTTTAATAATTATATTATTATTTAAAAAAATTTATAAAATATAAATAAATATAATTCAAAGTTAGCGACCAAAGTTGGTCGCTTACTAAAGAGGAAGCAGATAGAGACCAACTTTGGTCGCTAATCTAGGACCCAGTTCTAACGTTTAACAATTATATTATTATTTTAAATATTATATAAAATATAAATAAATCTGATTTAAATTTAGCGACCAACGTTGGTCGCTATTTTAATTTTCTGGATATAGTGACCAACTTTGGTCGCTAATTTGAATTTCTGGATAATTAGCGACCAAAGTTGGTCTCTTTTCAGGTCAACATTGGTCAAAATTAAAAATCACTTTTGTATTTACTATCTAAATAATATAAATGTAATCCGTTAACACTTTTGTAATACAAGGGATGAATATACTAAAATATACTCTAACATACTATATATGTAGTTAAGTAGTACAACGAAGCATGCGTGTATATATATATATATATATATATATATATATATATATATATATATATATATATATATATATATATTGAATCATCGACTTATAACCTACTCAGATGCATCGTTGAATATTAAAAACAAAACGTCTCGACTTATATTAATTAATCTGTTATAATTGATTCATCGACTTATAACCTAGTGATGAATGAATTTAATTCATTAACTCTGTTACAATACAAATAATGAATACAATATCATGTACTATAACATGCTATATATGTAGTTAAAGTAGCACAAAGTGTGTGTGTTATATATATACACACACTAACATATACTATAACAAGTTATATATACGTTATAGTATTATAGTGAAGTGTCTGTGTGTGTATATATATATATATATATATATATATATATATATATATATATGTATGTATGTATGTATGTATGTATGTATGTATGTATGTATGTATGTATGTATGTATGTATGTATGTATGTATGTATGTATGTATGTATGTATGTATGTATGTATGTATGTATGTATATAGGGCCGGGTTCTTTGAGGTATTGATACACTTTAAAATTGATTCATCGATTTATAACCTACTCAGATGCATGTATATATATTAAAAACAAAACGTATCGACTTATATCAATTAATATGTTATAATTGATTCATCGACTTATAACCTAGTGATGCATGAATGTAATTCATTAACTCTGTTACAATACAAATAATGAATACAGTATCATGTACTATAACATGCTATATATGTAGTTAAAGTAGCACGAAGAGTGTGTGTTATATATATACACACACACTAACATATACTATAAAAAGTTATATAAACGTTATAGTATTACAGTAAAGTGTCTCTGTGTGTGTGTCTATATATATAGCGACCAACGTTGGTCGCTATTTTTGTCAAATAGTCAAAACTTAATTAGCTACCAAAATAGCGACCAATGTTGGTCGCTTTTTGTAAATCCAGAGTCAAAAATGGGTTTCCCCCTCCCATTCTCTTATTTTCTTCCCCAAATTTTTCCAAACTCTCTCTCAACACATTACCTTCCCCTTCTCTATTTCCCTCACACAAATATATCCCCCCACCCCGCCACCGCCGGTGCCGCTGCTAAATCTGTCTGCCGGAGCCGCTATCACTGTCCGCCGGAGCCGCTGCAGCACCACCACTTCTTTTTAATTCTCCTTTTAATCTACCAAGGTTACTACCTTATTAGATTTTTAATTTATATTTTTTGCTATATAAGTTTATGTAATTTTTTAGAGTTTTTGTCTGTTTAGTATTAGGGTTTTTGGTTTGAACTACATTAGATTTAGAATTAAGGTATAGAACTCAAATTAATGCATTTATATTATTTAATGTATAAATTATGAACTTAAGGTAGAAATTATGAACTACCTTAAATTATGAACTTATGGTTCTTAATAGAACTCAAATTAATGTATTTAAATTATTTAAGGTATAAATTATGAATTGAACTTTTTGGATATGAATTGAACTTTTAGTTTATGAATTGAACTTTTAGTTTATAAATTGAAATTTTAGGATATGAATTGAACTTTTAGGATATGAATTGGACTTTTAGGATATAAATTGAACTTTTAGGATATGAATTGGACTTTTAGGATATGAGTTGGACTTTTAGGATATGAATTGGACTTTTAGTTAACTAAAAAAAGTTTTGGATATGAATTAACTAAATTAATTTGTTCTTGTTTTATTTGTATAGATGAAACATCGTACTTGGATGTACAATAGGAATTATCCTAATCGGCAGGGATTGCAGGAGGATTTTGTAGAAGGGGTGGATGCCTTTATTAGACATGCAATGTCACTTCCACCACACCTAAGTGAAAGAGTAATTATGTGCCCTTATATTAGGTGCGACTATATGAAGTTTGGAAAACCGACGGAAGTTAAGCATCATTTTATTGGAAAGAGTTTAGAGAAAATTACTTTGTGTGGACTAATCATGGAGAGATCGATGGTAGCCATGAGATATTTCATAACATGGTTGTGGGTGAAAGTAGTAGGTCGGTAAAGAATACAAATTGTGATTATAGAATTCATGATATGGTTGCGGATGCTTTTGGGATGCACTTAGGGGGTGAGCCCAATGAAAATGTTGAACAAACTCCTAATGATGATGCAAAATGTTTTTATGAACAGTTAGAGGAAGCTAGTCGTCCACTACGTAATGGAAGTCCGCACTCTGAGCTGTCTATTGCAGTTAGATTACTAAGTATCAAATCTGATTGGAATATTTCTCAAGTAGCCATGGACTCTTTCATTGACCTTATGAGTGAACTAGTTGACTCTAATATCAAATTACCTGGTGATTTCTATAAGGCAAAGAAATTAGTTTCAAAGTTTGGACTTTTGTCAATGAGAATTGATTGTTGTGAAGATGGTTGCATGTTATATTATAAAGATGATGCAAATTTAAGCAGTTGTAAATTTTGCGAAAAGTCTCGTTTCAAGAGGCTTTCCAGCGGGAATATGGTCGCTATCAAGGCGATGCATTATTTACCTCTTATACCTAGGTTAAAGAGGTTATATGCGTCGATGAGTTCTGCTCCTCATATGAGATGACACTTTGAAAATAGAAGACCACCTGGTGTTATGTGTCATTCTTCAGATGGAGAAGCTTGGAAGCACTTTGATAGGACATATCCAAATTTTGCTAGTGAACCAAGGAACATTCGGTTAGGTCTGTGTGCGGATGGCTTCACGCCTTTTTCTGTATCTGCGACACCGTATTCATGTTGGCCTGTCTTTCTTACACCTTATAATCTACCACCCGAGTTGTGCATGACTAGTCCATATATATTCTTAAATTGTATTATACCCAGTCCACGTAATCCGAAAAGTTTGATAGATGTATATTTTCAACCTTTGATTGATGAGCTGAAACAATTGTGGTACGATGGTGTTGAAATATATGACATATCAACCAAGCAGAATTTCAATTTGCATGCTAATTTAATGTGGACAATTAACGATTTTCCTGCGTATGAAATGTTGTCTGGGTGGATGACTGCTGGGAAACTAGCTTGTCCTTACTGCATGGAAAATAGTAAAGCGTTCAATTTGAAACATGGCCGAAAGCAATCATGGTTTGATTGTCATCGTCAATTCTTGCCTCATGATCATGAGTTTAGAAGGATGAAAAATGCATTCAAAAAGAATAAAATGGAATATGATTCTCCACCTCCGATACTTTCAGGTGAGGAAATTTGGGAGAGGGTCCAGAACTTCAGTAAAGTTACTGAAGCTCCACCTTATAAATTCCGCGGATACGATGTTACTCATAATTGGACGAAGTAAAATATATTTTGGGAGTTGCCTTATTGGAAGGATAATCTTATCCGTCACAACCTTGATGTCATGCATATTGAGAAGAATTATTTTGACAATTTGTTTAACACAGTGATGAATTTTAAAGGTAAGAAAAAGGATAACCCGAAGGCTAGAATGGGAAGAATATTGTAGGTGGCCTGAATTATACTTGCAGATAGCAAACAATGGTAAGATATTCAAGACCAAAGCAAGTTACACATTCACTTTGGAGGAAAGACGACAAATTTGTGATTGGGTAACAAAATTGAAGATGCTTGAGGGTTATGCGTTGAATCTTGGGAAAAAAGTTGATATGGAGGTAGGGAAGTTGAGCCATTTGAAAAGTCATGACTGTCATGTTTTCATGGAGACCTTAGTGCCTATTGCATTTTGTGGTTTGCCTGAAAGAATATGGAAACCCATCACAGAGATTAATTTATTTTTAAAAGACTTGTGTTCTTCCGCATTAAGGGAAGAAAACCTACTTCGGATGGATCAAAACATTCATGTAACTTCTAGTAAGATGGAAAAGATATTTCCATGTGGGTTTTTTTGATGTGATGGAACACCTTCCAATCCACCTTGTACACGAGGCACGACTTGGAGGGCCTGTTGAATGCAGATGGATGTATCCCTTTGAGAGGTAATGTTATAAATTTGATGTAATTTTCTGTTTTATTTGAATGTTCTTGGCTAACCTGAAATTATGTAGGACAATTGGCAAATACAAATAATTTGTTAAGCAGAGGAATAGGATTGAAGGATCTATATGCGAAGCTTATCTTGTAAAGGAAACTGCTCATTTTTGTTCATATTATTTTGAGAGTAATGTGCCATGTGCTAGGAATAGGCCCAATAGGCACACCATCGAATGTGTGAATGATCCATTATATCCGCCTATGTCCATATTCAATCAACCAGGCCGATGTTCTAAGGATGTTAGAAAGAGAAGTTTGAGTGATATGGAGTACAAGTCAATTACACTTCATGTGTTGCTAAATTGTCCCGAAGTTGTACCATTTCTCAAGTAAGTATTGATTTAGTAGTTATCAAAACATAAAATTTACTGTGATTACATCTCAATGCAACTACTAAAAATATTTGATGTGTCACAGTCACTTCGTGGGTCAATTTGGCCATGATGCTGTATATACGACATTTGATACGTGGTTCAAACAATTTGTAAGTTTATCCTTAAAATATTCTAACACTATGTAGGTAAACAATGTTTGGAAGTTACGCTAACTTATGATTTTTTTAACAATATGTAGGTAAATGATCCAAATAATGGTGTAAATCAATTTTTGAAAGATATATCTTGGGGACCTGGGCTTGAGGTCACAACAATGTCTAAGTATGTTGTGAATGGTTATAAGTTTCATACAGAGGATTGCTCTAAAAATAAGAATAGCAACAACAGTGGGGTGTGGGTTCAAGGTGGTGATGACAACCAAGTTGGAGATATTGATTATTATGGTGTGCTAAAAAAAATAATAGAACTAGAATATACAGGTTGGCCATTTAAGAAATTGATACTCTTTAGATGTAAGTGGTTTGACCCAAATCCAACAAGAGGTACAAGAGTACACAATCAACACAACATAATTGAGGTTAATAATACGAGGAAGTATGGTCGCTATGATCCTTTCATAATTGCACATAATGTTAGGAAAGTGTATTATGCTCCTTATCCATTGCAACGGAATAAGTCCGATTGGTGGGTTGTAATCAAAACTAAGCCTGTAGGTAGGGTGGAAGTCGAGAATGTGTTAGATGTTGCATATCAAAACGATATCTCCAGTGTTCACCAAATAGTGGACGAACTTTTAGAAAATGATTTGGAACATCCTGAACACATATTGGAAGAAGTTGATATAAATGAAGTAAGAATTATAGAAAACGAGGAAGAAGAATCAACTGATGAAGCTCAAACTAGTGAGGAAGAAGCATTCTCTGACGAGGAACAATACGTTGATGAGCTTTAAAAAGTTGGTTTCTTTAATAACTCTCGTTTATAACTAGTTTCTTTATATGTTTCAATCTAAATATGTATTATATTATGTAGATGACAGGCAAGGGTCGGGGTAACAATGACCCTACTGGTTCTTGGGGTCTAGAAAAAGCTAGGAAACCAAAGAGGAGGGTAGAAGATAATACTCAATCTTTTCCACCCTCTTCAGAGGTGCCTATGCCCATGCCTATGTCTTTGCCTCCACCCCAGGGCTATTTTGAGCTGCCATAGCATCATGAGCCCTACACCTTCGTGCAGACACCAGGTCTTTCGTCGTAGGGCCATAGGACTATAAGTCCGACTTACAGTCCACATGCCTCACGACCACGTGGATCGCAGCCATCTGCATCGCATGGATCGCATTAATCCATGTCACATCCACATGGATCATAGACATTAGTGTCACAACCACTCGGGTCACAACAATCAATATCACACCCACTTGCGGTCCATCCAACTATGTCGCAGTCATAGGGATCACAACCATCTTTATCTGGGACTCCATCTATTTCTGGCCTTCGCCTGCGAGATACTAGCTCTGACCCCCCTACACCTTCCACACATGCCTCTGATATACATGCTTCGGACGGTGTTGCTGATGATGACAAGGAGGTGCATTATGATCAATATGGCAGGATCATCATAGTCCCTAAAGGTGATGGGTAAGACTTATTTGTTATTTTTATGTTTATTGTTTTGTACAGTTTTTACTAAGATATTAATGTATTTTTTTTATTAAATTGCAGGTTCATACCGAGTAATATTACTATGAGGATAATCACCAAAGCAACCAGAAAGCTTTATGATGGCCCTTATGCGACTTGGAGTGAATTCCCATTCTCGCTGAAGGAGCAAATTTTCAATCAATTTAAGGTATAAATGTTCTTTTCAGCAGTATAATTATTTATATTTATGATATTTACATATAATATTTAATTTTTGAAATACATAGCAAGTGTGTATGGGAACACCGCTATAGCGCGGAAGTGGCTGCAAATTTTCATCTCAAAGCTCGCAAGCGGTTGTCGCATACTTTCTCCAAAGCTAGAAAGTTGAACCAGAAGCCTGACTGGTTGCTTCAGAATTTATGGGATTACTTGCAAAGGCAATGGCTTACCACAAAGTTCTTAGAGAAGAGCTAAAAAGGAAAGAAAGCTCGCGCATCTGAGAAGGTAGGATCCTTGCACACTGGAGGTGCGATCAACCTAGGGACAATAAAAAGAAGAATGGTACGTAATTGTTTAATTTATTTTAATTTTCAAAGTATATCTATTCTGTTTATTAACTAAAATTTATGAGTTTTCAGGAAAAGAAGTTGGGGCATCCGATGAACCAAGATGAGCTATTCAAGGAGATTTATATTGTAAAGAAGAAGAAAGAGACGATCAAGAAAGGTGGGTCGAGGGCCGAGCCTCGACTATACATGCAAGTTTTCACTTTTCATTAAGTATTTTGATTTATTTTTATATAAATTTTGAAATACTAAATCAATGTAATTTTTCTTATATGGTCGCTTCACATCTAAAGTAGAGGAATTCATACGCAGTCAGCCACCTAATGAGTCGGGCGAGCCAATCCAACCTTCGGACGAGGATACTGAAAGAATGTGGACGGAGGCTGCAGGCGGTCCAAAATAGGGGAAGGTATACGGGCTTCCTACTAAGAAATTCCATCGCTATAAGTGAGGAATGCAAGGAATAGGGACTTCCTCACAAGCTGAGCAACTTGATGGGGAGAGCCTCTCAGCTATGCGGGAGACTGTGACAAAGCTCACATCTGAGCAAGAAGTGGCCAAGGAAAGAGAAAAGCTTAGAGACGCTCAATACATTGGCATGAAATCTCAGTGTCAGGGCATGCAAGAGCATCTCAAATCTCTCCTAGCTTTTGAAGGTTTTCCGATTTCCCGATCTTGTGAGTCATCACCAGAGGCTCGCTTTCCCCATGCTCGTTCCTCTCGTCCTCCAAGTGCTCGTTCCTCCCGTCCTCCCCGTGATCGTTCTTCCCGTCCTCGACAAGTAGACCCTTCTGGATACCGTCTTGGTGATGAAAGTTCATTCGACAGTGATGATAATAATGTACAAAATACTCCTTGACTTTTATACACTTTGAACTAGACAAATAGAATCGATTTTCGAATGGGCTTGTAATAAGAGTTAACTTAGTTTGGTTAGCTTAATGTGTTAGTTCTATTGAACTTTATACTATGTTGGTTTTAATGTTGTTGTTGTTGTGTTGTTGGTTTTGTTGTTCGTATTGTTGTTGTTGTTGATTGTAAAAGGGATTTGGTATGCTGACAAGTGGTGTAGTTGCCAAAACAGGCAGTTTCTGCCAAAATTATACCCAGAAAAACGAACAACTTTGGTCGCTTTTCTATTTAAAAAGAATTATTTTCTGGGAATAGCGACCAAGGTTGGTCGCTAATTAACCCAGATTTCTCAAAAAGCGACCAACTTTGGTCGCTATTCTATTAAAAAAAATAATTTCTGGAAAATAGCGACCAATTTTGGTCGCTTACGTTTAAAAAATAATTAAATTCTTGAAATTAGCGACCAATTTTGGTCGCTTACGTTTAAAATTAAAAAATTAATAAAAAAGCGACCAACTTTGGTCGCTATTTTCCAGATTTTAAAATATAATATTTGGTTTACAGACCAAAGTTGGTCGCTATATTTTGATTAATAATAAATAAAAAACATAATTAAAATATAGAGACCAAAGTTGGTATATTGTTTACCCGAAATATTTGATCCTTTTACCTTAGAGACCAAGTTGGTCACTAATTTGGTCCCTAAGGTAAAGGGACCAGCAAAATAGCGATCAAGCCTGTTTGGACACTTTTTGGTCGCTTTTTGACCTGTAAACGACCAACTTTAGTCGCTTTTTGTGGTCGTTTTTTTCCGGATTTCTAGTAGTAATGGGCCACAAAAATCTTAATAGTACGAATGGAGGAATATTTCCAGGAATATTCTCTATCACATTTTATTTCTAAAACTAGCCGTTACTATTCTGCTAAAGGGAGTACTTGTCCTCGTCTTTATCCTCTGTTGTGAGTTAACTCGACCACGCCTTCGTTCTCAATTAAGTCACCTCGACCTCACCTTTGTCCTCTGTCGAAACCAAATCGATGACGCGTGTCGGCCTTCGAAGGCTTTCTTAATATTGACTTGGCCCACATATAATTATGATAATTTTTAGCCCATACAGTTATACCCTCCGCTTGTTGAGGTCATCCTCGTGGGCGAGTTCAATGAGTGGATAGCAGTGACCATGGTCATCATGGAAAATAGGTGACGTGGCTTTTCGTGGAACGTATATTTCAGACTCTTTATTTTTCCGGGTGACTTGCTGGAACTATTTTGTCCCTGAAAAGGAGTGATGTCATGACGTCATTCGTCATGATGATGCCTGGTTGTGAAGCGTCACATCTATTTATGCGTGGATTTTAATTGGCACTATCGTTTTGATTCTTGTGTCAATCACGATGAGCCATGTCATACCCGGTACCTTCATCTCTGTAAATAGGGATTGTTTCACTGTTATTCAAATTTTATTTTCTTTGGAATCATCCCTTCTCTACAGAAGTTCCTCTGTTATTCTTGAGTTTTCTTTTCCTTCTGACCTTTAACTTCTTCTAATACTCTCATATTCCATATTCCAGTCTCTTATAAATTTCATAGCCATGTCTAACATTCCTTCTAACATTTATGAGGAGAACCACGCCATTCCCTTGGCTGTTATATTTCCTGTTCATGGGGAAGGTGTTGTTATCGCCGTTGAGGATGAAGCTCTTCCTTAAGGGGAGGAGATTATCTCCCGTAACCCTGATGCTAGATCTAATTTTCAATGATCGCCGGATGTGATGACCAGAAAATTTCAATCGTCGATGACATCTAGGTGCTTGGCTGAATTCAAAGCCAAGTTTGGCCTTCCTAACTATGTATAATTATTCCCAGCCGGTGAGGACGAAGTGCACGTTCACCATCCTGGGTATTGTGCTCTCTATGCCTACCTATTTACCATTGGCTACTCATTCCCCCATTCTCTCGCTGGTGGAGGAGTTTTGCCGCCATTACGGTATTTGCGCCGCTCAGCTTGCCCCCTATGTTTACAAGTTCATCAAGATGCTATCAAAGTTTGTCGAACTTGCCGGGGTCGAGGTCACGGTGCGGCACTTGGTACATTTGTCCATGTCTAGATTTTATAGGGGGACGATGTTGAACCTACAATATTGTAGGGCCAAGTATTTGGTGGCGAAGATGGATGATAAAGGTAATCAATAGTTTTGTCTCGACTACTTCTTTGTCAAGACTGAGGCCGTTGTGGCTAATGTTGATGGTTTCCCTGAGGCTTGGAACCATACACGTAAGTGAATTTTAAGTTTTTCCTTTCAAGTACTTTGTTTATTCCAAATTGGTCAAAACATTCTTCTTCTCCTACAGGCCAGTCCTCTTCTTCCTTTGGTGGTACGTCTCATTGACTAGGGTCGGGAAGGTTCTCCCCTATACCGTGGGGATTCATACTGGCCGAGCTTCTTTCAGAAGTTCAGACCGGTCCTCCCTTCGACAAGTATATTTTCTCTTATGATCGTGATCGTTTCTTATATTGGATTGTGTCGTTGTAAACCCCCATGCTTCTTCTTCTTCAGGTTCAGTTAGGGGGTCTTCAACAAGGAATAAGGTGGCACCCGTGCCCACGTTTAGGAGGAGAAGGACCAATACGCCTTCCGCCTCTGCCCCCATCTCAGCTACTATTCCGCCTCCGCCCCCGTCTCGGCTGCTGCGCCCACTCCTCAAACGTTTTCACTCATTGACAAGATGATGAAGTCTCTCTCAATGATGGGGACTTAAGGCCCCACAAAAAGAAGGCTGTTGATATAAGGGGGAATTTCCTTGGCTGTCGATTCAGTAGAGGATGAATTCACGCTTTGGGAAATAGAAACTATATATAATGGAGATGATGCTTGGGAGACTTTTGAGGCCCCACAACTAGAAGAGGCTAATAAGGGATTGCCTTTGCATCCCGAGGAAGAGAAGGTCACAGAGAGGATGCTTGGTGACAGCTCCGTGCTTGCAGGGCGAGAGGAGGCCTCATCTTCCAGGCCGACAGAGGATGCTTCTCTGGCCGTCGAGGACAAAGGAAAGGAATATTGACGATGATTGTTATGATTCAGGTTCCGACAAGGGCTCTGGCAATCTTAGGATGATTGATGAGGGGCTCACTCAGATCAAGGTGAGGATGGAGGTGGCTCAAGGACCATCACGATTCCAATAGATCGTCATTTGCTGAAAAATATTAAGGAGGTAGTTCCTACTCTTAGTCCTCTTTGCTCCGAGGTTGAGCGTGAGACTCTCAAGAAGTTAACAAATAGTAATTTGCCAAAGAACATTGCCGGTCTTGCTCTTAGGGTAAGTGTGGTTGTTTTTACTTCTTTTCCCTTCGATTTAACTTGTTTTCAAGTTTTAACTTTTGCCTTCCTTTGATTTACTGATTGGTATTCTGTAAATTGAGAGTTCTCAGAAGGAGAAGAGACGGAAAGACATTTATATGAAGTTGAAGAGTAAGTGCGAGGAGTACCATAAGAAGTACCGGGACCTTCAGAGGTGACTTCACGAGGAGGGAGACGTGTCGGCCTTGAGAGAAGAGCTGAAGAAGAAAGGCGAGGAGCTGTTGGCGGCCGTGGAGAGGTCTTAAAGGGGATTTTAAGAGAAAAGAGGAGGAACTCAAGCTGAGAAAGGGCATGGAAGCCCAATGCAGCGACCTCTAAAATTAGGTGGATCAACTGCAAAGTCAGTTTGATGGGTGCCAATTTCAAATGGACTCTCTTCGTGGGGAGGTTTCTGAGAACCAACAGATGTTCAAGTAGGCGATGTCTTCCCGGTTGGATGCTCGGAGGAAGGTTGAAATTCTCGATAAGGATAATGCTCTGTCAATGGCCAATATATAGAGGATCAGCTTGACGAGAGGGTTGGAGGGTTGGATAAGGATAACTCCGAGCTGCAGGATTGAGTTGCTGCTATCGAGACGGAGAATGCCCAACCGCTTGCGCGATCCTCTACACCTAATGCCTCTAAGTACCCTAATATTCCTCGAGAGTAGTACTAGGAGTGGATCCATGCTGAATCCCAATATGACGTGATCCACGATTTGAATAAGGTGGGCTCAATTTCTAAGACATCCCTCGAGGTTTCTCGAGTTAAAGCTCATGAGGCCTAACTCGCATATGACTATGATTCGGCCATGCCTCAGCCTGATTCCGAGGAGGATGAGGAAGAGGGTGTGGACCAACTTGCGGATAGTGCTTGATATGACTCTGCTTATGATCGAGGCAAGGATGGATAAGGTGTCGGAGGCCATGTGGTGATGGCCACTAGTTTTGTTTAGATTGTATATTTTTTGTTGGCATCTTCAAGAACCCTTGTAAAGACACTTTATCTAAATATTAAAGTTGGTTTTTTATACGCACATTTCTTATCTTTGTTTCTGTACTTGTTTTTTACTTCTGTACTTTTGTGTTTTACTTTTGCACTAGCTTTTTTCGTTGTTATTTTGTAAGATGCGATATTGTTGAGTGGTCGTGGACCATATCGTTATTGGAATCAATTGTACACATGTTAAATCGTGGCCGTGGACTGATAGGTATATTTTGGGCTGGTCGAACATACAAGTTATGGCCGAGGGCCAATAAGTGTTATTCGAGCCGGTCGAACGTACCTTTAAGTTTTCCATGGTCGAGGGACGATAGGTGTTATTTGAGCTGGTTGAAAATACCTTTTAAATTTGTCGTGGCCGAGGGCCATTCAGTATTGTTCGAGCTGGTCGAACGTACCTTTAAATTTTGTTGTGGTCGAGGGCTGATAGGTGGTGTTCGAGCTAGTCGAACATACCTTTTACTAGTTCATGGCCGAGGGCCGATAGGTGTTGTTCGAGCTTGGTCGAACGTACCTTTCATTGAGTTAGGGCTGAGGGATAATAGGTGTTGTTCGATCTTGGTCGAAAGTTCCATTCAGGAGAGCAGTTTAGATAAACATGCATTTCTATTATTTTGACGTCGTTGCTCTGATTGCATCATTTTTCCCTTGGATAATATTTGGAGAAAATTACAAGTTTTTGGTATTGGCTGGCGTTCCAGTCCTAGTACCAGTATATCTAGTCCCTTCATTAGTTGACTTGGAGAAGCTTGAGGAGTCGGGAAATGAAAAAATAAGTCATCTCATGCATTCCTACTTGAAGTGTCCCACTCATCGTCTCGTTAAAAACCTCCTTGAGAAAACCATATTAGGACAAAACTCAAGTGAGGAAAAAAGAATGCAACTTACAGGGCATTTCTCTTTTTAGAAGTTGAAGTACTCTAGATGGCTAATATTCCAATTGTTTGGTAGGGTTTTCCCTCCATATTTTCCAATTGAAATGAGCACTTGTCTGCTTTGCCTATAATTTTGTATTGCCAGTCCTAGTTGGTTCCCAACTTGCCTTCTCGTGGATCCCTGTTTTCTTTGATCTTGGCTTTAAGTATGTAGTCCCTGATCTTGAGTAATCGAACCTTTGCATTTTTGTTGTAGTAGCATTCTGATTGTTGTTTCTAGGCGACCATCCTTATGTACGCCGTATCTTGTCGCTTTTCGACCTCATCGAGATTGTAACGACCCGACCGGTCATTTTAAAAATTGCCCCGATCCCCTATTAAATGTTTTCCCCATGTTTATTTCTGCTATTTTGATTTGTCAGGATGTTCGGTTTTGAGTTTCGGAGAGTTTTGGGACACTTAGTCCCTTAATGAGAGCTTAAGTTTTGGAAATTTGACCATAGCCGGCACAGTGCGAAGATGACCTCGTAATGGAATTCAAATTGTTCCGTTAGCTCCGTTGGATAATTTCGAGTTTAGGAGCGTGTTCAGATTGTGTTTTGGCGGTCCGTAGCTAATTTAGGCTTGAAATGCCGAAAGTTGAATTTTTGAAGTTTCTGGTTTGATAGTGAGTTTTTGATCCGAGGGTCGGAATGGAATTCCGGAAGTTGGAGTAGCTCCGTAGTGGTGAATGTGACGTGGTGCAATATTTCATGTCATTCGGACGAGGTTTGATATACTTTTTGATCGAAAGTGTATTTTGAGAGTTTTTGAAGTTCTTAGACTTGAATCCGATGCTAATTGGTTGATTCGATGTTGTTTGAGGTATTTTGGAGATTTGTATAAGTTTGGATAGTAGTATATGACTTGTCCGTGCTTTTGGTTGAGGTCCCGGAGGCCTCGGGATGATTTCAGATGGTTAACGGGGAGTTGGAACTTGGAGTTTGCAGCTGAAGTTCTTTGAGTTGCTGTCATAACCGCATATGCGATTGGGAGGTCACATATGCGACTCCCGCAGATGTGGAATTTAGCCGCAGAAGCAGCCATATGAGGAAAGGCGAAGAGCCACAGGTGCGGATGAGTTCACGCACCTGCGTGACCGTAGATGCGGTGAAAAAGTCAAAGTTGCGGACTTGGGGAATTAATGAGTTTTTGCAGGTGCGGTCATTCTTCCGCAGAAGCGGGACCGCCGGTATGGTCCCTTGACTACAGAAGCGAAATTGCTAGGCAGAAAATAGGAACTTCGAGGGTTTGGTTTCAAAAGTTGGAAAAATTAATTTGGAGCTCGGGAAAGGGCGATTTTGGGAGGAATTTGAAGAGGAAATCAGTGGGTAACAATTCCTTAACCCTTTCTAGTTGTATTCCATTAATCTATTGTTAGTTTTGTCATTTAATTTCGTATTTGAGATGAAAAATTGGGAAAAATTGGAAGAAAGTTCTTAGACCTAGAATTCAAATTTTGATTGGAAATTTGACCTTGGATTTGGATAATTTTGGTATGTATGAACTCGTGAGAATATGAGGATTCTGAAAATATAAATTTTACCTAATTCCAAGACGTGGGCCCGAGGGGCATTTTGGTCATCTTACCTAATTTCGCGTATTAGCCTAGATTTTATTTGTAGAATCAGTTACTTGAAGTGTTATTTACATTATGCAATTGAATTGAATAGATTTGGGCCATTTGGAGTTGAGTACCCGTGGCAAAAATGTGGTTTGGGTTGATTTTGAGCCGGTTCGAGGTAAGTGGCTTGCCTAACCTTGTGTAGGGGACTTTTTCCCTTAGGATTGGTATAGTGATAATTGAAATGCCTTGTACGTGAAGTGACGAGTGCGTAGTTGTGCTAATTATTGAAAACCATCATTCATTAAGTAACTTTAATTGTGTTTTCCCTTCCTATTTATTCTACTTGCACTTTTAAACCTGCTGTTAGCTTAGAGAAGCATGTCTAATTGACTTAATTGCTTTATTTGCTTTAAGTGCCTTATTTGGATTACGTGAAACATGCTAGGTTAGAATTGTCTGTGTTACTTTGGTATGGAGTTGAGTTTATTTGAGCATTCCTTATGCCATTGTTGTGTGTTTTACTTTGGGACTACGGGACGGCATCCCGGGAGATTCCTTGCACGCATTTATAATGTGATCTGAAGTGTGGGATACCGAGAGATCCCTAGCACGTATATTGAGGATACCAAGAGATCCTCGGGATACCAAGAGATCCCTAGCATACATTGAGGATACCAACAGATCCTCGGGATACCAAGAGATCCCTAGCATACATTGAGGATACCAAGAGATCCTTGAGATACCAAGAGATCCCTAGCATACATTGAGGATACCAAGAGATCCTCGGGATACCAAAAGATCCATAGCATACATTGAAGATACCAAGAGATCCTCCGGATACTAAGAGATCCCTAGCATACATTGAGGATACCAAGAGATCCTCAGGATACCAAGAGATCCCTGGCATATATTGAGGGTACTAAGAGATCCTCGGGATACTGAGAGATCCCCGATTATTATCCTTGTGAAGAATGGTATCTCCTTGTGATTGTTTTTTCCTATATTTAGTTATTGAGTTCCTTATATTCCTGTATTAAATTCTTATTGTTAGCTTTCAACTGTATTGCTTATCTTATTCTATCATACCTTATATTTTTATTTTATCTCAGTAGGGCCTTGACCTTCTTCGTCACTACCCGACCGAGGTTAGGCTTGGCACTTACTGAGTACCGTTGTGGTGTACTCATGCCCTTTCTGTGCATGTTTTTCATGTGCAGATCCAGGTACTTCGACTCAGTCCTATCACCCTTGAGGTGAGGCGACTGCTCCAAAGATTTCGAGGTATATCTGCCGCGTCCTCATACCAAGGAGTCCCTTTCCATTCTATCTTGTAGTGATTACCCTTCTATCTTTTCTGTTGATGTAGACATTCTGGAGTTAGAGCATTTTTATTATATTCATAGCTTGTGATTCATGGGTTTCTGGGTTTTGGGAAAATGTATTAGTTTTTGAGAGTTAATATTGTGTATGCCGAGTGACACTTTTAAACACTGTTTTATTACTCTATTTCCGTTTTAAATTATTTTCTTCCGCAAATTGGTTATCTTTCGCATTTTAGGCTTACCTAGTTGTAGATACTAGGTGCCGTCATGATAGTTTACGGAGGGTGAACCGGGGTCGTGACAGAGATCTTGTCTCCTAATCTCATCATTACTGGTGCCGCTTTCATGGGGGTACCTCAGGCTAGGTTCTCCGACTTTGACTGGTATAACTGCTTCTGTTCCGTAGACTAGGGAATAAGGTGTCTCTTTTGTGCTTGTCTTTGAGGTTGTTCTGTGCGCCCATAACACTTTTGGAGTATTTCCAGTCACAGTCCCTTTGCCTCTTCGAGTTTCTTCTTTATGATGCTTATTATTAACTTATTGGAGGGTTCTCCTTGTTTTTTGCCAGCTGGGTGGTAAGGAGTAGAAAGTAATCTTTTAATATACCATTGCTCGAAGAACGTGGTAGCTTTTTTTCCCGTGAATTAGGGCGCGTTGTCATAGCTTATTTCATTAGGTAGGCCGAATCGGTAGATGATGTTTTTCCATATAAAGGTGATTTCTTCTTGCTCACGAACTTGGGAGTATTCCCGTACTTCCACCTACTTAGAGAAATAGTCTGTTAAAACTAATAGAAATCTTACATTACCTCTCCGCGGCGGGAGTGGACCCACGATATCCATTCCCCATTTAATAAATGGCCATAGAGAGGTGACAGAGTGGAGGTGTTCACCTGTTTGGTGGATTATTGGGGCGTACTTCTGACACTGCTCGCACTTCTTCAAGAATTCTGAGACATTTTTCTTCATGGTGGGCTAATAATACCCAGATCGTATAAGGCACCTGGCAAGAGTGCTCAATCACCGGAATGAGCGCCGCAATGACCTTCGTTGACATCCTCGAGAATGCGTTGGGTTTGGTTTGGGACTAAGCATTTTTCCAAGGGGCTGCCCTACATTCTTTTGTGTAAGTCATTTTGGAGGAGGCCGTATCTAACAGCTTGCACTCTCGGCTTTTTAGCTTCCTTTTTGTTGTTTGGGAGGGTGCTATCCTGCAAATATTTTTGTGTATATCAGTTTGATACTTTTGCAACCCCAGCTCTTTGATTTGGAAAGTCCTAGTAACTTGGTTGACTATGAGTTGAGAGTCACACTGAAGCTTAAATCGTTTCACCTCGTACTTGAGTGTTAGTTTCAATCATGCAATTATGGCCTCATACTCGGCCTCATTGTTAGTCATATCTGCTCATCTTATGAATTGTTGAATTATCTCGCCGATGGGAACCTCAAGAATGAGTCCCACTCCAGGGCTGCATGCATTGGACCCGTCATAGGTGTGTAGGACGCAAAGGTCCTGTGTCTGAAGTGAAGTTTGAGTGGCTTCCTTTTCAGCCTCAAGCAACACCTTTAAGCTAAAGTCTACGAGTACTTGCAAATTTATCGATGTGCGAGGCTGGTAAGTGTTGTCATTCTCACTTAACTCGATGGCCCATCTGGCCAGCCTAGATCGGGTTTGTGTTATATGCTTCTTAAAAGAAAAGTGGTGACGATCGAGATCGGGTGGCCCTGAAAATAGGGTCTATTCTTCTGTGAAGCTAGGACTAGGGCCAAGGATAATTTCTCGAGATGAGTTACTTGACAAGTATTTTACTGATGTAATAAATTGGAGACTACATACCTTTGTCTTCTCTAACCAAGACTGCACTTACCTCTACATCTGAGATGGCGAGGAAAACGAAGAGATGCTCCCCAGATCGGGCTTTAAGAGCAAGGGTGGTGATGAAAAGTATGCCTTTATTTCTCGCAATGCTTGTATGCGCTTGCTTGTCCACTCGAAGCCATTATCCTTTTTTAGAATGCTAAAAACCTGTAACATCTATCGGGCGACCGCGAGATGAATCTGAATAGGGCCGCAATTTGAGCGGTCAATCTCTATACTTTATTATTAGTAGTCAATTGCTCTGGTATCCTGTTGATAACCTTAAATTGATATGGGTTTACCTTAATCCCTCACCGTGATACTAAGAAACCCAAAAAAATTCCCGATGCTACGCCAAACGCATATTTTTCGGGGTTTAGTTTCATTTTGTAATTTCTTAGTATATCGAAAGCTTCCATTCAGTGGTTGATATAATCCTCTGCCTTCACGAACTTGACCAATATATCATCGGTATACACCCCCATGGTTTTGCCTAGTTGATCTTTGAAGATTTTTGTGACCAACCTTTGATAGGTAGCCCCCACATTCTTTAAACCAAATGTCATGATCCTATAACAATATGTTCTCACGTAGGTGATGAATGTAGTTTTATCTTGATATTCTTCCTCTATGAGTATTTGGTTGTCACCTGAGTAGTCGTCCAGAAACCTTAGTAGTTCATACCCCGCCGTTGCATCGAGAAGTTGGTCGCTGTGTGGCAGTGGGAATGAATCTTTTGGGCATGCTTATTTGAGGTCTTGAAGTCCACGCACACCCTCTATTTCCCGTTTTTCTTTTTGACCATAACTACATTGGAAATCCATTTGGGGTACTTCGCCTTCCTGATGGAGTCGTTTTCCAATAATTTCTCTACTTCTTCATGGACGACCTCATTGATGGGGGGACTGAACTTTCGTCGGACCTGCCTTAACGGGGATTGAAGGGGTCGACAAATTTAGCCGCCTAAACCGTTGCTTATAGGCATCGATCTTCTTCACTCATACTTAAACCTTTTTTATTATTTTTAACCTTTATTTAACTTCCTTCAAATGGTAAAGCTTTTCCTTCAACAATAACATATAATGGCTTCTTCTTCAAAGAACATCAGCTCTTCAAAGAGCAAGAGCAAAGCCGAGGATGCTGCTCCTCCAACAGTGGGTTCCATCATCCTTAGAAATCTTGTTACAACAAAATACTTCGAAGAGAAATTCCCTTCGGCTAACCCTCACATGTGTGCCGTTGACAGATACCCTACATCCGTCTTTCCACTATTTTTGTTATGAAGGAAGATTGCCGCTGTCATGATTTGGACATTGTTGCTCCTGTCTAACAGAGCGAGCAACACTACCCAAGGAGGGTTTTACATGCTTTTACACGTATCCCTTTACTTTGGGAGCATTTTCATTGAGTGGAGAGCTTGACTCCATTATTACGGAGTCTGCCTCCGCTATTAGTTGTGTTTAGCACAAGTAAGTCCTTCTGTGTAGAGTACGATTTCTTGTCTTCGATATTTGTACCAGGAGACACGATAGGAGCTTTCTTTAGCTCATGTAATGAATCTCTATTCCGCTAAAGTCTTCCGCAAGGGAACGATAAACTTGAGCAAACGCGGCCACCATGCTCTATTATCAAGCATGGATGATGACAACGACCATGGATGGATGGAGCAGTTCGTTGCAGTTGCCACCAATAATATCATTCCAGTGACGGCTTCATTCTTTCCGGAATCATGGAATCACACTCGTAATCTCCTTGTTAAATATTTCTTTCATTAGAAATTTTTTCATATTTGTATTGATGCTCCATCCTTCGCTTATTTCAGTGACTCTATGGGTTCCACCTAGGGTTGAAGGCTTGGACCAGTGGGTCCAAAAAATCGTGGACATCACTACTCCCGATACCCACAAGTGGAAATAACTGACCCTCAAATACGGGTGGAAGGCCAAAAATCATGGTAACTTAGACTCATCTTGTTTCTGCTTTTTATATGAAGAAATTGCCAACTCTCATTGCTCGATCCCCACAGCTGCACCCAGTACCATGAGGCTGAGTACTGGGCCATTGCCGTTTTCAATTGATGAGCAACCCACAACCAGCACTACATTCGTCGCAGCTGCTTCTCATTCTTCAATGCCATCATCTTCATCATATTCTTTACTAACTCTTTTGCCAACAACTGATGCATCATCTTCACTGGCCGCGTCCACCCGAGAAGAAGATGTTTCTCTTCCCTAGTCCCTAATTCATGGGAATTTGGGGCAAAATTATGGTGTTCCCTCAGAAGATCCACAAAGGAAAAGGAACGTTACTCTCTTGGTCTCCACCTGATGCAATTTGCTATTCCGGCCGGTGGAACTTGCTAACTATCAGAAGCCTTTGGCTTCAGAGAAAGATTGGGAAAACATACATGCTCTCTCAGGAGAATGCTTGTTAAACAATGGCAAACATAATGCCGTAGCAGTACTTTCTTTACTTCCTTTGCTATTTCTTCTATTTTTTTCTGAAAATATCCTGAATTTGCCCCTCTTATTTCGTAGGCCAACTTTCTTGCTTCTGAGGTCCTTCAGCGGTTGACTAAGGAAAAAGGAGGAACTTATCTCCGAGCGGGATCAATTTGTGGTTGAGCGGGATCAAGCCGCTACTCGCCTCTCTAAACTAGAAACCAAAGCTGCTGAGGCTGTTGTGTTAGAGGCTCATTTTCAGTAAAGCGAGCAAGAAGTGGAGACCCTTAGCCAAGAGATCGCCCTATTGAGGGTTCAATTTGAAGAGGATAGGGCCAAATGGGCTGAAGTTCACAGTGTCGTTCTTGCTGCATTCGATCATGAGGCTGTCTCCGCTGAAAGAGTGATCAACTTGGAGGCAGCCTTAAACTCCAAAATTGAAGTATAAGAAGACTATCGAGTATAATAGGCTCTTTAGCTCAAATCTCCGTGAGCTTGATGTGAGCCTCCAATTAGTTAGATCCTCCCGGGAAAACCTTTCTGCCGAGGTAAACCAACTCAAAGAAGAACTTAAGCATCGAGTGGCTTCCCTCATTGTTGAGAAAACTTGATTTATGTACAGCATGAAGAGAAAAACCTTGGAAGAGGCCAAAGCTGGTATCATTGACTTTGATGCTAAAATTGCTAAGGCCCGTGAGCTTGAGTTAGCTGGTAAAAGTGGTCTCCCGACAGAGCCTGATGCCTCTGGTTCTTATGGTTCCGATTTTGAAACTCCGATAATTTAAGAGAAATCAGAAGCGAAGATGTTGAAGGCCCAACTAATGAAGGCCAAAATGTTGAGCCATCGGAGTTTTTACCTGCTTCCCTTGGGGGTACGACCTTGGGTGTATTTTCCCCCCAAAAGCATTTGGATTTCAGGTACAAATTCGTCCAAAACCAACCCTTTAAAGTGAGGGTTTTCATAAGTGTTTGCACTAGTTTGCTTTTTGTGTCTTTTTGTGCAAGGCTTCGGGTGTATTTTTTCCCGAAGACATTCGGTTTGGGGCATAAGTTCCTCTGAAATCAACCCTTTAGCATGAGGTTTTCATAAGAGAGGACCCTCTTATGTTTATGGTGATCTTGAATAGGATGTCTCATGTTCATTACGACACTAGCATTTGAAGTACTTGTTTAACTTTCAAAGGACAAAGTCAATTTATCGTTCCGATAAGAAACAAGATAGAAATAAAAGGACTTTACTTTATTCCTTCCATTTTCAAAAAGAACATAAGCATTCATTATGCTTAAAAGAAATTTCTATTACTTGTGGCTAACTTGTACAATTTATTTCTACGGGGCTATCCGAGTAGTCCCCGATCCCGATGATACAACTATGTTTCAGATTTTTGTTTCCCAGTCAACATGGAAGTCATGGTTGTCGTATCCTCATATCATTCCCCCCTCCCCAATGTTTGAATGAATAATGTGAATTGGAACACTGGATGTTTTGCACATTCGAGGACCCCATTAATGAATTGCTAGACAATTTTTACTCGGTAACACACTTTGTTTCCCCTTAGGGATTTATGCTATCAAGCTAAAGACTATCTTACAACCCTCTAGTGGTTTGTACTTGTGAACGGTTGGATAACCTTTGTTCGATAGCAAACTTAACTTCTCGGTAGGTATTTTACTATCGAGCAAAAGATTAACTAACCGTCCATGTGATTCTACGCTTGCGTGCCTTGTTATTAGAAAGTCTTATTGCTGTTGTTTAAACTTTATTCACAATATGCTTTCCGTTGTTGCCTCACTAAAAACCTTTCCAGAAAAACCCAACTGAGACAAAAACTAGACGAAGGGAAAAGAGTGCAGCACCTACTTTCAGTACCGATGGTGTTTGTCAGCAATAATATCTCTTGAGGTGTGCCACATTCCAATTGCTTGGCAACTTTTCTCCATTTTGATTCTCTAACTCGTACGAACCTTTCCCAGTGATAGCTGAAACCCGATAGGGGTCTTCCCATGTTGGACCTAGCTTCCCTGTGTTGAGCTCCCTGGTGTTTTGAGTTACTTTCGTTAGGACCAAGTCTCCTACTTTGAAATAACAAAGGTTGGCTCTTCGATTATAATATCGTTCCAGTCTATGCTTTTGGGCTGCCATTCTTATATGCACCAAGTCCCTGTGCTCATTGATTAACATTGCTTCATCGTTTGACTCTTCATTTGCTTAGAAATATCTCAATATGGGCTCCCCTACTTCCACCAGGATTATGGCTTTCGCTCCGTATACAAGTGAAAAAGGAGTTTCTCTTGTGCTTGATTTGGCCATAGTTCGGTATGCCCATAAAACTCTGGGTAGTTCCTCAGACCATTTACCTTTAGCCACTTCCAACCTTTTCTTGAGGTTTTGTATAATCACTTTGTTCATTGACTCCGCCTGACCATTTGTGCTCAAATGGTAGGGTGAAGGTGTGATCCTCTTTATTTTCAAATCTTCAAGGAACTTTGTGATCTTTGCGCTGATAAACTGCGCTTCCATTATCGCATGCTATCTCTTTTAGTATTCCGAAACTGCAGATTATGTTTTCCCACAAGCAATCTATCACTTCATGTTAACCGATCTTCTGATAAGGACCTGCTTTAACCCACTTAGAAAAATTGTCAGTTAAAATCAAAAGAAATTTTACCTTATCGGGAGCCAGCGGCAGTGGTTCGGGCATGTCCACCCCCCATTTCATTAACATCCACGAAGACAGAACCGAATGTAGTGGTTCTACTGGTTGATGTACCAGCGGTGCGTAAAGTTTGAACTTATCGCATTTTTGTACGAAAGCTTTGGCATCTTGTTCCATCCGGGGACAATAATATCGGATGCTCCCAAACATCGATCCAGCGAGCCTTGAAAAGATTTTCTATACAATTTGCCTCTTTTGATGCTATACCGTGTTGCTTTGACACGCAGCTCCCGGGATGCCTTGGCATCTTCGAGCAATTTTCCGTGCTCGACATAATCGATGATCTTATTACTCCCATCTCATACCAAGTTAGTTGTATTTACCTCGTAGTAGCTATCTGCATTCGGGACCAAGTGCATCAGTTGTACTACCATCACGGACTCTAATCCCTTAATTTCCGTTGATGAACTGAGGTTAGCCAGTGCATCAGCTTCTGCATTTTCTTCCCTCGGGATATAAGTAATTGACCACTCCCGAAATTAAGACAACAAAGCCTAGACCTTTACCATGTATTGTTGCATATGCTCCTCTTTGGTTTCGAAGATCCCATATACCTGATTTACCACCAGTTGCGAGTCGTACTTGATTTCTATGACCTCAGAATCTAGTTCCCAGGCTTGTTCGAGTCCTGCACTCAAAGCCGCATACTCTTCTTCATTGTTAGTTAAAAGGGACCATTCTGATGGCTTTCCTTATGGTTTCTCCCGAAGGCATGGTTAATACTATGCCAAGCCCAGACCCTTTTACGTTGGAGGCTCCGTCCATAAATAAGGTCTAACTCTCGATGTCAATTCTGCCACCATCACTGCCTCTTTAGTTGCTAGGGGAAGCAATCCCGTACAGGCCACAAAGTCAACCAAGACTTGTGACTTAATTGCAGTCCTTGGTTTATATTCTATGTCAAATTTACTCATTTAGATGGCCCATTTGGCCAACCTACCGTAGAGTTCGGCTTTGTAAAGCATGTTTTGTAGAGGAAATGTGGTCATCATGGCTATCGGGTGACATTGGAAGTTGGGCCTTAGCTTTCGAGCGTCGACTATGAGAGCTAAGGCTAGCTTCTCCAAATGCGGGTAGTGAGTTTTTGCTCGCATTAAAATTTTACTAATGTAAAAAATGGGAGATTGCGTACCTTCATCTTCATGGACTAAAACTGCACTTACTGCTACTTTCGAGACTACGAGGTAGACCAACAATGTTTCACATTCCTTTGGTTTTGAAAGTAACAGAGGGCTTGACAAGTACTTTTTCAAATATCTTAAAGCCTACTAGCACTCTGGGATCCATTCGAAGTTGTTTTTCTTTTTGAGTAATGTTAAGAAATGTGGCCTTACTCTAGCGATTGGGAAATGAACCTGCTCAAAGCGGTCAGTCTCGCCATAAGCCTTTGGACTTCTTTCACGCTTGACAGCTGGTTTGGGATTGTCCGATTGCCTTATTCTTTTCGGGGTTTACCTCAATCCCCCTTTGTGATACCAGAAATCCTAGGAAAGTGCAAGAGCTGACCCCGAACGTGCATTTATCGGGGTTAAGATTCAAGTTATGCTTTCTTAGGATGTCAAAGGTTTCTTGCAGATTCTTAAGCTGGTCACCTGCATTCAAATACTTAACGAGCATATTTTCTATATAAACTTCCATTGTTCTCCCTATTTTTATTCAAACATCTTGTTTACGAGGCGTTGATATGTGGCTTTTGGGTTCTTCAACCCGAAGGGCATCACATTATAACAATATGTGTCGTAATTTGTTATGAATGAAGTCTTTTCCTGATCCTCCGAATTCATCTTAATTTGGTTGTACCCGAAATAAGCATCAAGGAAAATCATTAACTCCTTCCCGATCGTCACATTGATCATTTGATCAATATTTGGCAGTGGGAATGGGTCTTTCGGGCACACCTTATTCAAGTCCATAATCTACGCACATGCAAAATTTATTGTTCTTCTTAGGAACTACTACTACATTAGCTAGCCAGTATGGATACTTTACTTCTCGGATCGAACCGATATCAAGTAAGCAATTTACCTATTCTTTGACAAATTTATTCCCGGCCTCCGTAATAAGGCCTTCGTAGGTGCGAAAGCGCAAGAGCGAAGGCAGGAACACAAAAGCAGTCCTGCAAGTGCGTACGTGGGGATGCAGGTGCGCTTGGTTAGGTGTCTAAGTGATTTCCGCAGATGCGTACATTGGACAACAGAAACAGTTACGCAGAAGCAAAGAATTTGATCGCAGATGCGCAATTCCTAGAAGTGTCTTATAAACAAAGGGTTTCGAGTTTTTCTCTCGTTTTGGACTTGTGGAGCTCGGCTAGGGGCGATGTTTGAGAGGGTTTTCACTATAATTGAAGAGGTAAGTGAAGATTCATCCTTTTTATTGATAAATATTGTTTACCCATTGATTTTTGCGCATAGATTATGTGTGTTTGAGGTGAAATTTGGGATTTTTGGACTATTTATTGGAGAGTAAGATTTGGGGATTTGAGGGTCAATTGTGGTTGGAATTTGATGATTTTGGTATGGTTGGACTCGTAGTTATATTTGGGGTTCGAATTTTGTGATTTTTTTTCGGGTTCGGAGGTTGGGGCCTAGGGTTGACGTTTTGAGTTGACTTTTTGATTTTATTGCATGGAATCGATTCCTATAGCTTGTACTGATTATATTATGTTATTTGTGCCTATATTCGAATAGTTTGGAGGTCGATTCACGAGGCAAGGGCTTGTTAGAGTAGCGAGTTGCACGTTTAGAGGTAAGTAAACTTGGATGTAAGGGTATTTAACCTTGAGAACTATGTTATGTTAAAGGTATTAAGGTAATGTACGTGCTTGGTGACAGGCGTGGGTGTGTGCACCGATTTGTTCATGGTTTGGAGAGGCCTTTAGGCTAATACCGGGCTTGTTTTGTTGTCATATCATGTTATCCCCGTGTCCCCTCTACTTGTTTGATTATTTGAATTCTGAATCATGTTATACATCATGTCTAGGCTATGTGCTAACTGTTTGAGACTTGATAGGTCTATTCTTTTTGTTTCTGAGTTATACATCTTATTTGCACACATCTTCTCATTCATGATACTATATCCATGAATGATATCTCTATCTCAGTATTTCTTATTTGATATGTGTTTATCTGAGACTTAAATGGCAAATGGATGAGTTTGGGCCTTAGAGCTGGTTTGGTACTAATTTTGAGATGACACAAATGCCAGGCCCATATTGGCTACGTGTTATTGTTTTGGGGCGCTAAATGATTATGATTAGCGCTTGGGCGGGATCCTCCCCTCCACAGTTTGATATGTCAGTAGTGGGCGCAGTCATATTATTTCATATACGTGCTTGATGATGTGTTGTAATGCTTGGCACTTGTAAAATGCTTAGTGTAAATATTCTTGATGGATCCACCATGATATTGTTGATTTAGATGTATACCTGACATTTAGGCATAGAGATGCACTTTCCTCATGCTAACTGATAATTTACCTGATGTATATGTGTTAGGCTTTAGCTGTTATACTTGAAAGAATGCCTAAATTTCTAAAATATGAACGAGCTGAACTTGATATCATTGAGCTACTATTTCTTCAGTTAATCTTATATATTCTAAACTTTTATCGGTTATTGGTATTGGCATTGGATTGTTGTTTTGAGCTCGACATTACTTTCATCCCAAGGTTAGTGTTATTACTTATTGAGTGCATTGGGTTGGTTGTACCCATACTACATTCTACACTTCGTGTGCAGATCCAGTACATCCGGTCGAGGTGATTTTCAAGCTTGAGTTCTTGCCAACCTTAGGGAGACTATGAGGTAGCTGCCATATCATCTACAGTTATTGAAGTCCTCTTTCTGTTATCTTTATCTTTACTATTTTATATTCAGACAGTTGTATTAGAGGTTTTTGCTTGTACCTTGTTATTGAGTAGGGCTTGTGTAATCGTTAATACCAAATTTTAGGGTTGGTTGTAGTAGCATTTTGCTTTATTCTCTGATATTTTTAAGATTTTCTTCCATTGTTGAGTTATTAGACCATGTTATTCCATTTTCATTGATATCATGTAATTATTGGTTTGCTTAGCAGGTTGGGTTAGGTGTTGTAATGACCCGACCGGTCATTTTGCTTTTTAGATTCCCCGTTCCCCTAATTAAGACTCCCTATATGGGCTTTTACAATTTTATGACCTGCGGGGATGGTTGGTTCAGGTTTGGAAGGGTTCGGGTGGAAATCGAAATACTTAATTCCTTAATAGTAGCCTATAATGGTTAAGTTTTCCTTGAGCCAACGTTTCAATTAAATGACCTCGGAATCAGGATTTGACAGTCCCAATAGGTTCGTATGATAATTTTGAAAGTTGGCGCATTGAAGGTTTTCAAGTTCTTTAAGTTTGGTTTGGAGTAGACTTTAACGTTATCGAGGTCTGTTTGGGATTCTGAGCCTGGAAATAGTTTCGAATGGGATTTATGACTTGCACGCAAAATTTAGCTTCATTCCGAGTTGATTTGATAAAAATCGGACGCGCGGAAGTGTTTTTAGAAGTTTTCAAGTTTCATGTCTAATTCATGCGTTTTGTCATACGATTTGTAATTCTAGATGTTATTTTTGTATTTATATCGCGCGAGCGAGTTCGTGTTATGTTGTTGGATGCATGAGTGTAATTGGATAGGGCCCGAGGGGCTTCGGACGCGAAACAGATTGCAATCAGACTCGATCTTGGACATGGGGGTTGTTAGTGGCTTCAAGTCTATTGTGTTCGCACCTGCATGGAATTGGCCATAGGTGCGAGCTCACAGAAGCAACTAAATGATTACAGAAGCGGAATCTAGTAGGATGGGCAGTGGTCTCAGAAGCGGAGTGTTTTCCGCACCTGCGAGCTCACAGGTGCAAGGAAAGTGATCTCATATGTGGGCGAGGCCCAGAAGGCCTGGGGTCTCAGGAGCTGGAGTTTCTCCGCAAACGGGAGTGCGCATGTGCGGACAATTTCCGTAGAAGCGGATGCGCATGCTTCTTCGCAGAAGTGGACTTGGCCAAATTTGGTGAGAACCGCACCTGCGATGGATTTTCCGCAGGTGCGACCCAAGGTTCGCAGAAGCAAAAACCGCTGGGCAGTGAGGCCTTTCAATCCGAGACTTAGGCTATTTTTCCTCACATTTCATTTGGTTTTGGGCGATTTTGAGAGCACGTTTGAGGGGGATTCTCATCAACATCCTAAGGTAAGTAACCCCCACCCATTTTCAAGTTAAATATGCGGATTTTAGGTAGATTAAATATGGAAAAATTGTGAAAACTTGTGGTATTTGTGAAGAACCTAGGGTTTTGGTAAATTTGGGATTTGATCACGAATTTGGCGACAGAATGTGAGCAAATTATATATTTGAGTTCAGGAGTTCATGGGTAACAATTATATTTGAAATTTTTTGGAATCCATGCACGTGCGCCCGGGGGTGAATTTCATTAATCTTCCAAATTGAGTTGCGTAACTACTATAAAAGCTAAAATATGAACCTTGAGCATATATTTACTAGTTTATATGACTTATGATTAGTTTCAGAGTCTTCGGCGTCGTTTGAAGGGTTCTAGTGAGGTTGGAGAGTTGAATTGATGATTTGGGACCGAGGTAAGTCTCTTGTCTAACCTTGTAAGAGAGAACTCATCCCCTTAGGCATATTATTGTTGTGTGATACTTGTGTGGGGATCTACGTACACATGAGGTGATGAGAGTCCGTGCATAGCTATATTCTATGATATGTCTGTTGATACCCAATTTTTCCCTATATATTTTTAATATGTATATATACTTTTAAAATAGCATATATACATATATAATCATGCATAAGCATTTTTTTTTATAATTTTTCTATAATTGTAAAGGCTTCAAATTGATTTATTTCTTCCCTTTTTACTCATAAAATTTCCAATAATTATATCACAAATTATTTTGTGGTAATTTAGCCATCTAAATTCTATATTTATGCTAAAATATTGCTTAAATATTTTTAGTGCATTTTTTATAATTGCATTTACATTTTAAAGCTAATTTGCAATATTAGCCCTATTAATGCCTAAATGTTGTTGATGCATAAAATGATCTTTTATATTTTTAACATGTTAAATAACTATTTAAAACCATTTTAGTACACAGAATTATTTTTCAGAAATTATTTATTATTTATTATAAATTATATAGTGTTAAAATGGCTATTTAAAATATGGCCTAATTGTTGATAGCCAATTTTTTCCTATATATTTTTATATGCATAAATACCTTTGAAACAACATATATATGTATATATAAGCATGGAAAAGGGTTTTATAATTTTTTCCATAATTTTAAGGATTTAAATTGATTTATTTCTTCCCCTTTTATTCACAAAATCCCCAATAATAATTTCCCAAATTATTATTCTGATAATTTAGTCATTTAATTTCTATAGTTATGCCAAAATATGGTTAACATATATTTTATGCATTTTTATAATTGCATTTGGTATTTTTTAAAGCTACATTGCATATAATTGCAACATTATCCCATTTAATGGATAATTATATTTTATATGCATAAAATTAATCCATATATTTTTAAAATGATCAATATATATTTTAAAACATATTTTTTCATAAAAGTACTTTCTAGAATTTGTTTATTATTTATTATAAATTAAATAGGGAAATATTGGCTATTTAAATTATAGCCAAAACTGACTTTCAATTAAAGCCTAAATTGAACCCAACCCCAGCCCAATTTCATACCTTATCACCCGACCCAGACCCTATGCACGTCTACCCGACCCAAAAACCCATCAGATCATGATAGTTGATCTGAAAGATCAACGACTAGAATTTGTTCTTTCCTTTTTAATTCCAAACGAGCCCCTAACCCTAATCATTCTCTACATTGCGCCGCCACCAAATCCTCTCATCTCCTCCCTTCTCTCAACCTAACCCTAGCCTCTCTCAACCACCTCCCTTCTTCGGTCTTCTCCGATGACCACCTTTCAAACCCAAGCCTCCAATGGCTCCCCCATTGCCTCGCTCATCTTCTCTAAGGCCTTCAAGGGCCCTAGGCCACGCCGACTTATGTCTAAGGTTGCTGTTTTGGCTATTAATGGCTTCTCTTGTGTGATTTTGAGCAAAATCACACTATTGGTTACGATCTTTGAAGTTCTAAACAAGTTCTTCCGTTTCTATTTGGGTTTCTTCTGAAACCCTAATTTTTGTTTACACCTCCTAGATCTGGGCTATTTTTAAACGATTCAAGTCTGTTCCTCTTATGTTTTACCCTATTCTTGAACTTCTCTTGCAAAATCATCGATTTCAAGTTGTTTTACTTTCTTTTTAAAGTTAGGGTATTTTCGGAACTTCTTCTACACTTTGTTTAAATTGATTCTTCATGTTTTAACTTCTGTTCTTTGCATATTTCAAGAGATTCTATGTTTTTACCCCTTTTTCAACTCGTCTATGTTGAAAATCCTAACTTCTTAGCCCCAACCTTGGGTTTCTGAGTTTTATTTTGATAACATGTTCAGTAAATCGGTTTGTTTTTACGATTTTGTGATTTTTTGACTAATTGTGGTTATCCCTACCTATTGTGTGATTTTGCCTTATCTGGTTCACCAATGTTTCTGATTCTTCACTTCTCGTACCTGTATCATGCTTAGCTTACTAATTCAGACTATACTCTACATGAATCCCTAATTTTATGTGTGATTCTTGTCCTACTCGACCTCTTAGGGTTCTGATTTTGCTTACCATGTGTTTATTCTTATAGAATAGTGCTAAATTAGTGTTACCTCCTATTCTTGCATCCCTGAATCTTTGTGATTGATCTTTCACTGATTCTGCATGATTGTTCTACTGATTGTTACCTTGTAGAACATTTTTCTGACCTTATTCTATGGTCAATTATATTGTTAATTGATTGCTCAAATCTTTCCTTAATTTATGTGTGCTGAACCTAGCTTCTATTGCATATTGTGTACTTGTACTATGCAGAAATATTTCCTTAATTAGCTTGTTCAACCTTATATGATTTCTTTCCTTATCTGTTGTCTATTACCGTTTGAGGTTAACTCCTCAATTAAAGGGAGTACTTACCTTGATTTCCTGACTAATTGATTCTGAGTTCCTTAATTGCTAATGGACTTTGATTTTTACCTTATTTACTACCAACTTTCAAACTATAAAGACCCTAGTCTTTCATTAGCACAACACACGAACTCTTGGTTCAAAACTATCTCTCACGCTCAAACTTTCTACTCTATCTTTGGTGCTACTTGCTATTGTTAGCCGACTGCAAGCCTAGGCTAACCATTGTGTTCTCTTATTCCTTCACTTTGCTTACTGCCCTCTTTACTGGCATGTTCTAGTTTCAATTCAAAGTTCCAAAAACAATATGATTTTCTTATTGCTTCAGTCCATCCTGTTCGTAGTTTGCTTCTATCTGTGGTTTTGTTGTGAAGCCTGTAATTGATGTTTACCTTATTATGTACTCCCCTTCCTTTAGATCGGCATGTTACCCCTCTGTTTGTTTCTAAGCATGTCTACACCAATCAACTCTTACTTGTTATATGTTTACCATCATGAATCCCCAAATACCTATCACCCCTCTATGTGGTTGTGTTCTTCATGTCTGGTTCTATGGCTATGCCAGGGTCAGCTATTTCTGAGCATGTCTAAACCAGTCCTAGACCTTTGTTGGGTTCTGTGTTTGCAGTCAGGTGTTCTATGTATCCCAAACCCCTTAACCCTTGTGTGTGACTACTGAGTTTACTTGATTCTGTAAATTGTCTATGTATAAATCTGCCTCAAGGTGTTGTGTTTAGACTTTGTTAACTACTCCAATCTCTTTTTCAAACAGTCTCTATTACTTTACTGAATTACTTTCAAAACAGACTTTTGTTTTAATATAGTTTTCTACTAAAACCTCGCAACTTATGTCCATCACTTCTCACTCTACTCATAGTCAATAAGTTCTGCCCCCTCCAGTATGTGTACTGCCTTGGGATCCTTTTGAGAACCCTCTGAACTCTAGCATACTCAGGCTGGCCCTTCCACACTGCACTTGTTCAATCTTTGGTTACTAAGTCTAGGTGTAGGCACAGCCCGGGATCCTTGAGATCCTTAGGGAACTTTGATGCACCTAGACTTTGACTTTATCTATGGAATTGAGGCATATGAGGCCATTTGAGGCTTTGGAAAATCTGGGCCTAATTAGAGGCTCCCTATAGAATAGCTTCTTGCTTTTTTATTCACTTATGTAATTCATTTATTGGTCTGTAATAACTTGTAAACAGATATTGGGGTATTTAGTAGAAAGGGTGTGTAGATAAATGTTATATGGGGTAATTCAGGTAGAAATCATGGTCATAGGACTTTATTTTTGAATCTGTTTGCTCTACTAAGTAGAAATCATGCTCTATGGACTTTATGTTTAAATCTGATTGTTTTCCAATGGAAATCATGCTCCTAGGACTTTATGCTTAAATTTGATTACTTACCAAGTAGAAATCATGTTTATAAGGTTTTACATTTTGTCATGTTTAGAAACCATGCCTATAGGTTCCAAATAATCATGTCTTAAAATCAGATTAACTAATATATGCCATGCCTATAGGACTCAATCCAGATTCTGTCATAACAAGTATGTTTCCATGCCTGCAAATCTGTAAAAAAAAATTAGTATCAAACGTAGATATCATGCCTATAGGTAATAACACTCACAATTCTGTCTGTTAGTCTAAACTAGTCTAAATAGATCAACTTAGCCCACGCCTAGTTCAATCCTAAATTGGTTTAATTAAGTATTTTATATTTCCTAAAATGAGTTCTTCAAACTGCCTCAATTTCATTAGATGTCATGCCTATAAGTATTACAGAAATCCGTTTCAAAACCTGCTTTGTTTCTGCATTAATAATTATCAATACTCTGCGTATAGGCAAGCCCTTAGGGCGTTTTCAAAATTGGAACTCTGAAACTGTTTCTATTACCTAATGTTTTCTAATCCTAACAGGTCTTTAAAATCGATAGGCAATTGCTAGGGTTATCATTTCTGAGTCTAAAATAAGTTGTTTGTCTTCTGCATATCCACCTAGATATCCTGCCTTAGGACATTGTCTAATAAAAGACCTTAACTGTGCTTGAGTCATGCTACTTATGTGTTTGTTTGAAGAGGAAACTCTGAGCCTCTAATTGCTCCATTTATGTGTTGAAAGTCCTAAGTGTTTATTTTATTGTCGCCTTAGAATTTTTGCCTTTTAAAATCTTAGGGGTCCGTCTAGAACCACCTATAGGTAGAGGTCCTAACTCCCTCCAGGACCATTAAGAAGGGATGGGCAGCAGCACGCAATAGAAATCGTTGACCAAACACTCGCTTTGCATGATCAATAAGGGGATGGGAAAGGTAGATATGGGATATGATGACTACGCGCTAATGTCACGTGTAGCCCCTCATTGAGAAATATTTACCGGACATTGTGTGGGGTGATCTTATAGAATAACCAACCTAGGATCCCTCTTTACCAAATTCCTTTTTATTTAAACCTTTGTTTTACAACTTGTCCAAATCTTTACTACTTGAGTTATCCCAATGTGTTTTGCTTGCAACCTATTTGATTTAATTATTTTCTTGTAATGGACTAATTTGTGAATATAAGTTCTACCGGGACCCACAGTTGTGGACCAAGAGGGGTGCCTAATACCTTCCCCATAAGGTTACTTCGAGGCCTTACCCTAATCTCTGGTAATGCAAACCAATCCAAGAGTTAAATGCTCTAGGTGTCCTAACGCACCATAATCCATTATGTGGCGACTCTTCAAATACCCAATTCCCAAAAGGAAATGAGTTATTACCCCCATGAATGTCGAAACCCAGACTTCCTCGTCAAAAGAGGGAAAAAGGGGGTGCGACAGCATGACGACTCTGCTGGAGATATCTTTTAGGCTCTTACCATAACGAACTTGTCTTTTACAAATTAGTCCAAGCATGCTTATATCGTACCTTTTCCCCTTATTTGGATTTAACTGTCTAATTTTCAAGCATTTATGATTTCTTTATTGCCCGAAAACTGACTTGTCTCTTTATTTCCTTTTTCCTGTAACTGTCTCTCAATTATTTAAATACTATATTTATTTTTCCTACGTGAAAATGCTTGACTACATGTTATTAATTGTTGCATAAATCATGCTCCGCATCATATTCCACTCGTGCATCTCAAATCCTATAGCAATGTTTTAATGATTGGTTGCGCTCTTCCTATTTACTACCCTTAAATTCAGAAAGGCTTATTTGCGGTAAAACTAGTCAATCAGCGATGCAGTGGATGGTTCCCTGCCTTCCCCCCTCAAGTTTACTGCTTGAGGGTACCAGTCTAAAACCCTATAGAAACCTCACTCTGTTTTAAATTGTGCATGCATCATGGTCAAACCTAGTTGGATCAGTTATGTTGTCCACATAATGATCCTTTAAGATAAGCCTTATCCAAAGTCTATCGGGTTTTCCACAATCCCAACGGACGCAACCACATTTTGTGCATTAATTTGGAGAACTAAATGCTGATATGTTGATCATAAATGTATAAATAGTCAAGTCCGATAGGGGTAAGGTCTAACCCTTTTGTTTTGCAGAAAATGAGGCACGAGGTCCCTAGATTCGGTATGGTTAGCAACATCCCACCATTGCTGCTAGATTGGTGGGAGGACCTTTCCTCAAGTGATAAGAAGCATGTGAAAAAGTACCTGGGTAACTTGTCTTCCTTGCTAGATATCGGACTAAACAACAAATTGATCGAACCTGCCACCTTGTTCTAGGATAGTGAAAGAGCTATGTTCCATTTCAGTGACATAGAGATGACACCGCTTCTAGAGGAAATAGGAGGACTTGTGGGGTTGACTTGGGACAGTCTTGGGCTTTTGGTACCATAAAACTGTACGGGCAGGGGATTTTGGAAGATGATGGGGCTAAAAAATAATGTCGACCTAGTGTGCTTGAAGGATTCCTACATACCTTTCGAATATCTGTATGAGAGGTATGGCCATAGCAAGTTTTTCTACACTTACCATGATGAGATCGCCCTCACTTCATTGGGTCACATCCACCATAGAGTGTTCGTGCTCATTGTATACTTTCTAGGCCTGATAGTGTTCCCAATGAAAAAGGGAAGAATTCACACTAGGTTGGCCATGGTCGCCAAGAATCTGATGGAAGGAATTAATGGGCAGACATATACCATACTTCCCATGATCATAACCGACATGTACAGGGCTCTGGAGTGCTGTCAAAGAGGGGTCAAGCATTTCGAGGGTTGTAATTTGTTGCTGCATTTATGGTTGATGGAGCATCTCCAAAAGGGTCGGTATCATCAAGAATTTCCGCAAAGGGCTTGGAACGACCACATTGCCTTCCATCACCCTAAGCAGATGACCTACATTCCATACAGATTTTCTCAGCCGGAAAGTGCCAGTGAATGGGTAGAGTTCTTCGACAATCTGACCGAGGAATAGGTACAATGGATGGCTGAATGGTTCCCAGCAGACGAGTTTATCATCAGGTCTAGGGATGCTCCGCATTTGGTGCTGATCGGGTTGAGAGGGATATATCCATATGTCCCTATGCGAGTTTTGAGGCAAGCAGGCAAAAAACAGGTTGTGCCTAGGGTTGTCAAGATGAGTCATTTTAGGGCGGATTTCCAAGATGATGACGTCCCTTACAAGTTCCAAGCTCAGCATATGTGGCACTGCAAAATCATTGTGGAGAAAAGTACTATTGAGCCAGACAGATATCATGCAGGGTGTGAGCCTCTCTACCCTGAATGGTTAGAGGACAATCTAAAGGGATGGTAACACTAGGGGCTGGTCGAGGGAACAGAATCATAGACGAGGAAGCTGAAGCTCAAGTCAAATACAACAGGTTATGCAAGAGGGTCCACGACTCTGAGAATGAGCATCAAGAAATACATGAGAGGAATGTGAGGTTGATTGAGGAGTGGAAAGAAATGGCAATCACTTCCAACAGGAAACTGGAATATCTGGGCGAGGAGTAGTGGAACAGGAGGGCAAAGTCATAAAGAGGATTAAAAACTTCCAGAATGCTGAGGGAGCTGAGGGAGGACATCTGGCCAGAGCCTACTTGCTGTTGGGACTGCACGAGCTGGGAAATCTGTATGATGGAGTCCGGAATATCAAATCTAGGGAGGGTCCTTCTGGGACCAAATAGATTAGATTTACTTGCTTTTCCTAAAATGTAATAAGGCCAAGTTCCAGTAGTGACTTATTTTATCATTATGTTAGTGTCGTTTTGGGATTCGTCTATTTTTATATTATGAGATGAAGCATTTATTGGCATTCAAAGTTCTCTAAATTTATTTATCGCTAGGCCTACCTCGTGCACAATAAGGTTCCCAAAATAGGATACGAATTCACATTTCCGCAATATGTGTTTAAATACTGCAAACATTTCAGAATCCTCGTTGACTTGTTACCTTTTGTTTTTTCTTTATTTTTGATTATTCCTATCCCCTTAGGTTGGTTCACTCATACTGGCCTCGTCAACATATCATACCAGATCCAGAGGCCCTCCACTTCCTCCTCCTCCAAGCAACACAAAAGGCAAAGGAAAATCAAATATGGACGACTTAAGTGTGATCCGAAAGGAAAACATTGAGAACGTATAGACTTCCGATGGTCGCAGTACTCCGGCCCCAAATGACCTGGTTTTGAGACTGGAACAAAAGATACTAGAACTTCAAAGAGAACTTGAGTAGGTCTGCAACTTGTCAAACATGTCACTTACCCTCAATGTCCCTGACATCCACCAACAGAACACAAAGAACCCAACACCTTCTCAAACCACACAAAACCAACAGCCACAAAATCCTACCGCACCAAATCAATATGCAACTCCACCCCAAAATATCAATCCATTGCCAATACCAACTCCACCACAACATCATCATCAACCAATTCCGTACCCACCAACCACTAATTACCACACTCCCCAAAATATACCACCACTCATTCCTGATCCACAAAACTCCGCCAATGACCATAACTATACTCAAGTCCCTGGCACCCATTAGAGCAACCCCATATACATGGAAACTATACCACATTCTACCCAACCAATCTCCTGTGCACTGGAATCCTACAAGAAGGACCTGCTCATTAAGAACATGGCCGAAGAACTCAAGAAGTTAACAAACCGAGTTTAAGGTGTTGAAGGCGATAGAGGAATAGAGGGTTTGAACAATGAAGACCTGTGCATACAGCCAGATGTGGAATTTCCAGAGGGTTACAAACCTCCCAAGTTCGAAATATTCGATGGTATAGGTGATCCCAAGGTTCACCTAAAGACCTACTGTGACAAGCTTGTCGGGGTTGGAAAAGATGAAAAGATTTGGATGAAGCTCTTTATGAGGAGCCTTGCTGGGGACGCTTTGTCTTGGTATATCAGTCAGAATCCCAAGAAATGGTCCAATTGGGTAAGCATAGTGTCAGATTTCATGGACCGGTTCAGGTTCAACACAGAGAATGCACCGGATGTCTTCTATATTCTGAATCTCAAGAAGAAACCTATTGAGACTTTCCGCGAATATGCCACTCGTTGGAGGTCGGAAGCTGCCAAGGTCAGGCCCGCTTTGGATGAAGAACAGGTGAATAAATTCTTCGTCAGGGCACAAGATCCACAATATTATGAAAGATTGCTATTTATCAAAAAATCACAAGTTCTCTAATATCATCAAGCTCAGGGAAAGGATCGAGGAAGGGATCAAGAGTGGGATGGTAATGAATTTTGAAATACTGCATGCCACAAATAAAGCACTACAATCAGGTGGAATATCGATAAAGAGAGATGTTGGGGCAGTAATGGTGGCCTAGGGCCCAAAAACTCCACTCACATATCAAACACCTCCACCCACATATCAAACACATCCACCCACATATCAAACACCTCCACCCACCTATCAAATACCTCCACCCACATATCAAACACCTCCACTCACATACCAAGCATCACCACCTACATATCAACCTTCATCTCCTAGATATTCCCAACCAGCCACTTTCCATCACACCTATAATTCCCAACCATCCCACTTCCAATCACCACCAACTAGCCAAAATTATCCAAGACCAAGACCTAACTTCGACCGAAATCCACCCAGATAATACACCGCCATTGCTGAGCCCATCGACCAATTGTATGAAAGGTTAAAGGCCGCAGGTTACGTAACTCCTATTCCCGTTGTGGCATTAGAAAATCCGTCCCAATGGTTCAATCCAAACAAAACATGTGCGTACCATTCCAGTATGAAAGGGCACACCACTGCTGAGTGACGAACGTTGAAGGATAAAATCCAAACACTCATTGACAATAAGGTCATATAAGCAAAGGAAGTCGCACCTAAAGTCCGCAACAATCCCCTCCCTGATCATAGAGGTAACAGTGTACATGTTATAGAAACAAATGAATAATGGGACCCTGAGGGGTTAATCAGGCTCATTCGAGAAGGCAATGACTTTAAGGTTGCAGTCACACTTACTCCTATCGTGGTTCAGACTCAGGCACCTATTGATGTTGAGGTAACTGCATCAATTCCATTCGAGGTAGAAGTAGCTCTGCCCGCAGCCACCTCCACTCCATTTGAAGTAGAAGTGGTCACACCTTTTACTGTGACGGTGTCAACCACACCCCCATTCAACTCAAAAGCAATACCCTAGGATTATATTGTCGAGGCTCGACGAAAAGGGAAGACTCAGATAGAAGAATCTGATGCCGCACAAGGAATGACTAGAACTAGAAGAGTCTATACACCTGAACACCTGGGAGGTTCAAGTAAGGATGCCACTGCTAGGCAGATTGTCATTGAGACCGGGCCAGATGACCTATGGAGAAAAGTATAAGCAAAAGAGTATTCTGTCATTGACCATCTGAACAAAGTCCCTGCTCAGATATCTATCCTGTCACTATTGCAGAATTTAGAGGCACACAAGAACGCCTTGATGAAAGTACTGAGCAAGGCTTAAGTACCCAATAATATCACTGGTGGAGAAATGGCCAACATGGTCGGTCAAGTGCTGGAGAGCCATAAGATTATCTTCCACGAAGATGAGCTGCCGCCCGACGGTCTAAATCACAATCGAGCATTGCATATTACGGTACAATTTGAAGACAAGTTCATTGCTAGGGTCCTGGTTGATAGAGGTTCGAGTCTAAATATTTGTCCATTGGACACCCTGAAAAGGTTGGACAAAGGTTTCCATGAAATATAGACAGGAAGCATGAATGTGAAGGCTTTTGATGGGTCCTAAAGGGCCACGATCAGGGAAATCAACCTTTGCTTGTAGATGGGGCCAACTTGGTTCGACGTTGAATTCCAAGTGCTTGACATACCAGCCTCATTCAATCTTTTGTTAGGTCGCCCATGGATCCATGCTGCTGGAGCCATGCCCTCCACACTACATCAAGTCATAAAATTCAAATGGAACCGTCAGGAGATAATCATTCATGGAGATAGGAGTAACCCCATCTATACTAGTCAAACCATCCCGGCCATTGGACATAGAAGAATGCTAGGAGGGGAAACCTATCATCACATTGAATGGGTCAATGCCGTCAAGAAGGATAAATGGTGGAGTAACCAAATAAAAAGCATACTAGCATGGTCTGGATATGAACCCAGCAAAGGGTTGGGAAAGAACCTCCAGGGTATCACCAAGCTGATACGGCTGAAAAATCATGGTACCACCTTTGGGCTCGGTTACCAGTATACATGGCAAGAGTATAATGATTGGTTGCCTCTGTGGCGCAGGCCGTACTACCCTCTTGAGCAACCAGTGCCACATTTGGAACAAGCTTTTCACTAGGCCGACACGATATGGGGAACTGCAGAAGAAGAAGCACTAGCTGGGCTGAAGGATTTGTTCTTGGAAGACGAGGACATGGAGTGTTGTGCAATAATTGAGGAGGAGGAGGAGGAAGAAGGCCTCACCATTTAGACCGTGGCAAAGGGAGTTGTTCTCATAAACTGGACTGCCACACCATCCCGAGCCCGCCGAGTCCCTGGGTAGCTTGGAAGGATTTACTTCTATAGTCGTTTTAGGCATTTAAAATTTCCTGTAGTTTCGTTTTAATCTTTACTTGTTTCAAAATAATTGCTCGATTCATTGAGCCGTGTTTTGTCTGAACAATTTCTCAAGTTTTAATCAAATGCATTTGCTCTTTATTATTCACTACTATCTTTACACTTTTTCTTTCCACATCGCTATTATTGATTTTCCTGATGAACCAGTAACTATGACATGAAATGAGGCAACATAACATGAGAATAGCGACTCAAAGGAAAAAGAGATACCCGAGGAAATTGTCAGAGAAGTCAAGAATTTTGAGAACAAGCCTAAGTCCAACCTGGACGAAACAGAAGCAATAAATTTGGGAGAAACCGAGACCGTCAAGGAGACCCGCATCAGCATTCACTTGTCACCGACAGAGAAGGAAGAGTACATTCGGTTCCTAAGAGAGTATCAGGACATTTTTGCAAGGTCATATGATGACATGACCGGTTTGAGCACTTCCATAGTGGCTCACAGGTTGCCTACTTATCCCATGTGTCCGCCAGTCAAGCAGAAACTCAGAAAATTCAAACCAGACATGAGTCTGAAAATCAAGAAGGAAGTTACCAAGCAGATCAAAACCAAAGTTCTCAGGGTAGTCGAATATCCAACCTGGTTAGCTACATCGTGCCTGTTCCAAAGAAGGAAGGGAAGGTCAGAGTATGTGTTGACTATGGGGATTTAAACAGAGCAAGTCCCAAGGACGTTTTTTCACTACCAAATATACACATCCTTGATTGATAACTGCACCAAGCATGAAATCCAATCCTTTGTAGATTGCTTTGCGGGTTATCATCAGATTTGGATAGATGAAGAAGATGCAGAGAAGACAGCTTTTATTACACCATGGGGTGTATATTTTTACAAGATGATGTCATTCGGTTTGAAGAATGCTGGGGCTACTTACATGAGAGCCATGACAACCATCTTCCATAATATGATACACAAAGAAATAGAAGTGTATGTAGACGACGTCATTATCAAATCCAAGAGGGTCGTAAATCACATAGCGGACATGAGGAAGTTCTTCGACAGGCTAAGGAGGTACAATTTGAAGTTGAACCCCGTAAAGTGTGCATTCGGGGTTCTTGCAGGAAAGTTACTGGGATTCATTATCAGTCGTCGAGGGATGGAACTGGACCCGAATAAAGTCAAGGCTATTCAGGAGTTACCACCACCTAAGAGCAAAAAGGATGTGATGAGCTTCTTAGGGCATCTCAACTATATCAGTCGATTCATAGAACAGTCCACATTCATATGTGAACCCATCTTCAAGATGCTAAGAAAGGATGCTGAGACAAGCTTGACCGAGGATTGCCAGAAAGCTTTTGACAAGATCAAGGAGTACCTGTCCACACCACCAATTTTGGTCCCGCCAGAACCAGGGCGAACTTTGCTACTTTATCTATCTGTATTGGATGGAGACTTCGGATGTGTTTTGGGACAATATGACGAGACAGGAAAAAAAAGAGCAAGCCATATATTACCTGAGTAAGAAGTTCACACCTTATGAAGCGCGATATTCCCTACTTGAATGCACTTGCTGCGCTTTGGCTTGGACAACCCAGAAATTGAGGCATTACTTCTGTGCCTACACTACATACCTCATATCCAGGATGGATCCTTTGAAGTACATATTTCAGAAACCCATGCCGACTGGGAAGCTGGCTAAATGGCAGATACTACTAAGTGAGCTCGATATTGTCTACGTAACTCAAAAGGTGGTCAAGGGACAAGCATTGGCGGATCACATTGCTTAAAATCTGGTGGGAGGAGAATACAAACCTTTGAAAACGTATTTTCCTGATGAAGAAATATCATTCATGGGAGAAGACATTACCGAAGCATATGATGGTTGGAGGATGTTCTTTGACAGAGCCACAAAATTTAAAGGAGCAGGCATTGGAGCAGTTTTGGTATCAAAAGTGGGTCAATATTATCCGGTATCAGCTAATCTTAGATTTTCCTGCGCCAACAACATGGCAGAATATGAAGCCTGCATACTAGGGCTCAACATGTCAGTCGACATGAACATTCAAAAATAGTTGGTGATTGGTGATTCAGATTTGCTTATGCACCAGGTACAAAGAGAGTGGGCCACCAAGAATTTCAAGATATTGCCATATCTGCACTATGTGAACGAATTGAGAAAGATGTTCACAAAGGTAGAATTCCGACATGTGCCCAGAATTCAGAACGAGTTTGACGACGCATTGGCCACTTTGTCATCCATGATACAACATCAAGATAAGAACTACTTTGATCCCATTCTGGTGAGGATCCATAATCAGCCAGCTTACTATGCTCATGTCGATAAAGAAGCCAATGGAAATTCTTGGTTCCATGACATCAAAGAATACTTATCAAAAGGAGAATATCCGGAGCGCACAAATCACACGTAGCAACGCATGCTCCGGAGATTGTCAAATCACTTTTTCCACAGCGGAGGGAACTTGTACAAAAGAACTCCTGATTTGGGGTTACTAAGGTGTGTCGACGCGAAGGAAGCTTCTAATCTACTTGAGAATGTGCATGCTGGGATCTGCGGTCCGCAAATGAATGGTTTCGTTCTGGCTAAGAAGATACTCAGGGTAGGATACTTTTGGATGACCGTGGAAACGGATTGCATTCAGTATGTCCGCAAATGCTTTCAATGTCAAGTGCATGTCGATATGATAAAAGTGCTGTCAAATGAGCTCAATGCAACAAGCTCACCTTGGTCATTCGCCACCTGGGGAATGGATATTATTGGTCCGATTGAGCCCATTGCTTCAAACAGACATAGGTTTATTCTGGTAGCCATCGATTACTTCACAAAATGGGTAGAAGCTGCATCTTACAAAGCTGTAACCAAGAAAGTCGTCGTAGAATTTGTCAAGGATCGTATTGTCTGCCGATTCGGAGTTCATGAGTCCATTATTACTGACAACGCCGCCAATCTCAACAGTGATATGATGAAAGATATATATGAAACTTTCAAATCAAGCAGAAGAATTCCACAGCCTACAGACCTCAGATGAATGGAGCCGTAGAAGCCGCCAACAAGAACATTAAGAAGATACTAAGGAAAATGGTAGAGAACCACAAACAATGGCATGAGAAGTTACCCTTTGCTCTGTTGGGGTACCGCACTACGGTTCGCACATCAATCGGGGCAATCCCCTACATGTTGGTTTATGGTACCAAAGTTGTCATCCCAGCCGAGGTGGAGATTCCTTCTTTAAGAGTCATACAGGAAGCTGAACTTAGCGATGCGGAATGGATAAGGAGCCGCTATGAACAATTGGCCCTTATCGATGGAAATAGGATGAACACAGTATGTCACGGCCAACTTTATCGGAACAGAATGTCCAGAGCTTTCAATAAAAGAGTCAAACCAAGACGGTTCGCACTGTTGATACCCAATTTTTCCCTATATATTTTAAATATGCAAAATACCTTCAAAATAGCATATATATATATATATATATATATATATATATATATATATATACATGTCCAAGGTTTTTATTATTTTTTCCATAATTTTAAGGTTTTAAATTGATTTATTTTCTCCCTTTTTATCCATAAAATCCCCAATAATTATTTCCAAAATTATTGGTTTGATAATTCATTTATTGTATTTCTATATTTATGCCAAAATATGGCTAATGTAATTTTTATATATTTTTATAATTATATTTAGTATTTCTAAATCTAAATTGCACATAATTGCAATATTAGCCCTTTTAAGATTTAATTATATTTTATATGCATAAAATTAGATCCTGTATTTTTAAATTGCTAATTACGTATTATAAATCATTTTATCATTTTAAATTATTTTTAGAAATTATCTACTATTTTTTTATAAATTAAATAGAGAAAAACTGGCTATTTAAATTATAGCCAAATCATACCCCAACTCCCAACCCAATTTTATAATTAAAAAACCTGACCCACAACCTATTAACCCATATCCAAACCCGGAACCCACCTACCCCTTTGATCTCAACCGTTGATCTCTCAGATCAACGGTCCACGTTATTTCTTTTCTTTTATAATCCAACGACCCCCAAAACCCTACCCCATTCTCTCATTTGCACCGCCCTTGAATCCGTTCCTCTCCAAATTCTCTCTAAGACCTAACCCTAACCCTAAAATGTCGTCACCGGCGTGAACCCCTCCTACGATGTTTCTATGTCTTCTCCGACCAGACCTGGTCTTCCACATGCCATGGCTCTTCGATTTCTTGGATCCTTGCGATTTTTCCAAGGGAACCCCAACTGGTTCCGGTTTGGAACTTTGTTTATCAGCCTGTCTCAGGCCATTTTCCATTTGTGAGTAAGAACTTCTTCTTATTTTATTACAGATCTATGGGTTCTTGACCTATTCTATCATCTCTACTACTTTTCTGGAAACCCTAGCTTTAAATCCTTCGATCTTTTTAGATCTGTGATGGATCTATGTGTCTTTTAAGGTTCTCACCTATTTTCCTCAAAAGATTTCTCTGATTTCAAACGATTTTCTCATTTTCCAGACTAGGGTTTCAAAACCCTTTTGCAAAAACGATTTCTTTATGATTTTTAGCAATTACTTTGTGATTTTTAGCATGTTTAAACATCACTTGAGTCTTTCCTTTTGCTTGATTCATTTTTGTTAAGAAACCCTAAGACTTCTGGGTTTGATTTGAAGTTTGAGTCTGTTTGCGATGTGTTTGCATGTATCTCATGAACATTTTAGGTTTCATGTATGTTCTATATGCTCTTGTGCTTCCTACTCTAATTTGTTCTTAGGGTTTCTCCAATTTTGTTCAACACGTGTTATTTATCGTTTAATAGGTCCGACTATTTGTTTTATTAATTGTTCACATAATTTATATTGATTTTGTGTAATCTCCTTATACCTGCGATATCTTCCCTGAATCTGTGATTTTGTGTATTTCCTTGTAATTCTGTACTGATTTTTCGAATTGCCTCCTTACTTTTGTGATACTTTCCTTAGTTAGTGCTGATTCCCTGTGATTTTCAATCTCATTCGTGATTGTTTAAACTAACTTTCAGAATTAAAATTGTACTCTACCTTATTTATGTGCACAAATATGTTGTTAGTTATTTAACATGTACTTTCCTTACTTGAAAATATTCTGTACTTAGTTCTTATTACATGCTACATGCTTTTACTACTCCTACTTTGGTAAAATCAGTCTTATAAGTAATTCTTTTCCCTATTTGATACAACTTGTACCCGTTTGAACTATGACTCCCTAATTGAAGGGAGTCCGGGTCTTTAATTAATTCTGATTTGTATTATTTCTATAATTATGCTAAGTCGGTACGCATTACCTTATTTTACTTCCTGTTCTCAGACTATAAATGCTCTACCCCCTCTTTAGCATAAAACACGAACAATTACACTGTTCTGAACTCTTTCCTATACACATACATACTCTCTTACTTGATACTCAGTCGGCTGCAAGCCAAAAATGAGTGGTTACATTGCTCTACTGCTCTACACACTACTGCTCTACACAGTACTGCTCTACTTCCCTTCATTGTACTATTCTTACTCCTCACTCTGCACTTATTCTCTCATTTTTACTGGTACGTCTTCAGTTTAACTTACAACATCCAAAACAACATGTCTCTATTTGTATTGCACTTCCTTTTGTTTCTCTTATGCTTCTACTTGTGGTTCTGCTATCTCCCTTGCAAATAGCATGCCTATTTTGCCATGTGATTACCCCTTCCCTGTAATTCAGCATGTCTACTGATTTCTTACTTTTTTCTACTACTTTTCTGCCCTACCCCCTAACCCCCAATACATTATAAGCATGTGTTTGTGACACCTAGTCACTATGTGATCCTGAACCCTTCCCCCTAAACCTAATGAGTAACTCTATTTAGCACCCCTTAATATAATATTGTTAAGCTGACTATTGCTGTGACTATTTAAGTTCTGTAGTACTTTTATGGTATTAACCTGTGTGCAAATATGCTACTTGTCCTCAATTCCTCCTTTCCCTGCTGTGTTTGAACTATGTATGTTGATTTGGTTTTAAGTTTTTGATTGTCCTATTTCTTTTCTTCTTCAAACTGGTTTTCACTAAGGCAAACTCTTCTATTGCTTTCCACAAACTATTTCAAACTAAATTTGTCAAAACTGTTTCCAACTCAACTCTTTTATATCTATGTCAAGCACTCTCACATATACTCTTAGACCACTAGGTTCTACCCCTTTTGTGTGAGCCTTGTCTTGGGACCCTTGAGCTCCATCTGAACTTGGACACATAAAAGTTGGACTTTCCACACTGCACTTACTCTGTCTTGGCTATGAAATCTGGGTGTGAGCACTGCCCGGGATCCCTTAAGGTCCTTAGGGAACTCTGACACACCCGGATATGAGAAAGACTATGGAACAATTTTGGCACTTGAGGAGATTTATTACATAACTCAGGGAGAAAGTCCTAATCAGGCTCTCTATAGTGTAACTTCTTATTTTTCATTTCTGCTTATGTAATGCTTTTTAATGTTGGTCTGTAATAACCTGTTGTAAACAAGTATTGGGGTTGGCTAGTGAAAATGGGAGGGTAGTTATATGTGCTATCAACATCAATGGGTAGAAACCATGTCTTAGGTTTATATTTCCTATATGTGCATTAGAATCCATGTGTAAGATCAACCCGTTCAAAGCATGTCATACATTAGATACCATGTTCTTATATTTACTATTTCAGCATCTCATTTGACATCACTTTACCACTTAGAAATCTTGCTTTAGGCTAAATAACAACATTAATATAAAATGTTGCTCCTGCACATCTTGAAATCATGTTGTAAACCTTTGGGCATTTAGAAATCATGCTTTAGAAATTCTGCATGTCCTGAAATTATTCTGCATTTTTCATATGTACATATTAGATACCCTGTTTTAGGATCTTGTTCACACTCGCTCAGTCACACCTAGTTAAACTGTTGATGCATGAAAAAGGACATAAAACAGTCTCATGTTTGACTATATTGTTTAAGTAAAACTGGTCACAATCCCTGCATGTCTTTGCAATATTTAGAACAACATGCTTTAGATAAAATAATTTCCAAACTATTTTAATGATCTAAATAACTGCTACATGTTATTTTACGCCTAGGCAGGCCTTAGGCAATCAACTTTAAAATAAAACCAGAACCGTCTTTGTGATTAGTGTTTAACTGTCAATGTGTTAAAATCAGTAGGCAAGATTGATTCAGACTTCTTTTCTGAGTCATGTAATAAATCCGGTTCTGCTGTTATCACTTAGATACCATACACAGGATCTGGATTTAGACCTTAATTGTGTATGAGTCATGATGTTTATGTGTACTATGTGTGGAGGTATATCTGAGCCTTTCATTTGTCTTCCATGCTCCCCTTTATTGAAGTCCTACTTGTTTATTGTATGTCGCCTTAGTATTTTACCTTTAAACTTGAGGGTCTGCCTAGAATCCCTTTTATAGGATAGGAGTCCTAAATTCCACCGGGATTGATAGGAAGGGACGGGTAACAGCATGCAATAGGGGTCGCGACCAACCTTCGGTTTAATTACCTTCACGGGGAGGGAAAAGGGTAGATATGGATATGATGACCAGTACATTAATGCCACGTGAAACCCTCTTTCAGGAGTGTCATACCGGGTATTGCATTAATGTGATCCATATTATAAACAAACCTAGGACACCCCTCTTTCATTCACGAATACGCTTAGATTGTAACTCTTTTCAAAATCTCGCTTTTCACTAATTGTTTTTTTTTTCAAATACTTGTGTATTTAAACTTAAATCCCCTACTATTTGAGCCATACTTGTTTATTTGCTACTTGTACATATTCACAAAAAACTGGTTGGCCGGGAACCACGCTAGTGGATCCTGAGGGGTGCCTAACACCTTCCCTTTAGGATAATTTTAAGCCCTTACCCTATCTCTAGTTACCAAACGTAGTTATAAATGAACCCCATAGGTGTCCTAATGCACCTTAAATCGTTAGGTGGCGACTCTTCAAAAATGCAAACCCCCTTTCCAAATCGAAAGAGTTGTCCCAACCAAAATGTCATAAACCCGATTCTACGAGGAAAAAAGGGGGCGCGACACGCACCAGAGCAGCTGGTACTGAAGAAAATCTTCCCATATCAAGATGAAGCCAAAGGGAAATTCTCTCCCAACTGGCAAGGTCCGTACATGGTTCATAGAGTACTAACAGGAGGAGCGCTCATACTTGCAGAAATGGATGAAGAAGTCTGGCCAAAGTTGATCAATTCAGATGCAGTCAAAAGATACTATGCTTAGATACTTTACATTTCCTCACTTGATGTAATTGAACTATGCTTGACCTGATTCCCGTTTAAGAGGGGATACGTAGGCAGCCCTATGGGTTTGTCATATCATAATAAATTTTCATTTTCCCCCAGATCAGAAACTAGGGCAGAATTTTAAGGAGAGTCCTCAAAATTTCGGAGCAAGTCCAGCCAATGCCAACACATGTCAGACAGTCAGTAATCAGTTAAGAAACTGGGGTAGAATTTTGAGAAGGATTCTCAAAATTCCGGAGAAGGTTTGGCAAGATCCATTATCCGTAAACGGTTAAAGATCATCTACCAAACTGGGGCAGAATTTTGAGGAGGACCCTCAAAATTTCAATAGGAGATAGTTGCAATGCCTTTGAAATGTGTCACAGCCACTATTCCATCAAAATTACTCGATATATCAATACGTTTCTAAAACAACTCTATTTTCATCAATAATTGCATATTTTTCGAAAATTCTATTTTCATAACAGTCAGGTGCTACCCAGGGGGACTCGAAGGGGCTTTCAGAACGAAGTAGAGCAAGACCGACAGACGAAGCAAGAACCAACCTCCCCTCATAAAACTTACGATTTTTCTTTAAATGCAGGCACATTTGACGCAATGGTAGCATTTGCGAAACATGTATACACGAAGCAAATTCACCATCCATCTGGCCATTAGACACTGAATATATCTCCAGCTAAGACATAAACTACCCTTATCTGTTGTCCGCTCTTTGCATGGGACTAGTCCCTGTCCCCCACATTTGTATGAGGCTAACCCTTGCCTCCACATTTGCATGAGTCTAATCCTTGACTCCATATTTGCATGAGTCTAATCCCTGACTCCATATTTGCATGGGACTAATCCATGTCCCTTACGTTTGCATGAGGTTAACCCTTTCCTCCACATTTGCATGAGCCTGATCCTTGACTCCATATTTGCATGAGTCTAATCCCTGACTCCATATTTGCATGGGACTAATCCTTGTCCCCCACATTTGCATTAGGCTAACCCTTGCCTCCACATTTGCATGAATCTGATCCTTGACTCCATATTTGCATGGGACTAATCCCTGTCCCCCACATTTACATGAGGCTAACCCTTGCCTCCATATTTGCATGAGTGTGATCCTTGACTCCATATTTGCATGAATCTAATCATTGACTCCATATTCGCATGAGTCTAATCCCTGACTCCATATTTGCATGTGACTAATCCCTGTCCCCCACATTTGCATGAGGCTAACCCTTGCCTTCACATTTGCATGAGTCTGATCCTTGACTCCATATTTGCATGGGACTAATCTCTGTCCCCCACATTTTCATGAGGCTAACCCCTGCCTCTACATTTGCACGAGTCTGATCCTTGACTCCATATTTGCATGAGTCTAATCCTTGACTCCATATTCGCATGAGTCTAATCCCTGACTCTATATTTGCATGAGGCTAATCCTTGCCTCCGTATTTGCATGAGTCTAATCCTTGACTCCGTATTTGCATGAGTCTAATCCTTGACTCCGTATTTGCATGAGTTTAATCCTTGACTCCACATTTGCATGAGTCTAATCCTCGACTCCATATTTGCATGAGTCTAATCTCGGACTCCACATTTCATGAGTCTAACCCTTGACTCCATCCCTGCCTCCACATCTTCCTAGGGACTAGACACTGTCCCACTCTACATAGATATTGCTCCATTTTACTATCTATTTGCTTTCCAATCGGGCTAAGCTCTTCCCTCCACTTCACAAGACTAAGCATTGTCTTGATAATATCATATTATTTCATATAATAGGCTGAAATATTGCCAATCTATCCGAAGGTGTCATAGTCTAAAGGCATCATCCTCATAGCCGGAAAACACCATGCCATGGCCTGAGGATCCCTCAATCTTGCATATCATTATTCAAAGGCGTCATGGTTCAGAGGTACCATTTTCATGGCTCGAGAACACCATTTCATGGCTGCGAATACCTCACTAAACAATTCATGGCCCAGGACGTCATGGTCCAAAGACGTCATCTTTAACCGTCTGAAGACAACCTTCATGGTCCAAAGGGAATCTGCATCATGTTTAAAATTTTTGCAAATACGTTTGTAGCGTCTTTTATCCGCAAGTAACCAGTGAGAAACCGCTATCCTAGTAGGAGCAATCTCGCTGCAGTTCCCTCCAATCGTCCCGAGCCTTAACCGCTCACAGTAGTCGCTTCCGCATCTCGTGTCTGTTCTTGAAATAATTTCATCGGCCTACTTCGCAGGTGAATCCAGAACTACATATGGCCTAATTCCTGTAAACCCAGTGATATGTAGGCAACTCGAAAACCGAAGTCCGGCCTCTATCTTTCGAAACATCCCGTCCGATAAAAATTGGCCATCATTTCTTTACCCGAAAACTCTTTCATCCTTCCCGAGTAAAGAGGGGCGGCTGTTAATACTCAATTTTTCCTTATATATTTTTATATGCATAAATACCTTTGAAATAGCATATATATGCATATATAAGTATGCACAAGGTTTTTATAATTTTTCCTATAATTTTAAAGATTTAAATTGATTTATGTCCTCCCCTTTTATTCACAAAATCCCCAATAATCATTTTCCAAATTAATGTTATGGTAATTTAGTCATTTAATTTCTATACTTATGCGAAAATATGGTTAACATATTTTTTATGCATTTTTATAATTGCATTTGGTATTTTTTAAGCTAAATTGCATATAATTGCAATATTAACCCATTTAATAGATAATTACATTTTATATGCATAACATTAGTTCATATATTTTTAAAATGATAATATTTTAAAACATTTTTGTACATAAAATTATTTTCCAGAATTTGTTTATTATTTATTATAAATTAAATAGGGAAAAATTGGCTATTTAAATTATAGCCTAAATTGAACCCAACCCCAGCCCAATTTCACACCCAATCCCCCGACCCAGACCCTATACACATCTACCCGACTCGAAAACCCATCAGATCATGACCGTTGTTCTTTGAATTTGTTCTTTCCTTTTTAATTCCAAACGACTCCCTAACCCTAATCATTCTCTACATTCGGCCGCCCTCAAATCCTCTTATCTCCTCTCTTATCTCAACCTAACCCTAGCCTCTCTCAACCGCCTCCCTTCTCCGGTCTTCTATGATGACCACCTTTTAAACCCAAGCCTCCAATGGCTCCCCCATTGCCTCGCTCATCTTTTCTGAGGACTTCAAGGGCCCTAGGCCACGCCGACTTATGTCTAAGGTTGCTGTTTTGGCTGTTCATGACTTCTCTGGTGTGATTTTGAGCAAAATCACACTATATTGGTTACGATATTTGAAGTTCTAAACAGGTTCTTCCATTTTTATCTAGGTTTCTTCTGAAACCCTAATTTTTGTTTACACCTCCTAGATCTGGGCTATTTTTAAACAATTCAAGTCTGTTCCTTTTATGTTCGATATTGTTCTTGAACTTCTCTTGCAAAATCATCGATATCAAGTTGTTTTACTTTCTTTTTAAAGTTAGGGTTTTTCCGAAACTTCTTCTACACTTTGTTTAAATCGATTCTTCATGTTTTAACTTATGTTCTTTGTATATCTCGAACGATTCTATGTTTTTACCCCTTTTTCAACTCGTTTATGTTGAAAAACCCAACTTCTTAGCCCCAACCTTGGGTTTCAGAGTTTTATTTTGATAACATATTCAGTAAACCCGTTTGTTTCTACGATTATGTGATTTTTGCCTAATTGTAGTTATCCATGCATATTGTGTGGTTTTGCCTTATCTGGTTCACCAATGTTTCTGATTCTTCACTTTTCCTACTTGTATCATGCTTAGCTTACTAATTTAGACTATACTCTACATGAATCCCTAATTTTATGTATGATTCTTGTCCTACTCGACCTCTTAGGGTTCTGATTTTGCTTACCATGTGTTTGTTCTTATAGAGTGGTGCTAAATCAGTGTTACCTCCTATTCTTGCATCCATAAATCTTTGTGATTGATCTTTCACTGATTCCGCATGATTGTTCTACTAATTGTTACCTTGTAGAACATTTTTCTGACCTCATTCTATGGTCAATTATGTTGTTAATTGATTGCTCAAATCTTTCCTTAATTTATGTATGCTGAACCTAGCTTCTATTGCATATTGTGTACTTGTACTATGCAGAAAATATTTCCTTAATTAGCATGTTCAGCCTTATACGATTTATTTCCTTATCTGTTGTTTATTACCGTTTGAGGTTAACTCCTCAATTAAAGGGAGTACTTACCTTGATTTCCTGACTAATTGATTCTAAGTTCCTTAATTCCTAATGGACTTTGATTTTTACCTTATTTACTACCTACTTTCAAACTATAAAGACCCTAGTCTTTCATTAGCACAACACACAAACTCTTGGTTCAAACCTATCTCTCACACTCAAACTTTCTACTCTCTCTTTGGTACTACTTGCTACTGTTAGCCTGCTGCAAGCCTAGGCTAACCATTGTGTTCTCTTATTCCTTCATTTTGCTTACTGTCCTCTTTACTGGTATATTCTAGTTTCAATTCAAAGTTCCAATAACAATATGATTTTCTTATTGCTTCAGTTCATCCTGTTCGTAGTTTGCTTCTATCTATGGTTTTGTTGTGAAGCCTGTAATTGATATTTACCTTATTATGTACTCCCCTTCCTTTAGATCAGCATGTTACCCCTCTGTTTGTTTCTGAGCATGTCTACACCAATTAACTCTTACTTGTTATGTGTTTACCATCATGAATCCCCAAATCCCTATCACCCCTCTATGTGGTTGTGTTCTTAATGACTGGTTCTGTGGCTATGCCATGGTCAGCTGTTTCTGAGCATGTCTAAACCAGTCCTAGACCTTTTCTAGGTTCTGTGTTTGCAGTTAGGTGTTCTATGTATCCTAATCCCCTTGACCTTTGTGTGTGACTACTGAGTTTACTTGGTTCTGTAAATTGTCTATGTATAAATCTACCTCAAGGTGTTGTGTTTAGACTTTGTTAACTACTCCAATCTCTTTTTCAAATAGTCTCTGTTGCTTTACTGAATTACTTTCAAAACAGACTTTTGTTTTAATATAGTTTTCTACTAAAACCTCTCAACTTGTGTCCATCATTTCTCACTCTACTCTTAGTCAATAAGTTCTTCCCCCTCCAGTATGTGTACTGCCTTGGGATCCTTTTGAGAACCCTCTGAACTCTAGCATATTGAGGCTGGCCCTTCCACACTGCACTTGTTCAATCTTTGGCTATTAAGTCTAGGTGTAGGCACTGCCCGGGATCCTTGAGATCCTTAGGGAACTTTGATACACCTAGACTCTAACTTTATCTATGGAATTGAGGTATATTAGGCCATTGGAGGCTTTGGGAAATTTGGGCCTAATCAGAGGCTCCCTATACAATAGTTTCTTATTTTTTATTCACTAATGTAATTCATTTATTGGTCTGTAATAACTTGTAAACAAATATTGGGGTATTTAATAGAAAGGGTGGGTAGATACATGTTATATGGGGTAATTCGGGTAGAAATTCATAAGACTTTATTTTAAAATCTGTTTGCTCTACTAAGTAGAAATCATGCTCCTAAGACTTTATGTTTAAATATGATTGTTTTTCAATAGATATCATGCTCTTAGGACTTTATGCTTAAATTTGATTGCCTTACTAAGTAGAAATCATGTTTATAAGGTTTTACATTTTGTCATGTTTAGAAACCATGCCTATAGGTTCCAAATAATCATCTCTTAAAATCAGATTAACTAATAGATGTCATGCCTATAGGACTCAATTTAGATTCTGTCATAGCAAGTATGTTTCCATGCCTGCAAGTCTTTAAAAAAATCAGTATCAAACGTAGATATCATGCCTATAGGGAATAACACTCGCAATTCTGTCTGTTAGTCTAAACTAGTCTAAATAGATCGACTTAGTCCACGTCTAGTTCAATCCTAAATTTGTTTAATTAAGCATTTTATATTTCCTAAAATGAGTTCTTCAAACTGCCTCAATTTCATTAGATGTCATGCCTATAAGTATTACAGAAATCCGTTTCAAAACCTGCTTTGTTTATGTATTAATAATCATCAGTACTCTGCGTATAGGCAAGCCCTTAGGGCGTTTTCAAAACTGCAACTCTGAAACTGTTTCTATTACCTAATGTTTTCTGATCCTAACAGGTATTTAAAATCGATAGGCAACTGCTTGGGTTATCATTTCTGTGTCTAAAATAAGTTGTTTGTCTTCTGCATATCCACCTAGATATCCTGCCTTAGGACATTGTCTAATAAAAGACCTTAACTGTGCTTGAGTCATGCTGCCTATGTGTTTGTTTGAAGAGGAAAATCTGAGCCTCTAATTGCTTCCTTTATGTGTTGAAAGTCCTAAGTGTTTTTTTATTGTCGCCTTAGAATTTTCGCCTTTTAAAACATTAGGGGTCCGTCTAGAACCACCTATAGGTAGAGGTCCTAACTCCCTCCAGGTCCATTAAGAAGGGACGGGTAGCAGCACACAATAGAAATCGTTGACCAAACACTCGCTTTGCATGACCAATAAGGGGATGGGAAGGGTAGATATGGGATATGATGACTACACACTAATGTCACGTGTAGCCTCTCATTGAGGAGTGATTTTTCATCTTTTTCTAAAATTAGGGTTTCCGGAATTTCTTTTTAAACTTTGTTTAATGATTCTTTGTGTTTAAACTTCTGATTCTCACACATTTTGACTAATTTGTATGAACCTGCTGCAACCCTAGTCCATTTGTACTCAAAACCTTAATTTTTTGGGTTCTTCATTTGGTTTCTGGATGTCGGTACCTCTGACTGTATTCTTGCCTTGGGTTCTTGTACTTCTCACTATTTACTTGCTCTAGTATGCTTCTACTGAATTTTTTTAGTTCAACCTTTCATTGATATTATGAACTTGTGTTTATACTGACCATTCATGCAAAACTTATATGCTTCTCTTTGAATCAGTGTCGTTTAACCATGGGTTTTGTTAGAGCTGTGTGAAATTCCAACTATTCATGCTCTACCTAATTTTATATGCCACGCATGCTGCTTCTTTCATGACTTTCTGAAACCTTGATTACTCTGAATCCCTTATTTTTTGGTTTAATATGACCCCTGTCCATCTAACGTTTGATCCTTACTTCTTTACTCAATTTGATTGAATTTTTTTACCTTCCTTAATTGTTTTTTCTTGCCTTGTTTGTATTCCACTGATTGTTATTTATTTGTTTCCTTAATTAAACTGATGTGCATTTACCCTTAATTACATGTTCTATACCTAAGCTTTACTTTATTCTTTTCCTTAAATACTTAGTATGTTTTACCTTTGATTGAACTGTCCCTCGATTAAGGGAAGATCTTGCTGATTTACATATCATTTCCCTGATTTATCACTTAATTGATCTCTTACCTTGTTTTGTAAAGTTTTGTTTCCTATATAAACAATCTCTTCTTTTAAGTTATGCACAACAACCATAACAAGAAGACTAGTTCAAAAACTCTCTCTTATACTTAAAGCTTTTTGCTCTTTTCTATTACTTGCTACTTCTATTGAACTAGCCGGCTATAAGCCAAGGCTAGTTACAAGAATCGTATGATTTCAAGTGATTTTTCATCTTTTTCTAAAATTAGGGTTTCCGGAATTTCTTTTTAAACTTTGTTTAATGATTCTTTATATTTAAACTTCTGATTCTCACACATTTTGACTAATTTTTATGAACTTGCTGCAACCCTAGTCCGTTTGTACTGAAAATCTTAATTTTTTAGGGTTCTTCGTTTGGTTTCTGGATTCGGTACCTCTAACTGTATTCTTGCCTTGGGTTCTTGTGACTTCTTACGATTTACTTGTCCTAGTATGCTTCTACTGAATTTTCTTAGTTCAACCTTTCACTGATATTATGAACTTGTGCTTATTCTGACCATTCATGGAAAACTTGTATGCTTCTCTTTGAATCAGTGTCGTTTAACCATAGGTTTTGGTAGAGCTGTGTGAATTCCCGACTATTCATGCTCTACCTAATTTTATATGCTAAGTATGCTGCTTCTTTCATGGCTTTCTGAACCCTTGATTACTCTGAATCCCTTATTTTTTGGTTTAATTTGACCCCTGTCCATCTAACGTTTGATCATTACTTCTTTACTCAATTTTATTGAATTTACCTGCCTTAATTGTTTTTCCTTGCCTTGTTTGCATTCCACTAATTGTTATTGATTTATTTCCATAATTAAACCGATGTACATTTATCCTTAATTACATGTTCTATACCTAAGTTGTACTTTATTCTTTTCCTTAAATACTTAGTATGTTTTACCTTTGATTGAACTGTCCCTCGATTAAGGGAAGATGTTGCTGATTTACGTATGATTTCCCTGATTTACTACTTAATTGATCTCTTACGTTGTTTTGTTAAGTTTTGATTCCTATATAAACATCCTCTTCTTTTAAGTTCTGCACAACAACCATAACAAGAAGACTAGTTCAAAAATTCTCTCTTATACTTGAACCTTTCTGCTCTTTTCTATTACTTGCTACTTTTATTGAACTAGCCGGTTGTAAATCAAGGCTAGTTATTGGACTACACTGCTCTATACTTTGTGTCTGCTCTCCTTAACTAGCATGTTCTGATTTAATTATAAGTTCAAAGCTCTTTGTGTCCTCTTACTGCATTATTTTACTGATTCTTGTCTATCACTTGACTTTTGATATGTAACTAGCATGCTTAATCCTGGTTTCACTTAGCATATATGAGTACTACCTATTCAACTTATGAATAACATGTTTTATGACATGTCTATTGCTTTCTCTAGCATGTCTCAATTTGACTCTACTCCATGTATGATTGTCTATTTGTTTGTTTACCCAATTCCTAATAGTAATCTACTTTGCTAGGTTACTTATTATTCCCTAAGTACTTCTGACCCTATGTTCAATTCTGCCTAGTATAACTATGTTCTCACTGGTTGTTCTACTGTATAATTGACTCCTAAATCCCATAAAGAACTCTGAAAAGGAAACTTCTATGCTTTTGTTCTTACATTAATATGTTCTATGTGTGTCCAATTCCCATACTCCCGGAGTGAAATCTGTGTCTGAATGGTGCTGTTTAAACTGTTTGCTGATTTCTCACAAGTTCACTGTTTCTTTCAAAACTGTTTTATTACTAATCAATTCCTATTTTTATAAAACTTCTTCACTTAATTGATCCCTTTCCAACACTGTTCTTTCATATCAAAACCATTTCAAAACTAGGTCAAGCTCTCTCACATTACTCCTAGAGTATTAGGTTCTGCCCCTCTGGCATGTGTACTGCCTTGAGATCCTTGAGATCTCTCTGAACTCTGGCATGTCAGAGGTGGCCCTTACACACTGCACTTAAATCAGTTATTATTGAGAAAAGGTCTAGGTGTGAGCACTGCCGGGGATCCTAGAGGTCCTTAGGGAACTTTGACACACCTAGACATGATATTGTCTATGGAACTTTGGCATTTGAGGCTATTGGAGGCTTGGGAAGTCATTTGGGCCTGCTTCAGGCTCCCTATAGTTAACTTCTTCTTTTTCTTTACTTGTTTATATAATTTATTCAGCTGGTCTGTAATAATTATTTGTAAACAACATTAGGGTGATTAGTGAAAAAGGGGTGGGTAGTTATATCTGTTGGGTAATTCGGGTAGATACCATGCCTATAGTATTGTGTTAATGTACTTGCTATGTTTTCACAATATTAGAATTCATGTCTATAGGATTTAAATGGCTTCAATAATAGAAATCTGTTGCAACATGTATTTACATTATTTCACTAAAAATCATGCTTATAAGTTCCAACATTAGCTCTGAACAATTAGATACCATGCCTATAGGAATTAAAATTAGAAATTCTGCCTATAGAACTTAAAATCAATTTAGTTAAACAGATCAGTTTAATCCATATTAGTTCCTTTTCAATTGGTTTAATCAACTGTCTGCTTCTTTAATGAGTTTTCAAGCACTGCCTTAATTTAATACCGCTAGAAAACATGTCTATATGACCTCAAGTATCTGTTTAAAACTGTTCGCTGTTTTATTGCATCAATGTAGATATCATGCTCTTAGGACATCACTGTTCTGTGTTTAGGCAAGCCTATAGGGCGATTTAAATTCTGCAACTCTAAAATTGTGCTTTGGTTATTTAAAACTATCTAGATTCAACATGTTTTAATAAGTAGGCAAGCTAAATAGGTTCTTTTACACTTTGTTCTAAGTCGATACTACATAATCCTTGCTCACCTAGATATCATGTTCTAGGATTTTCTCTTAAATACCTGACTGTTGTTTGAAGACATGCATTTACTTGTTCTATTTGTGGAGGTGACTGTGAGCCTATAATCTGTTCTCTTTAAATGCAGTCTTACTTGTTCTTGATTGACACCTAGACTTTTATCCTTTAAAACCTTAGGAAGGTCTAGAGCTGTCCAAAAGTAGAGGTCCTAAAATACCTCCAGGGCCACAAGGAAGGGACGGGCAGTGCACGCATAGGAAATTTTCAAGGTTGCTAGAACGCTTTAGGCTATGACCGGGGGGAGAATTGGGTAGAAAGGTATATGATGGCTACACGCTAATGTCACGTGTATCCCCTCATTGAGGAGTGTTTACCGGGCATTATGTGGGGTGATCCTATAGGCTAACCAACCTAGGACCCCTCTTTCCTGATTCCCGATGTTTAAACCTTACTATTTATATGCAACTTGTTCAAATTCTTTGAGTCATACAATGTCCAACATGCTTTTATTTGCAATTATGTGTTTCAACTACTTATTTGTTAATGACTAATTCATAAGTATAAGTTCGACCGGGACCCACCGTTGTGGACCGAGAGGGGTGCCTAACACCTTCCCCTCAAGGTTATTTCGAGCTCTTACCCTAAATCCGTTAGGTGGCGACTCTTCAAATACCCAAATCCCAAAAGGAAATGAGTTATTACCCCCATGAACGTCAGAACCCCGGATTTTCTCCACGGAGGAAAAAAAGGGGGCACGACAATGTCCAAGTAGACTTAGATTCACATCATGCTTTTGATTGTACTGTTATGTTTATCATGCGTATTAATAGTCTTGATTATAGCTGAGACTGGGGATTTAAATTTGCAATTATCGACTTAGCCTTCTTATTTCAGAAAATTTAGGGAATACTTATTAAACTATGAAAATTTATGTCTTCTCGTCTCGCAAGTACTTCCGCGAGCGAGGTAAATTTCTCTAATGGGATTGGATCTTCGCCTTGATAATATAATAACACCACTCTTATGGGATCGGGTCGTTCGCCTAGGCAGTATCATAGCACCGCTTTTATGGGATTGGTCTGTTCGCCTCGGCAGTATGATGGTAACATTATTCTTATGAGATCGGGCCCCTCGCCTCGGCGGTGCTGAGTACCACTATTCTTATGAGATCAGGTTGTTCGCCTCGGCAGCTTCGTGCTTAATAATCAAAATGGGTTTTGGTATGGGTATAATTGTGTTAGCACATTCACGGCCGGTTATGATATGTTGGCGATTCAATATAGGTTCCTGAGTTGATTTACTGCAGTTGCTCTTATTTGTTTTCATTGATACTTGTTGTACACACACCATGTCTACTTTATGCACTCATATTATTAGTATTAACCTCTAGTAAGTATCAAGTTGACCCCTTGTTACTACTTCTTCGACGTTAGATTAGATACTTACTGGGTATGTGTTATTTTTCATACTCACGTTACATTTTTACACTGATGTGCAGGTACTGAGACATGTTCTATCAGGGGTCATGCGGGCGCGTAGCCGATTATCTACGGAGACTTAGTGATGAGCTGCTTGCCTTGCTACGATCCGCAGCACCGGAGTCTCCTTCTACCTTATTTACTATTTTTGTTTATCACTTTCAAACGGTAGTTTTAGTAGTGTTATATATTCTCTAGATTGATTATGTATTTGTGACGTCGGATTTTGGGGATTTATAGCATTTATGTACTACTGTACTCGTCATTTCTATCACCACGGGGTAGGTACTTATTATGCTAGTATTTTGTTTAAAAAGACTTGTCCCATTTTCATGAAATCTAGTTTAAACTGTTCTCTAAAAAGGAAAACTTCTGTATTAAAATTGTTAAAATGGATAAATAAATAGTAATTACACTTGGGGGCTTTCCTAACAACGGCGTTAGGTACATTCTTGACCTATTACGGATTTGGGTCGTGACAGGTGCCATTACGACTTGTGGATTTAGGGTTGTGGCAAAACTACTCTTTAAAGTTTAGTTGAGATTTGAGGAAAACCTATTGGGTAGGTCCTAGTTTTTACTCCCTTGAACAAAGAGGTTTTCCTCGCAAAAATCTATGTGTTGATTACTTTCTTGTAATTATTTTTTTGTGTCTGGTAAGATAGTTCAAAGAACCAGGTTCTTTGAAAACACGAAAATTGGGTAAGACATAACTCGATCTCCCTTCTTGTGTCTAGGTGCTTTCTAAATTAATACTACCCAAATACAGTCAAAACCTAGATCTTGCATATATGGTTGTCACATCGTATTTACATAGCTCCCAAATCAATTAACATGTAACACATAAGTCACCTTTGGGGAAGGCTTTCTCTTAACAAGGCTAGACAAGAGATTTACCTCCTCTATAGAATAATTTATTAACAAAAATTCTCTCCATAGAATTCAAAGTCAACGATTTGAATATACTGGCTATAACTATTTGTGCAAAACTTCAAATGACAGATTGTTTAATTTTCTAAAAATTAGACTCAAAAGGCTACGATTTTTTATCATCCTAAAATATTTGTAGACTATAAATATAAGCTTTCAAAATCAGACCTCTACCAGCAAAAATTTCTTCTGCACAATCGCAAACCTGTATTCGCAATTGCGATTCACAAGTCCAAAATTCCACTTTACTCTTCGCGATTGCGGCCCTGACCTCCATCATCATGATTCACATCCCTGATGTCAAATATCAGTAGCTGAAAAGGGCCTATAAATGGTCTAAAACCAACTAGAAACTCAACTGAGGTCAAGGGACCCCGTGCAATTAATGTAACAAGTTCATATACTTTATTCCAACTTGACCAAAGGCGCGAAACGTGAATTATAACATCGAAACCAAGAATCAAACATCGAACCAAAATTTTAAATATTCTTAACTTTTAAAATTTTAAGTTTTGCCTAATAAGTTCGAATTACCCCAAGCCTCTCAACTCATATCCAAACTATCTCAAAAAAATCCATAAATACTATACGGACTTGTCCAAGGTCTCAAAACACATACGAAATCTCCGAAACCTAATTTGAATATACGGACAAGTCCAAAATTACCATATGAATCCACCAAAACCATTAAAATTCGAAACTGGGACCATTTACCCAAAAGTTAAATCTTGATCAACTCTTACAACTTGAAGCTTCCAAATAGGAATTAAGGGGTCATTTGGTATGAGGTATAAGTTGAAATAGTGCTCGGATAAAAATGTAATGTCACCTTAATACTTTGTTTGGTTAGCAAACGTGGGATAAGTTATCCCATGATTAAAATTAGTACCGGAATAACTTATACCTTGTAAGGGGTGTGATAATTAGTGTCGGGATAACTTATACCTTCTTCTTAGAAATTATGCAATTGTCATTTTTAATACAACATACCAAACAATGGATAAAAAATAATGCCAGGATAACTAATCCCAGCATAACCCATATTCAAACCAAACGACCCTTATGTGTTCCAATTCGCTCTCAAACTTCACAGAATACATTCGAATCAGGCATGCAAGTCATAAACCACCAAATGCACCTTGGAAAAGTCTCAAATAGGGAAACAAGGTACTAGAACTAAAAATTACCGGTTGAGTCGTTACAATTATCATTTTTTTCACCACCAAAGGTGCAACGGATGGATGTATGAGATTCTCCCACCCTTAACTAAAAGTTTCGGGTTTGAGCTTGGAATGAAATATTTTATAGGGAGCGTATGGGCACAATGTAGAAGTACATGACATGATATAGTTCTGGGTGTTATCTAATGGTCTTCTAGCCTTAGAAGAAGTCTTGTCTGCCCGCAATATATGCGACATCTTCCTTTAATATTCTAATATGGGAGAACTAAAAGATTAACCCATTTAGCAACTTTTGCAGTCGCCCTCACTAAACCGACTTTCAACCTTAATCAAATTCAAATAGGGGGTCAAAATACAGAATAAAAAGAGAGAGAGACAGGTCGGAATACAATTGTAATCCAAATTAGTTAGAGTAGTTGATTTTACATAGCACATATGGTTATACTGTATCATTTACTAAATCAGTAATCTCATCATTGCCTATTCTAGTAAAAGCATTTATCAGAACCGTTGTTAACTATTGATCATTAAGGCGCATTCTCCCAAAAATATATCCTTTAACTGAATAAGGAGAAGATTTTCCAAGAAGATCATACCAAATTTGGCCGCGACTTGAGTACTTTTTCATTACAACCTGTCTTTGGGAATTTTAAAAATTTTAAAACTTAAATACTTTGAGCATTTAATCTATCGTAATGAGCGTTGGAGTTCGTTGATCATAACAGTAAGGGCCATTACTTCAACTCTAATAGGAATAAATAACGACAGAGTGAAGTGAGAACATAATATGTGATTAGAAATGAGAGATGAAATTCAAACTTTGCTGCTTCTAGGCCACATTTATATATGTAACTACATACTTTTAAAGGCATTCACTTTCCATTTTTTTAATTCTTTTAAACTTCAGTGAGAGCTTTAATTTCGAGTTTTTAGTCAAAATTATCCCTTATCTTTTAGGGCTGATTCAATTCTATCTTTTAGATATGACCTTGAGCACCATTTATCCTTCAAATTTGCAAAACATGAGCATATTTAGTCTAAATAACAATAAATACCCGCCTTCGCTAGAAAACTAACCGACAAAACCCCACTTCTTTCACCCTCATAATCAGTCCATTTCTTTTTTCTCCACCAGAAAACACAACTCTTTCACCCTCACAAGATCAGTGTCTGGCATTGACACAATTTGACAGTGGCTCGGGTTCATAACTAGGGGTGACAAATGGGCGGGTCGGGTTAGATATAAGACGGGTTAAAAACGAGTAATGAAAAAATGGATAAATTATCCGACCCAATCCATATTTAATACGGATAAAAAAAGGGTTAACCGGCAAATAATATAGGTAACCATATTATCCATGGCTTCTTGAATATGATCACTTTTGGAAGAATTCCTAGTCTCCCAAACTTGAGAAGCCTTCAATTTGAGGCTTTACAAATGTAAAAGTTAAACCCATTGGTTATCCATTTTCTAAATGGATAATATGGTTCTTATCCATATTTGACCCATTTTTAAAAGGTTCATTATCCAACCCATTTTTAGTGGATAATATAGACGGTTAACTATTTTCTTTTAACTATTTTGCCACCCCTATTCATGACTAATTTCAACAAATTATGAGCACACTAAACCTTCCCTTTAAAAATAAGGATAAGTTTAGCTAAAAACTCCTTTAATTTCCTTCAAGGTGAAACAATACATAATCATGTTCTGTCTCTTCCCTGCAGAAGGCCGGGTTTCATATACTTGGAGAAAAAAGAAGTATAACACCGGATCTAATTTGTAAAGCTAGATGAATTTAAAACACTCATTTGCAAATAGAGCTTGGATTTTGAGTTTATGAATTCTGAATTATTTAAAAAAGACTGCATATAGGATAAAATAATTCATGCGCATTAAGTAAATTTTTTAATACAAATATTAAACTTAAGCTAAAACTATTAAATTCTGTCGAATCCGTAAGCGAAATTTGCCCCTGCCCTTGTTACCTGAAGTCATTACCGCACCGCACCATATATTGACTCATTGTAGTCGAGTAAGGATGAAACTTTTTGGGGTTGCAAAATGAGGGTCTTTCTCTCTTTTTTTCTGGTCTTGCAAATTATATTCACCAGATATACACGCATGCACACATATATATACGCTTAGTGGTGGCATAATGGATTTAAGAAAATGCTAATATATTCATATTATCTACTAAAAAATTGATTGGATAATAAACTTTTTAAAAATAAGTTTCACTTAAAAATTGGATAACTAATGGGTTTAACTTTTACATTTGCAAGGATTCAAATTGGGAGTTCCTCAAATTTGGGATACTAGAAATTTTCCCAAAAATGATCATATTCAAGAAGCCATGGATAAAATGGTTATCCATATTATCCGTGGGTTAACTCATTTTCTATCTGTATTAAGTGTGGATCGGATCGAATAATTTATTCATTTTTCCATTACCTGTTCTCGACCCCACATATCCTATCCGACCCGACCGTTTGCCACCCTACATGTCACGATCCTAAACCCGGACCCGATCGTGATGGCGCCTCTCGTGAAGACAAGGCTAGCCGACACTTCCCATTTTTCCAATTATTAACAATTTAGCATTTAGAAACAGTCTAAACATGAATAGATAATCCAAAGTAGCAGATAATATCATAAATACGCGAAAGAATAACCCAACACAGCCCTAACCGGGGTGTCACTAGTCATGAGCATCTATAAAACCTAATACAAGTCTGAAAAGTCTACAACTAGTACAAAAGTCTGATATGAGATAGAAATGATAAAGGAGTAGAGACATGGGGTTGCGGACGCCAACAACTACCTCGGGAACTCCGAATGTCCGCCTGAAGCTGGAGGGATCAGCATTCGGGAGCGGAACCAGCTACACATGAATCTGCACACAGGGTGCAGGGAGTAAAGTGAGTACTCCAACTCAGTGAGTAACAACTATAAATAACAACGGAAAGTAAAAAAAACGTAAGGCACAAGGCATTCTATAATCAAGCAGTAAAACCATTTAAAAGCAGTAAACCAGTGAAAAATCAAGTAAAACTTCTTTCAACAAGTAAACAAGAAATTGACAGGTAATTAAGGTAAAGTAAACAAATAGAAGTTTGCCCCTCGAGCAACATCTCAAAACAATACCAACCCCTCGGGCTCAATCTCACATCACAATAGGTACCCGCGCTCACTGGGGGTGTAAAGACTCCTGGAGGGGCCCCTTACGGACCAAGCCCAATATCAAGCCACCTCGTGGCATCATAAACAGGCTTTCGGCCTCATATCAATATCAGCAAGCCACTTCGTGGCATACATATCTCAGGCCCTCGACCTCATAATCAAATCAGTGTATCACCGCTGCGGCGTGCAGCTCGACCCAAAAGATATCCTCACAACATAGGCCCTCGGCCTTACTCAGTCAAAAATCACATAAGCCTCTCGGACAACAGTAAGACAGAGTTTCTCAGCCCAAAACATCATTTAAATATCATTTGAGTATTAAAACTGAGTGAACATGGCTGAGTTTTGAAAATAGTGAAAAATAACATGACTGAGTTCAAGTATAAAGTCAAAATAGTGAGGAAATATCAACAAAAATCCCTGAAGGATTTAAATAGTTGGCACAAGGCCCAAACATAGCATATAGACCAAATAATGATGATAGCAAATAGTTTTCAATCAAATACGCAGTAAAATAGTCATTCGGGATGGACCAAGTCACAATCCTCAACAGTGCACGACCGCACGCTCGTCATCAAGCATGTGCCTTACCTCAATATAGCACTACGATGTGCAATCCGGGGTTTCAAACCCTCAGAACATCATTTACAATCATTACTCACCTCGAACCGGCTAAATCTCTAGCTCGCGACGCTTTTGCCCCTCGAATAGGCCTCCATGCGCGTCGAATCTATCCAAAATCAGAACGAGGACGTCAAAGTATGCTAAGGGAACAAAGCCCAAGCGAAAATAATCAACATAGGGCACAAATCCCGAAATTACCAAAACCCGACCCCTGGGCCCACGTCTCGGAATTCAATAATTTTTACACCAATAGATTCTTTATCTCCCCACGAGTTCATACATATCAAAAGTCCAAAAATCCGACCTCAAATGGTCCATCAAGTCCTCAATTAAAGGCCTAAGTTTCCAAGCCCTAGTTTCCCCAAATTTCACCCTTAATTTCCTTGATTTCTAGCTCTAATCCATGGAATAATAGCATAGGAATGAGTTTCAAGTCCAAATTCCTTACCTCAACGAAGTTCCCTTGAAATCCCTCTTTCAAATCGCCCAAAAAGCTCCAAGCCGAAGTCCAAAAATGGTGAAATAACCCAAAATTCGCGAAGGACTCTTTTTAGTTCTTCTGCCCAGTTGTTTCGCATCTGCGGCCCCATCGCTGCTTCTGTGATACCGCATTTGCGGTAAATCCTCCGCTTCTGCGGAATTCACTTAAAAGCCCAAAAGTCGCATCTGTGATACACCTCCCGCATCTGCGACTCCGCAGATACGTCCATCCTGACCGCTTATGCGGTCCTTGACAAATCCTATTAGTCCGCTTCTGCGGCCAATCCAATGCATATGCGGCGCCGCACCTGCGTTACCCAAACCGCAGGTGCGAAAACACCAGAAGCAGTAAAACTTCAGCAGCAGCAATAATATCCCAACCTCTCTGTTAACCATCCAAAATCACCCCGAGGGCACGGGACCTCAACCAACAGCACAAACATATCCCGATACCTTATTCAAGTTTGTTCCAATCATCAAAATACCTCAAACAACATTAAATCACCCAAAACACATCAGATTCAAGCCAAACTTTCTAAAATCTTCCAAATTACGCTTTCGATCAAAAACCCAACCAAACCACATCCGAATGACATGAAAATTTGCACACACATCCCAAATAACACAATGGAACTATTGCAACTCTTGGAATTCCATTCCGACCCCTACATCAAAATATCGCCTGTCAACCGGATATCGCCAAAATATCAACTTCGCCAATTCAAGCCTAAATCTTTCAGGACCTCCAAAACCCATTTCGATCGCACTCCTAAGTCATAAATAACCTCCCGAAACTAACCGAACTATCGAAACTCACATCCGAGCCCTCTAACTCACAAGCCAATATCCGGTTGACTTTTCCAACTTAAACTTCCTTAAAAGAGACTAAGTGTCTCAAACCTTGCCAAAATCATTCCGAATTCGATCCGACCAACCCGATACCACTAAACACGGATAACGAAGCATAAAGAAGCAAAAATGGGGAAAACGGAGGGGTAACTCATGAGACGACTGGCCGGGTCGTCACATCCTCCCCAACTTAAACAAACGTTCATCCTCGAACGAGTCAAGAAACATACCTAAAACCTCGAATAGGTGAGGATATCTGCTCCGCATCTCCCGCTCGGTCTCCCAGGTAGCCTCCTCTACGGGCCGACCTCTCCACTCTACTTTCACTGAGGCTATATCCTTTGATCTCAACTTTCAAACTTGACGACCCAAAATAGCTACTGGCTCCACATCATAGGTCAAATCATCATCCAGCTGAACCGTGCTGAAATCCAAAACATGAGACGGATCCCCAGTATACTTTCGGAGCATAGAAACATGAAATATTGGATGCACACTCGACAAGCTAGGTGATAATGCAAGCTCATAAGCCACATCCCCAATCCTCCGAAGCACCTCAAAAGGCCCAATAAACCGCAGACTCAATTTCCCTTTCTTCCCAAATCTCATAACACCCTTCATGGGTGAAACCTTCAATAGAACCTTCTCGCTAACCATGTAGGACACATCTCGAACCTTCTTATCAGCATAACTCTTTTGCCTCGACTGCGCTATATGAAGCCTCTCCTGAATCACCTTCACCTTCTCCAAAGCATCCTGCACCAAATCAGTCCCCAATACCCTAGCCTCACCGGGCTCGAACCAACCAACTGGAGATCTACACCGCCTCCCATACAAAGCCTCATATGGAGCCATCTGAATACTCGACTGATAGTTGTTGTTGTAAGCAAATTCTGTAAGCGGTAGAAACTAATCTCATGACCCTCCGAAATCAAATACACAAGCACGCAACATGTCCTCCAATATCTGAATAGTGCACTCGGACTGCCCATCCGTCTGAGGATGAAAAGCTGTGCTCAACTCGACGTGAGTACCCAACTCTCACTGCACAGACCTCCAAAACTGCGATGTAAACTGAGTACCTCTATCTAAAATGATGGAAACCGGAACACCATGCAAATGAACAATCTTCTGGATATAGATCCTTGCCAACCACTCTGAAGAATAGGTAGTACACACAGGAATGAAGTGCACGGACTTGGTCAGCCGATCCACAATCATCCAAATAGCATCTAACTTTCTCAAAGTTCGTGGAAGTCCAACAACAAAGTCCATAGTGATCCTCTCCCACTTCCACTCGGGAATATCCATCTGCTAAAGCAAGACACCCGGTCTCTGATGCACCTATTTCACCTGCTGACAATTGAGATACCGAGCTACAAATCCCATAATATCCTTCTTCATTCTTCTCCACCAGTAGTGTTGCCTTAAATTCTGATACATCTTCGCGGCACCTGGATGAATGGAATACCGCGAGCTATGGGCCTCCTCCAAAATCAACTCCCGAAGCCCATCCACATTGGGCACACAAATCCGGACCTACATCCTCAACATCCCATCATCACCAATGGTCACATCTCTGGCTTCATCATGCTGAACTCTGTCCCTAAGGACTAGCAAATGCGGATCATCATACCAGCGCTCTTTGATGCGATCTTATAAGGGAGACCGAGAAACCACACAAGCCAATACCCAATTGGGCTCCGAAATATCTAACCTCACGAACCGATTGGCTAAGGCCTGAACATCAACTGCAAGAGGTCTCTCCCCAAATGGGATATATGCCAAACTCCCCATACTCACAGACTTTCGGCTCAAAGCGTCGGCCACCACATTGGCCTTTATCGGATGGTACAATATAGTGATATGATATCATAATCCTTAAGCAACTCCAACCATCTTCGCTACCTCAAATATCCTTTTGCTTGAACAAATGCTGAAGACTGCGATGATCAGTGAACACCTCACAAGATACGCCATACAAGTAATGCCTCCAAATATTCAACGCATGAACTATGGTAGCCAACTCCAAATCATGAACGGGGTATTTCTTCTCATGGGGCTTCAACTGACGATAAGCATAAGCAATAAATCTAGCCTCCTGCATCAACACACAACTAATCCCAACTCGCGTAGCGTCACAATACACGGTATATGAACCTGAAACTGATGGCAAAACCAACACTGGAGCTGTGGCCAAAGCTGTCTTGAGCTTTTGAAAGGTCTCCTCACACTCGTCCGACCATACAAATGAAACACCCTTCTGAGTTAACTTGGTCAAGGGCGATGCTATAGATAAGAATCCCTGAACAAACCGGCGATAATAGCTTGCCAAACCAAGAAAGTTGCAAATCTCTGTGGCTGAGGATGGTCCGGGCCAACTCTGAACTACCTTTATCTTCTTCGAATCAACCCGAATACCCTCGCTAGACACCACGTGCCCCAAGAAAGCCACTGAACTAAGTCAAAACTCACACTTGGAGAATTTTGCATAAAGCTTTTCCTCCCTCAATCTATGCAATACAACTCTCAAATGCTCCACGTACTCCTCTTGACTACGCGAATACACCAGAATATCATCAATGAAGACTATGACCAACGAATCGAGATAAGGCCGAAACACGTTGTTCATCAAATGCTGGAGCATTGGTCAGTCGAAAAGACATCACCAAGAACTCATAATGACCATATCGAGTCCTGAAAGCTATCTTAAGAATATGTGAATCCTTGATCTTCAACTTGCGATAACCCGAATGGAGATCAATCTTGGAGAACACCCTCGCTCCCTGAAGCCGGTCGAATAAATCATCAATGCGAGACAAAGGATACTTGTTCTTAATTGTTACCTTGTTCAAATGCCTATAATAAATGCACATTCTCATTGTGCCATCCTTCTTCTTCGCAAACAGAACCGGCACACCCCAAGGTGACACACTAGACCGAATGAACCCTTTATTAAGGAGTTCCTGAAGTTGTTCCTTTAACTCCTTCAACTTCGCTGGTGCCATACGATACGACAGAATAGAAATGGGGTGAGTGCCCGGCACCAGGTCAATACCAAAATCAATATCCTTGTCTAGTGGCATGCCTGACAGGTTTGTAGGAAACACATCGGAAAAATCCCTTACAACTGGAACAGAAACAATACTGGGAGTCTCGGCTCCGACATCCCTCACAAACTCTAGATACGAAAGACAACCCTTCCCAACCATACGCTGGGCCTTCAAGAAAGAGATCACTCTACTAGGGACATAATCAGTCACACCTCGCCACTCAATCCATGGCACACCCGGCATAGCCAATGTGACTATCTTAGCGTGATAGTCTAGAATAGCACGACACGGAGATAACCAATCCATGAACAAAATAACATCGAAATCTACCATACTCAATAACAACAAATCCACTCGGGTCTCCAGACCCCCAGTAGACACCACACACGACCGGTACACACGGTCTACAATAACAGTATCGCCCACCGGGGTAGATACATGAACAGGTAAAGCAAGAAACTCACGGGGCATACCCAAATAACGAGCAAAGTATGATGACACATAAGAAAAGGTGGAACCAGGATCAAATAATACAGAGGCATCTCTATGGAAGACTGAAACAATACCTGTAATAACAGCATCTGAAGCGATAACATCGGGTCTGCTTGGGAGTGTATAGAAATAGGCCTAACCGCCCTCTGATCGACCTCCCCCTCTGGGGCGACCCCAGGTTGCCTGACCTCCACCCCTAGCTAGCTGAGCGGGTGGGGGTGAAGAAACTGGCACTAAAGCCGATGACTGACCCCTCTACTGGGATGGACTAGCAACACGACGAGGACACTGCCTTCACATGTGGCCCATCTCACCACACTCATAACAACTCCCAGGTGCCGGAGAATGGGACTGAAGGGAACCCCTCTCACCTGAGTGACTAGTAGATGCACCAGGCATAGAAGAACCCTGAACCGATGGAGCACGGGATGAACTCTGAGCTGGAAGGGCACTGAGTGATGACTGGCCCTCCTGAGAACTGTGATAACCATAACCCGAAGATACCCCACGATAACCTGGGTGAGCTGGTTGAGCAGACCTGAATGAACGGCCTTTGCCGTGCTGAAACTAACCCCTCGAAGGAGCACCACTATAGCTGCCATATCCTCAAGGCCTCTTGGCCTCCCTCTCCTCTTGCTCCTGGCAACGAACAGACTCAATCTCACAGGCAATATCCACAACCTACTTGAAAGTAGCACCAGTCACCCTCTCCCTGGTCATGAGAATACGGAGCTGATAAGTAAGACCATCAATAAACATCCTAATCCTCGCTCTATCTGTCGGAACCAACCAGATGGCATGACGAGCTAACTCGGAGAACCTCAACTCATACTGCGACACAGTCATCTCTCCCTGACGCAACCACTCAAACTGCCTACGCAGTTCCTCTCTGCGAGACTACTACACATACTTCTCCAGAAAGAGAATGGAGAACTGCTGCTAGGTAGGGGGTGCTACACCAACAGGCTTACGCCTCTCAAAATCCTCCCACAAAGTGAAAGCAGCTCCTGAAAACTGATAAGTAGTGAAAGCGACCCCACTGGTCTACAGAATACCTGTTGTACGAAGCATCCTCTGACACTTGTCTAGAAAACCCTGAGCATCCTCGCCCTCTGCACCACTGAATGACGGAGGTTGAAGTCTACCAAACCTCTCCAACCTACGCTGCTCATCCTTTGGCATGGAAGGAACTACGTAGTCCTGAGCAGCTGCAACCGGCTGGGCTGGATGCACCCCCGGCGTCTGAAGTCCCTGCACGACCTGCTCAGGTGTGCGAGCGACGGGAGTCTGATTGCCTCCCCCGGCCTGCGAAGTAGCTGCGGCTGTAGTGCTTGAAACCGCCTGAGCTAGGCCAGTGCAAACTGATAAGATCTGAGCCAAGCCTCCTGAAAAACCGGAATCACGATGGGCACAACTGGTGCCTGAGCTGGTGCTGTAGGAGATTCCATAACTGGTGCCTAATCCTGAACTGGGGCAGCTGGTGGATCTGCAGGTGCTTCTCTAGCTGCTCTGCCCCTACCACGGCCACATCCTCGGCCTCTGGTGGCCACAGCTGGTGGCACTGGTGGCACTGGTGGCTCTCTACCTTGTCCGGCAGCGCGTGTACTCACCATCTGTGAGAGAATAGAACAACAGAAGTTTAGTACTCGGATCAACAAGGTCGCATGACAAGAGTTTCAAGAATGTGAAGTTTTTCCTAAAGGTTCTGCAGCCTCTCGAGGATAAATACAAACATCTCCGTATCGATCTGTGAAACTCTACTAAGCATGCTCATGACTCGTGAGACCTATGTAACCTAGGCTCTGATACCAACTTGTCACGACTCTAAACTCGGACCCGATCGTGATGGCGCCTCTCGTGAAGACAAGGCCAGTCGACACTTCCCATTTTTCCAATTATTAAAAATTTTGCATTTAGAAACAGTCTAAACAAGAATAGATAATCCAAAGTAGCAGATAATATCATAAATACGTGGAAGAACAACCCAACGTAGCCCTAACCGGGGTGTCACTAGTCATGAGCATCTATAAACCTAATACAAGTCTGAAAGATCTACAACTAGTACAAAAGACTGATATGAGATAGAAATGATAAAGGAGTAGAGACACGGGGCTGCGGACACCAACAGCTACCTCGGGAACTCCGAATGCCCGCCTGAAGCTGGAGGGATCAGCACTCAGGAGCGAAACCAGCTACGCCTGAATCTGCACACAGGGTGCAGGGAGTAAAGTGAGCACTCCAACTCAATGAGTAATAAATGTAAATAACGATAGAAAGTAAGAAAACACGTAAGGCACAATGCATTCTATAATGAAGGAGTAAAACCATTTAAAAGTAGTAAACTAGTGAAAAATCAAGTAAAACTTCTTTCAACAAGTAAACAAGAAATTGACTGGTAATTAAGGTAAAGTATACAAATAGAAGTTCGCCCATTGGGCACAGAATCAGAAAATCTGCCCCTTGGGAAACATCTCAGAACAATACCAGCCCCACGGGCTCTATATCACATCACAATGGGTACTCGCGCTCACTGGGGGTGTGCAGACTCCTAGAGGGGCCCCTTACGGGCCGAAGCGCAATATCAAGCCACCTCGTGGCATCATAAACATGCTCTCGGCCTCATATCAATATCAACAAGGCACCTCGTGGCGTACATATCTCAGGCCCTCGGCCTCATAATCAAATCAGTGTATCACCGCTACGGCGTGCAGCCCGACCCAAAAGATATCCTCACAACACAGGCCCTCGGCCTTACTCAGTCAAAAATCACATAAGCCTCTCGAGCAAAAGCAAAACAGTGTTTCTCAGCTTAAAACATCATTTGAGTATTAAAACTGAGTGAACATGGCTGAGTTTTGAAAATAGTGAAAAATAAACATGACTGAGTTCAAGTATAAAGTCAAAATAGTGAGAAAATGTAAAAAAAAATCTCCGAAGGGTTCAAATAGTTGGAACTAGGCCAAAATATGGCATTCAACCCAAATAATGATGATAGCAAATAGTTTTCACTCAAATACGCGGTAAATTAGTCATTCGGGACGGACCAAGTCACAATCCCCAACAGTGCACGACCCCACACTCGTCATCAATCGTGTGCCTCACCTCAATATAGCACTACGATGTGCAATCCGGGGTTTCAAACCCTCAGAACATCATTTACAATCATTACTGACCTCGAATCGGCTAAATCTCTAACTCGCAACGCTTTTGCCCCTCGAATCGTCCTCCACACGCGTCGATTCTATCCAAAATCAGAACGAAGACGTCAAAGTATGCTAAGGGAACAAAGCCCAAGCGAAAATAATCAACAAAGGGCACAAATCCCGAAATTACCAAAACCCGACCCCTGGGCCCATGTCTCGAAATTCAATAATTTTTACACCAATAGATTCCTTATCTCCCCACGAGTTCATATATATTAAAAGTTCAGAAATCCGATCTCAAATGGTTCATCAAGTCCTCAATTAAAGGCCTAAGTTTCCAAGCCCTAGTTTCCCCAAATTTCACCCTATTTCCTTGATTTCTAGCTCTAATCCATGGAATAATAGCATAGGAATTAGTTTCAAGTCCAAATTCCTTACCTCAATGAAGTTCCCTTGAAATCCCTCTTTCAAATCACCTAAAAAGCTCGAGGCCGAAGTCCAAAATGGTGAAATAACCCAAAATTCGCGAATGACTCTTTTTAATTCTTCTGCCCAGTTGTTCCACATCTGCGGCCCAGTTGTTCCACATCTACGGCCCCATCGCCACTTCTGCGGTACCGCATTTGTGGTAAATCCTCCGCTTCTGAGGAATTCACTTAAGAGCCCAATAGTCGCATCTGCGATACACCTTCTGCATCTGCGACTCCGTAGATGCATCCATCCTGACCACTTCTGCGGTCCCTGACAAATCCTCCTAGTCCGGTTTTGTGGCCAATCCAACGCATATGTGGCGCCGCACCTGCGGTCCCCAAACCGCAGGTGCGAAAACACTAGAAGCAACAAAACTTCATCAGCTGCAATAACATCCTAACCTCTCCATTAACCATCCGAAATCACCCCGAGGCCCCCGGGACCTCAACCAACATCACAAACATATCCCAATTCCTTATTCAAACTTGTTCCAATCATCAAAACACCTCAAACAACATTAAATCAACCAAAACATATCGGTTTCAAGCTAAACTTTCTAAAATCTTCCAAATTACGCTTTAGATCAAAAACCCAACCAAACCATGTCCGAATGATATGAAATTTTGCACACACATCCCAAATGACATAATGAAACTACTGCAACTCTCGGAATTCCATTCTGACTCCCACATAAAAAGCTCGCCTACCAATCGAAAATCGCCAAAATATCAACTTCGCCAATTCAAGCCTAAATTTTCTCTGGACCTCCAAAACTCATTCCGATCGCACTCTTAAGTCATAAATCACCTCCCGAAGCTAACCGAGCCATCAGAACTCACATCCAAGCCCTCTAACTCACAAGTCAATATCCGGTTGATTTTTCCAACTTAAACTTTCTTAAAAGAGACTAAGTGTCTCAAACCTTGCCAAAATTATTCCAGATTCGATTCGACCAACCCGATACCACAAAACTCGGATAACGAAGCATGAAGAAGCAGAAATGTGGAAAATGGAGCGATACCTCATGAAACGACTGACTGGTCAACACACTACATATACTATAGTTTGATTCGATACAGTTGCACAAAAATCACGTAGGATGCTCATGAGATTTTATCGAATCCGTTGGTACTTTAATTGTATATCTGTTCTGAATAGACTATATTGATTGTACACCAACTGATCCTTTATATGCATTTTATTGCTTATAGTATACTGTATGCTGAAAAGTTTCGTTTTTTGTTACATACATGTACCACTCTAAAACTATAATCAATCACTAAGTTTGGCCTCTATACACTGAAGAATTTAAAAGGAATTTTTTTATTTCTATACATTCTTGGAAACTTAATTATCTTAAATGTTCATGTTTAGTAAATTACCCTATCTATACAAGTTTTGTTTACAAAATATATACATTTCACCTTAAAAGGATCTCAATCCATTATTAGTGCATTCAATTAAGGGATTTAGTTACACCTTTTTCCTTTTTTTTTCTTCTCTTCTCTTTACATATTTTTCCTCCGCCTTAAAATATCTTGACTATTTTTTTTCTTCACTATTATAATTTTGGAAAGCTTAACGCAGCTTAACGCTTTGTAGACTCGTTTGCATCAAACAACGTCGCAAAACCCAGCAACAGTGAGAGATGGATGCAAATAACTTTTTACGTTGCGTTGCTTTGCGTGCTAGTAACTTTTTTTCTTCTTTTTCATGACGTTGCGTGCTAAGTTTATAAACAGAAATAGTATTAACTTACCTACCAACCAGTCCTCCCCTTTGCCTTCTATCAAGTTTTAGCCCTTTTTCTCTCTCTATCTTTCACCATCTGTACATCTCCCTAATCCGAATCCTAACAGTGCAAATTTTCAATGGGGACCGAAAATTATGGAATGGAGATAACAGAGCCATTGTTAGAGGAACTCTCAAAAATCCCCGATTCCAATTTGGACGATCCAAAAACTATTCCTTATTGGAAGGATCGGATCACGATTAGAGGCCTAGTGGTGAGTGCTGTGCTTGGGACTCTCTTCTGTATCATCACTTACAAGCTCAATCTCACTGTTGGTATCATTCCTTCTCTCAATGTCGTTGCTGGTTTGCTGGGTTTTTTCTTCGTCAAATCATGGACCTATACTATCGGATATGGCGTGGGGAGTGAGAGATGGAGCGCTGCGATCGGAAATCTATCGGAGATGGCGTGGAATCTGGATTCTCTCCAAAAGCTTCTCGTGAAGAAAGCAGTGTATGTCGACGAAGACACCTTTGCCAAAGCCTCTCTCACCTCCCAATTATATACAACTACAATATAATACCGTTTAAATATAAATTTTATACAAATTTTATACAATATATCTTTTATATATTTTGTATCTAATTTATACATAGTAAAAACAAATTTCATACAACTAATTATATATTATACAATTTATCTACAATTTTCACACATTATTTCTACCTAGTTAAATATAAATACAATAACATACAACTTAAATACAAATTTTATACAATATATTTTTGTATATTTTGTATTTGATTTATACATAGTAAAAATAAATTTCATACAACTAATTATATATTATACAACTTATATACAACTTATCTACAATTTTAATACATTATTTCTACTCAGTTATATACGATTACAATAACATACAACTTAAATATAATTTTTATACAATGTTGTTCAACTTTCATACAATAGTTAAATAAATAAAAGAAAAATATATAAACAACAAAATATAATTTTTCTACAATTTTACTACAATTTCTGCAGTACAATATATGTCATGTCTTCTTCTTCTTCTTCTTCTTCTTCTTTTTCTTTTTCTTCGTCGTCGTCGTCGAGTTTCAATCTGAAATTTAGTCAAAACCAAGTTTAATCTTCATCAAACCCTCTCAAAATTGAGATATAAACTCCAAGCTGTTATGAAACTAAAAGCAATTTACTATAAACTTGAACAAGATAATAGAGATAGAAAAAAGGAAGATAATTTATTTCTTCTTCAATTGTGTGTATTTTCATATCTATTACAAGGCCTTTATATAGGCATGAAAAGTGAAGAAAATATGTCATTAAGCATATAAAATATGTGACTGAATATGTCATTAAGCATTTGTAAAAATTACGGAGGAGGAGTAGACATCCATTATAAGATTTATCTTATAACACTCTCTCTTGGATGTCCATAGATAATGTGCCTCGTTAAAACCTTATTAGGAAAAAACCCTATGGGAAAAAAATCCTAATGAAGAAAAAAGAGTACACATGTTTAGAAATATGTCTCGTTAAAAACCTTGCAAGGAAAACCCAGTGGGACAAAACCTTATACGTGAAAAAGAGTGCAACACGTATTAACTCCCCCTGATGAGAGTATCAATTCACATCCTTGAGCCTTCGCATCTCAATCTTGTAGACTAGTTTCTTGAAGGTTGACGTCGGTAGAGATTTGGTGAATAAATCAGCTATATTATCACTTGAACGAATCTGCTGCACATTAATATCACCATTCTTTTGAAGATCATGTGTGAAAAATAACTTTGGTGAAATGTGCTTTGTCCTATCTCCTTTTATGAATCCCCCCTTCAATTGGGCTATCATGCTACATTGTCTTTATACAAAATTGTGGGTAATTTGTCACAGTTAAAACCACATTTGTCCCGAATAAAATGTATTATAGACATCAACCATATACATTCTCGACTTGCTTCATGAATAGCAATTATCTCAGCGTGATTAGATGAAGTAGTCATGATTGATTACTTAGTCGATCGCCAAGATATGACAGTGCCTCCACACGTAAACACGTAGCCTGTTTGAGATCGTGCTTTCTGTGGGTCAAATAAATATCCAGCATCGGCATAACCAACAAGATCAAGACTGCAATCATTGCCATAAAATAATCCCATATCAGCAATCTCTTTTAGATACCGCAATATGTTTTTTATTCCATTCCAATGTCTCCTTGTAGGAGCAGAGTTATATCTTGCTAAGACATTAACTGAAAAAGTTATATTAGGCCTTGTAGAGTTAGCAAGATCATTAGTGAACCAATTGCACTAAGATATGGTACTTCAGGACCAAGAAGCTCTTCATTCTTTTCTTGAGGTCGGAACGGGTCCTTATTTACATCAAGTGATCGAACAATCATCGGAGTACTTAATGGATGTGCTTCATCCATGTAAAATTGTTTCAATACCTTTTCTATGTAGGCACATTGATGAACAAAAGTCCCATTTGCCAAATGTTCAATTTGCAAACCAAGACATAATTTTATCTTTCTGAGATCTTTCATCTCGAATTCCTTCATTAAATAATCAATTGCCTTTTGGAGTTCTGTAGGAGTTCCAATAAGGTTTATGTCATCAACATATACAACAAGTACAACAAACTCCGATGTTCTTTTTTTTATTTTATAAAACACATGGACAAATGACATCATTTATATAACCTTCCTTTAATAAATACTCATTAAGGCGGTTATACCACATTCTTCCTGGTTGCTTTAGATCATACAAAGATCTTTGCAATTTGATTGAAAACATTTATCGGGACTTTGAATTATGTGCGTCAGACATTTTAAATCCCTCGAAAATTTTCATGAATATCTCATTATCAAGTGAACCGTAAAGGTAGGTTGTAACCACATCCATTAAATGCATGTCAAGCTTCATGGACAACAAAACTAATGAGATAACGGAATGTTATAGCATCCATAACAGGAGAATATGTCTCTTCATAATCGATATCAGGCTTTTGTGAAAATCCTTGTGCAACTAGACGTGCCTTATATCTTTGTACCTCATTTTTCTCATTCCTTTTACATACAAAGACCCATTTATATCCAACAGGCTTAACACCATTAGGTGTTTGCACTACAAGTCCAAAAACTTCACGTTTCGCAAGTGAAGTTAATTCTGCCTGGATAGGGTCTTTCCATTATGGCCAATCATCTCTCTATCTACATTCATCGACAAATTTTGGTTCAAGATCCTCGTCTTGTTGCATTATTTCAACAACATCATTATAAACAAAAACATTATTAATAACAACATTATTTCGATTCCATTTTTTCCCCGTTGAGACATAAATTATTGAAATCTCTCCATCATCATCATCATTTTCAGGTACCTGAACCTCCCTTGAGATCTTATAATTTGTTATGTCTATGTGCTCTTCTTGAGCCACTACCCCCATATTATGATCACTTTGATCATTTACTCCTTTTCTTTTCCGAGGATTTTTATCCTTAAAACCGACTGGTCTACCACATTTCAAGCGTGGTTTAAACTCATTTGCTTTAATTGATTGTCCTACCAGGATATCAACTCGAACTAGAGCATTAGCAGCTGGAATATATGACTTAGTCACCCTTGGTAGGTCAGTGAACGTATCTGGAAGTTGATTTGAAATATTTTGCAAATGAATTATCTTTTTAACCTCTTATTCACATTGATTTGTTCGAGGATCTAAATGAGATAGTGATAATACATTCCAATCTATCTCTGTTCTCAGCTGCTTATTTTCTCCCCCCCTAATGTTGGGTATATTGATTCATCAAAATGACAATCAGAAAATCTCGTTGTAAATAAATCTCCAGTCATAGGCTTCAGATATTTTATAATAAAAGGAGATTCATACCCAATATATATCCCCAATCTTCTTTGGGGGCCCATCTTTATGCATTGTGGTGGAGCAATTGAAATATATACCGCACAACCAAAGATTCTAAGATGGAAAATATTTGGCTCCTGGCCAAAAGCCAATTGCAATGGGGAGACTTTATGATAACTTGTGGGCCTTATCCACACAAGTGATGCCACATGCAAAATAGCATGACCCCATACTGAAATGGAAAGTTTTGTTCTCATAAGCATTGATCTAGCAATTAATTGGAGGCGTTTGATCAGTGATTCTGCTAAACCATTTTGAGTATGAACATGAGCAACTGGATGCTCAATTGTTATCCCAGTTGATATACAATAATCATTAAATGTTTGGGATGTAAATTCACCGGCATTATCAAGACGAATTGTCTTAATTGCATAATCTGGAAATTGTGCTCTTAGCTTTATTATTTGAGCCAACAATCTCGCAAATGCCATATTACGAGTTGATAGTAAGCACACATGTGACCATCTTGTAGATGCATCTACCAAAACCATATAATATCTGAATGGTCCATATGGAGGGTGAATGAGCCCACATATATCACCTTGTATACATTCCATAAATATAGGTGATTACATCTTAACTTTAATCGTTGATGGTCTAATAATTAGTTTGCCTTGAGAACATGCAGCACAAGAGAATTCCTTAAATTGAAGAATCTTTTGGTTCTTCATTGAATGTCCATGTGAATTCTCAATTATTTTATGCATCATAGTAGAGCCAGGATGACCCAACCGGTCATGCCAAATGATAAAATTATCTTGATTAGTAAACTTCTCATTTATTATGGCATGTGTTTCAATCCTGCTAATACTTGTGTAATAATAAGCCAGAGGAAAGAACAGGTAACATTTCAAGCACATATTTCTTACCTGAATTTATTGTAGTAATATAAAGATATTCAATCTTTTCATTATTTGTAGTCTGAATGTGATATCCATTTTGGCGAATATCTTTGAAGCTTAATAAGTTTCTTTGAGATTTACTACAATATAATTCTTCATCAATACCCAAATTTGTTCCTCCTGGTAGTAACAAATTGACTTTTCTAGAACCTTCAATTAATCTTGTACTACTAGATATTGTATTAACATTGGCTTCTTTCATTACCAAATAAGAGAAATATCTCTTATCTCTTAAAATAGTGTGTGTTGTAGCACTATCCAGAAGACATATATCATCTTTATTAATCTTGAGTCCAACTGAAGACTGGAAAATTTTCATATTCTTCATAAAAAAATCAAAAAGTACATTATAAGAAATATGAAAGACAAACAAAAAAAATATTAAAAATTACATTAGGAAGGTAGAGACTAGCAACACATGATGCATTAGGAAACACACTCAAGAAAAATAAACTAGTTGTAAACATAAAATAATGACAACTTTTATTATAGCCTTCATTCCCCAGTAAGATGATTAGTTATTCAGTCAATATCCTTAAAGAAGTCTCCAGCTTCTAAATGAGTAATATTTGCTAGGCCTCTAAAATCATCATCTTTATATGCAAGATGTGCCTCAAAATCATATTTGTTTGAGAGAGCTGCTTCATCATCATTATTTTGGAAGATCAAATGTGTCTCCATATTATTTTCTTTCTTTCTAAGGGAGGCTTGATAAAGTTTGACAAAATAATATGGCCTACGATAAATGCGTGCCCAATGACCTCTCATACCACACATGTGACAATTATTAACTCTACCTTTTAAAGGATTATTTTGAGGATTCTTATTATTCTCTTGTTTATTTCCATCATGACAACGATAATTATTTTGCCCCCTTCCATGTCCACGTCCATGCCTACGACTATGGCCACGACCACGACTATGGCCACGACCACGACCACGATAATAATTTTGTCTTCTTCCAGAATTTTGAGGGGTTGTTACCATATTAACTTTAGAAAATGGTGCAGAACCAGTAGGACGGGCTTCATGATTTGTCATTAAAAGGGTATTATGTTGCTCAGCCACCGGGAGGCATGAGATTAATTCAGAATTGTGACGACCCAGTCAGTCATCTCATGAGTTACCGCTCCGTTTTCCCCTATTTCTATTTCTTTATGCTTTGTTATCCGTGTTTTATGGTAGCAAGTTGGTCGGATCAAATTCAGAATGATTTTGGTAAGGTTTGAGACACTTAGTCTCTTTTAAGGATGTTTAAGTTGGAAAAAGTCAATCCGATGTTGACTTATGTGTTAGAGGACTCGGATGTGAGTTACGATGGTTCGGTTAGCTTCGGGAGGTGATTTTCGGCTTAGGAGCGCGATAGGAATGAATTTTGGAGGCCCGTAGTAGATTTAGGCTTGAATTGGCGAAGTTGATATTTTGGCAATTTTTGGTTGGTAGACGAGATTTTGATATAAGGGTCGGAATGGAATTTCGAGAGTTGCAGTAGTTCTGTTGTGTCATTTGGGATGTGTGTGCAAATTTTCAGGTCATTCAGACGTGGTTTGGTTGGGTTTTTGATCAAAAGAGGAATCCGGAAGATTTTAGAAAGTTTGGCTTGAATCCGATGTGTTTTGGGTGATTTGATATTGTTTGAGGTGTTTCGATGATTGGAACAACTTTGAATAAGGTTTTAGTATATGTTGGTGCCTTTGGTTGAGGTCTCGAGGGCCTCGGGTGAGTTTCAGTTGGCCAATCGTTTCATTTTGAAGTTGGAAAAATTGCAGAAGTTGTAGGTTCAGCTGTTGCAGGCTTTTACTCTTCACGTTCGCGAGTGGACCCTCGCGTTCGCGAAGAGTCAGTGGAGTTTAGTGGAAGTTTATCCTTCACGAGGGAGGCTCGTGCATCACGTTCGTGAAATGTAAGTCGCGTTCGCACAGGATCTTTTTGGTCAGCTGGTCTGAGGTCGTGTTTGTTCTTCACGTTCGCGAGAGAGGGTGTGCGTTCGCAAAGGGTAAGGTTGAGGAACCATCGCGTTTGCGATGGCCATGTCGCATTTGCATAGAGGAAAAATTGGTCAAAGTAAGATTGTGCTTCGCGAACGCGAGGGTTTGACCGCGTTCGCGAAGAAGGAAATAAGGCCTGGGCAGAATGTTTTTAAACTCGTCTTGTCCGCGAGGATTGAGTTTATTTCCTCCATTGTTGGTTATTTTGGGATATTTTTGAAGGATATTGAAGAGAGATTCAAGGGGAATTGCTTGGAGGTAAGAATTTTGGACTAAAAACTCGATTATTATCTGAATTCCACCTAGAAAATCATGGAATCTAAGTCTAAAATTGAAGAATTAGGGCTTGAAATTGGAGACCAAACATTTGGGATTTGCAGGGTCATTTGTGTATGGATTTTGATGTTTTTGATATGTATGAACTCGTGGGGAGATAAGGATCTATTGGTGTAAAAATTTCTGAATTTCGAGATGTGGGCCCGGGGGTCGGGTTTTGGTAATTTCGGGATTTATGCCATTTATTGATTGTTTTCGCTTGAGCATCGTTCCCTTAGCATATTTTGACGTCTTCGTTCTGATTTTGGATAGATTCGACGCGCGTGGAGGCCGATTCAAGGGGAAAAGGCATCGCGAGCTAGAGATTTATCTAGTTCGAGTTGAGTAATGATTGTAAATGATGTTCTGAGGGTTTGATACCCCGGATTGCACATCGTAGTGCTAAATTGAGGTGAGGCATAGCACATGATTGATGACGAGCGTGGGCCGGTGCACTATTGGGGATTGAGATTTGGTTCGTCCCGATTGATGATTTACCGCGTATTTGACAGAAAACTATTTGCTATCATCATTATTTGGGTTGAATGCCATATTTGGGCCTAGTGTCAACTATTTGAACCCTTCGGGGTTTTTTATTGATATTTTCTCACTGTTCTGACTTTATACTTGAACTCAATCATGCTATTTTCCACTGTTTTAATACTCAGCCATGTTTACTCAGTTTTTAAGACTTAAATGATATTTTAAATGATGTTTGGGCTGAGAAACACTGTTTTACTATTGCCCGAGGGGCTTGTGAGGATTTTGACTAAGTAAGGCCTAGGGCCTATGTTATGAGGATTTGATACTGATTATGAGGCCGAGGGCCTGAGATATGTACGCCACGAGCTGGCTTGATTGATATGAGGCTGAGGGCCTAGTTTTGATGCTACGAGATGGCTTGTTATTGCTCTTGGGCCGTAAGGCCCCTCCAGGAGTCTGCACATCCCTAATGAGCGCGGACACCCATTGTGATATGAGAATTAACCAGAGGGGCTGATGTTGTTCTATGTATTTGCCCGAGGGGCTAGTACTATTCTGAGATATTGCCCGAGGGGCAGATTTGTTGATGCTGTGCCCGAGGGGCGAACTTCTATTGTTTACTTTACAGTAATTACCTGTCAATTACTTGTTTACTTGTTGAAAGAGGATTTTACTTGACTTTTCACTATTTTACTACTTTAAAATGGTTTTACTACTTGATTATAGAATGCCTTATGCCTTACGTGTTTTCTTACTTTCAGTTGTTATTTACATTTGTTACTTACTGAGTTGGAGTACTCAATTTACTCCCTGCATCCCTATGTGCATATTCAGACATAGCTAGTTCCGCTCCCGAGTGCTGATTCCTCCAGCTTCAGGCGGGCTTTCGGAGATTACGAGGTAGCTGTTGACGTCTGCAGCCTCGTGTCTCTACTCCTTTATCGCTTCTATTTCCTTTTAGATAGTTATACTAGTTATAGATTTAGCAGAATTGTATTATGACTGATAGATGCTCATGACTAGGGACACTCCGGTTAACGTTGTGTATGAGTGTTCTTCCGCGTATCTATGTTATTATTGTTAATTCATATTTATTTTATCCTGTTTAGACCATTTCTTAAATACTTAACTTTTAATAATTGGAAAATGGGAAGTGTAGGCTGGCCTTGTCTTCACGAGAGACGCCATCAAGACCGGGTCCGGGTTAGGGTCGTGACAAGAATATTTCTTTAAACCCTTTCGCGGTATTGTTGTTGCAATACCATATTTGATTCATGCAAGGTATAAATAGTCTTTTCTAGTAAATCCTAATCATTGACAATTTTCCCACATAATTTAAGTTGGGAAGTTATCTTGAATATAGCAGAATTATATTCACTTACAGTTTTAAAATCTTGTAACCGCAAGTGAATCCATTCATATCTTGCTCTTGGTAATATCGTTGCCTTAAGATGGTCATATCGTTCCTTCAAACTGCTCCATAGTTCAAATGGATCCTTTAGGGTTAAGTATTCAGTTTTTAATCCTTCATCGAGATGATGACGAAGAAAATCATAGCCCTTGCTTTATCCTGGCTTGATGTTTCATTTCCTTGTATAATAGTATTTTGAGCTTTTGCAGCAAGGTGAATTTCAACATCAAGGACCTATGATAAGTAATTCTTTCCAGTAATTTCTAGTGCCACGAATTCAAGTTTTGACAAGTTTGACATATTGAAACTAATCACAAAATAAATGGGTTAGAAAGAATAAAAATAATTTTCAAGGAAAATATACTTCTAAAAAAATCAGACAACTAATTAAGAAGTTGATCACTTCAAACATGTAGTATAAATAGAAATGTAAGTAACATACAATATATATATCAAATAAACAAGAATTATATAGTATATGAATAAACACAAACAAATATATTCAGTATGGTAAAAGAAAAATAATTTATTATAAACGGAGACTTGAGGAATAACCATATATGGTGATAAGAGTGAACATATTCAAATATTACTTTCCACCAATTGTAAAGCAATTTAAACTAGTATATACAATTATTATTTAGTCACCTTAGTTATCACTATTTTATTTTGTTAGTTTAACGCACTTAAGATCTATATCTTATATTTTCTTTAACAATAAGCAAGGTAAGAGAACTTCTGTAATATGATCAACTAAAATAAATGCTTAACATAGAATTTGTTAATAAATAGCATATTGGTGCATATATATTACCATAAACCAAAAGAATATACAGTGATATACCTGAAGGAGAATCGAACACAACTAGGATGTGATTGTGAAAAATAGAGGTGGCAATCGTGCTGATAACGTGTTATAAAACTAAAAGCAATTTACTATAAACTTGAACAAGATAATAGAGATAGAAAGAAGGAAGAGAATTTATTTCTTTTTCAATTGTGTGTATTTTCCTATCTATTACAAGGCCTTTATATAGGCATGAAAAGTGAAGAAAATATGTCATTGAATATGTCATTAAGCATAGAAAATATGTTACTGAATATGTCATTAAGCATTTGTAAAAATCATGGAGGAGGAGTAGACATCCACCATAAGATTTAGCTTATAACACAAACCATATTCCCAATTATTTGCAACAACACTCAATCCAAACAAATAATGATTTTTGAAAACCCAAATTCGAATTCAAAGCTTCAAAACTTTTTAATGGCTATCAATGGTAGAATTGCTGCTCTCTTTTCCTTTGCTTTACATTACTGAAATTTGAGATTGAGAGATAGACAGAATTTCCAATTCTTTGCAACAACATCCAATCCAAACAAATAATATTTTTGAAACCCAAATTCGAATTCAAAGCTTCAAAGCATTTTAATGGTTGTCAATGGTGGAATTGCTGCTCTCCTGTGTAAGATACGTGGGGAAGGGGGTGGGATGTGGAGAGAAAAAGGTGAGGGAGTGGAAGATATGTTAGAGTAATTTTAGGACACTAATTATTATCATTAATTCCCTTAAAATGTACATAAATGGTAATTGGGTATATAAAATATAATTATAGTAAAATTTGAGTAGGGAGGGTAATATAGTTTCATATAGTGTATAGAAATGTAAAAATTCCATTTTAAAACCCCATAAAGCCCCTTAGGTTTTAAGAATGGATTTAAAATACGGAAAACGAAATATTTGCCCCCACCCCTTAATCTTCTTTTATTCTTCGTTCCCCCTTCAATTCTTCCATTTTCTCCATGCATAGAAACTTTCTCAAGCACAAAATTCTACCAGCCACTATAATTTTTGGCAAGATGATTAGTGGTAAACTCCAACGAAAAAGGAGAACAATGATCAAGCTACTATGAGAGTCGACTTCATGATCGAAAAAGTTCTAAAATAAGATCCTTGTCCCTCCGTCCATCTTCAAAAAATTCTTCTTTTTCTTGTATTTGTGTGTGTATGTGTATTTGTTTGGATTTCATAGAGTAAAATGCCTTTAGAGAGGAAAAGGTTTTGGCTATATCCTAAGTGGGCACTACTAGAAATCAGCCTAATTCCGATCGAAATTTTCTCTGAAAAAAATAGTCAGAAATTTTCGACTGATTCGGTCGGAAAAGAAAAAAAATGATTTAATTTTTCTTAAAATTTTCCGACCTCGTTCTGACCATACTAATCGCAGATTTTGGCGCAAGATGTCACGACCCAAAATCTCACCTTACGGATCGTGATGACCCATATAGTACTAGGTAAATCTAACACATGCAGGGTTATTAACATATTTAGACCAATTAACTATCAAATATAACTAGTAAATGACATAACATAACTGAAATGAGTATTTAATCATACAATCCCAAAACCACTAGTACGGAGTCATAAGCTTTACTGAATACACTAAATCTGTGAATATAATATTGTTCTGGAATGAAAGTAGACAGTGATAATGAAAGACAACAGAAGGTGACTCTGAGGCTTGCGAATGCAATAGCAGGTGTACCTTAAAGTCTCTGCATGAACTCACAATCAGCAAACTAACGGCCGGTATGCTCCGAGGTGCTTGGATCTACACAAAAATATGCAGAAACATAGTATGAGTACACCACAATCGATACCCAGTAAGTATCAAGACTAACCTCGCTGGAGTAGTGACGAGATACAAGTCAAGACACCTAGTAAACATAATAACATGTGCAAGTATTAATATAAAGCTAACATAGGAATAAATATCAATACAAAGCTAAATATTGAATGAATAACAATTTAAAAGCTAGCAATGGAAAGTAAAAGCATAAAATGACAACAAGGAACCAAGTGATAATGCAACAATGTAACCAGAACACAGTTAAAGTACCAGTGAAGTCAATTAAGGAGAATGACAACCAAATAATCAAGTTGTTCTAACCACCAAATTTACTACAAGAATTACCCCCGAGGTACCACACATCATAATCACATATCACGAGTCCCAAATCACAAATCATATACAGATGGTACCTTATACCTACGTTATCAATCTCAATCGCATGGACAATACATGTGTTGCACAAACAACTCACATGACAACAACACAATCCGCGCAGCATGGTCACAGGCTCACTATTACAATTCACTTGACATTGTCACAAGGCAATATCACAATCCGTCCGGTATGATCACAAGCTCAATATTCCAATTCGCCTGGCATTGATACAGGCTCAATATCCCAATATTCCCAACATGATCATGGGCTAAAAATCCAACCATGAGAAAACATATATACAAGAATACATGTGCATGAGCAAAGAATATCAAGTTTCATATGCCTGAACTGATATAAATGATATGTTATGGTGTATGCATGTGCAAGTATACTATCACATCCCAAGTCAACAAATATTATCAAAGACATCGAGTAGCACATTGCAAACAACACTACAAGTCATGTAATATTTATGACACACAAGGAACATCACACCATTTCATGAATATCATCAGTAACATGCCCCAGGACATCACATATCATCCCTAACATAGTCCCCTTGTCTCTCCATGTGCACAAAAATATAGTAAATGCACGTCTTATCTCGCCATACAAAATAATAATAATAATAATAATAATAATAATAATAATAATAATAATAATAATAATAATAATAATAATAATAGCATAGTAGAATATTGTGAAAACACTCCGACAATACTCTCAACAGACCCATATATACAAAGAACACAATAACACAACATAACAACTCGTACCACACGTGCCCATATGTCACAATATTTTCATAACAACAATACCAATACCACAATAATACATAGCTCATTGTTCAACAACACTGAGTACAAAAATAACAACAATAATATAAAAGTACGTAAAGAAAATCAACATAAGAATTATAACAACACAATGAAACAGAAGAATAAATTCGATAACGAAAGAGGTAACATGTAGTAACAACATCAGATATGAATAACTCAACAATAAAAGTGGTAACATGTAATAAAAACTTCAAGTAAGAATAAATCAACAATAAAAGAGGGTACATGACAATAAAGTAGGTAACAACTTCAATTAAAGCATATAAGACTAAAATTGACAATGGAAGATATAACATGATATGACAACGTCAATTACATGCATACAAAGAACCTAAGAGTCAAAACCGATAAATTTTCACATATAAGTCCATATACACACTCGTCACCTCATGTATACGTATTCCACGTAATTCAAATAGTGCAATTAAACAAATCCCTATGGGGTAGTTCCTCCACACAAAGTTAACCAAGATACTTACCTCAAAAGCCCTCAATCAATACTCTAGAAATGCATTTCCTCTAAAATTCACCTCCATTCGGCTTAAATCTAACTAAAACCGACATAATAATATCAAATAATGTAAGAGAAACCAATTTCAATAAATAAAGTTAAGATCTTTACACAATTCTTCAAAAGTCAACAAAAATCAACCCCGGGCTCGCCTAGTCAAAACCTGAGTCCAAGGATAAACTCGACTACTCATAATCCCACGAGTCCAAATATGTATTTTGTTTTAAAATCCGAGACCAATTTAACCTCAAATCTCAAGTTTTTATTTTTTAATATATAGACATAATTTCCATTCAAAATCTCATGATTTGGATGTTAAATCTCATATATATATTCATGTAATATAATTGAAAATTAATCAAAACCCTCACCCAATAGTTGTGTGTGAAAATCCCTCCGCAAAATTACCTCCTACCGAGTTTATGGTTCTAAAATATAATAAAATGAAGCTAAGTCATGTTTTCATCCCTTTTGTTCAAGTGCATAAGTTGCAAATGCGACCTAGGGTTTGAAAATGCGAACCCTCACAAATGCGGATAATCAATCACAAATGCGGCACCTGATGAACCCAGGGAAAGTTGCAAATGTGACCCTAATTTCGCATTTGTGAAGTCAGGTCCTTGTCAAAAGCGATCCTAGGATTGTAAATGCGATCATGACAGCCCAACTCAACTTCTCATCCCCATTGCAAAAGCGAACAATGTGTTCGTAAATGCAAACTAGTCAGTTTTCCGTGAACCTCGCAAATGTGATCACCACCTCGCAAATGCAAGGTTTGCAAATGTGAACAGTATCTCGCATTTGCGAGATTTGAGGCACCAGCAACATCAGCAAAATTGAAACCATTCAAACACTCTGTAAAGCATCCGAAACTCACCTAATCCCTCCATACTCCACACTAACCAACCACACAAGAACATAAACATCATACAAACTTGCTCGCAAGATCAAAATACCAAAATAATATTTGGAACCATGAATCGGACATCAAAACACATGAAAATCACAATAAACTTCAAGAACTTTTAAAAACATAACCACGCGTCTAATTCCTATCAAATCAATTCGGAATGATGCCAAACATTGCAAAGAAGTCACAAATGATCAAACAGACTTATTCCAAGTGTCGAAACCAAAATGCAAACCCATAGCCAATAAGTCAAATCATGGTAAAAGTAAGGAAATCATAAGCCTTCAAATTGTCAACTTTCAGTAAAACAACTCAAATTAACCTAAGGACCTCCGAATTCAATTTTCGGCATACGCCTAAGTCAAAAATCACAACACAAACTTATCAGAGCCATCAAAATACCATTACGAGGTTATTTTCACAAAAGTCAAAAACTCGGTCAATATTTCCAACTTAAGCTTCTAAAATGAGAATCATTCTTTCAAATCAATCCCCAATCACTCGAGAATCGAAACCGACCATGCACACAAGTCATACTATACAATATGAATCCACTCAAGGCCTCAAACCACTGAATGAAATGTTAAAGCTCAAAACGACCGGTCGGGTCATTACATTCTCTCGCTCTTAAACAAACGTTCATCCTCGAACGTGCCAAGAGTCATTCCAAAGCCATCAAATGACTGTATAAACTCACCATAACCATACACATGGGTGATTCTACATCACCCCAATCCGTATAAGCCTAACAACACCATCTCAACCGAAGATTATTCCCTCCACCCATATTGATAAGCCTAAGAACTAAATTCGAACATCCACCAAAGACCCAATTCTCACATAAACACACTGTATGAACCTCGACCAACTGCAACAACTCATGCGCATACCCACAAGGTATAACCACACAACGCAACACATCACCTATATGCCCATAGCAACAACTCTGACCACAATAGTTGCACATTAACAAACCCTATACCGGTAAATAGAGTCATAAGACTAGATTGTTCCAAAACTTCACAGCACTAATACTAATGTAAGAACATGTGAAACCCTTAACTACTCACCTGACCAACAAGCCACACCTAATGCCACCTGGGCACATACATTGCAATCTAAACCCAACAAGCATAACTCGGATATGACTGAATATAGAAAGCGAAAAACACTTGAGAGAACTATCAAACAAGTCCAATAGGCATATCTCCTTATCGATACCATTACTACGAATCCATTCCACAAGGAAGAGGCAATACACACGTAACAACCACAATAATTCTTACCCTAACATAACCCTACCACGATACGTAGCCCAATTCAGACACACCTATCCACAAAGAACACAAAGTTGCCGTCCTCCACTAGGAATTACAAGTGAGATAAGCATTTCAACAACTAAAACATTATACTAACTCAATCCCATAGAACCAAAAACATAACATATAACAGACTTCTCATACCTATAGAGTGCCTAAATCAGAAGTTGTGGCCAAACCACCTACAAATAACATCAAAACCTATCATATAAGTAACAAAACGTCTACCCTAACCTCATAACCCACAATAGCGACCAAACTAGAATAATAGACATGGGAAATCATAATAGAATCCCCTAACTGGTGCAGACACCCGAACAGAGTACAAGACCCACAAAATGCAACCATATATGAAGCAAGATAGGAAGACTCATATCAATAAATAGGACCAAGTCAAAATAAAATTAATGCATATCTATAACAAACTGAAACCATACCATAGCGACTTCATCTGGTTCAACGGCCTTAGCCCTTATAGGGAAAACATAACAACGGGTCGGGCCTTCCCTTCTAGGATGCCCTCTACCAGCTTGTCCCCCATCTCAAGTTGGCTGCATAAGTGTAGTAGCAACTGAAGCGAAACCCATAGCCTGAGTACCCCGCTGAGGCATAACCGCCTGATGATTGGGATAATTTCTCACCATATGCCTAGTATCCCCACACTCAAAGTAATGTCTCTACTGATGTGGCTATAAAAATTGTTCGGAATGGGTACCCTGGTACCCATGAATTACTGGAGCACCGCGTGAAACCTGAAGTGTAGATTAAACTGGTTCAACCACAAAACCTCTACCAATAACATGCTCTGCCCCCAAAATAGGGATCAGTATATCCTTCCAGTCCACGAGGCTTAAGTCTCCCTGTCATCCCTTTCTAGACCATAAATGCGTTATATCCTCCTAGCGATTTCCACAACCTGCTGGAAAGGAGTATTTGTCTCCAACTCCAGAGCCATACTAAATCTAAGACCATAACTGAGCCCCTCAATAAATCTGCGGATTTGCTCACTAATTGTAGAAACCAATGCACGTGTATGACGGATCAACTCACTGAACCTGATGGCATACTTCGACATCATCATAGTGCCCTGAAGCAACTGTTCGAACTTTATGCACCACGCATCCTCGAGGGTCTGGGAACAAACTTCCTCAAAACATATATGAAAAATAATCCCAAGTGAGTGGCGCTGCATCACCTAGCCTACCCTTCTCATAAGCCTGACACCACTTATATGCCGTCCCTGACAGCTGAAATGTAGTAAAGGCTACTCCACTCACCTCCACAATACCCATGGTGCGGAGAATATAGTGGCACTTGTCCAGAAAAGCCTGTGTATCCTTAGTAACTAAGTCACTGAAAGTAGGAGGGTCATACTTCTTGAACCTCTCAAGTCTCTTCTTCTCCTCCTCAGATGCGTCTGGCCTGACCTCAGGCTGAACCGAAATAACAGGTTGTGCTGGCATAACTCTTGGAATCTGATCAACATGGACCCGCTGCTCTAGAGTACGGGTTGCGGGAGTCTTAGATCCTACCACATCCTGAGAAGTAGCTGGAGAAACCGGAAATGTAACGACCCAACCGGTTATTTTGAGGTCTAGCGTGTCGTTCAGCAGTTTGAGGCCATGAGCAGTTTCACTTCAGGTATTATGACTTGTGCGCACGGTCAGAATTGAATTCCGGGAAGTTCAGAGTTGATTTGGAAAGAGAATTCTCATTTGGGAAGCTTTAAGTTGAAAGAATTAACTAAGGTTGGATTTTCTAGTAAACGACCTCGGAATCAGGATTTAAAGGTTCCAGCAGGTTTGTATGATGATTTCGGACTTGGACGTATGTCCGGACTTGGTTTTGGAAGACCCGGGAAAGTTTTGATGCCTATTGTAGAAGTTAGCATTTTTGGAAGAATCTCATAAGTTTGGATTGAATTGCATTTCAGGGTTATCAATGTCCGTTTGAGATTCCGAGTTTAGGAATAGCTCCATATGGTGAATTTGTTATTGGGAGCACAATCGGAAGTGAATTCGGAGGTCCGTAGGTCATTTTGGAGTCATTTGGCTAAAGATAGAAATTTGAAGGTTTTTGAGAAGTTTGAACGGAAGTGGACTTTTTGATATCGGGGTCAGAATCCAATTCTCGAAGTTGTAGTAGGTCCGCAATGTCAAATATGACTTGTGGGCAAAATTTGAGGTCAATCGGACGTGTTCTGATATGTTTCATCATCGAATGTAGAAGTTTGAAATTCTAAAGTTCCTTAAGCTTGGATTGGGGGCCGATTCATGATTTTATCATTGTTTGATATGATTTGTAGGCCTTGAGCAAGTCCGTAATGTGTTTTGGGACTGGTTGGTATTTTTGGTTGGGGTCCTGGGGGCCTCGGGTGGATTCCGAATGGTTAACGGATCAAATTTGGAATTTGAAGAAGGACTGGAACAACTCATATCTGGTATAACCGCACATGCGAAGTTTTGGCCGCAGGTGCAGAGCCGCAGAAGCGGCCAAAAGAGCGCAGGTGCGGTTGAGAAGGGAGAAGGCTGGGACCGCAGATGCAGTCAAGTCACCGCAGAAGAGGGACCGCACTTGCGGAAGAAGGAGCGCAAAAGTGGAAATGGGGGCCTAGGAAGGACCGTAGATGCGGTAGTGGGTCCGCACCTGCGGAACCGCAGAAGCGGTCGTGTGACCGCAGATGCGGAAGTGCTGGAGGCAGTAAGATCTTTAAAAATCGGGGGGGGGGGGGGGGGTTGGTCATTTTCCCCCGTTTTCATTTGGTATGGACGATTTTGGGGAGCTTCAAGCGAGGTTTTTCATCATCAACGACAAGGTAAGCTAACCCACCTATCTTGAGTTAAATATATTGATTATGTCCGGATTTGAGCACGAAATTTTGGTAAAAACTTGGGGTTGAGGGAAAATCTAGAAAATTCGTATTCTTGGATTTTGACCACGATTTTGGGTATGAAGTTAAGAAAAAAAATCATATATTTGAGTTCGTGATTTCATTGGTAAACTTTATCTTCGACAAATTTCAGAATCCGAGCACGTGGGCCTGAGGGCAATTTTTTCAACGTTTAGATTGAGGTTAGGAATTGTTATAAATTAAATTGTAATGAGTAATTGAGCATATATTAATGGATTTGCATGATTATTTGCTATTTTTGGAGCATTTAGCATTGATTCGAGTCTCCGAAAGGACGTGGAATGCCGACTGTGGATCTTCGGAACGAGGTGAGTCTCCTTTCTAACCTTGTAAGAGGGAATTGTCCCCATAGGTCAAATAATTGGTTATGTGCTCATATTTGTGGGGGTTACGTACGCACGAGGTGATGAGAGTCCGTGCGTAGCTACTAATATATGTTTGTCCGGGTAGTATAGGACCCAAAAGCATGCTATACTTGGAATATATATAATCTTATTGACAGTTGAATTGCTTAAATCCTATCGAATTAATAAATGAATTTCTAAAAGGATTAAACTTCATTTTCTTAAATCGTTATAAGAGAATTGGCTTTTATTTGGATAAATGTTCCCCGATAAATTCTTAATTTGCTGTTTGAGCATGTATTTCTATGTGTACCTGCGTTGCGTGTATGATTCGCGAGCAGGGTGTTTGTTTATTTATGTTGATTGCGTCGCATGTATGATTCACGAGCGGGGTAATAGATGCATCTATGGTTCGCATCATTCGACCCTCGACAATGCATATTATATTTATGTTGGATCGGGCCATACAACCTCGGCATGATTTGTGCATGCTTGTATTGCTTGCCTTGAGATTTATCGATATTGATATTTTCCCTCCCAGGCTTGAGATAATTGAAAATTAATAGATTATGAATCCGGAGATTTTTAATATAAAAAGAAACTTTTACTTGTTTGTGACTTATTTGAAATTACTGCCATTCTTAATAACCCTATGATTACTCGCATTAATAATATATTACTATTGGACCACTAGTAAGTGTCTAAGTCGACCTCTCATCTCTACTTCTTCAAGATTAGACGGGATACTCATTGGGTACATGTTGTTTTCGTACTCATACTACACTTGCTGTGCATTTTTGTTGCACATGTTTATGTGTGGCTAGTGGCATAACGACATGGTTGATACGAAGACTTAAATGAGTTGCATTTATCGAGACGACCGTAGCCAGCAGAGTTTCCTTCAGAGTATTGTACTGTATTTTCATTTCTGTCCACTTGTATTTCGGATAGTTACTGTATTTTATTTTATTCTTAGTAAATGCTCATGCACTTATGACACCGAGTTCGGGATGATTATGAGTTATCTTGTAATAACTTTTTTTTTAACATTCATATTCGATTTGAAATGATTATCTTTTACTGGTAAAATTGAAGGAAAATCATAGTTTTCAAAATTTTTAAAACGAGAATTTAATTAAGTATTTTGGTTGGCTTGCCTGATAACGGTATCCGGCGCCATCACGACCCTTAGTGAAATTTGGGTCGTGGCAACATAGAATCAGAGCACTAGTTTTCCTTAGGTCTCACGAGTCATGAGCGAGTCTAGTAGAGTCTTGCATATCGGTACAGAGACATCTGTACTTATCCTCGAGAGCCTACAGGACAGTTAGGAGCACTTCTCTTCTTGATTCCTCATCATGCGGTTTGATTCCTTGAGGCTTATGCCCTTGTTTCCTTCCTACTCAATATTACACGACGCGAACCGCTTGTTATAAATCGAGAATTAAAGAATTGTAATGGTACTACAGATGTGGTGCGGGATGTTCCTCCAGGTATAGTTGGTTGGGCTATTGTCGTTGCCTTGCGAAAGGATTTTTTCTATCGTTTCAGCTCGGTAGTTGTGCTTCAAAAGAGCTTGGAGTGTATGCATATGTTACTATGATGCTCACAATTGGTTATCGCATAGTATTGACTTGATGGTAGGATACTTGCTTATGTGTTGGGGTAGGGAATGATTTGAAAGGAAGTCTACTTAGTGCATGATTCAGAGATATAGTATTTCATTTCCGGAAAGGAAAAGCAGTTGGCCTAGGGACGTCCAGATCTGGAGTGATGGAGTAACAAGACTTGGTGATTTCAAGCGTGATGGGATTTTCATCTGCGATGTGTTGTCGTCGTCCGCGATTGAATGTGCTAAGTTTGCCGGTGTTATAGTCTTCTGCAATTCGCCTTTAGGGTAAGATATTGTGAAATAATATTAGAGAAACGACTGTTAGATTTCATGGGGTGCGGTGGTTCTGGATTGAATTGGTGTTTCTAATGTTGACGGCTCGAGAAAAATGATCTTCGGAGAGGTTTAAAGTTAGTAGAGATTTGTGGGTTCAAGTGTTATGAAGATAGATTTTATTTAAGGCAACAACTGAGCGACAAAGGATGAGGAAGGACATGTGGGGAATGTCAGACGATGGTTAAAATTTCTAGAAGGCCAAGTATAAAAAGCAAAGGTCGAGTAGTCGATTGAAGGGGTGAGTTCCACCAAATTGGGAGAGTGACGGAGTTGCATATGGGCTTCATGGTAGGATGACGACACACCTTGAGGAGAGTTTGGAATGATTTGGGAATTTTAGAGATTGGTGATTGGGGCCTACGAATTTAATTTGGAGCATGGGCTATTATGCGCCAGGAGATTTTGATATAACGGAAAGGAGCTTCCTGAAATGAAGAAGGATACAACATAACTTTGAATTGGAAGGATGTTTCCGCATATCTAATTGATGTCCACGAGGGGGTGAATGGGACTTGTGCAGCTAGAGAGTGAGCTCAGACTCAGGATGGTTTATTGATGTCGTAGTGATTGTACCCCGTGCAATAGCGTTAAAATATGTCGAAAAGTGATTTTCACAGGTGGGTTATTCCATGTGAGTAGGTTAGCGGTCATGCGGTTGACGAAACTTCGGTTAAAGGTCGAATATGTGAATGTTGATGGAAATTCCGGGTGTTCATGAAGTGCTAATGGAAGGATTTCAAGGAATCTGGCGATTTAATTGCGCGAGGTGATGTCAATAAGAGATAAAGAATCTTGGTGAATTCCAGAGGTGTGTAATAGTGGCTTCAAGCTAAGTGGGAGAGTCCCACCGCCTATGATTGGGTTGCATGGTTAACTACTTACGAGGTTTCTGGCTATTAGCATATTGATGGGTTATTTCATCTACGGGAAAAAGACGTAAGTGGTAATTTGAGCAAAGGGATTGTTAAAGGTGTTCTATGGTTGGCCTTATTGGCTCATGTTCAGACTTGGGGAAGGATTCAAGATTTATGCCTTGTATAGATGCGGCCTTTAAGGAAAGTGATTCTGCCGGGTGCTTCGTCGAGAGGGTATTCATGTGCTAGAAGATTCATGGAGTAGATTATATTCGGGGCCAATTCAGAGCGGGTGGCTCTTAACAACGGTCCTGGTGGATTCAAAGGGGTAAAGTGTGGTACCTAATGATTTCGAGCCTATAGGTACGGTTAAGGATCAATCTTTGTGGCAGCTTATGAGAAGAGGCCCAGGATGTTTTATGATGTTTTGACTTGCAGTGCAGCATTTGGGAGGTCTGAAATGGTTCGTGGGATTTGAGACAGCATGGTCTCGTGACTCAAGGTCACTCGGGATAAGTGCGGATGGAGTGTGTTATGTGTTGAATGGAGTTATTATTATTTATAAGGCAATCAAGGATAAATTGGAAAGAAGATAGTTCGGTTAGCCATAGTTGAATTGGCATATTGCTGGCAATGATCAGTTCCTTCATCTTGATCAAGTTATACAAGTGATTTGTGACGGTGCGTGTGAGGCTTGTCGACCGCTGTAATTGATGTTATTCAGAAGTATTCTTCTGCTATGGCCTGTCATGTGTAGGCGGATCCCAGAAGGGCTATGGTGGCATAGACCACTACTTAGAGGTTTGTCTATTCTACGGTTATGAGAATTCACCTGTGTGTTGATATAGTTCTCCTGAAGTGAGCTAAGTGAAATGTTTTTATATGATAAACTGTTAATCTATTAGTAGTTCTGGAGTTATGATGAAAATCGTGTTCTATCGTATATTGGCATGTTGGGTGCAGTGAGTGGTATGGAATTTAAAGTGAGGATCAAGGTTGCAGTTCGATGTTGACAAGGATGTCACGAGCTCGGATGGGCAGGAAAGGAGTTTGGTGTTTAAAGTTAGTTGGTATTGTCTTCAGCGTCACCTGAGATCGGGTGGCTTTGCATCCTAGTTAAGGATTCTTGATCGCTTTTCAGCGTTAGTGCGGCCGATGATTTAGATGTATAGACCTGTTATCTGTTACGGAAGGTTTTGGGAGGGTGCCCCACAGGAAGGTTGTATTAGTGTGGCATGTAGCCACTTGATTGATTGAAGAGTTAAATCAAGTATGAAGATTGTAGTGATGCCGTTAAATTGAGAATTGATGCTTAGAGGGCACACGATCTGTTGGATTGTGGACTGTGGAGGATTACTCCGTTTTTGATGGTTGTTGTTGTGTGTTATGAGAAAAGGGGAGTTATTATGAAACTTTGAAAGGTTATTAGCTTAGTTCAGTGTGATCAGAATCGGCTTGAGGTCTATAGATGGATTTAAATGTGAATATGGGCTCTATATCAGGCCAGATGTGTTCATTTCAGTAATGCGCTCCTTATGGAAGTGTAGTCGGGGTGTTATTTCGTCATCAGCTATTTCATGTAATGATAAATTGCGCCGTGTAAGTTGTGAGACGGTTTGGTGAATTTCTTATGTGTTGAGGTTCCGCATAGTGATGATGTTATATGAGCGGAATGGATCTTGAGATTCAGATCGTATATCGCACCTCAGTTGTGCTTGAGTTCGTAGCTTGTAGCGCTATATGTCTCCCCAAGGATAGTATTTTGCACTTAGCGTGCTTGTGACCGATTTTTGATATTTTGTTATAATGAGCAATCTAGCTCGGTGTGTAACTCCTTTGTGAATATTATGTGTGGATCAGGTGGCACACTGCCATGGGTATGTTGTTTGGATCGGGTTGTGCACCGCAATAGTGTGATGTTAAGTACATATTCCTATATCTATTTTTATGTGTTTTGTTTCCTATCTTTCTAAGGAAAACTCATATTAGTTGTGTGCCCGCGTCGCATGTATGATTCGCGAGCGGGGTATTTGTTTAATTATGTTGACCACGTCGCATGTATGATTCGCGAGCGGAGTAATCAGATTTCCTTTTCAGAGTTTGTTTTCCTTTTGTATCGTGTTCGAATTGGTAGCCTATTGGCACATTATGGCATCATATGAGACTTTTGATCGTGTCCGGGATGGCTTATTGCTCGAGCAGTTTGTACTAGGTGAGACGAGATCATTGGATTTAGGATCAGTGCAATCTGATTATTTGAAGTATATTAAGGAGCTAAGACCATTATTTGGTTCAGAATGAGGTGTCGTTCTTGTCAGGTGTATAGACCCAATGATTTATTGATTCAGTAGTTGGTTATGAATTTCTACACATCTCTTCCATCGTGGCAGTATTGTAAGAGTTAGAGCAAGACCTATGTATGTCATGAGGTGCAATAGGAGCATCAGAGTCATGGAATTTCGACTAAATTGATCAGAGAATGCTATTATGGTCCTATGAGTAAAGTGGTGCAAGGTGTGAATTCAGCTAAGGTATGCAGTCATGTTTTGGTGTTACGTGTAGTTATTGATTCGGTGAGCGTATATTGGAACAGGCCTACAGAGAATTCCGGATGTTGGAATTGGGCTCTAAGGCTTATTTGCCTAAGTGAAAAAGGGTATCTTCACATTGATCGAGCTAGGGTGCCCAGCTGAGTTGTGGTAGCACGGGTAGGTGCTCGACGTGTTAAACATTGATTTCGGGTAACCCTGGCATAGTTCTTAGCATGTTCGAGGACGAACGTATGTTTAAGTGGGAGAGAATGTAACGACTCGACCGGTCGTTTTGAGCTCTAACACGTCGTTTAGCAGTTTGAGGCCATGAGCAGCTTCACTTCAGGTATTATGACTTGTGCACACGGTCGGAATTGAATTTCGGGAAGTTCGGAGTTGATTTGGAAAGAGAATTCTCATTTCGGAAGCTTTAAGTTGAAAGAATTGACTAAAGTTGGATTTTCTAGTAAACGACCTCGGAATTGGGATTCGAAGGTTCCAGCAGGTTCGTATGATGATTTCGGACTTGGGAATATGTCCGGACTTGGTTTTGGAAGACCCGGGAACGTTTTGGTGCCTATTGTAGAAGTTAGCATTTTTGGAAGAATCTCATAAGTTTGGATTGAAGTGTATTTCAAGGTTATCAATGTTCGTTTGAGATTTCTAGTCTGGGAATAGCTCTGTATGGTGAATCTGGTATTTGGAGCATGATTAGAAGTGAATTCGGAGGTCCATAGGTCATTTTGGAGCCATTTGGCTAAAGATAGAAATTTGAAGGTTTTTTAGAAGTTTGACCGAAACTGGACTTTTTGATATCAAGGTCGGAATCCAATTCTGGAAGTTGGAGTAGGTACGTAATGTCAAATATGACTTGTGTGCAAAATTTGAGGATAATCAGACGTGATTTGATAGGTTTCGTCATCGAATGTAGAAGTTTGAAATTCTAAAATTCCTTAAGCTTGGATTGGGGGTCGATTTATGATTTTAGCATTGTTTGATATCATTTGAGGCCTCGAACAAGTCCGTAATGTGTTTTGGGACTGGTTGGTATGTTTGGTTTGGGTCCCAAGGGCCTCGGGTGGATTCCGAATGGTTAACAGATCAAATTTGGAATTTGAAGAAGGACTGAAGCAGCTGATATCTGGTATAACCGCATCTGCGAAGTTTTGGCCGCAGGTGTGGAGCCGCAGAAACGGCCAAAAGAGCGCAGATGCGGTTGACAAGGGAGAAGGCTGGGACCGTAGATCGGTCAAGTCGCCGCAGAAGCGAGACCGCACCTGCAGAAGAATGAGCGCAGAAGCGGAAATTGGGGGCCTGGGAAGGACCGCAGATACGGAAGTGCTGGAGGCAGTAAGATCTTTAAAAATGGGGGGGGGGGGTGGGTTAGTCATTTTCCCCCATTTTTCATTTGGTGTGGACGATTTTGGGGAGCTTCAAGCGAGGTTTTTCATCATCAACGACAAGGTAAGCTAACCCCACCTATCTTGAGTTAAATACATTGATTATGTCCGGATTTGAGCACGAAAATTTGGTAAAAACTTGCGCTTGAGGGAAAACCTAGAAAATTCATATTCTTGGATTTTGACCACGATTTTGGGTATGAAGTTAAGAAAAAATCATATATTTGAGTTCGTGATTTCATTGGTAAACTTTATCTTCGACAAATTTCAGAATCCGAGCACGCGAGCCTAAGGGCAATTTTTTCAACGTTTAGATTGAGGTTAGGAATTGTTATAAATTGAATCGTAATGAGTAATTGAGGATATATTAATGGATTTGCATGATTATTTGCTATTTTTGGAGCATTTAGCATCGATTCGAGTCTCCGAAAGGACGTGGAATGCCGATTGTGGATCTTCGGAACTAGGTGAGTCTCCTTTCTAACCTTGTAAGAGGGAATTGTCCCCATAGGTCAAATAATTGGTTATGTGCTCATATTTGTGGGGGTTACATACGCACGAGGTGATGAGAGTCCGTGCGTAGCTACTAATATATGTAAGTCCGGGTAGTATAGGACCCAAAAGCATGCTATACTTGGAATATATGTAATCTTATTGACAGTTGAATTGCTTAAATCCTATCGAATTGGTAAATGAATTTCTAAAAGGATTAAACTTCATTTTCTTAAATCGTTAAAAGAGAATTGGATTTTATTTGGATAAATGTTCCCCGATAAATTCTTAATTAGTTGTTTGAGCATGTATTTCTATGTGTACCTGCGTTGCGTGTATGATTCGCGAGCAGGGTGTTTGTTTATTTATGTTGATTGCGTTGCATGTATGATTCACGAGCGGGGTAATAGATGCATCTATGGTTCGCATCGTTCGACCCTCGACAATGCACATTATATTTATGTTGGATCGGGCCATACAACCTCGGCATGATTTGTGCATGCTTGTATTGCTTGCCTTGAGATTTATCGATATTGATATTTTCCCTCCCAGGCTTGAGATAATTGAAAATTAATAGATTATGAATCCGGAGATTTTTAATATAAAAAGAAACTTTTACTTGTTCGTGACTTATTTGAAATTACTGCCATTCTTAATAACCCCATGATTACTCGCATTAATAATATATTATTATTGGACAACTAGTAAGTGTCGAAGTCGACCTCTCCTCTCTACTTCTTCGAGATTAGACGGGATACTTATTGGGTAAACGTTGTTTTCATACTCATACTACACTTGTTGTGCATTTTTGTTGCACAGGTTTATGTGTGGCTAGTGGCATAGTTGATACGAAGACTTAAATAAGTTGCATTTATCGAGACGACCGTAGTCAGTAGAGTCTCTTTCAGAGTATTATACTGTATTTTTATTTATGTCCACTTGTATTCCGGACAGTTACCGTATTTTATTTCATTCCTAGTAAATGCTCATGCACTTGTGACACCAGGTTCTGGGATGATTATGGGTTATCTTGTAATAACCTTTTTTTAACATTCATATGCGATTTGAAATGATTATCTTTTACTGGTAAAATTGAAGGAAAATCATAGTTTTTAAAAATTTTAAATTGAGAATTTAGTTAAGTATTTTGGTTGGCTTGCCTGACAGCGGTGTCCGGCGCCATCACGACCCTTAGTGGAATTTGGGTCGTGACAGGAATCAACCCTTCCTGAACCAATATATCAAACATGCTAAGGAACTGCGCTAATGTCTCCTGAAGTCCAAGGGTAGCAACAGGCGTCTCAGGTATCTGCTCCCCAATGGAAGCTATTGGTGGCTCCTCAGCTGTTGCTCTAGTAGGTGATCTAACTATAGCATGTACCCTTCCTCGGCCTCTACCTCTGCCTCCACCGGCTCCTAGAAACATCGGTTCTCATGGAAACATCGTCAGTAATTGCAGCTCGTGTCCTCACCATCTATAAGAGAATAGAATAATGAAGGCTCAAACTCCAAAATCAATAAGTCTGCACGAAAGGAATGAAAGAAGTGAAGTTTCCTAACAGTTCTGTAGTCTCTCGAAGATAAGTACAGACATTTCCATACCTATCCGTGAGACTCTACTAAACTTGCTTATGACTTGTAGCACTTATGAACCTAGAGCTCTAATACCAACTTATCACGACCCAAAGTCCTACCTCAAGGATCGTGATAGAACCTAATCCCTAGGACTAGGTAATCCTAACACATGCAAAGTTATTAACAGATTTAGAACAATTAACCATCAAATATAACTAGTAAATGACATAACTTAACTTAAATGAGTATTTAATCATGCAATCCCAAAATTGGTAGTACGAAGTCATAAGCTCTACCGAGCACACTAAATCTATGTACTATTTTGGAATGAAAATAGAAGGTGACTCTGAGGCCTACGAACGCAATGGCAGGTGTACCTTGAATTCACCGCAACAACTCACAATCATTTAACTAACGTCCAGTATGCTCCGAGGTGCTTGGATATGCACAAAAATATGCAGAAGCATAGTATAAGTACACCACAATCGATACCCAGTAAGTATCAAGACTAACATCGCTGGAGTAGTGACGAGGTACAAGTCAAGACACCTACTAAACATAACAACCTGTGCAAGTATTAATATAAAGCTAACAGAGGAATGAATATCAATACAAAGCTAAATATAGAATGAATAACAATTTAAAAGTTAGCAATGGAAAGTAAAAGCAACAAATGGCAACAAGGTAACCAGGTGATAATGCAGCAAAGTAATTAGAACACAGTTAAACTACCAGTGAAGTCAATTAAGGAGAATGAATGACAACCAAATAATCAAGTTGTTCTAAGACCAAATTTACTACAAGAATCACCCCGAGGTACCACACCTGATAATCATAGATAACGAGTCCCAAATCATGAATCATATACATTTGGCACCCCGTATCCACATGATACATCTCAACTGTACGGACACCACACGTGTTGCATGGACAACTCTTGTGCCAACAACATAATCCGTCTGACATGGTCGCAGGCAAACTATCACAATTCGCTCGGCGTGGTGACATGACAATGTCACAATCCGTCCAACATTATCATAGACTCAATATTCCATTTTGTTTGCCATGATTACAGGCTCAATATCCCAATCTGCCTGGCATGATCACAGGCTAACAATCCAACCATATAGCAATGAAAGCAGATATACAAGAATACATGTGCATAAGAAAAAAATATCAAGTTTCATACTCTTGAACTAATATAAATGATATGTTACGGTGCATGCATATGCAAGTATACTAGAACAACCCAAGTCAACATGCATTATCAAAGACATCGAGTAGCACATTGGAAACAACATCATAAGTCACGTAATATGCATGACATACACAAGGAACATCACATCATTACACGAATATCATCAATAACATTTCCCCAGGATATCACATATTATTTCTGATATAGTCTCCCTTGTCTCGCCGCGTGCGCAACAATATTATAAATACCCGCTTTGTCTCACCACACGCTCATCAATAATTATCCCATCTTGTCTCGCCATATGTGCAAACCCAACATATGTATATAGCCCACCTTGTCTCATCGCATGTGCAATATCACTAATTACAATAGTACGGCAGAATCTCATGCAAACACCACAATCTTCTCAACAGGCCCATATGTGCCAAGAACACAACATAACAACTCGTACCACACGTGCCCATATGTCACAATATTTTCATAACAATAATACCAATACCACAATAATACATAGCTCATTGTTCAACAACACTGAGTACAAAAATAACAACAATAACACAAGAGTACGAAAAGTAATCAGCATAAAACTTACAACAACACAATGAAATGGAATAATAAACTCGACAACAAAAAAGATAACACATAGTAACTACTTAAAATATGAATGACTCAACAATTAAAGAGGTAAAATTTAATGAAAACTTCAAATAATAATAACTCAACAATAAAAGAGGGTACATGAAAATAAAAGGAGGTAACAACTTTAATTAAAGCATATAAGAGTAAACTTGACAATGGAGGATATAACATGATATGGCAACGTCAATTAAACACATATAAGAAACCTAAGAGTCTAAACCGGTCAATTTACACATATAAGATCGTGTACACACTCGTCACCTTGTGTACATGTCTTTCACGTAATTCAAATAGTGCAATTAAACCAATCCCTACGGGGTAGTTCCCCCACACAAAATTAAGCAAGATACTTACCTTAAAAGCCCTCAATCAATACTCTATAAATGCTTTGCCTCTACATTTTACCTCTTCTCGGCTCAAATCTAACAAAAATTGACTAAATAATGCAAGAAAAATTAATTCTAATAAATAAAATTAAGGTCTTTGAACAATTCCTCAAAAGTCAACATCGGGCCCCATAGTCAAAACCCGAGTCCAAGGGTAAATATCGACTACCCATAATTGCACGAGTCCATATATCTATTTTTTTCAAATCCGAGTCTGATTCGACTCTCAAATCTCAAGTTTTTATTTTTCAATATACAGACAAAAATTTCAAAAAAATTCCCTTAAAAACTCATCATATAGATGTTAAATCTCATATATAATCATGTAATATAATTGAAAATTGGTCAAAATCACTTACCCAATAGTTGTGTGTGAAAATTCCTCCTCAAAACTATCTCCTACCGAGTCTAGGGTTCTAAAATATGATAACATGAAGCAAAGTCCCGTTTCTAGCTCTTTTATTAAGGTGCAGAAGTCGCAAATACGACCTAGGGTTCGCATATACGAACCCTGGCAAATGTAGATAATCAATAGCAAAGACGGCGCCTGATGAACCCAGGTAAAGTTGCAAATGCGACCCTAACATCGCATTTGCGAAGTAAGGCCCTTTGCAAAAGCAATCATGGGATCCCAAATGCGATCTGAAGCACTAGCAACACCAACAAAATTGTAACCATTCAAATACTCCGGAATACGTTTGAAACTCACCCGAGTTCCTGGGCTCCATACCAACCAACCACACAAGTGCATAAACATCATACAAACTTGCTCGCGTGATCAAAATACCAGAATAACATCCGGAATCACGAATCGTGCATCAAAACACATTACAATCATGACGTCAAACTTTGCTGACAAGTCACAATGATAAAACAGACCTATTTCAAGTACCGAAACCAAAATTCTAACTGGTAGCCAATAAGTCAAACGTGGTCAAACTTGAGAAAATTATAAGCCTTCAAATTGCCAACTTTCGGTAAAACAAGCCAAATCGATGTAGGGACCTCCATATTCTATTCCGGGCATATGCAAAAGTCTAAAATCACAACACAAACCTATCGAAGCTATCAAAATATCGTTCTAGGGTCCTTTTTACAAAAGTCAAACATTGGTCAATATTTCTAACTTAAGCTTCTAAAATAAGAATCATTCTTCCAAATCACTTAGAACCGAAATCTTATATGCACGCAAGTTATTCGGTACAATATGAAGCCATGAAGGACCTCAAACAGCTAAACGAAACACTAAAGCTCAAAACAACAGGTCGAGTCGTTACAAAAAATTCGGGAAAAAAGTTTCCGACCAAAATGGCCGAAAATAGAAAGTCAAAAGTATACAATTTACCCGTGTTTCGATCGTTTACATTGGAATTAATTATTTTTAATCTTTACGATGGATTCGGACGCAACCTATAAAAAATATTTATCATTTAAATATCTCGACTGATTCGGTCGCAAAAAGTCACATAAATCGAGGCAATCCTGTCAAGCCATTTTAGATGATCGGTAAAGCCACGAGTTCAACACCAAGTTCTTGGTCAAGACGCTTGAGGAATCAGTTGAAACCAAGTTCTGCTAAAAGCAGTTAAGTGATGTGTTAAGATATTTTTCCTTTGACACCGTTTGCAACGAGTCAGAAGGCACCCACCTTCATTGTTTGTATGTTTTCCTGGAAAGTTCACGGAGAAAAAGTCACAAAACAGAGCCACATGGAGAGGGTGGCTTTTTTAAGTCTCAACTCTCATGTGCAAGTGACGTGGTATATGTCCGTTTATTTTAGCCTGTGTTTGGTACATATTTTTAGTTGGGACTATTTGTGCTCAAGTTTTGCAAACTTAGAGGACAAATAGTGCTCATGGTTATATTTAAAAGATAATATTGTGTTTATCTTCAAACATAAGGGATAGGTTTAGCCAAAAACTTTGTTGAACCGCGTGCATCATAGACATATGTAAGATTCTAAATTAGATACTACCTTTATTTTTAGTTAAGATTAGTTTGTTTATATAATGTTTATCATCTTTATTCCAGGAAGGGTATCAAAGAAGATTGGAGGAATGACAGCAAATTCAGTCTGATTCCCAACCGTCGCCCAAAGATATGACTTCAATATGCACATAGGCAGTCAGTAGAGTAAATAAAGGTATAGAACTTTATAGCAATATTTGTTTTAATATTATTTTACACAAGTTGAATGTTTCCCCTTTCTCATTTAATTTTTTTTTAAACTTTTTTTTTACTTTTTTTTAACTTCTCATGAAAATAAATAAACGTAGAGTCTACGGACTTAGAGTACAATAATCATCCAGTCGTCCAGCTACACTATTCAGTGATGCTTCTGCTTCTCCCAAAGAAATTGAGACTACGAACACAAACCAATAATTTGACGCAACAATGGAATACTGCTCAAGATATAATAAGTATGATGCATACATTCATGGAAAAGCATGGCAACAAACATACAATGGAGGAATCAAACAATGAGGAGTAGTAATTTGAAATGTATATAATATTGAGACATGATTGCTTTTGACTTGGTTGGTTTTAGACTTGGAATATGTGTTTTACACTTACATTTCATTTGGTAGAAAGTTTTAGACTTTAATGTAGTTTAATAGATGTGTTTACGCTTGTTTGAAGATGTTGTAATGTTTACTAGTTTGATATTTGATGTTTTGAGTGCAATTGCTTGAGCAACTGTGATATATATTAGGCTAAATGATTGGTTGAATAATTGGTTTTGATTTGGTAGGTGATGTAGCTTAAAATACAGTAGAATTCTACTGAAATTTATCAAAATTTGCGTCTGATTTCTGACCATTGTAGTCAGAATTGCAATGGAAATTCTTAAATTTTCTACTGAAGTGATCGAAAATATTAATTATTTATTAAATTAGTTTTAATATTTCTGATCGATTTTAAAAAAATGATTAATATAATTTAAATTAATTATAAATATACCGACCAAATCGGTCGGAATTTGTTAAATATTACTAATATTTATTTTTAAATTTATGACCGATTCGGTCACAAATTTACTAGTCAAATTGGTCGCAAGCTTTGAATTTATCCGTTCGCCCTGATTTTTCCTCTTTGCAACCAAAATGGTCGAAAATTTCAGACTGTTTCGGTCGAAAATTCACCCAAAATAATAGATTTTTTACCGATTTTCGACGAATTTGGTGATCGAAAAAGTGACATTTTCCAATAGTGGTGGTTATGATTTATTTACTAATTGTTAATGTTATGTGTTTTTTGAGAAGACAAAAATTGCATGTCGAAAGTGACTTTTCTAACCAAATTTTAGTTTTCTGGTCAAGTTCTCTAATGATTATCCATGTCGAAAGTGATGAGGGGTCTAAAATTTTATTGCGGAAGCGAGGAGACTGTTGGAGGGAAGAGAATAGATGGGGAAAGAGAGTAAAATCTGAAGCAGACGACTGTGCACTGCTAAAAAATCAGGTTTTAGCGATGGACAATTTTTTTAGCTAAACAGAAAAATTCGTCGCTAATTTCCTTTAGCAACGGATTACCAACGGATTATCAAGAAATTCTGCTAGCTACGAGCGTTTTAGCGACAGATTAGCGACGACGTTCGTAGCTAATTCCAATTTTTTGTAGTGGTGGAGACAGCGACGGCATGTGTTTATTAACTTCCAAGATCGGGTATTTGAGTAGAAAGAAAAAAAAAAGTCGTTGTTCTGTCTTTTTTTTCAAAATAATAATAATAATAATAATAATAATAATAATAATAATAATAATAAAGGGAAAATAGTTTGTCTTCCTCTGAAAAATGACAATGAAAAAAAAAAGGTCTTATTTTTAAAATAGTTTTTTTTTTCGAAAATGCCAAAATAAAAAGTATCGAATAGTATAACAGAGGTTACTATAACTAATATGTCATGGTACAGAGGAAAATATAGCCCTCTTCTGTTTAAAATAAGAGTTATTTATATAATTTGTGAAACCATAGCCCCTTAAAAAGATATGTTGGAATTTCTCTCAGAATTTCATCAGGGCTCAACATAGGTATCAGACACTAAGCGGGAAATATAAATTAAAAAAATACTGTAACTTAAGATTGTCATTGAAGAAAAAATGCCATTTATATCAACGAATTTAGTGTCATAAGTTAATAGTGTAGGAATTCTCTCTCTCTCTCTCTCACACACACACATATATATATATAAAAAAAGTATAAAGTCCCCTTAGCGAAAGATTGTTCGCTTTTTTCCCCTTTTAAAATAAAATTTGTAATAAAAAAAATATCGTTTACCTATTTTTCAAATATTTAGGAGCTTGAAACTAAAAAAATTGACTACTAAGCCTTTCCATGTTTGGGCTATATATAAATTTCTAATATTTAAAAATTTAAAGTCAAGTATCATTTAAATTATATAGATATTCCTTATTTGATTTTAGGTAAAATAACTATTAACCTTTCATTGTGTGGATGTTCCTTCCTAAAAGGTTAACTCTCTCACGTACTAACATTATATATACTTATATTTTCTTGATAAATTTAATTATATGTTTCAAGACACAAGCTAACCTAAAAAAACTTAAAAATCTAAACAATCCAGCAATTTTATTAGAGATCTTTTTCTTTGTATACAATATTTGAAACTTGTTTACCAAAATTATTCTAATTTTGTATATTACCCACCTTAAACAAGGATTACATACTATCACGACTTGAATTCTAATATGTCGTGATGGAGCCTAACGTGGTACTAGGCAAGCCGATATTTAAAATTAACTCCAACACATATAACAGAAAATGGATTTAAAGCAGTTTAAATAGTAACTTCTCATAAGCAGGATAGAAAAAATTCCAAAGCACAACGCGGAAAAACTCCCATATTGAGGTGTTACAGAGTATATGAGCATCTAAGTATCACAAGTTTAGGAAAACACTGTCTATGATAGTCCACAACTAAATACAATAAACGGAAAGATATGGAAGGAGAAACAAGGTCTACAAACGTCGTGTAGCTACCTCCAAATCTCCAAAAGGATCAACTGCGTAGAGAATCAACGTCCATAGTGTCCAAAAATACCTGGATATGCACACGAAGTGCAGGGTATAGCGTGAGTACAACCAACTCAATAAGTAACAAGACTAAATAAAGAGCTGAAGGTAGTGACGAGCTACACAGTTATAGTTCAATTTTAGTAGTCTCAACATAGGAAAGTAGGCATATTTTCAAGTCCGGCAATGTAAGTCAAATCGGTTAATTCATGTTAAGTTCAAGTAAAACAGGACGTAATATCTCTCAGAAATTTTAAAACAATGATATATGACAGGTAAATACAACAATAATAAAATCAAATGCATCATCTCGGAGCAACAGTCACTCAGTCCTCTCATTCACTCCAACTTCACAATCATCCATTCCTCACAGTCACTCACTCCTCTTAGTCTTTAACGACCCGGTCGGTCGTTCTGAGAGTTATAGCCTCGTATTCCCTATTTCTGTTTCTTTATGTATTGTTCATCTGTGTTAGTTGTATTGAGTTGGTCGGTTTAGGTTCGGAGTAATTTTGGAGTGAAATGACCACTTAGTCTCTTATTAGAAAGCTAAGTTAGAAAAGTCAACCAGAAGTTGACTTATGAGTAAACGAATTCAGATTTGAATTTTTATGAATTGATTAGCTTCGTTGGGTGATTTTAGACTTAGGAGTTTGTCCGGAATATAATTTGGAGGTCCGTGGTAGAATTAGGCTTGAATTGGTGAAAGTTAGAAATTTTGACGCTTTTGGTCGGCAGCGGAAAATAAGGTATCGGGGTCAGAATGAAATTCCGTAAGTTGGAGTAGGTTTGTAGTGTTATTTGTGACATGTGTACAATATTTTAGATCATTCGTACGTGGTTTGATAGGTTTCAGAGTCGTTGGAAAAAGTTGGAAGTTTAAAAGTTCTTAGGCTTGAATTCGAGGTTGATTTGGAGTTTTGGTGTTGTTTTGGGTGTTCCAGAGATTCGACTAAGTTCGGGTAGTTATATATGACTTTTTGAAATTATTGGTTGAGGTCCCGAGGGTATCGGGTGAGTTTCAGAGAGATTTGGGTTGTGTTGCGCTTGTTTTTCTTATATTTCAATGTCGTTTCTTCAAGCATAAATGATATCATATTGAATAAATGAGCTCCGATTTCTTTGTTAATTAAAGTATTAGAACAGTATCGTAATTACGGACCCATAGCAAAAACAATCGTCGAATTTGAATATTGTATGAGGATTTTATGGTCATTTTACTAAGAATTAGGTTGCCAGATTTTTCAGATTAATTACGAAATTGCCACTAGCAGCGTATTTAAATTTTTTTATTATTTGCAAATATTAAAACCTACATATTTCATTCATTATAAGGTCAAATAGAGTGATTCAAAAGTCTAACTTGACTAAAATTTTACAAGAAATTCATTAGAGGAATAAAATACGAGTTTCGAGGATCGTTTGGTACGAGAACGAGATAGAATAGCTGGCAGAAAAATATATAAAACTAGGATTTGTTCATTCGGTCATATTTTGAGTTGGGGAGCTCGGATTTGGGCGATTTTGGAGGTGATTTTAACCATAATGGATTGGGTAAGTGTTCTCTACTCGATTTTTGTTATATTTCATGAATCCATCATAGTTTTTAGGATTTGATTGATGATTTCAAAGTGAAATTGAGGGAGTTAGGGTTTGCGTTTTGGAGAGTTTTAAGTGAGGATTTGAGGGATCAAACGGAGTCCGATTTTGATAAATTTTATATGGTTAGACTCGCGAAATAACGAGGTTTATTATTCTTCCATTTTGACTAGTTTCGAGAAGTTGACCCAGTGGCCGAATTATGGCCGATTTCGGATTTTTGGCATATTTTGTAGTTTTTATTGTGGAATTCGATTCTTTAGCATATGGTGATGGTATTAATTTGATTATAGTTAGATTCAGAGCTTTTGGATACCGAGTCCCGAAGAATTTTATATCATATGATTGATTAGAGGTGATACCCACGCTAGGTGATGGGCGTGTGACTGTATACCTCGAGAGATTGAGACTTGGTCCATCCCGTGGGGCCTCATAGCCATCATCTGTGTTTACGTAGTTACTTGTTTTTGAACTTATCTGCCTTCATGTTAATGATCATGCTTAGGATTTATTCATGCTCACATTATTTGTACTCAGTCATAGAAATTATTGTACATGTTTACATCAGTCTTTATTATTTGCTAATATGCTGTGATACTTGATGTGGTCTGTGTTCCCTTATTTGTTAATGATGGTGAGGCTGGTGAGGTACATGATTAAGTAAGGCTGAGGGCCTGGTTGTGAGGATATTAATACCATAGCGCATGAGTTATTCGCGCAGCACGTGAGTTGATCGTGCGAGTCCAGGTATTGATACCATAGCGCGTGAGTTGTCCGCGTAGCACGTGAGTTGACCGTGCGGATCTAGGTATTGATATGATGGCATGTGAGTTGTCCGTTCTTAGCGCTTGGGATTTGGGAGCCCCTCTGAAGTCTGTACACACCCCTAGAGAGCACAAATTGTTGAGTGTATTGATTGTTGAGAGTTGAGTGCGAGTGTTGAGTGATGGAGTGAGACATTGCTATGAAGTTGCATTTACTTTTGCTGTTGCGGCATTTATCTGTTAAATTATTTTGTGGCATTTACTGAATTATGGAATTTACCTGTTTATTTTTGTTTGTTTATTTTTAAATTATGAAAATAAATAATTGGACTATTTTACTTAGCTCGTCACTACTGCTCAGTTCCTTAGCTATTTCTGTTACTACTGAGTTGGTTGTACTCATACTACACCCTGCACTTTATGTGCAGATTCAGGTGAGTTAGAGCGAAGCAATCGTTGAGTTCAGGCCGGCTATCTGTGGAGATTGCAAGGTAGCTGCCAGCGTCCGTAGGACCTTGTTACTCCTCTTATCATTTCTTCTTTAGGATAGTTAGACAGTTTATATATATCTTAGTTTATAGTTTTAGATGCTCATGACTTAGTGACACCCTAATGTTTGGGACTCGTTTCCATATTTTTCTATATTATATTTAGAGTTGATTTAGTTTATGACAAATTTAAATGTTAAAATATTTTATTAATTTCTTACAATCGGTTTAGTAGTAATATTTTGGGAAGTAGGCTTGCCTTGTAACACGATAGGCGTCATCACGACCATGGTTAGATTTTGGGTCGTGACAAGTTAGTATCAGAGCCTAGGTTACATAGGTCTCACGAGTCATGAGCGGGTTTAGTAGAGTCTTGCGGATCGGTACAGAGACGTTTGTACATATCTTCGAGAAGCTGCAGAACCTTTAGGAAAATTTCACCTTCTTAAATTCTTATCGTGCTGTATTGATTCATCTTGAAGTGTAACTCTTTGAATTCCTTCCACGCGTTCGTATGCGCACATGAGCGCTCCGTATCAGTTGTGCAACAACGGCTTGTGATTCCCTGGATGAGGTGTGAGAGGTGATTTATATGGGTCCGTGATTGGGCCAATCTGGAGGACTTAAGGCCGGAGATTGTAGCTTGAGCATTGAGGTGTTGATTGTGTGAGCACGTGCTTGTGTACTTATATGTCCGGTAGTGTCCCTATTAGTGAAAATAGTGGCTGGATGGATACGTGATGAGTATGATGTGACCGCGAGATGAGTTCATATGATTTGAATGTGACGAGAAGGAGTTTCTTGAGGTGATACAACAATCTAATGGCTTTTGGAACAATTCTGGGTACGTTCGAGGACGAACGTTTGTTTCAGAGGGAGAGAATGTAACGACCCGGTCAGTCGTTTTGAGAGTTATAGCCCCGTTTCTCCTATTTCTATTTCTTTATGTGTTGTTCAACTATGTTAGTTGTATCGAGTTGGTAGGTTTGGGTTCAGAGTAGTTTTGGAGTGAAATGTCCACTTAGTCTCTTAGTTAGAAAGCTAAGGTAGAAAAGTCAACTAGAAGTTGACTTATGAGTAAAAAAAATCGGATTTGGATTTTTATGATTCGATTAGCTTCGTTGGATGATTTTAGACTTAGGAGTTTATCCGGAATATAATTTGGAGGTCCATGGTAGAATTAGGCTTCAATTGGCGAAAGTTAGAAATTTTGCGCTTTTGGTCGGTAGCGAAAAATTAGGTATCAAGGTCGGAAAGGAATTCCAGAAGTTGGAGTAGGTTCGTAGTATCATTTTTTATGTGTGTGAAAAATTTGAGGTCATTCAGACGTGGTTTGATAGGTTTCGGAGTCGTTGGCGAAAGTTGGAAGTTTAGAAGTTCTTAGACTTGAATTCGAGGTTGATTTCGTATTTGGGTGTTGTTTTGGGTGTTCTAGAGGTTCGACTAAGTTTAGGTAGTGATATATGACTTGTTGGAATTATTGATTGAGGTTCCGAGGGTCTCGGGTGAGTTTCGGAGAGATTTGGGTTGTGTTACGCTCGTTTTTCTTATGTTTCGACGCCGTTTCTTCAAGCATAAATGGTATCATATTGAACAAATGAGCTCCGATTTCTTTTTAATTGAAGTATTAGAACCGTATCGTAATTACGGACCCATAGCAAAAAGAATCATCGAATTTGGACATTATATGAGGATTTTATGGTTATTTTACTAAGAATTAGGTTGTTAGATTTTCAGATTAATTACAAAATTGCCACTAGCAGCGTATTTAAAAATCTGCACTATTTGCAAATATTAAAACTTACATATCTCATTCATTATAAGGTCAAATTGAGTGATTCAAAAGTCTAACTTGACTAGAATTTTACAAGGAATCCATTGGAGGAATAAAATACGAGCTTTGGGATTGTTTGGCACAAGAAAAGAGGTAGAATAACTGCCAGAAAAATATATAAAACTAGGGTTTGTTCATTCGATCATATTTTGAGTTGAGGAGCTCGGATTTGGGCGATTTTGGAGGCACTTTTCACCATATGTATTGGGGTCAGTGTTCTCTACTCGGTTTTGGTTATATTTCATGAATCTATCATCGTTTTTGTGATTTGATTGATAATTTCAAAGTGAAATTGAGGGAGTTAGGGTTTGGGGTTTGGAGAGTTATAAGGGAGGATTTGAGGGACCAAACGGAGTTCGATTTTGATAAATTTTATATGGTTAGACTTGGGAGAGAACGAAGTTTATTATTCTTCCATTTTTGACTGGTTTTGAGATGTGGGCCCGGTGGCCAAATTTTGGCCGATTTCGGATTTTTGGCATATTTTGTAGTTTTTATTGTGGAATTCGATTCTTTAGCACATGGTGATGGTATTAATATTATTATGGTTAGATCCAGAGCTTTTGGAGACCGAGTTCTGAGACGTGGGCATCTCGGAGTATGATTTTATGCAGTTGAGGTAAGTAACAATTTAACTCTGGCCTTGAGGGTATAAACCCGAAGAATTTGGTATCATGTGATTGTTTGAAGGTGATACCCACGCTAGGTGACGGGCGTGTGGGTGTATACCTCGAGGGATTGAGACTTGGTCCATCCCGTGGGGCCTCATAGCCATCATTTGTGTTTACGTAGTTACTTGTTTTTGAACTTGTTTGCCTTCATGTTAGAGATCATGCTTAGGCTTTATTCATGCTCACATTATTTGTACTCAGTCATAGAAATTATTGTACATTTTTACATTAGTCTCTATTATTTGCTAATATGTTGTTATACTTGATGTAGGCTATATTCCCTTATTTGTTGATGATGGTGAGGCTAGTGATGTACATGATCGAGTAAGGCCGAGGGCCTGGTTGTGAGGACATTAATACCATAGCGCGTGAGTTGTCCACGTAGCACGTGAGTTGACCGCACGGGTCCAGGTATTGATACCATAGCGCGTGAGTTATCCGCGTAGCACGTGAGTTGACCGTGTGTATCCAGGTATTGATATGATGTCACGTGAGTTGTCCGTGCTTAGCACTGAGGCTTTGGGAGCCCCTACACACCGCTAGTGAGCGCAGAGTGTTAAGTGTATTGAGTGTTGAGTGTTGAGTGTGAGTGCTGAGCGATGGAGTGAGACATTGCTATGAGGTTGCATTTACTTTTCCTATTGCTGCATTTATCTGTTAAATTTTTTTGTGGCATTTACTGAGTTATGGAAGTTACCAATTTATTTTTGTTTATTTTTTAAAATTGTGAAATTAAATAATTGGACTGTTTTACTTAGCTCGTCACTACTGCTCAGTTCCTTAGTTATTTCTGTTACTACTGAGTTAGTTGTACTCATACTACACCCTACACTTTATGTGCAGATTCAGGTGAGTTAGAGCGCGGCGTCGTTGAGTTCAGGCCGGGTATCTGTGGAGATTGATAGCTACCAGCGTTCATAGGACCTTGTTACTCCTCTTGTCATTTCTTCTTTTGGACAGTTAGACAGTTTATATATCTTAGTTTATAGTTTTAGATGCTCATGACTTAATGACACCCCGATGTTTGGGACTCGTTTCCATATTTTTCTATATTATATTTAGAGTTGATTTTGTTTATGAAAAATTTAAATGTTGAAATATTTTATTAATTTCTTATAATCGGTTTAGTAGTAATATTTTGGGAAGTAGGCTTGCCTTGTAACACGATAGGTTCCATCACGACCATGGTTAGATTTTGGGTCTTGACATAGTCGCTCGACACTCGGCACTCGCACTCAGTAGGTACATGTGCTCACTGGGTGTGTGCACAGACTCCGGAGGGGCTTCTTCAGCCCAAGCGCTATAACAAGCCAATCATGACACAAATCAATGAAACATGCTACGGTATGCAGCCTGATCCCATAAATATCCTCACAATCAGGCCCTCAACCTTATTCACAATGAGGATTTTATGGTCATTTTACTAAGAATTAGGTTGTCAGATTTTTCAGATTCATTACGAAATTGCCACTAGCAGCGTATTTAAAAATCTGCACTATTTGCAAATATTAAAACCTACATATCTCATTCATTATAAGGTCAGATTGAGTGATTCAAAAGTCTAACTTGATTAGAATTTTACAAGGAATCCATTGGAGGAATAAAATACGAGTTTTGGGATTGTTTGGCACGAGAAACGAGGTAGAATAGCTGGCAGAAAAATATATAAAACTAGGGTTTGTTCATTCGGTCATATTTTGAGTTGGGGAGCTTGGATTTGGGCGATTTTGGAGGCAATTTTCACCATATGTATTGGGTAAATGTTCTCTACTCGGTTTTGGTTATATTTATTGAATCTATCATCGTTTTTGTGATTTGATTGATAATTTCAAAGTGAAATTGAGGGAGTTAGGGTTTGGGTTTTGGGAGATTTAAGGGAGGATTTGAGGGACCAAACGAAGTCCAATTTTTATAAATTTTATATGGTTTGACTCGGGAGAGAACGAGGTTTATTATTCTGCCATTTTTTACTAGTTTCTAGATGTGGGCCCGGTGGCCGGATTTTGGCCAATTTTGGATTTTTGGTATATTTTGTAGTTGTTATTGTGGAATTCGATTCATTAGCACATGGTGATGGTATTAATCTGATTATGGTTAGATTCAGAGCTTTTGGAGATTGAGTCCTGAGATGAGGGCATCCCGGAGTAAGATTTTATGCGGTTGAGGTAAGTAACAGTTTTAACTCTGGCCTTTAGTATATAAACCCAAAGAATTTGAAATCATGTGATTGTTTGGAGGTGATACCCACGCTAGGTAACATGTGTGTGGGTGTATACCTCGAGGGATTGAGACTTGGTCCATCCCGTGGGGCCTCATAGCCATCATCTGCGTTTACGTTGTTATTTATTTTTTAACTTGTCTGCCTTCATGTTAGAGATCATGCTTAGGCTTCATTCGTGCTCAAATTATTTGTACTCAGTCATAGAAATTATTGTATATGTTTACATCAGTCTCTATTATTTACTAATATGGTGTGATACTTGATATGGGTTGTGTTCCTTTATTTTTTGATGATGGTGAGGGTAGTGATGTATATGATTGAGTAAGGCCGAGGTCCTAGTTGTGAGGATATTAATACCATAGCGCATGAGTTGTCCGCGTAGCACATGAGTTGACCGTGCGAGTCCAGGTATTGATACCATAGTGCATGAGTTGTCCGCGTAGCACGTGAGTTGACCGTGCGGGTCCAGGTATTGATACCATAGCGCGTGAGTTGTCTGCGTAGCACGTGAGTTGACCGTGTGGGTCCAGGTATTAATATGATGGAACGTGAGTTGTCCGTGATTAGCGCTTGGGCTTTGGAGCCCCTCCGGAGTCTGTACACACCCCTAGTAAGCGCAGAGTGTTGAGTGTATTGAGTGTTGAGTGCTGAGTGCGAGTGCTGAGTGATGGAGTGAGACATTGTTATGAGGTTGAACTTACTTTTGCTATTGCGGCATTTATTTGTTAAATTTTTTTGTGGCATTTACTGAGTTATGGAATTTACCTGTTGATTTCTGTTTATTTTTTTAAATTGTGAAAATAAATAATTGGACTGTTTTACTTAGCTCGTCACTACTGCTCAGTTCCTTAGTTATTTCTGTTACTACTGAGTTGGTTGTACTCATACTACACCCTGCACTTTATGTTCAGATCAGGTGAGTTAGAGCGCGGCGATCGTTGAGTTCAGGCCGGCTATTTGTGGAGATTGCAAGGTAGCTGCCAGCGTCCGTAGGACCTTGTTACTCCTCTTGTCATTTCTTCTTTTGGACAGTTAGACAATTTATATATCTTAGTTTATAGTTTTAGATGCTCGTGACTTAGTGACACCCTGATGTTTGGGACTCATTTCCATATTTTTCTATATTATATTTAGAGTTGATTTAGTTTATGAAAAATTTAAATATTTAAATATTTTATTAATTTCTTATAATCGGCTTAGTAGTAATATTTTGGGAAGTAGGCTTGCCTTGTAATACGATAGGCGTCATCATGATCATGTTTAGATTTTGGGTCTTGACACAGTCGCTCGACACTCGGCACTCGCACTCAGTAGGTACATGTGCTCACTGGGTGTGTGCACAGACTCCGGAGGGGCTTCTTCAGCCCAAGCGCTATAACAAGCCAATCATGGCACAAATCAATGAAACATGCTACGGTATGCAGCCCGATCCCATAAATATCCTCACAATCAGGCCCTCAACCTTATTCAGTCATCAACCTTTCCAGTCTCTCGTGCTCCCAGTGATCATAAAAATCAGCTCCAATAGCAATGATATGATGTATCAACAAGGAACAATAGAGACTGAGATATGATATGCAAGTAAGATTTAAACTGAATACAAACAACAATTTAACAGATAATTTAACATGTAAAATGGCCTATGTGGGTCCCAACAATACCAACACATAGCCTAAACATGATTTGAATTCAAATTTCTATAACACATGGAGAGCATATAGCTAACAACAAGTTATTCAACTTCACAGTTCCATGGAATGGACTAGGTCACAATTCCTATGGTGCACACCCACACTCCCGTCACCTAGCATGTATGTCACCTCCAAACCAATCACAAGACACATAAGATAGGGTTTCATACCCTCAGAACCAGATTTAGAACTGTCACTTACCTCAATCCGAGCAAATCTCTACTCCAACACACCTTAGCCTCGCAAATCGGCCTCTAAATGCCTCGAATCTAGCCACAAACAATTTGATACAATCAACACGATCTAAAGGGATCAATTCCATAAGAAAATACTAAGCTTTAAGTCAAAAGTCAAAAGTGAACTCAAAAGTTGGCCTCCGGTCCTACGTCTCGAAACCGGGTAAAAGTCATAAAATTCAAACACCCATTCGACTATTAATCAAATCTGATACCAAAATCTTCAAAATCTAGCCTAAGAACGTTTCTTCATCTTCTCCAATTTTCCACTCCAAATCACAAATTTAATGATGAAATCAAAGACATAATCATGGAAATTAACCAAAACTAGATATGAATCACTTACCTCAAACACCTACATGAAAATATCTCCAAGAATCGCCTTTCACCGAGTTCCCAAATCAATTTTTATATTATGAACTCACATCCTCATTTTTGAAACTTATAATTCTGCCTAGGTTTGCATTATTGCTAACGCGGAAGCATCCTCGCATTCGCGAAGCACAATAATGATTGTGACCAAAAACCTTCTACGCGAATGCGAGGTCCCATTCGCGAATGCAGAAATTCTCTTGCCTAACCCTTCGCGAATACGTGCAACTCGACGCGATCGCATAGGCTAAATGCCTGATGACCCAACAGACCGTTCGTTTACGCGAATGCGAAGGCCCTATCACGAACGCGTAGACCTAAGACCTCAACATTTCGCGAACCTAGGACCTACATTGTGAATGCGAAGACATAAATCCAGTAGCACTCAAACTCCTCTACGCGAGCGCAGGAGCACCAACGCGAATGCATAGAAGGAAACCAAACACCAGAACATCTGAAGCTTCAGCCATCTTCCAAGTCTAATTTCCAATTTGTCAACCATCCGAAATCCACTCGAGGCCCCCCGGACCTCAACCAAAACTACCAACAAGTCCTAAAATATCATACGAACTTAGTTGAACCTTCAAATCATATCAAACAATGCTAAAAATACGAATTGCACCCCAATTCAAGCTTAATGAACTTTCAATTTCTAATTTTTTACAACCGGAGCCGAAACCTATCAAATCACGTCCGATTGACCTCAAATTTTACACACAAGTCACAAATGACACCACAGACCTACTCCAATTTATGGAACTCCAATCCGACTCCGATATCAAATAATATACTCCCAGTCCAACTTTCCAAAAATCCAACTTTCGCCATTTCAAGTCTAATTCTTCCACGGACATCCAAATCACAATCCAGACATGCTCCTAAGTCCAAAATCATCCAATGGAGCACATATCCATCAAATCTCCATTCCGGAGTCATTTACACATAAGTCACATCCGTTCAATTATTTCAACTTAAGCTTTCAACCTTGAAACTAAGTGTCTTAATTCATTATGAAATCTCTCCGGACCCGAACTGACTAACCCGACAAGTCACATAACAGCTATAAGGTACAAAATGAGCAGTAAATGGGGGAAGTGGGCTACAACACTCTAAATGACCTGTCGGGTCGTTACATCCTCTCCCTCTTAAACAAACGTTCGTCCTCGAACAGGTCTAGAAACGTACGTGGAGTCTCCAATAGTTGTGGATATCTGCTCTGCATCTTCCGCTTGGTCTCCCAAGTAGCCTCCTCAACTGGCTGACCTCTCCACTACACCTTTACTAAATCTATGTCCTTTGACCTCAACTTTTAAATTTGCCGATCCAAAATGGCCACCGGCTCCACATCATAAGACAGATCACCATCCAATTGAACCATGATGAAGTCCAAAACATAAGACGGATCTCCTACATACTTCCAGAGCATAGAAACATTAAATACTGGATGCACACTCAACAAACTAGGTGGCATGTCAAGCTTGTAAGACACCCCTCCAACCCTATGTAGTACCTCAAACGGCCCAATATACCGAGGGCTCAACTTGCCCTTCTTCTCGAACCTCATAATACCCTTCATGGGTGAAACCTTGAGCACAACCTTCTCCCCAATCATGTAAGCAACATCACGGACCTTCCTGTCTGCATCATAAAATAAGTTCGTACCCAATACTCTATCCTCACCCGGCTCAAACCAACCCACTAGAGATCTACAAGGAAAACTCTGTGAGCGGCAGAAACTGGTCCCATTAAATGCCAAAATCAATGACACAAGTGCGTAGCATATCCTCCAATATCTGATAATGATCTTGGACTGTCCATCTGTCTGAGGGTGAAATATTATACTCAGCTCAACCTGGGTGCCCAACTCACGATGCATGTCTCAATAAAATTGTGATGTAAACTGCGTGCCTCGATTTGAAATGATAGACAATGGCGTTCCGTGAAGGCAAACAATCTCTTAGATGTAAATCTCAGCCAACCGCTCCGAAGAATAAAGGGTAACAACTGGAATGAAATGCGAGGATGTCACGACCCAAACTGAAGGGCCATGACTAGCACCCGACCACACTTGCCGAGCACCAACGTACATTTCATCTAACCTTCATTATTATCTTTTAAGGCTGACGAGATCAATATAAATGGTAGACCTAGATCATGGACAACCAGCAATAAAATATGATGGCATGAACATGCATAGCAGGGGATGACCAGACAATCAAGAAACTACGTATAAGGTATGAGCTACCACGCTAATATGAAAGACTATACAACAAAAACTAGCCGACAAGGCATACCAAACTATACATGAGCCGACACCTGTCTATGAGCCTCTAAAAGAACATAAGTGTTGCAATATAGCCAGAACAGGGCCCCGACATACCCATAATGTCTATAACAAAAATTGCATACCAAGACCAAGGCAAGTCCGGAGAAGGGATCTCGCCAATCACCGCTGAACTGGACAGTCTACTATGGTGGGGGAGCTGCACCTGCCTGTCTATCAGGACCTGCAGCACGACATGCAGCGTCCACAAATAAAAGGACGTCAGTACGAATAAAGTACTGAGTATGTAAGGCAAGGAACCATAAATCGATCAGTAATGTAAGCAAGGATAGAGAATATACAACCTGTAACATCTTAGTACCTCTGAGGGCTACTTACATGAAATGCATGATACATATGTATAAATACATAAACCTTTAAAGCATTCGCCTCTGTGGGCATCATTATCATCATATCGTACCCGACCATAATAGGCTCGGTAGAATCGTACCCGGCCACGTGGAGCTCGGTAAAACCCAACTGATCAGTGGTTGCACAATAGGTGCCGTACCCGGCCAACTATAGTGTGGCTCGGTAGAGTAAAATAGATACATATATATAATGCATGCTCGACTCATGGAATCACATTCTAAACCTTTTGGAGTGACGTAAGGTCGGTATCCTCTGTACACGTTATTAGGACTAACTCTTCACTATGAACCTTATAAGAATCAGGAAGTACCAATAACATTGATAACATAAGAATAAGAGAAGCAACATTAGCATCAATCGTTCCATAAGAGGGAAAACAATGTAAGTACTGCTAGCTTCTAAGAGTAGAGTATCTTTGGAAGCTCGTTCATTACATTATGTACAATCGGAGTCGTGCAAAAGAAGGAAAGGGATAGTCTCACATACCTTGTATATACTGCCCCAATCTCAAGCTATGCAATTGTCAAAACTCCTTAGTCTACAATAAGAGAAACGATACTATCGTTATCATTTAAGCGTCATAACTATTATGTATCGACCACAACCTATTTTACGATGAAACGTACAGCACCTCCCCTATATATATGACCTCACACCATTCAAAACAATCACCAAACAGCCCAAACAACATCAATAATAAACATATTGAGCCTCCCAAAATAGTCCACACACAGCCTAATCACTCCATACATACGACGACCACCGTAGTCGTGTCAAACAACCTGGAAATGTTACGAATAACTATCAGCCCATAACCCTACATATATATGGTGTTTCTCCACACCCTTCCTCCTCCAAAACTACACAAGATAGTAGTAAAATACGCAGCCCAACAACAACGCAAAACAGTCCACAAAACAATAACATTACTTCCAAGCCTTTCGATATATATTTCACAAGTTCTAGCTTCAATGGCTTAGCTGCAACTTGGATAATCTTAAATACATATAGAGTAAGAGGTTCCTTACCTTTATACAGAAATAACAACTCCAATTTGACCTTAAATTTCCATGAAATATCCCTCCAATGTTGCCACAATAACAAAAAAGCGAAACTAGCGATCAATTAGTGTTTTTCGGCACTAGAATCACTTTAGAAGGCTTGAAATCACCTAGGATTGATATTAAGAACATGAGGGAGTATTTACAGAACATAAACCCTTTTAAACAACCTCCCACACGAGCTGGAACGACACAAAAATGAGCAACAACAAGAAGAACAAGAGACTTACTAGCGCTACGGAATTTCCGACACTTGATTTGTGTTGTTTGCCCTTTTTTTGGGTCTTGAATCTTGAGAGAACCTTGAGAGGATGTTCCTAGGGTTCTAAGGTCTGAAAATAGTGAAAAGAAATGACTTAAAACGGGTTGGAGTCATCCTATATAGGCCCAAATATCTTAAACCGACTTAGTGGGCCCCATAGAGAGGTGCTTGGCGCAGTCTCGCGAAAACGCGAATATCTCTCTACTCCGAGATTGTATCGATGAACGGTTTAATGCGTTGGAAACTAGACTCCTAGATATTTAATTTGGTTGGTAGATCACCCCGTAATTCCTTGTAAATTATGAGAAAAGATTAGAAACATTTGACCCAATGTTTAAGTAAAATTATGAACCTAAGTTGCGACAACTTTTGTCGACTTTTGTTTCATAACTCGTTTGACTTCAAGACTTATGATACGGATATTATATGATTAAAATACCTTAATAAATGACCTCTTGAGTGTATTAAGCACCGCTAGATTACCTGAAAATACGAGTTACAACATCCTTGATTCGTTTAACTTCTAATACTGGTTAATCACCCTTATACACTCTTGTATCACTTAAGACCAATAGGATTGACTTCTTATCATCTAAAAGATAATTCCTTCTTGGATTTATGTTAACTAATATATGGCATGAACTAACACATGTGGATATGGGTTGTAACACCCTCCCCCCCTTAGGAACATTCGTCCTCGAATGTAAGGGTTTATGGGGAGTTTAAATCATCGTGGATTCCAATGGAAATTTCCGATCAATTTTCCCCTATAAAATGGTCACTAGCAAAACTTGCATGTAATTAAGCCCAACATATGGCTTCACAAGGCTACACAAAGCATTATGCGTATTTACATTATCTACATATCACCATTTTGTATTAAGGGGGAGTATTCTCAAATTATTGCTTACCTCATAGAGCCGTTTCACCTTCCAATGTATCCTCTCTTCCACCAGCATCCTTGTTATATTCATTCTGGAATAAGTAAGGGTATTTAGACTTCATCTCCTCTTCTGCTTCCCATGTCATTTCTTCCATATTTTTGTTCCTCCATAATACTTTGACGGAAGCTACATCTTTTGTTCTCAGCTTGCGGACTTGCCGATCTAATATCGCCACTGGCACTTCTTCATATGATAGGTCCTCTATAACTTGTACATCTTTGATAGGGATGACTCGAGAAGGGTCTCCAATACATTTTCTCAACATAGATACATGGAATACCGGGTGGACAAATTCCAATTCGGATGGCAATTCTAACTCATAAGCAACCTGTCCAATCCGTCGAAGAATTTTATACGGCCCGATATACCTTGGACTCAGCTTACCTTTCTTCCCAAAACGCATAATACCCTTCATTGGTGAGATCCTCAGGAAAACCCAATCACCAACCTCAAACTCTAGATCACGACGTCGGACATCAGAATAAGATTTTTGCCTGCTTTGTGCCGTCCTCAATCGCTCCTGTATCACTTTCACCTTCTCAATAGCTTGTTGAATCAAATCTGGCCCATATAATTCTGTTTCACCGACTTCGAACCAACCAACTGGTGATCTACATCTCCTCCCGTATAGTGCCTCGTATGAGGCCATTTTAATACTGGAATGGTAGCTATTGTTATAGGCGAATTCTATGAGTGGAAGATGATCATCCCAATTCCCCTTAAAATCTAGAACACATGCTCGTAGCATATCTTACAGTGTCTGAATGGTACGTTTAGCCTGTCCGTCAGTCTGCGGATGAAATGCAGTGCTGAGATTTACTTGTGTGCCTAAACCCTTCTGGAAAGACTTCCAAAAGTTAGCCGTAAATTGAGCTCCTCGGTATGATATAATAGATATGGGCACACCATGAAGCCTAACAATCTCCTTGATATACAACTTTGCATAATCTTCAGCCGTGTAAGTTGTCTCACTGGCAGAAAATGGGCACATTTTGTAAGTCGATCAATTAGCACCCAGATGGAGTCAAACTTATGATAAGAGCGAGGTAATCCAATAATTAAGTCCATATTAATCACCTCCCACTTCCAGGTCGGAATCTCTATATTTTGAAGCAATCCACCGGGTTTCTGATGTTCTATCTTTACTTGTTGACAATTGGGACGCTGGGCTACAAATTCTGCAATAGACTTGTTCATATTATCCCACCAATATTGCTCCTTGACATCATGATACATCTTTGTCGAGCCGGGATGGATGGAATTTCGGGATTGATGAATCTCATTCATAATCTTCTCTCGCAACCCTGCCACATTAGGCACACACAATCGGCTCTGGTATCTCAGTGCCCCATCTTTTCCGATCCCAAAAGCCATACTTTTACACTGTTGAATGCTTTCTCTTAATCGTACTAAGATAGGATCTTCATATTGTCGTGCTTTTACCTCTGCTACCAAAGATGATTCTGATGTATTCTGTACAGTAACACCTCCATCATCAGAGTCTAACAATCTGATTCTCATATTGGCTAGCTGATGAAGCTCTTTAATCAACCCCCATCTACCTGCCTCAATATGTACTAAGCTTCCCATTGATTTACGGCTGAGAGCATCTGCCACAACATTGGCTTTACCGGGATGATACAATATCTCGACGTCGTAGTCTTTCAATAATTCAAGCCACCTACGCTGCCTCAAATTCAACTCTTTCTGCTTGAAGATGTATTGTAAACTCTTGTGATCTGTGTAGATGTCAACATGGACGCCGTATAAGTAGTGCCGCCATATCTTCAAAGCATATATTACTGCAGCCAATTCCAAATCATGGGTTGGATAATTCTTTTCATGCTTCTTCAATTGTCTTGATGCATAAGCAATCACATTCCCACGCTGCATCAATACGCACCCCAAACCTATACCTAAGGCATCACAATATACCACATAACCTTCTGTTCCTTCAGGAAGAGTGAGCACTGGTGCAGATGTCAATCGATTCTTCAACTCCTGAAAACTACGTTCACAAGTGTCAGACCACTGGAATTTGGTAGCTTTTTGTGTTAACTTAGTCAATGGTGATGATATAGAGGAAAATCCTTCTACAAACCGCCTATAATATCCTTCTAGCCCTAGGAAGCTGCGGACTTCTGATGGTGTTGTAGGTCTCGGCCAATTCTTTACTGCATCGATCTTCTGAGTGTCGACACTAATACCCTCATCAGATATCACATGGCCAAGGAATGCTACTGAGTTCAGCCAGAATTCACATTTGGAGAGCTTAGCATATAACTTACGATCCTGAAGCGTCTGTAATACTATCCGCAAGTGGCCCGCGTGTTCCGCCTCAGAACGAGAATACACTAGAATGTCATCAATGAATACAATCACGAACACATCAAGATAGGGCCTGAATATAGTATTCATGAGATCCATAAAAGCTGCTGGGGCATTTGTTAGCCCGAATGACATCACCAAGAACTCAAAGTGCCCATATCTTGTCCGGAAGGCCGTCTTTGGAATATCTTTCTCCCTAACCCTTACCTGATGATACCCTGAACGTAAATCAATCTTGGAGAAATACTTGGCACCCTGGAGTTGGTCAAACAGGTCATCAATTCTTGGAAGTGGATACTTGTTCTTTATAGTAGACTTATTCAACTGTCGATAGTCGATACACATCCGTAACGACCCATCTTTCTTCCGCACGAATAGGACTGGTGCACCCCAAGGTGAAGTGCTAGGCCTAATAAATCCCTTATCCAGCAAGTCCTTCAACTGCACCTTCAACTCTCGCAACTCTGCCGGGGCCATTCTGTATGGAGGAATAGAGATCGGTTGAGTGTCAGGCAACACATCAATGCTAAACTCAATCTCCCTTTCAGGAGGAAGGCCCGGGAGTTCATCTGGGAAAACATCTGGGAATTCGTTAAACACAGGGATTGATTGTAAAGTAGGCGGTTTCGCCTCCGCATTCCTAACGCGAATGAGATGATAAATGTAACCTTTTGAGATCATTTTCCTTGCCTTAAGATAGGAAATAAACCTACCTTTCGGTGTAGCAATGTTCCCTTTCCATTCAATAACGGGTTCACCCGGAAATTGGAACCTAACCATCTTCGTAAGACAGTCAACATTTGCATAGCATGAGGCCAACCAGTCCATTCCCATTATCACATCAAAATCAACCATTTCTAACTCAAATAAATTTACCGAGGTTTGACGACTACAAATCATCACAGTGCAACCTCTATATACCCTTCTAGCAATCACAGAATCTCCTATCGGAGTAGATACCGCGAGGGGTTTACTTATCAATTCAGGTTCAATGCCAAACTTATTAGCCACAAAGGGTGTAACATATGATAATGTAGATCCCGGATCAATCAGCGCATATACATCATAAGAAAACACAGATATAATACCTGTAACAACATCTGGAGACGACTCGAGATCCTGTCGACCTACTAGAGCATAGGTTCGATTTTGAGCACCACTCGAACTCGGCACTGCACCTCTACCCCTACCACGACCTGTCAACTGCTGAAAACCCCGTGCTGGAGGTCGAGCTGATGAGGAAGAACCAGACACAGATCCAGTCGGCTGAGCCATACCATCACCTCCTCTATTAGGACAATCCCGCATCATATGGCCAGGCTGCCCGCACGAATAGCATGCATCAGAACCTCGCCGACACAGTCCAAAGTGGGCCTTGCCGCACTGATCACAATGTGGTGTTGGGGGTCTCATCTGACTAGTATCCCTGTGATGTTGTGAGCCAGATGCCCGCGAACTCTGACCTGGACCAGAATAGGATCGATCATATCGAGGCCTCTGAAACTGTGGAGGAGCACTAGCTACAGGTGGCGCCGAACTCCTCGAAAACTGTGGCCTGATGCGGCCTCTGAAGTCATCAGAATACCCTGCAAATCTCGCCCTCTTATGCTGGCCTCTATCCTGTTCCCTAACTGCCCTCTGCTGGCGCATACGATCCTCTAGGGTCTGGGCATAAGCTTGAATACGGGAAATATCCATGCCCTCCACCAAGGAGGCTGTCGTACACTCATTTATTAGATGTGGTCCCAACCCATTCACGAACATATGCACCCTATCACTCATCTCGGCCACCATATGGGGAGCATACCTTGCCAAAGAATCAAACTGCATACTGTACTCTCGCACACTCATATTACCTTGTCTAAGGTTCAAGAACTTATCAGCTCTAGCTCGTCGTATCTCAACTGGCAAGTAGTGACGAAGAAAGGCCTCAGAAAATTCCTTCCACACAGCTAGAGGAGGGTTCGGACCCCTGGATCTCTCCCAACTATCATACCAGAGAACCGCTAAATCCCGTAGCTGATAAGAAGCCAACTCTACTGCCTCTGTATCACTATCATGCATAACCCGAAGTGTACGATGAACCTGGTCAATAAAAGTCTGTGGGTCCTCCTTGGGGTCTGATCCGGTAAACACTGGAGGGTCTAAATTAATAAAATCACGAACTCTTGTACTAACTGGTTTCTCAGCAGCACCTGTATTCTGCCTCTGAGCCTGAGCAGCTACCAAGCTAGTCAATAACTGCAAAGCACTCTGCATATCCTGGTCTGGAGTGCCAGACAGAGGAACTGGAGGCGCTGGGTGCCTTCTAATATCCTCTGGAGGAGATGGAGTAGATAAGGTATGAGAGGGAATCTCACTTTGAGCCTCACTTTGTCCTGCTCTGACTTGGGGCACCTGACTGGTACCCTCTCCCGCTACTGTATCAAGCCGTCTACTAATCGTTTGCTTCCTAGTCGAAGGCATCACTGAAAAGAAACAAGGTGAATATTAGAGACAAACACTTACGACTCAACTCTACGCATGATCTAGATTCAGGAAGAAGGTAACAACCCTAGATGTCATGTAGCCTCCTGATTATAAATGTGGCGCGCTACACATCCATAATCAAGACTCTACTAGACACGGCTCATAGACAACCCCTAGGACAGACTTGCTCTGATACCAAGTTTGTCACGACCCAAACTAAAGGGCCATGACTAGCACCCGACCACACTTGCCGAGCACCAACGTACATTTCATCTAACCTTCATTATTATCTTTTAAGGCTGACGAGATCAATATAAATGGTAGACCTAGATCATGGACAACCAGCAATAAAATATGACGGCATGAACATGCATAGTAGGGGATGACCAGACAATCAAGAAACTACGTATAAGGTATGAGCTACCACGCTACTATGAAAGACTATACAACAAAAACTAGCCGACAAGGCATACCAAACTATACATGAGCCGACACCTGTCTATGAGCCTCTAAAAGAACATAAGTGTTGCAACATAGCCGGAACAGGGCCCCGACATACCCATAATGTCTATAACAAAAATTGCATACCAAGACCAAGGCAAGTCCGGAGAAGGGATCTCGCCAATCACCGCTGAACTGGACAGTCTACTATGGTGGGGGAGCTGCACCTGCCTGTCTATCAGGACCTGCAGCACGACATGCAGCGTCCACAAATAAAAGGACGTCAGTACGAATAAAGTACTGAGTATGTAAGGCAAGGAACCATAAATACGATTAGTAATGTAAGCAAGGATAGAGAATATACAACCTGTAACATCTTAGTACCTCTGAGGGCTACTTACATGAAATGCATGATACATATGTATAAATACATAAACCTTTAAAGCATTCGCCTCTGTGGGCATCATTATCATCATATCGTACCCGGCCATAATAGGCTCGGTAGAATCGTACCCGGCCACGTGGAGCTCGGTAAAACCCAACTGATCAGTGGTTGCACAATAGGTGCCGTACCCGGCCAACTATAGCGTGGCTCGGTAGAGTAAAATAGATACATATATATAATGCATGCTCGACTCATGGAATCACATTCTAAACCTTTCGGAGTGACGTAAGGTCGGTATCCTCTGTACACGTTATTAGGACTAACTCTTCACTATGAACCTTATAAGAATCAGGAAGTACCAATAACATTGATAACATAAGAATAAGAGAAGCAACATTAACATCAATCGTTCCATAAGAGGGAAAACAATGTAAGTACTGCTAGCTTCTAAGAGTAGAGTATCTTTGGAAGCTCGTTCATTACATTATGTACAATCGGAGTCGTGCAAAAGAAGGAAAGGGATAGTCTCACATACCTTGTATATACTGCCCCAATCTCAAGCTATGCAATTGTCAAAACTCCTTAGTCTACAATAAGAGAAACGATACTATCGTTATCATTTAAGCGTCATAACTATTATGTATCGACCACAACCTATTTTACGATGAAACGGACAGCACCTCCCCTATATATATGACCTCACACCATTCAAAACAATCACCAAACAGCCCAAACAACATCAATAATAAACATATTGAGCCTCCCAAAATAATCCACACACAGCCTAATCACTCCATACATACGACGACCACCGTAGTCGTGTCAAACAACCTGGAAATGTTACGAATAACTATCAGCCCATAACCCTACATATATATGGTGTTTCTCCACACCCTTCCTCCTCCAAAACTACACAAGATAGTAGTAAAATACGCAGCCCAACAACAACGCAAAACAGTCCACAAAACAATAACATTACTTCCAAGCCTTTCGATATATATTTCACAAGTTCTAGCTTCAATGGCTTAGCTGCAACTTGGATAATCTTAAATAAATATAAAGTAAGAGGTTCCTTACCTTTATACAGAAATAAAAACTCCAATTTGACCTTAAATTTCCATGAAATATCCCTCCAATGTTGCCACAATAACAAAAAAGCGAAACTAGCGATCAATTAGTGTTTTTCGGCACTAGAATCACTTTAGAAGGCTTGAAATCACCTAGGATTGATATTAAGAACATGAGGGAGTATTTACAGAACATAAACCCTTTAAAACAACCTCCCACACGAGCTGGAATGACACAAAAATGAGCAACAACAAGAAGAACAAGAGACTTACTAGCGCCACGGAATTCCCGACACTTGATTTGTGTTGTTTGCCCTTTTTTGGGTCTTGAATCTTGAGAGAACCTTGAGAGGATGTTCCTAGGGTTCTAAGGTCTGAAAATAGTGAAAAGAAATGACTTAAAACGGGTTGGAGTCATCCTATATATGCCCAAATATCTTAAACCGACTTAGTGGGCCCCATAGAGAGGTGCTTGGCGCAGTCTCGCGAAGACGCGAATATCTCTCTACTCCGAGATCGTATCGATGAACGGTTTAATGCGTTGGAAACTAGACTCCTAGATCTTTAATTTGGTTGGTATATCACCCCGTAATTCCTTGTAAATTATGAGAAAAGATTAGAAACATTTGACCCAATGTTTAAGTAAAATTATGAACCTAAGTTGCGACAACTTTTGTCGACTTTTGTTTCATAACTCGTTTGACTTCAAGACTTATGATACGAATATTATATGATTAAAATACCTTAATAAATGACCTCTTGACTGTATTAAGCACCGCTAGATTACCTGAAAATACAAGTTACAACATCCTTGATTCGTTTAACTTCTAATACTGGTTAATCACCCTTATACACTCTTGTATCACTTAAGACCAATAGGATTGACTTCTTATCATCTAAAAGATAATTCCTTCTTGGATTTATGTTAACTAATATATGGTATGAACTAACACATGTGGATATGGGTTGTAACTGCGGACTTGGTCAGCCGATCCACAATCACCCAAATAGCATCGAACTTCCTCGGAGTCCATGAGAGCCTAACTATAAAATCCATGGTGATCTTCTCTCATTTTCACTCTTGAATCTCTATCCTCTAAAGCAATCCACCCGGTCTCTGATGCTCATATTTTACGTGCTGGAAGTTAAGGCACCGATATACAAACCCCACTATATCCTTCTTTATTCTCCTCCACCAATAGTGCTGCTTCAAATCCTAGTACATCTTCGCGACACCCGAATGAATGGAATACCGCAAACTGTGGGCCTCCTCAAGAATCAACTCATGTAGCCCATCTACATTGGGCACACATATCTAGCCCTGCATCCTCAACACCCCATCATCCCCAATAGTAGCATCACTAGCATCATCATGTTGAACTTTGTCCTTAAGGACAAGCAAATGAGGATCATCATACTGGCACTCTATGATGCGATCAAATAAGGAAGACCGAGAAACCACACAAGCTAGAACCCGACTGGGCTCTAAAATATGTCATCTCATGAACTGGTTGTCCAAGGCCTGAACATCAACTACAAGCGGTCTCTCACCAATAGGAATGAATGCAATGCTACCCATACTCACTGCCTTCATACTCAAGGCATCGACCATCACATTGGCCTTCCCCAGATGATACAAAATAGTAATATCATAGTCCTTTAGTAGCTCCAACCATCTCCACTGTCTCAAATTTAGATCCTTCAATTTGAACAAATGTTGGAGACTCCGATGATCTATAAATACCTCACAAGACACACCATAGAGATAGTGCCTCCAAATCTTCAATGTATGGACAATGGCAGCTAACTCCAAATTATGGACAGGATAGTTCTTCTCGTAAGGCTTCAATTGGTGTGAAGCATAAGCAATCACTTTGTTTATCGTAAAAATGGTAATAACAATTAAATTTGATTTTGTGGTTCTAAAAATACGTGATCTATTTTTATGCTAGTTGTTAGGCAATGGATGCTAAGTAAAAGATTAGAAAGCAAGATTATAGCTAAGAGACGATATGATAATCGAACCAAACGGCTGGAGATCGGAGCCTCGAGCTATCGTATATGAGACCTCGAGGTCAAGTTGGGTGGCCGGCTTAGAGAGACAAAGGGAGGACTAACAGTTATGAGAGCTGTGATGATGGCTCTTTATGATCAATGATAAGAAATAAATAATGATTAATAAATAGAACACAATGAATATGAGCAATAAATGGATGTAATGAGATCAGAAGAATATGTTAGAGAGTAGAGAGAATGTTCTTGTGTATTTAATATTGTGTATCCGACCTCTACAAAATGACAAGGACCCCCTTTATATATGAGGGGGAACCCTAACACAGTACAAATGTATTTATTACAAAGTAAGATAGTTGGCACATCTACCTAGTAATCTGGTGCAGACTGGTACTATTCTTGCAGGTGACGCCAGTTTGGACCATATGCCTAGGGAACTTCCCGCTTACCCTTAATAACCACTGACTCGTGCTACATTGAGGTCGGGTGTGAAGTGCCTTCGAGGTCAAAGCCTCGAGCTGCGTCCCTGGACCTTCGGGGCCTTTTGAGGCTAAGGAAGAGACACAATGATCATGAAATCAAGCCTCCCGATTTCACCTGTATACACACTTTACCCTCCTGCATTAAGACATACCCAATACAAATCCGAGAGCCATCGCAATATACTGCATAAGATCCTGAAGCTGAAGGTAAAACTAGAACTGGAGTTGTGGTCAAGGTAGTCTTGAGCTTCTAAAAGCTCTCCTCACACTCATCCAACCATCTGAAAGGAGCACACTTTTAGGTCAATTTGGTTAAGGGCGATGCAATAGACGAGAAACCCTACATGAAGCGACGATAATAATTGCCAAGCCGAGAAAGCTCTAAATCTCCATAGTTGAAGACGGTCTGGGCCAACTCTAAACTGCCTCTATCTTCTTCAGATCCACCTGAATCCCCTCACTGGACACCACATGCCCCAAGAATGCCACTGAACTAAACAAAAACTCACATTTGGAGAACTTGGCATAAAGCTTCTTCGCCCTCAACTGCTGAAGCACAATCCTCAAATAATAGTCATGCTCCTCCTGACTACGAGAGTACACCAGCATATCATCAATGAACACTATGACAAATGAGGCGAGATAAGGATGAAATAACTGTTCATCAGATGTATGAATGTTGTTGGGGTGTTGGTTAGCCCACAAGACATCACAAGTAACTCATAATGACCGTAACGGGTCCTAAATGCTGTCTTTAGAATATCAGAGTCCCGAATCTTAAACTGGTGGTAACTAAACCACAAATCAATCTTAGAGAACATTATCGCTCTCTGAAGCTAGTCAAATCGATCATCAATACACGACAAATGATACTTGTTCTTGATTGTAACTTTGTTCAACTGCCTATAATAAATGCGCATCCTCATAGTACTATCCTTCTTCTTCATAAATAGAACCGGTGCACCCCAAGGTGGCACACTAGGCTTAATAAACCCCTTATCAAGGAGTTCCTGAAGTTGCTCCTTCAATTCCTTCAACTCAGTTAGTGCCATACGGTACGGTGTAATATAAATGGGTTGAGTTCCCGGCACCAAGTCAATACCAAAGTCAATAACGCTATAGGGTGACATGCCCAGAAGATCTACAGCAAACACATTCGGAAAATCTTGCACCACCGGAACATAATCAATAGTAGGGGTATCAGTACCAACATCTCTCACAAAGGCCAAATAAGACAAAAAATCCTTCCCAACCATCTGATGGGCCTTCAAATATGAAATCACTCTACGAGGAACATAGTCTAAAGATCCTGTCCACTCAATCCTTGGCAACCCCGGCATCCCCAACGTCATCGTCTTAGCGTGACAATCCATAATAGCATGACATGGAGACAACCAATCCATTCCCAAGATCATGTCGAAATCAACCATACTAAGCAACAAGAGATCAACTTTAGTCTCCAAATCCCCAATGGTCACTATACACGACCGATATACACGGTCCATAATAATAGTATCATCCACTAGCGTAGATATATGAATAGATGAGACTAGGGACTTACGGGGCATATCTAGATAATGAGAAAAATATGATGATATGTATGAATAAGTGAAACCAGGGTCAAATAATATAGAGGCATCCATTTGGCAAACTAAGACAATACCTATGATCACTGCATCTAAAGCAACAACATCTGGTCTGGCAGGAATAGCATAGAATCGGGCCTAATCGCCACCTGATCGGCCTCCCCCTTTAGGGCGACCTCTAGCTGACTAGGCCCCACCCCGAGCTGGATGAGCGGGTGGTGTAGTAACTAGTGCGAAAGTTGCCACCTGACTCCTTTGCTGCACTAAACCTATTGGATGATGAGGACATTGCCTCCACAAGTGCCCAAACTCCCCGCGCTCAAAGCAACTCCCCAGTGCTTGTGGTGGGGACTGAAAAGATCCCCGAGCACTAGGATAACTGGTAGAAGAACCTAACATAGATGAGCCCTGAACTGATGGAGCACGGGACGAACTCTGAGCTAGAAGGACACTGAGAGATGACTGACCCTGATGAGCACTATATGAACCATGGCTAGATGATGCACCACGGTGAACTGGACAAGTTGTCTGAGCATGCATATAAGGGAGACCCCTGTCGTGGTAGACTTGGCCCCAAGAAGGAACACCGCTGAAACCTCCCAATCCGCGAGGCCTCTTGGCCTCCCTCTCACCCCGCTCCTGACTACGGACCATCTCTATCTACCGAGTAATGTTGATCACCTCATCAAAAGTAGCACTAGATAACCTCACCCGAGTTATAAGCAATCGCAGCTGATATGTGAGGCCATCAATGAACCTACTAATACTTTCCCTATAAGTGGGAACCAAACAGACTACATGACGAGCTAACTTAGAAAACCTCATCTCATACTGTATCACAAACATGCCATCCTGACGTAACTGCTCAAACTATCTGCGCAGCTCCTCTCTGCGAGACTGCATCACGAACTTCTCCAAGAAGAGAATGGACAACTCCTGCCATGTAAATGGTGCTGCACGGATCGGACTATGCCTCTCCTAATCCTCCCACCTTTTGAAGGCAGGCCCAGTAAACTAAAAGGCAGTGAACGAGACCTCATTAGTCTCTAGAATACCCGTTGTACGAAGAATCTGCTAACATTTGTCCAAGAAACCCTAGGCATCCTCTGACTTAGCCCCGCTAAATGGTGGAGGCTGAAGCCTCCAAAATCTCTCGATCCTCCTCTGCTCATCATCACTTATAGCAGGTACCTCCTAAGCTGAGTCGTTGCAATTGGCTGGGCTGGTAGTGTCCCTGGTGTATGCAGTCCTTGCATCACATGCTCTGGTGTACGGGCGGCGGGAGTCCGGGTACCTCCCCCGGCCTGAGAAGTGGTTGTTGTGGCCGAAACTAAGACCGTCTTATCAAGACTAGTGCACTCGATCAAAATCTTAGCCAAGGCCTTCTGAAGGCCTAGAATTACAATGGGCATATCTGGTGCCTAAGCTGGCCCCACTGGCTCAACTGTATCTGGTACCTGCTCTTGAGTTGGAGTGACTAGTAGGCTTGCAGGTGTGGCCCTAGCTACTATACGAGCTGCACCCCTGCCCCTACCCCGCCCTTTATTGCGACCTCGGCCTCTCGCGGTCCTAACTAGTAGTACTGGTGGCTGGCCATCCTGTCTGGTAGTAAATTTCCTCACTATCTTTGAGATAATAGAATAGCAAAAGTTTAGTTACCGGAATCAACAAATCCGCACCACAAGAATACAAGAATGTGAAATTTCCTAAGGGTTCGGCAGCCTCTCAAAGATAAGTACAAACATCACCGTACTAATACGCATGACTCTACTAAACCTACTCATATCCGCAGTACTCTACTAAACCTGCTCATGACTCGTGAGACCTATGTAACCTAGGCTCTGATACCAACTAGTCATGACCCAAATCCTAACCTGTTGTGATGGCGCCTAAGGTGGTACTCAACAAGCCAACATTTACGAATTAACACCAACACATTTAATAAAAAATGGATTTAAATCAGTTTAAATAGTAACTTCTCATAAACAGGAAAGAAAGAATTCCTAAAAACAATGCGGACAAACTCAGATCAGGGTGTCACAAAGTACATGAGCATCTAAGTATCACAAGTTTGGGAAAACACTGTCTATGATAGTCCGCGATTAAATACAATAAACCGAAAGATAGTGAAGGAGAAACAAGGTCTGCGGACGCCGGGAAGCTACCTCAAAATCTCCAAAAGGATCAATTGCGTAGAGAATCAACACACACCGTGTCCGAACACACCTGGATTTGTACATGAAGTGCAGGTTGTAGCGTGAGTACAACCAACTCAGTAAGTAACAAGACTAAATAAAGAGCTGAAGGTAGTGACGAGCTACACAATTATAGTTCAATTTCAATGGTCTAAACATAAGAAAGTAGACATACTTTCAAGTCCAGCAATGTAAGTCAAATCAGTTAATTCATGTCAGGTTCAAGTAAAACAGGATGTAATATCTCTCAAAAATTTCAAAACAATTATATATGACATCTAAGTACAACAATAATGAAATCAAATGCATCCTCTCAGAGCAACAGTCACTCGGCACTAGACACTCACACTCAGTAGGTACTTGCGCTCAGTGGGGGTATGTACAGACTCCGGAGGGCCTCCTTCAGCCCAAACACTATAACAAGCCAATCATAGCATAAATCAACGAAACATGTTGCGGCGTGCAGCCTGATCCTGTAAATATCCTTACAATCAGGCCCTCGGCCTCACTCAGTCATCAACCTCTCCAGTCTTTCGGGCTCTCATTGATCATGAAAATTAGCCCAAACAACAATGATATGATGTATCAACAAGGAACAATAGAGACTAAGATATGATATGCAAGTAAAATTAAGACTGGATACAAATAGTAATATAGCAGATAATTTAATATGTAACATGGCCTATGTGTGTCCCAACAATACCAACTCATAGTCTAAACATAATTTCTAACATGATTTGTAGTCAATTTTCTATAACACATGGAGATCATATAGGTAATAATAAGTTACTCAACCTCACAGTTCCATGGAATGGACTAGTTCACAATTCCTATGGTGCATGCCCACACGCCTATCACCTAGCATGTGCGTCACCTCCAAACCAATCACGTGACATATAATACGGGGTTTCATACCCTCAGAACCAGATTTAGAACTGTTGCTTACCTCAATCCGAGAAAATCTCTACTCCAATGTACCTTTTTCTCGCAAATTGACCTCCGAATGCTTCGAATCTTTCCCCAAACAATTCGATACAATCCACATGAGTTAAGGGAATCAATTTCATAAGAAAATGCAAAGCTTTAAGTCAAAATTCAAAAAGGTCAACTCAAAAGTCGGCCCCCAGGCACACGTCTAAGAATTGGGTAAAAGTCACAAAATCTGAACACCCATTTGACCATGAATCGACCCATACCAAAATTATTCAAATTGGATACTAAAATCTTGATCAAAACCTCAAAATCTAGCCTAAGAACTTTTCTTCATCTTCCCCAATTTTCCATCCCAAATCACAACTTTAATGATGAAATCAATGGCATAATCCTAGAACTTAACCAAAACTAGATAGGAATCATTATCCCAAACACCCACGTGAAAATCTCTCCAAAAATCGCCTTCCACCGAACTCCCAAATCAATTTTTATGTTATAAACTCAAACCCTCATTTTTGAAACTTATAATTCTGTCCAGGTGCGCCTTCATCGCGAATGCGGAAGCATCCTCGCGTTCACAAAGCACAACAATGCTTCTAACCAAAATCCTTCTATGCGAATGTGAGGTCTCACTCAGGAATGCAAAACTTCCCTTTCCTGGACCTTCAGGAACGCGTGCAACTCTATGCGATCGCATAGGCTAAATGCCTGATGACCCAACAAATCGCTTCTCTACGCGAACGCGAAGACCCTATCATGAACACGTAGACCTAAGACCTCAACACTTTGCGAACGCGGGACATACATTGCAAACTTGAAGGAAATAATCCAGCAACACTCAAACTCCTTTATGTAAATACGGGAGCACCATCGCGAACACGTAGAAGGAAACCAGACACTAGAACATCTGAAGCTTCAGCCATCTTCCAAGTCTAATTTCCAATCCGTTAACCATGTGAAATCCTCCCGAGGCCCCCGGAGCCACAACCAAACCTACCAACAAGTCCTAAAATATCATACAAACGTAGTTGAGCTTTTAAATTTATAGCGACCCGGCCGGTCGTTTTGGGAGTAATAGCCACGATCCCCTATTTTCTGCTTCCCCCTTATATGTTTCTACTTATGTAACTTACCGGGAAGTTTTGTTTTTGGTTGCTGAGTGTTTTGGGACACTTTGTTAAAACGGAAGCTTAAGCCTTAGGACCTTGACATAGTCAGAATTGTGTAAAGCCGACTCTGGAATGGAGTTTTGTCGGTTTCGTTAGCTCCATTGGGTGATTTTGGACTTAAGAGCGTGCCCAGATTGTGTTTTGTAGGTCTGTAGTAGATTTAGGCTTGAAATGGTGAAGGTTGATTTTTTGGAGATTTTGACCGAAAATGGACTTTTTGATATCAGGGTCGGATTCTGATTCCGGAAGAGGGAGTAGTTCTATAATGTCAATTATGACTTGTGTGCAAAATTTGAGATCAATAGGACGTGATTTGATAGGTTTCAAAATCGGTTATATATGTTTGAGATGTCAAGTTTATTAAGCTTGAATTGGAGGGTTATTCATATTTTTAGCGTTGTTTGATGTGGTTTGAGGGCTCGACTAAGTTTGTATGGTGTTTTAGGACTTGTTGGTATGTTTGGTTGAGGTCCCGGGGGCCTCGGGTGTGTTTCGGATGCTTAACGAATTGGAATTGGACTTATGCAAATTGCTGAAGATTTCTTGTTTCGGGTATTTTCGCAACTGCGGTGGGGAGATCGCAAGTGCGGGATTGCACGTGCATAGAGGCAAACGCAGAAGTGGATTGGGATGGTTTGTCAGAGGTCACAAGTGCGAGGATAATTCCGCATCTATGATGCCTTCAGATGCGCCTAAGGAACCGCAAACGTGGAGGAGGACCGCAGAAGAGAATAGTGCTCCGCAGGCACGCACATACAGGTGTGTCCCATTCATTGCAGATGTGAACCCAACCCTCTTAAGTCATTTTTGCACCTGCAAGGGAAATTTCACATGTGCGGCATTGCAGGTGTGAGTGGAGGCCCGCAGATGCGAAATCGTTGGGTAGAAAAGGGCCAAGTTCGAGGGTTTTATCCCATTTTCATTTTTGGGACTTTGAGAGCTTGGGGTGAGGTGATATTTCGAGGGTTATTCAAGGAATTGTTGGGGTAAGTGATTCTTACCCAGAGTGGACTATATTTCATGAATCTATTACTATTTTCATCATCTAATTAGGGATTTGAGTTGGAAATTTGTGGGAAAATGGTAGAAACTTCCTTGACTAAATGTTTGAGTTTTGAAAGACAATTTGAGGTCGGATTCAAGTAATTCTTGTGTGTTTGGACTCGTGAGTGAATGGGTGTTCATATTTTGTGACTTTTACCCGATTCCGAGACATGGGCCCGGGGAGACGTTTTGGGGCAATTTTCTAATTTCTTGTTTAAGCCTTGATTTCATTAATTAGATTAGTTTCTTATAGTTATATTTATGTTATGTAATTGCTTTTGCCTAGATTTGGGCTATTCGGAGTCAGATATTCATGGAAAAGGCATTGTTATCGACTGATTGAGCTTGGTTCGAGGTATGTGGCTTGCCTAACCTTGTGTGGGGGAACTCTCCTTAGGATTTGGTAATGTTGTGATATGTGAGCGTTGTGTACGTGAGGTGACGAGTGCGTACACAGACTATTTGTTGTAAAAATTCGATTTTTACTGAGTATTAACCTGTTTCTACTTAATTGAGTTATACTAGCATGTGTAGTTATCAAGTTTAGCCGAGAATAGCATGTTTACGTGTCTTAATTGCTTATCTGATCTTTGTGCAGCATGTTTAGTGGATTCCTACTTCTTCCTTGACTTGTATGTAGTCTAGACTATAGGATTTCTTGTTGTAGCTATTATTTCCACTATTTTGAGCTGCATATTTACTTTGGGACTACGGGATGGTATCCCGGGAGATTCCCCATGCATATTTACTTTGGGACTAGAGACGATATCTCGGAAGATCCCCCTACATATTTACTTTGGGACTATAGGATGGTATCCCGGGAGATCCCCCTGCATATTTACTTTGGGACTAGGGGATGGTATCCCGGGAGATTCCCCTACACATTTACTTTTGAGACTACGAGATGGTATCTCGGTAGATCCCCTGTGTTATTCCTGTGTATTGTACTGTTGTTCTCTGTGATTACCTTTTTGTTAAATTTCAGTCTCATATTATACTACAATATTTTATTATACATTATTAAATTAATATATACCAGTAGGGCCCTGACCTGACCTCGTCACTACTCGACCGAGGTTAGGCTTGGCACTTACTGGGTACCGTTGTGGTGTACTCATGCTACTCTTCTACACATGTTTTCATGTGTAGATCCAGGTACCTCCTACCAGTCCCGCTTGTAGTTGCATAGCTGTTGTTGCTCCGAAGACTTCAAGGTACATCTGTCCACGTCTGCGGACCTCGGAGTCCCCCCTTTATCTCTTTGTGTTGATTTTTTATTTACCGTGAAAATGGTAATAACAATTAAATTTGATTTTGCCGTTCTAAAAATATGTGATTTATTTTTATGCTAGTTGTTGAACAATGGATGCTAAGTAAAAGATTAGAAAGATAGAGTAGAACTTAGAGGTGATATGATAATCGAACCAAACAGCTGGAGATCGGGGCCTCGAGCTGTCGTGTATGAGGCCTTGAGGTCGAGTAGAACACAATAAATGTAAGCAATAAATGATGAACAATAAGTAGAACACAATAAATGTAAGCAATAAATAGGAGTAATGAGAGCAAGAGAATATGTAAGAGAGTAGAGAGAATGTTCTTGTATATTTAGTATTGAGCATCCGGTCCTTATAAAATGACAAGGATCCCCTTTATATATGAGGGGGAATCCCAACATAGTACAAATACATTTACTACAAATATATAGATCTGTTACAGCCAGTCAATGCCATGATGCGGGCTTAGGCTATCCTGACAGACTTTGTCGGCTCTAGCTACGCGCCTTGAGAGCTTCTCACTTTTTTACCATAACATATGATCTATACTGCCTTGAGGTCGGGCATCGATAGCCCCTTGGGGGTGAATCTCGACCATAACCTCGAGCCTTTGAAAATGCGCTGACGAGGCATTGTAATGACTGAAAATTGGACCCTCCGATTTTACCGTATATAGATAGTCCCCGCATTTCTTAGATTGGAACGATAAGAAATGACTTTGATATCCATCTCTTTGAACTTCCCACGATGATGTCATACTTATAAAGTAAGCCTTTGTGATAACCAAGGCATTCCGTCGGTTTATCTTTCTAGAATCATTCAATTAACTGTTGGTTCTTATTCTCCAAAGCGATAATACCGCAGCCGGTCTAGCTCCCAAATTTGCATTAATTGCGCCTGCCGATACGTCTTTCAATGACATTGATGGCGCTGTCGGTTACACTGCCACCCTTTCTATAAATGGAGGCCTTCTGGAACCAATTCTTCATTCAAGTGTTCTTCAATTGCTTTTCACCACTTTCTTCTCCTCATCCTCATCCATTATTATTTCCCATGTTTGAGGCCTGTGTCCTTAAGGTTACATGACGACATTCTTATCAGTCATGCCATGGCCTTTTTCTATGGCTTCCCCTTACTGATCAAGATTGCACTGACTTGTTATTGTTTTTGTTGCTACTGTTGTCGCCATTGGCTCGAGGTGATGAGACAGGGGCCCGATTTCTTCTGACTCAGGAAGATATTTGGACTCTACACCGCTGCTTAGGGGGAGGTTCGGACTTTACACTATTGCTCACCTCCCTACTCCGGCCTGGTGTGGCACTTTATCCCTTTTTGCTTTTCATGGGGTGAAGTGGCACTACCGGCTGCTAACTTACACGGCATAATGTTCCAAGAAGTGGACTCAAAGTAGCCATGCAGGTAAGGTCGACGCCCACCAAGTCTTCCATCGTGCCATGATTTTCTTGGCCTGGTGAGAGATTTTTCTCTTTGGCGGGCAACAACTTTTTCTTCATCTTTTTCTGCTTTTTCCGCATCACTTTCCTCTTCTTCATCTTCTCCCTTGAAGATTCCATTTTGGAAGATCGAGATAAGGCCCGCGAGGAGATGGTGCTTGAAGATACTGCTGCCGAGGATGCACCCCCGAGAATAGATTAGACTCTTGGCCTTTATTATATATGTACCTTTTTGCTTTTTTTTTTCTGTATAAGGACCCCTGGGCTTTTATAACCATATGTAAGGACCCCTCGTGGGCTTTTGTAATTATGTTCTTATGAATACAAAGATGTTTCTTCAATTTGTCTCTAATTTATAATATATTTCCTTTTATCTGTGTTTGTGAAGAATCTGAATGCATTACTCCACCGATTGGTGCGAATATCAAGCCCGGGTGCAAGTATTTCTTCTAGCTCTTGATTGATTAACATGATTCCTCGTATAACCGTTTGTCGTTACTTGGACTGAGCCCGGATCGGATTGATAAACTCGAGACGTCGAAATCCCCAACTTCGAGTTGAATAAGAGTAGGGCTTCGAACTTTCGGTACGAGACTTAGCCTTTTAGACCCCACGATATTCCTCGATAGGGGGATTTGCTCGGATGCCTAAGAATAAAGATAGCCTTTAGGCTTTCGGGAGCAGTCCCCAAGTGGGGGTTCGCTGAAGCTCGGGCTAACTAGAAACTTGTTTTGAACTTAATATAGGTGGTGTTAAGGCGTTGTAGATAGATCCCGGATGAAGGCTTACCCGAGTTTAGATGGTACCTCGAGGCCAAGCCCATATTAGTAGGTTTTTAGATCTTATCTTCTTTTTAAGAGAGGTCCTCGAGATCGGGTACCATCTCGAGTCTCGTAATGATATTAATGTCTCCTTAGAGCCTATCTTCTTCTTGATAGAGGTCCTCGGGATCGGGTACCATCTTGAGTCCTGCAATGATATTGATGGCTCCTTAGAGTCTTTCTTCTTTTTGAAGGAGGTCCTCGAGATCGGGTACCATCTCGAGGCCTATAATGATATTGATGGCTCCTTAGAGCCTTTCTTCTTTTTGACGGAGGTCCTCAAGATCGGGTACCATCTCGAGGTCTGTAATGGTATTGATGGCTCCTTAGAGCCTTTCTTCTTTTTGATGGAGGTCCTGGAGATCAGGTACCATCTCGAGGCTTGGTTGATGCGGGGGTGTCTGACCCCAAAATGTCCTATGGCGGTGTCAAGTATATGACATGGTTACGAAATGACCGAGACGATCCCGCTGGCACATCTTCCCCAAGTGATAAAGGATTTAGCCAGTATTTTTAATTAGTCTTTGAGGCAGGTGGATAGTCGCCGCTTTTTCCATATATAGGGTTGTCTTCGCCCTTTTGAAGATTCCGCTATTCTGAGTAGTTATCCTCTTTTATAGAGTTCTCCTTTCCTGTGTTAGGTCCTCCATCATTTCAATTTTGATGCCCTTACTCAAATTCCCACTCTAATTCTCTAGTTTTGCCATAGTCATGGCTTCTACGTCAGGGTCTGCTCGGCAAGGAGAAGTGAGTTCCGCCTCTGGGCATTTTGTTTCGAGGGGGGATCTTTTGTCAAAAAAGACTCCCAATGTTCGAGGTCATTGGGAGTATGCCTCGAAGTTTATTTCTTTAATAGGATAGGAGCACCTTGAGTCGGCGAGGAAGGACTGTGGATGGGGGGAAAGGTGGTACTGCAGGTACCTTCCCCGAAGGAGAGCATCATGACCCATGTCGAGGGGTTTTTGAAAGTGTATACGTATCTCTTTACGTTGGGCTCCCCTGACATGGTCGTTCTTGAGTTCTGTAGGAGGTATCAGGTGACCCTGGCACAGGCTCACCCATCCCTTTGGAAGATAGTGCTGATGATAAGGTACTTTATGGATAAAATCGGGCTCGAATTTACCCTTAGCCATCTCGTTAGGTTATATCGTCCTCTGCATTACCGGGGCTTGATTACTCTGGGACATCGATCCACTCGATCCCCTGCCATTAACGATGAGCCAGTTTGTCTGAGCACGGGCAGTCAATATTATCCCTAGAGAGTTTTTGCCGTTTCCTGAGAAATGGAATTCACACGTAAGTGGTATACTTGTATTTTTATCGCTTTGTCCATGGTGGAGGCAGACTCCGTAAAGACATATTTTCATTTCATTCTTTTTAGCGATTCCTTGGTTGCCGAATAAGGTCCCTGACCTGGCTGAATGGTCTCATAAGCAAGCAGCTTACTCGACCTATGATAAGCGCAAATGGTGAGACCTGTCCAAGGGGAGATGGGAGTCAAAGAATTATGGTAGGTGTTTAGTAGCATGTTTCCTCATAAAGGTACTTTCTTTTTAGTGCACTATGTATGCCGCTGCAGGTGTTGGAGGTTTTTCCGAGATGAGGCCGTGTCCCCTTGGGAAGGAGGAGAGATTGCCGACCTTGGGTTCGAGGATCGATAATAAAGGGAAAGAGTCTTAGAGGTGTGAGGATGCTCACGGCGGGGCGAGTACTTCTTTGAGTTTCAAAAGAGACGAGTCGGCCGATCTTCTAGCTTCGGAGGCCTCTATTTTCGAAAAAACAATTCCTGTTCCCGTCGAAGGTACTTTGAAGGACAAGGGTCATCCGATGCCTCCCTCTTCTCCTACCGAAGGCACTTCGGGGTAAACTAAGCCATCGGATGTATGCTCGACCTTTGGTGAGGCTCAGCGGCTTAGCGCCATGGTAAGTTTTGGTAGCTGGTATAGGCTTCTTTCAGTTTCGCGTCTTTCTTATTGAGATTTCTTTTGCAAGCCTTTAACAAGCTTAATTCCGAGCTGCTTCGCCGTGAGGCCAGGCTGCGGAAAGCTTTGAATGGGGAAACATCCCTTAGGCTTCTTTGCACGAAAAAGGAAGATGAGCTGGTATACCTGGGGTATGAGGCAAATCGAAGTCAGAACTACGAAAGCCATCTCAAAATATAGTTAACCTACACTTTGTGTCGATGTATGCTCCCATTTCCGCTTTCAGAGATTAATATTCCGATATTTCAGTTGAAGAACAAAATGGAAGAGCTCGAATGACTTTAGGGCGAAGTTGGCTGGGTTAAACGTGAGTGTAACGAGCTGAAGGCTCAGGCAGATTCCCAAGTTGCGACCAAGGAGGATGCTTTGGCTAAGGCCTCCGACCTCGAGGTGAAACTCCGGAATGCTCGTGCAAACAATTCTGTCTGAGCGAACATGATTACAAGACCCGAGTCTGAGCTTTTGAATGTGAAGGCCAAAGTTGAGGATTCTCGGGCCGAAGCCATAATGAGCCGCACTAAGGTTGACAAGAAAGTGGCGGTCTATTTGAAGGGCACTGCCGATGCTCGAGGTGAGCTGAGGAGGGCTCTTGACCATGAGAGCAGAAACAAGGAATATGCTCGGTGCATATCTCGATAGGAAACCCTCGAGGAGATCCATGCTAGAGGGTTTGACCTCTCAGAAGAGGTGAAGCAGGCAAAGGCAGATAAACACGATGCGAGGTCCCTTCTGCCTGATGCCGAGGATAGCGAGAAAGAGGCCGGTGGGCCATAGTCCCCGAGGGGGACGTAGATTAGGCCCTCCTTTTCTACGTATAGTGTTATCAAAGAACATTTGTAAATGGAACTTGTATTTTTTCGCATACATGTATAAAAGGAAGCCTTGTAGTTTTATTTTTCATGCATTTCTCTTTGCTTTGATTTTAGCCAGATTAACTGGTCTTCGAGGTAAAAGGAACCCTCAGATTCATGTTATGGCCCCGGGGCTCATTGGGCTGGCCCGTAGGCTCTTACGCGCTTGGGCACTACGACCTTTTAGTATAAGCCGTTGTTTGAGCACTTATGCTTTTGATCTTAGGCATATTTAATCAACTGTTTTGGGTTCAGTCTTCGAGTCGAGTTTCGACTCGAGCTCCTTCAACCCTCAAGTTTTTGAATTTTAAGCTGGCCCTTAAGCTTTTACGAGTTGGGTCGGTGTTACCTCTTGTATGGTCTGGCGACAGTAGATCTTACGCAATAGGTTGGTACAACCTCTTGTTGGGCTGGAGATAGTGGCTCTTACGCATTGGGTCAGTTCGACCTCTTGTATGGGCTGGCGACAGTGGCTCTTACGCATTGGGTCGGTACTACCTTTTATATGGGCTTTATTTTTCCCTCATTAAGGACTTTTTGAAATTGTGTTTGCCTGACTCTTCGACAGTTTGATTAAAACCTCGATTGTGAGTCATTATATGGCGATGATCGAGCACCTCGGGAGGTTTGGCTCGGTGGCTGAGTATCTCAAAGCCTATAGTTTGGAGCTGACATGGTCGAAACGCTTTTGCCTATGTCAAAGGTAGACTTTTTAACCGGTTCTTTTTGAAGTATTTTCGAAGTAATTGAAGGCCTGTGATTTTATGGCGATGGTCGGGCGTCCCTGAGTCGCATTAGTTTGGCTGGTACAGCCTTATGACCATAGTGATTTATGTTTGGCCGGAGCCTTTCAGTCCCCGAGTAAAGTAGTTTCGACGTCTATATCGAGGGTATGCCTTTTTAGGGGTCTTACAAGTTCGATATATAGGCTTAACCTTAAGATCGTGATTATGCCTTTAGTAAGGTCTTACAGGTTTTACATGCCTTTGAGGTCTTACAGTTTTGGCTACTTGGTACAAGTATGGTTCATGCCTTCCTTGAGGTCTTACAGATATTGTTACTTGGTACAAGTGCGGTTAATGCCTTGCTTGAGGTCTTACAGATATTGTCACTTGGTATAAGTGTGGTTCATTCCTTACTTCAGGTCTTACAAATATTTTTATTGCCTTACATAGGTCTTACGAGATCGAGGCTACCCCCATGTGGTCTTCTGGCCTCGAGTTTTGATAAGTCGATGCGGGTGGCGATTGGCGGCAGTTCCCGAGTCATCGAGGATTTTTTTGTCTCGGGAGCCATTACTTGTAAATATGGTATTGCCTCAATGAGGGCTTACAATTTTGGTGTTTCCGACCCAGAGGTCATGTGGCCTTGAGTTTTCGATACCAGTCCCCGAGTGTCCGGGACGTTTTTGGCTCTGGAGCCATTTTGCGATCTTGATGTTACCTCATTGAGGGCTTATGAGTTTGAAGCTCCGACCCGGGGGTCAAACGGCTTTGAATTATTGACGCGAGTCCCCGAGTATTCGAGACTTTTTTGGCTATGGGGCCATTTTTTGAAACAAAATACCGAGCTTCCTTGAAACGCGAAATGCTTTGATGAAGGGGAAAGTGTTCTTTGATTACTTGGTACAAGTATACATGTTTTTCTATTACGGGCTTGGTTGTTCTATGCGGACACGGTTCGTTCGACCGTTAGGCCCAGTATATTATTTTCCTATCGAGACTGCACTTAGTCCATCTTGGCTTCTCCGAGTAGGTGACCTTCTGGGGGGATGCCCCCCAATATTTGAGGTTGATTTCAAAAGAAACCTTGAATACTTGGTGGGTCTTCCTTAGGTAGCATATAGATGTTGCCTCATTAAAAACCTTGCCGGTAAAACCCTTCTTGGGATAAAAACCCGGTCGAAGGAAAAGAGTGCAATGCATGCTATTGAAACCTAAGGCCTTCGAGTTGGGAAGCGCTTCGACCATTTCAATCGGATACCTGCATTCAGGTTAGTATAAAATGTAACTGAAAAAGGGAGATAGCCATACCTTAGTGCTGACGGCGCTTTGGATCTCGATGTGATTCAATCGTTTGTTATAAGGACTCGGTGTGGTCCTTCATTTTGTTTAGTTGGACGTAGCCAAGAATGTAGCTTGTTATTGCTATTTCACTATTTTTTTATCCTTCAGCTCCTTTTATGGTGGAGATATTGGTGTTGGCGTCACATCGTGCACTACGAACATTTCTCTTGCCGCATGCTGTTCTCCGTAGATGGTTTTTATCCCATCTTTTGTTGGGAATTTCATCATTTGATAGAGAGTGAATGGTACTGCTCTCATGCAGTGTATCCATGGCCTTTCGAGCAAGGCGTTGTATCTCATGTCTCCTTCAATGACATGGAATTCGGCATTTTGGATAGTGCCAGCTACGTTGACCGGGAGGGTGATCTCCCCTTTCGTTGTTTCACTCGCCATGTTGAATACGTTGAGGAATCGAGAGGCGGGCATGATTTGGTCAAGCAGTCCGAGCTACTCTACCACCCTCGACCTGATAATATTGGCCGAGCTACCTGGATCCATAAGTACACGTTTAATTTGAAATGTATTTACAAGGAAAGAGATTACCAGTGCGTCATTGTGAGGCTGAGACAAGGTCTCGATGTCCTCGTCACTAAATGTGAGAGCATCCTCGGGTATGTAACCCCGAGTTCACTTTTCTTTGGTGATGGATATTTTAGTTCTTATGATCATGGGTTTTTGTGGGGCATCGATGCCTCCCAAGATCATGTGGATGACATGTTGTGGCTCATTTGTTTAATTCTTCTTGGTCGCCTCTCTTTCTTGGAACTGATTTTTAGCCCGGTCGCTGAGGAATTCTCGGAGATGACCTTTGCTGAGTAGTCAGGCTACTTCTTCCCGAAGCTGGTGGCAATCCTCGGTCCTATGGCCGTGTGTGTTGTGAAATTCACACACTAAGTTATGATTTCTTTGCGAAGGATCTGATTGTACAGGCCTAGGCCACCTGGTATCTCTAATTTTACTAATGGCGAATACGATGTCTAAAACATCGACGTTGAAGTTGTATTACGACAAGTGAGGTGCCTCCGTTAGCCTTGTACGCCTATCGAATCCAGCTCTACTGGCAAGTCCCCGAGGGTTCTGGCCTTGATCCATTCTTCGATCTTTGCATGGTATATTGCGTCTCGTAGCATTTCTTCTATCTTCAGGTTATGGTTGGTATCTCTCTTCATTCGGTTTCGATTCTTTCGCTGGGAGCCTGCTAGGATATACCGAGCCCGAGGGGCCTCCTAGTTGGTATCTTCGACCCTGATCTTTGATTGGTATCGGTTGTCGACGTCCGACCAAGTCACGGCGGGGTATTCAACCAAATTCTGCTTCAGCTGTTTCGAAGCCACCGAGCTTCGTTCGTTCAAACCTTGAGTAAAGGCTTGTACTGACCAATCGTCAGAAACGGGTGGTAGTTCCATCTGTTCCATTTGAAAGCCAGATACGAACTCTTGCAGCATCTCATTCTCCCTCTGCTTGATCTTGAAGACGTCGAATTTCTTTGTTGCTACTTTGATGGCACCAGCATGTGCCTTTATGAAAGAATTTGTTAGCATGGCAAATGAATCTATTGAGTTTGGGGCCAAGTTGTGATACCACATAATTTCCCCTTTGAAAGCATTTTCTCCGAACTTCTTCAGTAGGACAGACTCTATCTTGTCATCCTTTAGGTCGTTTCCCTTTACTACACAGGTGTAAGCAGTAACGTGCTCATTGGGGTCTGAGGTTCCGTTGTACTTCGGAAGGTCTGGCATTCTGAACTTCTTTGGAATGGGTTTTGGAGCCGCTTCCTGCGGGACGACTTCTGTACGAACTTCTTTGAATCCACACCCTTCAAGATCGAGGGTGCGCCCAAAATTTGGTCGACCCTGGAATTGTAGGTCTCGACCTTCTTATCGTTGGCTTCCATCTTTTTCTCGCCCGACTCGATCCTCTTTGTGAGGTCCTCAAGCATCTTTACAATGGCGGGGTCGGTTGCCGACCCATTGTTGCTTGATCTTTTTGGTGCCTGTTCGGTCCTAGGGGCTGTTCCTGGGGCCACTGTACTTGGGGTTTTTTGGTGTCTCTGTAGCTGAGCGATTGCCAGCTGTTGTGCTTGCAACATCTCAAAAATAACGTGAAGACTGACCTTCAGTTCCTCCCGAGCTGGGGATTTTTGGACTTCTTATTAATCTCCTTGATGTACGCTCTTGTTAGTATGGCAGCTTATATCGACGTGTTGGGCATCACGTGAGACCGCGCCCACAGGAATTGGTTTTGGTGCATTCTCAGGGTTTCGTGGTGGTACACCAACACCTGGAACATCCACACCATTGTCTCCATGGTCCTCAAGATTGTTGTTTATTGAGTTAGACATTTTCACCTGAAATCAAAGATCTTGGACAAGAAAAAGTGTGAAAGGTAACCTGTGTTATGTAGTAAAACCAGCAAGAAAATAATAACTATTATTTTTAGCCCCACGATAGGTGCCAAACTATTTACCATGAAAATGGTAATAACAATTAAATTTGATTTTGTGGTTCTAAAAATACGTGATTTATTATTATGCTAGTTGTTAGACAATTGATGCTAAGTAAAAGATTAGAAAGCAAGAGTAGAACTTAGAGGTGCTATTATAATCGAACCAAACCGCTGGAGATCGGAGCCTCGAGCTGTCATGTATGTGGCCTCGAGGTCTAGTTGGGTGGCCGGCTTAGAGCGACTGAGGGAGGATTAACAGTTATGAGAGTCGCGATGATGGCTCTCTATGATCAATGATAAGCAATAAATGATGAACAATAAGTAGAACACAATAAAAGCAATAAAAGATGAACAATAAGTAGAACACAATAAATAAGAGTAATGAGAGAAAGAGAATATGTTAGAGAACAGAGAGAATGTTCTTGTGTATTTGGTATTGAGCATCCGGTCCTTACAAAATGACAAGGATCTTCTTTATATATGAGAGAGAATCCTATCATAGTACAAATACATTTGTTACAAAGATATGGAGCTGGTACAGCCAGTCAATGCCATGATGCAGGCTTAGGCTAGCCTGACAGACCTTGTCGGCTCTAGCTACGCGCCTTGAGAACTTCCAACTTTTTTACCATAATCGCTGATCTATACTGCCCCGAGGTCAGGTGTCAATAGCCCCTTGGGGGTGAATCTCGACCATAACCTCGAGCCTTTGAAAACGCAATGAAGAGGCATCGTAATGACAGAAAATTAGACCCTCCGATATTACCGTATATATTCTTCCTTTACTTATTTTAGATACTAATATATAGAACAGCTAGAAAAATTCTTAAAAGCTTGTGACTTATGGTGTTCCGGGTCTTGGGAGATTTTGTGTATATTTTGAGAGTTGGTTATTTTACATGCTGAGCGACATTTTTAGCAGTATTTAATTATCTATTGCAGTTAGCTATTAGATTTATGTTTTCATTTTTATTATTCCGCAAATATTAGGCTTACCTAGTGGTAGAGACTAGGTACCCTCATGACATCTTACGGAGGGAGATTTGGGTCGTGACAAAATCACATCAAATAACACAAAAAATATGAATTGCACCCCAATTCAAGCTTAATGAACTTTGAACTTCTAATTTTCTACAAACGGTGCTGGATTGTGACCCCCAATTTTGCACACAAGTCATAAATGATACCACTGACCTACTCCAACTTCCGGAACTCCAAACCGACCCCGATATCAAAAAGTCCACTCCCGGTCAAACTTTTCAAAATTCCAACTTTCGCCATTTCAAGCCTAATACTACCACGGACCTTCAGATCACAATCCAGACACGCTCCTCAGTCCAAATTCACCCAACGGAGCTTACGGAACCATCAAAACTCCATGTAGTAGTCGTTTACACATAAGTCACATCCGGTCAATCATTTCAACTTAAGCTTTCAACCTTGAGACTAAGTGTCTCAATTCATTCTGGAATCTCTTCACACGTGAATCAACTAAACCGGCAAGTCACATAACAGCTATAATCTACAAAATGAGTAGTAAATGGGGGAAGAGGCTACAACTCTCGAAATGATCGGTCGGGTCGTTACACTTACAAATTATATAGAATCCATAATTAGTGCCATATATTAGGGGATTCAATTACACCATTTTTCATTTTTTTTCTCCTATCCTCTTTCCTTAGTTTTTTGCCTCAATTATGGGGAATTGAATTGCTCTTACCGAGTTTTTGTGATATACTCAAACAACATTCAAAACTTTTTTGATTCTCATCGTTTTTTCCATTATAGATTCCCCTCTTTTTAGTAAGTATATTCACCTGTTTTTCCTCCTCATTATTTTATTCTTTTATGTCTATTTTTTCATTTATTTTCTCCCAACAGGAAGCTTGTTCTTGTGCTATACATCGTTAGCACTCTGTCCTTGCATTTCATTCTTGCTTTCTCAATTGTGTTATTTATCCTACGAAAGAAGTTAACTGATAATGATTGAATAATGCATGTAAAATTCAAAATAATGACAAAGCTAACTAATTGTATTGCATATAATTCTTTCTTGGTTTTTGGTTAATTTTTTTTATCCATTAATTAGACATTATTTAGTTATTCAAAAACATTATCGCATGAGAATATTATTTTCATTTTATTCTACCACTTACTAATGAAATAAAAAAATTCATGTGATAAACGATATTTTAAGTGACAACAGTAGCATATAAATTTGTATGATACAACAACATACAAATTAAAAATAAAAAACGTATAATTTCGATACATCTACAACAACATATAAACTAAAAACGTATTTTATATAACTAATTATATAGTATAAAGCTTATTCATAACTTATCTGCAACTTTCATACATTATTTTTACTCATTAAATACAACAATAATAACATACAACTTAAATAATATTTTCATACTAATTTTATACAATATGTCTTTTGTATATTTTTTAAGGGGTGTGTTCTTCTTACTCTTTGAAATTCCAATAAAAACTTCCTTTCTTAAAATAATTTTGATACGTATCAACAACTTTATGTAAAAAGACAGTATATATAACATAAATACTAATTTTATACAATAATTCATATATTATACAACTATTTTTCAACTTTCATACAACATTCAAATAAAAATATATATATATATATAATACAATTATAATAAACTTTACTACAATTTCGTAAGTATATTGTATGTCATGTGTTCTTCTTCTTCATCTTCTTCGAGTTTCAATATGAAATTCAGCCAAAATCAAGTCTAATCTTCACCAAACACCCTCAAAATTGAGATATAAAAACCAAACAATACTCCTAATTGTTTGCAACAACACCCAATCAAAACAAGTAATGATTTTTAAAACCTCAAATTCTATTTTAAAGCTTCAAAGCTTTTTAATAGCTGTCAATGGTGGAGATTCAAACACCTTAAAAATTTATTTATTTACAACTTCAATTTGAACACCAATTGTGCAACATAAAAGGAAATTGCTAAGCTAAAACTCTATAGTAAAACGATTGAAATCCATTGATGAATTCTATTAAAAATATATACAACATGAAAGGATAAAAAGTAGAGAATATCAGAGGAAGAAAAATTGGGGAAACAATAGAATGAATATATATATATACTGTATACGGTCAAAATCGTATATTTTCGACTTATAGGCTCGAGGGCCCGTCCTGTGTCCGAGTCCAAGCAAAATCAAGATCGAGTTTGAGGAACCAGACTCGAGCTCAAAGGTGAAGTATGATGCATACCGAGGTCGAGTGTGTTCGACCCCGAAATAGTACCGTTATGGATTTATACCAGAACGAGTTAGATTCCTGCCATGCCCCCAAAGTCATGGCGCAAATCCCGGAATATGATTGTACTATTCCGTACTAGGCAGTTAGACAACTGTATTAAAAATATTCCTTAATGTAAATAGAAATATTCCTTATTTAGGGTTCCCCTATTATATAAAGGGGACCCCAATCATTTGTAATACCACATGTGACGACCCGGCCAGTCGTCTCATGAGTTACCGCTCTATTTTTCCCTATTTCTGCTTCTTTATGCTTTTTCTATCCATGTTATGTGGTATTGGGTCGGTCGGATTGAGTTCGAAAAGGATTTAGTAAGGTTTGAGACACTTAGTCTCTTTAGAGTGAGTTTAAGTTGGAAAAGTCAAACCATTGTTGACTTGTATGTTAAAGGGATTGGATGTGAGTTCTGATGGTTCGGTTAGCTTCGGAAGGTGATTTGGGACTTAAGAGCGTGATTGGAATGAGCTTTGGAGGTTCAGAGTAGATTTAGGCTTGAATTGGCGAAATCGGATTTTTGGCAATTTCCGGTTGATAGGTCAGATTTTGATATAGGGATTGGAATGGAATTCCGAGAGTTACAATAGTTCCGTTGTGTCATTCGAACGTGGTTTGGTCGGGTTTTTTATCAAAAGCATAATTTAGAAGTTTGTGGAAACTTAGGCTTGAATCCGATATGTTTTGGTTGATTTGATGTTGTTTGAGGTGTTTTGAAGATTGTTACATGTTTGAATAAGGTTTTGGATATGTTGGTGCCTTTGGTTGAGGTACTGAGGGCCTCGAGTGAGTTTCGTGTGGTCAATCGGGCCATTCCATGAAGTTGGTGTCACGACCCAAACCGATGGGCCGCGACGGGCAACCCGGTACCTTACTCGACCGAGTACCAACGTAACATATCTTTCTTATTACATCATTAGATACACGTGACATATGGGCCCAATAGGCCAACATAATCATTTATAAACTCAAAACATAGGCCGACAAGGTCGTACAATCTTTCACATACACGACATATGTCTACAAGCATCTAAGAATACATAAATGTCATAATGGTCGGGATAGAGTCCCGCCATACCAAACAATATACGTCTAATATACTAACCAAACAAGCAACTCCGAAGCAAATGGAGCGCACCAACATCTTCCGCTGAGCTGATAGCCTACTTGGAGGGCTCTCGACCTGTCTATCGGGACCTGCGGGCATGAAACACAGCGTCCCCAGGCAAAAGGGACGTCAGTACGAATAATGTACCGAGTATGTAAGGCATATAAATAAGTACATAAGAGACATGGAAGAAATATAGAGTACATGACTCAACCTGCAAGTCTGAATAACTTTGTAAATCATAAATTACTTTTAGCGTCATGCATATGCATATGAATGTCATGTCATGCATATGTACATGTTTCATAACATCATCAGCCTCTGAGGGCATCCCATCATATCATATCGGCCACTGTGGGCAAAATCATCATCGTATACCAGCTGATCAGGTGGTGGTGCGTATATAACACCATAACCTTTCCCATATCCCATATACATATATATACATACATATATACACGTATATAACGCCGTTTGAATACATGCATATATATGCGTATATAACGCCATTTGAATACATACCCATATATGTGTATATAACGCTGTTTGAATCATATTTCAGCCACTGTGGGCAACATTATCATCATATACCAGCTGATCAGGTGGTGGTGCGTATATAACGCCATAACCTTTTCCCATATCCCATATACATATATTTACATATATACGCGTATATAACGCCATCTGGTCATGGATCAATGCACATGAATGCAATGCATAAAAAGTACGTCAATAAAATCATTCGGAATGTCATAAGACCATCTTACCTCTGAGTAATATCATAAAGTAAACTCTTTTCAACTTTCGTATTTTTCTGAGACCCATGAACAGATGATAAGATATTATAACACACGAAAATTCAAGAATACAGATGTCTCTAATACTTCTATGAATAGAGTCATTCATGGAATTTGTGCTTTTGCACGTTCCGTTCATATCGTATGGGTCATGCCAAAAGAAGGAAGGGATAGCCTTAACATACTCGGTACATTATTCGTACTGACGTCCCTTTTTCCTGGGGATGCTGCGTTTCATGCCCGCAGGTCCCGATAGACAGGTTGAGAGCCCTCCAAGTAGGCTATCAGCTCAGCGGAAGATGTTGGTGCGCTCCATTTTCTTCGGAGTTACTTGTTTGTTTAGTATGGTTTAGACGTGTATTGTTTGGTATGGCGGGACTCTATCCCGACAATTATGACATTTATGTATTCTTAGAGGCTTGTAGACATATGTCGTGTATGTGAAAGATTGTACGGCCTTGTCGGCCTATGTTTTGAGTTTATAAATGATTATGTTGGCCTATTGGGCCCATATGTCACGTGTATCTAATGAAGTAATAATAAAGATACGTTACGTTGGTACTCGGTCGAGTAAGGTACCGGGTTGCCCATCGCGGCCCATCGGTTTGGGTCGTGACAGAAGTGGTATTAGAGCAGTTTTGTCCTAGGGAGTCTACAAGCTGTGTCTAGTAGAGTGTTGTTTATGGGTGTGTCGTGCACCACACTTATAAGCAAGAAGCTACAGGGCATTTAGGACTGTTACTCTTTCTTATTACTCTATATCGTGTGGTAGAGCTCACTTATAAGAAGTCAAATTTCGAAATTCTATATTATTCGTAATAAGACAATACCTACATTCGGAAAGATGGTTGGAAAGAGGGATAGTTGTAGAAGAGCTCAGTCAGAGGAATTCGATTTTTGTATGATGCCTATGATAAGTAAATATGAGGTCTTTTAGCAGATCACGGGTATATTGAAAGGTGTAAGCTTTCTGATAAAAAGCCTTAAGGCAAGAATGTCTATCCATCTTTATGGTGAAGGACAATGAGAGATTAAGAAGATAAGTACAAGTTTTAGCAAGTAAAAGAAGCAAGATGAAGAAAGGTATGAGGCGCCCAGTTAACAAAGGTTAACAATGTTTATAATTCTGGCAGATGAACATAAGTTTTTTTTGAGTTATATTCAAATGTAACAGAGGTATATACAACTGGCCGCACCCATTCCAGATATGCCCTATGGGGGTTAATAGGAAATAGTATAAGAAGATGTAATGGATGAATTGTTTGTGTCAGTTGACATTTTCGAAGGATATGGCGAATTTGCTAATAGATCTCCTTGTGAGACTCCCAAATGGTACACTTTAAAATAGCGCAACCAGATATGAGTACTACAAAGACATGTATTATAAGCCTTGAAGGGATAAATATTACCTTAGTACGGCTCACGTCCCTAGTAAAGCGAGGACGTTAAGCAACTTGAAGAGCCATTGGATAGAGCAAAGGGAAGCTAAGAGCAAAAAAATGTCTTATTCAAGTTTTCAGAACAAAGTGATCGAAATAAATGTTAGCAGGGAATAAGAAAAGAGTTAATAAAGCATTATGAGTAAGATATGATATATGGATGACAACGGATTATCAAAAGATGACAATATTACAAAATCTATAGTCAAGTGAAGGAAGAAACAAGAAGTGATAGTCCTTAGGACAACCAAAGAGCATAGGGCATATAATCATGTCCTCATTTCAAGAAATAAATTTGCAACTCTAGCGCGATTACCGAGAGGAAAAGTTAGACCCCATAGTAATAGAACTAGTATGGATTGGTGAACAAGATAAAGTAAACAAGAATTAGGGACTGAGTGACTGGTGATAGTCGCCATTATAAGAACTTCAAATTTTGTTCCGAAAATAATAGAATGGACGACAAAAGAATATTCATGAGAAATTTAGAGAATGATCATTCAGGAAGACGCTTCCCCTATAGCAAGTAATGTGAGCAAAGTTCAGCTTAAGGGACTGTATGTGTCAGTTATACTAAATCTCACCCTCGTGAGTAAGGGATTTTGCTATCCTTGGTACGGAAGGATTATCGCAAGGCGGGTAAGAGTCATTGATAATGTGAAAGGATGCCAAAGTTGAAAAGGTGAAACATCTAAAGGCAGGTCATCGTAGCTCCAACTCTTAGTACTCCCCTAAAGGGGGGAATATGGAATGATAAAAGGAATAATGTGATAAAAATGACAAAGGGATGAGATTTCACTTATCTAAATGCTACAGATATGCTACGATTCCAGAACATTATGCATACTCGACGTCAAGGAGAAGAAGTAAGGGTTACTGCCCGATATGTTATTGATAATTAAGGAGCCAGCACAAAACGTAAGTTAAGACCAAGGAAATAACCCAAGAAAGATTTCACGGAATATTGACATGAGGATGGGCCAATGAGTAGTTAGTAGTTAATTCAGAAAGAGCCTAGCTATGGCTAGTCAAGAGGATACAGAACAAGATAGCAGGTCGTGCAAGATAAAGATAGTAAAACCCAATAGAGTGAATTTAACCCCACAGTTATGACATTGTAATACTTGAGAAATATTCAAATAGGAGTTGGGTTAGTTAAAGGTACCGTATGAGTGTTACGAAAATAAAAGATAGTTCTACCGGAAAGATTGTCAAAACTTTAGTTCAGAAGCAGCCATACGAGCAGATGAGTATGGAGGTAAGTAACTAAGGATAATTACAAGTGAGAACGAACATCAAAAATTCTATCAGGAATACGTTATAATAAGATCGAATCTTTACAAGAGTCAGAGGGACTTCCCTAAGTACTATGACGAAAGACTAACTGAGGAAATAAGGAAGAAGGCTTCAACCTCAGTACAACGACCTAAAGAGGAAATGGTCGTGTGACAATAGTCTCAAAACAACATTGTATGCACTCCCTAAGAAAGTGGCACCTATAGTGGCTAATGAACAGGGAGTAAAATCAGAAGTGATATTCAGGATCATATGAGTTGTATGGAATTTCAATATATATGGGCACTAAGATAAGCTAAGTATGGACGCAGCAAGGGGGCAGAAAGATCAAGAAAAGTAATAGCTTACGTTTAAAGAAAGCTAAATTGGAACGAAAGAAATTATTCGATCAATGATCCAGAGTTGGTTATGTTATGAACACACTTAAGGGTTCAGAGTTTTATGCATACAGCATATACACCCATAGAAGACTCCGGTATAAGTTAAAAGAAAGAATTGACCTCAGGGCATAGACAAATGATTGAATTGTTAGAAGATTGTATCTTGGATTTTCCATAACGCCCATGAAAGGCAAAGGTAATAACTGATATCATGAGCCATAGATCGGAAGATAACTTAAGCCTACATAAAGGCTGATCAGAAGGATGAGGGAACTAAAGAATTATATTACCCAAATAAATTATGAGTTTGATTATTGGACCTAGAAAAATTATAGAAGTTGTGCTTGAGAACATGATAGAATCACTCTTAATATCAAATGTTCAAGAGAAATAACATAACAACCATGATCTATAATGGCTCTACAAGGAAGCCAGTTAGAAGAAGTACCAGCCTCATAAGAAGTCAGTACGAAGCTCTCACCGGATTGTGTATGTACCAGATGTGCGAGTATTACAATAGAGCTTCAAGTTATGGACGTGAATTACACATAGGTGGAAGGGAGGTCATAAAAAAAATATAGAAGATACGATGCGAGATTTTTAAGGTAAGTAAGGTAAAGGTGAACAAAGTACGAGATACTAAAAGACAGAAGATCGTGAGTAGTCGATACTTCGGATAAAAGGGCCAGAAGCACGAGGATTCATTATCTAGGAATCATAGCGGCATCGTCAGTACCATACCTTCCAACCTATGGTCTAGGTATCGAAAAGCTTGACTAATAGAGTAAAGAAGAGTTAGAGACGATGTGATGTCTCGCTTGATGTTCCAAATGACATAAGGAAATATATGGTGCAAGCAAGTTGAAGGAAAGTTGCGAGTAACAAGCTCAAGTATGGTAGAGCGACAAAGTGTTAAGAGAACATGAGTAAGGATAAGGAAAGGCAAGTGAGAAGGTGACGAGAATGGGTAAGTCCTCGAGATTAAGTCCATGAAAACAAGAGAGATAATGGTTTCTCTAAGTTATTGAAAGTTCAGTATAGCCTGAATGAACTCAAAGGAGTCTAAGATTAATAGCATTTACAAGGAATGAAATGCTGACCTGGTAATAAAATGAGGGTATAATTGTGACAGATAAAGGATGACGTTTGGGCCTTCATTTGAATAATGACTTGAATAAAAGAAAATAGAAGAAGTGGAGGAGAAAAGATTTCATTGGCGGCACGAAATTAAGATACCCCCATAAGGTGAATCACATTGAGACACTATGAAATATGATTATAGAAATCACTTCAAGTATTCCTCAATGCAACATAAGCCCTGGCGGTAATGTATTACGCAAGAAGTTTCAAGTCTTCAAGTAAAGGATTATAGATCAACATTGAGGCGAAGCAACAATGGTCAGATATAAGTTACAAAGTATGACATGAGATTAGGCCATGATTCTTAAGACGAATGGTAATGAAGGGGCATTAAAGGACTGAGATTTATACCTAAAGGGTAGGCAACAAAAGTAACTGGGAACTTGGTAAGCATACCTCAGTAAAGGTAGATTGAAGCAAACATTATGGTATAGTATAACCCATGTAAATGCAGTAAAGTCATATGAATGGGTAACTAGATCTAGGAAATGAGATATGGCCATATTCGCAAGTTCTACAAAGTATCGAGCAAAGGACTTCAGTATACCTATAAAGGCCCAGAGAGGCATCATATTAAGCCTTGTATATACAAAGTAAGGCCTATAGATTGACTAAAAGATAAAAGGAAAAATAAAATATGAATCGCATAAGTGCACCTATAAAGCCAGGGTCATACAAGCTGCGTGACAGGAGGTAACAGAAGTTGCAAGATTAGGAAGATTTCGACCACAGGTCATGATATGAGCAAAAAGACGAAAGGGGGAAATACCCAGAACAACTGCTTAAATGGCAAGAAGAGTATTAAAGTAATCACAAGATCTATAAGTTATGAAAATGATAAGAGCATCAGTAAACATTCGAGGACGAATGTTCCAAAGGGGGGGATGATGCGCCCCGCAATATTACGTCAATATTATGTCCTGCTGTATTAAGTTACGACAGTGTTGTACCCTGTAGTATTTTACATTGAATTTGTCGTAAGGTAATTGACATCAGTTCAAGGAAAAGATTATGTGAGGATTATAAGGATTATGCTATTTCACAAGAGATTAGTAAATTCATGAAGGTGAAAGGGGGAGCAAGTCAAAGAAAATGAATTTCGTTGAAATTTGATATTTTGGGATAAAATACGGGCCGAGCATTAATACCCGGTATTTATGGACTAGTGTCATAAAAGATATTACATGACCATGCTAGTAACGTGTACAAGGTATGTTGAAAGAGAGTAGTATTTAAGTAATTGGAGGAATTTTTGAATTATGCGGGTAATTGGTTAATTACCGGGTAGCGGGATATTACCTAATTAAATTAATTAGAAATTTTGGATAAGTATTAAGGTGAGAACGTGGCATCAAGCCACATATTGTGCAAATGACTCTTAGTCATATTAGCCTAGGTGGACATTTAAAGTGAGGTATATAAAACAATGTGGATATTACGTGTAAGATTTTTAAGATTGGCTTAATTGGACTCAAAAAAATCAGCAAAACTTGAAGTTGCTTCATGTAAGTCATGTAACCTTTTCCTAAATTAAAACATTTCAAAAGAAAGGATCTAGTAAGCTTTCAATCCAGTGAGTTTTCGAAAATTTGTAGCTTTTTTCAACAAAAGCTTTCAATGAAGTACGCTTTCAACGAAAGTGTTATATCACTCAATCCAGTAAGCTTTCAACAAATATCTTATGAAGATTTGTAGCTCCTTAGCAACGAAAGTTTTTGCGGTTCTAAAGGAATACAGTGTAACCCATCTCAACAATATCGCACGAATTTTTCCCTACTCCAGATATGTTAAGGCTATCCCTTCCTTCTTTTGGCATGACCCATACGATATGAACGGAACGTGCAAATGCACAAATTCCATGAATGACTCTATTCATAGAAGTATTAGAGATATCTGTATTCTTGAATTTTCGTGTGTTATAATATCTTATCATCTGTTCATGGGTCTCAGAAAAATACGAAAGTGGAAAAGAGTTTACTTTATGATATCACTCAGAGGCAAGATGGTCTTATGACATTCCGAATGATTTTATTGACGTACCTTTTATGCATTGCATTCATATGCATTGACCCATGACCAGATAGCGTTATATACGCGTATATATGTAAATATATGTATATGGGATATGGGAAAAGGTTATGGCATTATATACGCACCACCACCTGATCAGCTGGTATATGATGATGATGTTGCCCACAGTGGCTGAAATATGATTCAAACGGCGTTATATACGCATATATGGGTATGTATTCAAATGGCGTTATATACGCATATATATGTATGTATTCAAACGGCGTTATATACGCGTATATATGTATGTATATATATGTATATGGGATATGGGAAAGGTTATGGCGTTATATACGCACCACCACCTGATCAGCTGGTATACGATGATGATTTTGCCCACAGTGGCCGATATGATATGATGGGATGCCCTCAGAGGCTGATGATGTTATGAAACATGTACATATGCACGACATGACATTCATACACATATGCATGACGCTAAAAGTAATTTATGATTTACAAAGTTATTCAGTCTTGCAAGATGAGTCATGTACTCTATATTTCTTCCATGTCTCTTATGTACTTATTTATATGCCTTACATACTCGGTACATTATTCGTACTGACGTCCCTTTTGCTTGGGGACGCTGCGTTTTATGCCCGCAGGTCCCGATAGACAGGTCGAGAGCCCTCCAAGTAAGCTATCAGCTCAGCGGAAGATGTTGGTGCGCTCCATTTGCTTCGAAGTTACTTGTTTGGTTAGTATGGTTTAGACGTGTATTGTTTGGTATGGCGGGACTCTATCCCGACCATTATGACATTTATGTATTCTTAGAGGCTTGTAGACATATGTCGTGTATGTGATAGATTGTACGGCCTTGTTGGCCTATGTTTTGAGTTTATAAATGATTATGTTGGCCTATTGGGCCCATATGTCACGTGTATCTAATGATGTAATAAGAAAGATACATTACGTTGGTACTCGGTCGAGTAAGGTACCGAGTTGCCCGTCGCGGCCCATCGGTTTGGGTCGTGACAGTTGGAACCTGCAGAAAATTGCAGGTCAGTGCTGCAGAAAAATGACCTTCGCATTCGCGAGAGGGTCCTCGCGTTCGCAAAGGGTCAGTTGAGGAAGATGGAAATTAGGCCTTCGTTCGCGAGGGAGGCTCCGCGTTCGCGAAGGGCTGGGCATCTGTGCATCGCATTCACGGGGGTGTTTTCGCGTTCGCATAGAAGGAATGGGCAGCTGAGCTTCAGGGAGGAATTTGTTCATCGCGTTCGCGAGATGCGGAACGCGATTGCAAAGGTTGGTCTGAGCAAAGCATCGCATTCGCGATGGGGAGATCGCGATCACGAAAGAGGAAAATTGGTCAAAGTTAATTTGTTCTTCGTGAATGCGAGGCTTTGACCGCGTGCGAGATTGATTTCAGGCCTGGGCAGAAAGTTTAAAACGTCATCTTGTCCGCGAATTTAGGGTTTATTTCTTTCAATGTTGGTCATTTTTGGAGCAATTTGAAGGAGATTGAAAAGGTATTCAAGGGGAATCACTTGGAGGTAAGAATTTTGGACTTAAAACTCAATTCTAATGTGAAATCTACCTAATAAATCATGGAATCTAAGCCTAAAATTGAGGAATTAGCGCTTGAGATTAAGAGACTTTAGAATGAGAATTTGAGGGGTCATTTGGACTGCGATTTTAGTGTTCTTGGTATGTATGGACTCGTGGGAGGATAAGAATTCCATTGATATGATTTTTATCGAGTTTCAAGACATGGGCCCGAGGGTTGGGTTTGGCCAATTTAGGAATTTTTAGTATAATTTGATTATTTTAGATTGGGTTTTGTTCCCTTAGCATATTTTGACGCCGTGATTCTGATTTTGGATAGATTCGACATGAGTGGAGGCTGATTTGAGGGGCAAAGGCATTGCGGAGTAGTATTTTCACCGGTTTGAGGTAAGTAACCATTGTAAATCTGGAACTAAGGCTACAAACCTCGGTATTTGACGAGCGTGAGGGCATGCATCGGTAGGGATTGTGACTTGGTCTGTCCTGTAGCGATTACTAAGCCGCATATTTGATTTGGAATATTATATTATTCCGTACTTTAGTCATTTATACTATATTATGGGTTGTATGCCATGTTTGAGGCCTTGTGCCAACCTGTTGAGACCCTTAGGGGCAGTTTTATTGTTTTTCCTAACTTTACTTGTTGAAAGCATATCCTTAGTCATGTTTTACCTGTTTAAATGTTTAAAACTGGTTTTATCACTCCACTTCTAAATGTGAGGACCGTTCGGACCGAGTTCCCTAATTTCTACTATTGTGCCTGAGAGGCTGTGAGGTTAATAACTAAGAGAGGTTGAGAACCTAATGGTGAGGATATTTATATATGTGTGAGTTATGGATCGGGCTACATGCCGCAACGATACTTATATGGCTCGGGCTGCACACCGCAGCGATATATATATATATATATATATATATATATATATATATATATATATATATATATATATATATATATATTATATCGGGCTGCGCGCCGCAGCGATATGACGCTTTGGCTATAGAAGCCCCTCCGGAGTCTGTACACCCCCAAATTATGGATCGGGCTGCACGCCGCAGCGGTTACTATGATTTCTACTATTATGAAATATTAATGAGCTGAGTGTTGAGAGTGAGTACTGAGTGACGAGAGTGAGTCACGAGTGACTGAGAGGCTGCCCTAGAGGCCATGTTCTGAGTGATACCTTGCCAGAGGGGCCCAGTTATGATGTTTTCAATGATTTCACTCTTCTTTTAAAATAAGCCTCTATTGGAAAATTGCTAAGTATATTGTGTATGGTGAAATCGGGGGAACCCATCTCCCGCCCTTAAGGTATATTCGGAATGTCATAACAGCACCTCGAGGTTGTGGGATCGTGATCGGGCCCCTTATCTTGACGATCATCCGCGGTCCCGCAGTGGCTCCGAGGTTGAAGGATCCGTTTGCGGCCCAGCAAAGGTTACAAAGACGGGGGACTCCCGAGGTAAGCAGCTAGAATCAATAGGTCCTGGTGTCTTGTCTAGCCGTCCCATCCCCGTATCTTTACATTTAATGCACTCTGTACCATGCCGGGTTCCCTCGCCTATATAAGAGGAGCCCATACCATCTTGTAAAGGGCTGATGTTGCTCCATTTCTCCACAAGTGCAATAATATATATCTCTCTCTCTCTCTTTTCTTCTAAGTGGTTCATCCTCGCAGGCTTGAGACCTCCGTAGCATTTATCATTTTCTTACTTGTTCTTCACCGTATTGTTTAGTATTGGCAATATAGAGCTTTGCTTAATCATACCTCTAACTGTTATCCCATCCTCGTCCATACCTAATAGTCCGAGATCGTTACAACCGCCGACCCCAAGGTCCCATCGACCATCTCTGAGCTCGGGCAACAGGCCCCTTTGGTTTGATTACTGCCTCGCCTTAACTCGCATTTTATCTTTATACTTCACGCTCTTAGCATTAACTGCTTTAACAACTAGCTTAGGAATAGATCACGTATTTTTAGAGTCCCATTTACAAATTTAATTATTGTTACCATTTTCACGGTAAATAGTTTGGCGCCCACCGTGGGGCTAAAAATAATAGTGCTTATTTTCTTGCTGGTTTCATCACACAAATGCACATTATCTTTCACAATCTTTCTAGTCCAAGATCCTTTGATGTCAGGCCAAAATGTCCGGCTCGGTAAACAGAGTTGAAAACGATAACCTCAAAAATCACGGGGAAAATAGCGTGGCTATCCCAGCCGTTGGAGCACCACTGCGTAGTCCTGATATCGCTCCAGGACCAATCCTAGTGGACGCAGATTCATAGAATCCACAACGAGTCAATGAAACTTCTCACACCAACAAGAATCACAAAAAAACCCCGGCCCGGGTAGAACAGGAAGTTAGACTTCATGTTATTTTTGAAATGTTGCAGGCACGACAGTAGGCTATCGCTCAGCTGCAAAGCCGCCCGGAGACACCCCCTTACGATGAGCTAGTACCCAAGGGATCAAGTAACAATGGGTCGGCAACCGACCCCGCCGCAGTGAGGATGCTTGGGAACCTCTTCAAAAGGATCAAATCAGGCTCGTGGAAGCTCTTACAGCAACCGTCCCACGAGGAAATAGTCCCAGAACTCGCTTCGCAAAAACCTGGAATGCCAGAACTCCCTAGGTACGACAGGACCTTGGATCCCAATGGGCGCACCACCACTTGCGCATGCTCGTTCAAAGGCAGTGGTACCCGAGACGGTGGGTTCGAGCCCGTCTCGTTGGGGAAGTCCGAAGAAACTCTTTCGAGAGGAACCGTGATGCAACACCATTGCCTGGCACCTGACCTCACAGACTCGCTTACCATACCAGCGTGGTCCTCCGCGGAACCACGCGTCAGTGCCACCAAAGTAGTGTCAAGAAGTCCCGATACAACTGAGGCCGAATGAAGAAGAAATGAAATCCGCAGGAAGCCGCACCCTATCCCCTATTAAGACAAATGAGATCACTCCCGATCTCGGATGACTGGCCAACACAGGCCCTCACCAGAAGCCTAAGCTAAGCATGCCCAACGACTCTGGGGCATTTTGAACGGAGCCCGATCAGGTACCTAGCCGAGGTCCGGTTGGATACCCACACCCGGCACCAGTCCCGAATCGGGGCCATGGACAACCTTCCAGGAACCCCCTCGAGTTCGGTATATCCAAGCAGACCCCCGATAAAGGAGCTGATACAAAGCAGATGGAGGTATCATCCATGCACGACGAATGGAAGGAATGACTTGAGAAGCAACTTACCTCACAACAGCAGGGGGATGGCCCGAGGACAGCACCCTAAAGGAACCTCCAAAGGAACTAGATTCAACAAGGCACAGCTGGTAGGGAAACCCCGCCCAGCTGAGCGCAATTTCAGCTTTGTTGTACCGAACATCGTGATCACCATAAGCGAATCCGAAAACGCCAGGCGGCTCAGACCTGTTCGACCAAGACTCTTCCAAGAGAACTATGGCCCGGTGCAAGAACCACAGGGCGCGCGGGATCACCTGCCCAAAAGAACAACAACCATGCTATTCAATAGAGGTCGCCACCAAGTATCATCGAGCAGTCAGGCTCGAATCCAACTCCAAAGGAGGAAGGATATCGGGAAAAATGAAGCCGACAAGCCACAGTGTATTGCCACGACAGTAGAGGGGCGGCGACACCCTTCAAAGATCCATAAAATGCAGAGAGAAAGCGCTCATCTCCATGAAAAGGCGGGTCCGGGGAATATACCCGAAGGATACACTTGCATCCAGGGAAAGGGATGCCGAGACTTTGCCTCGGCCTCGTATTCACACGTTGGTAACCCCCTCCCTCATTTAACCTATTCCAAGTAAAGCATGTTTTCATGAATGCAGGTGTTTCCACCAACTACACCGATGACGTCAGGCCAAAGCCAATAAGGCAGATCGGACTAACAAACCAAATCACTCCCACACCTCAAATCCTTGATGCATTCCGGATGTCGATCGCCACAACAATCAGGAAGGCCACTCCCTCTACACAGCTCGCTTGAGCTCAGACTGGAACGCCGAGTCCGCAAAGCGTAGACGTTTTTATTCGGATGACAATGGGCGCACCGCCTAGAAGCAATTTCGACCCCACTCTGCCAAAAGGGTGAAACTCCCTGACAAAGGTGGGACTAAGGCATTCGACAAAAAGCTACACACAACGAGAGGAAATCCCTCACCATGTAACCCGTCACTGGAATCAACGACTCTGCCCTCGAAGTGATCAGAGGGTAAGCAGAACCGTATCTTCGACCGAGCCTGGTTTAATGCGACAGAAGGCTGCATTAAGGCTCGTGCCTCGAAATGGTAGGAACATACCTGACCTCAAAAACATCGCCTACACACCACGCAGCAGGGAAGAACTACTCTTCTCCTTTGTTGCTTCTTTCCTTTTACTAACCTACATGCAGGCAGTCAGCCAAGGAATTCAGAAATCCTAAACTCCACTCGGAGAGCCGAGGCCTCCGCAGGACCCGCCAAGCTCTCTCTCCACGACCGAGCTTTTTAACCTAAAGGTCCCGCCAGCAAGATTATTAGCGAAGCAACATACCCCCAATAAAGGGATTCGACAAGATCACAGTCCTTTCTTCTACAGTCGGATAACGCGTGATGACCTCCTCTTAAGGGCACCATCCCCTCGGAAGGGCCAGCAATTGGCAAGTTAAGTTACAAAAACAGAATCATGTAAATGGATCAAATAATCAGAGGAGCCGCACCCATGTGGGTCGAGCTCGCGACAACGAGACAATATGTATTTACAACATATATTTACGCTAAGCAATAAAGAATACCCTTTAGGAATTTCTTATTTCGGGAAGATTTCGACATATTCGCAGCAAATGCTTCCTTTAATTGAGCTCCGATATACTCAAAGGCTCAGCATCATCAATTCGACAACTTGCGTGTCCTCAGGGTCGGAACTCCGGGCTCATCAAGCCCCTAGAAGGCAACTCCGAGTTCACGAGAAGCTGTCTTCAAGCTCAAACAAACTCGATGACTCGGAGACTGCTGTTAGTCGCCATACAACTAAAAAACTCGAAACTGTAAGACCCCTAGGGGCAGCCTCGGCGTAACCAGATCTATTCTACAAATTGTAAGACCTCAATAGGCATGGCAAACTGTAAGACCTCAATAGACATGGCAAACTGTAAGACCTCAATAGGCATGGCAAACTGTAAGACCTCAATAGACATGGCAAACTGTAAGACCTCAATAGGCATGGCAAACTGTAAGACCTCAACAGGCATGAAAATCCCAAATTTTAGGCTATACATCGCATTTGTAAGAATCCCTAAAGGGCATACCCTCGATGTAGATGCCTAAACTATCACTAGGGATCAAAAATGGCCACGGCCAAATGCATATGAATTCGGTCAAAATGGCTGATATAGCCAAAATAATGCTACTCGGGGACGCCCAACTATCGCTAAAAAATCATAGGCCACTACTCCAAATATACTTCGGAAAGAATCAGTTAAAACAGGCTTCCCTCCATAGGCAAAAAAGAGCTCCGATAATATTGGCTCCAAAATGCAAGAATGTCGATCTACGAGCTATGAACCTTATGAGGTGCTCAAAACATCACCAACAATGATTTGAAATCGAGGTTCCTCTGGGACCGACGACGGGTCAAGCAAAAATATTATAAAAAGACCTTAACGAGCGGAATCAAAGCCTATAAAAAGCCCACAGGCAAATACAGCGTAAGAGCCATTGTCACCAGCTAAGCAAGCCTACTGGCCTCATATTAAAAGGTCTCTACCACCAAACAGCATAAGATCCATTGTCGCCAGCTACAAAATCTTGACAACTTGAGGATTAAAGTGAGCTCGAATCGTAACCCGATTTGGAGACCCGATCCAAAATAGTTAACTATGCAAACCCTCCGGGCCGCATACTAAAAGGTCTCAGATGACCGAATGGCATGAATGCCACTGTCGTCGACCAGAAATCCAAGGCAATTCGAAGGCCGATTACTGCTCAGATCGCAATGTGATCCGGAGACTTGGCCCGAAAATTGCGAAAACACCCAAGGGCAGGAAATAAAAACCATCATCGCCAAGCCGAACTAGCGCAAAACTCGAAGGTATTTTAAGCTCGAGTCGGACCCCGACTCAGAGACTGAACCCGAAGACGGTTAAAGCATGCAAGCCTAAGGACAAATCTGGGATCAAATCGACCCGGTAAAGACTCCAACAAGCAGGAATACAGAAGATACAAGTTGCAGGGTTTCCCCTCTTATTACTACATATTGATGATGAGGCGCAATCTCGGCCTGCATCGTATAATGACAGTTATATATACACAACAAAGAAGGCAGGGAATATTCATTTTGGTAGCTACGGCCCGGCGGTCTTTTCCTCATCATCCTCATCGTCGGATATCAGGAACTTGGCGTCGAACTCCTCTCCTTTGGCTTGTCCAATCTCCTCCGAAAGATCAAAGCCTCTGGCATGAATCTCCTCGAGGGTCACCCTCCGGGATCTGCACCTCTCATGTTCCCTGCTGTTATTTGCTCGATCAAGGGTCTTCTTCAGCTTAGCCTTAGCGGTAGCGACACTCCTTGAATGAGCCAACATTTTTCGCCCCGCCCTGGTATTATTCATTACGACCTCGGCTCGGACGTTCACCACCTCAATTTTTTCCCTTGATAGCTGGGATGAGAGTCTCGCAATCATCTTCGCCCGAGCAGAATCATTCATACGAGCAGCTTGAATTTGCGCCTCAAGAGCGGATGTTGTGTCCTGAGCCTTCTCTTTGACTTCAGAATGGGCACGAACACGCGCTTGCAGCTTAGTGAATTCACGTTTGGCTTTGCCGACCTTGGCCCAAAGTTGTTCTAGTTCCTCCGCCTTGTCCTCCAACTAAAACGGCGGCACGTCAAACAGCAGGAAAAAATGGGTATACAGGCCAGCGCGGGATGTAGCATACCTGTTTCTCCAAGAGGGTCTCCTGGGCACAGCTTCGATCCGCCCCACGCCGTAAAGATATGAGCTCATTTTCCTTTGCCGAACAAAGAAGTTTGGGGGATTTTTCCCTTTCTCGAGCCTCCCGCAATGGGGCCTCGCAACGAAGCAGCACAACTTTGAGCCTATCAAAAGCCTGAAGAAGGAAAGCCGGGTGAGTAAAGGGAAGAGAAAGGATCATGGGGCTAGAACATCCCCACCACAGCCGAAAACTCACCACAAGGCCAAGATTATGAGCCTCGCCGAGGGCCAAAACAACATCCGATAATGCATCAATCCCGGAAGTTTGCCGGCCGACCAAATCGCTACCCCTCAACCACTGTGGAGGAGGCGCCTCACTGCAAGCCTTCTCGCGCCATGAGACGCCTTTCCTTTTGCCAGCGCTCCTCGATCCTTGGGCCAATAATCTCTCCTCCTCTTTCGGGGAATCCAGTCCTCGCCTCGAATTAACTCCCGGCACCTGCGCTAGAGGAATCAGGTGAATCAGCCAAAAGGAAGTCGTCCCTAGAAAATGAGGGGGAACGCCAGACACCTACCATGATGCTTCGCCTCCTATCTCCCTTTTGAAAGATCTCACCACCGGCGCCTATCATGATCCCAGCAAGCTGCCAGCCTACAAGACCATTCGGCTAAATCAGGGACCTCCCCGGGTGACCAATAGGTTGCTGTAAACAAAGGACAGAAAAACATTGTTATGGGGCCAGCTTCATATGAAGAGAAAGGTGGTTCAAATAGAATGCTTACGTGCGGAGTTCCTTTTCTCAGGGAACGGTAAAAATTCACCGGGAATAATGTCGGTCGTCTGGATTCGGATGAACTGACTCATCCACCCACGGTCCTCGACCTCTTCACTGCCAAATATGGAAGCTCGAGTGGACCTACGCTGAAAAGCAACTAGGCCCCGGTAACGTAATGGCCAGTACAACCTTATGAGGTGATTGCGGGTAAACTCTATCTCGGCCTTATCAACAAAAAAATCTCATCGACTGCACTATCCTCTAGAGAAAGGGATGAATCTGCACCAAAGTTACTTGGTACATTCTACAGAAATCAAGCATGACCCGATCCGGGAACCCCGGCACGAGGACATGGGTATATATGCTCAAAAAGCCCTCAACATGCGTCATAACACTTTCCTTGGGGGAAGGTACTTGTAGAATCACACATTCCTCCCATTCGCACTTTCTCCTGATCGTCCCGAGGTTCTCCTCCCTTACCGATGAAGAAATCCTCGACACATGGTCCCGATGGCTCGGAACATTGTGGGCTTCCCTTGCGTGGCAACCCTCTTCATGATAGCATTCTCCGGGCCTCGCTCCCCCGACATCGGGAGAAGACTGCAGGCACCAATCAAAGGTGGAACGCAGGAAGGAATCCCACTCATCCGGAGATCAGGTGTCGAAGCAGCGGCCATGGCCACGATGGAATACGGAGAAGAAGAGGAGGGTTTAGGAAAAAACTCCCTAAAGCAAAGAAATGGAGAAACTCGCACAAAGCGCCAGGCTCTACAAAGGAGATAGGCTTACCAAACAACTACAAAATTGCTGCTTGAAGGGCGGATAGATAAATATATAGGGGCCAGACAACAACTGCTTAATTGCCCAAAATGGCCAATTAATTCTGGTCGTGTTAAACGTCCCCTTCTCCTTGGGGAGTGCACCGGCAAAATCATCTCAGGCTCCCACATGACTCATAAAATCAAGGTACCTTGAGAGACCCCCGATGTCACATGTATCAGTTCGGAGGAGCCATTGACTCAACCTCGGGACATGGCTGGTCTCGGGGCCCCCGACCCGTCCTATGAAAAGGCTCCGAGGGGGGAAGGATAAAGGGAAAGCAGCAAGAAGGACTAGCAGAATAAAAGCTCCTTTCGTGCATTAACAAAAAGGAAAAACGCCTTTTTACACTATTAGTCTCCCGGGAGGGAGAGCGCATAAAATAAAAAAGAGGCATACACAAAAAAGGGGGGCTCGGAGACTACTCCTCGCCACTATCATCTTCACCCCCATCGGGGACAATCAAAATCGCCAACGTTCCCTCCATCATGAGAGCCTCCTTCAAGTCGGCAGATAGCTCAAAGCCCCTGGCCTCGAGTTCTTCCAGGACCTCCCTCTTCGCCTTCGCCTTCGCCTTGGCATGCTCGACAGCTCGTGCCAGTTTCTTCCCAGTCGCAAGGGATATGTCACGAACCATTGCATGCGCTGTAGCTGCATCCTCCCTATAAGCGACGACGTTTTGCTTGGCCTCAGACTTAGCCGCAGCCAATGTAGCAATCTCCCTGTAGGTGTCCGCGAGAAGGCCCCGGGATGTCACCAATTCCCTGGTTACATTCTTGCTCCACTCCTTCAGCCCGGAGATGTCTGTTTCCAACTGACTAATCTGCGAGCTGCTCTGCTCAACCTACAAGGAAAGGCGAGATGGTGAATATGTGAATAACAAAACACGTATGGATACGGAGTAAAAGGGGGAGGTTTGAGCAAGGCAGAATACCTTGTCAGCAAGAGCGACCTTCTCCCGAAGAGCCGCCTCCAAAGAGGCCTGAAGCTCCCCCAACTCTATATCTCTCTGTGCGCCACGAGCCTCCGAGTCTTGAAATTTCGAAGCAATGTTATCGCGCTCCTTCTCCTGGCTAGAAAGTTCCTCACGAAGCCGAAGGATGGCATGATCATACTCCTCTTTACACTGCGATACAACAAGAAAATTAAGAGAAATGACGAATGATTCTCGAAAACGAAAAGAAACACGCAAGGAAAAATTATCACCTGTTGTAGGGACTTCTCCATCTCTTTAACGGTGCCAGAAACGTTGAGGTTAGCTCCGTCGATTATGCCATCAAAAATGTTGGCAATGAAGCCTTCCCCTCTGAAAGGATTACCAACCATGGAGCCAATCATCCCCTCAGCATCTCTCAGCTCTCCTGATGAGACTGGGAAGTTCTGAATAAAATCGTCGGGTCGCTGATGTCTCCGAATAGCAGTCCATGTCCTTGGAAAGTCCCGAATCCCGACTCATCGGGACCAACGGTACTACTAGCAGAAGCCATATCAAAATTCGGCTGCACGATTTGAAGTCACATTAACATTCTCTTCGAGGACCCCCGGCTCTTTAGCCCTGTCGGACCCAGCCGGCCTAGACTCAGTAGCCTCCGACTGAGGCACGTGTAAATCCCTCATACTGGACCTCGTCCTCCTCCTCAACGGACTTCTATCCTCATCCTCCCCCTCAACATCGGGGTTCGACCCGGATGTTAGGCCCGCGGTTTCATCAGGACAAGCAGTGGCCGTCCTGTCTTTCCTTTTCTTGTTCATATCAGGCCCTAAGGCCTCCGCTTTACCATCGGGGGATGGCCTCATATATATATATATTCTCCCTAAGGCCTGCACCAGCACAAGATACGCAATATGTTGCTACTTAGAGTTCGGAAAGAAACACAAAAGGTAAAGCACGAGCAACGAAGAAGCCTCACGGTGATTCTTAGCCACCCATTGCTTCTTGGACATGATGGTCCAAGACCGGAGACGATACGGGAACCTTGCATACAAACGCCTGATCCATCCCGCCAAGTCTGGGACCACCTCGGGATGCCAAGCGATAGCTGGAGAGAGCACAAAAGGTTTATCGTGACAAACAGAAGAATAATTGAAGTGGCTAAAGAGAATTTCACTCACGTCGATCGTTCCATCGCTATGGAAAGGGCATCCTCCGAGCCGGGATGATATATGACGTCCTCACTCGAACTAACCTGCTCATCCATCCCCGGTCATTCCCCTCATCAACGCTTGTGAAGAAAGATTTTTTGGACCGCTGTCGAAGCTTGATTAAGCCTCGATATAGCCGCGGGCGGTACAATCTGATCAAATGGCTGAGGGTAAAGACCTCACCTGTAACCCCTTTGGTAAAATGCTTGAGCATCAACACAATCCTCCAAAAGGACGGGTAGATTTGACCGAGGGTCACCCGATATTGAGCGCAGAAGTCAAGGATAATCGGATCGATTTCCAAAGGAGGAGATTCGACAGATTTATCAGGACCCAAGGTGAATGGATAAGTGTACATGTAGAGAAAACCATCCTTGAAGTTGGTAATGTTGTCGCTGGGGTTAGGAATTTCTACCTCCACTGCCTTACTCTATCGGCAGTCCTCCTTCACTTTGTCAACATTGGTCATGACCCTGACATATCGAGATATGTGCTCACATCGACGCGGTGTAGACGAGGGAGTTTTTATGTCAAAATTATCCGACGTGTTAATATCAGGAGGGGTCCATTGCTCCAAAGTGGGAACCGATTTACTTTCCCCCTCAGACAATCGAGAAGACGATGCAGCATCATTCCGTCAAGGGACCTTCCTAGAAGTCCTGACCATGAGAAATGGTAAAACCTTTCCGTAAAGAAAAGGAAAAAAGTAAAGGTATCAAATAGCGAAATTCTAGTTTACAAGCTTGAGGGAAGGATGAAGATGGGGAGTATCTAGCAACCAGAGCATTTATAGGAATCGCTGGGAAAGCAGAAGAGACGAACCTATGGTAGTTTAGGGGTTTCTCAATTACCGTATTTGATAGCAACCCTACACGGTTCCCTAGGACATAGCATTTAATGCTCTTAGGCGGTTGACGTCATGGCAATAATGTCCTCGAAACGACGATTCAACATCGTTTCCTATCACTTTGTTCTAAGAAACGTAGAGACTATCTGTGTATGGTGAAATCGGGGGAACCCATCTTCCGCCCTTGAGGTATATTCGGAATGTTATGATAGCACCTCGAGGCTTTGGGATCGTGATCGGGCCCCTTATCTCGAGGATCATCTATAGTCCCGCAGTGGCTCCAAGGTTGAAGGATCCGTTCGTGGCCCAACAAAGGTTACAAAGATGGGGGACTCCTGAGGCAAGCAGTTAGAATCAATAGGTCCTGGTGTCTTGTGTAGCCGTCCCATCCCTGTATCTTTACATTTAATGCACTCTGTACTATGTCAGGTTCCCTCGACTATATAAGAGGAGCCCATACCATCTTATAAAGGGATGATATTGCTCCATTTCTCCACGAGTGCAATAATATCTCTCTCTCTCTTTTCTCCTAAGTGGTTCATCCTCGCAAGCTTGAGACCTCCTTAGCATTTATTATTTTCTTACTTGTATTGCACCGTATCGTTTAATATTGGCAATATAGAGCCTTGCTTAATCATACCTCTAACTATTATCCCATCCTCGATAGTCTGAGATTGATACCAACGCCGACCCCGAGGTCCCATCGACCATCTCCGAGCTCGGGCAACAGGCCCTTTTGGTTTCATTACTGCCTCGCCTTAACTCGCATTTTATCTTTATACTTTATTCTCTTAGCATTAACTACTTTAACAACTAGCTCGAAAATAAATCACACATTTTTAGAGTCCCATTTACAAATTTAATTGTTGTTACCATTTTTACGGTAAACATATATGATTTCAATTTAAACTGAAATTTATGATTTTACGACGAAACTAGTTTTAAAATGCGGAGTTGACCTGTTATCCTGTTGTTTATTTAGTTATATCATTTTTTTAACTGATCGTCACTGCTTTCATACCTTATTTACTTTAGTTACTTTTTGAGTTGGCATACTCACGTTACTCCCTGCACATTGGGTGCAGATCCAGGTGCCCGAGTGGCAGAGTGAGGGTCCTCAGCTGATCCACAGGTTGCCAGAGATTTCAAGGTAGTTGCATGGCATCCGCAACCCTGTTTTCTCCTTCTTCTTTTTTTGGCAATCCGCTAGGCAAGTGCTTAGGGCTAGTTTTTTATTAATAAAAGAAAAACAAAAATACAACAATTAGGAAAAGTATAAATAAGGGGGACAATAGCACCGGTACTGTTACACATATGCCTTGGCTATATAATCACTCCTCTGCGCCTCACATTGCCTTATGATGGCAGCCTCATGTAGAGGATTCATGGTGTAGTGCCGGCTTTGTCTCACGAGGGCATATAATCTCATAGCCGTGTGTATAATTTTCCAAAGGCATAGGACCAAGGCAACACTAACCGTGCTAAACCTTACCTTACTAACCTTCTCCTTCTTATCTTGTTCTTTTTGCATTTTCTAGAGTTATGTCGTATCAGACAGTCAGTTATGTAGTAGAGGCTCTAGACTCGTGCCACCAGATATTTGGGGTTGTGTACTTCATGTTTATTTGACTTATGCTTATAGTTTGTTGTTTTTAAACACTTATTATAGAAATTTGGTATTTAAACCAGTGTTAGAAAAATGGTTTTATAAAAGGAATTTGTTGCAGTTAATGGTTTGGGTTGGCTTGCCTAGTAATGTAATAGGCGCCATCACGACCGGGTATTTAGGGTCGTGACAAGTTGGTATCAGAGTTTAGGTTACATAGGTCTCGCGAGTCATGAGCCTATTTAGTTGAGTCTCGCGAATCGGTACGGAGACGTCTGTATTTATCCTCGGGTGGCTGCAAAACCTTTAGGAAAATCTTCATATTCTTGAAATTCTTGTCATGCGAATCTGTTGATCTGAATACTAAACTTTTGTTATTTCGTTCTCTCACATATGTTGAGGACATGTGCTACCGGGTAGGATGGACAACCGCCAGTACCACCAGCTGAGGCCACCAGAGGCCAAGGACGCGGTCGAGGTCATGGTAGGGCCAGAGCAGCTAGGGCAGCACCTATAAATCCACTAGTTGCCCCAGTTCAGGATCAGGTCCCAGTTGTGGACGCTACAGCAGCACCAACTCAGGCACCGCCTGTACCTATTATGATTCAGGCCTTCAGAAGGCTCTAGCTCAGATCTTATCAGTATGTACCGGTTTGACTCAGGCGGTCTCAGTTACTGCGGCCGCACCTACTTCTCAGGATGGGGGAGGCACCCAGCCTCCTGTAGCTCGCATACCTGAGCAGGTTGTGCAGGGACTCCAAACACCGGAGGCACCTCCAGCCAGCCAGTTACACCAGCTCAGGAGTATGCGGTACCAGTTATGCCGGACGACGAGCAACGTCGACTAGAGAGGTTTGGTAGACTCAAGCCTCCAACTTTTAGTAGTGTAGAGGGCGAGGATGCCCATGGGTTCTTGGATAAGTGCTAGAGGATGCTATGTACAACGGGTATTCTAGAGACCAGTGGTGTGTCTTTTACCACCTTTTAGTTTTCTGGGGCTGCCTTCACTTGGTGGGAGGCATATGAGAGGCGTAGGCCTATTGGTACAGCGCCCTTTACTTGGCAGCAATTCTCTATTCTCTTTCTAGAGAAGTATGTGCCACAGTCTCGCTTAGAGGAGCTGCGCAGGCAGTTCGAGCAGTTGTGTCAAGGAGAGATGACCGTGACACAGTATGAGATGTGGTTCTCTAAGTTAGCTCTTCATGTGGTCTGGTTGGTTCCGACAGATAGAGAGAGGATTATGAGGTTTGTTAATGGTCTCACATATCAGCTTCGGATTCTCATGACTAGGGAGAAGGTTACAGGTGCTACCTTTGAGGAAGTTGTTGACATCGCCCATGAGATTGTGTCAGTTCGCCGGCAGGAGCGAGAGGAGAGGGAGGCCAAGAGACCTCTTGGATCTAGTAGCTTCAGTAGTGCTCCTTCAAGGGGTCAGTTCTAGCAGGGTAGAGGTCGTCCATTCAGACAGGCTCATTCAGCTCGCCCAAGTTATCGTGGGGCATAATCAGGTCATGGTTCTCATATTTCTCATTAGGGCCACTCATCACTCAGTGCCCTTCCAACCCAGAGCTCGTCTCGTGCTCCATCAGTGTAGGTTTCTTCCATGCCAGGTCCTTCTACTGGTCATTCCGATGCCAGGGGTTCCCTTCAGTCCCCATCTCTAGCACCGGGGAGTTGTTATGAGTGTGGAGAGTTTGGGCATATAAGGAGGCAGTGTCCTCGTCTTCATGATAGTCAGTCTCAGTAGGGGGTCAGCCCTCGACTTCTACTCCAGTCACTTCACAACCCGCCCAGCCAGCTAGGGGTGGAGGACAGTTAGCTAGAGGTCTCCCTAGAGGGGGGGTCGATTAGGTGGTGGTCAGGCTCGTTTCTATGCCCTCCCAGGTAGACCAGTTGCTACCACTTTAGATGCCTTGATTTCAGGTATTGTTTCAGTCTGCCACAGAGATTCCTCTATATTATTTGATCCTAGTTCCACCTTTTCTTATGTGTCATCATACTTTTCCTATTATCTAGATACACCCCGAGAGTCTCTTGTTTAACCTATTCATGTATCTACTCTAGTGGGCAAAACTGTTGTTGTAGACCATATGTACCGGTCGTGTGTGGTGACTATTGGGGGTCTGGAGACCCGAGTGGATCTTTTATTATTGTGTATGGTAGATTTTGATATCATTTTGGGCATGGACTAGTTATCTCCATGTCATGCTATTCTGGATTGTCATGCCAAGACACCCACATTGGCTATACCGGGTGTGCCATAGATTGAGTGGCAAGGTTTGACTGATTATGTTCCCAATAGAGTGATCTCATTCTTGAAGGACTAGTGTATGGTTGGGAAGAGATGTCTTTCGTATCTAGCCTTTGTGAGGGATGTCGGTACAGAGACTCCCAGTATTAATTCTGTTCCACTTGTGAGGGATTTTCCCGATGTGTTTCCTGCAAACCTGTCGGGCATGCCACCGGACAGGGATATTGATTTTGGTATTGACTTGGTGTGGGCACTCAGCCCATTTCTATTCCACCGTATCGTATGGTACCAGCGGAGTTGAAGGAATTAAAAGAGTAACTTTAGGAACTCCTCGATAAGGGGTTCATTCGGCCTAGTGTGTCACCTTGGGGTGCGCCGGTTCTATTTGTGATGAAGAAGGATGGCACTATGAGTATGTGCATTAATTATAGGCAATTGAACAAAGTAACAATTAAGAACAAGTATCATTTGCCTCGCATTGATGATTTATTCAACCAGCTTCAGGGAGCGAGAGTGTTCTCCAAGATTGATCTCCGATCGGGTTATCACCAGTTGAAGATCAGGGACTCGGATATTCTTAATACAGCTTTCAGGACCTGATATAGTCATTATGAGTTCTTGGTGATGTCTTTTGGGTTGACTAATGCCCCAATAGCGTTCATGCATTTGATGAACAGCGTGTTCCGACCTTATCTCGATTTGTTTGTCATAGTCTTTATTGATGATATTCTGGTGTATTCGCGTAGTCAGGAGGAGCACGCGGAGCATTTGAGAGTTGTGTTGTAGAGATTGAGGGAGGAGACGCTTTATGGAAAATTCTCCAAGTGTGAGTTTTGGGTCAATTCAGTGGCTTTCTTGGGGCACGTGGTGTACAGTGAGGGTATTCAGGTTGATCCAAAAAAGATAGAGGCAGTTCAGAGTTGGCCCAGACCATCCTCAGCCATAGAGATTCACAGCGTTCTTGGTTTGGCAAGCTATTATTGCCAGTTTGTTCAGGTATTCTCATATATCACATCGCTCATGACCAAGTTGACTCAGAAGGGTGCTTCATTTGTATGGTCGGTCTAGTGTAAGGAGAGCTTTCAGAAGCTCAAGACAGCTTTGACCACAGCTCCAGTGTTAGTTTTGCCATTAGCTTCAGGTTCATATACCGTGTATTATGATGCTTCGAAAGTTGGCATTGGTTATGTATTGATGCAGGAGGGTAGAGTTATTGCTTATGCTTCTCGTCAGTTGAAGCCCCATGAGAAGAACTACCCCATTCATGATTTGGAGTTGGCTGCCATAGTTCACGCGTTGAAGATTTGGTGGCGTTACTTATATCGTGTGTCTTGTGAGGTGTTTACTGATCATCATAGCCTCCAGCACTTGTTCAAGCATAAGAATCTTAATTTGAGGTAGCTGAGGTGGTTGGAGTTGCTTAAGGATTATGATATCACTATATTGTACCGTCTGGGGAACGCCAATGTGGTGGCCGATGCTTTAAGTTGAAAGGCGGTTAATATGGGGAGTTTGGCATATATTCCAGCTGGGGAGAGAGCTCTTGCAGTTGATGTTCAGGCCTTGGCCAATCGGTTTATGAGGTTAGATGTTTCGGAGACCAGTCGGGTATTGGCTTGCATGGTTTATCGATCTTCCTTATATGATCGCATCAGAGAGCGCTAGTATGATGATCCGCATTTGCTTGTCCTTAAGGACAGAGTTCAGCATGATGATGCCAGAGATGTGACTATTGGTGATGATGGGGTGTTGAGGATACAGGGCCGGATATGTGTGCCCAATATAGATGGGCTTCGGGAGTTGATTCTGGAGGAGGCCCATAGCTCGCGGTATTCCATTCATCCGGGTGCCGCGAAGATGTATTAGGATTTAAGGCAGCATTATTGGTGGAGAAGAATGAAGAAAGACATTATAGGATTTGTAGCTCGGTGTCTCAATTGTCAGCAGGTGAAATATGAGCATCAGAGACCGGGTAGCTTGCTTCAGCAGACGGATATTCCCGAGTGGAAGTGGGAGAGGATCACTATGGACTTTATTGTTAGACTTCCACGGACTCTGATAAAGTTCGATGATATTTTGGTGATTGTGGATCGGCTGACCAAGTCCGCGCTCTTCATTCCTGTGTGTACTACTTATTCTTCAGAGTGGTTGGCAGAGATCTATATCCGAGAGAATGTTCAGTTGCATGGTGTCCCAGTTTCCATCATTTCATATAGGGCACTCAGTTTACTTTGCAGTGTTGGAGGTCTGTGGAGCGAGAGTTGGGTACTCGGGTTGAGTTGAGAATAGTTTTTCACCCTCAAACGGACGGGCAGTCCGAGCGCACCATTCAGATATTGGAGGACATGTTGCGTGCTTGTGTCATTGATTTCGGAGGGTCTTGGGATCAGTTTCTACCGCTTGCAGAGTTTGCTTATAACAACAGCTACTAGTCGAGTATTTAGATGGCTCCATATGAGGCTTTGTATGGGAGGTGGTGTAGATCTCCAGTTAGTTGGTTCGAGCCCGGTGAGGCTAGGCTATTGGGGACAGACTTGGTGCAGGATGCTTTAGAAAAGGTGAAGGTAATTTAGGAGAGGCTTCGTACAGCGCAGTCGAGACAGAAAAGCTATGCTGATAGGAAGGTTCGGGATGTGTCCTACATGGTTGGCAAGAAGGTTCTGTTGAAGGTTTCACCCATGAAGGGTGTTATGAGATTTGGGAAGAAAGGGAAATTGAGTCCTCGGTTCATTGGGCATTTTGAGGTGTTTCGGAGGATTAAGGAGGTGGCTTATGAGCTTGTTTTTCCACCCAGCTTGTCGAGTGTGCATCAGGTATTTCATGTTTTTATGCTCCAAAAGTATATTGGAGATCCGTCTCATATTTTGGATTTCAACACGGTTCAGTTGGATGATGATTTTACTTATGATGTGGAGCTAGTATCTACTGTGGGTCGGCAAGTTCGAAAGTTGAGGTCAAAGGATATAGCTTCAGTAAAAGTGCAGTGGAGAGGTCGGCCCGTGGAGGAGACTACCTGGGAGATCGAGCGGGAGATGCGGAGCAGATATCCTCACTTGTTTGAGGCTTCAGATATGTTTCTTGACTCGTTCGAGGATGAACATTTGTTTAAGTTGGGGAGGATGTGACGACCCGGCTAGTCATCTCATGAGTTACCGCTCTGTTTTCCCCCATTTCTGCTTCTTTATGCTTTGTTTATCCGTGTTATGTGGTATAAGGTCGGTCGGATCGAGTTCGGAAAGGATTTAGTAAGGTTTGAGACACTTAATCTCTTTAGAGTGAGTATAAGTTGGAAAAGTCAACCAGATGTTGAATTATATGTTAGAGGGATCGGATGAAAGTTCCGATGGTTCAGTTAGCTTCAGGAGGTGATTTGGGACTTAGGAGCATGATCGGAATGAGTTTTGGAGGTTCGGAGTAGATTTAGGCTTGAATTGACGAAATCGGATTTTTGGCAATTTCTGGTTGATATGTGAGATTTTGATATAAGAGTTAGAATAGAATTCCGAGAGTTGCAGTAGTTTTTTTGTGTCATTTGGGACGTGTGTGCAAAATTTCAGGTCATTCGGATGTGGTTTGGTCGGGTTTTTGATCAAAAGCGGAATTTTAAAGTTTGTGGAAACTTAGGCTTGAATCCGATGTGTTTTGGTTGATTTGATGTTGTTTTAGGTGTTTTGAAGATTGGTACAAGTTTGAATAAGGTTTGAGATATGTTAGTGCCTTTGGTTGAGGTCCCGGGGGCCTCGGGTGGGTTTCAGGTGGTCAATCGGGCCATTCCATGAATTTGGAACCGGTAGAAAATTGCAAGTCAGTGCTGCAGAAAAATGACCTTCACGTTCGCGAAGGGTTAGTTGAGGAAGCTGGAAATTTAGACTTCGCGTTCGCGAGGGAGGCTCTGTGTTCGCGAAGGGCTGGGCATCTGTAGTCGCATTCGCGGGGGTGTTGTCGCGTTCGCATAGAAGGAATGGGCAGCTGAGCTTCAGGAAGGAATTTGATCATCGCGTTCGCGAGATGCGGAACGCGATCGCGAAGGTTGGTCTGAGCAAAGCATCACGTTCGCGATGGGGAGGTCGCGATTGCGAAAGAGTAAAATTGGTCAATGTTAATTTGTGCTTCGCGAATGCGAGGCTTTGACCGCGTTCGCGAAGAAGGATTTTAGGTTTGGGCAGAAGGTTTAGAAGGTCGTCTTGTCCGCGAATGTGGGGTTTATTTCTTCCATTGTTGGTCGTTTTTGGAGCTATTTGAAGGATATTGAAGAGGGATTCAAGGGGAATCACTTGGAGGTAAGAATTTTGGACTTAAAACTCGATTCTAATGTGTAATCTACCTAATAAATCATGGAATCTAAGCCTAAAATTGAGGAATTAGGGCTTGAGATTAAGAGACTTTAGAATGAGAATTTGAGGGGTCATTTGGACTCCAATTTCAGTGTTCTTGGTATGTATGGACTCGTGGGAGGATAAGGATTCCGTTGATGTGATTTTTATCAAGTTTCGAAACGTGGGCTCGGGGGTTGGGTTTGGCCAATTTTGGGGTTTTTGGTATAATTTGATTATTTTCGATTGGGCTTCGTTCCCTTAGCATATTTTGACGCTGTGATTCTGATTTTGGATAGATTCGACGTGAGTGGAGGCCGATTAGAGGGGCAAAGGCGTCGCGGAGTAGTATTTTCACCGGTTTGAGGTAAGTAACCATTGTAAATCTGGAACTGAGGGTACAAACCCCGGTATTTGACTTGTTTTGATAAATGCGGTGACGCACATGCTAGGTAACGAGTGTGTGGGTGTGCACCGATAGGGATTGTGACTTGGTCCATCCTGTAGCGACTACTAATCCGCGTATTTGATTTGGAATCTTATATTATTTCGTACTTTAGTCATTTATACGGTATTATGCGTCGTATGCCATGTTTAGGGCCTTGTGCCGACCTGTTGAGACCCTTAGGGGCATTTTTACTATTTTTCCTCACTTTACTTGTTGAAAGCATATCCTCAGTCATATTTTACTTGTTTAAATGTTTAAAACTGGTTTTATCACTCCACTTCTAAATGTGAGGGCTGTTCGGATCGAGTTCCCTAATTTCTACTATTGTGCCCGAGAGGCTGTGAGGTTAATGACTAAGAGAGGTTGAGAACCTAATGGTGAGGATATTTATATATGTGTGAGTTATGGATCGCGCTGCATGCCGCAGCAATACTTATATGGATCGTACTGCATGCCGCAACGATATATATATATATATTAGATCGGGCTACGCACCACAGCGATATGATGCTTGGGCTGTAGGAGCCCCTCTGAAGTCTATACACCCCTAGTGAGCGTAGTCGATTATAAATTATGGATCGGGCTGCACGCCGCAGCGGTTACTATGATTTCTATTATTATGAGATATTAGTGAGCCTGAGTGCTGAGAGTGAGTACTGAGTGACGAGAGTGAGTTACGAGTGACTGAGAGGCTACCTGAGAGGCTATGTTCTGAGTGATACCTTGCATGAGGGGCCCGGTTATGATGTTTTCAATGATTTCACTCTTCTTTTAAAATAAGCCTCTATTGGAAAATTGCTAAGTATATGATTTCAAGTGTTTAAACTAAAATTGATGATTTTACGACAAAACTAGTTTTAAACTGCGGAGTTGACCTGTTATCCTATTGTTTATTTAGTTAGATGATTTCTTAACTGCTCGTCACTACTTTCAGACCTTATTTACATTAGTTACTTACTGAGTTGGCGTACGCACGTTACTCCCTGCACCTTGTGTGCAGATCCAGGTGCCCGAGTGGCAAAGTGAGGGTCCTCAGCTGATCCAGAGGTTGCCCGGGATTTCAAGGTAGTTGCATGGCGTCCGCATCCCTGTTTTCTCCTTCTTATCTTGTTCTTTCCGCATTTTCTAGACTTACGTTGTATCAGACAGTCAGTTATTTAGTAGAGGCTCTAGACTCGTGACACCAGATATTTGGGGCTGTGTAGTTCATGTTTATTTGACTTACGCTTATATTTTGTTGTTTTTAAACACTTATTATGGAAATTTAGTATTTAAACCAGTGTTAGAAAAATGGTTTTATAAAAGGAATTTGTTGTAGTTAATGGTTTGGGTTGGCTTGCCTAGTAATGTGACAGGCGCCATCACGATCGGGTATTTGGGGTCGTGACACCACAGAATCACTGAGAAAAGAATATACTCCCTACCTTTTTGCCTACTGTTAATCAGCATTGTCCTTTAGCTCCATTGTTCTTACTTTATTTTTATTGCTTAATTGTTCTTACTGCCCTAAGCCACCTCGAGGTCACTAAGCTCGAGGTCGCTACTGCTAAGTAATATTTGTTTGATTCACTTCTATCTTTCATTTCTACTTCACAATTCTTGATTATTAATTGATATTGAACTAAATCACATATATTTAAAACCACTAATCAAATTTAATTGTTACTCGTATTTTTGAGGTAAACAGTTTGGCGCCCACCGTGGGGCTAAAGATAATAGTGATTATGTCTTTACTAATTTTCATTACACACGTTGCTTTTACACTTTTTCTTGTCAAAGATTTTTTGATTCTCAGGCTAAAACATGTCTAGCACACAAAACGCACCCATTCATGACAACGAAGTTCTTGGGGAAAACAGCAACGCAGGAGTCGGTGTACCACCGATAAACCCAGGGGAAGTTCCAAATGTGGAACCTGTTGATGTTAGTTCTCACATTGCTTTGAATGCAGATCTAGACACGAACCCCGAAGGACATATACGCATGGAAGCCCGGCCCAGTGGCCAAAGAATCGAAGAAGGGGGAGTCAGCCTCCAAGTGATATTCGAGATGTTACAGGCTCAGCAAATCACCATCGCTCAACTTTATAGTCAGAATAGAACTCCAAACACAACCGAACCAGTAAACACTCGGTGTACTAAACCAGCATTGGAAAGGCCTGATGAAAGTGGCCCGGGGACTGACCCCATGATTTTGAGAATGCTTGAGGAAATAACCAAGAGGGTCAAGTCCGTAGAAAAGAAAATCGAAGACAATGATAAGAAGGTGGAAACTTATAACTCCCAGGTAGACCAGATACCGGGGGCTCTTCCAGTTTTGAAAGGTATAGACACCAAAATTTTCATACAAAAACTATTCCCCCCGAGTGCGACTCCAATGCCCATTCCCAAGAAGTTTTGTATGCCCGATATAGCCAAATATAACGGGACAACCGACCCTAACAAGCATATAACTTCATACACTTGTGGAATTAAAGGAAATGACTTGAATGACGATGAAATCGAGTCAATTTTGTTGAAAAAATTTGGGGAAACACTATCAAAGGGAGCCATGATTTGGTATCACAACTTAGCTCGTAACTACATTGATTCATTTTCTATGCTAGCAGATGCCTTTGTGAAAGTACACGCCGGGGCCATAAAGGTGGCCACGAGAAAATCGGACGTCTTCAAAATAAAGCAAAGGAACGATGAGATGCTAAGGGAGTTTATGTCTCGATTTCAGATAGAAAGAATGGAATTACCACATGTCTCCAATGACTGGGTAGTATTGGCCTTTATGATGGGTCTGAATAAAAGGAGCTCGATCGTATCTCGATAGTTGAAGAAGAACTTGATCGAATATCCAACTGTGACATGGTCAGATGTGCACAATCGTTATCAATCAAAGATCAGGGTCGAGGATGACAAGTTGGGAGCCCCCTCGGGTTCAGTTCATCCTAACAGATTCGCAGCCAAGCCCCCAAGGGACACAGACTTGGAGTCTAAATTCAACAAAGAACGGTATCAGCTATATGCCAATCGAAGGAACAGTGGCCCGAGCCGCAACACTCCTCGGAGCAATTTAAGAAACGATCAAGGTCAAAGCTCTTGGGGACTCATGAGTAAGAGAGGGTTCGATAAGCACACCGACCTCGCCGAGGTCCCTCGATTATCAGAGTAAAACTTCAACATAAATTCATCAGGGATCGTCTCAACTATTGGGAGAATCAAAGATACCAAGTGGCCTAGGCCAATACAGACCGATCCTTCTCAAAGGAACTCGAACTTGATGTGCAAGTATCATGGCACACATGGTCATAGAACAGAAGATTGCAGGCAGCTAAGGGAAGAAGTGGCTCGGTTGTTCAATGAGGGCTACCTTCGAGAATTCCTAAGTGATCGGGCTAAGAATCACTTCAGGGAGAGAGATGCAAGGAAAAATGAACAAGAAGAACCACAACATGTAATCCACATGATCATTGGCGGAGTTGATGTCCCTCAACGACCTATGTTCAAGCGCACCAAAGTATCAATAACGAAAAACGGACTTGGAGCAATGTGCCCGAGGACATCTTATCATTCTGTGATGAGAAAGCAGAAGGCATATCTCGGCCTCACAATGATGCCCTGGTAATCTCTATCCTTTGAATAAAATTCAAGTTAAACGTGTTTTAGTGGATCCAGGTATCTCGGCAAACATAATCAAATCGAGGGTCGTGGAACAACTCAGCCTACTAGATCAGATTGTACCTGCATCCCGGGTCCTGAATGGCTTCAACATGGCAAGCGAAACAACAAAGGGAGAAATTATCTTGTAGTAAATGTAGATGGGACCATACAAGATACAAAGTTCCATGTCATCGAAGGTGATATGAGGTATAATGCGCTCCTCGAGATACCATGGATACACAACATGAGGGTAGTGCCTTCAACTATTCACCAGATAATGAAGTTCCCAACAGAGGAAGGAGTGAAAAAAATCTACGGAGAGCAAAATGCAGCAAAGGAGATGTTTGCGATCGAGGAGGTGGTGCCGATACTAGAGCCTTTGACCTTGGATAAATCGATCATCGGAGGTAAACAAGTGACCAAATAGCAATTACCGCCTCCAGCCTCGATGGAATCGGAACAACATGTAATCGAAGACGAAGAAGAGGATTTCCTTACTCCCCAAACCTTCGTCGTTGCCGAAGAATCCGATGCTACCAAATCAACTATCGAGGAGCTGGAGCAGGTCATTTTGATCGAATACATGCCTGAGAAAAAGGTATACATCGGGACGGGATTGATTCCCGAACTCAGGGAAAAACTCATTCAATTTCTTATCGATAATATGGATTGCTTTGCTTGGTCCCATTTAGATATGATAGGGATTCCACCGGAGATCACCACGCAACGGCTAAGCACCGATCCCAGGTTCAAATCGGTGTAACAAAAAAGGAGGTCTCAGTCCGAGGTAAATCATGATTTCATAAAGGACGAGGTAACCAAACTCCTTAAAATAAGATCTATTCAGGAGGTAAAGTATCCCGAGTGGCTAGCCAACGTCGTTGTAGTTCCTAAAAAAGGAAACAAACTTAGAATGTGCGTAGATTATAAGGACTTGAATAAGGCATGTCCGAAAGATTCTTTCCCACTGCCCAACATCGATCGTATGATCGATGCCACGGCCGGCCACGAGCTCCAAACTTTTCTCGACACCTACTCCAGGTACAATCAGATTCAGATGAACCCAGGGGACCAGGAAAAAACTTTGTTTATTACAAAATTTGGGACTTATTGTTATAATGTAATGCCCTTCGGGCAAAATGCAGGAGCTACAAACCAACGCCTATTTAACAAAATGTTTGAATAACAAATATGTAAAATAATAGAAGTTTATATTGATGATATGTTGGTTAAGTCCCTGCGCGCAGAGGACCATTTGACTCATTTGCAGGAAACGTTCAAAATCTTGAGAAAATACAACATGAAGCTCAACCGGAAAAATGTGGCTTCGAAGTCGGCTCGGGTAAATTCCTCAAATTCCTGGTGTCAAATAGGGGCATATAAATTAACCCCGATAAGATCAAGGCCATCGAGGACATCACGGTCGTGGATAATGTGAAGGTCGTACAAAGGTTAACAAGTCGAATAGCTGCTCTGGGTCGATTCATCTCTAGGTCATTGGATCGGAGGCACCGATTCTTTTCCTTTATCGAAAAGGAAGAGGATTTTGCATGGACCCCGGAATGTCAAAAAAGCCTTAGAAGAATTAAAGCGATTTCTATCGAGCTCACCTTTGCTTCACACCCCGAAGGTAGATGAGAAACTTTATCAATACTTGGAAGTATCTGATATAGCGGTAAGTGGGGTACTAGTTCGAGAAGAACAAGGTACGCAATTTCCTATTTATTGCGTAAGTCGAACCCTAGGAGATGCTGAAAGTAGGTACCCTCACTTAGAAAAATTAGCACTTGCATTGATAAGCGCATCTCGAAAGTTAAAACCATATTTTCAATGTCATCCTATATGTGTACTAACCACCTACCCCTTCGAAATGTTTTGCATAAGCCTGAGCTATTGGGTCGATTGGCCAAATGGGTTGTCGAGCTTAGCAGGTACATTATCGAATATCAACCCCGAACGGCCATCAAGTCTCAAATTCTAGCTGACTTCGTGACCGATTTTACACTAACCCTCATGCCCGAAGTGGAGAAAGAACTCCTGCTAAGCTCGGGTACAACATCGAGGGTATGGACCCTTTTCACGGACGGCGCCTCGAATGTGAAGGGGTCCAGGCTCGGCATTGTTTTAAAGCCACCCAGGGGTGATACCATTAGGCAATCTATAAAAACTCCTAGATTAACTAACAAAAGGCCGAGTATGAGTCCATGATTGCAGGTCTCGAGCTAGCCAAAAGCTTGGGAGCAGAAGTCATCGAAGCCAAGTGTGATTCTCTGTTGGTGATAAATCAGGTAAACAAGAGTTTCGAGGTTTGGGAGGATAGAATGTAGCGGTACTTGGATAAGCTATAGGTAACTTTTTACCATTTCAAGGAGTGGACTCTAGATAATGTACCTCGAGAACAAAATAGCGAGGCCGATGCATTTGCTAATCTGGGATCTTTGGTCGAAGAAGATGACATCGTCCTGGGGACTGTCGTCCAACTATCAAAGTCTATGGTTGAAGAGGGTCATGCCGATATAAATTCAAAAAGTTTAGCGTGGGACTGGAAAAAAAAGTACATCAACTATTTGAAGAATGGAAAACTCCCATCGGACCACAAAGAATCGAGGGCCCTACGAGCCAAGGATGCTAGGTTTGCATTAGATAAAGATGGGACATTGTACCGAAGAACATTCGATGGACCATTGGCGGTATGCTTAGGGCCAGGGGACACCGATTATGTTCTACGAGAAATCCACGAAGGCACTTGTGGGAACCATTCCGGTGCCAAATCTTTGTTTCCTAAAATTATCAGAGCAGGATACTACTAGGACAGCATGGAAAAAGATACTAAGGAATTTGTCAAAAAATGTGATAAGTGTCAGCAATTTGCACCGATGATCCATCAGCCCGGAGAATAACTCCATTCAGTCTTATCCATGTGGCCTTTCATGAAATGGGGAATGGATATAGTCGGCACTCTACCAACGGCCCCAGGTAAAGCTAAATTCATTTTGTTTATGACTGATTATTTTTCTAAGTGGATGGAACCACAGGCCTTCAAGAAGGTCCAAGAAGAGGAAGTTATTGACTTTATCTAGGACCATATCATATGCCGATTTGGGATACCTACCGAGATTGTATGTGACAATGGAAAGCAATTTATCGGCAGCAAGGTAACGGAGTTCTTCGAAGCACATAAAATAAAGAGGATTTTATCAACACCGTACCATCCGACTGGAAATGGATAGGCCGAGTCAACGAACAAAACTATCATTCAAAACCTGAAGAAAAGGTTAGATGATGCAAAGGGAAAATGGAGAGAAGTTTTACCCGAGGTCCTTTAGGCATATCGGACAACACCGAAGTCTAGCACGGGGGCCACCCCATTTTCTCTAGTATATGGTTCCAAGGCCCTCATCCTCGTCGAGGTCGGGGAACCCAGCGCTAGATTTTGGCATGAATTGGAGGAGTCAAATCATGAGGCCATGAATGCCAGCCTTGATTTATTAGATGAAAAGGGAGAAGCAGCGCTTGTTTGAATGGCCGCACAAAAGCAAAGGATCAAAAGATACTACAATATAAGAATCAACCTTCGACATTTTGGAATCGGGACTTAGTCCTATGAAAAGTCACCCTCAATACTCGAGACCCAAATGAAGGGAAATTAGGCCCGAATTAGGAAGGATCGTACCATGTCCTCAGAGTTGTCGGTAAAGGATCTTACAAACTTAGCACAATGGAAGGTCAACAACTGCATAACAATTAGAACATATCATTGCTCAAACGGTACTACTGCTAAGGTACGACTTTATCCTTTTGTCCATTTGAGTTTAAAACTAATTCATTACATATTGTCGATCAAGGGCATACGATCTCGAAGGCATCGTTCTTCTACACGAAGGCCTTAGGTTTTAAAGCATGCATTGCACTCGTTTTCCCTTAGATCGGATTTTGTCCCAAATGGGTTTTACCGGCAAGGTTTTTAATGAGGCAACAACTATGTTCTACCTAAGGAAAACTCAACAGTATCCAAGGCTTCTTTTTAATCAACCTCGGATACTGGGGGAATCACCCTTGGAGGTTATATTTTCAAGGAAAATACTTCAAGCCTAAGAGGGCCTCGATAGAAAAACTTTGTAATGGGCCAAACTATCAGATGAACTGTGTCCATATAGAATAGTCGAGCCCCGAAGGCAAAGCATGTACACACGTATCAATTATTTGAAGAAGCATTATGTTAATATCAAAAACATTTTGTGTCTCAAAGAAGTATACTATTATACGAGCTCTACACTTATAATCCTATGGGAAACGGCTCAAGAGCCAAAGCATAAAAGCACCCCCGAATATTCTGGGACTGTCATCAACAGTCAGTACATCCGAGTCATCGAAAACTCGGACTTATAAGACCTCAAAGGGGCACCCCCTCGAAACAAAGGCCAATGCCAATATACTCGGGGACTAACTTTTCGAACAACTTCGGAAAGTTATCGGGGAACAAATCCAAGTGACATACCCGAAGGCTACGGCCATACTAAAGACTACGGTCATAGAAAGGCTACGGCCAAAATAATGCGGCTCGGAGACGTCCGACTTCCACTATAAATTAAAGGCCTTCAAACATTAAAAAATAGGTTAAATCAGGCTACCCTTAGCAAAAGCAAAATACGAAGGGCTTCAATAAATTCAGCCCCCAAAAAATCTGAGGGCCTCGATAAATTCAGCCCTCAAATAATCCAAGGGCTTTGATAACATCGGCCTTCGAAAATACCTCAAGAGGTATTCGATTATGTTTACACAAATAAATTACTAATAAGGTTCTGATGCGTCGAACCTTCGAAAAACCCAACAGGTACAAAAAACACATGTTAAGGCATACAAAAAAATTTACTAAATCTTTTAGCCGGAAAGAGGAAAAATTTATAGCCATTTTAGAGGCCGAAACGGCCCAACTTAAAGAGCCTAAGGGTCGATATATAAGAGCCTAAGGTCCAACTTAAAAGAGCTTAAGGGCCAAAATATATAGAGTTTGAGACTCGCTCTCACTCAACTCGGACTCAAGAGCCCCATTATTCCGAGCTCACATCAAATCGGTTTAAGCTTAACTCGTGGATTAACAAAATCTTAAGAGGTATTATATTGATCAGTGAAAGCCTAAAGGTTTATTATGTTCTAAGTCCAAATCAAAACTCGGACTGATTGTTTGAATCATCAAAATATTCCACAAATGAAAACAAAATAAAATCCAACACAATTTGAGAATAGAGCAAAATTATATTTAATATTCATGAGGGGTGTTTTACAAAACATATTTACAACACCCACAAGGGGCCCTTGCGCAAAAAAGAAAACCTAATCTATTTTTGGGGTCACGCCCCCAGGAGCATCATCTTCAGGAACTGCACCTTCAGTAGCTCTATCTTCGGGAGCCTCCTCTCCCTCGGGAACATCTTCTTCACCGGAGCCACTCACTACATCCTCATCATCAGAAGAGACAAGAAACCTGGCATCAGTTTCCTGTGCCTTTGCCTCGGCTATCTCCTCGACAAGGTCGAACCCTTGGGCATGGATTTCTTCGAGAGTTTCCCGCCGGGCCTAGCACTTGGCCAAATCATTGCTCCATTTTTCTCGTTCGAAGGCCTCCCTCAACTCAGCTTGAATGGTCGTGGCTTCCCTTAAGTATACGATAATGGATTTATCAACTGCAGCCTTCGTTTCCTCAGTTTTAGCCTTAGCCTGTACAGCTTTGGCCCGGGCTATAGCTAGATCTGCCTCCATCTCCTTGATTTTCTTAGCCTGGGCTAGACCCTTCGCTTTAACACCCCGAAGTTGAGTCTCAGCCGAGGCTAGTTGGGCTGTGAGGGCTTTCTTATCGGTAGCAAGCTTATCTATGCTCTCCTTCCATCGATGACAATCAGCTTTGACTTAATCAACCTCGCCTCGGAGCTGCCCCATCATCTCTAGATTTTGCTACAGTTGAGATATCGAAGTGTTAGCCTCCGAAGTAGAGCCAAGAAGGTCGTACTCTGTTAAAATCACAATTACCTTCTCATCTAGCTCGGACTCATTTTTCCGAGCTTCGGCCAATTCGGCTCGGAGATCCATAAGCTCTTCCTCTTTTCTGCTACAGAGGAGCCTCAGAGCCTTCTCTTCGCCCGAAACTTTCCTAAGCTCGGCCTCAAATTGTCTCAACTCAGATCTAAACTTGACGATGGCATATACATGAAATGAAGATATACCAGGCAAAGGAAAGAGAGGAAAGAGAAAATTACAAAGATGAAAGTAAGTATTTAGCTGAGAAAGGAGATGTTGAGCCTCTTCAAAGATGATAGATACATCATTAAGGTCAGTAGCATCCTCGACCCCAGCAAAGCAACCCTGAAAGGGATCTTCCTCGAGGACCCTGCTCGGATCGGGCATACGCAGAGTGTTAGCTTCTTTGATTGCCCCCACAAAATAAGTTGGCAAAGAAAAGGAGTGACATGTTGTCGCGGCCCCGAGCTCTTCACTCGGGGCGTTCTCATTAGCTTCGGGGGTCTTCGCATTTGTCCCCTCATGTACGTTTGTGGAATGAGGAGGAACGATCTCAACCACCGGGGACACGGGGGCCTTGTCCACATCCTTCTTTGGGGTTCCCTCACTACGGGATGAGGTCTCCGGTTCGGAGGGCTTGGCGGCCTCGATTGGTTTCCTAGTTCGAGGCACCAACGCCAACTCTTCACCGTCCTTTTCTTCATCATCCGTGGAGTCGTGGGCCGAATCCGCGCCCGCTTGAGAAAATCTTTTTTGCAGCCTTCGAGCAAGGGTTTTCTTGTCTTGAGGTTTTTCAGACTTCGAAACCCTTTTTCTTTTGTTGTCCTTCTCAGACTTTGGGATTGAAGACTTGGTCCCTTCCCCGGGCGGCGCCGGCCTCATCTTGGATACATCTTCGAGGCCTGTACAAGTAAACGTGAATAAGTTGACACCGCCAACATATGAAAAGTATTTGAAAGTTGGGAAAAGCACTTACCATGATTCTTGGCCTCCCACTAACCCTTTAATAATTCACGCCACCTGCGCTTATCATAGGAAGAGGTGGCAGCTAACTTTCGAACCCAATCCTCGAGGTCGGGCACTGCTTGGGGAACCCAAGCATTGGCTTCCAAAAGAAGGATAAAGGCATTATGAAATGTGAAAGCAGAATATGAATAGATACTGGAAAAACGAAATCCGCTTACGATAAAATTTCCACCTCTCAGGGAACGGCATTTCATCACCGGGGATGACATTACGTTAATATAGATTAACGTTTATCATTTTCAAAACATTTATAATTTTTAATAAACAGATCTATATAAGGTAATAAGTAAAGTTTCAATATAAATATGGAAACAACAACAGTCAGAATTAATTAACCAAGTGATTCCCCTTTAATCAAGAGATCACTTGTTTAACTGGGGTAACAGATTCAAAAAATAAAGAAAGACGAATCAGTTTGTAGACAGACTGATTATTGCCATAAAAGGGGTAGTAAAAGCAATAAGTAAGCAATCAAGTTTAAGTACAGAAATATGCTTATTTTGGGAAAGGATTCAGTAAGGCAAAATATCATAATAAAGGAAAAGAATCAATTAACCTTAAATAGGCGAGTGAAATTAGAGTTCATAAAAGAAAAGTTCTGAAATCAGTCACAAGATCGATATCAATCAAGGAAGTAACATGCTTTTGCACTTTAGTATTTAGGTAGAGTGAGGAGAGACACCAGTCATGTGAGGCCAAACCCATTGGTAAAAGAAACAACATACAGAAATAGACATAAGGTTCAGTAGTAAACCAAACATTCGAAGCATAGTAATCGAGTAGGTCAAGTCACATTGAGTCAACAATGGAGAAAAGTATCAGAAACATGCAAAGGTCTCACAGTAGCAGACGAGAAAACCTTTTGAAAAGTTAGGGTTTCAAGCATAGTCGAGTTTTAAAAATAATAAAACCCAAAATCAGAGGAATCACATAAAGAAAAAGAGATTCTGAAACAAGGAACTTCAAATTGAGTCAGGTATTCAAACGAACAATTTCAGACCCAAGACATAGGTTTTTTTTCAACAATAGTCGAGCTTAAAAGATGATAAACAAATAAATCGAACAAAAACTTAACCAAACAAGCACTCATCTAACAAACAGCCAAAAGAAATTAGTGTTTTTTAAACATGCTAACTCAGAGAGAAGAACAACATGAGGGAATCATAGCAAGATCAGAAACACGTTAAAATCAGAGAATAGATTTTGAAATAACTTAAAAGAAGAACCCTAATCGGAAAAGATAAAGGGTTGTTTTGAGATCAAAGTTAAAGAAACTTTGAGAATATGCTTAAAAGTTCAAGGTAAGCACAGATCTAAGGTAGATCTGAAAGAAATCGAAAAGATCTTAGAGATTAGGGCTTCATAAAATCCAAAAAATGTGAGAAAAGTCCTAAAATTTACCGATCTAACCAGGAGAGTCAAGGATCTTACTCGAGCGGTCATGGCTGGCCGGAGAAAGGTTAAGGATGACCGGAGAAGAGCCATGAACTAAAATCGAACAAGGACTAGACCAGACTCCTTCAAGGTCTGGCCTTGAAACCATAAGAACAAATACATAGAAGCCATAGAAGGCTGGTATATGCCTCAAATGACCATGGAAGACCATGGATTAGGTAGGTATTAGGGTGGGGTGAGAGGGCGGCTGTGGCGATTTGGCCAGTCGTCTCATGAGTTACTACTCCATTTTCCCCATTTTTGCTTCTTTATGATTTGTTTATCCCTTCTATGTGATATCAGGTTGGTCGGATCGAATCCGGAAGGAATTTGGTAAGGTTTGAGACATTTAGTCTCTTTTGAGGGATCTTAAGTTGGAAAAGTCAACCGGATATTGACTTATGTGTTAGAGGGCTCGGAAGTGAATTCTGATGGTTCTTTTAGCTTCAAGAGGTGATTTGTGACTTAGGAGTGTGATCGAAATGAGTTTTAGAGGGTCGGGGTAGATTTAGGCTTGAATTGGTGAAGTTGATATTTTGGCGATTTCCGGTTGATAGGCGAGATTTTGATATAGGGGTCGGAATGGAATTCTGAGAGTATCTGTAGTTCCGTTTTGTCATTTGGGATGTGTTTGCAAAATTTCAGGTCATTCGGACATGGTTTGGTTGGGTTTTTTATCAAAAACGTAATTCGGAAGATTTTAGAAAGTTTGGCTTGAATCTGATGTGTTTTGGGTGATTTGTTGTTGTTTGAGGTGTTTTGATGATTGGAACAAGTTTTAATAAGGTTTTAGGATATGTTGGTGCCTTTGGTTGAGGTCTCGGGGGCCTCGGTGAGTTTCGGGTGGTCTATCGGATCATTTTTGGAGTTAGGAAATTGCAAAAAATCTGTTCAGCTGTTGCAGAGATTTTACACTTCGTGTTCGCGAGTGGAGCCTCACGTTCGCGAAGAGGCAGTTGAGGAAGGCAAGGATTAAGCCTTCGCGTTCGTAAGAAGAGCTTTGCGTTCACGGAGGTCTGGGAAGTGGTGCATCGCGTTCGCGAGAAGGTCTTCGCGATCACGTAGAGGAATTTAGGTCAGATGAGTTCGAGGTCAAGTGTTCATCGAGTTCGCGGAAGAGTGAGTGCGTTCGCGAAGGTTAAGGTAGAGGAAGCATCACGTTCGCGATGGTCATGTCGCGTTCGCATAGAAGAAAAGTTGGTCAAAGTAAGTTTGTGCTTCGCGAACGCGAGGGTTTGACCGTGTTCGCGAAGAAGGAAATTAAGGCCTGGGCAGAATGTTTTTAACTCGTCTTGTCTGCAATTTTGGGGCTCATTTCCTCCATAGTTGGCCATTTTGGGAGATTTTTGAAAGAGATTGAAGAGGAATTCAAGGGGAATCGTTGGGAGGTAAGATTCTTGGACATAAAACTAAATTATTATGTGAATTCTACCTAGAAAATCATAGAAACTTAAGCTAAAAATGGAAGAACTAGGGCTTGGAATTTGGGACTTATGATTGGGGATTTGGAGGACCATTTGGGGCCGGTTTGAGAACTTTTGATATGTATGAACTCGTGGGGAGATAAGGAAATTGATGTGAAAATTTTTGAATTTCGAGACGTGGGCCTGGGGGTCGGGTTTTGATAATTTTGGGATTTGCGCCCTTTATTGATTGTTTTCGCTTAGGCTTTGTTCCCTTAGCATATTTTGACATCCTCGTTCTGGTTTTGGATAGATTCGACGCACGTAGAGGCCGATTCGAGGGGCAAAGGCATCGCGAGCTAGAGATTTAGCCGGTTCGAGGTGAGTAATTATTGTTAATGATGTCCTGAGGGTTTGAAACCCCGGATTGCACATATATTAAGGTGAGACACACGCTTGATGACGAGCGTGGGGTTGTGTACTATTGGGGATTGTGACTTGGTCCATCCCGGTTGATGATTTTACTGCGTATTTGATTGATTCTTATTTACTATCATCATGATTTGGGCGGAATGCCAACTATTTGAACCCTTCAGGGATTTTTAATACAAATTCCTCACTATTTTGATTCATTACTTGAACTCAGTCATGTTATTTTCCACCGTTTTACTACTCAGTCATGTTTACTCAATTTTAAGACTTAAATGATATTTTAAATGATGTTTGGGCTGAGAAATACTGTTTTACTATTGCCCGAGGGGCTTGTGAGTATTTTTGACTGAGTAAGGCCGAGGGCCTAGTTGTGAGGAAACACTGATACTGATTTGAGGCCGAGGGCCTGAGATATATATGCCACAAGGTGGCTTGATTGATATGAGGCTGAGGGTCTAGATTTGATGCCACGAGATGGCTTGTTATTGCGCTAGAGCCATAAGGGGCCCCTCCAGGAGTCTGCACACCCCCAGTGAGCGCGGGTACCCATTGTGATGTGAGATTGAGCCCGAGGGGCTGGTACTGATCCGAGATGTTGGCCGAGGGGCGGATTTGTTGATACTATGCCCGAGGGGCAAACTTTTATTTGTTTACTTTATCTTAATTATCTATCAAATTACCTGTTTACTGGTTGAAAGAGGAGTTTACTTGATTTTTACTGGTTTTACTGATTTTAAGTGATTTTACATCTTCGTTATAGAATGTCTTGCGCTTTACCTGTTTTCTTACTTTCAGTCGTTATTTACATTTGTTACTCACTGAGTTGGAGTACTCACTTTACTCCCTGCACCCCTGTCTGCAGATTTAGGCGTAGCTGGTACCGCTCCCGAGTGCTGATCCCTCCAGTTTCAGGCGAGCGTTCGGAGACTACGAGGTAGTTGTTGATGTCCGCAGCCCCGTGTCTCTACTCTTTTATCATTTCTATTTCCCTTCAAACATTTGTACTAGTTTATGGATTTGTATACTTGTATTATGGCCTATAGACGCTCATGACTTGTGACACCCCGGTTAGGGCTGTGTTGGGTGGTATTTCCGCATTTTTTTGATATTTTCCGCTATTCAGTATATTTAAGTCATGGTTACACTATTTTTATGTTGGTTAACTGTTTTAAAAAGGGAATTGGATTTAACTGGCTTTCCTTGTCTTCACGAGAGGCGCCATCATGACCGAGTTCGGGGTTAGGGTCGTGACAAGTTGGTATCAGAGGCTAGGTTACATAGGTCTCACGAGTCATGAGCAGGTTTAGTAGAGTCTCGCGGATTGGTACGGAGACATCTGTATTTATCCTCGAGAGGCTGCAGAGCCTTTAGGAAAAACTTCATATTCTTGAAATTCTTGTCGTGCGAACTTGTTGATCCGAGTACTAAACTTCTATTGTTTTATTCTCTCACAGATGGTGAGGACACGACCTACTGGTTGCGGTGGACGACCCCCAGTACCACCAGTTGTGGCCACCAGAGGCCGAGACGCGGTCGTGGTCGTGGTAGAGGCAGAGCAGCGAGGGCAGCACCTGTAGATCCACCAGCTGCCCCAGTTCAGGACCAGGTTCCAGCTATGGATGCTCCAACAGCACCAGCTTAGGCACCAGGTGTGCCCATTGTGATTCCGGGTCTTAGGAGGCCTTGGCACAAATCTTATCAGTTTGCACTGGCAAGGCTCAGGCGGTTTCAGCCACTACAGCCGCAACTACTTTTCAGGCCAAGGGAGGCAATCAGACTCCCGCCGCTCGCACACTTGACGAACCGGCTCATCCAACCTCGATCTTTGGTTTCATCAGTACTGGCAAAGAAGGCTTTCGTTGTTCGATGTTGCAGCTTGATAAGCCCTCGAAATAACTGGGGCCGATACAATCGAATCAGGTGGCTGAAAGTGAATTCCAACCCCTCGACCTTTTCGGAAAAATATCGCAGCATGATCACGATACGCCAAAAAGATGGGTGAATCTGACCGAGGGTGATTTCGTATGTTTTGTAGAAGTCGATCACCACCGGATCAAGGGGACCCAGTGTGAAGGGGTAAGTGTAAACACTTAAAAAACCCTCCATGTGGGTAGTAATTCTTTCCTCGAGGCTCGGGATCTGATTCACGACCTCATCTCCCCAGCCAATGTACTTCTTCACATCCTTGAGGAGCTTCTTCGATATCAAGCTAAGATATCGAGATGCGTGCTCGCACCGGCCTGGGACGTCGGGGGAATTTTCAATACTAAAATCCTTCTTAATTATACAAGGGTCGGGGGTGATTTCCTCAAGAGTTGGCAGCACCGCCGGTTTGGCCGGCCGGGAGATAGAAGAAGACGACCCTTTATCTTTTTTGGGGACCATTTTGGATGTTTTAGCCATGATTGTAAGCTAAAGAATACGGGTTTCACAGGGATGTGGTGTTTCTTACAAGAGCTTGTCGTTTTCTGGCGCTTAAAGAGGCGGTGGAAATGGGTGATTAGAGAAAGAGATGAAGATGGGAAAGATGTAAAGAAAGGGTAAAGTTCTTTACTCGGAGGAATCGCCTCATATTTATAGAAGGGCAACGACGGTTCGACGGTGCTAGTGGCCGACCAATACTGGCGTGCATTCAATATTATGGGAAAGTGGACCGACGGGACGTTTCGGTCACTTCGAACACCTGCATCATAGAGATGATGTCATCACTAAAGGCTTCGAGGAAGCGAGGATCAAAAACATTTCTTATCATCTTACTCTAATAAATGCAGGGACTATCTATATGCGGTCAAATCGTATACCTCCGACTTATATGCTCGAGGGCTCGTCCTGAGTTCGAGTTCGGGAAAAATCAAGTTCGAGCTCGAGGAACCAGACCCGAGTTCGAAGGCGAAGCACGATGCATACCGAGGACGAGTGTGTTGGACCCTGAAATAGTACCGTTATGGATTTATACCAGAACGAGTTAGATTCCTGCCACGTCCCCAAAGTCATGGCGCAAATCCTGGAATATGATTGTACTATTCTGTACTAGGCGGTTAGACAACTGTATTAAGAATATTCCTTATTGTAAATCGAAATATTCCTTATTTAGGGTTCCCCTATTAAATAAAAGGGACCCCAATCATTGTAATACCACAAAATCACTGAGAAAAGAATATACTCTCTACCTCTTCGCCTACTGTTCATCAACATTGTCCTTTAGCTCCATTGTTCTTACTTTATTTTTATTGCTTAATTGTTCTTACTGCCCTAAGCCACCTCGAGGTCATTAAGCTCGAGGTCACTGCTGCCAAGTAATATTGGTTTGATTCACTTTTATCTTTCATTTCTACTTCATATTTCTTGATTATTAATTGGTATTGAACTAAATCATATATCTTTAAAACTACTAATCAAATTTAATTGTTACTCGTATTATATATATGCATATATATATATTTGGTATTGGCTTGCCTGGCAGTGGTGTCCGGCGCCATCACGACCTTTAACGAATTTTGGGTCGTGACAGTTTACAAGTTTTTTTTTTGTTAAAAAAGTTATAGGTTTAGTATTGCTTATTTTCTTTTTCTTTTTTAGACCTCCTTTTCTTAGTATAATTAATTTAATTTGATTATACAAAATGAGCTACAGTAATTTATTCTTTTTCTAGTCTGTTGAAAATAATTCACATAGTATTTCTTATTAACTAAAGCAATAACATAATTTACATTTTACTCTTAAAAAATTATTATTTTCTATCGATTTGATAATCTTGTTTGAGTCTTCTAAATGAACTTGTGAATAATTTTTCAAAAAAAAAAAAGATACTTAAGTTTTCGAGGATTGTATGCGATGCTGAAATTGAAAAAGAAGCATGATAACTTATAAATTCAAAGTGATTGAATTATAAAGTTGAAATAAATTTTTAGTTGAATATATTGACCGATGATTGAGAACTTCTTTAAAGATCCATCATTTTAGGGAATAACATATTTTTATTTATAACTCAAATATAATATTTTAATATAATATTTATATGAGATTTTAAAAAAAATTATGTATTAAAATAGTGTACACGCGCAAAGCGCGTATCATAAGACTGGTATATATATAAAATTAACCTCAACTAATTTGAAACTCATGCTTAATTATATTTGTGTCGCTGTACCGTTTGGCTGGCAACACAAGCTCCTAAAAGTTAGTAGCTGATTTCTTGACTGTTGACTTTGACTATAGAGCGATGACACTAAAAAAAAGACATGAAACCCGGGTAAAAGACAGGTCAGCAGTGACATGTCATCAAGACTTCCAGATATGGTTGGCTAACTAATCAGATCTCCTCCAACATGTGACAAATCGGCCGTCCAAGAAATAGCCACTTTTTTGCCTCCATTTCTGTGATTTGTTTTAAGCATCTCACCTCCTTTAGAGGGAATCTGTGTTTGACTTCTATACATTTTAAATGTTTTCTACGCGTTTTGGATTCTAATTGAAATATAATGCATCTTGAAAATTAAAGATGTTACAAACTAATACTTATAAACTTTTTTTTTCATTAGAAACACCATCTTGTGGGAGGTTGAACCTTTATCAGTATATTAGTGAAAAAAATGAAACTAAATACACATAGAAGATCAGCAATAGAGTAATTTACCTCTTCATATATAGTATTGTTGTATAACTATTGCCAAACTATATAGAAGATTCCCTTTCTTGCTATATATAGTAGCAATCTCTTACCTCTTGGTAAATACTTTGAAATGAGGACATTCTTTCTCTTATACTATGATAGCGTACAATAATTTACTCAAGCAAATAAGTTTAGGAGTTTAAATTATATACAAAGACAGTATAAAGAATTTTTTATACTATCATGCAGTCAATTAGAGAGATCTAAAAGTAACTTTTCATAAAAATAGAATTTATAATCTTGAAATTATGATGAGTTACATGTTACAACAGTTAAAAATGTTCATAATGTAAATTTTCGTATATTATTGATGTACACAAACCACGTGAACTCTAAGGTTAAAAAAACTAGTGTAGCTAAACTTAAACGAAGGGTAATTATATTCCTAATGATGGTCGAAACGTACAAATTTTTGTAGCAACTTGACGATAATAAAGGCTGTAGTAATGAAAAGATTTAAAAGAAAAAAAAAAGCCTAAGAATTTTATTTTTAGCTTCATGAGTTTATATTTTCTTTAGTGACATTCTTGTTTGTCATCAAAGAAGAATAAGGACAATTTCGCAAGTCGTAGCACGTGCGGGTCCTCTTGGCTTATCTTGTGGAAGACAGAGTTGGTATAACTTTAAGACCTGTTGAGCAATGAGGCAAATTAAGTATAATGAAAACATTGTCATGAAGAAATTAAAAAGAGGTGATCGGTCGTCTCTATTAAATGATTAAAAATGGAATTTATATACAAATAGCCGATTGGATTCACTATGTACATTATACACTAATTTATATACAATTATATATGTGTGTGTGTTCGTCGGTCGATTTTAGTTTAAGTGGTTAGTTGGCAGCTGTTTAGGTAATTCTTTAAAAATTAAAAGAAAACATAAATGTATGCTATACAATTTGTGAATTAAACTCAATCACTTGGTTAGGTTCTTGGCCGGTTCAAACGTGATAACCGTTCACTTTTATATATCCTTCATATAATTAATATCATAATAACCTAAAAATATTTTCTTTCAAAACTTTTTGATGGGGGACCAACACAAAACGGGGAGGGGTCCTGTAGAGTAGGGACCATATTGTATACTTAAAAATCTCATACTCTACATCTCTATAAATAGCCATGCATTAGCCTCACATCTTCAGCAAAGTCTCAACTCCCAACCATAAAACAGTACTCAATACAATCAATAAGTAACAAAATGGCTATTAATGACCAAAAGCAATATCATCATTTTCCATTTCTTTTCCTCCTTTTTCTTGCAATATGTTTGCAACACTCTTGTGGATACTCTCACAATGGAGGGCATAGTGGTTGGAACAACGCCCATGCAACATTCTATGGTGGTGCTGATGCTTCCGGTACAATGGGTATGTATTTACGCTAATTCTTAAAATATTGGCGTAAGAGTAGAGAAGCCGAAATTCAGAATCTAGAGTACGTCATTAGGTCATTGCCTTCTAATAGAGTATATGATATTATTATAAGTGTACATTACGAATTCTTTGAAGGGGAGTCTTGGATTAACAGTAAAAGTTGTCGATGTATGACTAGGAGGTCATGGATTCAAGCCAAAGAAATAATAGTCTCTTATAAGAACTTTTGAACCTCGTGCAGAGCGGAAGCATAGTGCACCATGGTTGCCTCTTCTTTTATATAAACATACGTATACATAGTTCGAGCCATATGACCCATTATGGTGTTACTTTTACGTCATGTACTCAAGATTTAATCTTGTTTGGAACATAATTTTTTCAGGTGGAGCATGTGGATATGGCAACTTGTATAGCCAAGGTTATGGTACAAACACTGCAGCCTTGAGTACTGCACTCTTTAACAGTGGGTTGAGTTGTGGTTCTTGCTATGAACTCAAGTGCAATGTAAATGCAGAGCATCGATGGTGTCTAGCTGGTATTATCACTGTCACAGCCACCAATTTCTGCCCGCCAAATTATGCACCGGCTAATAATAATGGTGGCTGGTGCAATCCCCCTCTTCAACACTTTGATTTGGCTGAGCCTGCTTTCTTGAAAATTGCTCTATATAGAGCTGGCATTGTCCCTGTCCTTTATAGAAGGTACTCTTTCCGTCCCAATTTATGTACTAATGTTCGATTGCGCACAGAATTTAAGTATGAAATTTACGTGGTGATTTCTTTAATTAATGTTTATACACTTAAATTTCTTCTTCTCCTAGTTATATATATATATATATATATATATATATATATATATATATATATATATATATAATACGATAAATAACTATAGCAGGTATAATAACTTTAAAATTGGTGGCTCCATTGCTGCGCTGACATGGCAATTACGTGTTATATCTCAGCACCAAAAATTTGATATTCCGATTTTTTGTGTCTTTTAAGTAATTCACACATCATTCATTTAATTTAATATGAAAAAAATATCTTTTTGACTTTACTGTTATAGTGATTAGAGCTTTGTGACTATACATGAAGTTTACCCCCTAAAACATATATAACCTTCATAATTTGACTATGATTATACAGAATTTCATACATACTACCTTCCTCCTCTTTCATCTTTGACTTGGAACACTTTGTGAAACTCACATAAAGACAATGATATATTCTAGATCTGGGTTTTAAGTTTTATAAGTTCAATTTTTAAGATTTTTAATATTGAATTTATTGTAATTTTATAATTAATATAGTATTTGTTGCAATTGTAGTAAATTTTTACCTATAAATTTATACTTCAAAAATATTGGGTTCAAGATGAATCCGGTACTGCAATGCTACATTCGCCCATGTCTAAAGGAGATTGTTTTATGGTATATGTATGGCAGGGTGTCTTGCAGGAAGAAAGGAGGAATGAGGTTCACCATTAATGGCCATTCCTACTTTAATCTTGTATTGATAACCAACGTTGGAGGTGCTGGAGACATCCGATCAGTGGCCATAAAAGGATCAAGAACAGGATGGCAAGACATGTCAAGAAATTGGGGTCAAAATTGGCAGAGTCACTCTTACTTTAATGGCCAAAGCCTTTCTTTCAAAGTCACAGCAAGTAATGGCAAGACAATTACTAGCTACAACGTCGCTCCTGCCAATTGGCAATTTGGTCAAACTTTTGAAGGAGGTCAATTCTAAAATAAGTTACATGTTTTGATACTCAGCCAGTGCTTTTAAGGAGGTCTTTATTTTTCAAACAATATATGTACGTACGAAGTTATTTTCGTCAAAAAGAAAGTGGAAAGGTCGGAATTAAGTGTCTATGCCCTGTTGATTAGTGTCGCAAATTTATAATGCTAGGTCTAACGACAGCACCTGGCAAGAATTACAACAAATGAATGTAGAAACATGTTTATGTTATATATTTTAATTGATGTGAATATATTATTACTTTAGTTCTGGTATCCGAAAATATGAAATGATTTTAGAAACAATTTGTAGTGTCTCAAAGTAAATATCAATTTAGGAGACCTACATGTTTCTCCTTGCAGAAGCAGATCCATTACTGCCACGGCCTGTCGGTAAAACCTACCACAAAGCGAAAATAGCCTAAATATCTTCTAGAAAATGCAGAGAAATCTATTCTTAAACCTGTCGTCATCGCCTAATGAAAAAGCGTACATTTTCTCACTCGTAATATTGTATTTATATCATATAAGTGGAAATTTTAGGAGAAGGACGAACTAACAGATTAACGGGCTAGTTAGCACCCCTTATGATTAGACCCCGACCAAATAGCACTTTTCCAACACCAATCAAATATGCGTTTTGGAGTTTTGAGATTACCCGATTTTAACATTTATTAGTTTTACCTTTTGGTTAGTTCCCGAGTCGCAGTATTACTTTAAGAAAGATCATAGTAGGGTGTAAAATAGCTATGCTGTCCAAAATCTGGTCCTACTCAGCATTTTCTAGTTTCTTATCCTCCACTTATAACAGTACTCAAATATGCAGAAAACATTAAACAATCTCTTCTTTAAACGCGGCTTCAGAAATTGAAAAGGAAAAAATTCAAGTAATGTCTTTTTCCGAACAAGGGAAAAATCTTAAGTGATACCAACTAGAGACTAGAAAAGTCATTAAACATAGGGGATGTTTGGCGATGACTTCATTTGCAAATACTGAAATTGTTATTTGCAAGTTGAAAGTTTGACCTTCTGCATTTGCAAATATTGAACTTCAATATTTGAAATACTAGTGAAATATTAGTGACATTTTCTACAGAGAGAATAATCTCAAACCAAGAGAAGATAATTGTGCAGCAAAATTTGAGAAATTTACACATCCAAAACAACCAAGTATACATTCTTTTCCAAAGGGAAATTTACCATCAAACAAAGATAGTACACAAGAAACAACCAAAACACCAATATACACCAAAAACACCACCATCTCTCCCTTTCTAGAACCAAATGCTGCATGTTTCAAAACTCTATTAACTAATAATTAAGCAAAGAATACTTTAATCTCAAAACAATTTTGCCTTTCTCAACACCAAGCTTTCCGCCTGTGACAATCCAATGACCTGGAGGATCTTGAGGTCCCTTGCTCATTTCTGTCATGTCAACAAACTTTGCCAACTTATTGCCTATAAAATTCTCCCCTGTAATTGAACTTTCATCGTTATTCCCATTATCGGCCTGTTTCCTTAACTTATCATTTGGTGTATGGTCCCATAATGATCTCCTAATAGTGCAGCCCGGTAACCTTGAATACAACAGCCTCATATACAAAACGTTTCTCGACCCAAAATTCCAGACCCCAAGCTGAGCTCCCGTAACTATGTACACACCAGACAGATCGCCTATGAAAGTTTCAGGGCTCTCAATGGGTGCAGTACTCACATGTGAGAAGTTCTTCCATTTCACTGGCTCAAACCATCTACTATCTTGTTCTTCTGGACCTTGCCACTTTGGAGCGCCAATTGCGACATGACTCTCCCAGTATGGTTGTAGGATCCTAGGAAGAGAAGCGAAATGTTGAAGATGGATGACTAGTCGATTCCCCTTGGACCCTTCAAGATATAGCCGCATGCCAGTCACGGGTTTACGTCCCACTGACACCTGTAGTGGATAAAGACCAAGAGCAGAGGTCAGGCCATTAAATTATTCACTATTACTAAACAAAAAGACGACGCCTGATATATCTCAAAACGAGACTGCCAGACAATTGGTGAGAAACTTCATGGAATAAACAAGTAATGACCAGATAACCTTCTTAAATTTAGAAACAAAGACAGTAGCATACTTGTTCTTGGCTAACATAGAGCTTTTGCCCCATCATGCTGAACTGAAGAGACGGACATACAGGTTCCTTTCGTTGTTGGTTAGGAAGTCTGTCATGTACAGGGGCCCATACTCTTGGGACCTGAAACTCCAGGAAATATCTAAGCTCCTCAATTTGAGGTTTATCTGCAAAAATTTATTCACAAGAATCACTTATCACCAACAAATTACTTATATATTTATGTCTTAAATTGATATAGTATCTTACATTCAAGATAAAGACTTATGGCCCGTGCCAAATGATCCTTCCCTTTGACCCCTTCAAGGAGAAGAGTGATTGGGTAAAACGACATCTCAATGACATCTGGCGAAGATCTAACAGTCTTTTCCCATTGAGTATGGCTTTGTTCAAGATCATCCCCTCCCCTTCTTCTGAAAATGACTGTAACATCCTGCATGAGATACATTCAAAACCTCAAGCTCATTTCAATATTCAAAAAAGTTAGGGAAGTTTACACTCAAGATACACAGCCTGTTGTCGTCCAAAACAAAAGGAAAAAAAAATCATCAACAGATTAATAAAAACATGCTAGTAATGCTAAAAAAAATGCTAGTAATAGCATCGACCTCCAAAGCAAATTGACACCAATACGATCTAAAATTGACAGTCAGAGACACACACAGAGAGAACTCCCCCATTCTCCATCTCTTGCTTCAATGGTCTAGCTGGTGCAGAGTACTAATTTGAAGGAAAATTCTTGTCAAGTCAATTCTAGGGGAAAAAAATTGGGAAAGCAGTTCATTCAATAGCTTCCTGGCGACTACATAGAGCTATGGCAGTATATCAGATTTTAACATGTCAAAGCAGCAGACAAATTTTTAACCAAATTTCATGCTTCATTTTTAAAAGAACAATGATAAAATTCAAAGGGAGTAGTGTACATTTCCGTAATACTACCTCTATCCCATTTGATATGAATTTTCTGATGAGAAGTTGGTCAATTCATTAAAAAGGCTTTCAGTTTTTAAAACTTGTGGAAATTACACAAATAGTATTATGTGTTGAGCTATGTCAAAAACTTTGAAAGGTCTCAAAATTTGAAGTGTGTAACACAGTTGGGTTGGTGGGAATATCGAATAGCCTTTGCAGCACTATGAACATTAAAAGAACCATTACAAGGCAAAACAATTAGTAAGAGGATAAAGGGATTATTTAGCCCTTTACATTTAATAAAGTATTAGTCCTCTAACATATATCGGCTAACATGCACCCTCTTGTATTGGAACAGATCACACACCATGAATTTTGCCTCTGTGTGTCATCATAAGGTAATCCCAGTGAAGCTTTCGAGATTTAGAAAGTTATAAAAGAAACCAACAAAAAAGAAGGAAAAGGGAGGAAGGTCACACACCTCTTTTCCATTTCCGGGAATATATGGTGCACTACTGGGTTGGGGATATACCCCCTGATTATTGAAGAGCGATGGATCATTAGCCTGTTAAATTGAACAAAAGGAAAAGTCAAAAGACAAGCATTACAGTATATCTCAAAGGATGAAACGGACTATAAATAAAACAGCAATAAAGAAAGGTTTTTAGAGATTGAAAACAAAGAAATAAATTGGAACTAGCCTTATCCTTGTATCTCAATAAACCTGAACTTGTAAGGCTTTCTGCGCTGGAGAACCTCTGATTTCCAACATCTTGAACGTAGTTTTTTACTTCCACAGTGGACAGAGGTGATGATATGTGCTGTTTAACATAAATTACATCTTTTCCACCGATAGTTACAGATGTGATTACATGCGTCCCAAAATTTTCAATGAAGCTGTAAGACACAGGAGTAACACTTGCATTAGATTATGATAGAAGCTCTAGAAAAAGGTATCTTATATCTCAACAATAGACAAAATTCACTTGCACAAAAAAATAATTAAGATAATTCCTACCTTGCCAATGCTGGTGGATCCCATGACGTAGGGACAGCTCTTTTAACATTTTCCTGTAAGACCAGTGGGGAGGTCATGAGTTGAAGCTTAGAAAGCGGCATGAAAAATCCATCCATACAAAGTGTCTTTGTAGTGGCAGAATCTACATGCTTTGAACCAGTGTAACTGAACACAACATTGAAGCTACCAAGAGGAGCATGGTCTGAAAGATTAGCCCGTTTATTAAAATACTCCACCATCTGCAATCAACAGTAATAAAACACATTAGAGGGGTAAAAGTTTAGCAAACATGCATTCACCACAAGTATCAGTATCTAAATCAACAACATATGGAAGCCATCACACTTATGACTTAACTAAGTTTCAATCAGAAAGTTTGAAGGTACCACGTAAAGGTCAATGGAATACAGAAATGAGGCTTAGAAAATTATAATTCACACAAAAAAAAAAATATCCAAGAATTATGACTGTGATACAGAGATGAGGGGAGATCCATTTCTGGACATAGATTTCACATGAAGAGAGCCAGCGACATTGATGGAAAAGTCAAGCACCAATATGTGTATGTATGTGTTCTGTTTGTGTTAGTCAATGACTTCTCTGCGAATGTAGCTTACTCTTAAAAATCACGTTTTGGATCACGAGAATACATCATAGAAGTACCATCATAGCATGTTCTCCTTCAATGAAAATAAACAGATAAAGGTGATGTTCACATACTTCAGCATAGTAGCCTCAATATCCTTAATGATCATGGGGTAGCATGATGAGGCGTAATTATTCAGTCCCTTACAAATTGTTTATTTGGAACTTGACCACTATATTAGCCTTTGCAGCATTCCCGTTTAACTAAACAAATTAGTCTGAGACAGAAATCTCCAAAGATAAGGTCATAGAAAGCTTCTAATATTTAATTTTTCTAACTGTTTATACTTGGTGATGGTATTGATATGCAAATCATTGCATTGGTTTTCATGTAAGATAATTTTCACACATTTTACTTCATTGGATTGTTTTTTATTGATTTAGGGAAAGGCACATCCTAATCAGTAGATATAGGCCAGGCGTATTCTTGTGGCAAAAATTTGGTACCAACGCTATCCTCACCCTTAAGTACTTGAACTAAATATGAGATAGTCCCCTGTATAACGAATCTTGTAGACAATCAACCTTTAACTCCATTTTGTAAACCGCCACGTTGTTAGTTGCCCGATAGTACAAAAAGTTGATTTAGACCAAAGATGGTCATGTCTAGTTTAAACTATAGTCAACCACATCTGCAAACATAATCAAAGCAAGCGAAATAGCCACACTTGGTTCATTGCCACATTGTTGGTCGCCCTATGTACAACAAGTTGACTTTAGACCAAAGACCGTCATGTGTAGTTTAGACTAAAATGAAAATATCTGCAACATATAATCATAGCCAGTGAAACAGCCAGACTTGATATTTCATTCATCACAAGCACCTCATGGACTTGCAAGTTTGCTGTCCTCTGGTAACCATATTCCCAATCCCCCTCCCCCCCCCCCCCAAATAACTGACCTTCTAACCGACACAATGTACATACCCCAACTGATATACTATGTAAACCTTTGTTTTATTATTGCTGGTTTAACTACCATGTGAAGAGATAACATCCTCATAAAGCAGATAGGCTTTGATCTCTTTTTTTTACGGCACCACATAAAAGAGTCTGATTAAGAACATATCTTCCTTGGTTCATCTCAAACACGGGGCCTAGACAAGTGACTGCTTTCCCCTAAGATGTCTATTACATACAATAAAGACAGAACCACATGCAGAACATGCATACTGAAATTGCTCATAGACACCCTTAACTGGCAATTGACCTAAACAAGTGGCTTCTTTCCCCTGAAATGTTTACGACACACAATAAAGATAGTAGCACATGTAAAACATGCATACAGAAAATATGCATAAGTACCATTAACTGACAACAGGTTCCTAGATTAGATAAATTTCCTTCCTCTAGAAAGCAAAAGGATAAAAGTTATAATCTTTATACAACAGAAATCAATTTCAACCAGACAACCATTCAATGTCGCATCAACCTAAGCACAGCTTGCAATAACGAGGCTACTTTTTCGAAACAATTAAATGGACGCAGTCCATCATAGTTCAACATTTCCAACTTCAAACACGAGTTTACAATCTTGGAGCACTTGTTTTTAAGCAAATAAATTATTTGGTTCATTTCAAATTTCAATTCGAAATCTAGAGGTAGCAAGAGTGCTTCACACAATTGACAAAAGAGTAAAACTAGTGCCATAGAGGAAACTTAACAACATTGTACATACCTCATTATAAGAGCAAACACTAGTGCCATCGCGACCGCCGGGCCCTTGAAAGTTCTTAATATCCTTTGAGACATTTGGGAGAACGACATCATCATATAACCAAAGATCCCTGGTATGTTCTTCATTAATCTCTACAACCCTAGAACCAGCCACTCCCTTACAATAGAGCAACCTGGTATCATAGTTCACATCAAAGCCCCTACCAAGTGCCTGCACTGCATTTATAGCAGTATGAAAAGCTGCTGCTTTATCCTCCATCACATCCCCCCTCCCCTCTTCCTTCAAATCCAAACTCACCAAACCCCAGGGTAACTCCAAAAATCAAAGTAACAACAACTAAAAAACTGAGAAGCTCAAAATCCAAGAAAAACTCAAAAAACGCAATTCAACAAATTCTTCAAACAATCAATCCACAACCCAAAAACCTTTCTGGCAGAAAAATATCAATTGTGTTGAAATTAGCACACAACATAGATAAAGTTTCAATCTTTTCGAGATTAAACAGCCGCCCCCTTTACCACAAAGCTGTAATCTTTACAACCCATATCTCAAAAAGAAAAATCTCAAGAATGAGTCAAGTCAAGTATATAGAGCTTCTTCTTAGATTGACTAAAAAGAAATTACCAAGAAAAGATTTTTACCCAAAAATAGTGAAAAAGTCCAGCTTTACTGCATGCCCCCTATCTTGATCTTGAATCTTACATAAAGATTTCAGACTTCTGATGCTCTAATACGTCTATGTCTATATATATAAAAAACATAAATATATAGTGTGTGTCTGTATATGTTTACATGTATATATATATCTAACAACTCCCTATGTTTCTTTACTTTACTGTATATAGTACTTTGTGTCTTTGTTGTCTATGTTTTCCAGTATCTAAATCTAAAACATTTATGTCCAAAAAATAGGCATTGACTCTTCAGACTTTTTGTTACTGTTTTGTACTTGGGGAAATGCTCATGGGTTGTATATTTACTTACATCTGACCCGTTGAGTTATCTATTGTACAAAATGTTGATGTGATCGTACGGTTAAGAAATAGAAAGAGGGTGTACACGTGAGTGGACTTTGACTTATGATATTCACATGGAGTGGGTCATCATAATATTTGAGGAAATCAGTAAAAAGAAAAAGTAAAAGCAAAAGTCTTTTTTCCTTTGTCTTACTCATCAATAAGGTTTACCCATCTTTAATTATTCTTTTATCTCTAAATTCAATTTTCACTTTTGTCTTTTTGAAACTTAGATAAAGAAGGAAAATTGCAATTAATTAACGGTCAACATAAAAATAATCTAATAATGATATAATTTATAGAGGATTATAAGAATAATTGTGTTTTGGCAGAGTCGTGGGAATATGTACATACAAAATATGAAATTTTCCGGTGTAAATTCAAATTAATCGAGCCCAAAGCGAATATCAAATATTTCAAGAGAAATCAAAGAAAAAAGATTAAGAATAATTGTCCCATTTGAATAGTATAATAATTTCTAATTTTACAGAGCAATTGTATCAATTTCTCCCTAGATTTATTTTTCAAGAAAAGTTAATTGGAAAAATATTTTGTAATTAGATTTAAGTTATATATCGTAAGTGTAAAGACTTTTTATAATATTATTGTAGGTTAATCTATTATAACGGGTTAATTATCGTTCTTATCAAGTTAACAATTAATATTATCGTAAAGGTTTACTTATAATTATCTTACAAATGACATAATTGTATAAATAATTTTAATTTATCAGTATGGAACCTAAATTCTTTGTAATTAAAACACTAAATTTCTCCACTATTGAAAATTGGGGTTTGGGGAGGAGGGGGAGGAGGGGGAGGAGCTGTTCAATTTTCCGGTTTGAAACATGAACTTGATTTTACTTTGAAAAGTAGTAAAGTACTTAAAGACCCGTTTGTCGATTAAAAAAAATCCATTTTTCGAATTTTTTTTCTTAATAAAATATGTTTGTCCATAATATCTTGCAAGTTTTTGAAAAAGTTTCGAAAATGAGTTTTTAAAAATCCAAAACAGCAATTTCACTCCAAATATTACTTTTTTCAAAAAAAAAAATCATTCATAAAAATACAATATTTTTTCAAATGAAATGCATGTCCAAACATATTTTCAAATATCATTTTTCAACTTAACTTCAAATATTACTTTTTTCAAAATTTATAATTTTTATGTCCAAACACCTGCTTATTATAGTTGACCAAAATGAACAAATTCGAATTTCCGGTCCTAAAAAGTGGATAATTGTATTTAATTTTGTTTTATGAATAGTTATTAGAGTTGACCAAATAATGTCAAAAGTAATAAGTTGGAGATGGAGTTTTAGGATTTTATTTACTCCCCCCATCCCATTTTAATTGTCGTTTTAACTTTTACATGTCTATTATATATATATATATATGTATATATATATATATATATATATATAATTTACTAAGCTACCCTTTTTATTTTTATTTTTTTGAGAATTGAGCAGTATTAAAAAGAACTATTACTCCTTTAATATTAAGAGTATAGTTGGAAATAACTAACAAATTTAGTCTTGAAATTTTAAAGTGACAGTTATTTTGTGGATGAATTTTTTAAGCTAAAATGATAGTTAAAACGGACGAGGGGGAGTAACATTTATTAAGAGTTATAGTTTGTTTGGTCAAGCTGCAAAAATCAGTTTATTTTGAGATATGTTTTTTCTCAAAAGTACTTTTGGTGAGAAGCAGTTTGTGTTTGGCTAATTAATTTAAAAAACACTTCTGAGCAGTAATTGATGTTTGGTCAAACTTTTAATAACTGCTTATAAGCGTATTTTTCTCAAAAGTATTTTTAAAAAAAGTGCTTTTGGAGAGAAACTATTTTTTTCTGCTTCTCTAAAACTGCTTTTACTTCTCCTCAAAAATATTTTTTTTTTCTTCCAAAAACTTGACCAAACACTTCAACTTTAAAAAAAATATATTTTTTGATAAAAAAAAAAGGTTCTTCTAGGCCTAAGATTCGAGAAGTTCGGTCAAACAGGCTATTAATCCTTGGACCTTTGCTCCCACTTGCATTCATAAGAAGTACTAAATGAATAGCTTATAAGCCATTTAAGAGGGGTTTATCATGCAGTCTCGTATATTAAATTCTCGCATAGACCAAGAAGAAAACAATTAGATCATTAAATCAACTACCACTGAATTCTGAATGAGTTAAGGTTAACTGTGTAATTATTTGACTATTTTTACGTTAATCATCAAGTTACGGCAATTCTTTTTGGAATTTTTACTTTCTATAACAAAAGTTAACACCTTATTTATTTTAAATAAATATCATTTTAAAAAATTATATTGTATAGATACCTTTAATATTTATAGCAAAATATCTAATTTTAGTTACCTCCTATCCCTAAGCCACTGAATACGCTATTCAGTTACACTATTTTCTTCCTCTCTCTACTTTGATACATGTCATTCTCTTCCTCATTCCCTGAAAACAGATGCTCAATCTCAAAATTTCTCTCACCCACATCACCTACCATTAGTCAAAAACCTCACGCTCTCTCCTCTCTCTCTAGAAAGCTTCTATGTATCATGTTGTATCAAATTCTTGTGTTGTAAAGTTTACAATGGACGATGCCTTATTGGATGGCTTGCAAGAAGACATATTTTGATTAGATTCGACAGATATGATGACTATGTTCTTACAGCGGCTAAATTTGTTAACTACATATCCTTGAATGGGAAAGAAAATCAGTTTAGGTTATTTCCAAGGACTATTGATTTAACCTTAAAGAAGAGACTTCAAGAGCCTTTGTTTGGATCTCGTTTCCGAATTTACCGCCTATGTTGTTCGCGAAGAAATCATTGTTGTCTATTGCCTCAGCAGCAGGTAAGCCCATTGCTATTGATAAGGCTACGCAAGAAAGGTCTAGACCTAGCACAACTAGGGTTAAGGTTGAACTTGATCTTCAAGGAAAGTTGCCGCAATATACGAGGAATAAATTTGTTGATGATAAAACTAGGAAGGTTATCGAGCATGTCCAGAAATTCAATTTGGGGCTGAGCAACTTGGTTTTCTGTTAATATATTTCAATGTATTTTCAATGTATCACGTTGTATTTTCATGTATTTCATTGTATTCATTGTCTAATTTTTCATTGTAATTCAATGTATCTCGTTGTATTCCATATATTTCATTGTATTCACTGTCTTTTTTTCATTGTATTTCAATGTATCCCGTTGTATTCTATGTATTTCATTGTATTCACTATCTAGCTATATGCCATAAATGTATTCATATATATTTTTTAATTAATATAATTTATGTATTTGGATGTATTATATAATTTCTCTGAAGATTGCTATATTTTTGGGGTATTTTTCAGTTGAGAATCTTTTTTATAACTGGAAATACAAAATTTGTGTGTTGTAATTGAGTTTGTTGAGTTATATTAGGAGTTGATTATGTTAATTGATTCACTTTCCGTTTAAAAACAGTATAATCCCCTGTTTCATGCCGTGAATACAGTCGAATACAATAATCCATCCAGCTGTAGTCCCATGTTTCACGCCATGAATACAGTCGAATACAAAAATTTGTCTAGCTGTAATCTCCTGTTTCACGCCTAAAAATGCTACTGTGTTCATGAATACAGTAGCTTAAATACATCAAATACATCTTATAACAACAGAAAACATATCTATAATCCGTAATATAGCAAATGGTATCTATAGATAGCTAATTACCACTAAAAGCTAGTGCTTTATGAAAATTTCTCATTCTTTTTCGCTTAGTTTGATACCATTTATATATTAATAATATTGTTAGAGTTAGATAAAAATGGAGTCAGTAAAAGGGGAAAAAGAACAAACAGTAGAGAAACATACCTAGCAACTATTATTTATTACAACATATACGTCCCAAGGTGGCGTATAATGAATATGTGACTTATTAATCATTATTTAAATGAGTGTAAAGTCATACTAAGACTATATATGATGTTTGGATATAAAATATAAAGTTTGGAAAAAATTGGATTTAAGTTGCGGAAAAACCGGCTAAGGATTTGCCATGTAACGAAGTTTTTTCAGCAAAATATTTCATGCGCTATATGAGGTCTTTGGGAGATATATTATATACCATATTGAAAGTCATGGAATGTAGTTTCCAACACTCTTAACCGTACATTCATACAGCATCCGGATAAAAAGATATGAGTGTCTAAAGAAGGGTCAATGTTAGGGTGTCAATCTAGCACCTCTTTGACTTTTCAAAAGTTGATATATATAGGTCTTAAGTCGTCTTTCTCTTCATTTTTCCATAGAACATGACCAGAGAACACCCATAAACCTATCCTTAAGCCCTCTACAAGGGTTTCAAAAAAGATTAACATCCCGGGTACGAAATCAAGAAGTGATAACATTAGAACGACCCTACGACGTAAGTATCATTATACCGCCTATCTTTTTATTTGTAGTTTGAGTTTTGGAAGGTACTTCATAGTTAGGAAATGCCTAATTGTTGTGTTTAAGCATTTTAAATGTCAAGGAATGTTGATAAATTTGTTTCCTAATAGTTAGAACTCATAGGACGGTGATTGGAAGCCGTAAGTTCGATTTATTCCACTTGTTGTTGATACCCAATTTTTCTCTATATATTTTCAATACGCCTAATACCTTCAAAATAGTATATATATGCATATATAAGCATGCCCAAGGTTTTTATTATTTTTTCCATAATTTTAAGATTTTAAATTAATTTATTTTCTCCCTTTTTATCCATAAAATCTCCAATAATTATTTCCAAAATTATTGTTTTGATAATTCATCTATTGGATTTCTATTTTTATGCCAAAATATGGCTAAAGAAATTTTTATATATTTTTATAATTACATTTAGTATTTTTAAAGTTAAATTGTACAAAATTGCAATATTAGCCCTTTTAAGATTTAATTATGTTTTATATGCATTGGATCCTGTATTTTTAAATTGCTAATTATGTATTATAAATCATTTTAGCATTTTTAAATTATTTTTCAGAAATTATCTACTATTTTTTATAAATTAAATAGGAAAAACTAACTATTTAAACTATAGCCAAATTGGCTTTCAATTATAGCCTAATCGGACCCCAATTCCCAGACCAATTTTACAATTAAAAAACCGGACCCAGACCCTACTAACCCATACCCAAAAACGGAACTCACCTATCCCATTTAATCTCGACCGTTGATCTCCTAGATTAACGGTCCATGTTAGCCCTTTCCTTTTTTAATCAAATGACCCCCCAAACCCTACCCCCATTATCTCATTTGCACCGCCTATGAATCCTTCCTCTCCCAAATTCTTTCTCAACTCACCCTAACCCTAATCACCATTACCGGCGAGAACCTCCTTCCCATGGTGTTCTCGTGCCTTCTCCGACCACCTCTGGTCTCCTATACTCCATGGCTCTTCGACTTCATGAGTCCTTGAGAAGATATCAAGGAAAGCCAACCTGTTCCTGTTTGAAACTCATTCACTGGCCTGTCTCCGGCCATTTTCGTTTGTAAAAAAGGATTTCCTCTTGTTTTTCGTTTGAATCCTTGAGTTTTTAACTGATTCTCTACATCTCTACTATTTTTCGAAAACCCTAGTTCGCTACTGTTCGATTCTTCTCAGATCTTTATAGATCTGAGGTGATTCGAGTATTATAAAGTATTTTCCTTTAAAAATCTCTCGTTTAACTAACTATTTTGATTTTAGTCGCTCTTTTCTAAACTAGGGTTTCTGAAAATCCTTTTCTTCAAAACGCTTTCTGGTTTTAAGTGTTTAGTCCCCTGTGTCTACGTTTCTATGTGTTTTGATTGATTTTGTTGAGTTCTTCCTTAACCCTAACTAGCCTATGCTAAAATCCCAAATTTTTGACATTTGTTTGGATTCTGCACTTGTCCGTGTTATTTGATACATGCCAATGTTCTATGCTTTGATTTACATGACTACTTCTTCGTTTAATTAGAATATCTTGTGATTTGTACCCTAGTATGCCTCTATTAGGGTTTCAGATTCGATTATTTCTATTTATACTTGGCTTAGTTGCTTATTCATTGAAAACCTATATCATTTTCCCTAAATTAGTATTATTTTGAATTCTTATTCACTGATTTGCTATGGTAATACCTATATACTAATTTCCGGTTATTTTCCTATTTCTACGACCTTTGCTTATTTCTTGCCTTGTTTACGATTAACTGTGGTACTTGCTGATTCTTATTGATTGTTCACTTAATTGAGTTTTTGTTCATTTACCCTTAATTACCCACCACGTACTTAAGTATTTAATTTTCTTTCCTTAATTATATGCCCTGCTCTTTATCATTAACTGGTCACCCCTTTATTAGAAGAGAACCTTGTTGATTTTATGCATGATTGATTATGTAATTTTCTCTAATTACTGAATGATTGATTCTTTACCTTACTTTACTCTGATCTCAACTACTATATATACTTTCCTCTATTCTCACTTCCAAAGACACGAACAATTAGTTCAAAAAACACATACACACACATAAAATTCTCTCTTCTCTCTCTCTCTCTGCTACTTGTGCTAACTACTTGTCTAGCCGGCTGAAAGCCAAGGCTAGACTGTGGAACTCTACTTGTTTTACTTTCTGCATTTTGCTTCCTTAACTGGTATGTTCCTAGTTCAATTCTGAAACTCAACTCTATGTGCTCCATGTCTGTTAATCCATGTCTCCTTCTGCATTAATTTAATGGCTTATATGTTTAATTGCCCTTCTTGTTTACTTTTTTATTTAGCATGCTTAAGTTTTGCCCTCTCTTGGTCAAGTGTGTCATCTGCATGTCTAGGTATCAGTTGTCTTGTTTGATACTCGGCCAGCATGTTTACTTGAGTTTCTATTTATTTCCTTCAACTAGTATGCCATGTTAGTATCATAGGCTCTTTATGTACCTGATTAACACTAAGCAGCATGACAAATTATGTGTAATAGACCCCTGTCCTCAACATGACTACTCCCATACCCTGTCCCTATGCCTTATTACTATTCTAATTTCGAGCATGATTCCCTTGTTAACACTTTGAAGTAGTAGTTTTGTGTGCTGGAGGCTAATCAGTTGCTACTTGTTCCTTGTACCTGCTGGTCTATATGCTTCTCTTCTTATCCATGTTTATGTGTTTCTGATTTGGGCTCTCTATGTCCCCAACTCTTTACTTCCCTACTTGTAAATGTTGAAATGATACTATTCTTTGAACTTGTTCTATGTGTGTTGGCTTGGTCCAAGTTGTTGTTGCTCCTATTTCCTTCTCCTTTCAAAACTGTTTTTCCCTAAGCAACCCTTCTGTTGTTTTGCAAACTTATTTCAAACATGCTATTTCAAAACGGTTTTTCCAATTCAACCTTTTCAAAACTGTGATAAGCACTCTCACTCTACTCTTAGACCACTAAGTTCTTCCCTTTTTGTGTGAGCCTTGCCTTGGGACCCTTGAGCTCCCTCTGAACTTGGACACATGAAAGCTGGCCTTTCCACACTGCACTTACTCTATCTTGGCTATGAAATCTGGGTATGAGCACTGCCCGGGATCCCTTGAGGTCCTTAGGGAACTCTGACACACTCGGATATGAGAAAGGCTATGAAACAATCTTGGCACTTAAGGTGATTTATTACATAACTCAGAGTGGAATTCTTAATCAGGTCCTGGAAATCTGGGCCTGTTTTCAGGTTCTCTATAGTGTAACCTTTATTTTTCGTATGTAATTCATTTCAGTATTGGTCTGTAATATTCTGTTGTAAACAAGTATTGGGGCTGACTAGTGAAAAGGGGAGGGTAGTTATGTATGCTACCAACATCAATGGGTATAAACCATGTCTTAGGTTTACATTTCCTATATGTGCATTATCAACCCATTCAAAGCATGTCATGCATTAGATATCATGTTCTTAGGTTTACTGTTTCAGCATCTCATTTGGCATCACTTTATCACTTGGAAATCCTGCTTTAGGCTAAATAACAGTATTAATATAAAATGTTGCTCCTGCACATCTTGAAGTCATGTTGTAACTCTTTGGGCATTTAGAAACCATACTTTAGGAATTCTGCATATTCTGCAATCATTCTGCATTTTCATATGTGCACTTTAGATACCCTGTTGTTAGGATCTCGCTTAGTTACACCTAGTTATACTACTGATGCATGAAAAAAGAACATAAAATAGTCTTATATTTGATTATCCTATTTAAGCAAAACTGGTCATAATCCTGCATGTCGTTGCAACATTTAGAACAACATGTCTTTAGGTAAAATAACTTTTTAACTGTTTTCAATAATCCTGGTAACTGCTGCATATTATGTTACACCTAGGCAAGCCTTAGATAGTAAACTTAAATAAAACCAGAACCGTCTTTGTGATTAGTGTTTAATTGGCAACGTGTTAAAATCAGTAGGCAAGCCTGATTCAGACTTCTTTTCTGAGTCATGTAATAAATCTGGTTCTACTGCTATCACTTAGATACCATGCTTTAGAATTCTGAGTTCAAATGTGGACCTTATCTGTGTATGAGTCGTGATGTCTATGTGCATTACTTGTGGAGGTATATCTGAGCCTTCTATTTGTTTTCTGTGTTTTCCCCTAAATGCAGTCCTATGTGTTCTTATTTTTCATTTAGTATTTTGCCTTTAAACCTGAGGATCTGCCTAGAAACCCCCCCTTAAAGGATAGGAGTCCTAAATTCCTCCGGGACTGATAGGAAGGGACGGGTAACAGCATGCAATAGGGGTCGATACCAACCCTCGCTTTAATTACCTTCACGGGGCAGAAAAGGGTAGATATGAACATGATGACCTGTGCATTATTACCACATGTAGCCCCTTTTTTAGGAGTGTCATACCGGGTATTGCATTGATGTGATCCATATTATAAACAAACCTAGGACACCTCCTTTTACATTCACAAATGTGCTTAGATTGTAATTATTTTAAACTCTTGCTTTTCATTAATTGCTTTTCAAACATCTGTGTTCTTAAACTTAAATCCCCTACTATTTGAGTCATACTTGTTTATTTGCTACTTGTACAAATTCACAAAAATGTTTTGGCCGGGAACCACACTAGTGGATCCTGAGGGGTGCCTAAGACCTTCCCCTTAGGATAATTAAAAACTCTAATCCTATCTCTGGTTACCAAACGTAGTTATAAATGAACCCTATAGGTGCCCTAACGCACCTTAAATTGTTAGGTGGCGACTCTTCAAAATGCAAACCCCCTTTCCCAAAAGGAAAGAGTTGTCCTAACCAAAATGTCATAAACCCGAATCTGTGAAGGAAAAAGAGGGCGCGACAGCATGGCGACTTTGCTGGGGAATCTAGGCTTTTACCATTTCATACTATTTTATGAATTTGTACCCTCCCTATGTGCAATTATTTGTTTAATTTCTTTTTCAAAAGCAAAACTGACATATCTTTCTTGTTTTCTTCCTTTATAACTACTTTAAATTATAGAACTGTTGTATTTATTGCTTTTTTAATGTGCAAATACATGTCAACATGCTTTTAATTATTGCATAATCATGCTCAACATCATACTCCACTCGTGCCAAACAAATACTATAGCAATGCTTGATGAGTGGTTGCGCCCTTCCTATATCATTACCTCCTAAATTCGGAAAGACTTATTTGCGATAAAACTAGCTGATCAACGGTGCAATCGATAGTTCTGTGCCTTCCCCTTGAGTTGTATGCTCAAGGGTACCAGTCTAAAACACCATAGAAACCTTACACTATTTAAATTGTGCATGCATCATGGTCAAACCTAGTCGGGTCAGTTATGTTGTCCACATAATGATCCTTTAGGATAGCTTTATCCAAAAGTCCACTGGGTTTCCCTAAACCCAAACGGACGTCATCACGTTCTGTTCATTTATTTGGAGAACTAAATGTTTCATGCTAATTGTTGATGTTAAATAGTCGAGTCCGTTGGGGGTATGGTCTTAACCCTTTTGTTTTACAAAAAATGAAGAACGAGGTCCCCAGCTTCGGTATGGTTAGCACACCCTTACTCTTACTAGACTGGTGGAGGAGTCTTCCATCAAATGACCAAATCAATGAGTGGAAAGAGAGGGCCGCCAAAGCTAGCGAAAAGTTGGAATATCTAGAATACAGTCTGTTGGAATTGGAAGGAAAAGTGAGGAAGAGAGTCGCCGACTGCCAAAACGCTGAGGGAAATGAAGGAGAACACCTGGAAAAGGCATTTTTACTGGTAAACCTACACGAGCTGGAGGATTTGATCAATGAGGGCATTCAACCTGAGGAAGGTCCTTCTGAGGCCAAATAGATTAGGTTTACTCGCCTTCCAAATGTAATAAGGCCAATGGCCATTAGTGACTTTTATTTCTTGCTTATTTAGTGTCGTTTTGGGATTCGCCTATCTATATCAATAAAATGAGGCATTTAGCATTAAAAGATCTCCAAGTCTATTTGTCGCTAGGCCTACCTCGGGCACAAAGAGGTTGCCAAATTAGGACACGCTTTACATTCCCGCACTATATGTTTAAATATTGCAATAGTTTTCATAACCATCACCGACTTGATTACCTTTTGTTTTTATTTTTGTTTTTATAATCCCCCCTCCCCGAAGGTTAGTTCGTGCACTCTGGAATCATTATCTTATTTCACAAGATCCAGGGGGCCTCCACCCACTGCTCCTCTTGGTCCCATTAAAGTTAAGAACAAAGGCAAAATGGAAGATTTAAGCAACATCAAGAAGGAGAACACAACTGAACGGGTAGAGGCCACTGATGCCCAGGGTATTTGGGTTCCTAACGAGAATGTGTCACAACTTGAACAGAAATTGTTGAAATTCCAAGAAGAGCTCGATCAGGTTCGAAATCTGGCAAACCTGTCATTTTCCCTCAACATCCCAGATATAAACTTCCCCAACACTCAAATCCCTACCCCTACTCAAAATATCCCAAAATAGCAGAATCATCCCGCTCCTCACCATCATGCTGCTCCACCAAAGAACCAATATAACACCTGCCATACCCCAAACAATGCTCCACTACTCATCCCAGAACCTCAAAACTCCACAAACGACCATTTCCACACTTATACACCAGGCCACCATAACAATCATATCTACGTGGAGACCATGCCACACTCTACCCAACCGATCTCAGGCACACATGAGTCTGATGAAAACGACCTGCTTATCAGGAACTTGGCCGAGGAACTTAAGAAATTGACCGCTGGATTTAGGGCATTGAGGGAAGCAAAGGAATTGGGGGCTGAACTATGAGGACCTTTGCATACATCCTGATGTCAAACTGCTTGAGGGGTACAAACCTCCTAAGTTCGAAATGTTTGATGGTACGGGTTATCCAAGGGTCCATATGAGGACATATTGTGACAAGTTGGTTGGAGTAGGGAAGGATGAAAGGATCCGCATGAAGCTATTCATGAGGAGTCTGAAAGGAGATGCATTATCTTGGTACATCAGCCAAGATCCCAAGAAGTGGTCAAGCTGGGTAGGCATGGCATTTGACTTTATGGATAAATTCAGGTTTAATACAGAGAACACACCAGGCGTGTTCTATATCCAGAATTTGAAGAAGAAGTCCAGAGAGATGTTTCACGAGTATGCTACTCGCTAGAGGTCCGAAGATCCTAAGGTCAGACCTGCCTTAGAAAAGGAGCAAATGAACAAATTCTTTGTCCGGCTTAGGACCCGCAGTACTATGAACGGCTGATGATGATTGAGAACCACAAGTTCTCCGATATTATCAAATTAGGAGAAAGAATCGAAGAAGGTATTAAAAGTGGTATGGTTACAAATTTTGAAGCCTTGCAAGCTACGAATAAGGCTATACAGTCCGGTGGTGTGTCCAATAAAAGGGATGTAGGGGCCATAATGGTTGCACAAAGGACCAAGTATCCCCTCAAATACCAAGCTTACCCAACACCTCCACTCACACACCAGCCAACCCCAAATTACCAAGCACCCTCACCCTCGTACCAAGCTCCGCCACCAACTTATCAGTCATCTCCACTTCCTACATATCAACCTACTTCACCCAAATACTCTCAACCAGCTCATGTCTACCAAACCTATAATGCTCAACCATCCCATTATCAATAACCCTCTGCATGATAAAATTTCCCTAGACCCCGACCTAATTTTGATCGCACACCTCCAAAACAATATACAGCCATCGCTAAACTCATCAACCAGCTGTATGCGAGGCTCAAAGCTACTGGTTATGTCACCCCTATCCCTGATGCGACCCCTGAGAATCCTTCTTAGTGGGTTAACCCAAAAAAATCCTTTGCATACCACTCCGGCATGAAAGGGCACACCATCGATGAATGCCGCTCATTGAAAGACAAAATACAGTCTTTGATTGATAACAAGATCATTGTGGTAAAGGAACCCGCTCCAAACGTTTGCAACAATCCTCTACCAGACCATAAGGGTGGAGGTATCCACATGATTGAAATAGAAGATGACTGGGATCCCGAAGGATCAATCGGGTTGATCGCAGAAGGTGATGACCCAAAAAAACCAACAATTACTCTCAATCCAATCTATGCCTACAGATGGGACCAACCTAGTTCGAAGTCGATTTCTCAGGTGATAGATGTACCAGCGTCTTACAACTTACTGCTAGGATGGCCATGGATTCATGCTACTGGGGTCGTAGCATCAACAGTGCATCAGGCAGTAAAGTTTGAATGGAATCACCAGGAAGTGATCATTCATGGCGACGGTAGCAACCCTATATACAATCGCCAGACCATTCCGTCGATCGAGGGAAGAAGGAAGCTGGGTGGAGAAACTTACCACCACATTAAGAGGGTTAATGCTATCGACAAAGACAAATGGTGGGATATCAAAATCAAAAGTATACTAAGTTGGAGTGGGTACGAACCTGGCAAAGGGCTCGGCAAGAACCTCCAAGGAATCTCTAAACCCATAAAACTCAAGAAACATGGCACTAGCTTCGGCTTGGGATATGAATATACCTGGGAAGAATTCAATAACTGGTCGCTACAATGGAACGATCCTTACTACCCACTAGAGCAGCCAATACCGCATCTAGAGCAGACTTTCTAACAGGCTGACATTATTTATGGGTCAGATGAAGAAGAAGCACTTGCAACAGTGAAGAACTTGTTTCTAGAGGATAGTGATATGGACTGTTGTATTACTCTCGAGGAGGAGGGGGAGGAAGACCTTTCCATACAGGCTGTGAGCATAGGGGCACATCTCAAGAATTAGACCATCAGGACAACCAAAGCCTGACATGCCTCGGGGTAGTAAGGCTAAAACAAGCATTATTCACTATTTTTACTAAATGATTTTCTTTTCGCATTTTTCAATTCCCGCAATAAGATCTTCGATGTTCAAAATAGTTATTCAATTTATCAAAAACATTTTGATTTTTCTTATGAATTAATATTTATTGCTATCATTTTATCTCCTTGCTTTACCAATACAATATTACTATTACTTGTCTTGATGAACCAATGACTGTGACATGCAATGAGACAATGCAACAAACGGAAATTGATTCAGAGGAAGATGACATACCTGACGAGATTGTCAAATAAGTTGAGAATTTTGAGAACATACCTAAGTCCAACCTAGACGAGACCGAGATTGTCAACCTGAGAGATGCAGAAAACATCTAGGAAACGCGGATCATCATTCACCTATCGCCATCAGAGAAGGGAGAATACACAAAATTTCTAAAGGAGTATGAGGACATATTTGCCTGGTCGTATGATGACATGACTGGTATGAGTACGTCTATTGTGGCTCACAAACTGCCAATCGATCTAATGTGTCCACCGGTAAAGCAAAAGCTCAAAAAGTTCAAGCCTGATATGAGTTTGAAAATCAAGGAAGAAGTCACCAAGCAGATCAACGCTAAAGTTATCAGGGTAGTAGAATACCCGACATGGTTAGTCAACATTATGCCAGTGCCAAAGAAGGATGGGAAGGTCAGAGTCTGTGTCGACTACCGAGATATCAACCGAGCCAGTCCGAAAGACGACTTCCCTTTACCAAATATACACATCCTGATTGACAATTGTGCCAAGGATGAGCTACAGTCATTCGTAGATTGCTTATCTAGTTATCATCAGATCTGGATGGATGAGGAAGATGTTGAGAAAACAGCTTTCAGTACGCTGTAAGGAGTGTACTGTTACAAAATAATGCCATTCGGCCTGAAAAATGCAGGGGCCACCTACATGAGAGCCATGACTACCATCTTTCATGATATGATACACAAGGAGATAGAGGTATATATGGATGATGTTATTATCAAATCCAAGAATGCCACTGACCACATAGAAGATCTGAGAAAGTTCTTCAATAGACTACGGAGATACAATCTGAAACTAAACCCCGCAAAGTGCGCATTTGGGGTTCCTGCTGGGAAATTTCTTGGGTTTATTATGAGCCGCCGAGGAATAGAACTGGATCCATCTAAAATTAAAGCCATTCAGGAACTACCACCGCCAAAGAACAAGAAGGATATGATGAGTTTCTTAGGAAGGCTTAACTACATCAGCCGATTTATAGCACAGTCTACAGTTATCTATGAGCCAATCTTTAAGATTTTGAAGAAAGACGCCGCCACCAAATGAACAGATGACTGCCAAAAGGCCTTCGATAAAATCAAAAATTATCTGTCAACGCCACCATCCTTAGTCCAGCCCGAGCCAGGTAGACCTTTATTACTCTACCTTTCAGTGTTGGATGGAGCTTTCAGCTGCGTTATGGGGCAGCATGATGAAACAGGGAGGAAGGAGCAAGCCATTTATTATCTCAGTAAGACGTTCACCCTGTACGAGGCCTGATATTCTCTATTAGAACGCACATGTTGTACTTTGACTTGGGTAGCTCAGAATTTGAGACATTACTTATGCGCTTATACTACATATCTTATATCGAGGATGGATCCCTTGAAGTACATCTTTCAGAAGCCCATGCCCACCAGAAAGCTAGCTAAGTGGCAAATCCTGTTGAGTGAGTTCGACATTGTTTACGTAAATCAGAAAGCGGTCAAGGGACAGGCACTGGCAGACCACCTTGCTGAAAACCCCATGGATAGAGGATACAAACCCCTAAAAATGTATTTTCCTAATGAAGAGGTATCATTCATAGGAGAAGACATTACGGAATCCTATGACGGTTGGAGAATATTCTTCGATGGAGCAACAAACTTCAAAGAAGTTGGCATAGGAGCAATCCTAATATCAAAAACTGGTCGGCATTATCCGGTGTCTGCCAAACTCAGGTTCCCCTGCACAAACAATATGGCCGAGTATGAAGCCTGCATCCTAGGACTCAAAATGGCCATTGACATGAACGTTCAAGAGCTGCTAGTAATTGGAGATTCAGACTTACTTATACATCAGGTACGAGAAGAATAGGTAACCAAGAACTCCAAGATACTCCTGTATCTACATTACGTACAAGAATTGAGAAAGAGGTTCACAAAGACGGAATTCCAGCACGTTCCCAGAATCCAGAATGAGTTCGCTGATGCATTGGCTACCCTATCATCCATGATACAGCATCCCGACAAGAATTTCATCGATCCTATTCCGGTGAAAATCCATAATTAGCCAGCTTACTATGCCCATGTTGAAGAGGAAGCAGACAGAAAGCCTTGGTTTCATGCTATCAAGGAATATTTGGCAAAAGGAGAGTACTCGGAGCTTGCTAATCCTACTCAGAAACACACACTTCAGAGATTGTCCAACAACTTCTTTCACAGCAGAGGAATCCTATATAGGAGGACTCCCGATTTAGGATTATTAAGATGTGTCGACGCAAAGGAAGCATCCAGGCTACTAGAGGAAATTCATGCTGGGACCTGCGGTCCACATATGAACGGTTTTGTCTTAGCAAAGAAGATACTACGGGCTGGTTTCTTTTGGATGACTATGGAAACAGATTACATCCAGTATGTCCGGAAATGTCACCACTATCAGATACATGCAGACATGATAAAGGCACCTCCAAGCGAGCTTAACACAACAAGCTCACCATGGTCGTTCGCCGCCTGGGGAATGGATGTTATTGGACTAATCGAGCCTGTTGCTTCCAAAGGACACAAGTTTATCCTAGTAGCCATCGACTATTTTACCAAATGGGTCGAAGCAGCATCTTACAAAGCAATGACTAAGAAAGTCATGGCAAACTTTGTCCGCGACCGCATTATTTGTTGATTCGGAATTCCAGAGTCAATCGTTACTGATATTGGCTCTAACCTTAACAGTGACTTGATGAAATCTATGTGTGAAACTTTCAAGATCAGACACAAGAATTCCACAGCCTATAGACCTCAGATGAATGGAGTTGTAGAAGCCGCCAACAAGAATATCAAGAAGATATTGAGGAAGATGATAGAGAAGCACAGACAATGGCACGAGAAGTTATCATTTGCTCTATAAGGGTATCGTGCCACAGTCCACACATCAACCGGGGCAACCCCCTATATATTAGTTTACGGTACAGAGGCTATCATTCTCGCTGAGGTAGAAATTCCTTCCCTAAGGATCATACAAGAAGTTGAGCTTTACGACACAGAGTGGGTGAAAAGTCGTTATGAGCAACTAGCCCTTATAGACAGAAAGAGAATGAATGCAGTCTGCCATGGTCAACTCTACCATAACAGAATGTCCAGAGCCTTCAACAAAAGAGTCAAGCCAAGACAGTTCACACCGGGGAAGCTGGTGTTAAAGAAAATTTTCCCGCAACAAGATGAAGCCAAAGGGAAGTTCTCTCCCAACTAGCAGGGTCCATACATAGTTCACCGAGTTTTGACAGGAGGAGCCCTCATACTTGCAGAAATGGATGGAGATGTCTGGCCAAAGCCGATCAATTCAGATGCAGTCAAGCGTTACTATGTGTAATCTTTATGATTTCCTTATATGATGTAAATTGAACTACGTATGTCCTAATTCCCGTTTAAGAGGGGATATGTAGCCAGCCCTATGGTTTCGGTCATAATGCAATAAAAATTTCATCCCCCCCGCAATTGGAAACTGGGGCAGAATTTTGAGGAGGACCCTCAAAATTCCAAAGTAATTTCAGCCGATCGCCGCACGAGCAACAGTCAGAAACGTCAACCCATGAATCTGGGACAGAATTTTGAGGAGGACCCTCAAAATTCCATAACAGGAGAGGTTGCAATGTCCTGAACTACGTCACTGTCATCGGTTCATCTAAAAGCTATTTTTAACTGTACATTTATGCCATACTTTTACAAAATCATGCATGTTTATTATTGAAACTGCTTTGTTTAGCAACACTACCCCAATAATACAGACGGTATCACCAGATCAAAGCCGAACGAGTCAAGCAAAGCTAGCAGGGATACGAACTAACCTTCCCCCTTACAAAACTCACGATTTTTCTTTGGATGCAGGCACTAGCATTGAGAAATTGTGAAACGTACTGTACGCCCATGGGACAAACATTGTTTAGGAATACGACTCTCCGAACCATTGCACTTGCCAACATTTGCTATCAGCACACACCAGTGATGTCCCGTATGTCATGATGCTCCCAGTAATCACAACGCCGCAATCTGCTATCAGCTAAACTCTACTGTCATTTGTTATTTTATTTCTTGTATAAGGCTACTATTCTGCCTTCCGAGACTAAACGTTGTCTCCATCTGCATCTGCGTTGCATAAGGCTACCATTCCGCCTTCCAATTTGCATAAGGCTACCATTCTGCCTTCCGAGACTAAACGTTGTCTCCATCTGCATCTGCATTGCATAAGGCTACCATTCTGCCTTCTAATTTGCATAAGGCTACTATTCTACCTTCCAAGACTAAACGTTGTCTCCATCTGCATCTGCATTGCATAAGGCTACCATTCTGCCTTCCGAGACTAAACACTGTTTCCATCTGCATCCGCATTACATAAGGCTACCATTCTGCCTTCCAAGACTAAACATTGTCGCCATCTACATTCTTGCATAAGGCTACCATTCTGCCTTCCGAGACTAAACGCTTTCTCCATCTGCATTTGCATTGCATAAGGCTACTATTCTTCCTTCCAATCAACATAATGCTACGATTCTGCCTTCCAAGGTTAAGCTCTACCTCCATTTGCATTCGCATCTTTGCATAAGGCTACTTATAAGCCTTTCGAGGCTAAGCTCGGCCTCCAATTTTCTTCGAAACTAAGCACTATCCCAAGCACTATTTATCTCGCTTCTCTTACGAGCTAAGCTCTACCCTTCAATTCGCAAGACTAAGCTTTGTCTTGTCTGCATCATACTACTGCATCCTTCTTGGGCTGAAATATCGCCAACTCATCCAAAGACGTCATCGTTCGAAGGCACCATCTTCATAGCCCGAGAACACCATGTCATGGCCTGACGATCCCTTTAAATTTTTTGCATATCATTATCTAAAGGCGTCATCGTTCGGAGGTACCATCTTCATATCCCGAGAACACCATGTCATGGCCTGAGGATCCCTTTCAATTTTTTGCATATCATTATTCAAAGGCGTCATGGTTCGGAGGCACCATCCTTATAGCATGAGAACATCATTTCATGGCATGCGAATCCCTTATCATATGATTCATGGCCCAGGACATCATGGTCTAAGTACATCATTCCCATTGTCCGAAGACAACTTTCATGGTCCAACAGGAATTTGCATCATGTTTAAATTTATGCACAGTATACGCTTGTATTATTTCTATTTGCACGTAAGCCGACGAGCGACGGCTATCCCACCAGGAGCGATCCCGCTCCAGTTCCCTCAGCCATAACAAACCTAACCATTCCCGTAAACCGTCCACTCACCCAGCCCTAGATATCGCGTCCGTTCTTGAAATGTCTTCATCGGTATACTCCGCAAGTGAATCCGGAACTACATACAACCTGATTCCTGTGAAACCAGGGATATGTAGGCAACTCAGAAGCCAAGATGTGGCCTAACCTCTTCAAACTGTTTTGCTCGGTAAAAATTGACCATCATTTCTTTACCCGAAAACTCTTTCATTCTTCCCGGGTAAAGAGGGGCAACTGTTGATACCCAATTTTTTCCTATATATTTTCAATATGTAAAATACCTTCAAAATAGCACATATATGCATATATAAGCATGACCAAGGTTTTTATTATTTTTTCCATAATTTTAAGGTTTTAAATTGATTTATTTTCTCCCTTTTTATCCATAAAATCCCCAATAATTATTTCCAAAATTATTGTTTTGATAATTAATCTATTGGATTTCTATATTTATGCCAAAATATGGCTAAGGTAATTTAATATATTTTTATAATTAAATTTAGTATTTTTAAAGCTAAATTGCACATAATTGCAATATTAGCCCTTTTAAGATTTTATTATGTTTTATATGCATAAAATTGGATCCTATATTTTTAAATTGCTAATTATGTATTATAAATTATTTTTTCATTTTTAAATTATTTTTACAGAAATTATCTTCTATATTTTATAAATTAAATAAGGGAAAACTAGCTATTTAAATTATAGCCAAATTGGCTTTTAATTATAGCCTAATCCGACCCCAATTCCCAACCCAATTTTACAATTATAAAACCCGACCCACACCCTATTAACCCATACCCAAACTCAGAACCCACCTACCCCATTTAATCTCGACCATTGATCTCCCAAATCAACGGTCCACGTTATCCCTTTCCTTTTTAATCGAACGACCCCCCAAACCCTACCCCCATTCTCTCATTTTCACCGCCTCTGAATCCCTCCTCTCCCAAATTCTCTCTCAACTCAACCTAACCCTAATCACCATTACCGGCGAGAACCTCCTTCCTATGGTGTTCTCTTTCCTTCTCCGGCCACCTCTGGTCTCATATACTCCATGGCTCTTCGACTTCATGAGTCCTTGAGAAGATCTTAAGGAAAGCCAACCTGTTCTGGTTTGAAACTCGTTCACTGGCCTGTCTCCGGCCATTTTTGTTTGTAAGAAAGGATTTCCTCTTTTTTCTCCTTTGAATCCTTGAGTTTTTAACCAACTCTCTTCATCTCTACTATTTTCCAAAAACCCTAGTTCGCTACTGTTCGATTCTTCTCAGATCTTTATAGATCTGAGGTGATTTGAGTATTATTAAGCGTTTTCCTTTAAAAATCTCCCGTTTTAACTAACTATTTTGATTTTAGTCGCTCTTTTCTAAACCAGGGTTTCTGAAAATCCTTTTCTTCAAAACGCTTTCTAGTTTTAAGTGTTTAGCCCTATGTGTCTATGTGTTTTGATTTATTTTGTTAAGTTCTTCCTTAACCCTAACTAGCCTATGCTAAAAACCCCAATTTTTGATACTTTGTTTGGATTCTGCACTTGTCCGTGTTATTTGATACATGCCAATGTTCTATGCTTTGATTTATATGATTACTTCTTCGTTTAATTAGAATATCTTGTGATTATTACCCTAGTATGCCTCTATTAGGGTTATAGATTCGATTCTTTCCGTTTATACTTGGCTTAGTTGCTTAATCATGAAAAACCTATATCATTTTCCCTAAATTAGTATTATTTTGAATCCTTATTCACTGATTTGCTATGGTAATACCTATATACTGATTTCTGGTTATTTTCCTATTTCTATGACCTTTGATTATTTCTTGCCTTGTTTACGATTAACTGTGGTACTTGCTGAATCTTATTGATTGTTCCCTTAATTTAATTTTTGTTCATTTACCCTTAATTACCCACCCCGTACTTAAGTATTTAATTTTCTTTCCTTAATTATATGCCCTGCTCTTTATCAATAACTGGTCACCCCTTTACTAGAAGAGAACCTTGCTGATTTTATGCATGATTGATTATGTAATTTTTCCTAATTACTGAATGATTGATTCTTTACCTTACTTTACTCTGCTCTCAACTACTATATCTACTCTCCTCTATTCTCACTTCCAAAGACACGAACAATTAGTTCAAAAAACACATACACACGCACATAAAATTCTCTCTTCTCTCTTCTCTCTCTCTGCTACTTGTGCTAACTGCTTGTCTAGCTGGCTAAAAGTGAAGGCTAGATTGTGGAACTCTACTTGCTTTACTTTCTGTATTTTGCTTTCTTAACTGGCATGTTCCTAGTTCAATTCTGAAACTCAAATCTATGTGCTCCATGTCTGTTAATCCATGTCCCCTTCTGCATTAATTTAATGGCTTATGTGTTTAATTGCCCTTCTTATTTACTGCTTTATTTAGCATGCTTAAGTTTTGACCTCTCTTGGTCAAGTGTGTAATTAGCATGTCTAGGTATCACTTGTCTTGTTTGATACTCGGCCAACATGTCTACTTGAGTTCTGTTTATTTCCCTCAACTAGTATGCCATGTTAGTATCATAGACTCCTAATGTACCTGATTAACACTAAGCAACATGACTAATTATGTGTAATATACCCTTTCCCTCAACATGACTACTCCCATACTCTATCCCTATGTCTTATTACTATTCTAATTTCGGGCTTTATTCCCTTGTTAACACTTTGAAGTAGTAGTTTTGTGTGTTGGAGGCCAATCGGTTGCTACTTGTTCTTTGTACCTGCTGGTCTATATGTTTCTCTTCTCATCCATGTTTAAGTGTTTCTGATTTGGGCTCTCTGTGTCCCCAACCCTTTACTTCCCTACTTGTGAATGTTGAAATGATACTATTCTTTGAAATTGTTCTGTGTGTGCTAGCTTGTTCCAAGTTGTTATTGCTCTTATTCCCTTCTCCTTTCAAAATATTTTTCCCTAAGCAACCCTTCTGTTATTTTGTAAACTTATTTCAAACATGCTGTTTCAAAACTGTTTTTCCAATTCAACCATTTCAAAGCTATGATAAGTACTCTCACTCTACTCTTAGACCACTAAGTTCTGCCTCTTTTGTGTGAGCCTTGCCTTGGGACCCTTGAGCTCCCTCTGAACTGGGACACATGAAAGCTGGACTTTTCATACTACACTTACTCTGTCTTGGCTATGAAATCTAGGTGTAAGTACTGTCGGGGATCCCTTGAGGTCCTTAGGGAACTCTGATACACCCGGATATGAGAAGGGCTATGAAACAATCTTGGCACTTAAGGTGATTTATTACATAACTCAAAGTGGAAGTCCTAATCAGGTCCTGGAAATCTGGGCCTGTTTTCAGGCTCTCTATAGTGTAACCTTTATTTTTCATATGTAATTCATTTCAGTATTGGTCTGTAATATTCTGTTGTAAACAAGTATTGAGGCTGACTAGTGAAAAGCGGAGGGTAGTTATGTATGCTACCAACATCAATGGGTATAAACCATGTCTTAGGTTTACATTTCCTATATGTGCATTATCAACCCATTCAAAGCATGTCATGCATTAGATATCATGTTCTTAGGTTTACTGTTTCAGCATCTCATTTGGCATCACTTTATCACTTGGAAATCCTGCTTTAGGCTAAATAATAGTATTAATATAAAATGTTGCTCCTGCACATCTTGAAATCATGATGTAACTCTTTGGGCATTTAGAAACCATGCTTTAGGAATTCTGCATATTCTGCAATCATTCTGCATTTTTCATATGTGCACGTTAAATACCCTATTTTAGGATCTCGCTCAGTTACACCTAGTTATACTACTGATGCATGAAAAAATAACATAAAATAGTCTCATGTTTGATTATCCTGTTTAAGCGACACTGGTCATAATCCTGCATGTCTTTGCAACATTTAAAACATCATGCCTTTAGGTAAAATAACTTTTTAACTATTTTCAATAATCCTGGTAACTGCTGCATATTATGTTATACCTAGGTAAGCCTTAGGTAGTAAACTTAAATAAAACCAGAACCGTATTTATGATTAGTGTTTAACTGTCAACGTGTTAAAATCATTAGGCAAGCCTAATTCGGACTTCTTTCTGAGTCATGTAATAAATCTGGTTCTGCTGCTATCACTTAGATCCAATGCTTTAGAAATCTGAGTTCAAATGTAGACCTTATCTGTGTATGAGTCGTGCTATCTATGTGCATTACTTATGGAGGTATATCTGAGCCTTCTATCTGTTTTCTGTGTTTTCCCCCTAAATGCAGTCCTATGTGTTCTTATTTGTCGCTTAGTATTTTGCCTTTAAACCTGAGGATCTGCCTAGAACCCCCATTTTATAGGATAGGAGTCCTAAATTCCTCCAGGACTGATAGGAAGGGACGAGTAATAGCATGCAATAGGGGTTGAGACCAACCCTCGCTTGAATTACCTTCATGAGGCATGAAAGGATAGATATGGACATGATGACCGATACGTTAATACCACATGTAGCCCCTCTCTGAGGAGTGTCATACCGGCATTGCATTGATGTGATCCATATTATAAACAAACCTAGGACACCCCCCTTTACATTCACAAATGTGCTTAGATTGTAATTCTTTTAAACTCTTGCTTTTCATTAATTGCTTTTCAAACATCTGTGTTCTTAAACTTAAATCCCCTACTATTTGAGCCATACTTGCTTATTTGCTACTTGTACAAATTCACAAAAACTGTTAGGCCGGGAACCACACTAGTGGATCCTGAGGGGTGCCTAACACCTTCCCCTTAGGATAATTTCAAGCACTTACCCTATCTCTGGTTACCAAACGTAGTTATAAATGAACCCTATAGGTGCCCTAACCCACCTTAAATCGTTAGGTGGCAACTCTTCAAAATGCAAACCCCCTTTCCCAAAAGGAAAGAGTTGTCCCAACCAAAATGTCCTAAACCCGATTTCGTGAAGGAAAAAGGGGGCACGACACTTGTAATGGACTGTTTTGTAGTTCACTCGTGTTGGCCTCTTGTGCTGCTTATTTATGGAGTTTGGAAAGATAAGGGGTGTGGAGAAATGTCACATGTGGTAGGATAATGGCTGGTCGCTCGTCGTTGCAATTTCAAGCTAATTGATAACTTATTGATTGGGTGTGTTATGGTATATTTGGGGTTTTGTTGCATTAAAGGTTCCGAATTGTAGTTAGGTTGGTTTTGAGTTGTTGATTGTATTGTATTGTTGTTCACCTATAGTAGGCTTGAGGGAGTAGTAAAATCAGGGGAAGTGCTGCCCGTTTGTTTGTTACAAATTAAGTTACTTCTTGTGTAGATTTTTGAGTCGGTCCCAACGGCGGTCAGTAGATTGCTCGGGTTGACTATTGAACGGAGACTTGAGGTATAGATTCTCGGCGTTCGTAGCCCCGAAGTTCCCTTATACCTTATCCTGGTTGTTTATTTATTTTCGGATAATTTTACTTTCATTCAGACCATTATCTGTATTATTCTAGTAGCCCGTCCACTTGTGATACCATATTCGAGGCTGTATTTAGATATTTCGGTTGTTATGACTTTTTGCACTTTATTTCAGATCTATTTCAATGATTTCAGTTTAATTGGCATCAATTAATTTGATTTGTTTAAAATGGCTTAAAATTATTCTAACATTGGTTTGCCTATCAAGTGAAATGTTAGGCGCCATCACGGTCCCGATGGTGGGAATTCCGGGTCGTAACAAGTTGGTATCAGAGCACTAGTTTACCTAGGTCTCACAAGTCACGAGCAAGTATAGTAGAGTCTGAACGATCGATACAGAGACATCTGTACTTATCTTCTAGAGGCTATGGAGTTTAGGAACAATTTCACTTCTATTCTTCTTTATCGTGCGATTTTATTCTATCATTGATGATTGAACTCTTCTATTCTTGTTCTCTCGCAGATGATGAGAACACGCACAACATCAGTAGCCAGAAAGGAGCCAGAGCCCCTAGTGGAAGCTATGACCAGGGTAGAGGTCGAGGCTGAGGTGGTGCTAGAGGCAGAGCTTAGCCTAGAGCTCGAGCAGCAGCACCCGCAGTGGAGCCTAAAGTAGATTTTGATGAGGAGATTCCAGCTTAGACTATACCTATCGGACCAACTCAGGTCCCAGAGGGGTTCATAGCCATTTCAGTGCTTCTAGATGCTTTAGTCCATTTGGTGAGCCGTATGGAGAGTGTGGCCCATACGAGTACATTCCCAGTAGGACCAGCCGTCTCTCAGGCTGGGAGAGGAGCACAAACTCCCGCTACTCACACCCTGAAGCAGATGGCTCCCCAGTACCAAACCCCAGCAGCCCCGCCAGTTGGGGTGGTTTAGCTGGTTGTTGCGGCACAGGCCGATGATAGGCCTGCTATGTCTTCTGAGCTTTGTTAAGGTTAGACAAGTTTACCAAACTCTTTCTAGTTCATTTCAGTGGTGCATCTTATGAGGACCCACAAGATTATCTAGATCGTTGCCATGAGGTGCTATAGAAAATAGGTATAGTTGAGACCAATAGGGTTGATTTCGCTGTGTTTCAGATAACTGGTTCTGCCAAGAGGTGGTAGAGAGATTATATATTGAATAGACTAGCCGGGTCGCCTGCAGTTACTTGGGATGAGTTCTCACAATTATTTCTAGAGAGTGAGAGAGGAGTATCGCAGGCAGTTTAAGCGACTTCAGCAAGGTGGTATGACTGTTACCCAGTACGAGACTCGTTTTATGGACCTAACTCGTTAATCCATTATTTTGCTCCCTATTGGGAGGGAGAGAGTGAGGAGATTTATTGATGGGCTCACTTGCACTATCAGGATACAGATGGCCAGGAGACCGGGAGTGATATTTCCTTCCAAATCGTTGTAGATATTTCTAAACGGATCGAGATGGATCGTGCTTAGGAGAGGGGGCAGGTGTCTGATAAGAGGCCTCATCATTTCGGTTGTTTCAGTGGTGCCTTATCTGGAAGTAGGGGTACTTTTGGTAGAGGCCATCCTTCCAGGCCATTTCAGTCAGCGCTTCAGGCATCTCATAGTGCTTCAGAGAGTCGTGGTCCTTATATACCTCATTATGGGCAGCCAACCTATAATACACCATTAGCTCCTATCAGTGCATCTCCAATTCAGAGATATCACTGTGGTTATCCGGCCCATTTAGGTCAGCTTCAGCTTCAGCAGCCACAGCACCAGGATGGGTGTTTTGAGTATGGTGGTATTGGTCAAATCAGGAGGTTTTGTCAGAGACTATTAGGTGGAATGCCACATCAGAGTTCTCGTGCCATGGTTCCGGCACCGTTTTCTCCACTGCCCGCTCAGCTAGCTAGGGGCAGGGGTCAGATAGCCAGAGGTGAGGGTCATGTCGTTAGAGGTGGAGGCTAGCCAGCTAGAGTCCGTCCCAGAGATGTAGTTTAGAGTGGTGGGGCCTAGTACCGATTTTATGCTTTCTCAGCTAGGCCTAAGGCCGATTCATCTGACGTTGTTATTACAAGTATTATTCTAGCTTTCCATAGAGATGCTTCAGTTCTATTTGATTCAGGATCTACTTATTCCTACATTTCAAACTATTTTGCTTCATATCTGGTTGTGCCTCGTGATTCTTTAAGTGATCCTGTGTATGCGTCCATGCCTGTGGGAGATTATATTATGATAGATTATTTCTATCACTCGTGTGTGGTTACTATTGAGAGTCTTAAGACTAGTGTAGATCTTCTACTTCCTGATATGGTAAATTTTGATGTCATCTTGGGTATGGATTGCCTGTTACCTTATCATGCTATATTGGATTGTCATACCAAGACGAAGACCTTAGCCATGTTGGGGTTGCCTCGATTAGAGTGGAGGGGGACTCCTAGCCATTCTACCATCAGTTTTGTCACACCTCCTTTTCGCGCGCCCGTCCCCGAAGGGTTAAATGCGCGGGTGGAGTTTTTCCAATTTAAGTGACAATATTCGAAATGGGATTATTTATTTAATTCAGAGTCGCCACTTGGGAAAGGTTTGGTTTTGGTGTCCCAAGTCACCGGTTTATCTTGAATCCCAAATCGAGGAAATTTTCGACTTTTCCAAATGAAGTCTGCGAACCAGAAATTCTAAGTAAGGAATTCTGTTGACCCGAGGGAAGGTGTTAGGCACCCTCGAATCCCGTGGTTCTAGCACGGTCGCTTAAATTGTTATAATGGCTAAGTATCTGATTTAAATACAGGTTGTGACTTATGTGCTTTTATTAAGTTTAAACCGCTTTTATTATTACCATTTATTTTATAGAATTGCAACGTCATGAAAATGCATCTCGAACCACGTCACAGTCAATGCACCCGTAGTTGTTAATACATTTTGACTCCGTTGAGACTTGGATTTGGGTCACATCAATGTGCACCCGATTTTAAGAATATAATTTACTTAAAGTTGCGCCTAAAGAATCTAAACGCGTTATTATCTTTGGGGAAGGCAGTGGAATTCACTAAACAGTCCGTCCCAAATTCTAAGTATTTATCATGATCAATTGTTGAGGGCCCCGCAATTTGCAATTTTATTCGGCGAGGCTCGTCTCATTATTTTAGAAGGGTACCCTACAGTGGCTACATTTCTACTACGTTTATCTTTAAAGGGAAGGATGATACCGAACTTTGCTTGTTTGAGCAAATACAGACTGAATCCTTATTATGTTTGCTGAACCTAAATTTGTTTGATTACCTGATTGATTGTCCATGAGGTGAGAGTTACCTCATGCTTTGTCTTCATCGAGTGAATACGCTTATTAATCTGCTAAGTGAGATTGCAAACAAACTAACAACATGTATTGAGTTCTGTTTAACAACCTCCAAATTCTATTTTAACACTCTAACCTATTTGAAATTGATAAACGAAATTGGCTGTTTATTAGGAAAATTACTACTAATTGAACTCAAGATGACTATTAGTTTTTCTCAACAATCATCACATTATTTCGAAACAAAGAATCTATACCGAAACCCGATATCGAACCTGCATTGGAACAAATAAAACTGACAGGAGAACTGGCATTCATAGCCAGACTCTTAATGTGACTGCATGAGAGTTTGTTTGGGATACATTTATCCCAGACCTAATACCACAGATTTGTCAATTCAGTGGTCTAGGCAAAAATACATACAAGTGCCTGCCATGACTCTATGTTATACAGTCATAACTAAGCCAAACAGAGCGTTATACTGAACTGAATGTATACTAAATCAGACATGCTGTCTATGTCATACTGTCATTACTATTGAACAATGTTATCTAACAGTCCATCTCAAACAGAATGTATGCTAGTTTATACAAAGTATTTGCAGTTTGCAGTAAAAATACAATCCCAACTAACATTCGACCTATTTTTAACACCCATGTTATAACATGAACAGCTGTTCGTTTCTTTATTTCTGTTTCAACTTCAAACTTTCAACAATACAAGGTTTCAGAGGTTGTGTACCTGGAAATATTTGACAATTGAAGAAAAGGGGAGTCAGCAGAGTACAATGACAACAAAATGCAGCAGCAATCATAGCACTATCAGTAGCAGCAGGGCAGAATAGCAGCAGGCAAAGCAATACAGCAAGAAACAGGCTCGAGTGCAGAAATGCCACTATGGCCAATAGAAAGCAATAGCCAAATGACAGCAACACCCAGTGGAGTAGAATCAGAACTCCAAGCAGACCAAATCAGTCGTAAACCAATGGAAAACACTTGACTAAATAGACACAACTGGAACTTCAAAGAATCAGAATTGATTTCAACAAGTTGAACAACTCAAAACCCAAATAACAAATAGGAAGAAGCAATTTCTGATTGTAGATTGTATACTTTCTATCTCTTAACCTCCCTCTATCTGTGTTTTCCTAAAATCAGTTCTATCCTTTTCAATCCTCTCAGTCTAAATATCCCTCTATGTCTGTATCTCTTTGTATGTCTTTCGAGCTCTCTCTTTCAAAACTCCTCACAGTGTGTTTCCCCTTCTTCCTGTATTTTCTGATCTCCTCCCTTCATCTCTGTATGCCCATCCTTTTATAAGCCTTCATATTACCCCTTTTACAGCCTGATAGATTATCACCAATACCCCTCCCATGTGCCTCCCATTTTCCATCCCAACTTTAGCTAATTAAGTATTAGACCCCATTCACATTCCCTGGCAGATTCAACTTTTCCATTTTATTAACTAAAAGCAAGTATGGGCAGTAGAATATATCTGACAGCATATGCTGTCAAACCATTTTAAAATTGAAAGCCCTTTTATGCAAGAAAACAGGCTGTGCACAAAGCACATGAGGTGCACCAATGCACATGCTGTGCACGAGTGCACATGCCTTCCAATTCAGAATTTAAACCAAACAATCCTTTTTACATTACTGATCAATTCAAACAACTATAAGTAAACAAAAATTGGTTCTTAATTGACTCAACAAATGCTTAGCAGAAGTAAATCGATTTGTTATTGTTCGGACAGTTGAAACTAATTGACGACACATGTCGACTTGACTATATTAGCATTAACATACATAATCGTAACCAAAAATCCGACATTTAACAGTATCGACCCATAATTCGAATTATACTGACTGAGCAAAGTGGTACTCGAGGAACCAATTGCTCAGTCAACATTTGAAGCTCAATTATTGTACAACAAATACATATGTCTTATCAGAATAGGAGGGGGGATTTTAGACAAACAAACAGAGGTTCAGGCAAAGCGGTTGAAGCACAGTTGATAGAAGTCAAGGACAGAAAACGAACAGACCCTTACAACAATCAAACGAACCAAAACAACTAAGAAAAGAAAGAAACTCACCTTAAACCGCAAAAGATCAAAACCTTAACTCGGACTTGGTCAGGCCTTTCTTAAGGCTGAACGGACTTTAAACGAAGTGTTTCTCAGATGAGAAACACTTTGATTAAAGTCCATTAGACCTTAATCTCTTCGGTTGAACCAGTGACGGAGGAACACAAAACTTTCAAAACTTAGATCTGGGATTCAGGCTTCCCTGATCAGATTCGGACCAAACCAAGTATGGTTTGGTCACGAGGAGGGTCTGGGGAGTGTCTGGTGTGAAGCTGGGGTTGGTTGGTGTAGATCGAGTTTTGACTCGAATCTTCAAATGAAGATTCGAGGACCTGGAGGGTGATTCGAACTAAACGGTTAACAGGTCTATGTTCAGGGTGGTGAGGGGGTTCTATGGTGTTCAGGGCAAGGTCACCGGCGTTCATGCCGCCGGTTTTTCATGGTGAGGAGTACAGGGGCGGCTCTAGGGTTTGTGGGTTTGGGTGAAGACGACGAGGCTGGGGTATTGGATAGGGGGGGTAGGGTACGATTATGAACTTATATAGTTAGTGGGTGGACGGATCTCGACCGTTAGATCAATTTAGATCTACGGTCTGGATCTGGTGGTTAAATGGAACGGTGTCGTTTCAAGTGTTGAGGGTTTGGGTTCGGTCCGGTTGTAAATGGGTCGGGTTCCTCAGTGGGTTGTGGGGAAGTGATCTTGGCCGTTGATCAATCTGAGATCAACGGCCCAGATCACACTGGACTAAAACGTCGTCGTTTGGACGTCCTGGGCATCAGGTGGCCTGGACCGGGCAGGCCTGGGTCTTGGGCTGTTTGTTTGGGCCAATTTTGTTAAAATTGGCCCAAGTCCGGAAGGGAAGGGGTCCTTTCTTTATTTATTTTTTTTATTTATTTCCTTTTTCTTATTTATTTTAAAACAAAACTAAACCAAAAAATCAAATTAAAATTAAATACACACTCAATACAATTATTTGCACACACACTAAAATATTTCAAAACAGGTAAAGTCAAACAAAATAAAATCACGGACGAAGATGCCTATTCATGATTTTCTATTTAACGACCGGATTACGGTTCGAATTATGCAGGACACATATATTTTTTTTGAATTTTGTTTTAATAAAGTAAATAAATAAAAATGGGCCGAAATCACAAATAAATCAACAAGGTGCCGCACAGAAATCCAAAAATTGTACAGCAGGGCCAATTATTATTTTTTATTTCTTTTTGGAGCGATTGTCGTGCGAAACAAAAATCACGTGCTCACAGCTGCCCCTCTTTGTTCGGAAACACGAAGGGTTTTCGTGCAAAGATAAAGTGAGCGTGTATGAGCGATTTTTGCCTATAGACCACTCTGTATGAAACATGTTTTTTTTTGAAAGATCTGACCGAATCTTGCTTCAAAGATTTCCTACATATCCTGGGCTAAACAGGAATCAGGTCAATGTAGTTCGAGAAGTTTTGGTAGTTGGGACTACCATGGGATTGCAATGCTTGCTGCTACTGCTGCTGCTGTTGTCACTGCTACGTTACTGACCGCCTTATTACAACCAAACGAAAATTGGAAACTGAACTAACTACTTATATGCATGTCAACTGCTAGTTACAAGATTCCTATCTATGATTCTTTTACGACTTGATCTTGGGTCTTAGCTGATTCTGCTTGTAGACTCCGATCTGAATCCTGATGCTTGCGAGTTGCGGCGACCTGTTTAATCTCTGGGATACTGAGTGAGACGCGATTGGCAGGGTTTAGGACCTTAGTCAAATGTTGGAGTCGATCATGCTCTCCATTCACTCTGATATCTCGGGATGTCTTCTTTTGTCTTTTTCTTCTTTGATTCTGAGTTGAGACTCATCTCGTGGGTCATTTCGATCCGTGTGGCTCGAGGTTAGACCTGCGGGAGAAAACAAACGGACGAAATTTTCTGCCCCAGTTTCACTAGGAAAATTTCGTTAATTATTCACCAGGAAGTTCATAAAATTGATGAAAGAGGATATGCATGCTCAGTTCAGGGTTGGAGCCCTAATACCGACTAGATGGGGAAAGGTTCAGTTTAGGGTTTAAAACCCTAAAGCTGATTGCGTGAAAAAGCTCAGTTTAGAGTTTAAAACTCTAATGCTGGCTGAAAAAAATTCAGTTTAGGGTTTAAAACCCTAATGCTGACTAAAAGGAAAATTCAGTTTAGGGTTTAAAACCCTAATGTTGATTGCATGAAAAAGCTCAGTTTAGAGTTTAAAACTCTAATGCTGGCTGGAAGGAAAAAGTTCAGTTTAGGGTTTAAAACCCTAATGCTGACTAAAAGAAAAATTCAGTTTAGGGTTTAAAACCCTAATGCTGACTAAAGGAAAAATTCAGTTTAGGGTTTAAAACCCTAATGCTGACTGCATGGAAAAGCTCAGTTTAGAGTTTAAAACTCTAATGCTGGCTGAAAGGAAAAAGTTCAGTTTAGGGTTTAAAACCCTAATGCTGACTAAAAGGAAAATTCAGTTTAGGGTTTAAAACCCTAATGCTGATTGCATGGAAAAGCTCAGTTTAGAGTTTAAAACTCTAATGCTGGCTGAAAGGAAAAGGTTCAGTTTAGGGTTTAAAACCCTAATGCTGACTAAAAGAAAAATTCAGTTTAGGGTTTAAAACCCTAATGCTGACTAAAGGAAAAATTCAGTTTAGGGTTTAAAACCCTAATGCTGACTGCATGGAAAAGCTCAGTTTAGAGTTTAAAACTCTAATGCTGGCTGAAAGGAAAAAGTTCAGTTTAGGGTTTAAAACTCTAATGCTGACTAAAAGGAAAATTCAGTTTAGGGTTTAAAACCCTAATGCTGACTAAAGGGAAAATTCAGTTTAGGGTTTAAAACCTTAATACTGATTGCATGAAAAAGCTCAGTTTAGAGTTTAAAACTCTAATGCTGGCTGAAAGGAAAAGTTCAGTTTAGGGTTTAAAACCCTAATGCTGACTAAAAGGAAAATTCAGTTTAGGGTTTAAAACCCTAATGCTGATTACATGGAGAAGCTCAGTTTAGGGTTTAAAACCCTAATGCTGGCTGAATGAAAGAGTTCAGTTTAGGGTTTAAAACCCTAATGCTGACTAAAGGAAAAATTCAGTTTAGGGTTTAAAACCCTAATGCTGACTAAAGGAAAAATTCAGTTTAGGGTTTAAAACCCTAATGCTGACTGCATGGAAAAGCTCAGTTTAGGGTTTAAAACCCTAATGCTGATTGCATGAAAAAGCTTAGTTTAGAGTTTAAAACTCTAATGCTGGCTGAAAGGAAAAAGTTCAGTTTAGGGTTTAAAACCCTAATGCTGACTAAAAGGAAAATTCAGTTTAGGGTTTAAAACCCTAATGCTGATTGCATGAAAAAGCTCAGTTTAGAGTTTAAAACTCTAATGCTGGCTGAAAGGAAAAAGTTCAGTTTAGGGTTTAAAACCCTAATGCTGACTAAAAAGAAAAATTCAGTTTAGGGTTTAAAACCCTAATGCTGATTAAAAGGAAAATTCAGTTTAGGGTTTTAAAACCCTAATGCTGATTGGCTGGAGATAAAGCTCGAGAATACTACACGATCTATTTTTGAGTTTTCTTGTTTCAATAGAAGATAAAAGGGAGTTTTGCGGGAACTTACCTTTTGAGTGAATTCCTTATTGCCAAAATGTTTCTTGTACTCGTGTACCTTCTTCTTTGGGCGACACCCGCTTCTTGCATGGTTGTCTTGGATCATTCCTGTTTCAACTTTTCAGACAAAGAACAATTGTTAGTTCGGAAACGACGGTTGGTTCGGTGACCTTGATCGTTCCCAATTGCTTTGTTGCGTCTCTATTTCTGTTGCGAAGTCCCGCCATTGATTTGATTCGAATGGCGAAACCTTTAGACTGCTCAGGCTTGTATTTCCGGATTCTGTGATGATTTGCCTCGTAAGGCCTCTTTTTTCTTTTTGTCCCGTTTTGATTGAAGGTTCTCAACGGGGATTTTATTGGAGGTGTTCTGTGGGAACTTGTACAAAAGGAAGCTATGTGGGGGGATATTTACAAAATGGATAAAGTGGATTCTTTGTGCGGATTCTGTACAATGGGGTATGTTGGGTTTTTGTTTCAAAACGGGCTTCCCAGGGTTTGTTGGGGTAAGCTTGTTGGGGAATATTTACAAAAGGACTCGCTGGGGATGTGCTGATGAAATTCCAACGGGGATTTTTTTTTTATTTATACTGGGGAGACTTTGTGGGAGATTGTACAAAAAGAGAAACTCTGTGGGGTTTTGTACAGGGGGAGACTCTGTGGGGATTTGTCTGAAGGTGGACTTGCTGGGGAAGATTTCAAGATTTCTCTCTTTCTTCTTTACTCCGAAACACCATCAAACGTCATGATTCATCATGCTTGGGTAATCATATCAACGAGATGAGGCGCTTTCCTTCATGAGACGGGATTCCGTGCAAACAAACCTGCCACCTGTCCTTTCCGGTGTGTCCTGAACTCGGGGTTAAAATGCAAAAGGGATTCGGGAAGAAACAAAGAAAGGGGAAAACAAATCAGAAAAGGAATACCCTTTTCGGGACGAGAGAGACTTATCTGAGGAAGATAACGCTGGCTTTAAATGACATGACATGCTCTTTGGACTGGACGTCTGACCTTCTAAGAGCTTGCGTTTTCCTGAACCAGAACGGATCTTTGTGATTCCAAACTGGTGGCACTCTGCCGAAACTTTCTTGGGGTGGCGTCATTCTTTTTCGGCCAACAGCGCCCTTTGCGGGTTTTCGCTGGCTAATCTCTCTCATTTCTCTTCCTGTCATCGCTTGATAGCGCTCTTTGCGAGTTTTTACTAAACAAGCTCTCTCATTTTGGTTTCTCTACTCCCGTCGCCTCGTGGTGCCCGAAGGTTTTCACCGCCGTGAGTCTCTCATTTTATCTCTCTCAATTCAGAGTGTGCCGGTTTCCATTCGTGGTGCTTATTGGTTTCCCACCGTATTTGGGAATTGATTTGAAGGCTTGTGCTTGGTAAAGAAAGGTAGATGATACTAGCTTCTCAAGTGCTCGACGTGCCCCGGTTTTCAATTTCAGGGTGAATGGGATCTTATTGTTAGTGCGACTGAACCTCAGGGAGAGGCTGCCTGCGTATCCTTTCGGAATCAAGTCAAACGTAGTTCAGGCCTCAATCAAATTTTGTTTTTGTTTTCTTTCTTTGTTTTTTTTTTTTTTTTTGTTTTTCTTCTTTTTTTTTTCTTTTTGTAGAGAGGGTTGGGTAGTGTTTGGGGAGTAGTGGGGAATAAAACCTTCGCCATTTTCAAACGTGTCAGGACCACTAGAGTATGATTTAGACGTAGTACCTCTTGACTGCATCTGCATTTACTGCTGTGTCGGGGTCATTTCCTTCGATATCACCTAAATACAATGCTCCTCTTGGCAATATTTTCCTTACGATGTATGGGCCTTTCCAATTTGGGGCGAACTTTCCTTTTGCTTCTTCATGATGCGGTAGAATACGCCTTAGTACCAGCTGACCTACTTCGAAATTCCGGGGTCGGACTTTCTTGTTGTAAGCACAGGCCATTCTTCGTTGGTATAACTGTCCGTGACAAACCGCGGCCATTCGCTTTTCATCAATCAACGTCAATTGCTCTAGCCGAGTCTTGACCCACTCGCTGTCCTCGATTTCTGCTTCGACAATGATTCGAAGCGAAGGAATTTCTACCTCTGCCGGTATTACAGCCTCGGTCCCATAAACCAAAAGATAAGGAGTCGCTCCCACCGATGTGCGTACCGTAGTGCGGTACCCCAATAATGCAAAAGGTAACTGCTCATGCCACTGTCGGGAACTTTGTATTGTTTTCCTCAAAATCTTCTTGATGTTTTTATTTGCAGCTTCCACATCACCATTGGCTTTCGGCCGATAAGGAGTAGAATTCCTATGCGTTATCTTGAACTGCTCGCATACATCTCCCATCAAGTGACTGTTCAAGTTTGCTGCATTATCTGTAATGATAGTCGCAGGAATACCGAAACGACAGATAAGATTTGAGTGCACAAAATCTACTACAGCTTTCTTAGTGACCGACTTGAGAGTGACAGCTTCTACCCATTTTGTGAAGTAATCGATGGCAACCAGTATAAACCTGTGTCCATTCGAGGCCTTTGGTTCAATTGGTCCAATGACGTCCATGCCCCAGGCGACAAATGGCCAAGGCGCAGACATGGGATGTAGTTCCGTGGGAGGTGCATGAATCAAATCACCGTGCACCTGACACTGATGACATTTCCGAACGAAGCTGAAGCAATCCTTTTCCATGGTCATCCAGTAATAACCTGCTCTAAGGATTTTCTTCGCTAAGACATACCCGTTCATGTGAGGTCCGCACACACCTGCGTGTACTTCGTGCATGATCTTTCTCGCTTCCTCGATATCGACACATCTGAGGAGATTGAGGTCCGGGGTCCTCTTATACAACAATTCGCCGCTCAGAAAGAAACCACTTGCATGTCGCCTAATGGTCCTTTTTTGATCTCCAGTAGCGTGCTCGGGGTATTCTTGTGTCTTCAGGAATTTCTTGATGTCATGGTACCAAGGCTGCGTATTTGATCCCGCCTCGATTACACTGCAGTAACCGTGTCTTTCCTTGATTTGGATTTCCAAAGGATCGACGTGGGCGTTGCCCGGGTATGGCAGCATTGAAGCCAAAGTAGCAAGTGCATCTGCCAGTTCATTATGACACCTCGGAATATACCTGAACTCTATTGATGTAAAGCGCTTGCTGAGGTCCTCCACATGTTGTCGGTATGGGATAAGTTTGACATCCCGAGTTTCCCATTCGCCTTGAGCTTGCCGGATGATCAGGTCAGAGTCTCCCATAATCAGCAAGTCTTCGACATCCTGATCGATTGCCATATGCATGCCCATAATGCAGGCTTCATACTCGGCTGTATTGTTTGTGCAAAAGAAACGCAGTCTAGCTGTGGCGGGATAATGCTGACCGGAAGGCGAGATCAAAATTGCCCCAATCCCTACACCCTTGGCGTTCACGGCTCCGTCAAAGAACATCTTCCAAACATGAGCTTCTTCCGAGATCACTTCTACGGTGTTTACCTCTTCATCTGGAAAGTAGGTATCCAATGGCTGGTATTCCTCATCGACCGGATTTTCGGCCAAATGATCAGCTAACGCCTGGGCTTTCATGGCCGTGCGAGTGACATAAACTATGTCGAATTTCGTAAGCAAGATTTGCCATTTAGCCAGTCTCCCAGTAGGCATTGGTTTCTGAAATATATACTTCAAAGGATCCAACCTGCTTATGAGGAATGTAGTGTGGGCTTGGAGATAATGTCTCAGCTTTTGAGCAACCCATGTGAGAGCGCAGCATGTCCTTTCCAGCAGAGTGTATTTGGCCTCGTAGCCGGTGAATTTCTTGCTCAAGTAGTAAATTGCTTGCTCCTTCTTTCCGGTTACGTCATGTTGCCCGAGGACGCAGCCGAAAGAATTCTCCAAGACTGTCAGATACAAGAAAAGTGGCCTTCCTGGTTCCGGAGGGACCAAGACTGGGGGATTCGAAAGGTACTCTTTGACTTTATCAAAGGCTTCTTGACACTCAGGTGTCCATTTGATCGCCGCATCTTTCCTTAATATCTTGAATATGGGCTCACACGTGCTTGTCAGCTGGGCAATAAACCGACTGATGTAGTTCAACCTGCCCAAAAGACTCATCACGTCTTTCTTTGTTCTTGGGGGAGGCAGATCTCTGATGGATTTTATCTTAGTTGGATCTAGCTCGATACCTCTCCTGCTTACGATGAAGCCCAAAAGTTTGCCCGACGGAACTCCGAAAGCACATTTGGCTGGGTTTAGCTTCAAGTCATACTTCCTTAGCCTCTCGAAGAATTTCTTGGATGTGATTATCCTGCGTTCTAGACTTGACTATCACGTCATCCACGTACACCTCTATTTCCTGATGCATCATGTCATGGAAAATGGCAGTCATGGCCCTCATGTAAGTAGCTCCAGCATTCTTCAGACCAAATGGCATGACCCGATAACAGTAGGTGCCCCAAGGCGTGGTGAAAGCAGTCTTCTCGGCGTCCTCTTCATCCATCAGTACCTGATGATATCCAGCATAACAGTCTACGAAAGACTGTATCTCGTGTTTGGCGCAATTATCAACTAGGATGTGGATGTTGGGCAGCGGGAAATTATCTTTAGGACTTGCTCTGTTTAGATCTCGGTAATCTACACATACCCGAGTTTTCCCGTCCTTTTTTGGTACTGGAACCACATTCGCCAGCCATGTTGTATATTGGACTACCCGAATCACTCCCGTTTTCAGCTGCTTGGTGATCTCCTCTTTAATCTTGTCACTGACCTCAGTTTTGAACTTTCGTTGCTTTTGTTGAACTGGAGGATAATCAGGATGAATCGGCAATTTATGAACCACTAGATCAACACCTAGTCCCGGCATGTCATCATATGACCAAGCAAACACGTCTTTGAATTCAAGAAGAAGTTGAATTATCGCCTCTCGCGTTTTCTTGTCCGTGTGAATGCTTATCTTGGTCTCCCGGATTTCTTCCGGGGTTCCTAAATTTACCGGTTCAGTGTCATTCAGATTCGGCTTAGGTTTATTCTCGAAATATTCCAACTCTCGGTTTATCTCCCTAAAAGCCTCTTCCGCATCATATTCTGGTTCTGGGTTCATTAATTCGCAGTTAAATAACTCATTGTGATCCGGGCGTGAAGTCCGCAAGCATGTCATATTTAAAGACGCATTATTAGGACTGAAAAGGAAAAAAAAAAGGAAAAATGATAAAAATCAGAACAAAAGAAAGAATAGGAAAGCAAATGATGATTTTTTTTTTATATTTTCTTTGGAAAGTTGGAAGACAACAATGTTTACAACTAGGAATTCAAAGCAACAATAGAAAAGAAGAAAACGTTCAAGTTATGTCCTGGAGATAACTTGTGACACAGGAAAGGTGGCGGGACAGGTCTACCCGGACTTCCGTCTAGTCGGGAATGGCGTGGCCTCCCAGTTTTGAAGTTGGGCGCTCGGCCCCATGTACAACATCTCAGCAGTGCTTGTGCCTTCACCTGGTTGAACCATGTGGACCTCGTAGAGCATCTCTCTCATTGCCCCACATATCTCCTCAATTTCCTCAGCTGTGAAGACCTCATCATCTTCTTCTTCAGTGTACCTCGGCCTGATGAAGGTTGTATATAAATCCGGCAGTGGTTGAGGTAACTTCCAACCCTCATTTCTCCTTTTCTTTGCCCATTCTTCGTCTGCTGGAGTAGGTTTGAAACCTAGTCCAAAAGGTTTCTTGATGAATGGCAAAGTAATGGGTTCTGTTATTCCCTGAAGGGTTTGTCCAAGTCCCTTCCCTGGCCTAAATCCGTGTCGGATCATTTCTTTGGCCACCATAACCGAAGCTTTAGACAAGAAAGGCTGGGGGTAGGGTATTCCCTCTTCGTGCTGCTTTGCCAGTACAATCTCGAAAGCTTGATAGACCGTATGTTCGCTTCCTTCTCTTGGTTCAAGGTACGGGATGGATGGGTCCCGATAAATGGCATGCTCATCTTCCCCATGGACCACGATCTCTCGGTCTTTGTACTCGAACTTTACCATCTGGTGAAGAGTGGAAGGCACGGCTCCTGCCGCATGGATCCAAGGTCTGCCAAGGAGGAAATTGTAGGATGTGTCCATGTCGATCACCTGGAAGGTTACTCGAAATTCGACTGGTCCTATGACCAACAACAGGTCTATTTCTCCCATGGTATCTCTCTTGATGCCGTCGAAAGCTCTTACGCAGACATTGTTGGGTCGGATTCTTCCGGTCCCAATTTCCATTCTTTGTAGCGTGGAGAGCGGGCAAATGTCAACGCCTGAGCCTCCATCCAACATTACCCTCTTGATGTAATAGTCTTCGCATTTAACTGTTAGATGCAAAGCCTTATTGTGTGCCGCTCCTTCTGGGGGTAAATCATTCTTGCTGAAAGAAATTTGATTAACGGCGAAGAATCTTTCCGTCATCCGCTCTAGTTGCTCCACCGAGGTTTCAACCGGTACATATGCTTCATTCAGGGTTTTCAGCAGGATCTTTTGATGCTCGGTTGACCTCATTAATAATGACAGCATGGATACTTGCTCAGGGTGCTTGCGCAACTGATCTATCACTTCGTAGTCCGGCATCTTCATTTGTTGGAAGAACACTTCCGCTTCTTCAACACTCACAGGCTTCTTTGGAGGGAAGCGCCTTTGTGTGGCGTTGTTCAGTTCTTGGGCATTTGAGTACCCTCCAACGAAAGTATTTTCTGGAAGTTCTCCCATGACCTCTTTACCTTTGTACATTACCAAAGTCTTTTGATAATTCCACGACACTGTGGACGGGTTGGTCATTGGCTTTTGTGGCACGCGTCCGATAACCACTGGCTCATTCAGCCGAGGTGGTTGAATCGTCCCCCGGACCACATAGGACCCTTTCGGAACGTACATAGGTTTTGTCTTTTTGATCCCGAAGTTCTGCGTCTTCTTGGCTTGACCTCGTGGTATGTAAAGAACTCCACCCTTTGCTGGTACCACTTTCTTCTCCACCTTCTTTTCAGGCTTGCTCTCTGCAGCCTTGGCCTCCTCCCCCTTTTCTGATTTCTGGTCTATTTCAGGCCTCTTCCCCGTGTCGACAATGGCAATTATGGCTTTCAAAGCAGGGTCGAACTCTTTGTCTTCACAAATCATGCCGATCAGCGGCCCATTATTGTGAGCGGGCAATGGATTGTTAGTCACATTTGGGATCTCTTCGTCCCTTAGCACTATTTTTCCCTGCTCTATCAAATTTTCGACCACTCTTTTCAATGACCAGCAGTCGTTTGTATCATGTCCCTCGGCTCCTGAATGATAGGCGCACCTGACTCCGGCTTTGTAAGAAGGCGATGTTGGGTTTTGCCTCGTTTGGGGAATTGGTTGCAAGAAACCCAACTGGACTAGCTTAGGGAACAAAGTAGAGTATTGTTCACCGATGGGCGTGAAAGTCCGCCTTCGAGGTGGCTCCTGAGGGCGAAAGTTATTCTGCGGGGGTTGTGGGTTATAGTGGTTGCGGTAAGGGGGCTGATTTCTGGGAGGTGGAGCTGGGCCTCGGTTGGTTTGTTGTGGTGGATGGTTATAAGGTTGGGCATTCATGACCATATAAGGTTGATGAGCATATGCCACATTTGAGTGGGGGTAATAGTGTTGTGGGGCTCTTTCCGGAAAATGGGGCCTGGGATGACGATACTCCCTTGCTTCAGAGGCTGCCATAGTCGTTTCTTCCTTCTTCTTCCCCCTTGTCGTTCCTCCGGACCTGCTTTGGACGGCCTGGGAGGTTGCCCTTATGGCTGCTTGACTCAGAATCCTACCTGTTTTCAAGCCATTTTCTACCATCTCTCCAATCTTAATCGCTTCCGCGAATGGCTTACCCATGGCTGACATCATGTTTTGGAAATAGTCAGACTCTTGAGCTTGGAGAAAGGTAGTGACCATTTCCACTTCATCCATGGGAGGCTTCACTCTCGACGCCTGTTCACGCCACTTAATAGCATACTCTCTAAAGCTTTCTGAAGGCTTCTTCTTTAAATTCGACAGAGAGTTTCGGTCGGGCGCAATGTCGATGTTATACTGGAATTGTTTTACAAAATCTCTGGCGAGATCATCCCATATATGCCATCGGGACATTTCGTGATCCATATACCATTCCGACGCTATCCCTACTAGACTTTCCCCAAAGTATGCCATTAGCAGTTCTTCTTTTCCGCCGGCTCCCCGCAATTGGTTGCAGTATTTTTTAAAATGTGCAATGGGGTCACCGTGCCCATCGTATTTCTCAAACTTGGGGGTCTTGAAACCTGTTGGCAGGTGCACGTGAGGAAACATGCACAGGTCGGCGTAAGAGACGCTCTTTTGACCGCTCAATCCTTGCATATTCTTCAGACTTTGTTCAAGGCTTCTCATCCTTTTGGCGATCTCATTTTGTTCTGCAAATCTGGGGTTCTGATCCTGCCCGGGTGCAAGCTCGCACTGAGGCGGTAGAGGATTAGTATTGGTAGCGAACCTAGTTGGTTCCATTGAGAACGATGGGGCTTGGAACGTAAAAGATGATGAGTCAAAGCTTGGCTTGTATGTGGTAGGTTGTGCCGTAACCGGGCAAGGCGACGCAGTAAAGATGTTCATGCTTGCATCAGTGGCCGACATTCGGGGATGAGGTTCAGAAGGCGATCCAGCGGAGAAGGCTGAGGTCGCTGGGTACCCGAATGGGGTAGCAGGATAATTTATGGGGACATTAGAAGTCCCACTTGACCTGGAGAATAATTCAGGGAATCCGGGGACGACACTTGGCGGCTCTTTCCCATTGTTCCAGTCGTCCAGCATTTCCAACATGCGGAGCCGTAGGATTCTATTTTCCTCCGCAGTTGTGGATTCAGGTGTGAGGGCGGCTGAGATTGAGCTCTCCTCAGAAACAGGGATCGTTTGCAATGGAATTTCTGAAGACATTTCCACACTTCCTTTCGACCTGGTGAAGTAAGTGTGAGTACTGCTTCTGGCCCTAACAACAGGTGGTTGAACACTTTTCCTTGACCTCGTGAAATATGAGTGCGAGGCCAGACTTTCACCAAACCAACCGTCTTTTCAAAAACCCTGGAAAAATGCTCAATGACAAACGCACGGTTAATTTGTAGCAAATAACAGATAGTTAATCTCACGTTGGGCATGATGCACCTATACAGTTAAGTGGATTACTATATGTTTGCTACGAGAGCATGCGTCATTCCGGCGTTTTTTGTTAGTTTTTTTTTTTCCTTTTTGTTTTTCTTTTATTTATTTTATTTATTTCGCAGTAAAAGAAACGCGACCGGATCCGATGAGGATTGCCTACGTATCACGATGCCTACGTAAATCAGATCATTACGTAGTTCGAAAAACACGAATAAGCGTAAAAGAAACAAACTCTTTATTGTTGAAACGTTCTATTACAAGCTACATTTTGCAAAAGAAAGAGCCAACTTTGAAAATAAACCTAGACTCAAAATAGACTGAAAATCACCCTGATGGAAAAACAGGCAGGAGATGCTAAGATACAGATTTGACCTATGAATGCATTATGGTTTTAAAAATTGGTTTCCGCGGGGCATCGTTCGGCCTTGCCGCGGTCCTAGGTGTGAGATCCCTCTCAAGTTGCTCCAGCTCATGCATAGTCTGCTTGACATAACCCATTACTGCCGAGAGGACGGTAACGCTGGACATGTTCTCACATCGTAGACATTGTCTGGCGATGGCATGGGCAATGGCCTTGATCCTATCTCTGGTTCGCTTCCTTTCTATGAGTAGGCGTTTTATCTGATCGCTACATATCTCGAATACTTGAGTATCCTGTATATGCTGATGCTTCAATCGCCGTACTTCCAACTTCATCTGGGCCATTGAGTCGTACCAGTATCTGCTCTCAATTTGGAAATCCTTGGCCTGATTAACTGCTTTGATCTCAAGTGCAGCCATCTCTCTCTTTATCTTAGCAACAGTCTTCTCGTGGTCGCTTTCCAATTGATTCAGGTATCTGCGATGCTTATCTGCTCTTGTATCCCACTGCGCTTTGAGCTCTGCTATGACATCTTCAGACTTCTCCAAACCATCTTGCCATTCTCTGACCTCGCTTTTTAGCCTTTTGATCAAGTGCTCGTCTGATCTACGCCTTGGTTGTTTGTCTGCATCCAACCTTATCTGTTTGATCTGGGCTCTGAGCATTTCATTTTCTTGAATTAACCTGTTCCGCTCTCCCATATCGGTGGCAATTTGCACGTTGTGCTCGTATTTCATGCCTTCTACTTGTTGCTTTAACCTGCTGATTTCGGCATAATAGCCTCTTTCCTTTGCTAACCAATCCCAATGCCTTTGCGATGACTCGGTGAAATTTCGGATATGGGGTCTCTTAGCTGGCCTTTCATGCTCGAGTTCCCTTCTATACCATGCAAGGTAACCTGGCGCCATTTCCCCTTTGGCTCAATCCCGCACGCAAGTATCTGATTTCAAGTGTTGACTCTCATTCCAGATTTGGCGAATCTTTGCTTCTGGGAACTGTCCGTTAGGACTTATCTCAACTGCTTGAGCGCTAAGATCTTCCTCATGAGGTACTGTCTGGCATCTTCCGAATTGTCTCAAAAATCGGCTGGGTGCGTAAGGTTGAATGCTCTTAAGCCCCATCAGCAAGAAATGAGTTTTAGCTGCAGACATATATAGGATCTCATCAACAGGCAACCATCCTAGCGTCCATTGTATTTGGCTGGCAGTAAGAGCTTGCAAGAACGAGGTCCATGCCAGGACTCCTTTGGGCCAAATGATCTCTCTGGTTCTCGTGTAAGATTCTTCTATGCGGGTCTTTTCCGGGGAACCATGGCTCAAAATCTCGGAATGATGGCAGAGGTGCTCGGTCATCCATATCTGTAGGAGCAAGTTACAACCTTCGAAGAAATTTCCCCCAGCTTTACAAGCTGTGAGAGCTCGAAAGATGTCGGATACCACCATAGGCGCGAGAGTACTGTCACTTTGCGTGAGTAAAGTGCTGACGACCCCAGATATCTTCAAATCAATGTTTCCATCATTCCTTGGAAATACCAGAAGGCCCAGGAACATCATCATGAATGCTACCCGTCTGTGCTCGTCCCACTTCTGACGAACTCCTTTTCTGCACAGTTTGTTGATTGGATTATTGAATCCCCCCTCATGACCGTACCTATCATATATGAAGCATGAAGTACAGAATTCGGCTGCTAGATCCGGGTTGTGGACTGTTATAGGTATTTTCAATGAATATAGGAACCGATGTACCGTGACGACTCTTGGGGCGACCAAGTATTTTTCCCTCAAGGGAAGCTCAGTATTCCCGATGTATCCGGCCATTTCTTCCAAAGTCGGGGTAAGTTCAAAATCAGAGAAATGGAAAACATTGTGCGCCGGGTCCCAATAGGTAATCAAAGCTCTTATGATATCTCCCCGGGGCTGGACTTCCAACAGACCCACAAGACCTTTCAGATACTTCTTAACCTCATTTTGTCCTTCAACACCTAGATCATTCCACCATAGCCGTAACTTGACAGGGATTTTGGTCATTATTGAAAAATGTTCATTTTGCATCGTGCTCATCCTGCACATTTATTAAGGTGATTTTAACAAAACGACTTGACTCAAAATATTTTAAACAGAGGGGATCAAGTTTTGAACACGGCCTTTAAACACTTCGGGGATGAAGAGTTTAAGGCTGTGCGGGTCAACTGGACAAAAATGCTAAACAAGACCCAAAAGGTGGCTGTTTATGCAAAGTCAGCCTTCCGGCGTCCCTTTCGGGAACGTTTGGCTATTTATGACAAAACAGCGTCACCTGATTTATTTATGACCCTTTTAAAATTTGACACACATTTTTTTTATTTATTTATTGATTTTGGCTGTTTTAGCAAAAATGGGGGTTGAACCCGACGAGGGTTGCCTACGTATCTCACATCCGGTGAGAATCAAACCGGCGTAGTTCGGGCTATCGTAAAATAGGAAAAAATCGAATAAACCTAGAAATCAGGGATGCGTATTTTTTTACATTTTTTTTTTGAAAAGAGATAAAGATTAAAGAAACTATTTATTTTTTATATTATTTTTTTTTAGGAAAAATTTGGACTATTAGTCTGAATTCATAAAAGGGGTACTACGAAAGAAACAACACATTTTTTTAATTATGAATTTTCGATTTTTTTTTTTACTTTTAAAATAAATACCTTTTCTTTTTTTTTTTTTGATTTTGAAAGTGATAAAAGAAAATTTTTATATTTTTGTTTTAATAACTCTCAATAAACAAGACAGTTTTTTTTAGAAAAATTCCGGCGAGGTTTTGACACTACTTGGACATTGGTTTTATTTTCTAAAAATAAGTAATTATCTCCCCTACGCTGCTATTTTCCCCTTTTTTTTAGGAACCGGTCGACATGCGGAACCGAAGCAAATAAATGCACAACACAGATAGGAATGCAGCATGATGGTCTTTTCCATTTCAGGTTGCCTGTCCTAGACGAACCCAACCCCTGTGTTGAGTCCCCTAAGTCAAATGCAATATGATGCAAATAAGCGTTCCTACTAGGGATCCGGCATGAAGTTTAGTTATTCTAGGTTCGTAACCTGGGTATTTGTTCTAGACTGTGTACCCGAGCGGACAACTCGAGTCGAGGAAGGGGATACGTACCGGGGACCCGCGAGATCGTCCGGCTTTGTAACTTGTCCGACCTCTTTCTTATTTAAGGTATTGACACTAACAGAATAGGGAGTCTCGACCAGCGAGCTTCTCCCCGGAGGTAAGAAGAGAAGGGTTTCGGCACAGTTTATATACAGTTCAGATAATATCAAAGCGGTAAAAACAACATTTAGCACGTTATGCACAACACGTAATAAAGATCAGATAATAAAGCCAAGTATAACAATTATTCTAAGCTCGAATTCTTGAACCCTGAACCAGTGGTTCTGGGTTCTCTTTCCCCAGCAGAGTCGCCAGAGCTGTCACACCTCCTTTTCGCGCGCCCGTCCCCGAAGGGTTAAATACGCGGGTGGAGTTTTTCCAATTTAAAAGACAATATTCGAAATGGGATTATTTATTTAATTCAGAGTCGCCACTTGGGAAAGGTTTGGTTTTAGTGTCCCAAGTCACCGGTTTATCTTGAATCCCAAATCGAGGAAATTTTCGACTTTTCCAAATGAAGTCTGCGAACCAGAAATTCTAAGTAAGGAATTCTGTTGACCCGAGGGAAGGTGTTAGGCACCCTCGAATCCCGTGGTTCTAGCACGGTCGCTTAAATTGTTATAATGGCTAAGTATCTGATTTAAATACAGGTTGTGACTTATGTGCTTTTATTAAGTTTAAACCGCTTTTATTATTACCATTTATTTTATAGAATTGCAACGTCGTGAAAATGCATCTCGAACCACGTCATAGTCAATGCACCCGTAGTTGTTAATACATTTTGACTCCGTTGAGACTTGGATTTGGGTCACATCAATGTGCACCCGATTTTAAGAATATAATTTACTTAAAGTTGCGCCTAAAGAATCTAAATGCGTTATTATCTTTGGGGAAGGCAGTGGAATTCACTAAACAGTCCGTCCCAAATTCTAAGTAATTATCATGATCAATTGTTGAGGGCCCCGCAATTTGCATTTTTATTCGGCGAGGCTCGTCTCATTATTTTAGAAGGGTACCCTACAGTGGCTACATTTCTACTACGTTTATCTTTAAAGGGAAAGATGATACCGAACTTTGCTTGTTTGAGCAAATACAGACTGAATCCTTATTATGTTTGCTGAACCTAAATTTGTTTGATTACCTGATTGATTGTCCATGAGGTGAGAGTTACCTCATGCTTTGTCTTCATCGAGTGAATACGCTTATTAATCTGCTAAGTGAGATTGCAAACAAACTAACAACATGTATTGAGTTCTGTTTAACAACCTCCAAATTCTATTTTAACACTCTAACCTATTTGAAATTGATAAACGAAATCGGCTGTTTATTAGGAAAATTACTACTAATTGAACTTAAGATGACTATTAGTTTTTCTCAACAATCATCACATTATTTCGAAACAAAGAATCTATACCGAAACCCGATATCGAACCTGCATTGGAACAAATAAAACTAACAGGAGAACTGGCATTCATAGCCAGACTCTTAATGTGACTGCATGAGAGTTTGTTTGGGATAAATTTATCCCAGACCTAATACCACAGATTTGTCAATTCAGTGGTCTAGGCAAAAATACATACAAGTGCCTGCCATGACTCTATGTTATACAGTCATAACTAAGCCAAACAGAGCGTTATACTGAATGAATGTATACTAAATCAGACATGCTGTCTATGTCATACTGTCATTACTATTGAACAATGTTATCTAATAGTCTATCTCAAACAGAATGTATGCTAGTTTATACAAAGTATTTGCAGTTTGCAGTAAAAATACAATCCCAACTAACATTCGACCTATTTTTAACACCCATGTTATAACATGAACAACTGTTCGTTTCTTTATTTCTGTTTCAACTTCAAACTTTCAACAATACAAGGTTTCAGAGGTTGTGTACCTGGAAATATTTGACAATTGAAGAAAAGGGGAGTCAGCAGAGTACAATGACAACAAAATGCAGCAGCAATCACAACACTATCAGTAGCAGCAGGGCAGAATAGCAGCAGGCAAAGCAATACAGCAAGAAACAGGCTCGAGTGCAGAAATGCCACTATGGCCAATAGAAAGCAATAGCCAAATGACAGCAACACCCAGTGGAGTAGAATCAGAACTCCAAGCAGACCAAATCAGTCGTAAACCAATGGAAAACACTTGACTAAATAGACACAACTGGAACTTCAAAGAATCAGAATTGATTTCAACAAGTTGAACAACTCAAAACCCAAATAACAAATAGGAAGAAGCAATTTCTGATTGTAGATTGTATACTTTCTATCTCTTAACCTCCCTCTATCTGTGTTTTCCTAAAATCAGTTCTATCCTTTTCAATCCTCTCAGTCTAAATATCCCTCTATGTCTGTATCTCTTTGTATGTCTTTCGAGCTCTCTCTTTCAAAACTCCTCACAGTGTGTTTCCCCTTCTTCCTGTATTTTCTGATCTCCTCCCTTCATCTCTGTATGCCCATCCTTTTATAAGCCTTCATATTACCCCTTTTACAGCCTGATAGATTATCACCAATACCCCTCCCATGTGCCTCCCATTTTCCATCCCAACTTTAGCTAATTAAGTATTAGACCCCATTCACATTCCCTGGCAGATTCAACTTTTCCATTTTATTAACTAAAAACAAGTATGGGCAGTAGAATATATCTGACAGCATATGCTGTCAAACCATTTTAAAATTGAAAGCCCTTTTATGCAAGAAAACAGGCTGTGCACAAAGCACATGAGGTGCACCAATGCACATGCTGTGCACGAGTGCACATGCCTTCCAATTCAGAATTTAAACCAAACAATCCTTTTTACATTACTGATCAATTCAAACAACTATAAGTAAACAAAAATTGGTTCTTAATTGACTCAACAAATGCTTAGCAGAAGTAAATCGATTTGTTATTGTTCGGACAGTTGAAACTAATTGACGACACATGTCGACTTGACTATATTAGCATTAACATACATAATCGTAACCAAAAATCCGACATTTAACAGTATCGACCCATAATTCGAATTATACTGACTGAGCAAAGTGGTACTCGAGGAACCAATTGCTCAGTCAACATTTGAAGCTCAATTATTGTACAACAAATACATATGTCTTATCAGAATAGGAGGGGGGGATTTTAGACAAACAAGCAGAGGTTCAGGCAAAGCGGTTGAAGCACAGTTGATAGAAGTCAAGGACAGAAAACGAACAGACCCTTACAACAATCAAACGAACCAAAACAACTAAGAAAAGAAAGAAACTCACCTTAAACCGCAAAAGATCAAAACCTTAACTCGGACTTGGTCAGGCCTTTCTTAAGGCTGAACGGACTTTAAACGAAGTGTTTCTCAGATGAGAAACACTTTGATTAAAGTCCATTAGACCTTAATCTCTTCGGTTGAACCAGTGACGGAGGAACACAAAATTTTCAAAACTTAGATCTGGGATTCAGGCTTCCCTGATCAGATTCGGACCAAACCAAGTATGGTTTGGTCACGAGGAGGGTCTGGGGAGTGTCTGGTGTGAAGCTGGGGTTGGTTGGTGTAGATCGAGTTTTGACTCGAATCTTCAAATGAAGATTCGAGGACCTGGAGGGTGATTCGAACTAAACGGTTAACAAGTCTATGTTCAGGGTGGTGAGGGGGTTCTATGGTGTTCAGGGCAAGGTCACCGGCGTTCATGCCGCCGGTTTTTCATGGTGAGGAGTACAGGGGCGGCTCTAGGGTTTGTGGGTTTGGGTGAAGACGACGAGGCTGGGGTATTGGATAGGGGGGTAGGGTACGATTATGAACTTATATAGTTAGTGGGTGGACGGATCTCGACCGTTAGATCAATTTAGATCTACGGTCTGGATCTGGTGGTTAAATGGAACGGTGTCGTTTCAAGTGTTGAGGGTTTGGGTTCGGTCCGGTTGTAAACGGGTCGGGTTCCTCAGTGGGTTGTGGGGAAGTGATCTTGGCCGTTGATCAATCTGAGATCAACGGCCCAGATCACACTGGACTAAAACGTCGTCGTTTGGACGTCCTGGGCATCAGGTGGCCTGGACCGGGCAGGCCTGGGTCTTGGGCTGTTTGTTTGGGCCAATTTTGTTAAAATTGGCCCAAGTCCGGAAGGGAAGGGGTCCTTTCTTTATTTCCTTTTTCTTATTTATTTTAAAACAAAACTAAACCAAAAAATCAAATTAAAATTAAATACACACTCAATACAATTATTTGCGCACACACTAAAATATTTCAAAACAGGTAAAGTCAAACAAAATAAAATCATGGACGAAGATGCCTATTCATGATTTTCTATTTAACGACCGGATTACGGTTCGAATTATGCAGGACACATATATTTTTTTTTGAATTTTGTTTTAATAAAGTAAATAAATAAAAATGGGCCGAAATCACAAATAAATCAACAAGGTGCCGCACAGAAATCCAAAAATTGTACAGCAGGGCCAATTATTATTTTTTATTTCTTTTTGGAGCGATTGTCGTGCGAAACAAAAATCACGTGCTCACAACTGCCCCTCTTTGTTCGGAAACACGAAGGGTTTTCGTGCAAAGATAAAGTGAGCGTGTATGAGCGATTTTTGCCTATAGACCACTCCGTATGAAGCATGTTTTTTTTGAAAGATCTGACCGAATCTTGCTTCAAAGATTTCCTACATATCCTGGGCTAAACAGGAATCAGGTCAATGTAGTTCGAGAAGTTTTGGTAGCTGGAACTACCATGGGATTGCAATGCTTGCTGCTACTGCTGCTGCTGTTGTCACTGCTACGTTACTGACCGCCTTATTACAACCAAACGAAAATTGGAAACTGAACTAACTACTTATATGCATGTCAACTGCTAGTTACAAGATTCCTATCTATGATTCTTTTACGACTTGATCTTGGGTCTTAGCTGATTCTGCTTGTAGACTCCGATCTGAATCCTGATGCTTGCGAGTTGCGGCGACCTGTTTAATCTCTGGGATACTGAGTGAGACGCGATTGGCAGGGTTTAAGACCTTAGTCAAATGTTGGAGTCGATCATGCTCTCCATTCACTCTGATATCTCGGGATGTCTTCTTTTGTCTTTTTCTTCTTTGATTCTGAGTTGAGACTCATCTCGTGGGTCATTTCGATCCGTGTGGCTCGAGGTTAGACCTGCGGGAGAAAACAAACGGACGAAATTTTCTGCCCCAGTTTCACTAGGAAAATTTCGTTAATTATTCACCAGGAAGTTCATAAAATTGATGAAAGAGGATATGCATGCTCAGTTCAGGGTTGGAGCCCTAATACCGACTAGATGGGGAAAGGTTCAGTTTAGGGTTTAAAACCCTAAAGCTGATTGCGTGAAAAAGCTCAGTTTAGAGTTTAAAACTCTAATGCTGGCTGAAAAAATTCAGTTTAGGGTTTAAAACCCTAATGCTGACTAAAAGGAAAATTCAGTTTAGGGTTTAAAACCCTAATGCTGACTAAAAGGAAAATTCAGTTTAGGGTTTAAAACCCTAATGCTGATTGCATGAAAAAGCTCAGTTTAGAGTTTAAAACTCTAATGCTGGCTGGAAGGAAAAAGTTCAGTTTAGGGTTTAAAACCCTAATGCTGACTAAAAGAAAAATTCAGTTTAGGGTTTAAAACCCTAATGCTGATTGCATGAAAAAGCTCAGTTTAGAGTTTAAAACTCTAATGCTGGCTGGAAGGAAAAAGTTCAGTTTAGGGTTTAAAACCCTAATGCTGACTAAAAGGAAAATTCAGTTTAGGGTTTAAAACCCTAATGCTGATTGCATGAAAAAGCTCAGTTTAGAGTTTAAAACTCTAATGCTGGCTGAAAGGAAAAAGTTCAGTTTAGGGTTTAAAACCCTAATGCTGACTAAAAGGAAAATTCAGTTTAGGGTTTAAAACCCTAATGCTGATTGCATGGAAAAGCTCAGTTTAGAGTTTAAAACTCTAATGCTGGCTGGAAGGAAAAAGTTCAGTTTAGGGTTTAAAACCCTAATGCTGACTAAAAGGAAAATTCAGTTTAGGGTTTAAAACCCTAATGCTGATTGCATGGAAAAGCTCAGTTTAGAGTTTAAAACTCTAATGCTGGCTGAAAGGAAAAAGTTCAGTTTAGGGTTTAAAACCCTAATGCTAACTAAAAGGAAAATTCAGTTTAGGGTTTAAAACCCTAATGCTGACTAAAGGAAAAATTCAGTTTAGGGTTTAAAACCCTAATGCTGACTGCATGGAAAAGCTCAGTTTAGAGTTTAAAACTCTAATGCTGGCTGAAAGGAAAAAGTTCAGTTTAGGGTTTAAAACTCTAATGCTGACTAAAAGGAAAATTCAGTTTAGGGTTTAAAACCCTAATGCTGACTAAAGGGAAAATTCAGTTTAGGGTTTAAAACCCTAATGCTGATTGCATGAAAAAGCTCAGTTTAGAGTTTAAAACTCTAATGCTGGCTGAAAAGAAAAGTTCAGTTTAGGGTTTAAAACCCTAATGCTGACTAAAAGGAAAATTCAGTTTAAGGTTTAAAACCATAATGCTGATTACATGGAGAAGCTCAGTTTAGGGTTTAAAACCCTAATGCTGGCTGAATGAAAGAGTTCAGTTTAGGGTTTAAAACCCTAATGCTGACTAAAGGAAAAATTCAGTTTTGGGTTTAAAACCCTAATGCTGACTAAAGGAAAAATTCAGTTTAGGGTTTAAAACCCTAATGCTGATTGCATGGAAAAGCTCAGTTTAGGGTTTAAAACCCTAATGCTGATTGCATGAAAAAGCTCAGTTTAGAGTTTAAAACTCTAATGCTGGCTGAAAGGAAAAAGTTCAGTTTAGGGTTTAAAACCCTAATGCTGACTAAAAGGAAAATTCAGTTTAGGGTTTAAAACCCTAATGCTGATTGCATGAAAAAGCTCAGTTTAGAGTTTAAAACTCTAATGCTGGCTGAAAGGAAAAAGTTCAGTTTAGGGTTTAAAACCCTAATGCTGACTAAAAAGAAAAATTCAGTTTAGGGTTTAAAACCCTAATGCTGATTAAAAGGAAAATTCAGTTTAGGGTTTTAAAACCCTAATGCTGATTGGCTGGAGATAAAGCTCGAGAATACTACACGATCTATTTTTGAGTTTTCTTGTTTCAATAGAAGATAAAAGGGAGTTTTACGGGAACTTACCTTTTGAGTGAATTCCTTATTGCCAAAATGTTTCTTGTACTCGTGTACCTTCTTCTTTGGGCGACACCCGCTTCTTGCATGGTTGTCTTGGATCATTCCTGTTTCAACTTTTCAGACAAAGAACAATTGTTAGTTCGGAAACGACGGTTGGTTCGGTGACCTTGATCGTTCCCAATTTCTTTGTTGCATCTCTATTTCTGTTGCGAAGTCCCGCCATTGATTTGATTCGAATGGCGAAACCTTTAGACTGCTCAGGCTTGTATTTCCGGATTCTGTGATGATTTGCCTCGTAAGGCCTCTTTTTTTCTTTTTTTCCCGTTTTGATTGAAGGTTCTCAACGGGGATTTTATTGGAGGTGTTCTGTGGGAACTTGTACAAAAGGAAGCTATGTGGGGGGGGGGGAGAATATTTACAAAGTGGATTCTTTGTGCGGATTCTGTACAATGGGGTATGCTGGGTTTTTGTTTCAAAACGGGCTTCCCAGGGTTTGTTGGGGTAAGCTTGTTGGGGAATATTTACAAAAGGACTCGCTGGGGATGTGCTGATGAAATTCCAACGGGGATTTTTTTTTTTATTTTTATTTATACTGGGGGGACTTTGTGGGAGATTGTACAAAAGAGAAACTCTGTGGGGTTTTGTACAGGGGGAGACTCTGTGGGGATTTGTCCGAAGGTGGACTTGCTGGGGAAGATTTCAAGATTTCTCTCTTTCTTCTTTACTCCGAAAAACTATCAAATGTCATGATTCATCATGCTTGGGTAATCATATCAACGAGATGAGGTGCTTTCCTTCATGAGACGGGATTCCGTGCAAACAAACCTGCCACCTGTCCTTTCCGGTGTGTCCTGAACTCGGGGTTAAAATGCAAAAGGGATTCGGGAAGAAACAAAGAAAGGGGAAAACAAATCAGAAAAGGAATACCATTTTCGGGACGAGAGAGACTTATCTGAGGAAGATAACGCTGGCTTTAAATGACATGACATGCTCTTTGGACTGGACGTCTGACCTTCTAAGAGCTTGCGTTTTCCTGAACCAGAACGGATCTTTGTGATTCCAAACTGGTGGCACTCTGCCGAAACTTTCTTGGGGTGGCGTCATTCTTTTTCGGCCAACAGCGCCCTTTGCGGGTTTTCGCTGGCTAACCTCTCTCATTTCTCTTCCTGTCATCGCTTGATAGCGCTCTTTGTGAGTTTTTACTAAACAAGCTCTCTCATTTTGGTTTCTCTACTCCCGTCGCCTCGTGGTGCCCGAAGGTTTTCACCGCCGTGACTCTCTCATTTTATCTCTCTCAATTCAGAGTGTGCCGGTTTCCATTCGTGGTGCTTATTGGTTTCCCACCGTATTTGGGAATTGATTTGAAGGCTTGTGCTTGGTAAAGAAAGGTAGATGATACTAGCTTCTCAAGTGCTCGACGTGCCCCGGTTTTCAATTTCAGGGTGAATGGGATCTTATTGTTGGTGTGACTGAACCTCAGGGAGAGGCTGCCTACGTATCCTTTCGGAATCAAGTCAAACGTAGTTCAGGCCTCAATCAAATTTTGTTTTTGTTTTCTTTCTTTGTTTTTTTTTGTTTTTTTTTCTTTTTTTTTTTTTTTTTTTTCTTTTTGTAGAGAGGGTTGGGTAGTGTTTGGGGAGTAGTGGGGAATAAAACCTTCGCCATTTTCAAACGTGTCAGGACCACTGGAGTATGATTTAGACGTAGTACCTCTTGACTGCATCTGCATTTACTGCTGTGTCGGGGTCATTTCCTTCGATATCACCTAAATACAATGCTCCTCTTGGCAATATTTTCCTTACGATGTATGGGCCTTTCCAATTTGGGGCGAACTTTCCTTTTGCTTCTTCATGATGCGGTAGAATACGCCTTAGTACCAGCTGACCTACTTCGAAATTCCGGGGTCGGACTTTCTTGTTGTAAGCACAGGCCATTCTTCGTTGGTATAACTGTCCGTGACAAACCGCGGCCATTCGCTTTTCATCAATCAACATCAATTGCTCTAGCCGAGTCTTGACCCACTCGCTGTCCTCGATTTCTGCTTCGACAATGATTCGAAGCGAAGGAATTTCTACCTCTGCCGGTATTACAGCCTCGGTCCCATAAACCAAAAGATAAGGAGTCGCTCCCACCGATGTGCGTACCGTAGTGCGGTACCCCAATAATGCAAAAGGTAACTGCTCATGCCACTATCGGGAACTTTGTATTGTTTTCCTCAAAATCTTCTTGATGTTTTTATTTGCAGCTTCCACAGCACCATTGGCTTTCGGCCGATAAGGAGTAGAATTCCTATGCGTTATCTTGAACTACTCGCATACATCTCCCATCAAGTGACTGTTCAAGTTTGCTGAATTATCTGTAATGATAGTCGCAGGAATACCGAAACGACAGATAAGATTTGAGTGCACAAAATCTACTACAGCTTTCTTAGTGACCGACTTGAGAGTGACAGTTTCTACCCATTTTGTGAAGTAATCGATGGCAACCAGTATAAACCTGTGTCCATTCGAGGCCTTTGGTTCAATTGGTCCAATGACGTCCATGCCCCAGGCGACAAATGGCCAAGGCGCAGACATGGGATGTAGTTCCGTGGGAGGTGCATGAATCAAATCACCGTGCACCTGACACTGATGACATTTCCGAACGAAGCTGAAGCAATCCTTTTCCATGGTCATCCAGTAATAACCTGCTCTAAGGATTTTCTTCGCTAAGACATACCCGTTCATGTGAGGTCCGCACACACCTGCGTGTACTTCGTGCATGATCTTTCTCGCTTCCTCGATATCGACACATCTGAGGAGATTGAGGTCCGGGGTCCTCTTATACAACAATTCGCCGCTCAGAAAGAAACCACTTGCATGTCGCCTAATGGTCCTTTTTTGATCTCCAGTAGCGTGCTCGGGGTATTCTTGTGTCTTCAGGAATTTCTTGATGTCATGGTACCAAGGCTGCGTATTTGATCCCGCCTCGATTACACTGCAGTAACCGTGTCTTTCCTTGATTTGGATTTCCAAAGGATCGACGTGGGCGTTGCCCGGGTATGGCAGCATTGAAGCCAAAGTAGCAAGTGCATCTGCCAGTTCATTATGACACCTCGGAATATACCTGAATTCTATTGATGTAAAGCGCTTGCTGAGGTCCTCCACATGTTGTCGGTATGGGATAAGTTTGACATCCCGAGTTTCCCATTCGCCTTGAGCTTGCCGGATGATCAGGTCAGAGTCTCCCATAATCAGCAAGTCTTCGACATCCTGATCGATTTCCATATGCATGCCCATAATGCAGGCTTCATACTCGGTTGTATTGTTTGTGCAAAAGAAATGCAGTCTAGCTGTGGCGGGATAATGCTGACCGGAAGGCGAGAACAAAATTGCCCTAATCCCTACACCCTTGGCGTTCACGGCTCCGTCAAAGAACATCTTCCAAACATGAGCTTCTTCCGAGATCACTTCTACGGTGTTTACCTCTTCATCTGGAAAGTAGGTATCCAATGGCTGGTATTCCTCATCGACCGGATTTTCGGCCAAATGATCAGCTAACGCCTGGGCTTTCATGGCCGTGCGAGTGACATAAACTATGTCGAATTCCGTAAGCAAGATTTGCCATTTAGCCAGTCTCCCAGTAGGCATTGGTTTCTGAAATATATACTTCAAAGGATCCAACCTGCTTATGAGGAATGTAGTGTGGGCTTGGAGATAATGTCTCAGCTTTTGAGCAACCCATGTGAGAGCGCAGCATGTCCTTTCCAGCAGAGTGTATTTGGCCTCGTAGCCGGTGAATTTCTTGCTCAAGTAGTAAATTGCTTGCTCCTTCTTTCCGGTTACGTCATGTTGCCCGAGGACGCAGCCGAAAGAATTCTCCAAGACTGTCAGATACAAGAAAAGTGGCCTTCCTGGTTCCGGAGGGACCAAGACTGGGGGATTCGAAAGGTACTCTTTGACTTTATCAAAGGCTTCTTGACACTCAGGTGTCCATTTGATCGCCGCATCTTTCCTTAATAGCTTGAATATGGGCTCACACGTGCTTGTCAGCTGGGCAATAAACCGACTGATGTAGTTCAACCTGCCCAAAAGACTCATCACGTCTTTCTTTGTTCTTGGGGGAGGCAGATCTCTGATGGATTTTATCTTAGTTGGATCTAGCTCGATACCTCTCCTGCTTACGATGAAGCCCAAAAGTTTGCCCGACGGAACTCCGAAAGCACATTTGGCTGGGTTTAGCTTCAAGTCATACTTCCTTAGCCTCTCGAAGAATTTCTTGGATGTGATTATCCTGCGTTCTAGACTTGACTATCACGTCATCCACGTACACCTCTATTTCCTGATGCATCATGTCATGGAAAATGGCAGTCATGGCCCTCATGTAAGTAGCTCCAGCATTCTTCAGACCAAATGGCATGACCCGATAACAGTAGGTGCCCCAAGGCGTGGTGAAAGTAGTCTTCTCGGCGTCCTCTTCATCCATCAGTACCTGATGATATCCAGCGTAACAATCTACGAAAGACTGTATCTCGTGTTTGGCGCAATTATCAACGAGGATGTGGATGTTGGGCAGCGGGAAATTATCTTTAGGACTTGCTCTGTTTAGATCTCGGTAATCTACATATACCCGAGTTTTCCCGTCCTTTTTTGGTACTGGAACCACATTCGCCAGCCATGTTGTATATTGGACTACCCGAATCACTCCCGTTTTCAGCTGCTTGGTGATCTCCTCTTTAATCTTGTCACTGACCTCAGTTTTGAACTTTCGTTGCTTTTGTTGAACTGGAGGATAATCAGGATGAATCGGCAATTTATGAACCACTAGATCAACACCTAGTCCCGGCATGTCATCATATGACCAAGCAAACACGTCTTTGAATTCAAGAAGAAGTTGAATTATCGCCTCTCGCGTTTTCTTGTCCGTGTGAATGCTTATCTTGGTCTCCCGGATTTCTTCCGGGGTTCCTAAATTTACCGGTTCAGTGTCATTCAGATTCGGCTTAGGTTTATTCTCGAAATATTCCAACTCTCGGTTTATCTCCCTAAAAGCCTCTTCCGCATCATATTTTGGTTCTGGGTTCATTAATTCGCAGTTAAATAACTCATTGTGATCCGGGAGTGAAGTCCGCAAGCATGTCATATTTAAAGCCGCATTATTAGGACTGAAAAGGAAAAAAAAAGGAAAAATGATAAAAATCAGAACAAAAGAAAGAATAGGAAAGCAAATGATGATTTTTTTTTATATTTTCTTTGGAAAGTTGGAAGACAACAATGTTTACAACTAGGAATTCAAAGCAACAATAGAAAAGAAGAAAACGTTCAAGTTATGTCCTGGAGATAACTTGTGACACAGGAAAGGTGGCGGGACAGGTCTACCCGGACTTCCGTCTAGTCGGGAATGGCGTGGCCTCCCAGTTTTGAAGTTGGGCGCTCGGCCCCATGTACAGCATCTCAGCAGTGCTTGTGCCTTCACCTGGTTGAACCATGTGGACCTCGTAGAGCATCTCTCTCATTGCCCCACATATCTCCTCAATTTCCTCAGCTGTGAAGACCTCATCATCTTCTTCTTCAGTGTACCTCGGCCTGATGAAGGTTGTATATAAATCCGGCAGTGGTTGAGGTAACTTCCAACCCTCATTTCTCCTTTTCTTTGCCCATTCTTCGTCTGCTGGAGTAGGTTTGAAACCTAGTCCAAAAGGTTTCTTGATGAATGGCAAAGTAATGAGTTCTGTTATTCCCTGAAGGGTTTGTCCAAGTCCCTTCCCTGGCCTAAATCCGTGTCGGATCATTTCTTTGGCCACCATAACCGAAGCGTTAGACAAGAAAGGCTGGGGGCAGGGTATTCCCTCTTCGTGCTGCTTTGCCAGTACAATCTCGAAAGCTTGATGGACCGTATGTTCGCTTCCTTCTCTTGGTTCAAGGTACGGGATGGATGGGTCCCGATAAATGGCATGCTCATCTTCCCCATGGACCACGATCTCTCGGTCTTCGTACTCGAACTTTACCATCTGGTGAAGAGTGGAAGGCACGGCTCCTGCCGCATGGATCCAAGGTCTGCCAAGGAGGAAATTGTAGGATGTGTCCATGTCGATCACCTGGAAGGTTACTCGAAATTCGACTGGTCCTATGACCAACAACAGGTCTATTTCTCCCATGGTATCTCTCTTGATGCCGTCGAAAGCTCTTACGCAGACATTGTTGGGTCGGATTCTTCCGGTCCCAATTTCCATTCTTTGTAGCGTGGAGAGCGGGCAAATGTCAACGCCTGAGCCTCCATCCAACATTACCCTCTTGATGTAATAGTCTTCGCATTTAACTGTTAGATGCAAAGCCTTATTGTGTGCCGCTCCTTCTGGGGGTAAATCATTCTTGCTGAAAGAAATTTGATTAACGGCGAAGAATCTTTCCGTCATCCGCTCTAGTTGCTCCACCGAGGTTTCAACCGGTACATATGCTTCATTCAGGGTTTTCAGCAGGATCTTTTGATGCTCGGTTGACCTCATTAATAATGACAGCATGGATACTTGCTCAGGGTGCTTGCGCAACTGATCTATCACTTCGTAGTCCGGCATCTTCATTTGTTGGAAGAACACTTCCGCTTCTTCAACACTCACAGGCTTCTTTGGAGGGAAGCGCCTTTGTGTGGCGTTGTTCAGTTCTTGGGCATTTGAGTACCCTCCAACGAAAGTATTTTCTGGAAGTTCTCCCATGACCTCTTTACCTTTGTACATTACCAAAGTCTTTTGATAATTCCACGACACTGTGGACGGGTTGGTCATTGGCTTTTGTGGCACGCGTCCGATAACCACTGGCTCATTCAGCCGAGGTGGTTGAATCGTCCCCCGGACCACATAGGACCCTTTCGGAACGTACATAGGTTTTGTCTTTTTGATCCCGAAGTTCTGCGTCTTCTTGGCTTGACCTCGTGGTATGTAAAGAACTCCACCCTTTGCTGGTACCACTTTCTTCTCCACCTTCTTTTCAGGCTTGCTCTCTGCAGCCTTGGCCTCCTCCCCCTTTTCTGATTTCTGGTCTATTTCAGGCCTCTTCCCCGTGTCGACAATGGCAATTATGGCTTTCAAAGCAGGGTCGAACTCTTTGTCTTCACAAATCATGCCGATCAGCGGCCCATTATTGTGAGCGGGCAATGGATTGTTAGTCACATTTGGGATCTCTTCGTCCCTTAGCACTATTTTTCCCTGCTCTATCAAATTTTCGACCACTCTTTTCAATGACCAGCAGTCGTTTGTATCATGTCCCTCGGCTCCTGAATGATAGGCGCACCTGACTCCGGCTTTGTAAGAAGGCGATGTTGGGTTTTGCCTCGTTTGGGGAATTGGTTGCAAGAAACCCAACTGGACTAGCTTAGGGAACAAAGTAGAGTATTGTTCACCGATGGGCGTGAAAGTCCGCCTTCGAGGTGGCTCCTGAGGGCGAAAGTTATTCTGCGGGGGTTGTGGGTTATAGTGGTTGCGGTAAGGGGGCTGATTTCTGGGAGGTGGAGCTGGGCCTCGGTTGGTTTGTTGTGGTGGATGGTTATAAGGTTGGGCATTCATGACCATATAAGGTTGATGAGCATATGCCACATTTGAGTGGGGGTAATAGTGTTGTGGGGCTCTTTCCGGAAAATGGGGCCTGGGATGACGATACTCCCTTGCTTCAGAGGCTGCCATAGTCGTTTCTTCCTTCTTCTTCCCCCTTGTCGTTCCTCCGGACCCGCTTTGGACGGCCTGGGAGGTTGCCCTTATGGCTGCTTGACTCAGAATCCTACCTGTTTTCAAGCCATTTTCTACCATCTCTCCAATCTTAATCGCTTCCGCGAATGGCTTACCCATGGCTGACATCATGTTTTGGAAATAGTCAGACTCTTGAGCCTGGAGAAAGGTAGTGACCATTTCCACTTCATCCATGGGAGGCTTCACTCTCGACGCCTGTTCACGCCACTTAATAGCATACTCTCTAAAGCTTTCTGAAGGCTTCTTCTTTAAATTCGACAGAGAGTTTCGGTCTGGCGCAATGTCGATGTTATACTGGAATTGTTTTACAAAATCTCTGGCGAGATCATCCCATATATGCCATCGGGACATTTTGTGATCCATATACCATTCTGACGCTATCCCTACTAGACTTTCCCCAAAGTATGCCATTAGCAGTTCTTCTTTTCCGCCGGCTCCCCGCAATTGGTTGCAGTATTTTTTAAAATGTGCAATGGGGTCACCGTGCCCATCGTATTTCTCAAACTTGGGGGTCTTGAAACCTGTTGGCAGGTGCACGTGAGGAAACATGCACAGGTCGGCGTAAGAGACGCTCTTTTGCCCGCTCAATCCTTGCATATTCTTCAGACTTTGTTCAAGGCTTCTCATCCTTTTGGCGATCTCATTTTGTTCTGCAAATCTGGGGTTCTGATCCTGCCCGGGTGCAAGCTCGCACTGAGGCGGTAGAGGATTAGTATTGGTAGCGAACCTAGTTGGTTCCATTGAGAACGATGGGGCTTGGAACGTAAAAGATGATGAGTCAAAGCTTGGCTTGTATGTGGTAGGTTGTGCCGTAACCGGGCAAGGCGACGCAGTAAAGATGTTCATGCTTGCATCAGTGGCCGACATTCGGGGATGAGGTTCAGAAGGCGATCCAGCGGAGAAGGCTGAGGTCGTTGGGTACCCGAATGGGGTAGCAGGATAATTTATGGGGACATTAGAAGTCCCACTTGACCTGGAGAATAATTCAGGGAATCCGGGGACGACACTTGGCGGCTCTTTCCCATTGTTCCAGTCGTCCAGCATTTCCAACATGCGGAGCCGTAGGATTCTATTTTCCTCCGCAGTTGTGGATTCAGGTGTGAGGGCGGCTGAGATTGAGCTCTCCTCAGAAACAGGGATCGTTTGCAATGGAATTTCTGAAGACATTTCCACACTTCCTTTCGACCTGGTGAAGTAAGTGTGAGTACTGCTTCTGGCCCTAACAACAGGTGGTTGAACACTTTTCCTTGACCTTGTGAAATATGAGTGCGAGGCCAGACTTTCACCAAACCAACCGTCTTTTCAAAAACCCTGGAAAAATGCTCAATGACAAACGCACGGTTAATTTGTAGCAAATAACAGATAGTTAATCTCACGTTGGGCATGATGCACCTATACAGTTAAGTGGATTACTATATGTTTGCTACGAGAGCATGCGTCATTCCGGCGTTTTTTGTTAGTTTTTTTTTTTCCTTTTTGTTTTTCTTTTATTTATTTTATTTATTTCGCAGTAAAAGAAATGCGACCGGATCCGATGAGGATTGCCTACGTATCACGATGCCTACGTGAATCAGATCATTACGTAGTTCGAAAAACACGAATGGGCGTAAAAGAAACAAACTCTTTATTGTTGAAACGTTCTATTACAAGCTACATTTTGCAAAAGAAAGAGCCAACTTTGAAAATAAACCTAGACTCAAAATAGACTGAAAATCACCCTGATGGAAAAACAGGCAGAAGATGCTAAGATACAGATTTGACCTATGAATGCATTATGGTTTTAAAAATTGGTTTCCGCGGGGCATCGTTCGGCCTTGCCGCGGTCCTAGGTGTGAGATCCCTCTCAAGTTGCTCCAGCTCATGCATAGTCTGCTTGACATAACCCATTACTGCCGAGAGGACGGTAACGCTGGACATGTTCTCACATCGTAGACATTGTCTGGTGATGGCATGGGCAATGGCCTTGATCCTATCTCTGGTTCGCTTCCTTTCTATGAGTAGGCGTTTTATCTGATCGCTACATATCTCGAATACTTGAGTATCCTGTATATGCTGATGCTTCAATCGCCGTACTTCCAACTTCATCTGGGCCATTGAGTCGTACCAGTATCTGCTCTCAATTTGGAAATCCTTGGCCTGATTAACTGCTTTAATCTCAAGTGCAGCCATCTCTCTCTTTATCTTAGCAACAGTCTTCTCGTGGTCGCTTTCCAATTGATTCAGGTATCTGCGATGCTTATCTGCTCTTGTATCCCACTGCGCTTTGAGCTCTGCTATGACATCTTCAGACTTCTCCAAACCATCTTGCCATTCTCTGACCTCGCTTTTTAGCCTTTTGATCAAGTGCTCGTCTGATTGACGCCTTGGTTGTTTGTCTGCATCCAACCTTATCTGTTTGATCTGGGCTCTGAGCATTTCATTTTCTTGAATTAACCTGTTCCGCTCTCCCAGATCGGTGGCAATTTGCACGTTGTGCTCGTATTTCATGCCTTCTACTTGTTGCTTTAACCTGCTGATTTCGGCACAATAGCCTCTTTCCTTTGCTAACCAATCCCAATGCCTTTGCGATGACTCGGTGAAATTTCGGATGTGGGGTCTCTTAGCTGGCCTTTCATGCTCGAGTTCCCTTCTATACCATGCAAGGTAACCTGGCGCCATTTCCCCTTTGGCTCGATCCCGCACACAAGTATCTGATTTCAAGTGTTGACTCTCATTCCAGATTTGGCGAATCTTTGCTTCTGGGAACTGTCCGTTAGGACTTATCTCAACTGCTTGAGCGCTAAGATCTTCCTCATGAGGTACTGTCTGGCATCTTCCGAATTGTCTCAAAAATCGGCTGGGTGCGTAAGGTTGAATGCTCTTAAGCCCCATCAGCAAGAAATGAGTTTTAGCTGCAGACATATATAGGATCTCATCAACAGGCAACCATCCTAGCGTCCATTGTATTTGGCTGGCAGTAAGAGCTTGCAAGAACGAGGTCCATGCCAGGACTCCTTTGGGCCAAATGATCTCTCTGGTTCTCGTGTAAGATTCTTCTATGCGGGTCTTTTCCGGGGAACCATGGCTCAAAATCTCGGAATGATGGCAGAGGTGCTCGGTCATCCATATCTGTAGGAGAAAGTTACAACCTTCGAAGAAATTTCCCCCAGCTTTACAAGCTGTGAGAGCTCGAAAGATGTCGGATACCACCATAGGCGCGAGAGTACTGTCACTTTGCGTGAGTAAAGTACTGACGACCCCAGATATCTTCAAATCAATGTTTCCATCTTTCCTTGGAAATACCAGAAGGCCCAGGAACATCATCATGAATGCTACCCGTCTGTGCTCGTCCCACTTCTGACGAACTCCTTTGCTGCACAGTTTGTTGATTGGATTATTGAATCCCCCCTCATGACCGTACCTATCATATATGAAGCATGGAGTACAGACTCCGGCTGCTAGATCCGGGTTGTGGACTGTTATAGGTATTTTCAATGAATCTAGGAACCGATGTACCGTGACGACTCTTGGGGCGACCAAATATTTTTCCCTCAAGGGAAGCTCAGTATTCCCGATGTATCCGGCCATTTCTTCCAAAGTCGGGGTAAGTTCAAAATCAGAGAAATGGAAAACATTGTGCGCCGGGTCCCAATAGGTAATCAAAGCTCTTATGATATCTCCCCGGGGCTGGACTTCCAACAGACCCACAAGACCTTTCAGATACTTCTTAACCTCATTTTGTCCTGCAACACCTAGATCATTCCACCATAGCCGTAACTTGACAGGGATTTTGGTCATTATTGAAAAATGTTCATTTTGCATCGTGCTCATCCTGCACATTTATTAAGGTGATTTTAACAAAACGACTTGACTCAAAATATTTTAAACAGAGGGGATCAAGTTTTGAACACGACCTTTAAACACTTCGGGGATGAAGAGTTTAAGGCTGTGCGGGTCAACTGGACAAAAATGCTAAACAAGACCCAAAAGGTGGCTGTTTATGCAAAGTCAGCCTTCCGGCGTCCCTTTCGGGAACGTTTGGCTATTTATGACAAAACAGCGTCACCTGATTTATTTATGACCCTTTTAAAATTTGACACACATTTTTTTTATTTATTTATTGATTTTGGCTGTTTTAGCAAAAATGAGGGTTGAACCCGACGAGGGTTGCCTACGTATCTCACATCCGGTGAGAATCAAACCGGCGTAGTTCGGGCTATCGTAAAATAGGAAAAAATCGAATAAACCTAGAAATCAGGGATGCGTATTTTTTTACATTTTTTTTTGAAAAGAGATAAAGATTAAAGAAACTATTTATTTTTTATATTATTTTTTTTTAGGAAAAATTTGGACTATTAGTCTGAATTCATAAAAGGGGTACTACGAAAGAAACAACACATTTTTTTGAATTATGAATTTTCGATTTTTTTTTTACTTTTAAAATAAATACCTTTTCTTTTTTTTTTTATTTTGAAAGTGATAAAAGAAAATTTTTATATATTTTTTTTTAATAACTCTCAATAAACAAGACAGTTTTTGTTTTTAGAAAAATTCCGGCGAGGTTTTGACACTACTTGGACATTGGTTTTATTTTCTAAAAATAAGTAATTATCTCCCCTACGCTGCTATTTTCCCCTTTTTTTTAGGAACCGGTCGACATGCGGAACCGAAGCAAATAAATGCACAACACAGATAGGAATGCAGCATGATGGTCTTTTCCATTTCAGGTTGCCTGTCCTAGACGGACCCAACCCCTGTGTTGAGTCCCCTAAGTCAAATGCAATATGATGCAAATAAGCGTTCCTACTAGGGATCCGGCATGAAGTTTAGTTATTCTAGGTTCGTAACCTGGGTATTTGTTCTAGACTGTGTACCTGAGCGGACAACTCGAGTCGAGGAAGGGGCTACGTACCGGGGACCCGCGAGATCGTCCGGCTTTGTAACTTGTCCGACCTCTTTCTTATTTAAGGTATTGACACTAACAGAATAGGGAGTCTCGACCAGCGAGCTTCTCCCCGGAGGTAAGAAGAGAAGGGTTTCGGCACAGTTTATATACAGTTCAGATAATATCAAAGCGGTAAAAACAACATTTAGCACGTTATGCACAACACGTAATAAAGATCAGATAATAAAGCCAAGTATAACAATTATTCTAAGCTCGAATTCTTGAACCCTGAACCAGTGGTTCTGGGTTCTCTTTCCCCAGCAGAGTCGCCAGAGCTGTCACACCTCCTTTTCGCGCGCCCGTCCCCGAAGGGTTAAATGCGCAGGTGGAGTTTTTCCAATTTAAGTGACAATATTCGAAATGGGATTATTTATTTAATTCAGAGTCGCCACTTGGGAAAGGTTTGGTTTTGGTGTCCCAAGTCACCGGTTTATCTTGAATCCCAAATCGAGGAAATTTTCGAGTTTTCCAAATGAAGTCTGCGAACCAGAAATTCTAAGTAAGGAATTCTGTTGACCCGAGGGAAGGTGTTAGGCACCCTCGAATCCCGTGGTTCTAGCACGGTCGCTTAAATTTTTATAATGACTAAGTATCTGATTTAAATACAGGTTGTGACTTATGTGCTTTTATTAAGTTTAAACCGCTTTTATTATTACCATTTATTTTATAGAATTGCAACGTCGTGAAAATGCATCTCGAACCACGTCATAGTCAATGCACCCGTAGTTGTTAATACATTTTGACTCCGTTGAGACTTGGATTTGGGTCACATCAATGTGCACCCGATTTTAAGAATATAATTTACTTAAAGTTGCGCCTAAAGAATCTAAATGCGTTATTATCTTTGGGGAAGGCAGTGGAATTCACTAAACAGTTCGTCCCAAATTCTAAGTAATTATCATGATCAATTGTTGAGGGCCCCGCAATTTGCATTTTTATTCGGCGAGGCTCGTCTCATTATTTTAAAAGGGTACCCTACAGTGGCTACATTTCTACTACGTTTATCTTTAAAGGGAAGGATGATACCGAACTTTGCTTGTTTGAGCAAATACAGACTGAATCCTTATTATGTTTGCTGAACCTAAATTTGTTTGATTACCTGATTGATTGTCCATGAGGTGAGAGTTACCTCATGCTTTGTCTTCATCGAGTGAATACGCTTATTAATCTGCTAAGTGAGATTGCAAACAAACTAACAACATGTATTGAGTTCTGTTTAACAACCTCCAAATTCTATTTTAACACTCTAACCTATTTGAAATTGATAAACGAAATCGGCTGTTTATTAGGAAAATTACTACTAATTGAACTCAAGATGACTATTAGTTTTTCTCAACAATCATCACATTATTTCGAAACAAAGAATCTATACCGAAACCCGATATCGAACCTGCATTGGAACAAATAAACTGACAGGAGAACTGGCATTCATAGCCAGACTCTTAATGTGACTGCATGAGAGTTTGTTTGGGATACATTTATCCCAGACCTAATACCACAGATTTGTCAATTCAGTGGTCTAGGCAAAAATACATACAAGTGCCTGCCATGACTCTATGTTATACAGTCATAACTAAGCCAAACAGAGCGTTATACTGAACTGAATGTATACTAAATCAGACATGTTGTCTATGTCATACTGTCATTACTATTGAACAATGTTATCTAATAGTCTATCTCAAACAGAATGTATGCTAGTTTATACAAAGTATTTGCAGTTTGCAGTAAAAATACAATCCCAACTAACATTCGACCTATTTTTAACACCCATGTTATAACATGAACAGCTGTTCGTTTCTTTATTTCTGTTTCAACTTCAAACTTTCAACAATACAAGGTTTCAGAGGTTGTGTACCTGGAAATATTTGACAATTGAAGAAAAGGGGAGTCAGCAGAGTACAATGACAACAAAATGCAGCAGCAATCACAACACTATCAGTAGCAGCAGGGCAGAATAGCAGCAGGCAAAGCAATACAGCAAGAAACAGGCTCGAGTGCAGAAATGCCACTATGGCCAATAGAAAGCAATAGCCAAATGACAGCAACACCCAGTGGAGTAGAATCAGAACTCCAAGCAGACCAAATCAGTCGTAAACCAATGGAAAACACTTGACTAAATAGACACAACTGGAACTTCAAAGAATCAGAATTGATTTCAACAAGTTGAACAACTCAAAACCCAAATAACAAATAGGAAGAAGCAATTTCTGATTGTAGATTGTATACTTTCTATCTCTTAACCTCCCTCTATCTGTGTTTTCCTAAAATCAGTTCTATCCTTTTCAATCCTCTCAGTCTAAATATCCCTCTATGTCTGTATCTCTTTGTATGTCTTTCGAGCTCTCTCTTTCAAAACTCCTCACAGTATGTTTCCCCTTCTTCCTGTATTTTCTGATCTCCTCCCTTCATCTTTGTATGCCCATCCTTTTATAAGCCTTCATATTACCCCTTTTACAGCCTGATAGATTATCACCAATACCCCTCCCATGTGCCTCCCATTTTCCATCCCAACTTTAGCTAATTAAGTATTAGACCCCATTCACATTCCCTGGAAGATTCAACTTTTCCATTTTATTAACTAAAAGCAAGTATGGGCAGTAGAATATATCTGACAGCATATGCTGTCAAACCATTTTAAAATTGAAAGCCCTTTTATGCAAGAAAACAGGCTGTGCACAAAGCACATGAGGTGCACCAATGCACATGCTGTGCACGAGTGCACATGCCTTCCAATTCAGAATTTAAACCAAACAATCCTTTTTACATTACTGATCATATCAAACAACTATAAGTAAACAAAAACTGGTTCTTAATTGACTCAACAAATGCTTAGCAGAAGTAAATCGATTTGTTATTGTTCGGACAGTTGAAACTAATTGACGACACATGTCGACTTGACTATATTAGCATTAACATACATAATCGTAACCAAAAATCCGACATTTAACAGTATCGACCCATAATTCGAATTATACTGACTGAGCAAAGTGGTACTCGAGGAACCAATTGCTCAGTCAACATTTGAAGCTCAATTATTGTACAACAAATACATATGTCTTATCAGAATAGGAGGGGGGATTTTAGACAAACAAACAGAGGTTCAGGCAAAGCGGTTGAAGCACAGTTGATAGAAGTCAAGGACAGAAAACGAACAGACCCTTACAACAATCAAACGAACCAAAACAACTAAGAAAAGAAAGAAACTCACCTTAAACCGCAAAAGATCAAAACCTTAACTCGGACTTGGTCAGGCCTTTCTTAAGGCTGAACGGACTTTAAACGAAGTGTTTCTCATGAGAAACACTTCGATTAAAGTCCATTAGACCTTAATCTCTTCGGTTGAACCAGTGACGGAGGAACACAAAACTTTCAAAACTTAGATCTGGGATTCAGGCTTCCCTGATCAGATTCGGACCAAACCAAGTATGATTTGGTCACGAGGAGGGTCTGGGGAGTGTCTGGTGTGAAGCTGGGGTTGGTTAGTGTAGATCGAGTTTTGACTCGAATCTTCAAATGAAGATTCGAGGACCTGGAGGGTGATTCGAACTAAACGGTTAACAGGTCTATGTTCAGGGTGGTGAGGGGGTTCTATGGTGTTCAGGGCAAGGTCACCGGCGTTCATGCCGCCGGTTTTTCATGGTGAGGAGTACAGGGGCGGCTCTAGGGTTTGTGGGTTTGGGTGAAGACGACGAGGCTGGGGTATTGGATAGGGGGTAGGGTACGATTATGAACTTATATAGTTAGTGGGTGGACGGATCTCGACCGTTAGATCAATTTAGATCTACGGTCTGGATCTGGTGGTTAAATGGAACGGTGTCGTTTCAAGTGTTGAGGGTTTGGGTTCGGTCCGGTTGTAAACGGGTCGGGTTCCTCAGTGGGTTGTGGGGAAGTGATCTTGGCCGTTGATCAATCTGAGATCAACGGCCCAGATCACACTGGACTAAAACGTCGTCGTTTGGACGTCCTGGGCATCAGGTGGCCTGGACCGGGCAGGCCTGGGTCTTGGGCTGTTTGTTTGGGCCAATTTTGTTAAAATTGGCCCAAGTCCGGAAGGGAAGGGGTCCTTTCTTTATTTTTTATTTTTTATTTATTTCCTTTTTCTTATTTATTTTAAAACAAAACTAAACCAAAAAATCAAATTAAAATTAAATACACACTCAATACAATTATTTACACACACACTAAAATATTTCAAAACAGGTAAAGTCAAACAAAATAAAATCACGGACGAAGATGCCTATTCATAGTTTTCTATTTAACGACCGGATTACGGTTCGAATTATGCAGGACACATATATTTTTTTTTGAATTTTGTTTTAATAAAGTAAATAAATAAAAATGGGCCGAAATCACAAATAAATCAACAAGGTGCCGCACAGAAATCCAAAAATTGTACAGCAGGGCCAATTATTATTTTTTATTTATTTTTGGAGCGATTGTCGTGCGAAACAAAAATCACGTGCTCACAAGGTTTATCTCCTATGTGAGGGCTCGGCGTATGGTCGAGAAGGGATGTCTAGCTTATTTGGCTTATATTTGCGATTCTAGTGTAGAGGTTCCTTCCATGGATTTAGTACCAGTTGTTCGTGAGTTTCCAGAGGTGTTTCTTGCAGATTTTATGAGGATGTCACCCCATAGAGATATTAAATTCTGGATTGATTTGGTTCTGAGCACTCAGCCAATTTCTATTCCAGAGTTGAAGGAATTAAAGGAGCAGTTACAAGATTTGCTTGATAAGGACTTCATTAGATCTAGTGTCTCGCCCTGGGGTGCGCTCTCTTTGTTCGTGAAGAAGAAAAATGGATCGATGAGGATATAGATTATCGGAGTTGAATTTAACCTTAATTAACCTTGTTTTAATTCAAATCATGTTATAATACTTGATTCGCAAAATCAAAAAAAAATTCCTGTTTTACCTAAATTTAGCTACATGATTTCGATTAACTTAAGGTTAGCGATACTAAAACCCTTACAAATAAGGAACTTAATCAATTTTGCCAAACTGATTTAATAAAGTCATTTTTACGTTATTTTCTTCTCGCTCTAATTATTAGCAGTTTAATCAGTAATAAACAGGCTTAAATATATACTACCTAATAATCAGGTTAAGGCATTGTTTAATATACTCTACAACATGTCTAGTTATGCCAAATGACAGTGATTTACAGGATAATAATACATGAAATAATCTAAATACAATTAAAAAAAATTAAAACTAAATTAGAAATTTAACATTCCATTCTTCATTTCAGCTTACAAAATGTCAAAATTACAGTTGTGTACCTGATATTGCAAATATAAGAAGAAGAAAGTCAGCCACGTAGTACGTAACACAGCAACAACAATAATAACCAGCAATCCCGTCAACAGAAATCCCAGTGACAGATTTGAAAATCAAAATAAAATCCAGAAACACCAACAACAAACAACGGACAGAAACCAAGGGAATTTTCAGATTTGAAAGGCTAATTAATGTTTAACCCTTTATTTCTAAACCCGTATATCAGAATATTTATCAGGTGTGTGCTACTCTCTCTTCTAATTTCCAGCTCCTTTTTTATTTGTATTTTTTCTTTTCTTTTCTTTTTCTTGAAAGTTTTAATATTTTTTGGAATTTTTCTCTCTCTTAAATATTCAGCTCTTTTTTTCTCTCTCTATCTGTCTTTTTTTTTCAAAATCTGATCAAGTCCTTCCTTTTATTAACATCTTTTAGCATTAAAAAAAATTAAAACCCACTATCTTCCACTCATCCCCCTTTTAATTCCACTAACTAATGTTTTGTCCTCCACTTTATTAAACAAATACCCCATTATATCTTGTCCCTCATGCTTATATTAAACAAATGTATTATTCACCACCATTATATCTTGTCCCCCCATTATTAATTATTTTAATATTATCTTAATTTTAATGGAAAGAACACTCAAAATAAATAATTATTCAGAATTTTAATTCCAAAAATACCCCTCTGCCCTTACTGAAATTATCATTTTACCCCTGAACGTACTGCAAATTACCAAACTACCCCCATCAGCTATAACCAATTCACCTAATTAATTTCAACCCAAAATACAACAAATATGACCAATTTCTAAACAATTTTTTAACAACAAATTCAAACTAAATGATGAACAACAAAGAAACAACTAAAATTATCTTGATTGAACAATATTTTTAACAACAAACAAACCTACTTTCAGATTCAACACCAACAAACATGTATATTCAGATTTCTAAATTCAATAATCATTTGAACTTAAAATTAAATCTAACAACATTACAACCACAATTTCTATATTAAAACTAAACAAAATCATGAAGCAAACTGAAGAAATAATCAAAAATAATAATCAACAAACAAGAAGATCAAACTTATACTAATTTCGGATTCAAGAACAATTAAACAAAGTATGGACATAAATGAAAAGATTCATCAACAATAACAAGCAAGTTTTATTCAAATTCGAATTAAACTCGAATTAAGTTTAAACAAAACAAATAAACATATTCAAATCACTAAACTTCAAATAATCAATTGATCTTTTTAAATTAACTCCAACAAAATTATAACAAAGATACATGATTCAAAAATTTAAAAACCAAAACATAACTTCACATTAAATCACTAAATTAAAACGAACTTTAAACAAAATGAACACGAATTTAATCTACAACAAACAACAGATTCAAGCGATTTAAACTAACATTCTTTTATATTAACATTAAATCCTTTTAAATTAATAAAACAAACTGAAAAATAATCAAATGAATCTTCAATTTAAATCTAGCAACATTATAATTAACGAATCAATTTCTACCTAAAATAAACAAGAAAAATGAATGAAACAAACTGAAGAAAATAAAAAAAACGATGAACATGAAGTTAATATCAAACATATTTGATTTCAAATCCGAAAAATATCAAACAAATTACGGACAGAAACGAAACTTAAACCAACTAACCGGATCGGAACGACGATGAACTCGAGCCAAGTCTGCCAATGACCTAACGGATCTCGACTTCAACGAAACCCACCTTCCTTTTAAACTCGACGAACTCAAAACGACAAACGACGACCTCGACGGATTGAAACTGAGGAACGACGAGTAGTAGCCATGAGAGCTCGAGCTCGAGCTATAATCAAACTAACGACGATGAAGGGCGAAGCAGCAGCAGCAACGAAGCAGTTAGCAACGCTGCTTAACTGTAGCAGCAACACGAAACAGTAGCAGCGGCATGAATTCATGCTGTCGTCCGACATGGAAGCAGTAGTTCATCGGAGTAGCAGCAGGTGGGCAAAGCAGCAATAGCAACGCTGCTCAACTGGTGGCAGCGACGATGCTCGTTTGGACGAAGCCATGGTCGAAGTCGGCAACCATGAAAGCTTGAGCTCGAGCTCGTTCATGGCTGCTCGGAGACGAAGAAACATCGAAGGTGGTCGACGATGCAATGGACTGTGTGTGACTGGCTGGACAGAGCAGCAGCTGCGCGATGACAGTAGGGTCGTTTGGTCGTTTGGACGAAGAACGAAGAAGAAGTAGCAGCCAAGAACGGCTGCTGCGTGTGTGCGTTTTCCATTGTGTATGTGTTGACGTGTGTGTGTGTGAGTGTGACGGGGTGAGGGTGTGTATGTGTGTGGAGATGGTGAAGAGGATAGCCATTGATGGCTTGCTTGGAGCTTGAGGAAGAAGAACGAAACAGAGGGGGGGCGGGCATTCAACAGTGAAAGAAAAGAATGTTAGGGTTTTTTGGGGTTTTTTTGTTTTGTTTTGTGTAAGATAGGGGGGTGTTGGGTATTTGGGTTATGGACTGGGTCGACCCGGTTTAAAATGGACCGGGTCATGGGGAAGGTTGGGTATTTTTTGGGCCTGGGGTTGAAATTTGAAGAAGTGGCCCAATCCGATTTTTCTTTGTATTTTTTCTCTCTTTTCTTTTACTTCCTAATTAATAAAACTAAAATTCTAAATTAAATTACAAACTAAATTATCTTATAAAAAAACTAATTAACTCTAAAAATAATTATCGCACATTTAAATAGCAATTAACGATAAAATCGCACAATTTAGACGTTAAATGCTAAAAATGCAACGTACATTATTTTTTATGATTTTCTCATTTTGTAAAACAAACTTAAATAAATACTAAATGAAAATGCGACATATTTTATATTTTTATTAATTTAAAATAAATAAACATGCACAGACAAGAATACAAATAATTATACAAAAATACCACAAAAATACAAAAATTGCACACAAAGGAAAATTGTTTTATTTTGAATTTTTTTTTTGGGAGTGATTCTCATATAGGGCAAAATTCACGTGCTCACAGCTGCCCCTCTTTGTCCGAAAACACGAAGGGTTTTCGTGCAAAGATAAAGTGAGCGGATACGAGCGATTTTTGCCCGTTCGAGTACTCCGTGTGAAGCATTTTTTGAAAGATTTGACCGAACCTTTGCTTCAGAGGTTTCCTACATATCCTGGGCTGAACAAGAATCAGGTCAATGTAGTTCGGGAAGTTTTGGTAGCTGGGACTACCATGGGACTGCAATGTTACTGCTGTTGCATGCTACTTTTACTGTTTGCTGACCTCCTTATTACACCATGCTTAAAAGAAAAATCAAGAAGTTAGGTTAGACTACGGATTACAAGATCTTATCTGTCTTCCCCTTGCTCTTGTTTCCTTGCTTTCTTGTCGGCTTGTGTTTCCTCTGGTGCCTTTCTTTCGAAAACTGCTGGGGATGACACTGGCCTTTTTCCTTTTTGAGTATAAGTTTTATTATTCCGTTCTGTCTGCTGGGGACGCTGCTTTCTGCATTAAAGCTTGTTATGCTGAGGATTTTTGTTGTAACCCTCCTCATTACTGCCTTCTGCTTGATCTTGACATGTATTCCTCTGTTCTGCAGGCGGGCTCCTGACTTCAATCTTAACTTTTGAAAGATGACACAACCTCAATTCTCCAGGCGGGATCCTGACTTCAACAATATAACAACCTCCGTTCTGCAGGTAGGATTCTGACTTCAGCAACAACTTAAATGTAACACCTCCATTCTCCAGGCGGGCTCCTGACTTCAGCAACAACTTAAATGTAACACCTCCATTCTCCAAGCGGGCTCCTGACTTTTCAACTAAAAAAAATATAACAACCTCTGTTCTCCAGGCGGGCTCCTGACTTCTTCAACTTTCTCAAAAATTTCATCACCTCCATTCTCCAGGCGGGCTCCTGACTTCTTCAACTTAAAATTTAACAACCTCCGTTCTACAGGCGGGCTCCTGACTTCTTCAACTTAAAATATATCAACCTCCGTTCTCCAGGCGGGCTCCTGACTTCAACAACTTCTTAAATTCTATCACCTCTATTCTCCAGGCGGGCTCCTGACTTCTTCAACTTCTTACATTTTATCACCTCCATTCTCTAGGCGGGCTCCTGACTTCTTCAACTTCTTACATTTTATCACCTCCATTCTCCAGGCGGGCTCCTGACTTCAATAACTTCTCAAAATTTTATCATCTCCATTCTCCAGGCGGGCTCCTGACTTCTTCAACTTTCTCAAAATTTTAACACCTCCATTCTCCAGGCGGGCTCCTGACTTCTTCAACTTAAAATATATCAACCTCCGTTCTCCAGGCGGGCTCCTGACTTCTTCAACTTCTTAAATTCTATCACCTCTATTCTCTAGGCGGGCTCCTGACTTCAATAACTTCTCAAAATTTTATCACCTCCATTCTCCAGGCGGGCTCCTGACTTCTTCAACTTTCTCAAAATTTTAACACCTCTATTCTCCAGGCGGGCTCCTGACTTCTTCAACTTAAAATATATCAACCTCCGTTCTCCAGGCGGGCTCCTGACTTCTTCAACTTCTTAAATTCTATCACCTCTATTCTCCAGGCGGGCTCCTGACTTCTTCAACTACTTCCTTCAAAATTGGTGTTTTATTCCTCTGAAAATTGCTGGGGATAACACCGATATTTTATTTCATCAATGTGTCATTTTCCTTCCTTAAAGACTATTTCCTTTAAAGCTGGTGCTTTCACTTCCCTGCAACCTGCCGGGAATAACACTGCTGGGGAATTATCTTTCTCCTTTTAATAATGGTGGGGATGATACTGATTATCTTGATTCTTCCAAGATTGTTTTTCTCTTAAAACTTGTATCTCCCTTCTCGTTTACTGCTGGGGATTTTTTCTTCCTTCAACACTTGTGTTATTTTTTCTCTTTCCCAAATGACTATCTGATTTTAAGAAAATTTTCGTAATGAGAGAAAATTTTCTGCCCCAGTTTGATGATCTTCTCTATGACCCTGTCTTTCTGCGGTCAATAATATTTCTTTTCCCTGTTTCAAATCAAAGAAAAATTTATTAGTTTAAAATGGGGGCGAGTGGTCGTGCCACTTCTGCTGAGGATGGTTTTTCCCTTTTCTTTTCCTTTCATTGCTATAAAACTTGCTAGGGAGAATATTGATTGTTGGGGCTGATATTTCTGCTGGGGATGGTTGTCGTTCCTCTTCCTTCCCCGCTCCGTGTCGTCCGACCATTGTGGAGCTTGGTCGAGAATCTGTCGGAGTTGTCCCTGTATCTCGCAAATCTGCTGAGGATCATCTTGGAATTTGATCCATAACTTCCCTTGGAAATTTGGGCCTCTTAGGATCTAGACCCATTCATCATTTGGTCTTGCGACAAACTTCCTTTTGTTTTGTCGTCTTATCTTTGGCTTGTCCTTTTCGCATTTCGCCTTGCACCATTTTGGCAATTGGTAGTAAACTCTGAAAATCTTTTTCAAAAATAAACTACTGGGGAAATGAAATTTTTTTAAACTAAGAAATGAAAGAGTGATAATTTTAAAGATAGAGAAGAAGTCTTTCTGAACAAACGCTGGGGAAAAAGAAAAGAAAAGAACTTATCTGAATGATATAACCAATCCCAATGATCATGTCGTGCATTCCGAATTGGTCAACCCAGTCTATTTATATCAATCAATCTTTTCGGATGGCCTTATCTCGCTGGTGATAAATAATTACTCAACTTTTGCCAAAAGTGGACCTTTTATGCCAATCTCGCCTTGTCGCCTCATAGTGCCATTCGAGGGGTTTTTACTAATAAGACTCTCTCATTTCTCTCAACTCCCGTCGCCTCATGGTGCCTGTGAAGGTTTTCACCAATAAGACTCTCTCATTTTATTTTATTTTTCAGTTGGGGATTGGAGCGTTTGTCGACTTGACGTTCTTTGTTGGGGATTCTTTCGGTTATCAATTCCTTTCCAGTTTATGATAACTCTTCTCTGCTCTGTGGGATCAGAGTGTTGTTCCCGACTTCCACGTGCATGAACTTAGCACTTCTCGGATACTGATCGGCAGGTCTTTTTTAGACATCAATAGGGATTTTCGCGTGGAGTTAAAAGAAAAGGCTATCAAAAAGCTTAAATATAATTTTAACGGGTAAAACATTACAACTCTTGGAATCAAACTTTCTTTCCCAAAAATTATAAACACAACTTCTGCCCCAGTTTTTCTTGCTTGGGGATTCTTATTTTTTGTTATACTATGACCGAGCCACGAGGCGCCTACGTATCCTTCTTTGAGGAATCAGGTCAAACGTAGTTCCCACTTCCTTTGTTTTCCTGGTGATTTTCTTTTGTCTTTATTATTGTTTTTCTTTCTTTCTACCTTTTATTTTAATTACTGACTCCAAAAGAGGGATATGAAAGAATAAATAAGGCTCAAAAGGGTAAGCAAATGTTAAAGTGTTTTGATAGAAGAAAGAATTGCCTCCGTCATTTCATTCTCCGATAAAAGCCAACCACAAACAAATGTCAATTACAATCAAAAGGAATCATACATAATATCTCTTAACTGCGTCGGAATTGATAGCCATGCCGACGCATTTTCCTTCGACATCTGTTAAACATAAAGCGCCATTGGACAATACTCTGGTTACAATGAATGGTCCTTGCCAATTCGGGGCGAACTTGCCCTTTGCTTCTGCTTGGTGTGGCAGGATTCGTTTCAACACTTGTTGCCCCACTTCAAATTTTCTGGGGCGCACCCTCTTGTTGTAGGCTCTTGCCATTCTCCTTTGATATAACTGGCCATGACACACAGATGCCAATCTCTTTTCATCAATCAAGCTCAACTGTTCCAAACGGGTTTTGACCCACTCATCATCATCAATCTCAGCCTCGGCGATAATCCAAAGGGATGGAATTTCCACTTCCGCCGGTATTACTGCTTCAGTTCCATATACCAACAAATAAGGGGTTTCACCTATTGAGGTTCGGACTGTAGTGCGATAACCCAATAATGCAAATGGTAATTTTTCATGCCATTGCCTGGATCCTTCTACCATCTTCCTCAGTATCTTCTTGATGTTCTTGTTGGCTGCTTCAATAGCTCCATTTGCCTTGGGACGATATGGTGTGCAATTACGATGTGTAATCTTAAATTGTTCACATACTTCTCTTATCAAATTACTGTTAAGATTAGCACCATTGTCCGTGATTATTACTTTCGGGATCCCAAATCTACAGATGATATGGGAATGGACAAAATTCACCACTGCCTTCTTGGTTACTGACTTGAAAGTTTTGGCTTCAACCCACTTAGTAAAATAGTCGATGGCCACCAGAATGAACCTGTGACCGTTCGAAGCTGCCGGCTCAATAGGCCCAATGACATCCATGCCCCATGCCACAAATGGCCATGGTGCTGACATTGTGTGCAATTCCGTTGGTGGAGAATGAATCAGATCTCCGTGTATCTGACACTGATGGCATTTTTTGTACGAAACTGATACAATCATGCTCTATAGTGAGCCAATAATATCCTGCTCGAAGAATCTTCTTCGCCAACACATATCCGCTCATATGTGGCCCACAAACTCCAGCATGCACCTCTGTCATAACTGTCGTGGCTTAACTGGCATCTATACATCTCAGCAATCCTAAATCTGGGGTTCTTTTGTACAACACTCCTCCACTGAGGAAGAAACCATTTGATAATCGCCGAATGGCTCTTTTTTGATCTTTGGTGGCCTGATCCGGGTATATCCCCATCCTGAGGTATTTTTTGACGTCATAAAACCATGGCTCGACATCCACTTCTTCCTCTATCATGTTGCAATAGGCATGCTGATCACGAACCTGGATGTGCAATGGGTCAACATGAATTTTGTCTAGGTAATGCAACATTGATGCTAAAGTGGCCAATGCATCGACAACCTCATTGTGAACTCTTGGGATGTGTCTGAACTCCACTGATCGAAATCGCTTGCTCAGATCGTGCAAACATTATCGATATGGTATGATCTTCAAATCCCGTGTTTCCCATTCACCCTGAATTTGATGCACTAGGAGGTCCGAGTCCCCTAAGACCAAAACATCCTGGACATCCATGTCTGCCGCTAATCGCAAACCCAAAATGCATGCCTCATACTCAGCCATGTTGTTGGTACAATAGAAACGCAGTTGAGCTGTAACAGGATAATGATGTCCTATTTCAGAAATAAGCACTGCTCCTATTCCAACTCCCTTCGCATTTGTGGCTCTATCAAAGAAAAGATTCCAACTTGGTTCCTCAGGTAAGTTCAACTCATCTATATTCATTACTTCCTCGTCAGTAAAATACGTCCTCAACGGCTCGTATTCTTCATCAACAGGATTCTTAGCCAAGTGATCTGCCAACGCTTGGGCCTTTATGGCTGTCCTCGTCACGTAGACGATGTCAAACTCCGTGAGTAATATTTGCCATTTTGCTAACCTTCCTGTGGGCATAGGTTTCTGGAAAATATACTTTAACGGATCCAGACAGGAAATGAGATAAGTAGTATATGAGGATAAATAATGTTTCAACTTCTGGGCCACCCAGGTTAGGGCGCAACATGTCTTCTCGAGTTGAGTGTACTTAACATCATATACTGTAAACTTCTTGCTGAGATAATAGATGGCTTGCTCTTTTCTTCCTGTAATGTCGTGTTGCCCCAACACGCAACCAAAAGAATTCTCCAAGACCGTTAGATAAAGAATTAATGGTCTTCCCGACTCAGGGGGAACCAATACAGGTGGATTTGATAAATATTCTTTGATCTGGTCGAATGCCTCCTGGCATTCCGCCGTCCATCCTATTGCAACATCCTTCTTCAACAGCCGAAAAATGGGTTCACAGGTTGCTGTGAGTTGAGCAATAAATCTACTGATGTAATTCAACCTTCCCAACAGACTCATTACTTCTGTCTTGTTCTTCGGCGGTGGCAACTCTTGGATAGATTTGATTTTTGATGGATCCAGTTCAATACCTCGCCGACTGACAATGAATCCCAAAATCTTCCCAGATGGAACACCAAATGCGCATTTGGCCGGGTTGAGCTTAATATCATACCTTCGAAGTCTTTGAAAGAATTTCCTTAGGTCTGCTACGTGGTCTTCCTGATGCTTGGACTTTATGATTACGTCGTCTACGTAAACTTCAATTACTTTGTGAATCATGTCATGAAACACAGTGGTCATTGCTCTCATGTATGTTTCCCCAGCATTCTTCAAACCAAATGGCATTACCCGGTAACAATAAGTTCCCCACGGCGTAATGAAGGCTGTCTTTTCCGCATCTTTCTCATCCATCAGAATCTGATGATACCCAGCATAGAAATCCACAAAAGATCCGATCTCGCGTCTGGAACAATTGTCGATCAAGATATGGATGTTGGGTAAAGGAAAGTTGTCTTTAGGGCTTGCCCTATTCAGATTGCGGTAATCGACACACACCCTGATCTTTCCATCTTTCTTTGGTACCGACACCACATTAGCCAACCAATCAGGATATCGAGTGACACGAATAACCTTTGTTTGCAGCTGCTTGGTTACTTCTTCTTTAATCTTCACACATATCCATTTTGAACTTCCTCAATTTTTGCTTGACGGGAAGGCATGCCGGGTCAGTGGGCAATTTATGAACCACTAAATCTGTGCTTAACCCCGGCATGTCATCATATGACCATGCAAAAACATCTTTGAATTCAATAAGTGTTTTGATCAATTCCTCCCTGATATTTGGTGCAATGTGGATGCTTATTTTAGTTTCTCTGATATCGCCGGCATCCCCTAAATTGATGGCTTCTGTGTCATTTAAGTTGGGTTTGTATTTTTCTTCAAACTGGCTCAACTCCCTGTTTATCTCCTCGAATGCTTCATCCTCATTGTATTCCGATTCGTTATCATAATTGACCTCTTGTATGATTAGCTCGGAATCAGATTGATTTTTTAGACTAGGTTGAAGATCCGTTGTGCATGCTATGTCATTAGAACCAGTATGAAAAGAACTGTTCAGAAAAAGAAACGAAAGAAACAAAATTAAAATAATAAGAAAATAAGATAAGAAATAAAGAAGAAACTTTTCATTTTATTTATGGGATAACAAGGCTTCACACTGTATTCGATATAATAAAAAGAAATCTGGATTACAGCCCTGGAATAATCCAGAAAACAGAAGAGGAAAATCAGAATCAACTACCAAGACTCCCTCCAAGTAGGAAGAGGAGTAGCCATCCAATTGTTGACCTTGACTTTGGGACCCACAAACTATATGTCTGCCTTACTGGAGCCCTCTCCAGCTTCTATCATGTTGACGTCGGTAAACACTCTTCCAAAGCATTCATTCAAATCTCCGTTTGGCCCCATCAGAGGTCCAAGAACTTCCGGGACTGGCAACTTTTTGCATCCTGCTTTGACAAATGATCTGGACAGGTGTGGGACTGGTTTAGGAAGGACCCAAACTCTTTTCTTCAATTTGCGGGCTCGCTTCACATCCGCTGCGGTAGGCTTGAATCCTAACCCAAAAGTTTCTAGGTTCTTGGGCAAAGAAACTGGCTGGATCATTCCCTGCAGATCAACCCCCAGACCTTTCCCTGGTACAAACCCATTATTCAATATTTCTGCTGCTATCATGAAGGTTGCAGCTGTGATTCTGGGAAGTGGAAGGCTCTCGTCCTCAGGAATTTTGTCTACCGAGACTGCATAAAAAACCTGATAAATCCACGGGCCCTTATCATCGTCGGTTTATATGAAGGGCACAATAGCATCACTGATGGTGTGTGTGCCATCATCCCCGTGTATCACAATCTCTTATCTATCCCATTCAAATTTGACCACTTGATGCAGTGTAGAAGGTACTGCCTTAGCTGCATGGATCCATGGTCAACCCAACAAAAGATTGTACGACACTGCCACATCTATTACTTGAAATTCCATGGTGAACTCGACTGGACCAATGGTTAGTTCCAGTACGATATCACCTACTGTGTTAATGCCGCCTCCATCAAAACCTCGGACGCAGACACTGTTCTGGTAGATCCTGTCATCAACAACCTTTAGCTTGTTGAGAGTGGCCAAAGGACAGATATTGGCACTTGACCCGTTATCAATTAATGCTCGAGTGACCACCGATTCTTCGCATTTTACCGTCAGATAGAGTGCTTTGTTGTGCTCAATACCCTCTACCGGTAACTCATCATCAGAGAATGTCACTCGGTTTACTTCAAAGATCTTGTGCGCTACTTTCTCCAAATGGTTCACTGAGAGATTGTCCGGAACATAGGCCTCGTTCAGAATCTTCATTAAGGCCTGACAGTGATCGTTTGAATGGATTAACAAGGATAGCATCGAAATCTAGGCTGGGGTCTTTCTCAATTGCTCAATAATTGAGTAATCCTGCGCCTTCATCTTCTTAAAAAATTCCTCTGCCTCTTCCTCTGTTACAGGTTTCTTTATTGTTTCAGGATTGACTCTTCTCAACTCTGCGGGAGCAAAACACCTTCCCGATCGAGTTAACCCTTGTGCCTCGCATACGTCTTCTACAACCTCCTTCCCCTTATGTGTCACCGTCACTTGACTGTAGCTCCACGGCACAGCCTTCTCACTTGTTATCGGCAACTGTATGATCGGCTTGATAACAACTGGTCCCACATGGACCCCTTTTACTACCAACCTTGGTTTGTTTGCTAATCCCTGCAACACTGCTCTGACTGACTCTGGCCTCTTCGCAGTAATGGATGGCCCTTTCCCTGCTATCACAAAGGGCTTGTCATATACCTTTCCCGACTGTACCACTGCCTTTCCACTGGTTGACTCTTTATTAGTACTGGCGCGAATCATCATTACCGTTTGTGAGGGTGTTTTTGGTTTCCCTCCCTCGTGCACTAATTCGATCATGTGGGCTTCATGGTGCACCGGTAACGGATTTTCATTGATGTTGGGGGCCCCTGGTGCCTGAACCTCGATCCTATTTGTGTCAATAAGATCTTGTATGGCAGTCTTCAACTTCCAACATTTCTCAGTATCATGCCCGGGAGCACCCGAAAAATATTCGCAGCTTACAGAATGGTCCAGATTTCTGGGAAGGGGATTTGGCAATTTGGTTTCAACAAGACTTAGTAGGACTATCTGTTTCAACTTGTGAAACAGAGTAGTATAGGTTTCTCCCAACGGAGTGAATGTTCTTGGCTTCTGCATCCTTTCATTCCTGAAAGCCTGATTTCCGCGGAAGCCTAGACCTGAAGGATTCCTGTAAGCCCTCGGTGGTAGATATGTGCTTTGTGGAGGTGGATATGTATGTTGGGGAGCCGGTACATGCCATTGCGGACGAGCCGGAGGCTGGGTATAAGTTTGGGCGTGATGTATGGAAAAATGTTGTTCTTGTGGCGGGTAGTAGGGTTGTGGATGGTTATGTGGATTGTGTGGGTAGTTTAGATGATGGGGTTTGGATTGGTAATGAGGAGAAGGGCCTTTAGATCTGGACCAATTGCCTGCCTCTATTGTCGTGACCTCCTCTCTTCTTTTCTTTCCGAGCGCACCTCCCGTGCCGCTCTGAATGGCCTGAGTTGTTGCCTTAATTGCCGAGTAACTAAGGATCTTATTGGACTTAAGTCCCTCTTCTATCATACTTCCCATTTTCACCACTTCATTGAAGGATTTGCCAACTGACGTCACCAAGTGACCGAAGTAAGTCGGCTCTAGAGTTTGTAGAAAGTAATCTACCATTTCTCCTTCTCTCATTGGAGGATCAACTCTGGCTACCTGCTCTCTCTATCGGAACCTGAATTGCCTGACGCTTTCTCCGGATTTCTTCTCAAGCTTTAGCAATGTGAGACGGTCTGGGACTATCTCAAGGTTGTATTGGAAGTGCCCTGCGAAAGCCTGTGCCAAATCATCCCAGGTGTACCACCTGCTCGGATCTTGTCTTGTATACCACTCTAATGCCGACCCGCTCAAACTCTAGCCAAAGTAAGCTATCAGTAGCTCATCTTTTCCCCCCCTACTCCCCTCATTTTGCTACAAAAACCCCGTAGATGTGCCATAGGATCGCCATGCCCTTCGTATAAATCGAACTTGGGCATCTTGAACCCTGCTGGTAATTGAACGTCAGGGAAAGGGCATAGATCCTTGTAAGCCACGCTGACCTGGTTACCTAACCCGTGTATGTTCCTGAAGGATTGCTCCAGGCTTTTAAATTTCCGCATCACCTCGTCCTGCTCTAGGCTCTTAGCCGGCTTTTCAATCTCCGCCGGGACCTCAAAGTGGGGATTATAGGTATGTGGCTCAGGTGCTTTGAATGTGAGTTCAGGGGGTAATATTGTGTGTCGTGAGCCTGAAACAGTGGCTCACTGGATGATCTGTGCAATGGGGCTGGGGGAGGTGCCACAAAGACGGGAACATTTGGTGGAGGAGGGTTTTGAGTGGGTGGTGGAGCTTGGGAATCATAAGCCTCTCTTCCCTGATAATAGTGATGGCTTGGGAAACTTGTTGAAGGACCGGGAGAGGGGTATTCCGGCGTGTGTACTGGTTGGAGGGTAGGAGTAACGGGTAGTTCCTGCCCCTTCTGGGCTCTAGCTAAGGCTATCTGCATTTCATTCATTTCCAGCCTCATTTTTTCCATTTTTTCCAGGGCTTCCTTTAGCATCTGATTGGCTGTCTTTTCCGACTCAACGTTGTTTTCTGACCCAGTCATGCTTTCTGGTATAGGACCTTTCGATCTTATTTGATAATGGTATGGTGCCAGTACGCTCTAACAAACTAACTGATATTGATTGGAAAAACAACAAACTTGTCAGTGTTAGAGTCTTAACAGATATTGTAATTGCACGTCGGGGGATGCAATGTTCTTAGGCAGTTAACCATTTCTAACATGCTTTTGCTCTGACCGCATGCATCATTCCGGCTTATTTTATTTGTGCCTCTTTCGAGTGTTACCTCTCTTTTCTTCTTCTCTCTCTTTTTCCTTTATTAATTACGGTCGAATCCTATAGAGATTGCCTACGTATCGTGACCCCACACGAATCAGACCAAGCGTAGTTCATGCAGAAAGATTTTCAATTTTTCATTACTTAAAACAAACTATTACAAACTAAAATCCTTTTTGCAGAAAGAAAATAACAAACGCAAACTAAGGTCAGATACAAGTTCCAATACTATGGAAATACTTTGATGCGAAAAGACAATGGACAGACAACCCATAGGCTAAAAACAATATAAAGAAATACAAACTCGAACTACGCATACTCTAAAGCTTCAAATATGGGTGCCCGCGGGGCGTCGTTCGGCCTCGCCGTGGGCCTAGGTTCCAAGTCCCTTTTGAGTTGCTCTAATTCATTCATGGTCCATTTCGCATAGATTAGCACTGCTGAGACAAAAGTAGCATGGGTCATATCTTCACAAGCGCGACATCTTCTAAAAATGTCACGGGCAATGGCTCTAATCCTGTCCCTTGCTTGCTTCTTTTCTATAAGCAGGCATTTTATCTGATCACTGCATGTTTTTAACGCCTGAGAATCCTGAATATGCTGATTCTTCAGTTGCCGCGCTTCTACCTCCATTTGGGCCAACAAGTCGTAACAGTGTCCGCTTTCAATTTGGAAATCCTCAACTTGTTTAACTGTTTTACCCTCAAGTGTAGCCACCTTTCTCTTCAAGTTGGCAACAGTTTTCCCGTGGTCTCATTTCAATTGATTCAAGTATCGGCGATGCTTATCTGCTCTTGTACCCCATCGTACTTTGAGCTCTGCCATGACGTTCTCAGACTTTTCTAAACCATCTCGACATTCCCTGACTTCATTTTTCAGTCCTTTTATCAACTGCTCATCTGATCGACTCCTTGGTTGTTTATCAGGAGCCATTCTCAATTTCTGGATTTGGGCCCTAAGTTCTTCATTTTCTTGGGTCAATCTATTCTTTTCGCCTCGATCCGCAGCAACTTGCATACTGTTATTGAATTTCAGACTTTCAACCTGTTGCTTCAACTCACCGATATCCGCCCGATAACCCTTTTCCTTTGCTAACCAGTTCTATTGCTCCTGGGATGACTCAGTGAAATATTTGAGATGAGGTCTTTTAGCTGGTCTCCCGCAGGACATGTCACCTCTAAACCAAGCGTGATACCCCGGGGAAACTTCTCCTTTAGCCATATCCAACACACAAGTATTTGCCGTCAAATGTTGACATTCACTCCAGATCTGGCGAACTTCTTCTTCGGGGAACCGACCGTCCGGACTGATTTCAACCACTTGGGTACTCAAGTCTTCATCTTTCGGCACTACTTGATACCTCCCAAGTTGCCTCAAAACCCGATACGGTGCATAGGGTTGGATGCTTTTAAGTCCCATCAACAGAAAATGGGGCCTGGTTGCTAGCATGTATATGATTTCCTCAACAGGCAACCATCCGAGCGTCCACTGGATTTGGTTGGCAGTGAGAGTTCGGAAGAATGACGTCCAAGCTGTGACTCCCTCGGGTAGACTAACCCCTTTGATTCTTGTATAAAATTCTCCAATACAAGTCTTCTCGGGCGAACCGTAACCCAAGAGCTGGGAGCGGTGGCATAAATGATCAGCCATCCACATTTGCAACAATAGGTTACATCCCTCGAAAAAGTCGCCCCCGGCTCGGCAAGCAGTGAGAGCCCGGAAGATGTCAGCCATAATCATAGGCGCCAGAGTACTTTTATCCTGGGTGAGCAAGGTACTGACGACCCCAACTACTTTCAAATCAATGTTTCCATCTTTCCTTGGGAACACTATAAGACCCAAAAAAGCTATCATAAAAGCTACCAGCCTGTGTTCATCCCACTTTTGTCGGTTATCTCTACTGCATAGTTTGAAATCTGGCTTATTGAACCCGCCCACGTGGCCGTATCTAGCATATATGAGGCGGAGACTACAAAAACCTTTTGCAAAATCTAGATGGTGAAATGTTCGGGGTATTTTTAGGAAATCCAAAAACTGGTGTACAGTGACGGCCCTAGGTGCAATCAAATACTTGAACCTTAACGGAGCTTCATCACTTCCGATGTATCCTGCTATTTCTTCCAATGTCGGGGTGAGCTCAAAGTCCGAGAAATGAAATACATTATGTGTTGAATCCCAGTAAGTGACCAATGATCTGATAACATCACCCCGAGGCTGGATGTCTAGTAAATCCGGGAGATCTTTTAGATACTTCTTTACTTTGTCTTGCCCTTCCTTGCCTAGGTCATTCCACCATAATCGCAACTCAAAAGGGATCTTGGTCATTATTGAAAAGGGTTTGTTTTGTATTGTGCTCATCCTGCACATTTATTAAGGTGATTATGCCAACGAAAAACTTTTATTTGACTCAAAATAAAACTATCTATATTCTTTTCCAAGATTTTTTTTTCAAAACGATGGACTCGATTTTCAAATGCGGCCTTTTAGCACTTCGGGAACGAAGATTTTAAGGCTGCGAGAGTCAACCGGTCAAAAATCAAAAATGATGACCAAAGATGGCCGTTTATGCAATGTCAGCCTTCCGGCGTCCTGCTTAGGAACATTCGGCTATTTTTTGCAAAAAACGGCATCATCCGACTTGTTTATAACGAAAATTAAAATAGACTTTTTGGCTATTTTTTACAAAAAGGGAGATTGGACCCGATGAGGGTTGTCTACGTATCTCACACCCAGTGAGAATCAAACCAGCGTAGTTCGGGCAAATAAACTAACTGATTTTGAAAAAAAACATATTTTCCCCCTCTTTTTTTTTTTAGAGAAAGAAACTATTTTTCCTTTTCGTTTTTTTTTTGAAAACAAAACAAACTAAAATAAAGGACTTTTTCCTACACACTTTCTGCTTTTTTGGGTAAACAAACAATTTTAAAAGTAAAAAATATATATATATTTTTAAAAAAAAAATCGGCAGAGTTCCAATAGTACTTGGACACTGGGTTTTTTTAAAATAATGAATTAACTCCCTAACTGTTATTTCTCTCTTTTTCTCTCTTTTTTTTTTAATTTTCCAACATTCCCGAGATTCAAAAACCGGTCAACATGCGGGTTCGGAATAAATGCACAGCACAAATAGCATACAGCAGGATGGTCTTTTCATTTCAGGTTGCTAGTCTTAGACGGACCCAACCCCTGTGTTGAGTCCCCTAAGTCAAATGCAACATGATGCAAATAATTGTTCCTACTAGGATCCGGCATGAAGTCATGTTATTCTATGTTCAAAACCTGAGTCGGTGTTCTAGACTGTGTACCCGAGCGGACAACTCAAGTCGAGGAGGGGGCAACTTACCGGGAACCAAAAGGTCATCCGGCTTCGTAACTTGTCTGAGCCTCTTTTTTTATTTCAGGGTATGACACTAACAGAATAGGGAGTCTCAACCAGTAAGCACATCCCCGGAGGTGAAGAGAGAAGGGTTCAGCACAGTTTATATATACAGTCAAATAATATCAAAGCGGTAAAAGCAACATTTAGCACATTAGGCTCAAACATGTAAAAATCAGATAAAGCCAAATATAACAATTTATCTAAGCTCGAATTCTGAACCCTGAACTAACGTTCTGGGTTCTGATCCCCAGCGGAGTCGGTGTCACACCTCCTTTTCCGCCCCCGCGAGGGGTGAAAGAGTTTTTCCAATTAAAGGACAATCGAAACGGGATTTGTTTATTTATTTCAGAGTCGCCACTTGGGAGATTTTAGGGTGTCCCAAGTCACCAATTTAATCCCGAATCGAGGAAAAGAATGACTCTGTATTACAGTCCGTGAACCAGAAATCCGGATAAGGAATTCTGTTAACCCGGGAGAAGGTGTTAGGCATTCCCGAGTTCCGTGGTTCTAGCACGGTCGCTCAACTGTCATATTCGGCTTGTTTATCAGATTTTTTAAATAATTAAGAACTTATATGCAAATTTAGCTTTTAAACCGCTTTTATCATTATTCCTCTTATTATTTTATACAAGAATTGCAACGTCGTGAAAACGCATCTCGAACCACGTCACAACCAGTGTACACGTGATTTGTTGACGCATTTTGACTCTGCCAAGATTGGGATTTGAGTTACATAAATGCACACCCATGTTTAAGAAAATACCCTTATTAAATATGCGCCAAAATACTACGCGTTATTATACTATTAGGTAGGACTGTGAAATTTACTAAATGGCCCATCCCGGAATCTAAGTATTTTTTAAAAAAATAAATAAGATTGGAGGACCCTGCAAATTTTGTATTGTTTATATTTATTTATTTTTAGCGAAATCCTCCCTTATTTTATGAATATCTTAAAATGACTACATTTCTTTTTATTAAACTTGTCTATAAATACAAAAATCAATTTTTTACATACTTAAAATAACGTATTAAATGCTAGTTTAAGACAAATATTTAACGAAATGAAATATCACTAAAAATGTAATTATAAAAACAATATGGAATTGTCAAATAATATTTTAAAAGAAACTAATTATCCCATCTAGATTAAATTCACATTGTTAGATGACTTGAGCTATTGAAATTAATTATTTACAATTACGGAGAATTAGAAACAATCTTGATTACTAATGCGTATTTCTAAAATTTAATTAATTTAACCTTAATTAACCTTGTTTTAATTCAAATCATGTTATAATACTTGATTCGCAAAATCAAAAAAAATTCCTGTTTTACCTAAATTTAGCTACATGATTTCGATTAACTTAAGGTTAGCGATACTAAAACCCTTATAAATAAGGAACTCAATCAATTTTGCCAAACTGATTTAATAAAGTCATTTTTTACGTTATTTTCTTCTCGCTCTAACTATTAGACAGTTTAATCAGTAATAAACAGGCTTAAATATATACTACCTAATAATCAGGTTAAGACATTGTTTAATATACGCTACAACATGTCTAGTTATGCCAAATGACAGTGATTTACAGAATAATAATACATGAAATAATCTAAATACAATTAAAAAAAATTAAAACTAAATTAGAAATTTAACATTCCATTCTTTATTTCAGCTTACAAAATGCCAAAATTACAGTTGTGTACCTGATATTGCCAATATAAGAAGAAGAAAGTCAGTCACGTAGTACGTAACACAACAACAACAATAATAACCAGCAATCCCGTCAACAGAAATCTCAGTGACAGATTTGAAAATCAAAATAAAATCCAGAAACACCGACAACAAACAACGGACAGAAACCAAGGGAATTTTCAGATTTGAAAGGCTAATTAATGTTTAACCCTTTATTTCTAAACCCGTATATCAGAATATTTATCAGGTGTGTGCTACTCTCTCTTCTAATTTCCAGCTCCTTTTTTATTTGTATTTTTTCTTTTCTTTTTTTTCTTGAAAGTTTTAATATTTTTCGTAATTTTTCTCTCTCTTAAATATTCAGCTCTTTTTTTTCTCTCCCTATCTGTCCGTCCTCTCAAAATCTGATCAAGTCCTTCCTTTTATTAACATCTTTCAGCATTAAAAAAATTAAAACCCACTATCTTCCACTCATCCCCCTTTTAATCCCACTAACTAATGTTTTGTCCCCCACTTTATTAAACAAATACCCCATTATATCTTGTCCCCCATGCTTATATTAAACAAATGCATTATTCCCCACCATTATATCTTGTCCCTCCATTATTAATTATTTTAATATTATCTTAATTTTAATGGAAAGAACACTCAAAATAAATAATTATTCAGAATTTTAATTCCAAAAATACCCCTCTGCCCTTACTGAAATTACCATTTTACCCCTGAACGTACTGCAAATTACCAAACTACCCCCATCAGCTATAACCAATTCACCTAATTAATTTCAACCCAAAATACAACAAATATGACCAATTTCTAAACAAATTTTTAACAACAAATTCAAACTAAATGATGAACAACAAAGAAACAACTAAAATTATCTTGATTGAACAATATTTTTAACAACAAACAAACCTACTTTCAGATTCAACACCAACAAACATGTATATTCAGATTTCTAAATTCAATAATCATTTGAACTTAAAATTAAATCTAACAACATTACAACTAACAATTTCTATATTAAAACTAAACAAAATCATGAAGCAAACTGAAGAAATAATCAAAAATGATAATCAACAAACAAGAAGATCAAACTTATACTAATTTCGGATTCAAGAACAATCAAACAAAGTATGGACATAAATGAAAAGATTCATCAACAATAACAAGCAAGTTTTATTCAAATTCGAATTAAACTCGAATTAAATTTAAACAAAATAAATAAACATATTCAAATCACTAAACTTCAAATAATCAATTGATCTTTTTAAATTAACTCCAACAAAATTATAACAAAGATACATGATTCAAAAAATTAAAAACCAAAACATAACTTCACATTAAATCACTAAATTAAAAACGAACTTTAAACAAAATGAACACGAATTTAATCTACAACAAACAACGGATTCAAGCGATTTAAACTAACATTCTTTTATATTAACATTAAATCCTTTTAAATTAATAAAACAAACTGAAAAATAATCAAATGAATCTTCAATTTAAATCTAGCAACATTATAATTAACTAATCAATTTCTACCTAAAATAAACAAGAAAAATGAATGAAACAAACTGAAGAAAATATAAAAAAAATGATGAACATGAAGTTAATATCAAACATATTTGATTTCAAATCCGAAAAATATCAAACAAATTACGGACAGAAACGAAACTTAAACCAACTAACCGGATCAGAACGACGATGAACTCGAGCCAAGTCTGCCAATGACCTAACGGATCTCGACTTCAACGAAACCCACCTTCCTTTTAAACTCGACGAACTCAAAACGACAAACGAAGACCTCGACGGATTGAAACTAAGGAACGACGAGCAGTAGCCATGAGAGCTCGAGCTCGATCTATAATCAAACTGACGACGATGAAGGGCGAAGCAGCAGCAACAACGAAGCAGTTAGCAACGCTGCTCAACTATAGCAGCAACACGAAACAGTAGTAGCGGCATGAATTCATGCTGTCATCCGACATGGAAGCAGTAGTTCATCGGAGTAGCAGCAGGTGGGCAAAGCAGCAACAGCAACGCTGCTCAACTGGTGGCAGCGACGATGCTCGTTTGGACGAAGCCATGGTCGAAGTCGGCAACCATGAAAGCTTGAGCTCGAGCTCGTTCATGGCTGCTCGGAGACGAAGAAACATCGAAGGTGGTCGACGATGCGACGGACTGTGTGTGACTGGCTGGACAGAGCAGCAGCTGCGCGATGACAGTAGGGTCGTTTGGTCGTTTGGACGAAGAACGAAGAAGAAGTAGCAGCCAAGAACGGCTGCTGCGTGTGTGCGTTTTCCATTGTGTATGTGTGTGTATGTGTTGACGTGTGTGTGTGTGAGTGTGACGGGGTGAGGGTGTGTGTGTGTGTGGAGATGGTGAAGAGGGTAGCCATTGATGGCTTGCTTGGAGCTTGAGGAAGAAGAACGAAAGAGAGGGGGGGGGGGGGGGCATTCAACAGTGAAAGAAAAGAATGTTAGGGTTTTTTGGGGTTTTTTTGTTTTGTTTTGTGTAAGATAGGGGGTGTTGGGTATTTGGGTTATAGACTGGGTCGACCCGGTTTAAAATGGACTGGGTCATGGGGAAGGTTGGGTATTTTTTGGACCTGGGGTTGAAATTTGAAGAAGTGGCCCAATCCGATTTTTCTTTGTATTTTTGCTCTCTTTTCTTTTACTTCCTAATTAATAAAACTAAAATTCTAAATTAAATTACAAACTAAATTATCTTATAAAAAAACTAATTAACTCTAAAAATAATTATCGCACATTTAAATAGCAATTAATGATAAAATCGCACAATTTAGACGTTAAATGCTAAAAATGCAACGTACATTATTTTTTATGATTTTCTCATTTTGTAAAACAAACTTAAATAAATACTAAATGAAAATGTGATATATTTTATATTTTTATTAATTTAAAACAAATAAACATGCATAGACAAAAATACAAATAATTATACAAAAATACCACAAAAATACAAAAATTGCACACAAAGGAAAATTATTATTTTTTGAATTTTTTTTTGGAGTGATTCTCATATAAGGCAAAAATCACGTGCTCACATGCCCTATTTGGATTTTTTTTGTGATTGTATTCATTGATAATATCTTGATCTACTCCCGCAGTCGAGAGGAACATGATCATCATCTTCGGATTGTACTTCAGACTCTAAGAGATAACCAGTTATATGCCATGTTTTCAAAGTGTGAGTTTTGGTTAGACTCAGTAACCTTTTTGGGGCACATCGTATCGACAGAGGGCATAAAGGTGGATCCTAAGAAGATTGAGGCAGTTCAGAACTGGCCTAGACCTACTTCAGCTACAGAGATCTGGAGTTTCCTAGGTTTGGCGGGTTATTATTGTCGGTTCGTGGAGGGGTTTTCATCCATAGCAGCCCCATTGACTAGATTGACCCAGAAGGGTGCTCCATTCAGATGGTCAGATGAGTGCGAGTTGAGCTTTCAGAAGCTCAAGACTGCTTTGACTATGGCGCCAGTGTTGGTGTTGCTCACAGGTTTAGGATCCTACACGGTGTAGTTTAATGCATATCATATTGGGCTCGGGGCAATATTGATGCAAGATGGTAGGGTGATTGCATATGTGTCGTGGCAGTTGAAGGTTTTTGAGAAGAATTACCATGTTTATGACTTAGAGTTGGCAGCCATTGTTCATGCGCTAAAGATTTGGAGGCACTATATTTACGTCGTGTTGTGCGAGGTATTCACGGATCATCGAAGTCTACAGTGTTTGTTCAAGCAAAAAGATTTCAACTTGAGGCAGAGGAGGTAGTTGGAGCTGTTGAAAGACTATTATATCACCATTTTGTATCATCCCAGAAAGGCCAATGTGGTGGCCAATGCCTTGAGTAGAAAGGCTGTGAGTATGGGCAGCCTTGTGTATATTCCAGTTGGTGAGAGGACGCTTGTATCGGATGTTCAGGCTTTGGCCAATCAATTCTTAAGGTTAGATTTTTTGGAGCCCGGTCGTGTTTTAGCTTGCACAGTCTCTCGTTCTTCCTTGTATGAGCACATCAGAGAGAGTCAGTATGATGATCCCCATTTGCTTGTCCTCAAGGACACAGTGTGGCACGATGGTGCCAAGCAGGTTACTGTTGGAGATTATGGGGTTTTGACGATGCATGGTCGTATTTGTGTGTGCAATGTGGATGGACTTCGTGAGTTGATTCTTGAGGAGGCCCATAGTTCCTGGTATTCTATTCATCCGGGTGATGCCAAGAAGTATCAGGATTTATAGTAGCATTATTGGTGGAGGAGGATGAACAAGGATATAGTTGCATATGTAGCTCAGTGTCTAAACTGTCTGCAAGTTAAGTACGAGCATCAAAGGCCTGGTGGTTTACTTCAGAGGCTAGAGATTCCTGAGTGGAAGTGCGAGCGTATCACTATGAATTTTGTTGTTGAACTCCCACAGACTCAGAAGAAGTTCGACGCGGTATAGGTCATTGTGGATAGGTTCACCAAGTCAGTACATTTCATTCTAGTGGTAGTTACCTATTCTTTAGAGCAGTAAGCTGAGATATACATCCGCAAGATTGTCCGTCTTCATGGTGTGCCCATGTCTATCATTTCTGATCGAGGTACGCAATTCACCTCGTACTTCTAGAGGGCCGTATAATGTGAGTTAGGCACACAGGTTGAGTTGAGTACAACATTTCATTCCCAGACAGATGGACAGTCTGAGCGTACTATTCAGATATTAGAGGATATGCTTTGCGCTTGCATTATAGATTTTAGGGGCTCATGGGATCAGTTCTTGCCACTTGCAGAGTTTGCCTACAACAGCAGCTACCGGTTGAGCATTTAGATAGCTCCCTATGAGGCATTATATGGGAGGTGGTTCCATTCACCAGTTGGATGGTTTGGGCTGGGGGAGACTCGTTTGTTGGGTACAGATTTGGTACATGATGCCTTGGGTAAGGTCAAGATTATTCAAGATCGACTTCGCACAGCTCAGTCTAGACAGAAGCGTTATGTCGACCGTAGAGTTCGTGATGTTTCCTTCATGGTTGGAGAGATGGTATTGCTCCAAGTTTCACCCATGGAGGGTGTGATGAGGTTCGGGAAGAAGGGCAAGTTGAGCCCTAGGTATGTCAGACCTTTTGAGACTCTTGAGAGAGTGGGTGAGGTGGCCTACAGGATCGCATTTCCACCTTTTTTATTAGTAGTCCATCCACTGTTCCATGTGTCCATGCTCCGGAAGTATCATGTTGATCTGTCCCATGTGTTAGATTTAAGCTCAGTCCAATTGGACAAGGATTAGACTTGTGAGGAGGAGTCGATGGCTATTCTAGCCCAGCAGGTCCGACAGTTGAGGTCTAAGAGTTATCATTCAGTTCGAGTGCAGTAGAGAGGTCATCCGATTGTGGAAGCCACGTGGGAGTCCGAGTCGGACATGCGGAGTAGATATCCATACCTTTTCACCAGTCCAGGTACTTTTGTATGTCTGTTCGAGGATGAACGTTTGTTTTAGAGGTGGAGAATGTGATGACTCGATAGGTCATATTCAATTTTAGCCCTTATTTCTATTTTTTGAAATTTTGAATAGCTCCATTTAGCTTTCCTCAAATTTGTGTGTGTAGTCTGTGTCCTTTTTCGTAAAGTTTTAATGGGAAAATTGATGAAAATGTAAAATCATGCTTTAAAACTCATCTGAGTTGACTACGGTCAACATTTTATGTAAACTGATCTGGATCAATATTTTGATTGTCCCGCTGGGTCCGTATCGTGATTTCGGACTCGGGTGTATGCCCGAAATCAAATTTGGAAGCCCCTAGCTTGATTTAACGTAATTTGTTGGAAACTAAAAATTTAAAGGTTTAAAGGATTTCTAAGTTTGACCATGAATTAACTTTGTTGCTAACAAGTTCAGATTTCAATTCTGGAACTTGGTATAAGTTCATTACAGTTTTTATGACTTGTCTGCAAAAGTTGGTGCAAAACGGAGTTTATTTAACGTGATTTGAACGTCCGGTTGAGAAACTGCATGTTCTTAAGTTCCATTAAAAATTTCATTCATTATGGTGTCTAATTCGTAGTTCTAGATATTATTTTGGTATTTTGATCATGCGAGCGAGTTAATATGATATTGTTGGACTTGTGTGCATGTTTGGTTTGGAGCCCCGAGGGCGGGTGAGTTTCAGATAGGCTACGGATGATTTGAACTTAGAAATTTCTGGCTTTTCTACTTCTGTTGGTGTCTGATGAATCCTTATTCACGATCGCAAAGAATAGTTTGGGACCGTGGTGGATTTGTTCTTCGCAAACGCGAGGTACTGGGCGCAAATGTAAAGTGGAGGGGGGCTTACCCTTTGTGAACGTATCTTTTCCTCCACGAACGTGAAGCATTGTGGGCTTTCGGGGAGTTAGGCTTATGTGCTACGTGAACGCGATCAATGAGTCGCGAACGCGATTTTCAGGAAGGGGGAGGGGGGACCGTCACGAACGCAGAGCAAATCTCGCGAATGCGAAGTCCATTTGGGCAACAGTGCTACGCGAACATGGCAGGTCCTTCGCGAACGCGAAGAAGACGTGACGCCAGTGAATTAAAATATCCCAAACGCGGGATTTCACCCCTTTTCACCATCTTTTCATTAGAGCTCGGCCCTAGAGGCGATTTTGAAGAGAAATTTCATCACCCTTCATAGGTTAGTGTATTTTAACTTGTTTTCTTCCATTTCCATCATCACCCATTAATTTCTAACCTTAATCTATGTTCTTTCATGGGAGAAAATTAGGAATTTGGGAAGAATTGGGGGGTTTTGTAAAAATTGCGATTTACACCTCGAATTGAGGTCAGATTTCGAAAGTAATTATATAATCAGGCTCTAGAGTGAATGGATAATTGGGTTTTGATTCAATCTCGGGTTTTGACCAAGCGGGCCCGGGATTGACTTTTGTTGACTTTTTGGAAAAAGTGTAAAGATCTTAATTTTTTGTATTGTAACTGATTTCCCTAGCATTATTTGATGTTATTGAGTTGATTTTGGTTATATTCAATTGGTTTGGAGGCCTATTTTAGAGGAAAGGCCCCGGTAGAGCTTTGATTTGCTTGTGGAGCGAGGTAAGTGTTGGGTCTAACCTTGATTTGAGTGAATTAGGAACCCTTGAGCTATGTGCTATGTGAATTTCATGTGTAGCGGCGTATATGTGAGGTGACGAGTGTATATACGTTGTCAATACTTGTTTCCATGTCTACACGTATTTCATTAATTATTTTATTCCATGTCTTGATTGTTACATGCTTTAATTGCTTCCTATGCCTTAACTTGCTAATTGTCATTTATTATTCTCGTATTAAAAATGTTAATTTCTTCCATCCTCCCATGATTAATTGCTACTTGTCTTAATTGTCTTACTTGTACCCTTTAACTATCATATATCTGACTTGTCTTGTTGCTCAGTATTAATTGTAGCCTTTCTTGATTTGGTACGAGATTCTTTAATGGTTTTGCTATCATATTCGTTAATCGTAAAGATTCTTGTGATTCGAGTTGTTCAATTGATTGCACTTATTGATTTTATTTATGGATCGGGTTGCACGCCGCAACAAGTGGAATAAGGGAGGATTGATATTTATACGGTGGGATCGGGTTGCGTGCCGCAATAGGTGAAATAAGAGAGTGTTGATATGGTGAAGTAAGAGAGGATTATGATATTAACTCTTATTATATGGTAGTTTCGGATTGTGCGCCGCAACATATTTTTACTTGTTATTATTGATATTTACATGGTGGAATAAGGGAGGATCGTGTTTGTACGGTAGGATCAGGTTGCGTGCCACAACGGTTTATGTATTTTGTATTCCTTGTTGTATTGTGTTAGCTTTGGTGTTTTCGTACGAGACTTTGAGGATTTGTATTTCTGGTTTTTGCTTGTTTTCGAGGATTGAGTTATTTTCATGAGTTAACTGCCTTATTTTTCATATTTTCCTTTCATGTCATTATTACTATACTGCATACAGGTTATTGTAAGTGACCCGCCTTAGCCTCGTCACTATTTCGTCGAGGTTAGGCTCGACACTTACAGAGTACATGAGGCCAGTTGTACTCATACTACATTTTGCACTTCTTGTGCAGATTTTGGAGTCACTCCTAGCGGCGGTCAATAGATTGCTCAGGTTGACTATTGGACGGAGACTTGAGGTACAACTGCTCGGTATTCGGATCCCTGAAGTCCCCTTCTACCTTATCCTAGCTGTTTATTTCTTTTCGGGCAGTTTTAATTTTATTCTGATCATTATCTATATTATTCTAGTAGATTGTGCACTTGTAACACCAAATCTGGGGTTATATTTAGATATTTTGGTTGTTATGACTTTTCTCACTTTATTTCAGATCTATTTCAGTTATCTCAGTTTAATTGGTATCAGTTAATTTGATTTGTTTAAAATGTCTTAAAACTATTCTAACGTTGGCTTTCCTAGAAAGTGAAATGATAGGCATCATCACGATCTCGAGGGTAAGAATTTCGGGCCATGACTCACCAGCTCCAGCGCCCACCCTAGTACCCCTAGCTCCTCAGCCAGATGCACCGGGTTAAGTGATGATAGATGTTATTTAGCTATTGACTTGATTAGTGGCCGCACAGGCTCGGCGCTAGGAAGTAGGTATTAGTCATGCAGATAGGGCCATCAGTGCGAGGGTTCGTGATTTCATTAATTTGGACCCTCCGATATTCACTGGAGCAGATCCAAATACGGATCTTCAGGTATTTATCGATAGGATGCAGAGGACTTTGGGTAATGAAGGCCACTGCGACTGAGTTAGTTAAGCTAGCTTCCTATAGACTTTAGGATGTTGCAGTTAACTGGTATGAGTCTTTGGAGTTGTCCAGAGGTGAGTATGCCCTTCCAGTAGTATGGCGGGAGTTTATATAGGCTTTTCTTTGTCATTATTTGCCACCATAGGTTAGACGGGCTAGAGTTGATCGGTTTTTGACCATTCGGCAGGGTAATATGAGTGTTCGGGAGTACAACCTTCAGTTTGATTCTTTGGCTATGTATGCTCCCACTATTGTATCTAAGATGGAGGATCGAGTTCACTAGTTCGTGATGGGGTTGGATCCGCACCTGCTTGATGACTGTATGTCGGTCTCACTTCAACCAGGCATGGATATTTCTCGTATTCAGGCATATGCTCAGGGTGTAGAGGAGTGAGCAGAAGCAAAGGGCCTATCATGAGAATGATAGGGGGCCAGAGTAAGAGAGCGAGATATTTAGGTCCTTCTGGTGAGTTTCGAGATGGTTAGAGACAACAGTACCCGAGGTATCCAGCCCAGCCATCAGCTAGTGCATCCCCTCAGTTTGCCGGTAGGAGATTTGATCGTTCCAAATGTTCAGGGCCCAATCAGAGTTCCAGAGCCTCTAGTTCTAAATATAAGGATGAGTCAAGTCAGGTGAGGCCGCCCTTGCCACGATGTTCTCAGTTTGGTAAGCAGTTTGTCGGGTAGTACCTTGTGGTGTTGGGTATTTGTTATACTTGTGGTTATCCATGCTATGTTATGAGAAATTGTCCTATGAGAGGTGGTGCAGGTATAGTTCAACCAACGAGATCTATAGCTGGTTCAGCATCATCAGTATGCCTCCTGGGCAAGGTTCACATGCACCAGTCGGTCGTGGTAAAAGCAGAAGTGGAGCATATATGCATTAGCGGGTCGATAGGATTAGGAGTCGTCATGTGATGTTGTTACGGGTATATTATTAGTATCCTCATATGGTGTACATTTATTGATTGATCCAGGTTCCACATTATCGTACGTCACTCTGTTGGTTGCTAGTAAGTTTGGGATAGAACCTAAGTTGATTGAACCTTTTGAGGTGTCTACACTTGTTGGGAATCCAGTTATAGCTAGACGGGTATATAGAGACTGTATTGTAATAGTTCATACTCGTTTTATAGTAGTAGACCTGACTGAGTTAAATATGGTAGAATTTCATGTTATAATGGATATGGATTGGTTGGATTCTTGTTATGATAACGTTGATTGTAGATCAAAGATGGTTTGGTTCAAATTTCTAGGGGAGCCAGTTTTGGAGTGGAAAGGTAAAACTGTATCGCTAAAAGGTAGGTTTATTTCCTATCTCAAGGCAAGGAAGATGACCAGAAAAGGCTATATTTATCACTTATTTCGGGTACATGATGTGAAAGCAGAGTCACCTACCCTTCAGTCTATCCCGGTGGTTAATGCGTTTCTCGATGTTTTTCCCGATGAGCTTCCAGGACTTTCGCTAGAGCGTGAGATTGAATTTGTTATTGACATATTACTAGATACTCTACCAATATTTATTCCTACTTATAGAATGGCACATGTAGAGTTGAGAGAGTTGAAAGAACAGCTGAGGGATTTGCTTAAAAATGGCTTTATCACACCCAGTACATCACCGTGGGGAGAACCTGTGTTATTTGTGAGAAAGAAAGATGGTTCCTTGCGGATGTGTATTGATTACAGGTAGTTGAATAAGGCGACTATCAAGAATATGTACCCGCTCCCAAGGATTGATGACTTATTTGATCAGTTACAGGGTCCCAGGTGTTTCTCGAAGATAGACTTGAAGTCTAGGTACCATCAGGTAAGTGTTAAAGAGAAAGATATTTTGAAGACATCATTCATGACCAGATACGGGCAATTTGAGTTTTGTGTTATGTCGTTCGCTTTGACCAATGCCCCAACAGTATTCATGGACTTGATGAACCATGTGTTTAGACCCTTTCTAGATTTGTTCGTGATTGTATTTATAGATGATATTTTGGTTTACTCCCATCAAAGGCTGAGCATGCATATCATTTGCGTGTCGTGCTCAGATTTCTACAAGAAAGGAAGTTGTACGCAAAATTCTCTAAATGTGAATTCTAGTTGAATTCTGTAGCTTTCCTTGGGCATATTATTTCAGGTGAGGGTATCCAGGCTGATACACAAAAGATTGAAGCAGTGAATACTTGGCCTAGAGCCACAAAACCGATGAAAGTTTGTAGCTTCCTAGATTTGGCAGGTTATTATAGGAGATTTGTAGAGGGCTTTTCTTCTCTTTCGGCATCATTGACAAAGTTGACTTAGAAGGAAACTAAGTTTAGTGGACTGATGCTTGTGAGCGGAGTTTCCATGCGTTGAAACGTTGTCGCTTATGCTTCTAGACAACTAATAAAGCATGAGAAGAATTACCCGACCCACGATTTAGAGTTAGCCATGGTTATCCATGTACTAAATAAGTGGAGGCACTATTTGTATGGCAATACATGTTGATATCTATACGGATCATAAGAGCCTTCAGTATATCTTCAAGCAAAAGGAATTGAATTTATGTTAGAGGTGATGGTTGGAGATACTGAAAGAATACGATGCTGATATTTTATACCATCCAAGGAAGGCAAATGTAGTAGCTGATGCCCTCAGCCATAGATCTATGGGTAGCCTATCATATTTACAACCATAGAAGAGTTATATAGCCTATGAGATTCATCATCTAGCTAGTCTTGGAGTTCGATTACTAGATTCAGGTGATACTGGAGTTACTATTCAGGACAAGGCAACATCCTCTTTAAAGTTAAGGAACACAGTATGAGGATCCTGTGCTAGCTCATTACAGAGATACATCCCCTTAAAAGGAGAAGACACCATTTGAGATTACAGGAGATGGAGTCCTCAAATATTGAGGTCGACTATGTGTTCCTAATGTGCCAGGGCTGCGCCGGCAAGTTATGGGAGAAACTTACTATTCTCATTATTCTGTTCATCTAGGAGGGACGAAAATGTATCATGATATCAGGGAAATATACTGGTGCAATGAAATAAAGAAAAATATAGCAGAGTTTGTTGCTTAGTGTCCTAATTGTCAGCGGTTAAGATTGAGCATCAGAAACTCGGTGGATTATTGCAGGCTATAGCGATTCCAACTTGGAAATGGGAAGTAATTAATATGGATTCCATCATAGGCTTACCTCGTACCCAGCGTAAGTTCGATTCTATATGGGTGATTGTTGATAGACTTACAAATCAACACATTTTCTATTTGTCAAGACTACGTATTCAGTAGAGGATTATGTAAGGCTTTACATTAAGGATATAGTACGACTTCATGGTGTCCATATATCTATTATCTCAGATAGAGTTACTCAGTTTACAGCTAATTTCTAGAGGTCTTTTCAAAAAGGATTGGGACTCAGGTAAGTCTTAGTACATCATTTCATCCTAGACAGACGGTCAAGCTGAGCGTAATATTCAGACACTTGAGGATATGCCACGGGCTTGTGTGATAAACTTTAGGGGTAGCTGAGATGATCATCTTCTGCTTATTGAGTTTGCATATAATAATAACTATCATTCTAGCATTCAGATGGCTCCATACGAAACTCTTTACGGATGAAAGTGTATGTCACCTATCGTATGGTTCGATGTTGGGGAAACTAAGTTAGTAGGACCAGAGTTGGTATAATAGGTATTTAAGAAGATTAAGCTTATACATGAAAGGCTATTAGCAGCTTAGAGTCGTTAGAAGTCCTATGTAGATAATTGACGGCGAGACTTGGAGTTTTAGGTAGATGATGGGGTATTCCTAAAGGTATCACCGATGAAAGGTGTTATGAGAATTTGTAATAAAGGAAAGCTTATCCCTCGGCACATTGGACCTTACAAGATCATACACATAGTAGGTCAGGTAGCATATGAGTTAGACTTGCCTTCCAACTTGGAGTTTGTACATCCAGTATTTCATGTGTCTATGCTCTGTAAGTGTATCAGAGATCCTTCTAGAGTCGTTCCAGTTGATGATGTCTAGGTCATAGAGTATCTATCATATGAGGAAGCTCCCATTTCTATACTAGATAGTCAAGTTCGTAGATTGAGAACTAAGGATGTAGCTTCGGTTAAAGTATTTTGCAGAAACAAGAATGTGGACGAGATGACTTGGGAAGCTGAAGAAGACATGAATTCGAGGTATCCTCACTTGTTTCCGCTTCCGGAGGAGGAGCAGATTGAAGCATCACAACCTGTAGGTGCGCATATGATACTCGATTCTTATGTTAGTTACTGTCATTGGTCGTGTGAGGCTATTGGTGTTATTGATGATTGTTGTCCCGTGTGGCTTTGTATTATTGGGTTTTCTGCATGACAATTTGGTATTAGTACCGTTATAGAGGAGACTCTGCCAAAATTTCTATAGATCTCTAGGAGTTTAACATTCAAGGACGAATGTTTCTAAGGGGTGAAGATTGTTACACCTTGTGCATTCCAAGGTGATGTATAATGAATATAAGACTTGTTAATCATGATTTAAATGAGTGTAAATTCATAATACGACTATATATGATATTTAGATATAAAATATAAAGTTTGGGGAAAATCGGATTTAAGTTGCGGAAAAACCGACTAGGGATTTTCCTTGTAACAAAGCTTTTAGAGAAACACATTTTGTGTGCTATATGAGGTAACTTTGGGACATATTATATACCAAATTTAAGGTCTTGGAATTTAGTTTCTAACACTCTTAACCGTATATTCATACGACGTCCGGATAAAAAGATATGGGAGTCTGAAGAAGGGCCAATGCTAGGGTGTCAAGCTAGCACCTCTTTGACTTTTCAAAAGTTGATATATATAGGTCTTAAGTCGTCTTTCTCTTCATTTTTTCATAGAACATGAATAGAGAACACCCATAAACATATCCTTAAGCTCTCTAAAAGGGTTTCAAAAAAGATTAACATCCTGGGTACAAAATCAAGAAGTGATAACATTAGAACGATCCCTACAACGTAAGTATAATTATACCACCTCTCTTTTTCTTCGTAGTTTGAGTTTTGGAAGGTACTTCATAGTTAAGAAATGCTTACTTGTTGTGTTTAAGTTTTTTAAGTATCAATGAAGATTGATAAATTCATTTCCTAATAGTTAGAACTCACGGGACGATGATCGAAGCCGTGAGTTCGATTTATTCTACTTGTAGTGAACTATTTTATAGTCCACTCGTGTTAGTCTCTTGTGCTGCTGATTTATGGAGTTTGGAAGGATAAGGGGCGTGGAGAAACACCCCATGTGGTAGGGTAGTGGGATGGTCACTCATCGTTGCAATTTCAGGCTAATTGATAACTTGTTGATTGGGTGTGTTATGGTATATTTGGATTTTTTGTTGTATTAAAGGTCCCGAATTGTAGTTAGGTTAATTTTGAGTTGTTAATTATATTGTGTTATTGTCTCGCCTATAGTAGGCTTGAGGGGGCATTAAAATCAGGGAAAATGCTGCCCTTTTTGTTACAGATTAAGTTACTTTCGTTATATAAATAAGGCGGTCATTCGTAACTTGACAATAGCTTCATTGTCATTGTTGTTGATTAGGGTGGAGTGAGTTGAGTTTAGCATTGTTATTGGACAGATTTCTATAAGGTATGTTAAGGTTGTCCCTTCTTTCCTTTTGGCATGATCAATATGATACAACGAAACGAGCAAACACGCAACTTTCACAGATGGCTCTATTCTTAGAACTATGAGGGTTGCCGATGTTCTTGATTCCCTATATGTACTATTATTATATCATTTGTTCATGGGTCTTAGAAAATACGTAAGTTGATAAAGTTTATTTCGTGATATTAACCGAAGGCATATTGATCTTATGACATCCCGAGAGATCTTATTGACTTACTTCTTATGCATTCCATTCATTTATACATGTACATTGACACATGACTAGATGACATTATATACACGTATATTATATGTATATGGGGTATGGGGAAAAGGTTACGGCCTTATATACACACCATCACCTGATCGGTTGGTATACATTGATAATTTTGCGCACTGAGGCCGAGATGATATGATGGGATGCCCTCAGAGGCTTGATGATGTTATGTACACAAATACCTATGCATGATATGATATTTAGACACATATGCATGACATTATAAATGTTTCATGATTCATAGAGCTATTCAGACTTACAGGTTGAGTCTTTTACTCTATATTTCTTCAGGTCTTTTATATACTGATTTTTATGCCTTACATACTCGATACATTATTCGTACTGACGCCCCTATTGCCTGGGGGCCCGCATTCATGCCCGTAGGTGCAGGTAGACAAGCTGACGGTCCCCCTTCTTAAGATCCTTGCTCAGCGAGAGTTGGTGCGCTCCATTTGATCCAGAGCTACTATTGGGTTCTGGTACAATATTTTTGTATACATATATGGGCACGACGGGGCCAGTCCCGTCCTTTATATAGTTGTACACTCTATTAGAGGTCTGTAGATAGTCATGTATAGTTGGATAGTATGTTGCCTTGTCGGTTTCTATTTCGATATATAGTTTTCCATAGCAGCGTTGTCGGCTTGCCCTACTATATATGTGTGTGTGTGTGTGTGTGTATCTTTTGGGCATATTTCCTCACGTATGTTATTCACATGATTCAGCAGTTTATTGACAGATATTATGCATGACCTACCCCTATTTCATGTTTATATCTTAGACGTATGCTTAGAGGTATTCGACAAGTAGGACTCGGGCACTCGTCACGACCCATCGGTTTGGGTCGTGACATTATTAGAACTATCTACATATAAGTTTTGGAAGTCCCGCGACCAATTCAAACTGCAACTAACTCTGATAAAAGTTGAGCAACAAAATGATTAGGATTTACCGGGTGGAATTTGTACTCTATATTACACATCTAAGCCAAAAATATATAGTAGCTTTGAAGTGGATAAGTTTCGCAAGACAAATATTTTCACTTTTTGGGGTCGTTTGGCATGAGGTATAAGAAGGTTTAGGGGTGATATAAAATTTAATATCACCTTAATACTCTGTTTGGTTAGCAAACCAAGTATAAGTTATCTCGGTGTTAATTTTAACACCGAGATAACTTATACCTTATAGAGGATGGGGTAATTAGCACCGATATAACTTATACCTTCTTCTTAGAAATTATGCAATTGTCATTCTTAATACAACATTCCAAACAGTGAATAAACAACGATCCCAGCATAACTTATACCGGCATAAGCCGTATTCCAACCAAACAACCCCTTAAAGTTTGATCAGTCATACACCATCCATAACTGCACATGTTTCACATGCTAAAATTCTACATAACTGTTTCAAAAACGGATGCAGAAAAACTATGTTCTCATGATGTTTCATCCTTAGTCATCTTCTAATAATAACACAATAAAGAATCGCTTTCCAATTATGCTTGTGGGAAAAAGATCCCACAAAGAAGAGAATTATACAGTATGAAAATAACAATCCTACAAATATCTCAATTCAAAATAGGAGTGTTACATACTTTAAAAATTAGCTTAAGATGAATAACATTCTGAAGAGCAACATATATTGTTAGAAATATCTGCCGAGAAGCAGCCATCACTATCCTGAGAAAAATGCAAAAGAAAACTGTTACTATACGGCCTACCGCTACAGAGATTCCCATAAAATGAGAGGATTGGATATGAACAAGAAAGTACAGGTAACAAACTTCCTTTACAATGACATTATCTACTTGTTTTTCTTCCTTTGGTTTTGTTTATTGGTTAATCGACTAACATTGTTTCTGTTCAACACTTGTCATCCCTCTGCTTGAGAGTAAAGTGTTGAAAATTTTGCCAGCTTACTGTGAGTTCTTAGCCTTCTTTGCAGCAAAAAGTTGGCGAAGGAAAGCAAATTTTCCCCTTGCTCTTGCAGAAAACTCAACAATGGTACCATTGCTGGCAACCGTCTGCTCCACAGAATCTGTTAGTGGTACGGATGGTGTGGGCGGTGGAAGTGTGAAGAGATACGCAGTAAGCATCCGGATTATCTGGCTGAAGCTTGGTCGCATATTAGGGTCTTCCACCCAACATGATTGTATGATAAATGCCATGTCAGCAGAAATATCTTCTGGAAGACTAGGTCTCTCTTGCTGCATTTCCATGTCATATAAACCAATTTAATACATAAAACAAACTCCAAAAAACTCCAGTAAATGATTTCATGGAAAAAGCCAAATGCAAATGATAGTTTAGCTTACACCCTTCAGAGTCAAATATTAGAAACTGCACCACCATTATAGAAAAAGGGGATTACCACATCCCATCTAAGAGCACAAGTTTACTTCAATTACCCTCATATACACCTTAATGTAATGCATGGAAGTCAAGGAATGTTGACTATGACTTTTGCAACAAGAGTTATGAAACCTAGCTAATCAAGAGAAGAGAATCATCTGAAGCAATCACGACCGTGGCACAAGACAAATTACGTACACCATGTGACAGCATTTCAATTAAAAATTTTGCTACAGGCATAAACCAAGGATTTTTGGGCATTTGAGCTCATTCCTAATGCATTTAACTTTGACTTGGCATCCAAATTTGCTTGTTAACTTTGACTTGGCATGATTATCAAGTGTTGAAAGTATGGCTTAAATTATATTTGCAGCACAGAAAAATAGGGTAATCTGTATTGTTACGAGAATAAACGTGAGCCCCCTAAAATTTCTTGTGATATTTAATAAAGAAAGTCTCTACTCTCTCAGGGTAGGGGTAAGGCATGTGTACACACTACCCTCCCAAGACCCCACTAGTGGGATTTTACTGGGTCGTGGTTGTTGTTATTTAATAAAGAAAGTGGACAACATATTGATGCAACAACAAAAGAACAGTAGGAGAAGTTTATCGGGATGGGACTAGTACTTGCAAGTAGCTGGCAAGAAGATACTGGCGATGCAACATTTTATGTCTCAGCACCATTGAGTATATATTTATTAAAATACCTCCATTTTCTTGACCACCTGGTGCTTGAGAACCTTTTAAGTTGCGGAAAAGTTGAGTGTGGCTCACTTACGTGTAGCTTTGTCAAGATCAAAGCCATGAACCCGCCCTACACCTATGTTGCTCAGACTCTTCAAAAATGTCATCGGGTGCCTTTTTTTAGGATCCGACATGGGTGCGGCAGTAGTTGGAGAGTCCAAGCAACATAGCCCTACGGCCTACGCGGACCAGCTTGAGTGCCTATTGACCATCTATTAGTTTGTTTACTCTCCATCTGTATTTTCATGCGAAATAATTTACAGTCTGACCCTTTTATATACACAAGAACCACATAACAACTTACTATAACGCTGATACCTATCACGCACTTATTTTCATATCCTCTATTATCTTGTCTCTCGCTAATCCAAGCCACCACCCTTCATTGGATTGCACTCTTTCTTTCTTTTTTCAAACCCCATTGTTTAAAATGCCTCGACTAATGAAATCATTCTCGCCACCACCCTTCAGTTTCATCTCCTAGACCCACAAAAAAGACTAATAAATCAACAATCAATCAACTACGCTTCAATCTTAAAATTAGTTGAAAAGAGCTATATGAATCATTTGTAACCGCCTCCAGGGTTTTGGCCTAGTCGCAGGAACACAACTTGTTGTGATGTGTGAGTTAGGTGCACGTCATAGGTTCGAACCCTGTTGGGATAAAAGCCTGGCATTTAAGTAGAAAAAGTTAAAGGAAATTGCCCAATATCCACCGAGTTTCGGACCGTGCGTCACTAGCCTTCAAGAATTTTCTTTGTGACAAAAGAAATGAATCCACTGTAATCATTCCACTTCCAATTATTAAAAAAAAAATTAGTCTTTTACGACAGGCTAAAGGTTGTCTAGAACTAGAGGATCTCTAGTCTTCCATTTATCTCTACTCAAACTAAAAATATTCATAGCAAATGGAGCTGAGATCATAGGAACCAGACTCTTGTCACAACCTCAGTGATACACCCCGATATCAAGGCACAATATTAAGCTTCTTGACATATGCAGCTCTAGTTATCTGGTTCTCATAATATCAGCCAGAAGTAACCAATACATGCTCGTTTGAAGAACTCCTAAGGATTCAAAGACAGCAACTTTGCGTTGAATTATTCCTTTCCTTTTAGAGAGAAAGTGAGGTACTTTCATTATGTATAGTATAGCAACACGGGAACACTGCATTATCTGTAGATGCATTGTTCAAATACCAGCTACGGAAACAATCAATCACATTTCCCTCCATATAAAACACAAGTGCCGGCTGAGTGTTGGACATTTTTTCATCTCTTTTAGTGGCAGTACCTGGGTGATTCCCCTCTTTGCAAAGGACTTTTCAGTTAGCTTGAGCGTTTGTTACTCGGGCAGAAATAGAAAAAGTTGGAACTCAATTTCAGAAATGTTAAAATTGGAATAAATGGTTGGAGAGGAACAGAAGAATGCTTCAAGGGAAAGTACCAATGAAAGATCTAAATATCTGATAACTCAATCTTTTTTAAAATTTTGATACCGATAAATCCAAGTTTTCAGTTTTGAAACTCTGTAGATAATGGACCCGCCTTGTACTGTTCTCTGCATAAATACCAGATTGGGTTCAATAGCCAGGATTCATACTCATGACATCCACACCTACTATACATCCCGCGATGTACTACCTTTGCCATTGAACCAAAGACCCGGGAGCATCTGATAACTCAATCTTTCTACCCTAGTGCAAGGATAACCACCCTTCTTCTTGTGATCTGTTAACCTTGTGGACGTGGATGAGCTAAACTTGTAAAGCTTACTGTTTTGGGGAGATATAATCATTCAATTGTGTTTCTGTAAGTTTCTTGAATATCCTTATTTTAACTGGATGTTTTACCCCCTTGGCACCCTGTAACACCCCAGAAATTTTTTGAAGTACTTAAGCTATTAAGAAAGTTGATGTGCGCTAATTATATTATTTTATGTGCAAAGACGGACTATTAATATAATGGAATCAATTGGATATGATAATAAGTGTACGAAGTATATTATAAGTGATTTGGGGTCTAAGGAGAAGCCTAAGTCTTAAGCCAAGTTGGAAAATTTCAAGATAGACTAAAATTCTAAATGAGCACGCACAAGATCACACTTTGGACGAGCATATCTACATATATATAAGGTGTTATGTGATGCACAACCTATCAAATTAAAGGTCTTTGAGTCTAGTTTCTAACGCTTCAAACCGTTCATCATTTGGATATTTGTACAAAACTTTATGATTGATTTACCGAAGGCGGGTAATGATGTGTTCTGGGGCAGAGGCAAATCGTTGTTACCAAATGCGATTTATAAGTCGTATTCGGCACCTGCGACTTACCTGGACAGATTACAAAACGAGAGTTTCAGCCATTTTTAACACATTTGAAGCTATGGAGCTCGGATTGAAGCGATTTTTGAGGCGATTTTTACCATATGGATTGGGGTAAGTGATTCTAACTCGATTTTAGTTAAAATACATGAATCTATTGTTGTTTTTATCATGAAATTGGCGAATTGGGTTGAAAATGGTAGAAATTCTCTATACCTTAGATTTAAGATTTGGAGGTCGATTTGTTGTTGGAATTTAGTAATTTTGGTATGGTTGGACTCGTGGTTGAATGAGCGTTCATATTTTGTAACTTTCGTCGGATTCCGAGACGTGGGCCCCACGGGCGATTTTTTATCTAATTTCAAATTTTATTGGAAAATTTGGTATTTTCATATGGAATTGATTCCAATAATTTGTGTTGATTGTATTGAATTATTTTTGGCTAAATTCGAACCATTCAGAGTTGGATAATCAAGGAAAAATGTCTATTATTTGATTGAGATAGCGTGATTTGAGGCAAGTATCTTGCCTAACCTTGTGTCGGGAATTTCCCCTTAGGCATTGAGTCTTATGTGGAAATTGTGTGATTGAAAACCATTTACGCGAGGTGATGAGTACGTACTTGGTTTATATGTGCAAATTATATCGGTTAAAATTCGTAGACAACCTTATGTATTAAATTGGAAAATTGTTGGGACTTATTAAATCTCTTATTTGTCATGTCTCATTCCTTATTTGTCTAGATTATTTTTATATGATAATTTGGTGCGATTGCTACTTGACTTTTATGTGAACTCTGTGTTTGTTTGAGTTGCTATTTTTATGGAAATAATTTTCATTATTGATTTTATCTACATACAATTTAAATGAGAAATTTAGTTAATAAGATGAATAAATCTATTCATGAAGTTGTGAATTAAAAAAAAGTGTTGTCCCTTGATGAATTTCTTTTCAGTTCATGTTGTTGAAATTGATATTGAGTATTAAAGGCTGTAAATTATATTGAGGCGAAGTGTTAAATTGTAAAATATTATTTTGTTGAGTTTTCACTCCCAGATATTTTGTTAGAAATTTTGTGCGCAGTATGACCGAGCCGTGGGCTTCTTATTGTGGAAAAATAATGTATTGTTGATTTATGTGGCAAGTTGTAATATTTGGGCACCTGATGTGCAATTTGTGATATATTGTAATATTTGAGCACTTGGCGTGAAATTTGTGATATGTTGTAAGATTTGAGCACTGGATGTGAAATTTGTGATATGTTGTAGTATTTGAGCACTTGACGTGAAATTTGTGATATGTTGTAAAATTTGAGCACTGGATGTGAAATTTGTGATATGTTGTAATATTTGAGCACTTGATGTGCAATTTGTGATATGTTTTGATATGTGATCACTTGAGGTGCAAGTTGTATTATGCTCCGATAATTGGGCACTTGAGGTGCAAGTTGTATTATGCTGTGATATTTGGGCACGTGAGGTGCGATTTGTGAAATATTGTGATATTGATACGCATGCGGTGATACAAGGCCAGGGTGTTGAAACGCATGCAGTGAAATAAGGGTGGCTTGAAACGCGTGGCTAGTAGGGGAACTACTAAAAGTCATGCGGTGTGATAAGGGTGGCTAAAACGCGGGATGCTATTTCGGGGAAAAATATTTTCTTTAAAAAATTATATGTGAAGGCTCCCGCGGTGATATAAGGAAATGAGATATTGTGAGTTTATTTATGATTTTGGACTACGAGGCGGTACCTCGGGAGTGCCCCGTTGATATTTCTTTATTTATGTTCTTGTCTTTGGTGATTTTATTTCATTACTATGTAAATTCTTGTCTTCTTCCATGATGTACTAGTTGACTTTATGATTATGTGTTTTGCGCTCCTTATTGCATTGTGTTGGCTTGACTTTTTAGTACGAGACTTTGAAGATTTATATTTTTGGTTTTACTGATTTTTGATGATTGAGTTGTTTTAATAAAAGAAATTACCATTATATTTTAATTTAATAATTTTTACATCCAAATCAGTATTTTATCTAATGCTTTAATTTAAGTACAATGTCATTTTCTTCACTCAAACTATTTCTAAAATAAATTGATCGTGCAGATTTATATATATATATATATTCATATTTTTGGAACTATTTCTAAAATAAATTGATCGTGCAGATTTATATATATATTGATATTTTTGGCACGTGAGTTGTCCGTGCAGTTATGAAAGAAATATGGGCACGAGGTGCCGTGGAAATATGAAAGTGGGCCGAGACCTGTATTGTATGATTATGAAGTGAGGTGTCACATGGTGACATTTATTTGAAGGAATTATATTCCAAAAATATTATTTGAAAGAATTTTTGTTGAAAGCTATTTATTTAAGAGAGTATATTCGAAATATATATTTATTTGGCAGGATTATATCCTAAGGATTTTATTGAAGTACTTGCATTTGAAAGACATTATCTGAGGGACTTGGTTGATTTGTTTTATTTCTGTTCCTTATTCGTTTGAGCAATATTATTGGTGTTCTTGTTGCCTTGTTGTTTATATCATTGATTGATTCTCGTTGCCATTGTTGTTATTTGTTTCTATTATTATTATTATTATTATTATTATTATTATTATTATTATTATTATTATTATTATTATTATTATTATTATTATTATTATATACTGCTACACTGCACATGTTTATTGATTAGTGAGTGTCTTGATTGTACCTCGTCACTACTCCACCGAGGTTAGTCTTGATACTTACTGGGTACCGCTGTGGTGTACTCATACTACACTTCTGTACATTTTTAATATACAGAGCCAGGTATTGGAGATATAGGACTCGGACAGAGTTAGAGTGTGATCGCAAGGATTCAAGGTAGGGCTGTTTGGTCATCGCAGTCCCTTGGAGTCTTTCCCTCTTATCGTACTGTTAATTATTATTTGAGCAGTAATGTACATTTAATTTCCTTCAGATCATTTCATATATTAAGTTAGAGTTCGTGACTCAGTACTACCAGTCTTGGGAGGTTGTATCTTTATTCCCGTTGTTGGTTTCGATTATCCTTAAAAAAAATGGCTTGACTGTTATTATAAACGGCTTACTTAGTCTTAGAGACTAAGTGCCATCACGACACTTATGGTGGGATTTTGGGTCGTGACACACCCATTAATGAGATTGATATCTACCTTTAAAAAGGAGTAGTTCTTCTCGAACCATCTTTAGCACTCTTTATTAGCAGCCATTGTCAACCGCACAAGTTTTTAATCTGGATGTGGAGATTCAATAGGAAGTCAAATGACAGCATCTGTAATTGTTTTTTTAATTTTTTTTTGGGGGTGGGGGGTGGGGGGTTATATTTTCTACATTCTTTTTTCACACGCTAAAACTGAATCGTAGATCAAGGTTTTCCAATCCTCGAGCAAGCCAATCGACGCGTGGGATTTCTTAATGAAGTTAATCCAAAGGGTTGGCTCTTTTACAGTCATAATCAAAAATAACAAATAGCATACCTCATTGTACTGCAATAAATATGCCCAGGAACAACAGTATGAAGACAGAAAAATCCTCCGTACCTTGAAAGCAGCAGCATAAGCAGCTTGCAAATTCGACATTCCTTCGAATGGCATGCGGTTCGTCAGTAATTCCCACAAGACAATACCAAAACTATAAACATCAACCTTGTTATTGTAATGCTTCTTCTCACCCTGACGCAATGTGACAGTGCTGTACAACTGCCAAAAAGAAATAATTCAGATAATTGAGAAACTTGAAAATTCAGGATAAACCATATAAAAGGTATTGAAAGTGACCCAAGTAAGAATACATTCAAAAGAAAAAATATAAGAGAGAAACGACAAAACATTTGAACTTTGATCATCAAGGCATTAGCGCACACCTTTATATCATAAAATATATAGTAGACTACCAGGAGTTCATTGCGGAATTCCAATAGGAGTATCACAAAATAATTAGACTTTAGAGGCACCAAACTACCAAATTAAACAGGAAGGATAGTAGTTTATAAAGGCGACTGAAAAAACGATGACAGCAACACAGAACAGCCTTAAAGATAATAAATTGGATATGAATATCATCAAACCAAAGTCCTCCTTTTATCCTAAGTTAAAAGTGGTAACAGTTCAAGGCTTGCTTCAGATCAAGATTATAATATTGTAATTCAGAAGAACAGAAGAGAAATTAGAAATTACACCTGAAGATCTTCCTTTTAAGTTTTTGGGATAACCGGAAGATTCCCAAGGGACAATGGTGCACAGTTCGAGACTTGGCGGATAATGGGCTTTTCCCCCTACCCTTCCCCACTTAATATCATGCTTTTGTATGTGGCAGGTCTGGAACCATGACATGCGCCTAACCCACACATCAACCACTGTGATCTTAGTTCTTAACACTAGACCAAAGCCAAGGGACATAGATTTCCTTTTAAATATAAGTTAAGGAAACTCCTTTTACATAATAATATTTTCTAGAGGTGGGTAAACGGATAAATAGGATGCCACTTTGGTTGTCAAATCATTATCTATTCACTCTTTGTCACTTTTCATCTCTATCTTGCAAATAATTCTGATGGGTCAATACTTGAGGATATATTCCTATGCAGTAGCCACTCAGTAGGTACATAATCCTACTCGCCACGACGTCATCATAGCCTTTACTAATCTATGAGATGAGAAAATGCAAAAGTGTAAATCTGCTCACGTTTCATTAGTGGAATCATAGTTGCAATCCCTAACCATTCTATTCAACCATGCAAGTTGATATTACCTATAATTTAATCCTCCATACAGAAAGATATTGATACATAAATAGGTATAAAATAATAATAACCTGCTACATTTGAAGTGATGTTTATTGACATGTCTAGTGGAGGAAATTACACGGTTCACTCCTGAAAAGATGGTGCTTGAATAACAAATGGCTAAATTAGATACAAACCTCAGGTGCCATCCACCGGTACGTCCCAGTTTCTGCCGTCATCATCTCAGTGAGGGTCTCTTCCCTAGCTAGCCCAAAATCTGCAAGCTTCACAGACTTCTGATTGGCCGTGAGCAACAAATTGTCTGCATAAATGACATTTCCAGATGTGCACTTTCTTAGACAGGAAACGATCAAAAAAAGAAAGCACACTAAAACATGAAATAGGAATGGTAATAAGAGAGTGATGCCAACTTAAGAATAAAACTCCAAGTTAGGAGCATAAACTGACCCATACATCAACTAAGAATGAGTGTGCTATCCACTTTTGGCTTCCCTAGATATTGAGATTCTTTTTATAAAAAGAAGAAAGAATTGAGATGGCAAGCAATGAAGTGAAATATATACCACAATGTCTGCACTAATAACTTCTTCCTTCAATGGTACTAAGATTACTGACCATAGAAGAGCCAACATAAAATGATAAGATAACCCAGAAGAAGAACTATTCCAGCAGTAAAATATTGATGGATAAAAGAATATAGGCCAAAACCATAATATTTGGCCTGTTTAACATTTCAGTGGATAACTACAATAACAAAAAGAAAAAAAAGTCTTGTACAGCTCGGCTAGCCAAGTGGTACCAGGTTTTAGATCTCTATGTATAATGCCATTGGCATGTAAACATTCCATGGCCCGAGCAATGTCAAGCGCATAATTTAAGGCGACATGAAGATCAAGCACTTCTGGACGAATGCTGACTAAGTACTTCCGAAGGGACATTCCAGGCAGAAGCTCTGTCACTATAACCATCAAAGGATCCTTGCAAGCTCCAATAAACTGCAAACAAGAAATCAGAATTTACTAGCTAACACCATAGGGCTTGCTAAACTTAACAAAAGAAAGCTGCTCAAGGGAAGTTAAAAGCAGCACTTTGAAAAGATAATCAGAATAGTATTATTTCGGAGTCTAATGAAGTTGGAAGAGAAAGAAAAATGATACGGAGTAATTACTTTTACAAGATTCTCATGTTTTACTCTTGACATCATAACAACTTCCCGAACAAAACGGCTTCCAAGTGAAGCTCTTTCTTCCGAAGTTTTACCGCCATTTAGAACTTTTATCGCAACAATTTGATCACCATACCTGGAGAGACATGAAGCATTTTTTCCGATAAATGAAAAATGTACAATAAAACCAGACAGCAGATAATCCAAAATATAACAAAAAGCACAAATATTTTCGATCTTCATGTTGTGTTAAATGACAGAAATTGTTGCGTTTGACTGCTTCTCAAGACAAAATGAAAATAACCAAACTAGAAAAACCACAGGAAGAAAATAGTTACTCTCAGTTACTATATAAGACCCAACGAATATATCAATCTCAAATGGCAAGCAAACTCTCATGTTACATTTTCTGACTAAGATAGCATTTACCTAACTAGTAAACCAATGGAACAGTAACACTGGCCAATCACCTAAAATAAAATCCACAAGTTACAGCATCACAATTTTCAACTAACTGGCAGAACAACAATGATGATCAGCACTACACTAAAAAAAATTATGGGTAATATTGCACGAAAGGCGTTACATACCTTCCTTCATAAACTTTTCCATGAGCTCCCTCACCAATTTTGGTTCCAATAAAGAGTTGTTTTGGATCCACCAACACTCTCTCATCAATAGATAATTGATTTGAGGGTACTACTGATGATCCATTTCGCGATACGCCTTCAACGTGTTTCTGTACACTACCAACAGGATTTTCTTCCTCTTCTCTTTCTCTACTCTTCTCACTGCAACTCATGGTTGCAAAATTCTCAATCAGATTATCCCTGAATGCCTCATCCTCAACTCAACCCTTTGATCCTACAAATTACTTGCAAATAACCCCCATCACTCAAAAAGTCAATACTATCTTCTCACGTTACAATATGAATATTTGATCCTAGCAAACACTTGAACCCTCATAAGCAAAGCTTCTTCCTTTAACTTCCTAATAAGTCCACCAACAAGTCCAAGAATTTAAAACCAAAATATGCCTCCAAAACTTCAAACACCCAAAAGATCTAAAAATACAAAAGAAACTCAAGAATCATATAAAAAGATAGCCCCTTTTCTTGAAAATGAAAAAAGAAAGACTTGATTTTTAAACTAAAATCAAGAAACTAGCAGTCTTTGGATAGTGTGCACATTAAAACAACCCCCCAAAAATAAAAGCAAGAACCTTCAAAGGAAGCAACAAGAGGAGCTAAAAAAGAAACTTATAGTGGCGAAAATATATCTAAAAGAATATAAATATGTATACTATCAATACAAATTTCATGCATAGATAAGGACCTAACAAGCAACTCTAAAGACCCCCTATAAAGCTTTGATCTTTACTCTTCTTTTTTTGTCTTTTGGTCCCCTTTTTGGGGGGGATAGGGGTGGGTTTGAAAACGGGGGGTGGTGGTTAACTTTGTTTTTGTACTACAAGCTCTTATCTACAATTGAAATGGCGTTCCTGTGAAGATATTCTGGGAGAGTCTATTTTCCGGTGAGTGTATTTTCCGAGTGGAGAGAGAGAAAAGTTGGGGAATAAATGTGAATATTAAAAAGAAAGCACGTTTAAAGTACACCAAATGGGAATTAAACACGTGGAGAGCACTGAGAACACTTTGGAATATTATTAGCATTAAGACATTAGAGGATTTGGACATTGTTAGTTGAGGATGCTTTGGAAAAAAGACAAGAGACCTTTCTTTCTCTCTTGACTAACTAATTGGCTTTTTGTGATGTGCGTTTTTGGTGTTTGATATTTGCATTTTGAGTCCCACTTAATTTGGATCCGCATAAGACTTATTAAAAAGGGAAATGTTTTCTATGAGAATATTTTTTATTCGTAAAATTTAAATCGGAGACCTTTGATTACAACAACAACATACCAAGTATTATCCCATACTAGTGAGGTCCGGGGAGGGTAGTGTGTACGCAAACCTTACCATTACCTTGTGAGGATAAAGAGGTTGTTTCCAATAGACACTCGACTCAAGAAAGCATAAGCATCACATTAATGAAAATATAGACAAGAAGGGACAGTACCAAAAAGACATATAAAAGCAGAATAAAAACAATAAGATAGTAAGGTTATCAACAATAAAAGGAAACAACAACTAGTCATAAAAATCTACGACCAACAGAAAGCGAGACTGCCTGCCAATACTACTGTTATAAACACTCTAGACTACCTACCCTACTACCCTAATCCTCGACCTTCATACCTTCCTATCTAGGATCATGTCCTCGGTCAGCTGAAGTTGCGTCATATCTTGCCTAATCACCTCTCCCACCTCTTCTTTGGCCTACCTCTACCTCTCCGTAGGCCCTCCAATGTCAACCTCTCACACCTCCTCACCGGGGCATCTGTGCTCCTCCTCCTTACATGACCAAACCATCTAAGCCGCGCTTCCCGCATCTTGTCCTCAATAGGTGCCACACCCGCCTTGTCACGAATAACCTCATTTTTTATCCTATCTAACCTGGTGTGCCCGCACATCCATCTCAACATACTCATCTCTGCTACCTTCATCTTCTGGACATGAGCGATCATGACTGGCAAGCACTCAGCCACATACAACATCGTTGGCCTGACCACCATTCTATAGAACTTACCTTAATGTTTTGGTGGCACCTTCTTGTCACACAAAACACTGGAAGAGAGTCTCCATTTCATCTATTCCGCCCCAATACGATGTGTGACATCTTCATCAATCTCCCCATCCCCCTGAATAATAGACCCAAGGTACTTAAAACTTCCTCTCCTAGGGATGACCTGCGAGTCCAGCCTCACCTCCCCTTCCCCTACTTGAGTCTCGCTACTAAACTTACACTACAAGTATTTTGTCTTGGTCCTGCTCAACTTGAAACCTTTAGACTCCAGGTTCTGCCTCCATATCTCTAATTGCACGTTCACACTATCTCGAGTCTCGTTAATCAATACAATGTCATCTGCAAATAGCATGCACCACTGCACCTCCCCTTGGATGTAGCGTGTCAGTATGCCCATTGCTAGAGCAAACAAAAAAGGGTTGAGTGCAGACCCTTGATGCAACCCCATCATAATCGGAAAATAGTTTGAGTCCCCACATACTAGCCTCACTCGGGTCTTTGCTCCATCATATATGTCCTTAATCAACCTAACATAGGCAACTGGTGCACCTCTAGCCTCCAAACATCTCCACAAAACCTCCCTCGAAACTTTGTCGTACGCCTTTTCTAAGTCGATGAACATTATATGTGTAACGACCTGACCGGTCATTTTGAGCATTTGTACTTTGCTCGGTAGTTTGAGGGCATGAATAGCCCTATATGATGTATCATGACTTGTGTGAATTGTCAGTTTTAGTTTTTAGGTTATTCGGAATCGACTTGGTAGAATGAACGTCATGATGGAAGCTTTAAGTTAAAAGAGTTGACCAAGTTTGACTTTTAGCATTTGATCTTGGATTGGAGTTTTAATGGTTCCCTTAGGTCCAGATGGTAATTTTAGACTCGGGCTTATGCCCGGATTTGCATTTGGATATTTCTTGAAGGACTCAGCGCTAATTGGCGATAGTTGGAAATTTGAAGGTTTGAAAAGTTTATAAGTTTAACCGAAAGTTGACTTTGAGGATATCATGTTCGGATTGTGGTTCCGGGAATTGGAATAGCTTCGTTATGTTATTTGGGACTTGTGTGAAAAATTTGAGTTCATTCCAGGTTGATTTGATATGTTTCGGCGTGAGTTTTGGAAGTTGAACGTTCAAAGTTCATTCAAGTTCGAATTGAGGTGTGATTCGTCGTTTCGATGTTGTTATGTGTGATTTGAGGACTCGAGTAGGTTCGTGTTATGTTATGGGACTTGTTGGTGTATTTGGATGGGGGCTCGAGTGGCCCGGGTAAGTTTCGGATAAGGTTCGGATAATTTTCATTTCATGTTGCATTGTTGAAGGTATACTGGTTCTGGTGCTTCCGCATTTGCGGAAGAATGGATGCAGATGCGAGTCCGCATATGCGGAAAATTGGTCGCAGAAGTGCAAACAGTCTTGGCTGGAGATCATCGTAGATGCGGAGGAAGAGGCGCACCTGTGTGTGCGCATAAGCGAAATCCTTGGGCGCATGAGTGGTCTTATGCGCAAATGCGCGTTCAGTGGTCACACATGTGATGGCGCAGGAGAAGATGTTTTTCGTAGGTTCGAAGAGTCATTTTTCCAGCTTATTCCGTAGAAGCGAGTTTCACATCGCAGAAGCGGCTCAGTTCACAAAAGCGAAAAGCACTGGGCAGAAGCTTTAAGTTCGAGGGTTTGGTCATTTTTGCATAGTTGGAGCTATGAAGCTCATATAGAAGTGATTTTCACTAAGTGGACTAGGGTAAGGGTTCTCTACTCATTTTTGATTTTATATCATTAATCTATCTTCATTTTTGCAATTGGTTGATGAATTTTAAAGAAGGAATTAGGGGGGTTTTGCCTAAAGTTTCATAGAGTGAATTTTTGAGTTTTGAACGTCGATTCGAAGTCGGATTTGAGTGAAACTAGTGTGGTTGGACTCGTAATTGAATGGGTTGTTGGGTTTTGTGAGTTTTGTTGGGTTCTGAGGTGATCCGAGTTTGACTTTTGGGAAGATTTTGGGCTTTTGATTAAAGATTCAACCTTCATCGATTGGGTTTATTTCCTTCGGCATTATGTGTTGTATTTAAGTTGCTTATGGCTAGTTTCTTGAGCCGTTTAGAGGTTGGTACGAGCAGGATGGCATTTGTGGAGCATCTTTTGGCTTTCTCAATATTGGATTTGGCTTGTTCGAGTTAAGTAACTCTTCTAAACTTGGTGTTGAGGGTATGAATCCCCGAATTACGTGTTATGTGATCGATTTTGAGGTGATGCACATGCTAGGTGATGGGCGTGTGGGTGTGCACCATGTAAATTGTGATTTAGTCGATTCTATGGAACTGTGTAGCTATCTTATATGAACATTTTTACTGTACTCTATGTGTTAGAGCACCTGAGATGTAATTGATGCTAGAAATCAGGTTTAGGCTATATGCAGGAACTGTTAGGATCCGTAGTTGTCGTTCTTTGCTGTTGACTTATTTGTTAAATTGCAATTATGTACTCAATCTTATTCATCATTTCATATCACGTCTTTGTATATGTTATTGTGTATTGTCACGTCTCATATAATTAATTAGGGCTGCTTAGTATGAGCATTGTGAGCTCGAGGGACGAGAGAGATTTATGACTGAGTGAGGTTGATGGCCTGATTGTGAGTGATATTTATGGGATCAGGCTGCACGCCGTAGCATATTTTATTTATTTATGCCTGGATCTGGCTTATTATAGTGCTTGCTTTGAAGGAGCCCCTCCGAAGTCTGCACCCCTATAGTGAGCGCAGTTGATTTATATTGAGGGATGGATCTTCCTAGGGCATGGATCTTGCCCGAATCATTTATATTTAGGGATGGATTTTCCCTGGGCTGGATTGGCCTTATATAGTACTGAGTGACTGACTGTTAGTTGATATATATATATTTGCGGTGGATCTTCCCTAGGCTGGATTGGCCATATACAGTACTGAGCATGAGGTTTTATTTATGTTTGATTGGGCTAGATCCGCCCTGTACAGTGCTGAGTATTGAGCGTGATGACTGAGAGAGTGAGACCATGAGATTGAGTAATCTGAGAGTGTGAGTAGATGAGTTCACCACTGAGATGCATTATGTTTGGCATGCATATTTGAGATACAGGCATAGAGATGCATTTCCACACGCCACCCAGTTTTGGTGACATTCATGATTTCACATACATAGTGACATGTAGACATAGAGATGTACTTTCCTCATGCTATCTAAAAAGTGAAACATTTTATTTATTGTTGAAAGGTTTTTTGGAAAAATCATGATTTTTGAACTTACTCTTATATTTTAGGTGTTTCAGTGGAAGATTTGGGACTTACTGTTATACTTGAAAAGCATGCCTACTTTCCGTAACTGTGAAGGAGTTGAACATCTTATCCCTGAGTTATTTTCTTGTATCATTCTTATTATATTGTTACGTATTGTGACTGGTTATTGGAGTTGGACTCGGACCCTTGTCCCAGCTCGTCACTACTTTCAACCTAAGGTTAGGTTTGTTACTTATTGAGTACATGTGATCGGTTGTACTCATATTACACTTCTGCACCTTGCGTGCAGATGTTGGATGTTGATGTTATTGCATATGGCGGGAGTTGGATCAGACAATATACCTGCGTTCCAGTTACAATTTCCTCTTGTCCTTGGTAGCTTTAGAATTTTAATCTGTTCATGTATATTTAAAACAGATAATGTATTTATTTCAATTCAGTTTTATAAAGAAATCTAAATCTTAGAAGCTCATGATTTGTACTACCAGTTCTTGGGAATTCTTTGTATAAAAGCAATTTTATTATCATATCTTCTCTTGATAAATCTTATTAAATTGGATAGTTGTTAATTGGATTATCTAGTGGGTTGGGTTAGGTGCCATCACGACTAATTAAATTTTGGGTCATGACAAGTTGGTATCATAGCTCTAGGTTCATAGGTTCTACAAGTCATGAGCAAGTGTCTAGTAGAATCTTGTGAATCCGCATGATGACGTCCATACCTTTCTTCAAAAGGCTATAGGAAATTTAGGATATACTTCCCATATTTCTTTCTTTATCGTGTGACATTGATTCAGCTTGAAGCGTAACTCTTGAAATTCCTTCCATGCATCGTATGGCATGTGAGTGCTCGGTATCAGTTGTGCATCGACGATTTTTGATCCCATGAATGAAGTGCGAGATGTGATTTCTGTGTGCTGATGACGGGCCAGTTTGGAGAACTTGAGGCTGAGTTTTGACTGTAGCTTGAGCATGGGGATTTTAGTTGTGTGAGCACGTGCTGGTGGACTTATAAGTCCGGTAGTGTCCCTATTAGTGGAATTCATAGCTCGATGAGTGGTTGGATGGTTATATGATAAGTATGATGTGACTGCGGGATGTGTTCAGATAGATTGAACGTGACGAGAAGAGTTTTCTTGAGATGTAAAAAGGACTATTAGGTGCTTGACTTCTGTCTTGATGTGACGTATAGTCTCGAGTTACGAGTGTATTGGAGGATCTTTCATATTGTTTAACTGTGGAATGAATCAGGTTCTCATGCTTTGTTGGTGAGTTCAGACTTAGGAAGCTTAAGTGATTGCGTAGTAGTTGTGGCTGTGAAAGGGTATAAAAAGATATTAGTTTGAGGCTAAGCATGTGGGTTATAACCTACGAGGTAATCTATAGATATGTGATTTTATGATGTTGTGTGGAGGCTTTCTTTTCTACCAGTGGGTTATATTTGTGCGATTTGAGTTGGGATCGGTTGTAATAGTTGACCTTACCGTCAAGAGGATGAATGCGATATTTGCAGATAATTTAAGGTATTAGATGGTTTGTGTTACATGAGATTATGATAGATTTAGTTGAATCTCACTATCAGATGTTTTATTTCAGGACTTTGAGCCAAGTGGGGGAGTCATCTATCAACGAGTTGATTGCACGGTTATGTGTTGCATTGGTTTCAGTTTGAGGTATACTTGTGAATCAGTTATGACTTGTAGAGGTTGAGATCGAGGATGACTCGAGTAAGGGAATTTCTGGATACGGGTTGTATTACACTCTATAGGTATATAGGAATCATGGAATGATTGAGTGGTTATTCGTGAATGATGTTGTGTGCATGGAGTAGGAATTTTCTTGGTTACATTAAGGTGGGGTGACTTTTTTGGGTGTCATTGTGCTAATGAGGCAGAGGTCGTTTGTTCTATTTAGGCAATGCAATTGAGTTGTGAGCAGAGTAGATGACTCTCGAGAAGGTTCTAATAGGTTCAAGATTTATATGTAGCAATTGAGAGTTTTCCGGATTTGTTACATTAGATGGTGTCGGGACTCGCGATATTTCTATATCATTATGGATTATACATTTAGTATCAAGAAGGTGAATGAAATGACTTTAGAATCACAAAAGGTCTCTTCGGAGTGGGTGTCTTAGTTGTGGTACTTTTGGGGTGCTTAAGGGGGAACACAACCGCTTATGGGCCTTAGGGCGGTGTGATTTTATTCTAGGATCTCGTGGGGTAATTTTTGGTTAAGGATCATGGTGTTCTGGCAAGGAGAAGTGTCACCTTGAGGGTAATTCGGGAGGAACTCGGAGAAATAGGATAGTTTGATAGTAGGTTGGATCAGTACGGTAATGGGTATGATCGGTTCCTTAGGTACTTATGATATGGTGAGTCTCTACAGGTGTTTCGTGGCATATGGTCTTGGGTTTGGCGACCAGCGTAGATTGGTTTAGTTAGAGGGATTCAAATCTGATAGCTTAGTTATGTGCAAATTGATTTCAAAGAGTTCTTGATGATTTCTATCACGGTTCAAGGTGGATATTCTCCTACTGGCATGAGGGACATGTTGCATGTTGGGATTTCTCCTATATGAGATCAAATGGAAGGTTTCTGACTGATCGGGTATGTATTTTGCTGGCGACCTAGAGTTGATTATGAGATCCTCGTACTTTTCAGATGATGGTATGGTTGATGCGGTGTGTTGTGCGGGATTAAGATTTGTGTGTACAAGGTCACAGGTCATTTTTGAAAGGAAGGTCATGAATTATTAGACAACGTGGATAATTTCTAATGTTTAAATGGATGCTATAACTACTTTTTATTGCCTCAAAATATGCGCATATTAGAAGGCACATTGAGTTTTGACTTACGGATGTTTCGTTGGTATTGCTGTACTCGCCTGGTTGACTGACTGCTGATATTCAAATCTTTGCTACGTGGCACGGAAGAATTTTAGAAGTATTCCTTATGGGATGATCATGTATGAGAGATGTGTTAGACATTCGGGCGATGGAGTTGGGATTAGATATGGTGATTCGTGTATTCTATGTATTTGGAGACTGAGAGTTCTCAAGAACAGGCTGTTTCATGGTTATGGACTATGAAGATGTGTCCAAAGATAGCCAGATGATAGTATGTGTTATGGTTCAGTCACTGTGGACCTTCGGAGGGTTATTTATCTATTATGGATGGCCAAAGTTGATTTGGGGTCCATTGATAGACCCATAAGGAGGTGTATTCTGCACCAGGTAGGATTGGTTAACTCCGTATTACTATGGTTGAGGGATGTGCCATTCAGTTAGAGTTGAACTTATTTGTGTTCTGATATGTTCTATGAGTTACTCTTTTTTTCTACGAGGGGTTGTGATATATTGGTTATATGCACATATGGTGCAGTTCTATTTGGGCTTTATAGCGGAATTTGAGCGAGATGGGTATTTGGGTATTGAATGATTGATTTCACATTAGTTATGTTCTCTCAGGTTTGTGTGGCATTGTGTCATTTGCTTCTCCGCGGTTATGGTCATGCACCTTAGGTACTTGATGTTGAATTGCGTGTGGTTTTTGATTTCAAGCATGGTGGCTGAGGTATTTCATGCGGACCAGTGTTTGGATGGAGTCACGCATTGCATCGGAGTTACGCTGAGATATGGTCCTTTGTGTTAGATTCATGCGTTATGGTTCTGCGAGGTGTGATGGGTTTTTAGCATTGCGTTGTGGTGGTACTTGTTGAGCTTGCGGGACAATTCTCTTAGTGGAGTCATTTTCTATGTTTAAGTACACTTGAATTGTTACGTATTGGTGCAGAGGTTGCAGGTTTGTGGTTTAAGGTTGTATTGGTGTGGCTTGTCAGTAGGCGGCTCTATTTGATAAGATGAGGTCGTCGTACCTAGATGCTATCGAATCTGATTGCGGTATATTTGAAAGGACAATTGTTTACCGTGAAAATGATAATAACAATTAAATTTGTTGATGAGACTCTAAAAATACGTAATCTATTTTTATGCTAGTTTGTTAAGCAGTTGATGCTAAGTGTGTGAAATTTAGAGGCGAAATAGAGTCAAGAAGAGAGCTACAATCAAACCGGTAGGTCAATTATTCAGGGCCTCGAGCTTGTCGATTCGGAGCCTCGAAGTCGATTCCGGGGTTTAGACTCGAGCTATCGTGGGTGATCGGGGTAGGGCTAACAAATATGAAATAATCAATGAATGCTCTTTCTGGCCAATGATAAGCAATAAATGATGAGCAAATAAGAAGGTAATAAATGAAAGCAATAATATCAAGAGAGTATATGAGAGGGCAAAGAGAATATTTTCTATATTTCTTGTGGAGCAATGGGAACAACAGGGGGTTACAAAGTGGTAGGAATGCCACTTATATAGGAGAGGAATCTTAACATAGTACAAAATATATTAACTATTCGGACGCGAGGATGGGACAGCTAGATATGATGTCCTGACGCCTTCATTGGGTTTAGAATAGCCCGCTAGGCTCTGTCAGTCTTAGCCAAACGTCTTGGGAACTTCCCTCTTCTCCAATATAGCCGTTGGTCTACACTGCCCCGAGATCGGGCCCGGATGACACTTGACAGTGAGCCTCGACCTCGGTCTCGAACCTCGAGAAGCACGTTTGCGGGGCACCATGATGACGAGGAAATTGGACACCCCTGATTTTACCGTACACAGATAGTCTTCGCGTTTCTTAGAGTGAAAGCGATAAGAAACGACCTTGAATTTATTACTCCTCCGATGCTCTCGTAACGACGTTAGGCACAAGGCACCAAGACATGATGTACACGCAGCCCCTGAAGATTTTCCCATTGACTATGGCAGTTGGCTGTCTCTTGGCCTTCTTCAATGCGCATGCGGGGTTTATATAAATACTCCCCTTCTTTTTTCTATAACTCATTGTATTCCCAAACCTCAGAAAAGGTGTGTTATTCCTTCGCTTTCGTTTTTTCTTAGGAACGCAACTCTCCTTCTTCTTCTGGAAATTTCTGAAAGTGGCGAAAACTTCCGCCTCCGCCTCTCAAGAGGTTGTGGCCTCGTTCTCTTTGCTCCTATCTCAAGGTGAAGTGACGATGCCTCCTCGTGCAGAGGAATGTGTTCCAGGGTCTTTCGCGATGGCTTCTGATTTTAGGGCCGAGAGATCTTCTTTGAATCTGGGGCGCAACGAGCCCGTGCTCAGTATATTAGCTCGATAATAGACACCGGAAGAGTGAAAGCTGATTGTCGGTAGGGGGACGCAGTGCTTGTAGAGATTCCTTCTCTGGAGGAGGATATTACGACACACAAAACAGGTTTCCTCAGTGTATACACCTATCCGTTTACTCTAGGGCCGGTGGGGCCATCTTCGCCCTCGATTGACCCCGTGATTCTCGACTTTTGCCAATGATGCCAAGTGACCCTTGGCCAGATTCATCCTTCATTCTGGCGTGTTGTTTAGATGATTAGGTACTACGTGAACATAATCGGGGAGATGCCCTTCACTCTTGATCATCTGATCAGGATGTACAACCCCCGTCTCTTCCGTGGGGGTTTAGTCAAACTCCGCTGCCGAGCCCCGAGGTCATTCTTTGCCTATACCGAGGAGCTCAGAAAGGGGGGGTGAATAAGCCGATTCATCCGAGTTAGGACTTCTGACCAGATCCCGGCGGAAAAGATGTTGTTCCCCGAGAGGTGGAATGTGGAGCGTAAGTAGACATGCTACCTTTCCTTCCCCCGCTTCTCTGCAGCTATATTCCTTCAAGCACTTAACATTTATTATTTTTTGTTACTGCAACCGCAACAATTTACCTCGGCGTAATTTCGGACCTCTAGAATTGGGTCGGTAGTCTGTACTCGATTTGCCCGTATGCTGAGTGAGTGTGGAGTGATTTATCCCAGTCCCGGTGGGAAGCCAAGGACCATGGTGAGCCTCTACCCTTGCCATAGTCATCACTTTCGACTTAAATTGCTACTGGTGGTGCTCCCGTTCCCCGTGCTTACCTCTTGCCTTTGTGTAGGTTTGGGGGAAGTCCCCTTGATGAAGGGAGCTTTACCCAGCGGGGAAGGCGCTTTGGTACCCGATGAAGGGAAGAAAAGACAAGGGGATCCGTTGGATGGACCTTCCGAATTTAAGAGGATTAAGGCGGAAAAGACTAAGGCTGACTGGGCAGATCTAATCCCGAAAACGATGGGAAACCCTCGAGTTGAGGGCGAGGAGGAAAACAGCTTCTCGATGACGCCTGAGGGAGGGATAAACCTGGCCGACCCTAAGGCCGTAGAGATGGTGGCTTCTGGGCCAGAGATTGATGCCGTTGTGGCCCTACTTTGTGGCGGAGAGACAATTGAGGGAGAATCGGGTTCTTCCCCCGAGCTGGTCGGTGGTCAGAGTTCTCTACGATATGAGGTGCCTTCGTTAGGTGGTTTGGAGAGGCCTAGCTCGGGGACCTCAAATAGACAAGGGATGGCCTTGATTGACCTTGTTAGTGCTGTGGTCATGATTGATTCCCCTCAGGGAATGACCCTACCATTTGAAGGAGTGCAAGATGCCCCTTGCGAATAATGTCCTGATGCGGGGATGCCTGTCAAAGCCGGAGATGTGCCCGAAAGGTTACCAACCGCTTCCGAGGGAGTTTCTGAGGTTGATGCTTCTCTCGTCTTTGGTGAAATGAGCAAGCTTTGCGAGAAGGTAACCTTTGTTTTCCTTGTCCGTCGCTCGGACCTCGGTTGCCTCGACCTTTTTCTTTCTAACTTGTCTTTTTTTGTGTCTTTAGGCCAAGGTGATTTACAATCGTACTTTCACCTGGTATCAGGTCGAGGAGACCTGCCTCGAGCGTGAGAAGGCTTTCCTTACTGAGTAGGTTATCTAGTCCCCGCTTGCCTTTATCTGAATGCTTTGCCAGATCCCAGTGTTTTAACATCTCGGATCTGCTTTATGTAGTTTGAGAAGGAATGCGTCCTACTGAGGGAAGAGGTTCAGGCCAGAGACTCTAAAGTCTCCGAACTCAAACGGCGTGAGAGAGAGGTATCTTCGAGAGGATGCCCTCCTGGAGAAGGTGACATTAGTTGGGCATCAGCTTAGTGAGGTGAGGGAGGATAGTGGCAAGTACAAAGGTCTCCATTGCAAGCTCGTGGATGCATTATCTAGGATCAAGACTGAAGCTGAGACACTTATATCTTTGCATTGAGAAGATGCCATTGTGACAAGCGCCCAAGCCGAAGGGGCACCCTAGGGGGACGAGCCGAGGTTGACTCGGGCAGTGGATATACGTATGGGAGATATCCTTTTACCTGCTGAGTTCGAGAGAATGGAGACCCTAGAGAAGAGAGATGCAACCTTGCTTGCTTTTGGGGGTGTGCCGAGCAGTGGCTTAGGAGGTGACAAAAGAGAAGGGGAGGAGGCCGTCGAAGAGAGGCCGCTAAAGGACCCGTAGTCGTCAGGATGCAACCTTTGGTAGAGACACCGGGGACCTCCCATTCGATGGTAGATTAAGATTCTGTTTAGTTCTCTCTTTGTAAGGGTTTTTTCAAGACTTGAAAACATCCCTCTAAAGGTTATAAGAAGGGTTTTTATTTCTTGTTCCTCCTTTCCTCTTTGCTTTTAGGAAATACTATGTGATGTTCTTTGACTTTCGAACTAGGGTCCCGTCTTCAGGTTAGACCCCCGGGCTTCACTATCATTGAGACTGGTGACAGTGACTCGTACATACTGATTCAGTTGCTTCTTAGAGTAAGCTAGCATTTGAGATCTTGTGTTTTTGCTTTCAAGCATCTTTATTAAGTCAGTTCAGTCTCCGAGTCGGATCTCGACTTGAGTTCATCTGACCCTCAAGTTTTTAGGATTTCAAGTTGGCCTTTGGGCTCTTACGCGTTGGGTTGGAGTGACCTTATGTGCGGGGTTGGCGACAGTGTCTCAATCAACCCTCAAGTATTCGAATTTTTGTGGGCTGACGACAGTGGCTCTTACGCCTTGGGTCGAAACGACCTTTTATATGTGCGGCCCTGAGGCTCATTAGGCAGGCGACAATGGCTCTTACGCTTTGCCCTTAGGCAGGTATAGTTAACTATTTTGGGTCCGGCCTCCGAATCGGGTTACAACTCGAGCTCATTTTGACCCTCAAGTTTTTGAATTTGCGTGGGTTGGCTAAAGTGGCTCTTACACCTTGGGTCAAAGCGACCTTTTATGTGTGCGGCCCTGAGGCTCATTAGGCTGGCGATAATGGCTCTTATGCTTTGCCCTTAGGCAGGTATAGTTAACTATTTTGGGTCCGGCCTCCGAATCGGGTTACTACTCGAGCTCATTTTGACCCTCAAGTTTTCGAATTTGCATGGGCTGGCGACAGTGGCTCTTACGCCTTGGGTCGAAGCTACCTTTTATGTGTGCGACCCTAAGGCTCATTAGGCTGGCGACAATGGCTCTTACGCTTTGCCCTTAGGAAGGTATAGTTAACTATTTTGGGTCCGGCCTCCGAATCGGGTTACGACTCGAGCTCATTTTGACCCTCAAGTTTTCAGATTTCAAGCTGGCGACAGTGGCCCTTACGCTTTTGGTCGATGTGACCTTTTAGTGTGTGTGGCCCTGAGGCTTATTAGGCTGGCGACAATGGCTCTTACATGCTTGGTCGATGCGACCATTTATGTAGGCTTTATTTTCCTCTTGTTAAGGACTTTTGAAGTAAATTTTGCTTGACTCGTTGTCGGTTCGGGAAGAACCTCGATTTCTAGTAACTTGCGGCGATGTTCGAGCACCTTGGGAGGTTTGGCTCGGAGGCTGAGTAGCTCGAAGCCTGTGATTTGGAGCTGACATGGTCGAAGCTCTTTTGCCTATGTTGAGGGTAGCCTGTTTAACCGGTTCTTTCCGAAGTAGATTCGGAGTAATTAAAGGCATGTGTGGGCTGGCTACAATGGCTCTTACACCTTGTAGCGATGGTTGGGCGTCCCCGAGTCGTATTAGTGTAAAGCCCCAGAAATATTTTGCTAAGTAATTTAAGATTTCGTGGTGCCAAGGTAGGCTAATTGTTTTATCTTGCGTGAAAATGAGGATTCATGATATAATGGATATTAATTGGATATGTTAATAAGCGTATAAGTTATATTATAAGTGATTTGGAGTCTAAAGAGAGGCCTAAGTCTAAGCCAAGTTGGAAAATTTCATAATGGACTAAAGTTGTGAATGAGTACGCACAAGACCTCACTTTGGACAATCATATCTCCAGTTATATAAGGTGTTTGTGATGCACAACCTATCAAATTAAAGCTCTTTGAGTCTAGTTTCCAACTCATCAAACCGTTTGTCATTTGAAGGTGTACACAAAAAGTTATGACCATTTTACAGGACCTGTGTCAGATGAGCATCCGCGGCGCGACCGCGAGAAAACTGATATTTTCTACCTCCGAGCGCAGCCAGACCGCGGTAAGAGCTTAGCCACCGCATCCCGGAGCGGTTTGACCGTGGTCGCGCACCTAGCAGCCCTATAAATACCCCAAGACTGGGTATGGAGAGTCTCTAAGTCATTTTTTTGAGCTAGGGCTTGCTCTATCAAGGGGAATCCGTCCCATACTTCCCTCCTATGATCCAAGGTAATGTTTTTGGAGTATTTTGAGTTGATTACTACTCCTAAACACTTATATTAACAAGGATTGATCTTGAAAATCCATATATTCCCATTCAAATCCCTAAATTGATCAAGAACACTACAAGTGTGGATTCTCAAGATTCTTACTACAAGAGGTATGTCTATCATCTCTAACTACTCTATAGTGATTATTTATGTATGATATATACGTTAAAACTCATGGGATGGTGATTGGAAGCCATAGGTGCCTAATCAAGGTTGTGTTGGTGTTGAAGGGATTGTAAGATGGGTTATTGAGGTATGATTCTTGGGTGTAATAGTATTATACATGCTTGTACAAATTAGGTTTGTGGGAAAATTGTTGAACATAAATAAGTAAAGATTGGGTTGGGGAATGAAGTAAATCTTGTAAAAGAGATTTGAAATCAAGATGCTCAACTAGTATTTGATAAAATGCTCAAATGAGCTGAAACCTGGAATGCTTTCCTAATTTGTGTTCAATTTTGTCATGTCTCAAGTAGATTGGGATTACTAGAATTTCCGGAACGTCGTAGTAACTTAAGAAAAGCTTAAACAAGGTATGTATGGCTAAAACCCCCTCCTCTTAGAAATTGAGCTTCCATGGTGCCCATGTAAATGTTGTAAGTTCGAAACGTGATTGATGTAATGCTTGTTATGTTAAGTGAATTGATGTTGTGAAAATGTATGTGGTAAGTACTTATTTATGTGTGTAATGTGTTATTCTTGTAAATGGAAGATGTGTGGAGAACATGATGTGTGTGCTAAATGCCTAAATGTCATGCCAAGGTTACTTTGGAACTAATATGCCAAACTTGATGAATTTTCTTATGTGTGGAGAACATGATGTGTGTGCTAAATGCCTAACTGTCATGCCAAGGTTACTTTGGAACTAATATGCCAAACTTGATGAATTTTCTTCTATGCTTATGACTTAAATTGCTTTTGTGTATGCCAATGACTTTAAGTGGCAAGGTAAATGTTGGAAATGGGAACAATGTGAAGCGTGGGTTATGAATTATGGAAATTGTGGCCCCAAGCGCTGGTAAACTAATACATGTGTAGCCAAAGATTGGTGTGAGATGAATAACGGAAAATGGTAACATCTCGGGAGACGGCTTAGCCGATCGGGCCGTGATCGGACGCCATGATATATATACACATGGTGGTAATGTATCGATGATGGAAACTGGAAAGTGTGAATGAAATAATCGTAACGTCTCGGGGAGACGGCTTAGCCGATCGGGCCGTGATCGGACTCCGCTCAAAAAAGCGGTGGTAATATGGATAATGATGCAATAGTGTGGGATGCTTCAATCTAAAATTACAAGAACTATGTGAAAATCATGTGAACCTCCTTATATTGACGGCATGGTGCTTATTTGATACTTTGTTGCCTATATGATTTCCTCTTTACTCTTGTATAGTTGTTCTCTCTAACAGGATGGTGTTTAGTTATACATACTAGTACTATTCCATTGTACTAACGTCCCTTTTGCCGGGGACGCTACATTTTTAAATGAATGTAGGTGGCTCCATAGCGGATAATGCCAATCGTATGTAGCAGAGCATCCTTTTCTCAAAATCTTGGCGAGCCCCATCCTCCTTCAAGGGGTCATGTTGTACACCTTTTGTTATAGATATCCATTTTGAGGTATAGCCGGGGCCTTGTTACCGGCGTTGTTATCCCTGTCTTTTGTATCCCTAGAGGCTCCGTAGACGTTTGTGTGAGTTATGTACGGGTATTGGATAGGTCAATGAACTATGTTGTTACCTTGTACTCTTGCTTTCTTTTAAACTATAACTGTATGGAATCTTGGACACTTAACTACGATTTAGTGTTGTGATATAAAATGAACTAAAATGTTGAATGTACTGTCTTTCCTTATCTAAATAAATGAAAGCATGGTTTCCTTTTTCATATTGAGTTGGATGGGTAGTGTTTGTTAAGGCTTACTCAGTTGGGTTCACTTGATTGAGCGCTGGTCGCGCCTCCCGAGGTTGGGGCATGACAAACTTGGTATCAGAGCCTAAGGTTTTAAGGTGTCCTAGGATGTCTCGGAGCCGTGCCTAGTAGAGTCCTTCTTATCGGTGTGTAGTCGACCACATCTATAAGTTGTAGGCTGCTTGGGTATTTAGGAATAACACCCTTCTTTGATATTTTGGATCGTGCGGTACAACTTGTTATGAAACTATTCCCTCTCTAATTAGTGCATTGCTTGGAATCTGTTTGCCCTCCATGGTGCCGAGCTTGTAAGACCCTTTGCCGACTACTCCGAGGATGCGGTACGGTCCTTCCCACTTTTGGCCCAGCTTTCCTTCATTAGGGTTTCGAGTGTTAAGGGTGACTTTCCTTAGAACCAAGTCCCCAATTCCAAAATATCGGAGGTTTGTTCTCCTGTTATAATATTTTTCGATCCTTTGCTTTTGGGCAGCCATTCAGACCAGCGAGGCTTCCCGCCTTTCATCCAGCAATTCGAGGGCTGTTGTCATGGATTCGTCGTTTGAGCTCTTAGTGGCGTGTTGGACCCTGGCGCTCGGCTCCCCGACCTCCACTGGTATCAAAGCCTCGATGCCGTATACTATAGAGAAAGGTGTTTCCCATGTGCTCGATTTTGAAGTTGTTCGGTATGCCCACAACACCTCTGGCAATATTTCTCTCCACTTTCCCTTGGCGCTTTCCAGTTTCTTTTTTAAGTTTTGGATGATGGTTTTGTTTGTGGACTCTGCCTGGCTGTTCACACACAAGTGGTAGGGCGTCGATAGGATCCTCTTGATTTTGTGATCCTCGAGGAATTGGTTACCTTGCTCCCGATGAATTGTTTCCCATTATCATACATTATCTCGGAAGGAATCCCGAATCGGCACATGATGTGTTCCCAGATGAAGCTGATGACTTCTTTTTCCCTTATTTTTTCGAAGGCCTGCGCTTCCACCCATTTGGAGAAACAATCAGTCATAAATAAAATAAATCTAGCCTTACTTGGTGCCATTGGCAGGGGGCCGACGATGTCCATCCCCCACTTCATGAACGGCTATGGCGATAAGACTGAGTGCAGCCGTTCACCGGGTTGGTGAATCATTGGGGCAAATCTCTAGCATTTGTCACATTTCCGGATGAATTCTTTGGTGTCCTTTTCCATGCTTTCCCAATAGTAGCCTGCTCTGATTACCTTTTGGATCAAGGCATCAGCTCCGGAATGATTTTCGCAGATGCCCTCGTGAATTTTTCGGAGTACGTAATCTGCATCCCCTGGCCCCAGACATACGGCCAAGGGGCCATCAAAATTTCTTCTGTATAAAGTCTTGCTTTCATCGAGAGAGAATCGAGCTGCTTTGGTTCACAGGGCCCTCGATTCCTTTGGGTCCTCGGGCAATTTTTCGTCTTTCAAGTAATCAATGTATTTATTTCTCCCGTCCCATGTTAGACTGGTGGAATTAATCTCCGCATGACCTTCCTTGATTACTGATTTAGATAGCTGGACGACAGCCCCAGGGTGTAGGTCGTTCTCCTCAACAGATGATCCTAAGTTTGTGAGGGCATCAACCTCGTTGTTTTGCTCTCGAGGCACATGGACTGTCGCGCCCCCTTTTTCTCGCAAAATCGGGTTTATGACATTTTGGAGGACAACTCGTTCCCTTTTGGGAATTGGGTTTGGATTGAAGAGTCACCACCTAATGATTAAAGTGCATTAGGACACTAAGAAGGATTTTGATTTAGAAAACCAGAGATCGGGTAAGGGCTAGAAATTATCTCGAGGTGAAGGTGTTAGGCACCCCTCAAGATCCACTAGTGCGGTTCCCTGCCATATTACAATTGTGACTTTAAGTGCGAACAACAAATAGACACGTAAGGGTTTCCAATACAAAAAGGGTTTTCACATAATGGTTGCAAGTAGTTGAAGTTGAGATAAAATAGAGAAAAGTTGATGTTAAAGTAGTTAAAAGAGTTCTGAAAATAAAGCAAACAAGTAAGAAAAAAGGAGGGGGGGTCCTAGGTTTACAAATAATATGGATCACATCAATACAATACCCGGTAATCACTCCTCAAAAGAGGGGTTACACGTGGTATTAGCGCACCGGTCATCATATCCATATCTACCCTTTCCCACCCCGTTAAGGTATTAAAGCGCAGAATAGTTTCATTACTTATTTCATGCTATTACCCGCCCCAATCCTATCAGTCCTAGAGGCATTTGGGACTACTAGTCCTAAAGGGAAGGGAGATTTGGGCTTTTGGGTTTAAAAAGACAAAATCTAAGGCGACAATCAAAAACACGTAGAGTAGTTATGGGGAAACATATAATAGTTAAAGGCTCAAACAAGACTCCTCAACTTAAATACAAATTGTTTAGCATGTCTTGCACGTATTGATTATGGTCTAATTAAACTTAAAAGAATGAGGCAGACTGATTTATTACATACTTCAGATAAGAAATCTGAATCAGACCTGCCTGCTGGTTGTAATTAATGAAGTCTGATTCAGCTAGCTAATTAACCTTATGGCTTGCTTAGGTGAAACCTATATGCACGATATCTATTAATGCAGAAGTATACTGATTCTAGAGAAGAGGACTTATTAGTTATAGAAAACATAAGTTCTGCAAATATTAAGCAATGCTACTATTGATTTTTAGACTTATAAGCGAGATAGACTGTCACACCTCCTTTTTACCTACACCCCCGGAAAGGGTATATAAGGAATTTTTCCAATTAAAGGACAATCAAAACGAGATTATTTATATTAAGAAATTTAGAGTCGCTACTTGGAAGATTTATGGTGTCCCAAGTCACCGGTTTAAAATCCCGAATCGAGGAAAGATTGACTCTGTATTAGTCCGTGAACTAGAAATCCGAGTAAGGAATTCTGTTAACCCGGGAGAAGGTGTTAGGCATTCCCGAGTTCCGTGGTTCTAGCACGGTCACTCAACTGTTATATTCGGCTTAACTCTCTGATTCTAGAAACACATTTTAACCTATGATGCCATTTTAAACTTTTGACCGCTTTTAATTAATTTGTGAAGATGATTGAACGTCATTTAAAACATGCCTTTGGATCGCGCCACATGAAATACACCCGCAATCCTAAACTCATTTAGTCAACATTTTAAGATTTTGATTTGGGTCACATAAAGGCACACCCGAGTCCCTTTAATATAATTTGACGTAGTTCAACAATCCAATTTCTATACCGTGACGAAATCATGTTCAGCTATAACCAATTCGAGTAAACATACGAGCAAATAACTAAGCGGGCAAATTCGAAATTACAACAAAAGTGTGACTATCCAACTAGAGGCAAAGATCAATTTGTGTTGCTTGCTACAAAGAAAACCGAGAAACAGAACAAGCCTTCAAGCTTGCTAAATGAATCTGCAATGAATAAGGAATTCCACCACATGGCCAAGGCCGTTTCTAATAGGTTGCAGACAACTATTTGTGATGCCATATTCTCTCATTAAGTACCAAAGTTTTGCCTTCCGATTTTATGTTTTAATCTTTCTTTTAAAAAAAAACTGTCGGGAAGCCTTGCTTTTGGATTAAATAGACTTTATGATCATTTAGAAAGATCCACTCAATTTGTGACAACTCTATTTTATTAGCTAATTTCGACACTGCAAGGCTACCATTAATTGTGAAATCACATGTTCAATAGAACTTTAACAATAAAGTAGTGATGAAAATCCGAAGTTAAAGGAAAATTCAACGTAATAATCAGAGTAATGTCCCAACATAGAAAACTAATAAACAAAAATCATCTGAATCATACAAATTAAATCAAATACGAAGCGATCCAAAACGTTAGCGAGAAGAACAATATCGGAAAGGAAAATTAACCTTTATTGCGGCGTATTTTCCTCCATGAACAGTGAAACAAGATCTCAAGAACAACAAATTAAGACAAACGAATTACTAATCCGAACCTCGACGAAGCCAGCCTGGAACACAGACTCTAACCTCGAGCAGTAGTAGGGTTCAAATCGGAATCGACGTCGAACAATCTCGATCGGCGACGAATGAGAACCTCAAACAGAAAAATGGAATGCTTCGCCGAAGCCTCAACGAAACCCGACCAAACCTCTTAGAACTCGGCTACGATGGACACCTCAGCTCGATTTCTTGGACTTTGGACTGAAATGCTCGACTTCAAAACAAGGTCGAGCAGCTCGCCTCCATGAATTCCAATATGAGAAGGAAAATCATAGGTTGAGGGCTGGTTGTCAATGGAGTGTAGAAGCAGAAGGGTTTCTTTCTTTCGTGTTCTCTTTTGGGTAAACAGGAACGAGGGTTAGATGAGGGGGTCGTTCTTGTATTACTGTTGCTGAAGAAAATGAACAGGCGAGAGGGGGTCGAAGAAGACGATCCGAGGGGGGGGGGAGGGGTCCTGTATTTGCTGCGTAGCTTTTGTGTGTATGCCTTCTTCCTTCAGCCCTGTTCCCTTTCTTTTTAGATTTTTAAGCATTCTTTATAGGTAGAGTCTAGGTTTAGGTGTATTTTTGTGTATTTTATCCATTAGTCCTTAGGTATTTTGTGTTAAGTCCTTAGGTTCTTCTTTATTTGTTTTTTTTGTTCCAAAGAAGAGTCTAGAAGGGTCCGTTGGCTTAATGGACTAATCCGAATTGGGCCAAGAACTGACTCTAAAACTCTTAAAATTGTGATCCAACACCTTAATTGACTCCTTTTAAAATAAGATAAAAATACTACACCATCCAAAGCTAATCCTAATTAATTAAACTAAACATGAAACTATTTTTGTGTTTTTGAAATTATATAAAGATAAAAATAAGGTACCATTTTTATATTATTTTTTTAAAAAATTATGAAAAACTAAAATATTTTTTTGTGATTTTTATTTTTCTTGTAACAAAATAAAGTAAAAGAGTAAAAATGAGTTGAAATAGCTATATTAGTCCTAAATTAAATATTTTACGCTAAAATATAAAAAATCTTGGGGAGGGTCAAAAATCACATGTCTACAGCTGCCCCTCTTTGACTGGAAACGCGAAGAGTTTTCAGACAAAGAATGACTAGACAGGTTTTTTGACCCGATTCTTATTTGGAGGGACTAAAACTAAGAAAAGGGGAATGTAACCGAGCCCTGGTATCTAAGTTGCCTACATATCCTTGGCTATAAAGGAATCAGGCCACGTGTAGTTCAGAGGTGAGTGAGATGATGGAGTACCGAGGTGGAAAGCCAGTCGAGGTGTCGTTCCGCCGAGGTTCCGGTCCGCGGTTCCTGTTATTACATCAAAAATCAACTGAAAAAGACTAACTAGTCCTTTCAACTACGATTTACAAGATTCCTATCTATAAGTCTTCTGAAGCTTGATCTTGAGTCTTGAATGGTTCTTCATGCAGACTTTAGACTTGAACCTTGGCGCTTGTTAGCTACAGGTGCTAGCTCGTTCTTCTTCAGCTTTTTGGATCAAGACCGGACATGTAGTGCTTGTGACTTCCACCATGTCTTAAGCAGTTCACATCTTCCATCAACTTCTGCATTTGGATTCACTTCTTGCCTTTCTCTCTTTTTCTTTATTGTGACTAACTTATGTTGATCACCTCGGAGTGTTGACTCGCATTCTTGCCGTAAGATTCTTTGGTTGCTGACTTGATTTGCAATCTGAGATGCTTTTCCTTTTCTTCAGGTGGATGCCTGATTGTTGAACTCAAACTGTATTTCCTTGCTCTCCAGGTGGGCGCCTGACTGCTGAACTTGAATTATATTCCCATGCTTTCCAAACGGGCTCCTGATTGCTAAACTTGAATGTATTCCCTACTCTCCAAGCTGGCTCCTGATTACTAAACTTGAATGTATTCCCTGCTCTCCAGGAGGGCTTCTGACTACTAACTTGAAATGTATTCCCTGCTATCCAGGCGGGCTCCTGACTGCTGACTTGAAATGTATTCCCTGCTCTCCAGGCGGGCTCCTGACTGCTGACTTGAAATGTATTCCCTGCTCTCCAGGCGGACTCCTGACTTCAACAAAATAGACAAAAACAAAGAAAATTTTTATGCCCCAGTTTGGGTATCTGGGCACATATGTAAGTGTAAAACGAACCACATTACCAAATATCAATAAGAACTTGAAAACTAAAACTTGAGTTATACTCCCTTGTTCTCCAGGTGGGCTCCTGATTGCTGACTTGAAATGTATTCCCTGCTCTCCAGGCGGGCTCCTGACTCCTAACTTGAAATGTATTCCCTGCTATCCAGGCGGACTCCTGACTGCTGACTTGAAATGTATTCCCTGCTCTCCAGGCGGGCTCCTGACTGCTAACTTGAAATGTATTCCATGCTCTCCAGGCGGGCTCCTGACTTCAACAAAATACACAAAAACAGAGAAAATTTTTCTGCCCCAGTTTTGGTATCTAGGCACATATGTAAGTGTAAAACGGCTCATATTACCAAATATCAATAAGAACTTGAAAGCTAAAACTTGAATTGTACTCCCTTGTTCTCCAGGCGGGCTCCTGATTGCTGACTTGAAATGCATTCCCTGCTCTTCAGGTGGGCTCCTGACTGCTGACTTGAAATGTATTCCCTGCTCTCCAGGCGGGCTCCTGATTGCTGAACATCAATGTATCCCTGCTCTCCAGCCGGGCTCCTGACTTCTGACTTGAATGTATTCCCTGCTCTCCAGGCGGGTACCTGATTTCAAAAAAAAAAAATAGACAAAATAAAGAAAATTTCCTGCCCCAGTTTGGTAGCTGGGCCCATATGTGAGTGTTAAACTGAATAATATTACTAAGAATTTGAAAGCTAGGTCCCATTATCCAGGGGACTCTTAACTAAAAGACAATTTTAAATCTAAGCTTTATCTTTTAAAGGCATGACTTCCGCTAAATCTTGTTATCTAAGAAGGTCTTAAACTACTCCCCATTATCCAGGAGGGTCCTAACAACTCTTAACTAAACGACAATTTTAAATCTAAGTTATATCTTCTAAAGGTATTACTTACGCTAAATCTTGTTATGCAAGCCAGTTTTAAACTACGTCCCATTATCCAGAAGGTTCCTGAAAATCAAAAGTCAAGTTTTATCTTAAGAATGATAATTTCACGGCTAAATTATATTACCCTACACCAGAACTTACGCTAGATTTTGTTATCCAATGGGAATTTTAAAGCTAGGTCCCATTATTCATGAGGGTCCTGACAACTCTTATTTGAATACTATCTCAAACATGCAAACTTTGAAGCCAACTTATATTCCTTGGGGTTACATTTATGCTAGATTATGCTACTCATGATTGTTTTGAATTTAAACTAGGTTCCATTTTCCAGGAGGGTCCTAAAAATTTACGGTCAAACCTGTCTGGTGCTTGCCTTTCCTTGCAGAGGGTTTCTCCGAAACAAACGAAATTTTCTGCCCCTGTTTCAATCAAAGAAAAATCTTGTCAGTTTAAAATGTGGTGGTTGGTTTGTGGCCTTGACTTTGAGGGAGATTTCTCCTTCACTTCCCATGATAATTGATTTCCACTCGACGACCTTGCTTGTTTATTGATTAACCACTTTCTCTATCATCCTTATCACAAAAAATACCTCTTCTCCTTTCAAACTCAATACCCTCTATCTGTTGTATTGCTTATAAACTGACATTTACCAGACCTTTGTGCCTCACATGAATCCTAAAGTACGTCAATTGCCACCCACTCAGTACGTATGTTGTTCTTTCTTGCCTTAAACCACTAGCCTTGGCCTTGAGGTCTATTGCTCCTTCACTTGCCATGATAACTTTGATTTCTGCTTGGAAGACCTTGCTTGTCACTGGTTAACCACTTTCTTTGTCAATATTATCACAGAAAATACCTTTGATCTGTTCACCCTACACCCTCCATCTGTTGCATTGTTCATGAATTGGTATATACCAAACCTTTGTATTTCACATGAATCCCAAAGCATGTTGATTGTTACCAACTCAGTGCGCACATTGTTCTTTCCTAACTTATGCCACTTTGATGTGCTGGCCAGATCCCGTTTTGTACAATTGGAAAGCTGGTGGCAAATTTTGAAGTCATTTCTCACTTGTTCTGACCAAACAGACTCAGAAAGAGGAAGTAAACAAGACAAAAGGAACAGAGTAAAGGACAAAAAAAAGAGGTGATTCCTAACAAGAAAACTACAAAGTAGAAACCTATAAGATGTGGATACCAACTCTAATGACCATGACATGCACCTGTGGCCTATTCTGTTGAGCAAGTCTGATGTTCAGCTCCTGTTATACTTCTAAACCGTGAAACTGGGGTTCAATGCTCCGATCATCCAATCTAATTCACAATCCTTATTCGACTTGTAGTGCCCGAAGGGTTTTTACCATCAAGCCTCTCTCATTTTGTTCTTTCTATCAACTTACCATCGCCTTACGGTGCCCGTGAGGGTTTTCACCACTAAGACTCTCTCATTTTTGGATTTCTCTCAGCTCCCGTCGCCCTACGGTGCTCATGAGGGTTTTCACCAATAAGATTCTCTCATTTTCATTATTTTTCTGCTTGGACCAGAGTGTTGCCCCTGATATGAATTACCTCTCCTTGCTTGACTTGGCATCTCTCGAAGACTGATCAGAAGGTCTTTCTTTGGACCGTAACGTGGGCTTTTGGATAGGGTTAAAAAGAAAGGATATCAAAGGCTCACAACAATTCACATGTGTTCAAAATTACAACTTTCGGAATCAGATTTCTTATAACAACCACAACTTCTGCCCCAATTCTTGCTTTGGGACTTTTGGATTTTTATTTTGATGAGACCGAACCGTGAGGCTGCCTACGTATCCTTAAAAGGAATCAGGTCAAACGTAGTTCATGACATAGGAATTAATTTGTTGTTGTGATTTTCTCTTTTCTCTTTCTTTTCTTTCTCTTTTTGCTTTCTTGTTCTCTTTTTGTTGTTTTTCTTCTCTCTTTTTTCTCTTTTTTCTCTTCATTCTTTTCTTTCTCTTTTTTTCCTTTTTTTCTTTTTTTTTGATTTTCATTTTTCTTCTCTCCCTTTTCGTTCTTTTCTTTTCTCCTTTTCCTTTACTTATCTTTCACGCTTGTATTTCTGCTCTTTGCTACTAATTCCGAAAGAGGGGTATGAAAGAAAATAAATAAGGCTCAAAGGGGTAACGAAGGATAAGGTGTTTAGATAGCAGAACAAAATGCCTTCGTCATTCCAATCTTCAAAACATGCCAAGTACAAACAACACAATTAAACAAACCAAGGAAAACATTCGTAACATCTTTTGATTGTGCCAGACTTGATGACCATATCCACACATTCGCCTTCTACATCTGTTACATACAAAGCACCATTGGACAACACTCTCACTCTCACTACCACGAACGACCCCCTACAAATTTGGGGCAAACTTGCCGTTATCTTCACCCGATGCAGCATGATGCATTTTAATAGTGTATTTTTATGTTTTATCTGCCCTAGTTTCACACAATTCGGGCTTGGAGTGGTCTCAAAATGCCTTCAGTTATTTCCCTCAAATGTCCCTATATTTTCAACATTGTTTCATTGCTTCGTGACTAAATTGATTTTTAAAACCAGGTTGAGAATTACGCGTGCATGTTATGTCACTAGAGTCAATCAGGAAAAGAACTATAAAAAGAAAAGGGAACTAAATGAAAATGACTAGAAACTACAGAAAACATAAATTGCATTAGACAGATGGTGAAATGGTTTAGACAACAAAATAAACAAACTAAACTGGGGTTACAAACCTAGAGCAACACTAAACGGGCTACTATGACTAAATAAACTAGGCAAAATAAAAGGATAGAAGGGTTTGAGTCACAAGACAATATCCAAATTACAACCTTGAAATAACCCGAACAACAGAAATGACAACAAAATAAACCATCAAAACTCCTCCCTGGCTAACCAAGAAATAAGTGTCTTTCCAATTGTCAAGCTCGGCATCTTAGCCATTGAATTCCGCATCAACATTACTATGACCCTCACAAACCTCCATCACATTGTTCTTAATAAATTGCTTTTGGGTTCCCTTTGCTGGCTCATTCTTAAGATCAACCTCTGATAGCACTGAAAGCTTTGCAGCGCGTGGACCTTCAGGGATCTCAGAAGAATTCTCATATTCCTTTTCAAAACAAATCATACTCACCATATGCATCTCATTACGAACAGGCGATGGACTTTGGCTAGTGTCTACTGCATCTGGATTTTGCACGACAATGTCACCTGCATCAATAAGCTTCTGAATTACTCTCTTTAGATTCCAACACTTCTCTATGTCATGCCCCTGGGCATCTGAGCAATATGCGCACCTTTGAGAAAAATCAAACTTCTTTGATAGAGGGTTTGGCATTTTTATATGAATCGACTTCAACATGTCCAATTGCTTCAACTTTCGGAACAAACTGGCGTATGATTCTCCAGTAGAGGTGAAAGCCTTTTCTTTTTTCAGCAACCTCTCATTCTTAAATGTTTGATTGGGCCGGAAACCTGATCCAGGAGGTTTTTGGTAGGCTCGTGGGGGAGGATAGGCATTTTGTGGAGCTGGGTACTGGGAAAGTGATGTACGATTTTGGGAGTTCCGTGGAGAGAAGTGTTATTGGGGAGGATCATCTGGCGCACAAGGATATCCACGGGGATGATGTCGAGGCTGGAAGTGTTGATCGGGAAAGCCCATCGGATCATCTTTTCTGTTCCTCTTTCTTCCACCCAAGCTTACTGGGGTGTTCTGAATGTCTTTCGAACAACTCATGATTTTGCGTGACTTGATTCCCTCTTCCACTAGCTCCCCTATTTTTAACACATCTTTGAAAGGCTTTCCCAAGGCTGGGATCAAATGACTGAAGTAGGTGAGCCCCTGGGCTTGTAGGAAAAGCTCAACCATTTCTTCTTCACCAATCGGGGTATTGACTCGAGCATCTTGCTCCCTCCATCTGAGCCCAAACTCCCTAAAGCTTTCCTCCGGCTTCTTTTCCATTTTAGATAGGGAGGAGCGGTTTGGGGTAACACCTAATCTGTATTGAAAGTATTGAACAAAATCTTGAGCCATGTCACCCAATGTAGGCCACTTACCAACATCTTGACGATTATGCCATTCCAAAGCTGCCCCGGTCAGGCTCTCACTGAAATACGCTATCAACAAATCATCTTTCTCGCCAACACTTCTCATTTCACTACAATAATCCCTCAAATGGGCTACCGGATCTCCACACCCATCATACAAGTTGAATCTTGGCACTTTGAACCCCGCGGGCAGGCGAACGTCAAGGGACACAGACAGTTCTTTGTAAACCATGCTACCCTTGTCTCCCTTTCCTTGTTTGTTCTTTAAGGATTGTTCTATGCCTTTCAGCCTCCTGGGTATCCCATCTTGCCCTTTTCTTCCTGTGCACTCTTCATTTACAACATGAGGCCTATCCCGCGGACCCTGCTTGTATAAGTTGGGGACCTTGTGGGCAACCTCTGAGTGGTAATATTGGGCATTATGAGCTTTGAGTGAGTATTCATTGTCGGGGATAGTGGATAAGACAGGAGGACAATTTTTGGGAAAGGTAATTGGATGATGAGTAACGAAGCTACTAGGGTGGTTGGGAAAGCCATGATAAGCGGGTGGATCTGGAGAGTATGGGCGATCATCTGGCACTGTGACCGGTGTTTGGGTAAGGGCAACATTTATGAAGCTAGGTGGTGGCGGGGGTGGTGCCTTCCCAGTCATCCAAGCCTGATACATGTCCGCCATGTGTTGTCTCAATATCTTTACCTCTTCAGCCAACCCATTATCCTGTTCAACCAACTGCTTTCGGGCACCGGTATCAACCAACTCAGTTCTGTTGTTGTCTGCCATTGCCTTTTGACTTTGTGTTGTAGAGAAGAGTTACCACTTAAAAACCACAAACCAACCACCCTTCTGGTATGAATATAACAAAATGAAGCCATCACGTTAGCGTTAGGGCATTTAACATAAGATAATCTCACTTTATGTGCAATGCACCTAGCCACAATTATCGGTTCTAAAATGACTTCGAGGGTACAAAGGTCAGTTGGCATCATCCCAATTTGTTCATTTCAACCTCTCTTTTCTTTGTTTTTCTAGGACTTCTTAGCTCGCTCATTTTTCTTTCTGATTATCGCTCTTTTCTTTCCTCTCATTTCTTACTTCCCATAATTCCACCCCCCTTTTTTCTTTTTTTTTTTCTTTTCTTTTAATAAATAAAAAAAATGATTCAATCAAACCCTATGTAGGTTGCCTACGTATCATGACGCCGCATGAATCAGATCTTTGCGCAGTTCGGGAAGATCGAGGGTAAAGCACATAAACTAACGTTTTCTTTTTCATTTTCTTCTTCTTTTTACCTTAATGACTACTCTGCTGAGAAAAGAGAAATAAATGAAGCAAATCTTTTTTTCGAATTTTCTAAACTTAATGTTCTATAACCTATTTTAAACTCAAGCTTAACAAGCATATATTTTTTCTTTTTTGAAACAAATACTCTATAGGAAATTATTAAAGAAAATCCCTACAAGAAAAAAAATATTTTTTTGATTTTTTTTCTTTTTTAAGAAGGAAATCTAAAGGCTATACCAAAGAAAAATATTTTGAATTTTCACTTGATATCCTGAAGAAAAGACTTCAAAACAAGAAATGAAAAAGATAAAAAAAACTATTTTTGGATTTGAACTTTTGATTACCTAAGGAAGAAACTCTGAAAATAAACCAAAGAAAAAGTATTGTTGTTTTCTTTTTCTTATATGTACAATATTCTAAAGTTCTAATAAAAATAAAAGATTTTTTTTTCAAGTCATTTTTCATCAATTTCCTAAAGAAAAACTTCAACAGAAAATCTTTTTGGATTTTTGGATTTAATATCTTAAAAGAAAACCTTTAAAGATGTACTAAAGAAAATTCTTTTTTTTTAATTTTTGGTCTTAATATACTAAAGGAAATATAAAAGCAATTTTTATTTTGATATTAATTGACTAAAGGAAAAACAACCTCAAAGGAAATTTGTTTTCATTTATAGAATTAGTATTCTAAAGAAAACTTATAACGAAAATATAGAAACGCAAAATTTCTTTTGTTTTTTTTTTGTTTTTTGTTTTTGACTTGTAACACATTTCCAAATACCAAATAAGGAATACAATAACAAAAGACTAGGCAAACTTAACTAGACTATTACAAACTCTAACATCACCTAAAAGACCGAATACTACTATACATGACTAGAAAGTAAAACATGAACAATTGACTCAAAAATATAAAATGACTCCTCGAGCAACTTCTGAATGCAGTGATCCTGGGGTATCTGTCATGCCCAAATTCCAGTAAGTAAATCCACACCTGTATAAGAAAACTTAAACCAACACTATGTGAGACAATAACATTCCATACTAGACACATGCAAGACATGGTTGCGGTTATTTTTGCAAAATGGCTTATTTGGCCAAAAGGTGGCTAGAAGTGCAAAATTTGGCTAAGACCACGCAAAGCCAAGAACCTAAGATTTACTAGGAAGACCGGACCCTATGTGGGTTGCCTACGTATCACGTCCTGAAAGACGAGAATCAGGTATGCGTAGTTTGGGCAGATTGGATACGGGCGAGAATAATAAAAAAAACCACTAAATTATAGAAATCACATTTTTTTCTTGGTTTTTCTTGAAAAATGACGAAACATGCAAAATCTTTTTGGATTTTCTTTTTCTCTTTTTTTTCTTCTGATTTTCGACAAATGATGAAAAAGTGCAATTTTTTTTTTTGAATTTTCAAGCTTTTTCTTAACAACATAATTGGGCCCAACTCGCTTTATCTTCACACTTCACCTTCTCTTTTTTTCTTTTTTTTCTTCTTTTCTTTCATTTTTCATTCGCCCTCAACTAATATTGGTCCGCCAAATGACCCTTTTACCCTTGAATAAATGCAACATGTAGCATATAAGATGCATCAGGATGGTCTTTTATTTTCTGGGGTATACCTGTCCTAGACGGACCCAACCCCTGTGTTGAGTCCCCTAAGTCAAATGCACGTGATGCAGACAAACGTTCCTACTAGGGATCCGGCATGAGGCTGTGTTTTTCTAGGTTTAAAAACCTAGGTTTATTTGTTCTAGACCTAGCTTACCCGAGCGGACAGCTCGAGCCGAGGGGGGGGAAGCGTACCGGGAATACAGAAGCTTCACCGGCTTTGCAACTTGTCCGAACCTCGTTCTAAATTTGAAATATGACTCTAACAGAAAAGAAGTCACACAAAGTGCACACTTATTCATGATTTAGAAAACTCAGAGAAAAGAGGGATTTCACAACAGTTTATATAAAATTCACGAAATATCAAAGCGGTAAAAGCAATCAATTAGCACATTAGGCCCAAATCATGTAACAAATTCAGATAATGGATAAAGCCAACTATAACAATTATTCTAAGCTCGAATTCTTGAACCCTGAACCTGAGATTCTGGGTTCGATCCCCAGTAGATTCGCTAGAGCTGTCACACCTCCTTTTTACCTACACCCCCGAAAAGGGTATATAAGGAGTTTTTCCAATTAAAGGACAATTGAAACGGAATTATTTATATTAAGAAATTCAAAGTCGCCACTTGGGAGATTTATGGTGTCCCAAGTCACCGGGTTAAAATCCCGAATCGAGGAAAGAATGACTCTATTTAACAGTATGCGCACTAGAAATCCGAGTAAGGAATTCTGTTACCCGGGAGAAGGTGTTAGGCATTCCCGAGTTCCGTGGTTCTAGCACGGTCGCTCAACTGTTATATTCGGCTTAACTCTCTGATTCTAGAAACACGTTTTAACCTATGATGCCATTTTAAGCTTTTGACCGCTTTTAATTAATTTGTGAAGAAGATTGAACGTCATTTAAAACATGTCTTTGGATCGCGCCACATGAAATGCACCCGCAATCTTAAACTCATTTAGTCAACATTTTAAGATTTTGATTTGGGTCACATGAAATGCACACCCGAGTCCCTTTAATCTAATTTGACGTAGTTCAGCAATCCAATTTCTATACCGTGACGAAATCATGTTCAGCTATGACCAATTCGAGTAAACATACGAGCAAATAACTAAGCGGGCAAATTCGAAACTACAACAAAACTGTGACTATCCAACTAGAGGCAAAGATCAATTTGTGTTGCTTGCTACAAAGAAAACCGAGAAGAAGAACAAGCCTTCAAGCTTGCTAAATGAATCTGCAATGAAAAAGGATTTCCACCACATGGCCAAGGCCGTTTCTAACAGGTTGCAGACAACTATTTGTGATGCCATATTCTCTCATTAAGTACCAAAGTTTTGCCTTCCGATTTTATGTTTTAATCTTTCTTTTCAAAAAATAACTATCGGGAAGCCTTGCTTTTGGATTAAATAGACTTTATGATCATTTAGAAAGATCCACTCAATTTGTGACAGCTCTATTTTATTATCTAATTTCGACACTACAAGGCTACCATTAATTGTGAAATCACATATTCAACAAAACTTTAACAATAAAGTAGTGATGAAAATCCGAAGTTAAAGGAAAATTCAATGTAATAATCAGAGTAATGTCCCAACACAGAAAACTAATAAACAAAAATCATCTGAATCATACAAATTAAATCAAATACGAAGCGATCCAAAACATTAGCGAGAAGAACAATATCAGAAAGGAAAATGAACCTTTATTGCGGCGTATTTTCCTCCATGAACAGTGAAAAAAGATCTCAAGAACAGCAAATCAAAACAAACGAATTACTAATCCGAACCCCGACGAAGCCAGCCTGGAACTTAGACTCTAACCTCGAGCAGCAGTAGGGTTCGAATCGGAATCGACGTCGAATAATCTCGATCGGCGACGAATGAGAACCTCGAATAGAAAAATGGAATGCTTCGCCGGAGCCTCAACGAAACTCGACCAAACCTCTTCAAACTCGGCTACGACGGACACCTCGGCTCGATTTCTTGGACTTTGGACTGAAATGCTCGACTTCAAAACAAGGTCGAGCAGCTCGCCTCCATGAATTTCGATATGAGAAGGAAAATCACAAGTTGAGGGCTGGTTGTCGATGGAGTGTAGAAGCAGAAGGGTTTCTTTCTTTCATGTTATCTTTTGGGTAAACAAGAACGAGGGTTAGATAAGGTGGCCGTTCTTGTATTGCTGTTGCTGAAGAAAATGAACAGGCGAGAGGGGGTCGGAGAAGACGATCCGAGGGTAGGGGAGGGGGGGGGAGGGGTCCTGTATTTGATGCGCAGCTTTTGTGTGTATGCCTTCTTCCTTCAGCCCTTTTCCCTTTCTTTTTAGATTTTTAAGCATTCTTTATAGGTAGAGTCTAGGTTTAGGTGTATTTTTGTGTATTTTTCCCATTAGTCCCTAGGTTTTTTGTGTTAAGTCCTTGGGGTCTTCTTTATTTGTTTTTTTTGTTCCAAAGAAGAGTCTAGAAGAGTCCCTAGGCTTAATGGACTAATCCGAATTGGGCCAAGAACTGACTCTAAAACTCTTAAAATTGTGATCCAACACCTTAATTGACTCCTTTTAAAATAAGATAAAAATACTACACCATCCAAAGCTAATCCTAATTAATTAAACTAAACATGAAACTATTTTTGTGTTTTTGAAATTATATAAAGATAAAAATAAGGTACCATTTTTATATTATTTTTTTAAAAAAATTATGAAAAACTAAAATATTTTTTTGTGATTTTTATTTTTCTTGTAACAAAATAAAGTAAAAGAGTAAAAATGAGTTGAAATAGCTATATTACGCCTAAATTAAATATTTTACGCTAAAATATAAAATTTTTTGGGGAGGGTCAAAAATCACATGCCTACATAGACGATTCAGATTTGGTTGATTACTCATATAGGCATGCTTTCTAGGCGTTATTGATTTTTAAACATTTATAGAAGTGTAGAAGTCCTATAGGCATGGTATCTAGAATGCTGATTGTTATTTAAACCTATAAACCGTTTGCATAGTGATAGATGCATATGCTGAATTCAGGAAGTCCTATAGGCATGTTATCTATATGATATGCAGCGTTTGGAAATGCAGAACCTATAGACATGTTTTCTATATAAAATGCAGATCCTATATAGACATGGTTTCTACGTGAAAATGTAGATCCTATAGACATAGAATCTATATGAAATGCAGAAACCTATAGACATAATTTCTATGAAATGCAGAAGTACAGAAACCTATAGACATGGTTTCTACATATGAAATGCAGAAGCGACAACTGTAAGCAGGATATGAGTGCAGAAATATAACAACTCCCTATGAACATGATATCTACCCCTTTTGCATGTATGATTGACCCTCCCCTTTTCACTAAAACCCCCATAAGTTATTACAAATTATTATAGCCCGAGAAAATGAATAAAAATTACATCAGAAACTTAAAATTCCAACCAAGGAGCCTGATTTAGACTTCTGTCTGAAGCATGAAGTAAACCAACTCCGAAGATCAAATTTCCAAAGCCTTTCTCTTATTTGGGATGTGTCAGAGTTCCCTAAGAGTCTCAAGTGGACTCCGGGCAGTGCTTACACCCAAATATATTGCAGAATTGAGTTACAGTGCAGTGTGGAAGGGCCAACCCTCGAATGTCCAAGTTCAAAGGGAACTCAAGGTCCCAAAGCAAGGCTCATAGGAGGGGGGCAGAACTTAGAATCTAAGAGAGAGTGTAAGTGCAGAGAGGGGATTCTGGGGGAAAGCCAAGACAAACTAGTGGTCATACCTAGCAATTGGAGTGCCGGCACACCCCAACCAGCCTATTAGCCACATTGTTTGGGAGTTAGGATCCCCTAAGGGATCAAGTTCAGACATGAGCAACAACTTGGATGTTGCCATGTTCTCAACTTCAAATCAAACAAAGAGGGGAATAGGGGTACAGGGATTCACAGTAGAAACATATACAGAGGAATTGATATGCTAATTAACATTAAACATAGGCAGTTAAGTAGACAGGGGTGTAGAAGCTGTAAAATAAACACAGTGGGATGAGGCTGAAAACCAAATTAGAACATACCAGTTTCAGGGAAACAAGAAAAGAAAGCAGTAGTCTTGTAAAGCCAAAGTGCAAGCAAATTGTCAGAAGATCTTAGAAGAGAGCTATGAGATTATGTGTGTAAAAGTGTTGAATTGAGAGTGTGTTAAAGTGCAGAAGGGTCGTGCCCTTTTATAGTGTAGAAGGCAAGCAGAATAAGGTAGGAAAATGATTTGAAAATCAATTACAAAGGTTTCCCTTTGTTTAAGGGATTCTAATTTCAAACGGGTAAAAATAATTAAGGAAAAAGATTGATCAAAACCTTTTCCAAAGCAGTACAAGAAGGGTAAATACACAGAGATTTATTTAAGGAAAAAGTCTGATAGCACACGGTTTATGCAGGTAAGGAAAGGAAATTAGTTAACCGCCAAGAAATCAAAATTGAAGCCTTTGTACAAATGAACCAAGTCAGGAAAAGTGAGGAAAGGTTTTACTTAAGGAAAATCAGTAACAATCAATCAAACCTAAAAAAAGGATTCTGAATCAATCATAAGTTGGAAAGCCTTTTGAAGAAAGGTTCAACACACATATAAAAGCATACAGACATGCTTAAACAAGAAAGAACTGTCATGCTAATAAGAAGAGTCTAGCATAGAAGAGTCTAAAAGTTCAAAGTCGTAAATAAAGAAATTCAAACTTAGTTCATAGACTCAGAATGAGTCTAAAAGAGTCAAGGGTTCCAAAATAGAACCCTAGTCCAAACACAAGATTACCCTCGTCAAAACCCCCAAATTCTAGGGTTCCTACTTCGAATCAGATACAGAGACGAGGTGGCAAGTAATTGAAACAGGCTTAGAGATCTCTTTCAGATACTCATGAGAAAACAAACAGATACAATAGCAAGTTCGAAGCAAACAAAGTGAAGAAACTGATTTGAAGCATATGTTTAAGAAAAACATGGGACTTAAACAAGTTCAGAAGAGAAAAGAGGTAGTATAACACTTAAGAAAACAGTAGAGGAAACATGTGTAAAGGGAACTCAAACAAAGGTCTAGTAAAGGCAACAAAGAACTTAAGAATTTAGTAGGAAATACATACAGTAGGAGAACACAAAATACCAGAAAAGAATATCAACAAGACATATAGGAAAAACACAGCAGGGTGAACATGTGAGCATGGTGTAGAAACACAGTAGAAAGACAAGGCACAGAAGAACATATATAGTAGAAAAACATAGGAAAGTAGTAGAAGCACATGCGTGACAAATACACACAAAGAAAAAGGAAAAGAAAAGTCGGAGAAACATTTTGAACTTTTCAGAAACCCTTAATCGAAGAGAAGTAATTTTTGAAAGAAAAATTGGGAAAATCGTTTAAGAACTCAAGTAGAGCACAAATATATAACAAAACTAAGAAAAATCAGAGAAAACCTTGAATAACTAGGGTTTCAGAGAAACCCTAAACGAGAAAGGCTTGGAAAAAGGTCCGATCTTGAGTCGGATGAGTTAGAAATAGGCTCATAATGCTTGGAGATGCCGGAGAGGCCATAAAACCTTGAATCGGAGAAGATCTGAATGGAAACCATCGAGCTCAGACCTCGAAACTTCGAGCACCAAGCATTTAAGAGCGGAGAAACGTGAGTATAGGCCATCCATGACCTGAGAGACCATAGATTCTGGTGAGATTGAGGTTGAAAATAATAGAAGACGATTAGGGTTTCAAGAACCTTCAAGAGAGTTTGAGAGAGGGAGGGTATTCAGATGCTGCTGATAGAAAGAAAATGAGGCAGGGTTAGGGGTGTGGGCGGATTAAAAAAGGAAAGGGGAATTCGTGACCGTTGATCAAAATGATCAACGACCTGGATTAAAAAGGGAGCCGGGCGGGTTGGATAAACGGGTCAGGGGTCGGGTTAAATAGAAATTGGGCCAGTCCGTTTGGGATTAAAAATTGGGTCAATTAGGGGGATCAATTTGGGCTATAGTTGAAATGAAATAGGGTCAGATTTTAAATAGCCAGTTTTCCCCTTTTATTTTATAAAAATAGTAAAAATGACTTATAAAAATAAATTAAAAGTACTGAGTCAATTAATAATATATAAATATTAATTTATAAATATTGAAACCAATTTCATAATTATAAAATGCTACTAATCTTAAAATAGGCTAAAATTAAAATTATATGCAATTTAGCTTTTAAAATACCAAATAAATTTGTAAAAAATGTATAAAAATTACCCTAGCTATATTTTGGTATAAATATGAGAATAAAGTAAGTTATTCACAAAAATGATAATTTTGGGAATAATTATTGGTTTTTGTATTGCTAAAATGGGCAATAAATCGGTTTAAAAATCTTTTAGAAATTAGGAAAATTATTGAAACACTTGGACATACTTATATATATGCATATATATGTTATTTTGAATGTATTTGCATGTAAAAATGCATAGGAAAAAATTGGGTATCAACAGCTGCCCCTCTTTACCCGGGAAGGATGAAAGAGTTATCGGGTAAAGATATGATGGCCAATTTTGACCGAACGAAATGGTTTGAAGAATTTGGCTGAGCTCTGGCTCTTGACCTGCCTACATATCCCTGGTCTTATAGGAATCAGGCCATATGTAGTTCAAGATCCGTCAGCGGAATATGCCGATGGAGATTTCTTCAAAGAGGGACGCGATTTTTAGGTTGGGATGGATGGTTAAAGTCTAACAGGGCTGCGGGAACTGGAGCGAGATCGCTCCTGATGGGACGACTGTTGCTAGTCAGTTTACCTGCAAATAAGCAACACAAGTGTATGTTGTGCGAAAAATTAAACATGATGCAAGTTCCCGTCGGACCATGAATGTTGTCTTTGGACGGTTAGGATGACGTCCTCAGACTATGACGTCCTGGGCCATGAAGTGTATGATAAGGATTCACAGGCCATGAAATGATGTTCTCGGGCTATGAGAATGATGTCTCCGAACCATGATGCCTTTGAATAATGATATGCAAAAGATAAAAGGGGTCCTCAGGCCATGAAATGGCATTCTCAGTCTATGAAAATAGTGCCTCTGAACAATGACGCCTTTGGAAAATTTGGCGATCTTTCAGCCCATGAGATGTAATAGGTGGTGATCTTTCAGCCAATGAAATGCAATAAGTGGCGATCTTTCAGCCGATGCAAGGTATAAATGAAGCGGCAATCTTTCAGCCGATGGATTGCAATAAGTGGCGATCTTTCAACCGATGCAAGATGTAAATAAAGCGGCAATATTTCAGCCATGCAGATGTAAATGAAGCAGCGATCTTTCAGCCGATGCAAGGTATAAATGAAGCGGCGATATTTCAGCCATGTAGATGTAAATAAAGTGGCGATCTTTCAGCCGATGCAAGGTATAAATGAAGCGGCGATATTTCAGCCATGCAGATGTAAATGAAGTGGCGATATTTCAGCCATGCAAGGTGTAAATGAAGTGGCGATATTTTAGCCATGCAGATGGAGGTAGAGCTTAACCTCGGAAGGGAGAATGGTAGCCTTATGCGATGCAGAGAATGCAGATGGAGGTAGAGCTTAACCTCGGAAGGCAAAATGGTAGCCTTATGCAATGCAGAGAATGCAGATGGAGATAGAGCTTAGTCTCGGAAGGCAGAATGGTAGCCTTATGCAATGCAGAGAATGCAGATGGAGACAGAGCTTAGTCTCGGAAGGCAGAATGGTAGCCTTATGCAATGCAGAGAATGCAGATGGAGGTAGAGCTTAACCTCGGAAGGCAGAATGGTAGCCTTATGCAATGTAGAGAATGCAGAAGGAGGTAGAGCTTAACCTCAAAAGGAAGAATGGTAGCCTTATGCAATGCAGAGAATGCAGATGGAGACAGAGCTTAGTCTCAGAAGGCAGAATGGTAGTGTTATGCAGGAAGTAAAATGGCAAATGGCAATAGAGTTTTCTTAGCTGATAGCAAATTGCGATATTACGACTGTTGGGGATACTGTGTTTGCTGGGGACACTGTATGCAGATAGCAGCTGTGAGTAAGTGCAACGGTTCTGAGAGTAGTATTTCCGAGTAATGTGAGTCTTGTGAGTGTATAGTATATTTGATGATTTTGCAACTCAAGTGCCTGCATCCAAAGAAAATCGTGAGTTTTGTAAACGGGGGCGGTTAGTTCGTATTCTCGCTGGCTCTGCTTGACTTGCTCGGCTCTATTCCGGTGATACTGTGTGTATCATTAGGGTAGCATTGCTAAACAAAGAAACTTTGGTAACAAACATGCATGATTTAGTAAAAAAAAATATAACATAAATACATAATCGAGAATAGTTTTACTTAGATGAACCTACGATTGCGACGTGGTTCAAGACATTACAACTTCTCTTGCTCCGAAATTTTGGGGGTCCTCCTCAAAATTCTGCCCCAGTTTACTGGGCTGCTGCTTCTGACGGCTGTTAATGATAAATGGCTGGAATCGACTTTGGGATTTTGAGGGTCCTCCTCAAAATTCTGCCCCAGTTTCCAATAGTGGGGAAATGGAAATTTTATTGCATTGTGACCGAACCCATAGGGCTTCCTACGTATCCCCTCTTAAACGAGAATCAGGTCAGGCGTAGTTCAAGTTACATCATAAAGGAAAGCATACAGGTTACATATAGTATCGCTTCACTGCATCTGAATTGATCGGCTTCGGCCAAACTTCTCCGTCCATTTCTGCAAGTATGAGGGCTCCTCCTGTTGGAACCCGGTGGACCATGTACGAACCCTGCCAGTTGGGAGAGAACTTCCATTTGGCCTCGTCCTGATGCGGGAAAATCTTCTTTAACACTAGCTGCCCCGATGTGAATTGTCTCTGCTTGACTCTTTTGTTGAAGGCTCTGGACATTCTTCTCTGATAAAGTTGATCGTGGCAAACTGCATTCATTCTTTTTCCATCTATAAGAGCTAGCTGCTCATAACGATCTCTTCACCCATTCTGCATTGTCGAGTTCTGCTTCCTGTATGAACTTCAAGGAAGGAATTTCTACCTTGGCAGGAATGACCGCCTCTGTACCATAAACCAGCATATAAGGAGTCACCCTAGTTGATGTGCGGACTGTGGTGCGGTACCCCAATAAAGCAAATGACAACTTCTCGTGCCACTGCTTATGCTTTTCTATCATTTTCCTTAGTATCTTCTTGATATTCTTATTGGCGGCCTCTACGGCTCTGTTTATCTGAGGTCTGTAGGCTGTAGAATTCTTGTGTTTGATCCTGAAGATTTCACACATGGCTTTCATCAAATCACTATTGAGATTGGAACCATTATCGATAATGATTGATTTTGGAATTCCGAATTGACAAACGATATGATCGCGGACAAAGTCTGCCACGACTTTCTTAGTCACTGCCTTGTATGAAGCTGCTTCAACCCATTTGGTGAAATAATCAATTGCCACTAGGATGAACCTGTGCCCGTTTGATGCGGTAGGTTCGATTGGTCCAATAACATCCATTCCCCAGGCGGCGAACGACCACAGTGAGCTTGTTGCATTAAGCTTGTTCGGAGGCACATTTATCATATCTGCATGTATCTGATAGCGGTGGCACTTTCAGACATACTGGATGCAGTCCGTTTCCATAGTCATCCAAAAATAACCAGCTCGGAGTATCTTCTTGGCTAAGACAAAGCCGTTCATATGCGGACCATAGGTTCCAGCATGGATCCCTTCTTGCAATTTAGATGCTTCCCTTGCGTCGACACACCTTTGTAATCCAAGATCCGGAGTCCTCCTATATAGGATTCCTCTGCTGTGAAAGAAATTATTAGACAACCTTCGAAGTGTGCGCTTCTGAGTAGTGTTTGCAAGTTCTAGGTACTTTCCTTTTGCCAAGTATTCCTTGATATCATGAAACCAAGGCTTTCTGTCTGCTTCTTCCTCGACATGAGCACAGTAAGTTGGCTGGTCATAGATCTTTACCGGAATAAGATCAATGAAGTTCTTGTCTGGATGCTGTATCATGGATGATAGGGTAGCCAATGCATCGACAAAATCATTTTGGACTCTAGGAACATGCTGGAACTCTGTCTTTGTGAACCTCTTTCTAAACTCCTGTACGTGATGTAGATAAGGGAGTATCTTGGAGTTCTTGGTCGCCCATTCTTCTCGGACCTGATGTATAAGCAAGTCTGAATCCCCGATCACTAGCAACTCTTGAATGTTCATGTCAATGTCTATCTTGAGTCCCAAAATGCAGGCTTCGTACTCGGTAATATTATTGGTGCACGGGAACCTAAGTTTCGCAGACACCGGATAATGCTGGCCAGTTTCTGATACTTAGACTGCTCCTATGCCGACTCCTTTGAAATTAGCTGCTCCATTGAAAAACATTCTCCAACTGTCATAGGATTCTGCAATATCTTCTGCTATGAATGATACCTCTTTGTCAGGAAAATACGTCTTTAGGGGTTCGTATTCTTCATCCACGGGATTCTCGGCAAGATGATCTTCCAAAGCCTGTCCTTTGATTGTTTTCTGAGTTACATAGACAATGTCGAATTCGCTCAGTAGGATTTACCACTTGGCCAGCTTGCCAGTGGGCATGGGCTTTTGAAAGATGTACTTCAACGGATCCATCCTTGATATGAGATACGTAGTATAGGCACAAAAATAGTGCCTCAACTTCTGAGCTACCCAAGTCAGAGCACAACAAGTGCGTTCTATCAGAGAATACTAGGCCTCGTATGGGGTGAACTTCTTGCTGAGATAATAGATAGCCTGCTCCTTCCTCCCTGTTTTATCATGTTGCCCAAGAACACAACCGAACGCTCCATCCAACACTGCAAGGTAGAGTAATAGGGGTCTACCCGGCTCGGGCGGGACCAAAACTAGCGGTGTGGATAGGTACTCCTTGATTCTGTCGAAGGCCCTCTGACAGTCATCAACCCATTTGGTAGCGACGTCCTTCTTCAACATCTTAAAGATTGGCTCACAGATGACAGTAGATTGAGCTATGAACCGGCTGATGTAGTTGAGTTTCCCCAAGAAACTCATTACTTCTTTCTTGTTCTTTGGCGGCAGTTCTTAAATAGCTTTGACCTTTGATGGATCCAATTCCATTCCTCAGCGACTCACAATGAACCCAAGTAGTTTTCTGGCAGGAACCCCAAATGCACATTTCGCGGGATTCAGCTTCAAGTTGTACCTTCTTAGTCTATTGAAGAACCTACTCAAATCTTCCATGTGATCACTTGATTTCTTGGATTTGATGATGACATCATCTACATACACTTCGATCTCTTTATGTATCATATCTTGGAAAATGGTAGTCATGACCCTCATGTAGGTGGCCCAACATTCTTTAACCCGAACGACATCATCTTGTAACAGCACATTCCCCACAGCGTAATGAAAGCCGTTTTCTCAGCGTCTTCTTCATCCATCCAGATCTGATGATACCCAGCAAAATAATCCACGAATGATTGCAACTCATGCTTTGCACAATTGTCAATCAGGATGTGTATGTTTGGCAAGGGGAAGTCGTCTTTTGGACTGGCCCGGTTGAGATCCCGGTAGTCGACACAGACTCTGACCTTCCCGTCCTTCTTCGGCACTGGCACGATGTTGGCTAACCATGTCAGATATTCTACTACCCTGAGAACCTTAGCTTTGACTTGCTTAGTGACTTCTTCCTTGATTTTCAAACTCATGTCAGGCTTGAACTTTCTGAGCTTCTATTTTACCGATGGACATATCGGATCAGTTGGTAGTTTGTGGGCCACAATAGATGTGTTCAGACCAGTCATGTCATCATATGACCAGGCGAATATGTACTCGTATTCTCTTAGAAATTCTATGTACTCTTCCTTTTTTGATGGCGATAAGTGGACATTGATTCTCGTTTCTTTGACGTTCTTTGCATCTCCCAGGTTAACAATCTTGGTCTCATCCAGGTTGGACTTAGGTCTGTTCTCAAAATTTTCAACCTCTTTATCAATCTCTTCTGGTATATCATCTTCCTCTGAATCTATATCCGTTTGTTGCATTGTCTCATTGCATGTCACAGTCATTGGTTCATCAAGATAAGTAATAGTAATGCTGTATGAGTAAAGTAATGAGAGAAAAATAATAAGAGTAAGATTTATAGGGAAAATGGAAATGTTTTGCTAAATTCCATAACTGTTTTGAATATTGAAGATCTTATTGTGAAAATTCAAAAATGCGAAAGGAAAATCAACTAGTAAAAATGAAAGATAGTGCATGATGCTTTGTTCAGCCTTGCTACCCCGAGGCTTTCCGGTCTCTGATGGTTCTGGTGGTCCAATTGTTGAGGCATGCTCCTCGGCTTACAGCCTGTATGGAAGGGCCTTCCTCCCCCTCCTCTTTGAAAATGACACAACAATCCATGTCATCATCTTCCACGAATAAATTCCTCATTGCTGCCAGTGCTTCCTCTTCTTCTGACCCATATATAATATCGGCAGGCTGGAAAGTCTGTTCCAAATAGGGTATCGGCTGCTCCAGTGGGTAGTAAGGGCCGCGCCATGGTGGCGACCAGTTGTTGAACTCTTCCTAAGTGTACTCGTATCCCAGACCGAAAGTGGTGCCATGCTTCTTCAGTTTGATAGGTTTGACGATTCCTTGGAGGTTCTTGCCAAGTCCCTTGTAGGTTCATATCCGCTCCAGTTCAATATGGTTTCGATTTTGTTGTCCCACCATTTGTCCTTATCAACAACGTTGACTCGCTCGATGTGGTGATAGGTCTCTCCCCCTATCTTTCTTCTACCTCCGATCGCTGGGATGGTTTGGCGACTATATATGGGATTGCTACCGTCACCATGAATTATCACCTCTTGGTGATTCCACTCGAACTTCACTACCTAATGTAAGGTTGATGCTATAGCCCCAGCGGCATGAATCCAAGGCCATCCCAAAAGCAAGTTGTAAGATGTTGGCACGTCTATTACTTGAAATTCAACATCAAACCAAGTAGGCCCCATCTGCAAACACAAGCTAATTTCCCCAATAGTGGACCTTTGGGAACCGTCGAAAGCTTTGACATTGATGGACCCATCCTTGATCTTATGCAGGCTCTTTCTCAATGTTTTGAGCGTTACCAATGGACAAATGTTGAGGCTGGACCCACCGTTAATTAGGATTCTGGTGATGAAATAATCCTCGCACTGCACAGTGATGTGCAACGCCTTGTTGTGACTCAACCCTTCTGGAAGCAACTCATCCTCATGAAAAGTGATCTTGTGACTCTCCAATACCTGCCCTACCATGTTTGCCATTTCTCCTCCAATGATGTGGCTCGGTACATATGCCTCACTCAGCTCTTTCAACAAGGCGTTCTTATGTGCATCAGAGCTTTGCAGCAAGGCTAGGATAGAGATCTGTGCCGGTGTTTTGTTCAACTAATCAATGACTGAGTACTCCTTTGCTTGTATTTTTCTCTAGAGATCATCGGGCCTGGTTTTAGTGATGGTCGGCCGTCCAGAGGCCGGTTTGATTGATTCAGCCAAATGTTCTAGGGTGTATACTCTGTCGGTTCTTGCCATACCCTGTGCCGCAACTGCTTCTCCGGATTTGGTTTTCCCTTTCCTTCTTGCCTCGGCTGTGTAGTCCCAAGGGATGGCCTTTGTATGGAATGGGGTTATAGCCGACATTGCTATCAGAATGGGAACTTTTACTCCAAATGGAGTAGGTGTTTTGGAAGGTAACATAGCAACTTCAAATAGTGCAGGTGCATTTGCTGGAGATCAAAACTCGACCTCAATCGGTGCTGGCGTCTTTGCAGAATAGGGAGCTTCGAACTCAAGTGGTATGTACATATTCACTTCGGCATCCCCAGAAGGCTGAATCTGGACTACAATCAGATTAAGGGTGACTGTTGGTTTCTTTGGCTCGTCACCTTCTACGATCAATCCGATCGATCCCTTGGGGTCCCAATCATCCTCTATCTCAATCATGTGAACGCCTACACCCTTGTGGTCGGGTAGAGGGTTGTTGTGGACATTTGGAGCAGGCTCCTTTGCCACAATAATCTTGTTATCGATCAGTGCCTGGATTTTATCTTTCAGAGAATGGCGTTCATCAATGGTATGCCCTTTCATGCCTTTATGGTATGCACAAGATTTATTAGGATTGACCCATTAGAAAGGGTTTTCAGGAGTTATAGCGGGGATGGGGGTGACCTAACCAACAGCTTTGAGCCTTTCATACAGCTGGTCAATTGGTTCGGCAATGGCAGTATATTGTTTGGGAGGTCTGCGGTCGAAATTCGGTCCGGGTCTAGGAAAGTTTTGGCGAGTGGGAGGCGATTGATAGTGAGAGGGTTGAGCATTGTAGTCTTGCTAGACATGTACGGGTTGAGAATATCTGGGTGAAGTAGGCTGATATGTGGGAGGTGGAGGTGATTGGTAAGTAGGTTGTGGAGTTTGGTAAGAGGGCGAGGGTGCTTGGTAATTTGGGGTAGGTTGATATGTGAGTGGAGGCATCAGGTAGGTTTGGTATTTGATAGGGGATTTGGTTTTCTGTGCAACCATTACGGCACTCACGTCCCTTTTCTTGGACGTGCCACTAGACTATAGAGCTTTGTTGGTAGCCTGCAAAGCTTCAAAGTTTGTGACCATACCACTTTTGATGCCTTCCTCGATCCTCTCACCTATTGATGATGTCGGAAAATTTCTGGCTTTCAATTAGCATCAACCTTTTATAGTACTGTGGGTCTTGAGCTCGGACGAAAACCCTGTTCATTTGCTTTTCTTCTAAAGCCAGTCTGACCTTAGCAGCTTCTGATCTCTAGCAAGTAGCATACACGTAGAATGTCTCCGTGGGTTTCTTCTTTAGGTTCTGGATGTAGAACATATATGGCGCATTTTCTATGTTGAACCTGAACCTGTCCATGAAATCGGACGCCATGCTTACCCAGTTCGACCACTTCTTCGGATCTTGGCTAATGTACCAAGACAGAGAATCTCCCTTCATACTCCTCATGAAAAGTTTCATGCAGATCCTTTCATCCTTTCCTACTCCGACCAGCTTGTCACAGTATGTTCTCAAATGAACTCTCGGATCTCCTGTACCATCGAACATCTCGAACTTCGGAGGTTTGTACCCCTCAGGCAGTTCAACATCGGGCTGTATGCAGAGATCTTCATAGTTTAGCCCTTCAATTCCTTTGCTTCCTTCGACACCCTGAATTCAGCTAGTCAACTTCTTAAGCTCTTCAGCCAGACTCCTGATGAGTGAGTCTTTATCATCAGACTCGGGTGTGCTTGAAATGGGTTGGGTAGAGTATGACATGGTTTCCACGTAGATGGGGGGTGTTATGAGTGTGGAAATGGTCATTTGTGAAGTTTACCGGTTTTGGGATGAGCAGTGGAGTATTGTTGGAAGTATGATAGGTGTTGCAGTGGTAGTGAGGAGCGGGATGGTTTTGTGGTTTTGGGATATTTTGTGGAGGTGTAGGGTTCGGAGCATTAGAAAAATTGACATCTGGGGTGGTGAGGGAAACTGATAAGCTCGCCAAGTTCCGGACCTGATCAAGTTTCTCCTGAAATTTCAACAGTTTTTGCTCGAGTTGGGATGTACTTTCTTTGGAGTCCTGAGTACCCTGAGTGATTTCTACTCGTTCAACTGAGTTTTCCTTTCTGATGCTGCTCAAATCTTCCATCTTTCCCTTTTTCCTGTTTTTGACGGGACAAGGAGAAGGAGTGGGTGGAGGGCCCTTGGATCTTGTGGAGTATGATGACGATGCCAGAGTGCACGAACTAACCTTTGTGGAGGGGAATAAAACAAAAGTAAAACAAAAATGTAACAAGTTAGTGAAGATTATGAAAAGAAATGTTGTGATATTTAAACACGTAGTGCAAGAATGTAAGTCGTGTCCTAATTTGGGAGGCTCATTGTGCTCGAGGTAGGCCTAGGGACAAGTTGATTTGGAGAACTTATAATGCTAAATGCCTCATTTTATTGATAAAAATAAGACGAATCCCAAAACGACACTAAATAACAGAAGATAAAAATGTCACTAGTGGCCATGTGCCTTATTACATTCATAAAACAAAAAGTAAAGACTCCTATCTACTTGGTCCCAGAACAGAGTAGCAGCTTCTATGATTTTATTGTTGGGTTGGATCTCTAGGAGGGAAGGTATATTTCCTAGGTATTTCCGGACAAGTGTCTGATCACTGGAATGAAGATCTCTCCACCAGCTTAGCAATCTTGGGTGGATGTTGGTTACCATGCCGAATCTGGGGACTTCGTGCCTCATTTTCGGCAAGACAAAAGTGTTAGGCCCTTACCCCCACCAGACTCGACTATTAAATATCAATAATCGGTATAAGAAGCATTTAGTTCTCCAAATAAATGCACAAAACGTGGTAGTGTCCGTTTGGTTTCAAGGAAACCCAGTGGACTTTGGACAAGGCTATCTTAAAGAGTCATTATGCGGACAACATAACTAACTCGGCTAGGATTGACAATGATGAATGCACAATTAAACAGAGTAGGGTTTCTATGGGGTATTAGACTAGTACCCTTGAGCGGACAACTCAAGAGGGAAAGGCACGGAACCGTCGACTACACCGTTGATCGACTGGTTTTACCGCAAATATGCCTTTTCCAGATTTAAGGGGTGATAATATTGGAAGGGCGCAACCACTCATTATAAGAGTTGCTATGGTATTTTGTTTGGCACAAGTGGAATCTGATGTTGAATATGCAGTTACAATAATTAAACAAGTTGTCACATATTTGCACGTTCATAAAGTAATAATTACAATAATTCCTTAGAATTTACAACGGTAATGAAGGAAAGCAGCAAAGGAAAGCAGTAAAGAAATAAAGGAAAGAAACAAAGAGCCAAGTCAGTTTCGTAGTAGAAGAAGGGAAATAAATATTTAAAGGCATTAAATAAAGACATATAAAGTAGCATAAAGTCACAAATAGCATGAAATGGTAAAAGCATAAAAGGTATCCCCAGCAGAGTCGCCATGCTGTCGTGCACCCTTTTTCTTGCGAAATCGGGTTTATGACATTTGGGAGGACAAATCGTTCCCTTTTGGGAATTGGGTTTGGATTGAAGAGTCGCCACCTAATGATTAAAGTGCATTAGGACTCTAAGAAGGATTTTGATTTAGAAAACCAGACATTGGGTAAGGGCTAGAAATTATCTCGAGGGGAAGATGTTAGGCACCCCTCGAGATCCATTAGTGTGGTTCCCGGCCATGCTACAATTGTGACTTTAAGTGCGAACAACAAATAGACACGTAAGGGTTTCCAATACAAAGAGGATTTTCACATAATGGTTGCAAGTAGTTGAAGTTGAGAGAAAATAGAGAAAAGCTGAAGTTGAAGTAGTTAAAAGAGTTCTGAAAATAAAGCAAACAAGTAAGGAAAAAGGAGGGTGGTCCTAGGTTTACAAATAATATGGATCACATCAATGCAATACCCAGTAATCACTCCTCAGAAGAGGGGTTACACGTGGTATTAACGTATCAGTCATCATATCCATATCTACCCTTTCCCACCCCGTTAAGGTATTAAAGCGCAGAATGGTTTCGTTACTTATTGCATGCTATTACCCGCCCCGATCCTATCAGTCCCGGAGGCATTTGGGACTACTAGACCTAAAGGGAAGGGAAATTTGGGTTTTTGGGTTTAAAAGGACAAAATCTAAGGCGACAATCAAAAACACGTAGAGCAGTTATGTGGAAACATATAACAGTTAAAGGCTCAAACAGGCCTCCTCAACTTAAATACAAATTGTTTAGCATGTCTTGCACGTACTGATTATGGTCTAGTTTAACTTAAAAGAGCGAAGCAGACTGATTTATTACATACTTCAGATAAGAAATCCGAATTAGACCTGCCTGCTGGTTGTAATTAACGAAGTTTGATTCAGCTAGCTAATTTACCTTATGGCTTGCTTAGGTGAAACCTATAGGCACGATATCTATTAATGCAGAAGTATACTGATTCTAGAGAAGAGGATAGTTACAGAAAACATAAGTTCTGAAAATATTAAGCAATGCTACTACTGATTTTTAGACTTATAAGCGAGATAGATGATTTAGATTTGGTTGATTACTCCTATAGGCATGCTTTCTAGGCGTTATTGATTTTTAAACGTTTATAGAGTCGGATGAGTCAGAAATAGGCTCATAATGCTTGGATATGCCGGAGCAAGGCTGGAGAGGCCATAAAACCTTGAATCGGAGAAGATCTGAATGGACACCATCGAGGTCAGACCTCGAAACTTCGAGCACCAAGCGTTTAAGAGCGGAGGGAGGTGAGTATAGGCCATCCATGGCCTGAGAGGCCATAGATTCTGGTAAGATTGAGGTTGAAAATGGTAGAAGACGATTAGGGTTTCAAGAACCTTCGAGAGAGTTTGAGAGAGGGAGGGTATTCGGATGCGGCTAATAGAAAGAAAATGAGGCAGGGTTAGGAGTGTGGGCAGATTAAAAAAGGAAAGGGGAATTCGTGGCCGTTGATCAAAATGATCAACGATCTGGATTAAAAAGGGAGCCGGGTGGGTTGGATAAATGGGTCAGGGGTCGGGTTAAATAGAAATTGGGCCAGTCCGTTTGGGATTCAAAATTGGGACAATTAGGGGGATCAATTTGGGCTATAATTGAAATAAAATAGGGCCAGATTTTAAATAGCCAGTTTTTTCCCTTTTATTATATAAAAATAGTAAAAATGACTTTTGAAAATAAATTAAAAGTACTGAGTCAATTAATAATATATAAATATTAAATTAAAAATTTTGGAACCAATTTTATAATTATAAAATGCTATTAATCTTAAAATAGGCTAAAATTGCAATTATATGCAATTTAACTTTTAAAATACCAATAAATTTGTAAAAAATGTATAAAAATCACCCTAGCTATATTTTTGTATAAATATGAGAATAAAGTAAGTTATTCACCAAAATTATAATTTTGGGAATAATTATTGGTTTTTGTACTGCTAAAATGGGTAATAAATCGGTTTAAAAATCTTTTAGAAATTAGGAAAATTATTGAAACACTTGGGTGTACTTATATATGCATATATATGATATTTTGAAAGTATTTTCATGTAAAAATACATAGGGAAAAATTGGGTATCAACATGGACCAAAGTCCATTCTTTGAAGTGACGCAATGTGACTTGGAGTTTTTCCTAATATCTCTGCTTCCTATCCTCTCGGACCTCGTAGCTCCCATTCACCTGGATCACTACTAGGAGTGAATCGCATTTTGCTTCAATGGTCTCGGCTCCCAAGCTTTTGGCCAGTTCTAAACCTGCAATCATAACCTCGTACTCGGCCTCATTGTTAGTCAATTTTGCAGTTTTTATGGATTACCTGATCACGCCACCCGTATGTGGCTTTAGGACTATACCTAGTCCAAAACCCCTCACATTTGTGGCACCATCAGTGAACAGGGTCCATACCCTAGATGACATGCCTGATTTCAGTAAAAGTTCCTTTTCTACCTCGGGCACGAGGGAGGGCGAGAAATCGGCCACGAAGTCTGCCAGAATCTGGGACTTGATGGCTGTTCGAGGTTAATACTCGATATCATATCCCCCGATCTCGATGGCCCATTTGTCCAATCGACCCAACAATTCAGGTTTGTGCAATATGCTCCGAAGGGGGTATGTCGTTAGAACACAAATGTGATGGCATTGGAAATAGGGTTTCAATTTTCGCGGTGCACTTATTAACGCGAGAGCCAATTTTTCGAGGTGAGGATACCTAGTTTCAGCATCCCCTAGGGTCCGGCTTACGTAATAAACAAGGAATTTTGTACCTTGCTCTTCTCGAACTAGCACGCCGCTTACCGCTATCTCAGATACGACTAGGTATAGATATAGTGTTTCATCCACCTTTGATGTGTGAAGCAGAGGTGGGCTAGTCAGATATCGCTTCAGCTCTTCTAATGCGCGTTGCCATTCTGGAGTCCATTCGAAGTTGTTCTTTCTTTTGAGTAAGGAGTAGAAGTGATGGCTCCTATCGGATGACCTGGATATGAATTTGCCTAGGGCCGCTATCCGACCTGTTAGCCGTTGCACGACTTTTACATTGTTTATCACCGTGATTTCTTCAATGGTCTTTATTTTATTAGGGTTAATCTCGATCCCCCTATTTGATACCATGAAGCCTAGGAATTTGCCCGAACCTACTTCAAAGGCACATTTCTCGGGATTAAACTTCATGTTGTAACTTTAAGGATGTCGAATGTTTCCTGCAAATGAGTTAAATGGTCCTCTATGCGCAGGGACTTAACTAGCATGTCATCAATATAAACTTCCATGGATTTGCCTATTTGACTCTCAAACCTTTTATTAACTAAACGCTGGTATGTAGCCCCTGTATTTTTCAGTCCGAAAGGCATTACATTGTAACAATAGGTACCATATTTTGTGATGAACGAGGTCTTCTCCCTGTCTTCGGGGTTCATTTGAATTTGATTGTACCCTAAATAGGCATCTAGAAAGGTGAGAGTCTTGTGACCGGCCATAACATCGATTAGACGATCAATGTTAGGCAACGGGAATAAATCCTTGGGACACGCCTTATTTAAGTCTTTATAGTCTACACACATTCTTAACTTATTTCCTTTTTTGGGTACCACTACTACGTTGGCCAATCACTTGGGGTACTTTACCTCCCTAATGGACCCTATTTTAAGGAGTTTTGTTACCTCATCCTTGATGAATGTGTGTTTTATCTCGGACTAGGGCCTTCTTTTTTGCTTTACCAATTTAAACCTGGGGTCCACACTTAGTTGATGGGAGGTTATTTCCGGCGTGATACCTGTCATGTCTAAGTGGGACCATGTGAAACAATCGATATTATTGATAAGAAATTGAATAAAAGTTTTCCTGAGTTCGGGGGTTAAACTCGTTCCCAAATATACCTTTCGATCGGGGAGGTGCTCGATCAAAACAACTTGCTCTAGATCTTCGATTATCAATTTCGTCGCATCCGACTCTTCAGGGGCAACGAAGGTTCGAGGAGCGAGGAAATCATCTTCGTCATCCTTGGGGGTCTGTATGTTCCCAGACACATCCAAGGTCGGGAGTAAGGGGGTCGACTCCCCCTGGTAAACCGCGAACATTTCTTTCGCCGCACGCTGTTTTCCATATATGGTCATTATGCCATCCTTTATCGGAAATTTGATCATCTAGTGTAGGTTTGACGGTACTGCCCTCATGCTGTATATCCACAGCCTGCCAAGCAATGCATTATACTTTATGTCTCCATTGATGACTTGAAACTTTGTGTTCTAAACCATGCTGGACGTGTCGACTGGGACGGTGATTTCTCCTTTTGTTACTTCGCCGATCATGTTGAAGCCGTGGAGGACCCGGGAGACGGGTATGATCTGGTCGAGTAACCCGAGCTGCTCTACTACCCCTGTCTTGATCACGTTGGCCGAGATGCCTGGATCCCCGAGCACACGGTTAACTTGGACACTGTTTAAAAGAAATGAGATTACCAGAGCGTCGTTGTGTGGTTCATCAAGGCCTCGAGATCTTCTTCGCTAAACGCAAGGGTGTCTTCGGCCACGCGAATTTGGATTGGCCCTTCTGTTGCGGCGAATATTCTTGTTCACTTGATCATGGGCCCTTGGGGAATGTCGGCCCCTCCAATAATCATATGAACGACGTGCTGAGGGATCTCTTTTTGTGCCCAGTCCAGAACAACCACAACACTTTTTCCCCGGTCTCCCAGGTAGTTGTTTTCACCTCTATTTGATGAGATAGGCATTTTGACCTGAAATTTGAAGATCTTAGATAAGAACAGGTGTGAAACATAACTTGTGTTGTGTGACGAAACCAACAAGAAAATAATCACAATTATTTTTAGCCTACGGTGGGTGCCAAACTATTTACCGTGAAAATGGTAATAACAATTAAATTTATTTATGGGACTCTAAAAATATGTGATCTATTTTTATGCTAGTTTGTTAAGCAGTTGATGCTAAGTGTGTTAAATTTAGAGGCGAAATAGAGTCAAGAAGAGAGCTACAATCAAACCGATAGGTAAGTTATTCAGGGCCTCAAGCTTGTCAATCCGGAGCCTCGAGGTTGATTCCAGGGCTCGGACTCGAGCTATCGTGGGTTATCGGGGTAGGGCTAACAGATATGAAATAATCAATGAAGGCTTTTTATGGCCAATGATAAGCAATAAATGATGAACAAACAAGAAAGTAATAAATGAAAGCAATAACATCAAGAGAGTATATGAGAGAGCAAAGAGAGTGTTTTCTATATTTCTTATGGAGCAGCGGAAGCAACAAGGTTTACAAGAATGGTAGGAATGCCCCTTATATAGGAGGGGAATCTTAACATAGTACAAAATACTTTAACTATTCGGATGCAGGGATGGGACAGCTAGATATGATGTCCTGACACCCTTCATTGGGTTTAGAATAGCCCTCTAGGCTCTGTCAGTCTTAGCCAAGCGTCTTGGGGACTTCCCTCTTCTCCAATATAGTCGTTGGTCTGCACTACACCGAGATCGGGCCCCGATGACCCTTGACAGTGAGCCTCGACCTCGGTATCGAACCTCGAAAAGCACATTTGCGGGGCACTATAATGACGAGGAAATTGGACACCCCCAATTTTACCGTATACAACAATGTTGCTGATCGACTTAGAAATTTTCTATAGTTCTTGTCGAAGGAGAGCGAGCTCCATGACTTGTTTATCTGATAAGTGGTTATGAGTTTTTGCATGTTTCTTTCATCATTGCCAGTGTACGAAGGTTTTAGAATGAGGTTTTTTTCGATACGTAATTTATTATTGGTATCGGGTTTGTTCGAGCAGTATAGTGGACAAAAATTATTGCTATGAGTATTTGAGTTATGTGATATATCATGTGATTGCATCTTGGGCTATGGTTATGGCTTGATACATCTTCTTCAGACTTATACAGTGTGTGGGTGCGAGATTCGAGTCTTGTAGGGAATTCCGGATGTTGGAAATTGGGTTCCAAGGGTTATGGGCTAAGGTTGGATTAAAGATCTTGAGTTTGGTTATGTCATCAGGCTTATATGGAATAGGGTGACATGGGATCAACCCCGAGTATGTACATGGTAAGTTTACATGGCGATTTGATGGCTTTGGAATGACTCTGGGCACGTTCGAGGATGAACGTATATTTAAGTGGGGGAGGATGTAACGACCCGACCAGTCATTTTGAGCAATTCCACTTCACTCAATAGTTTGAGGGAATGAATAGCTCCGTATAATGAATCATGACATGTGTGAATCGTCAATTTTGGTTTTTAGTTTATTCAAAATCGACTTGGAAGAATGAACGTCATGATTGAAGCTTTAAGTTGGAAGAATTGACCAAGTTTGACTTTTAGCATTTGATCTCGGATGGGAGTTTTGATGGTTCCATTAGGTTCGGATGGTGATTTTGGAATCGGGCGTATGCCTGGATTTGCATTTGGATATTTCTAGAAGGACTCGGCTCTAATTGGCGGAAGTTTGAAATTTCAAGGTTTGGAAAGTTCATAAGTTTGACTGGAAGTTGACTTTGAGGATATCAGATTCGGATTATGGTTTCGGGAATTGTAATAGCTTTGTTATGTTATTTGGTACTTGTGTGCAAAATTTGAGTTCATTCCGGATTGATTTGATATTTTTCGGCGCGAGTTTCGGAAAGTTGAAAGTTTATTCAAGTTTGAATTGAGGTGCGATTCATCAATTTGATGTTCTTATGTGTGATTTGAGGCCTCGATTAGGTCCGTGTTATGTTATGGGACTTGTTGGTGTATTTGGACGGGGTCCCGAGTGGCCCGGATGAGTTTCACACGAGGTTCAGATCATTTTCGTTTCATGTTGCATTGTTGAAGGTATGCTCGTTCTGGTGCTTCCGCATCTGTGGAAGAATGGACGCATATACGAGTTTGCAGATGCGGAAAATTGGTCGCAGAAGCACAAACAGTCTTGGCTGTAGATCATCGTAGATGCGGAGGAAGAGGCGCACCTACATGTGCGCAGAAGCGAAATCCATGGGCGTAGGAGCGGTCCTATGTGCAGATATATGTTCAGTGGTCGCACCTGAGATGGTGCATGAGCGGATGTTTTTTGCAGGTGCGAAGAGTCATTTTCCAATTTTTTCTGTAGAAGCGGGCTTCACGTTGCAGAAGCGGCACTACAGAAGCGGCTCATTGTTCGCAAAAGCGAAGATGACTGGGCAAAAGCTTTAAGTTCGAGGGTTTAGTCATTTTTGCATATTTGAAGCTATGAAGCTCAGATTGAAGTGATTTCTTAGGCGATTTTCACCATGTGGATTGGGGTAAGTATTCTCTACTCATTTTTTTATATTATATCATGAATCTATCTTCATTTTTGCAATTAATTGATGAATTTTAAAGAGGGAGTTGCGGGTTTTTGCCTAAAGATTCATATAATGAATTTTTGAGTTTTGAACGTCGATTTAGAGTCGGATATGAGTGAAACTAGTATGGTTGGACTCGAAATTGAATGGGTTGTCAGATTTTACGAGTTTTATCAGGTTCCGAGGTGAGGGCCCAAGTTTGACCTTTTGAATGATTTTGGGCTTTTGATTAAGATTCGACCTTTATCGATTAGGTTTGTTTCCTTCAACATTATGTGATGTATTTGAGTTGCTTTTGGATAGTTTCGAGCCGTTTGGAGGTTGATACGCGCAGGATGGTATTTTTAAAGGATCGTTTGGATTGCTCGATATTGGATTTGGCTTGTTCGAGGTAAGTAACATTTCTAAACTTGGTGCTAAGGGTATGAAACTCCGAATTACGTGTTATAAGATTGATGTTGAGGCGACACACATGTTAGGTGACGGACATGTGGGTGTGCACCATGTGAATTGTGATATAGTCGATTCCATGGAACTGTGTAGCTATCTTATATGATCATTTTTAATGTACTCTGTTTCTTAGAGTACCTGAGTTGTAATTGATGCTAGAAATTATGCTTAGGCTATATGCTAGTGTTGTTAGGACCCATAGTGGCCGTTCTTTGCTGTTAACTCATTTGTAAAATTGCAGCTATGTACTCAGTCTTATTCATCATTTCATATCACATCTCACTCTTTGTTATTGTGTATTGTCACATCTCGTATCATTGATTAGGGCTGCTTAGTATGAGCATTGCGAGGCTGAAGGACCGGAGAGATTGATTACTAAGTGAGGCCGAGGGCCTGATTGTAAGTGATATTTATGGTATCGGGCTGCATACTGCAGCATGTTTTATTTAATTATGCCTGGATATGGCTTATTATAGCGCTTGGGATAAAGGAGCCCCTCCGGAGTCTGCACACACCCTCAGTGAGCACAATTGATTTATATTGAGGGATGGATCTACCCTAGGCATGGATCTTTCCCAAAGCATTTACATTTGGGGATGGATCTTCCCCGGGCTGGATTGGCCTTATACAGTACTGAGTGACTGACTGTCAGTCGCTATATATATATTTGGGATGGATCTTCACTGGATATATTTAGATATGCTCGTTCAAAGTGTGGATTGCCATATACAGTACTGAGCGTGAGATTTTATTTATCTTTGGTTTGGCTGGATCTTCCTTGTACAGTGCTGAGTATTGAGAGTGATGAGTCAGAGAGTGAGACCATGATATTGAATACTCCGAGAGTGTGAGTACATGTGTTCATCATTGAGATGCATTATGTTTGGCATGCATATTTGAGAAATAGGCATAAAGATACATTTCCTTACGCCACCTGATTTTGGTGACATTTTTGATTTCACCTACCTAATGACATGTAGACATAGAGATGTACTTTCCTCATGCTATCTGAAAAGTAAAGCATTTTATTTATTGTTGAAAGGATTTTGGAAAAAATCATGGGTTTTTAACTTACTCTTATGTTTTTGGTGTTTCGATGGAAGATTTGGGATTTACCATTATACTTGAAAAGCATGCCTTCTTTCCGTAACTTTGAACAAGTTGAGCATCTTATCCCTGAGTTATTTTCTTGTATCATTCTTATTATATTTGTATGTACTGTACTTGGTTATCGGAGTTGGACTCAGACCCTTGTCCCAGCTCGTCACTACTTTCAACCTAAGGTTAGGTTTGTTATTTATTGAGTATATGGGGTTGGTTGTACTCATACTACAATTCTGCACCTTGTGTGTAGATGTTGGATGCTGATGTTGCTGTGTATGGCAGGAGCAGGATCGGACGATGTAGCTGCGTTCCGGATACAGCTGCCTCTTTTCCTTGGTAGCTTTAGAATTTTAATATGTTCATGTATATTTCAAACAGATGATGTATTTATTTCGATTTAGTTTTGTAAAGAAATCTAAATCTTAGAAGCTTATGATTTGTACTACTAGTCCTTGGGAATTCTTTCTATAAAAGCAATTTTATTATCATTTCTTCTCTTGATAAATCTCATTAAATTGGATAGTTGTTAATTGTCTTATCTAGCGGGTTGGGTTAGGTGCCATCATGACTAGTTGGATTTTGGGTTATGACAAGTTAGTATCAGAGCTCTAGGTTCATTGGTTCTACAAGTCATGAGCAAGTATCTAGTAGAGTCTTGAGGATCGGTATGATGACATCCATACCTATCTTCGAGAGGTTATAGGACATTTAGGACACACTTCCTATCTTTCTTTCCTTATCGTGCGACATTGATTTAGCTTGAAGCATAACTCTTGAAATTCCTTCCACACATTCTTATGCGCATGTGAGCGCTTGGTATCAGCCGTGCATCGATGGTTTGTGTTCCTATGATTGAAGTGCAAGATGTGATTTCGGTGTGCTGATAACGGGCCAGTTTGGAGGAATTGAGGCCTGGCTTTGACTGTAGCTTGATCATGGGGATTTCAGTTGTGTGAGCATGTGCTTTTGGACTTATAAGTCCGGTAGTGTCCCTATTAGTGGAATTCATGGCTCGAAGTATGGTTGGAGAAGTGTGGAAATCTAAATCTTTGTATCTTTGGTTTGGCTAGATATTATCGTGTACAGTGATGAGTCAGAGAGTGAGACCAAGAGATTGAATACTCCAAGAGTGTGAGTACATGTGTTCATCATTGAGGTGCTTTATGTTTGGCATGCATATTTGAGAAATAGGCATAAAGATGCATTTCCTTATGCCACCTGATTTTTGTGACATTTTTGATTTCACCTGCCTAATGACATGTAGACATAGAGATGTACTTTCCTCATGCTATCTGAAAAATCAAACATCTTATTTATTATTGAAAGGATTTTGGGAAAAATTATGGTTTTCGAACTTACTCTTATGTTTTTGGTGTTTCGATGGAAGATTTGGGATTTACCTTTACACTTGAAAAGCATGCATTCTTTCCGTAACTTTGAACGAGTTGAGCATCTTATCCCTGAGTTATTTTCTTGTATCATTCTTATTATGTTGGTATGTACTTTAATTGGTTATTGGAGTTGGACTCAGACCCTTGTCCCAGCTTGTTAACCTAAGGTTATGTTTGTTATATATTGAGTATACGTGTCAGTTGTACTCATACTACACTTCTGCACCTTGTGTGTAGATGTTGGATGCTGATGTTGCTGTGTATGGCAGGAGCAGGATCGGACGATGTAACTGCATTCCGATTACAGCTGCCTCTTGTCCTTGGTAGCTTTATAATTTTAATCTGCTCATGTATATTTCAAACAGATGATGTATTTATTTCGATTCAGTTTTGTAAAGAAATCTAAATCTTAGAAGCTCATGATTTGTACTACCAATCCTTGGGAATTCTTTGTATAAAAGCAATTTTATTATCATTTTTTCTCTTGATAAATCTCATTAAATTGGATAGTTGTTAATTGTCTTATCTAGCGGGTTGGGTTAGGTGCCATCATGACTAGTTGGATTTTGGGTCATGACAAGTAGTATCAGAGCTCTAGGTTCATTGGTTCTACAAGTCATGAGCAAGTATCTAGTAGAGTCTTGAGGATCGGTATGATGACATCCATACCTATCTTCGAGAGGCTATAGGACATTTAGGATACACTTCCTATCTTTCTTTCCTTATCGTGCGACATTGATTTAGCTTGAAGCATAACTCTTGAAATTCCTTCCACACATTCTTATGCGCATGTGAGTGTTTGGTATCAGTCGTGCATCGACGGTTTGTGTTACCATGATTGAAGTGCAAGATGTGATTTTGGTGTGCTGATGACGGGCCAATTTGGAGGAATTGAGGCCTGGTTTTGACTGTAGCTTGAGCACGGGGATTTCAGTTGTGTGAGCATGTGCTTTTGGACTTATAAGTCCGGTAGTGTCCATATTAGTGGAATTCATGGCTCGAAGTGTGGTTGGATGGCTATATGATAAGTATGATGTGACAACGGGATGTGTTCAGATGGATTGAATGTAATGAGAAGAGTTTGCTTAAGATGTTAAAAAGACTATTGGATGCTTGATTTCTGTCTTGCTATGACATATAGTCTCGAGTTATGAGTATATTGGAGTATCTTTCATGTTGTTTATTTGTGGAACGAATTAGGTTCTCATGCCTTTTTGGTGAGTTCAGACTTAGGAAGATTAAGTGATTGCGTAGTAGTTGTGGCTATGAAAGGGTATTAAAAGATGTCAGTTTGAGGCTAAGCAGGTGGGTTATAACCTGCAAGGTAATCTACATATGTGTGATATTTATGATGTTGTGAGGAGGCTTTCTTTTCTACCAGTGGGTTATATTTGTGCGATTTGAGTTGGGATATCTGACCGTCACAAGGATGAATGCGAGATTTGCAGATGATTTGAGGTATTAGATGGCTGTGTTACATGAGCTTATGAAGATTTAGTTGAATCTCACTGTAGTATTGTGGTAGTAATGGGGTATTGTTATTGTAAGTTGTTAGATTTGTTATTTCAGGGCTTTGAGCCAAGTGGGGGCATGCTATCGACGTGTTAATTGCACGATTATGTGCTGTATTGGTTTCAGTTTGAGGTATACTTGTGAATCAGTTATGACTTGTAGAGGTTGAGATCGAGGATGACTCGAGTAAGGGAATTTCTAGATATGAGTTATATTACTCTCTATGGGTATATGGGAATCATGGAATGATTGAGTGGTTATTTGTGAAGGATGTAGTGTGCATGGAGTAAGAATTTGCTTGGCTGCATTAAGGTGGGGTTACTTCTTCGAGTGTCATCGTGCTAATGGGGCAGAGGTTGTTTAGTCTGTTTGGGAGATGCAATTGAATTGTGAGCAGAGTAGATGACTCTCGAGAAGGTTCTAATGGGTTCAAGATTTATATGTAGCAATTGAGAGTTTTCTGGATTTGTATATGGCTAGAACCTGAGATTTACATTGGATGGTGTCGGGACTCGCATTAACTCTATATCATTATGGATTATACATTTCGGTATCAAGAAGGTGAAGGAAATAATTTTAGACTCACATAAGGTCTCTTCGGAGTGGGTGTTTCAGTTGTGCTACTTTTGGGGTGCTTAAGGGTAAACATAACGGCTTATGGGCCTTAGGGCGGTGTGATTTTATTCTAGGATCTTGTAGGGTGAGTTTTGGTTAAGGATCATGGTAATCTGGAATGGATAAGTGTCACCTTAAGGGTAATTTGGAAGGAACTCGGAGAAATAGGACAGTTTGATAGTAGGTTAGATTAGCACGGTAATGGGTATGATCGGTTCCTTGGGTACTTATGATATGGTGTCTCTCTACAGGTGTTTCATGGCAATGCTCTTGGGTTTTGGCGATCGGCGTGGCTTGGTTGAGTTAGAGAGATTCAGATCTAGTAGCTAGGTAATGTGCAAATTGATTTCAAAGGGTTCTTGATGATTTCAATCACGGTTCGAGGTAGATATTCTCCTACTGGCGTGAGGGACATGTTGCATGTTGGGATTTTCTCCTGTATGAGATCAAATGGAAGGTTTCTAACTGATTGGGTATGTATTCTTATAGCGACCCAAAGTTGATTATGAGATCCTCATACTTTTCAGATGATGGCATGATTGATGCAGTGTGTTGTGTGGGATTATTATTTGTGTATGGTTATTGATTTCGAGCATGGTAGCTGAGGTATTTCATACGGACCAGTGTTTGGATGGGGTCATGCATTGCAGTAGAGTTATGCTAAGATATATATGGTCCTTTGTGTTAGATTCGTGCGTTATGGTTCTATGTGTGTGATGGGTTTTTAGCATTGCGTTTTGGCTATACTTGTTGAGATTGCGTGACAGTTATCTCATTGGAGTCATTTTCTATGTTTAAGTACACTTGAATTGTTATGTATTGGTGCACAGGTTGCACGGTTTGTGGTTTAAGGTTGTATTGGTGTGTCATGTTAGTAGGTAGCTGTATTTGATAAGATGAGGTCGTCGGACCTCGAATGAGTGCTATCTGATCTGATTGCGGTATATTTGAAAGGATAACGTCGCTGATCGGCTTAGAAATTTGCTATAGTTCTTGTCGAAGGAGAGAGAGCTCCATGACTTATTGATCTGATAAGTGGTTATGCGTTTCTGCGTGTTTCTTTCATCATTGCTAGTGTACGAATGTTTTAGAACGAGGTTTTGTTCGATATGATGTTTATTACCCATATTGAGTTTGTTTTGAGCAGTATGGTAGTTGGATATTACTGCTGTGATTATTTGAGTTATGTGGTATATGATGTGATTGGATCTTGGGCTATGTTTATGGCTTGATACAACTTGTTCAAACTTATACAGTGTGTGGGTACAAAATTCGAGTCTTGTAGAGAATTCTGGATGTTGGAAATTGGGTTCCAAGGGTTATGGGCTAAGGTTGGATTAAAGATCTTCAATTTAGTTGTGTCTTCAGGCTTATATGAAATAGGGTGATGTGGGATCACCCCCGAGTATGTACATGGTAAGGTTACATGACAGTTGATGGCTTTGGAATGACTCTAAGCACGTTCGAGGACGAACGAATGTTTAAGTGGGGGAGGATGTAATGACCCGACTAGTCGTGTTGAGCATTTGCACTTTGCTCAGTAGTTTGAGGGCATGAATAGCTCCGTATGGTGTATCATGACTTGTGTGAATCGTCGATTTTGATTTTAAGGTTATTCGGAATCGACTTGGAAGAATGAACATCATTATTGAATCTTTAAGTTGGAAGAGTTGACCAAGTTTGACTTTTAGCATTTGACCTCAGATTGGAGTTATGATGGTTCCGTTAGGCCCGGATTTGCATTTGGATATTTCTAGAAGGACTCGACACTAATTGGCAAAAGTTAGAAATTTGAAGGTTTGGAAAGTTCTTACGTTTGATTGGTAGTTGACTTTGAGGATATCAGATTCGTATTGTGGTTCCGGGAATTGGAATAGCTTCATTATGTTATTTGGGATTTGTGTGCAAAATTTGAGTTCATTCTGGGTTGATTTGATATGTTTCGGCGCAAGTTTTGGAAGCTGAAAGTTCAAAGTTCATTCAAGTTCGAATTGAGGTGCGACTCATCGTTTTAATGTTGTTATGTGTGATTTGAGGCCTCAAGTAGGTCCGGGTTATGTTATGGGATGTATTGGTGTATTTGGATGGGGTCCCGAGTGGCCCGGGTGAGTTTCAGACGAGGTTCAGATCATTTTCATTTCACGTTGCATTGTTGAAGATATGCTAGTTCTAGTGCTTCCGCATCTGCGGAAGAATGGATGCCTATGCGAGTCTGCAAATGCAGACAATTGGTCGCAGAAGCACAAACAGGCTTGGCTGGAGATCATCGCAGATGCGGAGGAAGAGGCGCACCTCCGTGTGCGCATAAGCGAAATCCTTGAACATATGAGCAGTCCTAGGAGCAGATGCACATTCAGTGGTCGCACCTGCAATGGCGCAGGAGCGGATGTTTTCTGCATGTGCGAAGAGTCATTTTTCCACCTCATTCCACAGAAGCAGGCTTCGTGTTGCAGAAGCGACATCGCAGAAGCGGCTCATTGTTCGCAAAAGCGAAAAGGACTGGGCAGAAGCTTTAAGTTCGAGGGTTTGGTCATTTTTGCATATTTGGAGCTATGGAGCTCGGATTGAAGCGATTTCCTAGGAGATTTTCACCACGTGGAGTGGGGTAAGTGTTATCTACTGATTTTTGATTTTATATCATGAATCTATCTTCATTTTGGCAATTGGTTGATGAATTTTAAAGAGGGAATTGGGGGGGTTTTTGCGTAAAGTTTCATAGAGTGAATATTTGAGTTTTGAACGTCGATTCAGAGACGGATTTGAGTGAAACTAGTATGGTTGGACTCGTAATTGAATGTGTTGTCAGATTTTGTTAGTTTTGTCGAGTTCTGAGGTGCGGGTCCGGGTTTGACTTTTAGGTTGATTTTGGGACTTTGATTAAAGATTCGACCTTTATCGATTGGATTTATTTCCTTCGGCATTATGTGATGTATTAGAGTAGCTTTTGGCTAGTTTCGAGCTGTTCGGAGGTTGGTACGCGTGGGATAGAATTTTTGGAGCATCGTTTAGCTTGCTCGCTATTGTATTTGGCTTGTTCGAGATAAGTAACACTTCTAAACTTGGTGCTAAGGGTATGAAACCCCGAATTACGTGTTATGTGATTGATGTTGAGGTGACAAACATGCTAGGTGATGGGAATGTGGGTGTGCACTATGTAAATTGTGATTCCATGGAATTGTGTAGCTATCTTATATGAACATTTTTACTGTACTCTATGTGTTAGAGCACCTAAGATGTAATTGATGCTAGAAATTATGTTTAGGCTATATGCTGGTACTGTTGGGACCCATAGTGGCCGTTCTTTGCTGTTGACTTATTTGTTAAATTGCAGTTATATACTCAGTCTTATTCATCATTTCATATCAGATCTCAGTCTCTGTTATTGTGTATTGTCACATCTCTTATAATTGATTAGGGCTGCTTAGTATAAGCGTTGTGAGCTCGAGGGACTGGAGAGATTGATGATTGAGTGAGGCCGAGGGCCTGATTGTGAGTGATATTTATGGGATCGGGCTGCACGCCGCAACATATTTTATTTATTTATGCCTGGATCTGGCTTATTATAGCGCTTGGGCTGAAGGAGTCCCTCCGAAATCTACACCCACACAGTGAGCGCAGTTGATTTATATTGAGGGATGGATTTTCAGTGGGCATGGATCTTGCCCGAATCATTTATATTTGGGGATGGAGTTTCCTTGGGTTGCATTGGCATTATACAGTACTTAGTGACTAAAGTCAGTAATATATATATATATATATATATATATATATATATATATATATATATATATATATATATATATATGGGATGGATCTTCCCTAGGCTGGATTGGCAATATACAGTACTAAGCATGAGGTTTTATTTATGTTTGATTGAGCTGGATCTGCTGTGATGACCCGACTGGTCGTCTTAAGAATTAATACCCCGATCCCCTATTAACTACTTTCCCCAAGTTTATTTCTACTATTTTGATTTGCCGGGATGTTCGGTTTTGAGTTTCGGAGAGTTTTGGGAAACTTAGTCCCTAAATGAGAGCTTAAGTGTTGGAGAGTTGACCGTAGTCGGAACAGTGTGAAGATGACCTTGGAATGGAAATTCGATGGATCCGTTAGCTCCGTTGGATGATTTCGGGCTTAGGGGCATGTTCAGATTGTGGTTTGGAGGTCCGTAGCTAATTTAGGCTTGAAATACCGAAAGGTCGAATTTTGAAGTTTTCGGTTCGATAGTGAGATCATGATCCGAGGGTCGGAATGGAATTCCGAAAGTTGGAGTAGCTCCGTAGTGTTAAATGTGACGTGCGTGCAAAATGTCAGGTCATTCGGACGAGGTTTGATAGACTTTTTGATCGAAAGCATATTTTTAAAGTTTTTGGAATTCTTAGGCTTGAATCCTATGAAAATAGGTGTTTCGATGTTTTTTTCAGAGTTCCGAAGGTTGGAACAAGTTTGAATGAAGTTATGGGATATGTTGGTATCTTTGGGTGAGGTTCCGGGGGGACTCGGGATGATTTCGGATGGTTGACGGAAGGATTTTGGGACTTTGGAGTTGCAGCTTCAGTTGTTCTTCTGTCATAACCACACCTGCGAGTGTGGGACCGCAGGTGCGGTGCTGCAGAAGCGGCGGATCTACCGCAGAACTTGAAAAGGAGGAAAGGCAGCAGGGACCGCAGAAGCGGGGTCTTCACCGTAGAAGCGGCCCCGTATTTGCGAAAGGATAGCCGCAGATGCGGAAAGTTGGGCCTTAAGTGAAAAATCACAAACGCGACCATTGTTCCGCAAATGCGGGACCGTAGAAACGGTCCCAGGATCGCAAATGCAGAAACAACTGGGCAGAAATATGAAATTTCGAGGGTTTAGTTTCAAAAGTTGGAAATTCGATTTGGAGCTCGGGACAGGGCGATTTTGAGAGGAAATTGAAGAGGAGATCATTGGGTAATGATTCTTTAACCCTTTCTAGTTATACTCCATCAATCAATAGTTAGTTTCACCATTTTATTTCGGATTGGAGATGAAAATTGGGGAAAAGTTGGAAGAAAGTTCTTAGACCAAAAATTTGACTTTTGAGTGGAAATTTGACCTTAGATTTAGATAATTTTGGTATGCATGAACTCGTGAGAGTATGAGAATTCTTAACATATAAATTTTACCCGATTCCGATATGTGGGCTCGAGGGACGTTTTGGTCATTTTACCTAATTTCGCGTATTAGCTTAGAATTTCTTTGTAGAATCAGTTACTTGCAGTGTTATGTACGTTATGAAATTGAATTGAATAGATTTGGGCCATTTGGAGTCGAGTACTCGTGGCAAGAGCGTGGTTTCGGATTGATTATTGAGCCGGTTTGAGGTAAGTGTCTTGTCTAACCTTCTGTGGGGAACCTTCCCCTTAGTATTGGTATATTTGGTAATTGAAATGCCTTGTATGTGAGGTGACGAGTGTGTACTTGTGCTAATTGTTGGAAATCCGGTTTTCATTAAGTAATCACTAGTATGTTTACTTTCCTGTTTTTATTACTTGCACTATTAAGCCTGTTGTTAGCTTAGGCAAGCATGTCTAAGTGACTTAATTTCTTTATTTGCTCAACCTGCCTTACCTGAACTCTGTGCAGCATGCTAGGCTAGAATCACTTGTTGCCTTAATATGAAATTTTGCCATTTCTATATATTTTCCTGTTGCTGTTGTGTATTTATTTTGGGACTACGGATGTGGGATTCCGGTAGCTCCCCCTTGTCTGTTTATTTTGGGACTATAGATGTGGGATTCCGGTAGCTTCCCCTTATATGTTTATTTTAGGACTACAGATGTGGGATTCCGGTATATCCCCCTGCACAGTTATATGGAACTACGGGAATGCACCTGGTAGATTCCCCCAGTACTGGGTATTTACATTTGGGACTACGAAATGGGATTCCAGTAGATCCCGCGCACTATGAGTTGGACTACGGGACGGGATCCCGGGAGATCCATTGGATATGTACATATGGGACTACAAGACGGTATCCTGGGAGATCCCAAATTGTTATTTTGGTGCTAAGTCGCATTTCTTTCCGTGTTTTACCTTGTCTCTGTAATAGTTGTTGTTGCCCTTTTAATATCCTGTGTTACTTTTACTGCTGTATTTATTTATACTGTTCTGTTCTACACTGTCAAACTTTATACTTTATTTAACCTCAGTAGGGCCCTGACCTTCCTCGTCACTACCTGACCGAGGTTAGGCTTGGTACTTATTGAGTACCGCTGTGGTGTACTCATGCCCCTTCTGTGCATGTTTTTCATGTGCAGATCCAGGTACTGCGACTCAGTCCTATCACCCTTGAGGCGAGGTGACTGCTCCAGCGACTTTGAGGTATATCTGCCGTGTCCGCAGATCGAGGAGTCCCTTTCTATTCTAGCTTTTAAACATTTGCCCTTCTGTATTTCTTTTCCTTGCTAGATATTTTGGAGATAGAGTACTGTGTAGTGATCCTTAGCTTGTGATTCATGGGTTTCCGGGTCTTGGAAGTATGTATTGGTTGGAGAGTAAAATATTGTGCATGCCGAGCAACACTTTTAAACACTATTTTATCACTCTTTATTCTGTTTTAATTTGTTTTTATTCTGCACTTTGGGTTATCTTCCGCAATTTAGGCTTACCTAGTCGTAGAGGACTAGGTGCCGTCATGATGGTTCACGGAGGGTGAACCGGGGTCGTGATAAGTTGGTATTAGAGCTCTAGGTTCATAGGAGTCATGAATCACAAGCCGGTTTATTAGAGTCTCGCTGATTGGTATAGAGACGTCTGTACTTATCTACGAGAGGCTATGTAACTGCTAGGAAAATTCCACATTATTTGATTTCCTTGTCGTGCAATATTTTGACATCACAATTATAAACTTCTGTCTTCTATTCTCTCACATATGATGAGGACACATTCTACCCGAGATGATCAGTCACCCGCGCCCCCTACTGCATCCGTCAGAGGCTGGGGCCAGGGTAGAGGCCGAGGACACGCACGTGGTGCTGCCAGAGCACCTGCGCGAGCTGCCGCCGAGGTACCACCAGCAGTTCCAGCCAGAGTCCAGGCACCTGACACGCCTACTGCTACTACTACTCCAGCTCTTCAGGAGACTCTGGCACAGTTCATGAGCACGTATACCACTCTGGCTCAAGGAGGGTTGCTTCCCCTTGCTGCAGCTACATCTCAGGCCGGGGAGGAACACAGACTCCCACCGCCCGCACTCCTAAGCAGCGAGTGCATGTTGAGCAGGTCCCCGAGATTATTCCCGTACCGCCTGCAGTGCTAGTTCAGCCCGAGGGCAGGGCAGCGTCTTCCGAGGAGGAGCAGCTGAGGCTTGAGAGGTTCAAGAGGTACAAGCCTCTTGTATTCAACAGTCTAGCATCAGAGGATGCTCAAGGATTTCTAGATAAGAGTTACCGCATTCTCCATACCATGGGTATATTAGGATCGAGCGGGGTTTCCTTCACTACCTTCCAGCTTCGAGGAGCCGCTTATGAGTGGTGGCACACCTATGAGTTAGACAGTCTGGATGAGGCTGCTTCACTGACTTGGAATAAGTTTTTAGATCTGTTCCTGAGAGAGTATGTTCCTAAGAGCCTCAGGGATGCATGGCGGGCAAAGTTTGAGCATTTGTGCCAGGGTGCTATGACTGTCTCAGAGTATGCTAGCCGTTACACTAGTTTGGCTAGGCATGCACCAGCCTTGGTTTCTACTGTTCACGAGAGGATTCGCCGGTTTATTGAGGGCCTTATTCCCAGCATCAGGTCTAGCATGGCTCGTGAGTTAGAGATGGATAATTCTTATCAGCAGGTGGTGAGCATTGCTTGGAGGATTGAGGGTATGCATGCTAGGGAGAGAGAGGAGAGGAGGCCAAGAGGTCTCAAGAGTTGGGCCATTTCTCTGGTGCACGTGCCCCAGCAGCCGGTCGTCATGGTAGGGGTTATATAAGTCGCCCTGTTCATTCAGCTCTTCCAGTAGCCAATGACATTCCAGCTCCTCCTATACCTCAGAAGCCTTATTATGCACCACCGGTATCTAGCGCGCCTCCTGCGCGGGGTACTTTTAAAGGTCAGTCCAGCAGACCTGGTCCGAGCCAGTCATAGCCACCACTTCCTCCCAGAGCTTGTTTTAAGTGTAGTGACACACGTCATATGGTGAGGGATTGCCCCAGACTTGGGAGGGGTGCACCTCCACAAATTTCTCAGCCACAGCGTTCCCCGCAGAGTTCTCAAGCTATGATTATAGCTCCAGTTGCTACCCCACCTGCTCAGCCAGCCAGAGGTGTAGGTCGGGGAGGTAGAGGTCGCCCTAGAGGGGGAGGCCAGACTCGATACTATGCCCTTCCTTCCCATATCAAGGTTGTTGCCTCTGATTCTGTCATCACATGTATTATACTGGTTTTTCATAGAGATGCATCAGTTCTATTCTATCCAAGCTCCACTTATTCTTATGTGTCTTCTTATTTTGCCCTGTATTTAGGTGTATCTCGAGATTATTTGAGTTCCCCTGTTTATGTTTCTACTCCTGTGGGAGATTCTCTTATTGGGGACAACATTTATCGGTCGTGTTTGGTTGCTCTTAGTGGTTTTGAGACCAGAGCAGATCTATTGTTCGAGTACTCGTAGCAAGAGCGTGGTTTCAGATTGATTATTGAGCCGGTTCAAGGTAAGTGACTTGTCTAACCTTATGTGGGGGACCTTCCCCTTAGGATTTGTATATTTGGTAATTGAAATGCCTTGTATGTGAGGTGACGAGTACGTACTTGTTCTAATTGCTGGAAATCCAGTTTTCATTAAGTAATCACTAGTATGTTTCCTTTCTTGTTTATATTACTTGCACTATTAATCCTGTTATTAGCTTAGGAAAGCATGTCTAAGTAACTTAATTGCTTTATTTGCTGAACCTGCCTTACCTGAACTCTGTGCAACATGCTAGGCTAGAATCACTTGTTGCCTTAATATGAAATTTTGCCATTTCTGTATATTTTCCTGTTGCTGTTGTGTATTTGTTTTGAGACTACGAATGTGGGATTCCGGTAGCTCCCCCTTGTCTGTTTATTTTGGGATTACAGATGTGGGATTCCAGTAGCTCCCCCTTGTATGTTTATTTTGGGACTACGGATGTGGGATTCCGGTAGATCCCCCTGCACAGTTATATGGAACTACAGGAATGCACCCGGTAAATTCCCCCAGTACTAGGTATTTATATTTGGGACTAGAGAACGGGATTCCGGTAGATCCCCGCGCACTATGAGTTGGACTACGGGACGAGATCCCGGGAGATACATTGGAAATGTACATATGGGACTACAGGACGGTATCCTGGGAGATCCTCGGTTGTTATTTTGGTACTAAGTCACATTTCTTTTCGTATTCTGCCTTGTCTTTGTAATAGTTGTTGTTTCCCTTTTTATATCCTGTGTTACTTTTACTGCTGTATTTATTTATACTGTTCTATTATACACTGTCAAACTTTATACTTTATTTAACCTCAGTAGGGCCCTGACCTTCCTCGTCACTACCCGACCGAGGTTAGGCTTGGCACTTATTGAGTACCGCTGTGGTGTACTCATGCCTCTTCTGCGCATGTTTTTCATGAGCATATCCAGATACTGCGACTCAGTCCTATCACCCTTGAGGCGAGGCGACTGCTCCAGCGACTTTGAGGTGTATCTACCGCGTCTGCAGACCGAGGAGTCCCTTTCTATTCTAGCTTTTAAACATTTTCCCTTCTGTATTTCTTTTCTTTGTTAGATATTTTGGAGATAAAGTACTGTGTAGTGATCCTTAGCCTGTGATTCATGGGTTTTCGGGTCTTGGAAGTATGTATTGGTTGGAGAGTTAAACATTGTGAATGCCGAGCGACACTTTTAAACACTGTTTTATCACTCTTCATTCTGTTTCAATTTGTTTTTTTTTCTACACTTTGGGTTATCTTCCGCAATTTAGGCTTACCTAGTTGTAGAGGACTAGGTGCCGTCACGATGCTTCACGGAGGGCGAACTGGGGTCGTGACATCTCCCCTGTATAGTGCTAAGTATTGAGCGTGATGAGTGAGAGAGTGAGACCATGAGATTGAGTACTATAAGAATGTGAGTACATGAGTTCATCACTATGATGCATTATGTTTGGCATGCGTATTTGAGATACAGGCATAGAGATGCATTTCCTCACGTCACCCGGTTTTGGTGACATTCATGATTTTACCTTCGTAGTAACATGTAGACATATAGATGTACTTTCCTCATCCTATCTGAAAAATAAAATATTTTATTTATTGTTGAAAGGATTTTGGAAAAAATCATGGGTTTTTAACTTACTCTTATATTTTTTGTATTTTGGTGGAATATTTGGGACTTACTATTATACTTGCAAAGCATGCCTCCTTCTGTAACTGTGAACGAGTTGAGCATCTTATCCCTGAGTTATTTTCTTGTATCATTCTTATTATATTGTTACGTACTGTGACTGGCTATTTGAGTTGGACTTGGACCCTTGTCCCAGCTCGTCACTACTTTCAACCTAAGGTTAAGTTTGTTACTTATTGAGTACATGGGGTTGGTTGTACTCATAGTACACTTCTGTACCTTGCGTGTAGATGTTGGTTGCTGATGTTTCTGCGTATGGTGGGAGCTGGATCTGCTGATGTACTTGCATTCTGGTCATAACTGCCTCTTGATCTTAGTAGCTTTAGAATTTTAATCTGTTCCTGTATATTTCAAATAGATGATGTGTGATGACCCAAAAGGTCATCACTTGATTTAAAAGTAAATTATGTGTTCCGAGGCCTTAAAATCCTCCTTTTATCTCACTTCAATTTGCGTGCGCAGTTCGGGCGTATATCCGGAACGCTTTTATGTGAAAATTTGATGAAAATGCTAATTTGGCCTTTAAATTTGAATTTAAGTTGACTTCGGTCAACATTTTGGGTAAATGGACCCGGACCCATTAGGAAAATATGGGACTTGGGTGTATGCTCGGAATTGAATTCCGAGGTCCCAAGCCCGAGAAATGAAATTTTGAAGAAAATTGTTTAACTGAAATTTTAAGAGTTTTTAGGAATTTAAATGTGTTTGAAATTGATGGTATCGGGCCCGTATTTTCGTTCTGGAGCCCGGTACTGGTCTTTTATGGTATTCAGGTTGAGCCTGTAAAATTTGGTAAGAAACGGACTTGAAATGACGTGAATCGGATCCTCGGTTGTTAAAATTTGAACTTAAGAGTTCTTGAGATTCTTCTTTGACTTCAATGCTAAATTCATTGTAAAAGGTATTAATTTGGCGATTTGATCGCACGAGTAAGTCCATATGATGCTTCTGAGTTAGTATACATGTTTGTTTTGGAGCCCCGAGTGCTCGGGTGATTTTCGGATAGGTTTTGGGATGTTTTTACACATAGAAAGGTTGCAGGTTTTGCTATCTCAAGTGTACAGAGATTTTGTACTTCGCGTTCGCGTGGCTTCACTCTCGAATGCGTAAGGCAAGTTTCCTCAGGTGCCAGTTTGTTATTCGCGAACACGGAGCTCAGGATGCGAACGCGAAGCTGTGGGGGGGGGGGAGTTAATCTTCGCAAACGCGTTCAGGCTCTCGCGAACGCGTAGGGTTAGTGGGCCTGGGGGAGGGATTTAAAATTGTTCTACGCGAACGCGGCCACCTGACCACGAACGCGAAGTCTTGAGGAGCTGAAGCTCTGCGAATTTAAGCCTTTGAACGCGAACGCGATGGCCATCTGGGCCTGACCCATCGCGAATACGACAGGCCCATCGCGAACGCGATGAAAGCCTGCCCAGTCATTTTTAAAATAGTAGCAAAAAATGGGCAGACCCCATTTACTTCATATTTTCAAAACTAGAGAGCATTGAGGCGATTTTCAAGAGACAAGTTCTTCCCTAAAGCATTGGTATATGATTCTATACCTTTTTCTTTTGATTTCCCATTGCATTTCATCAATCTTAATCTAAAAATCTAGGGTTTTTATGGTAGAAATTGAGAATTTGGGTAGAGTTAGGGCTTTTTGAATAATTAGGATTTAGACCTCATTTTGGGGTCGGATTTCAAAACTAATTGCATATTTGGGATCATGGGTGAATGGGTGATCGAGTTTTGGTCTGAACCTCGAGTTTTGACCAAGCGGGCCCGAGGTTGATTTTTGTCTTTTTGGGGAAAATGATAGAAAACATATAATTAAGCATTGGATATGAATTCTTTAGCATTTATTGATGTTGTTAAATTAATTTGGACTAGATACAAGTAATTTGGAGGCGAATTCTAAAGGAAAAGCGGTGTTTGAGGCTTGAGTTGGCCGTGGAAATTCGAGGTAAGTGTTTGGTCTAACCTTAGCTTGAGGGAATAGGTGTTGTGTCTTATTTGTTATGTGCTAGGGTAGTGTGCGACCTATAGGTGTGGTGACAAGTATCTATACGTCATTTTCAAGCACGCCCGTGAGTCTTAAATTGAAATCATTGTATTCTTAAATAGTACTACAAATGCCTAAGTTGTTGATTCTCGGTGTTGGGCAAGAATTATGATTATTCTCGTGGTATTTGTTTATGGCTGAGTATTGGTTCTAGTTGAGATTTCTTTTGTGAAGTTAAATGTTGTTACAAGTTTGGTTATAGCTGATTCCCTTGCTGGGACGTTTTTACTTCTTACCGTTGGTTCCCTTGCCGGGATGTGTTTATTCTCATTGTTTGTTCCCTTGCTTGGATATTTTTGTTTCCTTATTATTCCCTTGCTGGGATTCTTTTGTGATTGATGTTGAATTGTATATTGGGATCGGGTTGTACGCCGCAACATGGAGTAATAAGGGAGGACATGAGGGGTCGGGTTGCACGCCACAACAATAATATATGATTGGATCGGGTTGCACGCCACAATAATGATATATGATTGGATCGAGTTGCATGCCGCAACAGTGTTATATGATTCAGATAGGGTTGCATGCCGCAATAATAAATAATAAAAGTGGATATTGACTTGTTATTGTTTCCTTATTCTTGCTGATGCAAACCTTAAAATGTTCTTTATGTTTTTCTCCTGAGTTACTGTTGTTACTTGATATTCCCCCGCAGCATGTTCTCCTTCCCATTTTTAACTGCTAGTTTTATTATTATTGCTTGTAGTATATGCTTTAACTGTACAAGTTTATTTGGTAGTATTGTCCTAGCCTCGTCATTACTTCGCCGAGGTTAGGCTCGACACTTACCAGCACATGGGGTCTGTTGTGCTGATACTACACTCTGCACTGTGTGCAGATCCCGGTACTGTAGCTTTTGGACCATAGCTAGGGGTTGCTGCCTTAAGTCCATTAGGAGACCCGAGGTAGACTTGCATGCGTCCGCAGGCCTTGGCATCCCCTCCCTATCTAGTTTCCAAAGACAGACATGTACTTTCTTGTTGAGACTTTATTTGTAGTTTTCTTAGATAGTCCGTGAGATTGTGACACAAGTTCTGGGTAGTTTATGTTATAGATTCGTATTGGTATTGGCTTAATCATTAAATTTCATTCTTCCGCTTAGTTAATTTCCACTATTTATAAAATATAAATTTACAACTATTAAGGGATTGAAAATGAAAAGGGTAAAATAATTGAAATCATTGGCTTGCCTAGCTTTCACTAGTAGGAGCTATCATGACTCCCGAAGGTGGGAAACCCAGGTCGTGACATGATGTATTTATTTCAATTCTGTTTTGTAAAGAAATCTAAATCTTAGAAGCTCATGATTTGTACTACTAGTCCTTGGAAATTCTTTGTATAAAAGCAGTTTTATTATCATTTCTTCTCTTGATAAATCACATTAAATTGGATAGTTATTAATTGTCTTACCTAGCAGGTTGGGTTAAGTGCCGTCACGACTAGTTGGATTTTGGGTCGTGACAATATGCAAGTTCTTTTTTCTCTCCCTATACTGTTCCATCAATCTCCTAATAAGGTGGATGACTTCTGTAGTCGAACGCCCCGACATAAATCCGAACTGGTTCTCGAAAGTGGACACACTCCTCCTCACCCTTAGCTTTACTACTCTTTCCCAGTCTTTCATAGTATGGCTAAGCAGCTTGATACCTCGATAGTTATTGTAATCTTAGATATCACCTTTGTTCTTGTATACAGGAACCATCGTGCTCCACCTCCACTCTTTGGGAATCTTCTGCGTTCTAAAAGTGACATTAAATAACCTAGTGAGCCACTCCAAGCCTGCCTTGCATGCACTCTTTCAAAACTCCACTAGAATTTCATCCGTCCCGTTCACTTTGCCCCAGGCTCATCTTACGTATAGCCCCCTCAACTTCATAACCTCTAATCCGCCTACAATACACAAAGTCACAATGACTCCCGGAGAGTTCCAAATCACCCAGTACAATGCTCATGCCCCCTCCTCGTTAAAGAGTCTATGGAAGTAGGTTTGCTATCTCGGACGGATAAGCCCCTCATCCTACAAAACTCTACCTTCTTCGTCCTTGATGCACTTCACTTGGTTAAAGTCACACGCCTTCCTTTCTCTCGTTAACAATGTGAAATAATTATTTCTAAATTCTCTTAAATTCCAGCAATATAAAAAAATAGTAGTACACTTGGAGAATTTTAGTGTGTGTGTGTATATATATATAAACTATTTATATATATTACTCACCTGTTCCAAAAAGAATAACATTATTTTCTTATTAATTTATTTAAAAAAGAATAACATCTTTCTAAATTTAAAATAATTTAACTTGAACTTTATATTTTACCTTTAGTGGCAAACCTTTATAGCCATAAAAAATATTATGGCATATTTTTGATCAAAAGTATCAGAAATCTTAAAACCACACAAATATTATCACATACAAAAGTCTTTTTACCCTTAAACTTTGTGTCAAGTCAAACTATGTCATATAAATTAAAACACATCTTTATATTGGTTCATAAAAATTTCAGGTAAAATTTTGTATAAAAGTGACATATCTTAGGGTTAACTTGACAACAATATGAGGTGTTGTAATTTCAACAAACTTGAAAGTTTAGGTTAACTTGTGATAAAAGATATTATGGCATATTTTTGATCAAAAGTATCAGAAATCTTAAAACCACACAAATATTATCGCATACAAAAGTCTTTTTTCCCTTAAACTTTGTGTCAAGTCAAACTATGTCATATAAATTAAAACACATCTTTATATTGGTTCATAAAAATTTCAGGTAAAATTTTGTATAAAAGTGATATATCTTAGGGTTAACTTGACAACAATATGAGGTGTTGTAATTTCAACAAACTTGAAAGTTTAGGTTAACTTGTGATAAAAGATATTATGGCATATTTTTGATCAAAAGTATCAGAAATCTTAAAACCACACAAATATTATCGCATACAAAAATCTTTTTTCCCTTAAACTTTGTGTCAAGTCAAACTATGTCATATAAATTAAAACACATCTTTATATTGGTTCATAAAAATTTCAGGTAAAATTTTGTATAAAAGTGACATATCTTAGGGTTAACTTGACAACAATATGAGGTGTTGTAATTTCAACAAACTTGAAAGTTTAGGTTAAATTGTGATAAAAGTGATTTTTATTTTAACATAGCTTTATAGATAGATACAATCTATCTTAGCTCAAACGAAAGGACAATTAAAGTCTGGCTAGTATTCTTATAAAGAAACAAAGGAATTATTTGAGAAAGGTTATTCCACGCATACTATGTTAAGTTGAATGATAAAAGTCTCATTTAGTAAAAAATGCTCCATTTGACAATAAAATAACCAAATAGAATTATATATATGAACAGCCAAACTCGTGAACAAGACGTTTGGGTCCCCCAAACACTTGAGAAAAGTCAACTTGGGCTCCATTTAAACACGATTATAAACCCTACACGTGAGAGAAAAGAAAAGGAAAAAAGGACCTTACAAATGGGTTCAATTTTGTTCTAAGAAGAAATTCTCTGAAGTTAAAGACTAAGAAAAGATCTTCTCCATAGACTTTTAGAAGTGACCAAGAAAGTAAAACATGTAGTTATATATTCAGAAAAAAAGCCCCTCGAGTTTTATTAGCAGTTAAACAAGTGCTGAGATGAAGATCAAAGATATATGGAACACATGGCCGGAACTAAAATGAAAGGGCACAAGCAAGCCTCCTTTCACCGCATGAGAAATTATTCGAATCCATATTGAAGAAAATGGACTACTTAAAAAGGTTATAAAATCACATTGATCACCATATATTACGTAAGCTACTTGATAGTACTGCATATACATGCTGCAATTAGAAAATGAAAATTTGAATGTGATACTGATTATAAATCATTTCCGAACAACTCTCTCTAGTCTAGCTAGTATCATCATCTTCTACGGAACATTCTAACCATATAAAAGTTTAGTTCTTTGATGGAGCATTAAGATCGAGGACTTTAGTTACTATTTACTTAGACCGTGCTCTTTATTTCTATTCTATTAAAGTGCGTAGTTGACAAAGATTTCTCTTTTTTCTTTTTTGGACAACCTATTAGAAGTAAACTTATATCCAAAAAGTTAAAAACTCGCATTGGAAATTTTTGAATAAATAATAGTCGAATGATGACCAAAGGCTTGATAAGTCTTCAGCAACCAACAACTAGCACTGCTTTTGCCACAACTGCTTCTCAACCCACAACACCATCTACTTCATCTCCTTCCACGCCGACCATACCTTTGTCACCAGTAACTGCTACATCATCCCCACCAGCCGCAGACACCCAAGAGGAGGATGTCCCTCCTACCCATCCCCAGACTATTGAAATTTGGGTCACAACTATTCGCTCCCTTTTGCAGATCCCTAGAGGAGGAGGAGTGCCTCCCTCTCGGTATCTACCGAGTGCCATCTGCTGTCACAGGCGGTGGAACTCGCCAATTACCTGAAGCCGCTGGCTTTAGAAAAAGATAAGAAGAAAATACACTCTCTTTCGGGGGAGTGTATGATAAATAATGCCATGCACAATGTTGACGACCAATTTTGACCTCCCTCTTAAAATTGATTTATTTATACTTAATAATTTATAATGAATATTTTGAACATTTTTTCAATCAATAACACCTATGTTTACAAATTAATTTGGTATTAATAATTTTGAAATTCATAATTCAATTTTATAAATATGTCATACTTACTATTTTATGATTTTTAAAATAACCTTACATATATTGCATATGCCTTACAATTAGTTTAATTAGCTATTCTTCAATTTTTAGTTAATTAGTCTATCATTTCAATAATTAGAAACTATTATCACAATTTGGAAAATAAGTATTTTTTAATTAATTATTTTACAATAATTAGTAGTGTATATGATAATTATAATTTTATTACATTTTATTGAAAGTAATTAAGTTTATGTAATTTAATTCTAAAAGGGATTAAAGGCTATAATTACAATTCTCTAATTAAACACAAAAGGGCTATCTTTTAAATTAATTTGGCACAAATAAAAAGCCCAATCTGGAAATACCTAGTCCAAACAATCGTGTCCCCTCTATTTTGGCTATCCACACCACTCTCATCCAATCAGACTGCCACGTCACCCATCCCAATCACTCAAAATAGAAACACATTTAATCCAGGCCATCCATATGTTTGATCAACGGTCTACGTTTTAACTCTCATTTTCCTCTTAATTTTAAAATACCACCGTTGGATCACAAAGATCGAATGGACACTAAAATTCCCCGTCAAAATTATTAACTCCCTAAAATATCAGGACAGTTGATCTAAAAGATCAATACCCCAGATCAAATCCTTCCACTTTAACCTAGAGACCTACTGGTCTCACCCCAAAATCCTAAAATCATTTCACTCCATGCCAACCGCCCCTTTACCTTTCCTCTCTCATTTTCTCTCAAACCCCAGACCATCATCCCTAGAAAACCTTGCACCAAATCGTTCAAGGTTATGAATCATGACCCCAAATCATTACCTATGCCTTCTAACTCCACGAATCTCGCAAATATCTCCTCATTTCATCATAAGAATTTGAAATTTCGAGTTCTCTAACCCAAACACAAACATGAAACTTCAGTCTTCAAATCTTCTGATGCTGCAACAAAATTAGAGCATGCATGAGCTCTTCATGATGATTATTATAAACCAAAGGCCAAATGCAATGACCTCTGGTCCTCCGGTCTTTGTCCAACGGGTTCTTCACTTGTAACGGCTGTCACACACTCATGGTAATATTCTCCCTTGTTTTCCCTCTAATTAACTCTGATTTCACTCTGATTTTACCTTCTTTGCTATCATCACCCATCCTCTGTCACTCTCCATTAATCAAGTTGAATCTGAAACCCTAGGGCTTCACAACCACTATAAATAGGGAATTTTAATATTTTACCTAACACACAACAATATACACCTACCAACTATACCTAGTATATGAGAATTTAATAGTTGTTCCAAAGAATTTTGATTAAAGTCCAAGTCTTGGTCAATTTCTACTTTTCTTTTTCTCCCCGATTCTGAGTGTGTTACTGATTAAGAGCTTTGAGTTCTTGGCTTCCAAAAGGCTAATTTGAACTCTCACTTGGTTTGCTTCCCCAGAGGAGGACTCAGGCCCAAATCTCGTACCAGTGCATCTGAAAATCTGTGGTTCACTACTGTTCATTCCTGCTGATTGTTAGGCCTACCTCTTTCAGGCCCAAATCAGAGTCACTCTTTACCCCTTTACTGCATTATTACATCCTGCTATTTATATTCTCTCACATGTATATGAAATTGCACTCATCATATTTTATTTATGTTTTACTTTACCCTTTGAATTACATTAACAACTTAGGCAATCCTGAAATGACATAGGATTAAAAGAAACATTAGGCTTAATAGTAACTAGTTTTCACTCGTTTATCATATACTACTCATGCTATTAATCCCTTATGTTTTACTAATATTTCATGAAGATTTTGTAGCCAAAATAGCTTAGCAAAGATGGTTGTCCCTATTTCAAACGAAAAACTAGAAATGAATTTCAAGACTAACCTTCTAAAAGAAAATCGAATCTTTCAAAAAATAAAGTGCTGCAACCCAGCAAAAGATTTTCAAACGATTTCCTCAAGTCTAAGAATTTAGATTTTCGAAAACTAAGGTACATCTTAGGCTCACCTTGTTATAACATCTTTATCTTATTAGAGTTACATGTGTTAAAAACAAAGTATTTTATAACTTATCCCTTCATATGTACATAAATATAAACCACCAATGTACATATGTTTGAACTCCTTCAATTAGCAAGAAGAGAGAGAGAGGCTCCTCCATCTCTCTAACTCCCCCCAAACATACCATGGACCCAGATCTTCCAACCTTAGCAAATACACAAATTCCCCCGAAATTACCGGATACTTTAATGACTAGCAATCAATCTAGGGATCAAACCAATATGGGTAACCCAACCGATCTCATCCCAACTACCTTTAAAGATAAACTTATTGGAAATGGAGAGCAAATTGACCTCTCCATGGACCCTCTATCTTCCACTACTTTTCTAATGGAAATTCACGAAGATGAGCCTGCCTTATCTCCAAAGAAGATTATGACTACCTAGCCCTCTCTATTACCATCACAAAGGAGGACAAACAACAAATATATCACCCCTGGAAGTACTCTCTAATAATCAAGCTACACAGAAAGAGGATTCTACATCAAATATTGAAACAGAAAATTCAAGAACTATGAAAAATCAAAGAAAATTTTTGCCTCATCGACTTGGGAAATGACTGCTACATAGTTAAACTTCAAAATGAAAGTAGTATGAATCATATCCTCCAAGATGGGCCATGGTTTATCTTTGGCTTCTTTTTATGCATCCAACACCGGCAACCAAACTTTGTAGCTAAGAATGCCAGGCAAAGCCACACGGCTGTTTGGATTAGGCTACCCCAACTACCCACAGAGTTCTATGATAGTCAAATTTTACAAAAAGTAGGGAAAGCTATCGGTAAACTCCTAAAGGTAGACGCCTGTACTTCCTCATGACTAAGAGGAAGATATGCAATGCTATGCATAGACGTTCCTATGAATGAACCATTTAAAAAGGTCATTTTTATCGGAAGTCATAAGCAACAAATTCAATACAAAGCAGATAACTATCTTTGCAAATACTGTGGTCATTTGGGACATAGAACCATAGATTACCAGGAGAGGAACATTGCCAAGAAGGATTTAAATCCCCCACAAATGGAAAAAACCAAATACTCAGCACTAAATACACCGGACGAAGGATGGCAAACAGTCAACTTCCTACGACGGAGAAGAATTCAACAACAAAAATCAAACGAGGTATTAGCAACAAAAGTCCAAACGTTAGGTAATAATGCCAGATTTTCAAACCCCACCACAAGTCTTCTACAAATCACAAATTTAAATTTGTTCCAAAAGTGAATAATAATGTTTCTGGAAAAAAAGATCAACATAAAACGCAACTCTCTTCTCTTCAAATTTCATTTAAGGAAAATGTATTTGATATCCCTACAATTTCTCAAAATTCCGAGTCTCAACTAATGGTTTTTGAAAATACCACTCTGCTAGGAGATCAAGACCACTCCAAATTAGGTTCAATGAACCGGGTTCAGGTAACAAATCTTGACAAAAATCTTTCAACTTCACTAAGTGGCAAAATTGATAATAAGCAAGACTACTCCCTAATTAACCATAGTAACCAATCAGAGGTCCTCCTTTCAAGCTTTAATCATCATCATCTATTCTCCACACCTTCTAGAAACGAATTAAACCTACAGCCTACTACCATGCCTTTGCATGCGGATGTCTACCCGCCTAACCACACACACCATCCAGTCTAAATGGCAAAAACCCCAATCCACGTGCCTACAAAATCCCATGCAAAATCCTCTATATGTTCTAACACGCTAAACTACCCCGTGGACATGCAAATAGAGGTAATCATTCCCTCTATCTCAACTCCTCAACCCTTATATTACCAATACCTTTCTTCAAGGAATGCCAAGAACACCTCTAAGCAATCAGAGAAGATTTCGACTAATTCAAATACTGAGAAAACAAAGACTACTCCACATGGACAATCTACCTCTGTTTTCTCAACAAATGCCACCACTTCCAATAGTGTATGCCCAACAATCCACCAATTGGATATAGTTAGGCCTAATGGGGAGGGAGATATCACTCCAAGTGAATATCAACGGGCAAGAGAGCATAATACTCATCAACAATCCACAATTCCTAGCACATGATGTGTCCGAGGGTCTATACTTATCAATGAGAAATTACCTGAATCACATTTGGGTAAAAAAATCATGCAGCCCCTGGCACCTTGTATGAACAACAACTTAGTTCAAGACATGCGTGCCCAATGGAACCTCCCACATCACTTCTCTCAGAACCCTTATCTCTCTCAGAATATGGGTCTAGAGCTACCCTTTTTTCCTCCGGAAGAGTTCATTGATCTAAATCCAATCCTAATGCCCTAGGAACTACCTCAAAATCTCATGCAACAAGAAGTGCAGATGAACTCAGGCCCGATGGATCAACAGGTTCCAGAACCACATATGCACAAGGTTTAGGAAATCTAGAGGGGGAGGGACTGGATAGGGAGATAGACCTCATAGGGGAACACACAGTAGAGTCTTCAAACCTAAACGAAGTAAAAGTGTATCTATTCGAGGAGAGGCGGGAGAAGAGGCTTATTCTACCATGTCCTCCTTCACTATACAAATGCACAATGGACATGAGGCCACCCCAGGATCCCACTGTAGGGAAATTAGCTATGATCCTAGTTCCCTCTCAAAGGAGGAATCCGATATTCCCATAGGCTTCCCAGTCCAACGGTCCCCCCTTCCAACCCACCTCCCAATGAATCGTGCTAAAAACATCATTATTTGGAACATCGGAGGAGGAAATAATGCTGAGTTTAGGAGAAATTTTCATGAGCTTCTTGCCACTCACCATCCTTGCATGGTCTCCTTACTGGAAACTAGAATGAAAAACCATGGAAGCCTAATGAATGAATTTGGTTTTTCGGATATGATAGAAGTCCCAGCAGAGGGACAATCAGGTGGCATGGCAGTGGTGTGGAATTCCAATTTGGTCTATGTCAACAATTTCATGAAAAGAAACAATGAAATTCATGCACTTCTTGAGGCAATCCCTTCTCAACAACCTTGGTTATTTACATCTATTTATGCTAGTACAAAGGTTTCTAAAAGAAATAATATGTGGGATAATATCACAAACATTTTCGATAACTATAAATGTACTTGGTTGCTAGGTGGAGATTTTAACGATATTCTTGTAGCTGATGACAAGTTAGGAGGTAACCCTATTAATAGAAGAAGGGCTGCTAAATTATGGAATAGGATTAATTATTGGATGTTAATGGACCGAGGCTTTAAGAAAAGTAAATATACTTGGTCAAATCATAACAAGATAATTAGTAACTGTATTATGGAAAGGCTAGACAAGTTTTAGCAAATGAAGAATGGTTAAGCATATTCCCTAGGGCATCTGTTATTCACTTACCAAAAACCCATTCGGATCATAATCCTATTCTACTAGAAATAATTCCAAAACACATAACTTCCCTCTCCAAGCCATTTAGATTGGAATCCTTTTGGTGTGGGCACCCCGAATTTAGTAACATTATTAATGATTGCTGGTTTGACAATAATTTTGTTGTAGCCTCTAACAATTTTAGGAACCGTATTATTGATTGAAAAAATATAACTTTTGGATATCTTTTTAGGAAAAAGAATTTTTTTTGGCAAGACTAGCAGGGATTCAAAAATCCAGTTCCTATGGCCATAGTAGTTTTCTTAGTAACCTGAAAATAACCCTTAAGTCTGATTATAACAATTTACTTTAAATAGAAGAAGAATTCTGGAAATTACTTTCTAGAATAAGCTGGCTCAATGAGGGAGACTCCAACTCACAATTTTTCCACATTTGTGCCACAAATAATAGAAGAACCAATAAAATTGTGTTTTTCAAAGATACTGAGGGGAACTGGATAGATGACCCTCAGGAAATCATGGATCACACCTACAATTACTTTAGGAAAATATTTGCTACTAGTCACCAATACTCTGACTGGGCAGCTATTAACAAGGACCCTCCTAGTTTCAAAGAATGTAACTTGGACTCCTTAGGTAATCCTTGTCCCAATCAGAACTCAAAAAATCAGTTTTTAATCTTAAACCTTTTAAATCACCCGCGCCGGATAGTCTTCATCCATTTTTCTTTCAAAAAAGTTGGCAATATCTTAGTACCTCTGTGACAAACCTTTGTCAACAAGCTTTTGAGATAGGCAAACTTTCAGAAGGGATAGCTGAAACGTATCTCTGTCTAATCCCCAAAATCCTTAATGAAAATAATCCAAAACAATTTCGGCCTATTGGGATTTGTAGTACCGTTTATAAAATAATCACAAAAACCATAACCAATAGACTAAAACTTTTTTAGAAAAATTAATCTGCCCTTTCCAGGCTAGTTTTCTCAAAGGAAGACATACTAGTGACAACGCTATTATAATTCAGGAATTGATGCTTAGAATGCACAAACAAAAAGGTGGTACGAAAAATATAGTTATCAAAATAGATCTAGAAAAGGATTTTGACCGGCTAGAATGGTCTTTCATTTATAGAATCCTCTGTCATTTCAATTTCCCTCCTAAAACCACTACCTTAATTATGAATTGTATCACTTCCAACAATATAGTTGTCTTAGTTAATGGTAGTATGAGCAATTTCTTCTCTCCAAGTAGAGGCGTTAAGCAAGGAAATCCTTTATCTCCTTATATATTTATCCGTTGCATGGAGATGCTCTCCATCCAAATTAATCATCATGTAGATATTGGTACCTGGTCACGCATCAACATAGGAAGGAATTAGTGCAAATTATCCCATCTATTCTATGCAGACGACCTTACTCTAATGTGCAAAATTGATAAGAAATCCCCTAATACAATCCTCAATTGCATGAGCTCTTTTTGCAAACTGTCAGGACAAAAAATTAATTTGACAAAGTCAAAAATCATTGTATCCAAAAATTGCCCCATCAATACTTCAAAAGATTTGTCAAAACTTTTCAATATAAAAATTAGTAATAGTTTTGGTAAATACCTAGGTTTTTCGATTACAAATACCAAGCCTAGACCTTCGGATTACCAATTCATCCTCGATAAAATGACTAACAAAATGGCTTCCTAGAAATTAAAATTTCTTAGCATGGCAGGGAGGACAGCCCTTGCATCAGCATCTCTAAATAGCATTCCAAACCATGTCATGCAATATAGTTACCTGCACATTAGGATTATCAAGTACATTGATAAAATCCAGAAAACTTTCATCTGGGGTTCCACCTTAACTTCTAAGAAAATTCACCTTCTATCTTGGGATACTTTGACAAAGGATAAGGAGAAAGAGGGTCTTGGCATCCATTCAGCTAAAGATAAAAACCTAGTGATCCTAGCTAGTCTCTCATGGAGACTCCTTCACAACCCCCAGCTTTCTTGGTCACAAATTCTCACATCCCTTTATGGTGTATCCAAAAATTTGAAAATCACCTCTTTTATTTGGAAATGTGTAATAAAAGGATGAAATTTTTTCAATAAAGGCCTAAAATGGATTCCTCATTCAAATTCTTCCATGAACATCTGGGAAACAAATTGGATCCCCAAAATTTCTACTCTTAGAAGTGAAATAGAGGGCCCTCTCACTATTCCCAACAGAAAGCTTACTATTAAAGAAATTTTGTTAAATAACAAGTGGGACTTAACTAAAATTACTTTTCAACTTCCTCATCATATAAAGAATGCCATCCTCTCCAGAGTGGCCATGACACCTGTTATTGGGAATTAGCAGGAAATGAAAATTTCATGACAAAAACTTGCTACAAAGAGATCTAATCAAATGAAAATAACTTGGTAGATTTCAATTGGATTTGGGATTCTAATTGCCCAAACAAGATTAAATTTTTACTATGGAAACGCCTTCATAATAGACTGCCCACGCGCTCTTATTTACATCATATAGGGTTAAACATTAATCCGCTTTGTCCAGTCTGTAAAAATGAAGAGGAAACTCTTAAGCACATTTTCACAACTTGTACAGTTGGTAAAAATTATTGGACCACATTAGGACTAAGGTTTACTCCGGGTATAAGGGGCACTCAGTGGATTCATAGTATTAAAAACCTAAGATCCTCTACCCCCTCTCCCTACCTTACATGGGAGAAGATTTTTCCATTCGTCGTGTGGAACATTTGGATAAACAGGAATAGTAACAACCACTATAACATGGCCCTCAACTTCAATCATTCACATGCAATTTCTCTAGTTTTAGAGTATAATCTTCTCACTACAAAGGAACCTTTAACGACCCAATCCCATGCTATTAAGGTCGCATGGCAGAAACCTTCTCCAAATTTTTTCAAACTAAACATAGACGGAGCCTTTCAAGAAAATACAAATGTGGGAGGTATGGGTGGTGTATTCAGAAACTATAGAGGGGATTGGATAATGAGTTTTCAGCAATCCAATCCCTCATGCTCCCCCCTCCAAACTGAATTGGAAGCACTAAAGGAAGGACTTTCAATCGCTCTCAGCCATGGTTATTCTCCACTAGTGGTGGAAACGGACGCAACATAGGTCATCAAAGTATTACATTCTAATTGTGTCCCTTACAACTCTACTATTATTGATTGCAGGTGGTTAGTGCACCAGCTGAAGCAACCAAAGATCAACCATAATTGTCAGGAGGGAAATTGTCACGACGCAAAAACAGACCCGGTCGTGATGGCACCTATCGTGAAACTAGGCCAGCCGACACAACTCCCGAATCAACCATTATTCAATAAAAGTTATTTTTATACCATTTATTAATCAATAATCTCATGATGTAAATTTAAATGAATATTGCGGAATAAATACACAAGCCCGATATCGGGGTGTCACTAGTCATGAGCATCTACTACAACTGTCTAACAACATCAAGACCAATATGATCGGGAAAATTACAAGAATGCATTAAGGAAGAATAAGGAGGGAGAAAAGCAGGGCTGCGACTGCCAGGTAGCTACCTTGCTAACTCCGATGAACCTGCCACCGAGCTTAGAAATACCTGAATCCGCACACAAGGTGCAGGGAGTAATGTGAGTACGCCAACTCAGTAAGTAATAAAAGTAAATGAAGACTGAGCAGTAAGAAATCACGTAAACCACGTTATAGCACCATAATGGTTACAGTATGTTCCCAAAATAGGATACTATTCAAATCATTTCGTTAAATTTTCAACTTCAGTAAAATCCTTTAGAAAATATCTTTCTAACCCTTTTCAATGGAGGTTTAATAAAATATATATAGTGAAAATGATGAAAATCATAATCGGCCTCTCAGGCAAAACATAGTTCGTATACAGCCCCTCGGCAAACAGAAATTCATAACCATTTCATAAATTAAAAATATCAGAGAAAGTAACAAAGCCAAATCAGTGACTAAATTCCGAACACGTCGTAAAAACTTTAGTTTAAATGAAAGTTGTTTAAAACATTTGTTTAACATTTTCAACAGAGGCTCAGTCAAAGGATGAATGAAAGTAGTAATTTAGTCAACATATTCAACAGAAACTCACTTTAAGGAGGAGTGAAAAACAGTAAGTTCATAAACAGGCCCCTCAAGCAAAGTATCACTCGTATATGTGTGTATATATATAGCCCCTCGGGCAAGCCACTCAGTCATTCATGACTCAACTCTCAGCAATCAGTGCTCATGCTCAGCTCTCATGCTCAATAGATACCTTATCATAACCGCTGCGGCATGCAGCCCAATCCATATATATATCACTGCGGTGTGCAGCCCGATCCACATATATACTCGACTGCACTCACTAGGGGTGTGCAGACTCTGGAAGGGCTCCTACAACCCAAGCGCTATATCGCTGCAGCATGCAGCCCGATCCATAAATATATAATCCTCACAACCAGGCCCTCGGCCTCTCACAGTCATTAACCTCACAATCAGACCCTCGGTCTATCTCAGTCATCAACCTCACAGTCAGGCCTTCGGCCTCTCTCAGCCATCAACCTCACAACTCACTCGAACTATCAGTAAAATAGGGCGTTCAGCTCAAATATCATTTATAGTGTCAAAATTGATTAAATAAGGCAGAGTTAGGAAATTACTAAAATATAGCATGATTGAGTACAATTTTTAAGTCAAAACAGTGAGGAAACGTAGTAAAAGTCCCATAAGGGTCCAAAACAGTTGGCACGAGGCCCAAACATGGCATTTCGCCCAAAACATAGCAATACTTTTCAAAACACAATGATATCAAACAGTTATCAATCAAATATGCGACTTAATAGCCATACGGGACGGATCAAGTCACAATCCCCAACGGTGCACGACTCCACGCTCGTCATCTAGCATGTGCGTCACCTCAAAGTAGCACAACGATGTGAAATCCGAGGTTTCATACCCTCAAGACAACATTTACAATCATTACTTACCTCTATCCGGTCCAAACTCTAGCCCACGATGCCTTCGCCCCTTGAATCGACCTCCGGATGCTCCAAATCTAACCAAAATCAGAATTATACCATCAAAATATGCTAAGGGAAAAAAGCCCACTCGAAAATATCCAATTTACATCAAAAATCCTGAAATTGCTCAAACCCGGCCCTCGGGACCACATCTCGGAATCCGATAGAAACCACATCAATAGAATCCTTTCACTCTCACAAGTTCGTATATATCAAAATCAAAATCCGACATCAAATGCCGATTCAAATCCCCAAAAGAATTCTCAAACTTTTCTTCCATTTTCTCCCAATTTCCACTCTAATTTCTCAAATTAAATGACGAAATTCAAGACTAAATCATGGAATTAAACCAAATATGAGTGAAGAATACTTATCCCAATAGCTCAACTGAAAATCTCCACAAAGTTCACCTTCTCACGAGCTCTCTAATGAAATTTCGAAATTATGGACCAAACCCTCGATTTTAAAATATAAACTGACTGCCTAGGCATTCTTCATCGCGAACGCGGCATCACCCTCGCGTTCGCATAGCTCAAAGCTTCACTGACCAAATCCTTTCCTTCGTGAACGCGAGGACCCACACGCGAACACGATGAACACACAACTCGACCCTAGGCGAAGCGGAACACCAATCGCAAACGCGTAGCCATAAACTCATACACCTTCGCGAACGCGAGAATTACCTCGCGAACGCGAAGAAAAACTTGACTGCCCCTCTCATTAAAACTTCGCGAATGCAAAAGCCTCTCGCGAACGCGAAGAAGGATTTCTCTGCAACACAATACCAGAAAATCTGCCAAGTCCAAAGTCCAAAAATTGATCCGTTAAGCACCCGAAACACACCCGAGGCCCTCGGGACCTCAACCAAGCATGCCAACATATCCCATAACATCATTCAAACTTGTTCCGATCTTCGGAATGCTCAAAACAACATTAAAACACGAAAATTGCATCGGATTCAAGCCTAAGAATTCCAAAAACTTTCAAATTTCGCTTTCGATCAAAAGGTCTATCAAACCTCGTCCGAATGACCTGAAATTTTGCACACACGTCACAAATGACACAACGGACCTACTCTAACTTCCGAAATTCCATTCCGACCCCTATATCAAAATTTCACTTATCAACCAGAAAACGCCAAAATTCCAAATTCGCCAATTCAAGTCTAAACCTTCCACAGACCTCCAGAATACATTCCAATCACGCTCCTAAGTCCCAAATCACCTAATGAAGATAACCAAATCATAACAATTCCAATCCGAGATCATATACTAACAAGTCAAAACTTGGTCAAACCTTTCAAATTTTAAGCTTCAAATTGAGAACTGTTCTTCCAAATTTATTCCGATTACCCTGAAAACCAAAACCGACAATTTACATAAGTCATAATACATCACATAGGGCTATCCATGCCAGAGAACTAGAAAGTGAAGTGCAAAAGCTCTAAACAACCGTTCAGGTCGTTACATCCTCCCCCACTTAAACATATGTTCGTCCTCGAACGTGCCTAGAGTTGTTCCGAAAACCATCAATCGCTGAGTAACCTTACCATACACATACCCGGGGGTGATCCCATGTCATCCTATCTCATATAGGTCCGATAACACAATGTAACTAATATTTCACAATCCAATCTAGCCCATAAATCGTAGAACCACATTTGCACTTTTGAAATCATCTATAAGATCAGAACCTCACATCTATACTCTGAATTAGCCCGAACAAGCTGTAACAAACCATATATGCAGCCTCAGATGCAATTATATGATATACCACATGGCTCTAACTCTCGTAGCGATACCGTCTAATCACAGAAGTTGCTCAGAACAACCGAATATCGATAATAAAACCTCTTATCAACTAAAGCCCCATTCCAACACTTCCGTATACTACCAATGATAAATGAAACACGTAGATAGTCATAACCATTACTCAGATCAACCATTCATGGAGCCACTTCTCCTTTGGCAAGGACCATAGCAAATTTCTAAGCCGAACATCAATATTATCCTTCCAACATGCTGAAATCGAATCCGTTTGTATTCATTCTAGATCCCAACGATATCATCTAATCAAACACAACTACTCTGGTGACATGACACATCAATACCACCTAAAGCCACAACTCGTGCAATCCGCACACTAATAAGCAACAATCCGAACGTACTCAAATCATGAAAAAAATGGCCCAAATAAGAGAGTTGTTCCTGTGCGCCCCCTTTTTCTCATGAAATCGAGTTTATGACATTTGGGAGGATAACTCATTCCCTTTTGGGAATTGGGTTTAAATCGAAGAGTCACCACCTAATGATTAAAGTGCATTAGGACACTAGGAAGAAATTGATTTAGAAAACCAGAGATTGGGTAAGGGCTCGAAATTATCCCGAGGGGAAGGTGTTAGGCACCCCTCAGGATCCACTAGTATGGTTCCCGGCCATACTATAATTGTGACCTTAAGTGCAAATAACAAGTGGTCAAGTAAAAAGTTTCAAATATGAGGGGGTTTTCACATAATGGTTGCAAATAGATTAAAGTTTAAAGAAATAAAAGAAAGTTGAATTTTTTGAGAAAATAGTTTGGAAATTCTGAAAGTAATAAAATAAATAAGTAAAGGGAGGGGGGGAGTCCTAGGTTTACAAATAATACGGATCACTCCACACAACATCCGGTAATCACTCCTCAAAGAGGGGCTACACGAGATGTTATCGCGTGGTCATCATATCCATATCTACCCTTTCCCACCCCGTTAAGATATTAAAGCGCGGAATGATTTCGTTACATATTGCATGCTATTACCCGCCCCAATCCTATCAGTCCCATAGGTACTTGGGACTACTAATCCTAAAAGGGAAGGGGTATGAGGTTTCATAGTTTTAAAAGGACAAAATTCTAAGGCGTCAATCAAAACATATATGTAGCAAGTTTTGGGAAAGCACATAATCAGATGGAAAAGCTCAAATAGACTTCCTTAAATCAAAGAAAAGCATATATTTTAGCATGTCTTTCATGTACTGATTAAGGTCTAATCAAACTTAATAAGTTAAAGCAAGCTGATTTATCACATATTTTCAGATAAGAAGTCCGAATTTGGCCTGTCCGCTGGTTGTAATTAACAAAACCTGGTGCAGTTATAGCTTTTATCCTAAGGCTTGCCTAGGTGTTAGACGAAACCTATAGGCATGATATCTACTGGTTTCAGAAATAAAGAAGTAAACTGATTACAGAAAGGTTGCCAGTTTTTAACAGAATAATACAAGTTCTGCAGTTGATAATGCGTTACTACTGACAGATTAAACTTAAAATGAGTGAGGCGGTTCATATTTGGTTAATAGTTCCTATAGGCATGCTTTTTAGGCGTTTTTGATTTTAAACATTTTTTACAGACGTAGCAATAGTGCAAAAATCCTATGGGCATGGTATCTAAATGCTGTTAGTTATTTAAATCCTATAGACAGGTTTGTCTAGTGATAGATGCATATGCAGGATTTTAATTTCTAGTTAACTATGAGCATGGTATCTATATGAAAGATGCAGAACTTTCTTATAGACATGGTATCTATATAATGCAGAAGTGCAAAAAACCTTAAAGACAAGGTATCTATATGAATGCATAAACCTATAGACATGGTGTCTATATAATGCAGGAATTCTTATAGCCATGGTATCTATATGCAAGTGCAAAATTCTGTAAGTAAACCTATAAGCAGGATATCTACGTGGATGCAAAAATTAATAAACCTATAGGCATGTTATCTAAAGATGAGAATGCAGAAATAGGCATGGTATATGCAGAAATTAATAAGCCTATAGGCATGATATCTACCCCTTTTTGCATACAGTCATTCTCGTCCCTTTTCACTAGCCACCCCCAATAGTTATTACAAATTATTACAGCCCAAAACGAATAAGGAAAGCAAAATTACATCAGAAATTAACAGTACAACCAAAGGGAGCCTAATTCAGACTCCATGTCTGAAATATGTGATGAACCAACTCCAAAGATTAGGATCCAAAGCCTTTCTCTCATTTGAATGTGTCAGAGTTCCCTAAGAGCCTCAAATGGACTCCGGGCAGTGCTCACACCCAAATTTGCCGGATTAAGTCATAGTGTAGTGTGGAAGGGCCAACACTCAGGTGTCCAAGTTCAGAGGGAACTCAAAGTCCCAACGCAAGGCTCACATGAGGGGGCATAACTTAGAAGCTAAGAGTGAGTGTAAGTGCAGAGTTTGAAAAAAAGGGGAAAGGGGAAGTGGTAAAGAAGAAAGGAGAGGCTAGTGGGCATACCTAGCAATGAGAAGTGCTGGCACACCTTACAAGCCTGTTAAAACACATTGTTTTAGAGGTTAGGATCCTCTAAGGGATCAAGTTCAAACCATGAACAATAACTTGCATATTGCCATGTTTTAAACTATAACTCAAAGCACATAAAGGGAAATAGGGACAGGGATTCACAGCAGAAACAGGCAAAAGAAATTAACATGCTAGTTAAATATTTATTTCTGCAACAGTATAAAGTAGGCATGGATATAGAAAGTTGTAAGTAAACACATTGAGGGCGGCGCTGAAACTTAAATTAGGACATACCAGTCTCAAAGAAAACAAGTAGAAAAAGTAGTAGTCTTGTAAAAGCCAAAGTGCAAACAGGAAGTTAGAGTACTAAAGTGTAAGTTCAGAAGAGATTATGAAACTGTGAAGTCTGAAGTGTAAAAGTATTGAGTTGAAAGTGAGTCCTCTGGTGAGAGAGGGGTCATTCCCTTTCATAGTGTAGAAGGCAATCAGAAATAAGGTAAGAGAATAGTTTGAAAATCGATTGTCAATCAATTACACAAGTTTTCCCTTTAATTAAGGGATTCAGATTACAAACGGGTATAAACCCATTAAGGAATGAAATTAATCAAACACTTTGTGCAAAGTAGTATAATAGGGGTAAATACATAATGGTCTATTTAAGGACAATGTCTTTACAATACACAGTTTGTGCAAATAAGGCAAGGGAATCTGTTAACAACCAAGAAATCAGAAGTCCAAAGATTTGTAGGAATGAACCTAGTCAGAAAAGGTGAAGAAAGGTTTTACTTAAGTAAAATCAGCAACAATCAATTAGACCTATTAAAAGAAATTCTGAATCAATCACAAGTTGGAAAACCCTTTTGAAGAAAGATTCATCACATATAAAAGCAAACAGACACATTAAACATGAGAGAAACTTATTATGCCAATCATTAGAAGAGTCTAGTGTAGAAGAATTTAAAAAAAAAAACTCAGAATTGTGCGCAAACAAAGAAGTTCAAACTTAGTTCATAGACTTAGAGATTTGTCTGAAAGAGTCAAGAGTTCTCAAACAGAACCCTAGTTCAATCACATGACCAAACCTCGGCAAAACCCCCAAATTCTAGGGTTTCCACCTCAAGTCAAGTACAGAGATGAGGAAGCAAGTAGTCAAAACAGGCTCAGAGATTTCTTTCAGAAACTCATGAGAAAACAAGCAACTTCAGTAGAAAGTTCAAAGCAAATATAGTGAAGAAATTCGAAGCATAATGAGAGTAGAAGAAACAGTAGAGGAAAACATGCTTAAACGGGTCTTTTAGAAGAAACTTTAAACAAGGTTCAGTAGAAGGCAAACAAAGAGACTTAAGAACTTAGTCGAGAAATACAGTAGAAGAACACAAGAACACCCGAAAAGTATAGCAAAAGAACATATAGGAAAACACAGTGAGATAAACATGTGAGAGTATGGTATAGAAACATAGTAGGAAAACGAAAGACAAAAAGCACAGAAGAACATGTGTGGTAAAAAGGAAACATATGAGAACAGTAGAGACAAATACACACAAAGAGAAGGAAAAGAAAAGTCAGAAAAACATTTTAAGCATTTCAGAAAACCCTGAATCGAAAAAGAAGCGATTTTCGAAGTAATTTTTGAAAGAAAGTTGGGGAAATCGTTTGAAAACTCAGGATCCATTGGCGGATTATTAGCCAACAGTCGTGTTAGGTCGTATTTTGAAAGTTTAAAGGCTTAATGAATTAAAGGGTTGAATAGAGGAAGAAGGTGAATAGTAATTCCGTTACTATTCACGAGCCATAACTCCAGAATCCGGCGGTGGATTATCGCAAATCTGGTATCAAAAAAAACATCTACTCATCGCGCACAATCCCCAATTGGTTTCGTAGTCAAAATCATAGCCAATATTTCCAGATCTTAATTTTAAAGATCGAGTTACTGTAGCACGCAGAATTTTCAGCTTCTCCTTTACGTAAATGGAGTTTTGAAGATCATCATGGCTGCTGCCACCTCTCCCCAGACTTTGGCTATGGGAGAGGCAATCCAAAACACCATAGAAACTCATCCAAATCCTAATATCAAACAGTCCTATGCATCGCAACTATTGTCAAAACAATCTGCCGCAAAAATCGCAAAACTGGAACTTTGTCCTGTTACGTTTGAGCATGGAATACCTACTGTAGAATTCACCATAGATGAAGTGAATGCATTCACCATGGAAGAAGGTCTTCATCAAGCAGTCATACTAAAATTTTTGTATGGAAAACCTGAGCTTCATGAGCTGCATCAAGTTCTGCCAAAACAGTTCGATATTAAAGGCAATTGTAACATTGGACAACTGAAATTTCGACATGTACTACTAAGACTTGATTTGTTTGATGATTTTGTTCAAGTATTATCAAGATCAACAGGCTATGTTAAGTCGAAAGGCACTGAGTTCTTTTTTAGAACTTTTCCATGGACGATTGAATTTAATCCAAGAGAAGAGACGTCTAAAGCAGTTGTGTGGATTTCTCTACCTGAACTGCCTGCAAATTTCTTTGCAAGGAAATCATTGATGTCCATAGCTTCAGCTGTTGGAAAACCTCTAGCTGTGGACAAAGCTACTCAAGATAGAACGCGACCAAGTACGGCAAGGGTAAAAGTCTTGCTTGATTTGTTGGATAAGCATCCCAAGAAAGTTAAGATTCATATTGTTGATTATAAATCTGGGAAACTAGTGGATCATTATCAGGATATTAAATATGATAATCTCCCAAAATTCTGTACTTGTTGTAAATACCAGGGACATGATGAAAAATCTTGTCGTTGTAGGATCGAGAATAATCAGGGAGAGGTTGAAGTTGTGGATGAAAGAGAAGGTTTGGGCAGCTTGGATAAATTGCAAGGTGATGCTAGAGCCTATCTCAATGCAAAAAGAGCTGGGCATTTGGAAGGGGAAACAACAAAGGAAAGATTGGTCGAGCAGCAGGATTCACAAATTGAAAAGGAAATACAAAGTGCTCTTCAGAACAAAGAGAATGCAACAAATCGAGTTGTTAATGATAACACTGTTGGTGATGTTTCATAGGTTCATAAGGTTCCAGCTCTACCCTCTCGAGATGTGCCTGCTAGGATTGCCCTAGCAAGGATTGCCAATGCTGTCAATCCAGTAGTGCAAGCGTATGATAAACTTCCAGCTGCTGCAGCTCTTATGGTAACTGCTGCAGGTTCTAAAAGGACTGTTGAGTTTGCTGATAAAGATACAACTGGCCAGGATCATTTTGGTCATAATGGTGAAAGTGTGGAACAACAAGGAAATAAAAAAGGGTTGGAACCTGCAACTGATTTAAGACCAAAAGGTGATCGAGCTGAGATTTCTGTACCTGGAAAACACTCAGCTATTGTGGTGTCAAATTTGGAACCTACTGTTCCATTAACTGCTACTATTGATTGACCTGCCAAGGTAGGTTCAACTGATGCCTCTAGGATTGTTGGTGTGCAGGATGGTCATGCTACAATCACATCAGTGTTTGATGGAAAAGGGTAGCTACATGTGAATCAAACTAAATGTGACAAGCTAACTAAAGTGGATCGAGCAGCAGTTAGTGATACTGTAAAATGTGCAAATGATTTTCAAGCTGCTACAACATTGTCAAGGTTACATATGGATGTGAATGCACTCTTACAAACTCTTACAACTGAATTTGGCCAACTGATGGATGATAGTGCATTAGCTGCAATTGTTCGAGCTTTTGTTGCCAAAAATAATGCAGCAGTACCAGAGAGATGGGGGGCTACTGTTGCATTGAAGGGAAATGGGGATCGAGAAGTTGCTGGGTTTGCTGAACCTAATGCTACTCAACCGACCAATAACGTGAACAATGCAACAAATGTGTTTGTGGGAAATGAGGAATCTGAAATGAAAGCTGCTACTGTATGCTCGAATTTGGAGGAAATTGTTACATTGGGTGCAAGTGTTGATCTAGCTAATGCTAAGAACTATAAATCAAGTGTTTCAGTAGTTGATTCAATTGAAAACAAGGAAGAGAGGAGCATCAAAGAGGTCAGAGGACTGGGCTACAACTAGCTGCACAAACACTTGCAGATGATCAGCAGAAAAATGCAGCGCAAATCACTGACAAAATAGTTTCTGCCCAGTTTTCTGGGAATGAAAACATTGGGACTACGAGCATTTTGATGGAAAATAAGAATGGGAATCTGAATCCTACTCTGCATTTTTCCAACCCTCAAGTAGAACAAATCATTAAGGATGCTCAGAATGAGATGATGATGAAGGATATTATGTTCAAACAACCGTTGGTTACGCTGAACAAATCCGTATATGATGTCCCCTCGCAATCAGTGGAGTCCTGTGGTGAGTTTGAAGGGGAATCTGGGCAGCTCATGCTATCAACTGGAAATAACAACGAGTTAATACAAGCAAATGTGAGGGACATGGTTGTTAAAGCTAATTTATAGAAAGAGCAACGTCAGGAAGACGATGAAGAGGACTTGGGCGATGGATTTGCTGGATACTCTTCTGAAGAATGAGAGCAAGAGGTGGATCAGTATAGTGCAGGGGAGGAGTTTGCTCCTCCAGTGGAGCAAAAGAAATTAAACCTTCAAGCTCCCGCATTTCCAAGAAACACTCCTACTGCTGGTACTACAAATTCAAAATTTGGAAGGGCAGTACAAGCTGCAGAAACATCTCTCAAGCATGCAACTCAAGCTACTTCAACTCAAATGGTAATAACACCTACGAAGACTGTGCAGCAGCAACGAAAGGATCCAAATATTTTAACTAGCAATCATCCTAGTGATAGTAAAATAATAACAGTTACAACGACTGGGCAGAAACAACAACATACAACAACTGCAGCTGATGTTAATACTAATCCTGGGCAGCAGCAGTCCAATGCAAACACGACTGGGCAGAAGCAGTCCAATGCAAACAAGACTGGGCAGCAGCAGTCTAACGCGAACATGACTGGAGTTGTAGTAATGGTAACTGATATACCTGCAATTTCATTGGAGGACAGAAAGTCGCTGGATGCTTTAGGCAGTCCAAAACCACACAAAAGTGCATACTCATCATTCTAAAAAGTGACCGGACTGAAGCTGAAATTTTCAGTGACAAACAGACATGAACCATGTAGTGCAAAGACACTGAAGAGGCATGAACCATTGTGGATGGTTATACAAGATGAAGCTAATCAAAAACTTGAGGCCAACTTACGCGCTGCCATCTCCGAAGAAGCAAAAGAGGATGACTTGATTGAATCTTGTCCGGAAGAGGCGACTACATTTGTAGATTTCGCTCCTAACAAAACTGAAAAAAAGAAGGTGACTCAAAAAATAACACTCAGGCAACTCCCAATAAGAGCTGCAAAGAAAAAAGGGGGTTCCCCCTCCAAATCTACGAAGTCCAATAGATACGACAACAAATGAAGAACTTTGAAGATTATTTGAAGACAGTTAAAGAGGATTTTAAGGAAGTTCAAATTGAAGAACTCACAAGTTGGATAAATGAGGGGCAAGATTCTAATTTCTACATTGTCTTAGTTTATCATTTTCAAAGCATCATCACTTGTAATAGCGTCATAGAGTGTGTTATAAACTCTATGACGATCATAGAGTACTTGGTACTTTCAAGTTCCTATTTTTTACATGCTTGCTAGAAGATGAGGCTTTCGCTTTGCCTCAATAGGATTGGTAAGGTAAGGTTTAGCACGGTTAGTGTTGCCTTGGTCCTATGCCTTTGGAAAAATATCCACAAGGCTGTGAGATTATATGCCCTCGTGAGACTTTGCCGGCAGCTACACCATGAATCCTCTACACGAGGCTGCCATCATAAGGCAATGTGAGGTGCAGAAGAGTGATTATATAGCCAAGGCATATGGGTAACAATACTGGTGCCATTGTCCCCCTTATTTATACTTTTCCTAATTGTTGTAATTTTGTTTTTCTTTTATTAATAAAAAACTAGCCCTAGGCGCTTGCCTAGCGGATTGCCAAAAAAAATAAACAAATAAATTGAATTGGGCTTGTCCATTTAAAAAAATGAAATTGGGGTTTAATTGGGGGCTGATTTTAGGACAAAAATTGAAATAGTTAGGGCTAGATTTTAAATAGCCACTTTTTTCCTTTTTATTTTATTAAAAATAGTAAAATAATTTCTGAAAATAGATTAAAGGTACTAAATTAATTAATAATGTATAAATATTAAATTAAAAATAATGGAATCAATTTCATAATTATAAAATGCTATTAAATCTTAAAATAGGCTAAAATTGCAATTATATGCAATTTAGCTTTAAAAATACTAAATAAATTTATAAAAATGCGTAAAAATTACCTTAGCTATATTTTGGTATAAATGTGAGAACAAAATAAGTTATTCACCAAAAATAATAATTTGAGGAACAATTATTGGTTTTTGTTTTGTTAAAATAGGGCAATGAATTGATTTAAAAATCTTTTAAAAATTAGGAAAAATACTAAACCATTTGGACATACTTATATATGCATATATATATATATATATGCTATTTTGAAAGTATTTTTCATATAAAAATACTAGGGAAAAATTGGGTATCAACAGCTGCCCCTCTTTACCCAGGAAGGATGAAAAAGTTGTCGGGTAAGGATATGATGGCCAATTTGACCGAACGAAATGGTTTGAAGAATTTGACCATGCTCTGGTTCCTGAGCTGCCTACATTTCCATGGTCTTACAAGAATCAGGACATATGTAGTTCAGGATCCATCAGCGGACTATGCTGATGGAGTTTTTTTCAAGAATGGACACAATATCTAGGTTGGGATGGATGGTTGAAGCCCAATAGGGCTGCGACAACTGGAGAGGGATCGCCCCTGTTGAAACGGCCATTGCTTACCGGTTTACCTACAAATAAGCAATACATGTGTATATTGTGAGAAGAATTTAAACATGATGCAATTTCCCGTCGGACCATGAATGCTGTCTTCGGACGGTTAGGATGACGTCCTCAGACCATGAGGTCCTGGGCCATGAATCGTATGATAAGGATTCGCAGGCCATGAAATGATGTTTTCGGGATATGAGAATGATACCTCTGAACCATGATGCCTTTGAATAATGATATGCAAAAATTAAAAGAGGTCCTCATGCCATGAAATGGCATTCTTGGGCTATGAAAATGGTGCCTCTGAACAATGACGCCTTTGGACAATTTGGCGATCTTTCAGCCCATGAGATACAATAGATGGTGATCTTTCAGCCAATGAAATGCAATAAGTGGCGATCTTTCAGCTGATACTGATGTGAAATAAAAGTGGTAATATTTCAGCCAATGCAAGATGTAAATAAAAGTGGCGATATTTCAGCCAATGCAAGATGTAAATAAAAGTGGCGATATTTCAGCCGGGGCAGGATTTAAACAAAGGTGGCGATCTTTCAGCCAATGCAGGTGGAGGTAGAGCTTAGTCTCGGAAGGTAGAATGGTCGCCTTATGCAATGCAAAAAAATGCAGATGGAGACAGAGCTTAGTCTCGGAAGGCAGAATGGTAGCCTTATGCAATGCAGAGAGATGCAGATAGAGACAGAGCTTAGTCTCGGAAGGCAGAATGGTAGCCTTATGCGATGTAGAGATACGCAAATGGAGACAGGGCTTAGTCTCGGAAGGCAGAATGGTAGCTTTATGCAATGCAGAAAAATGCAGATGGAGACAAGGCTTAGTCTCGGAAGGCAGAATGGTAGTCTTATGCAATGCGAAAATAACAGGCGAATAGTAATAAAATTTCTTAGCTGATAGCAGATTGCCATATCGTGGCTACTAGGCGTAACGGTTCTGAGAGTCGTATTTCTAAGCAATGTGAGTGTATAATATATTTGGTGATTTTGCGACCTGGGTGCCTGCATCTAAAGAAAAATCGTCAGTTTTATAAAGGGGAAAGGTTAGTTCGTACCCCGCTGACTTTGCTTGACCTGCTCGGCTCTGTTTCGGTGATACTGTGCATATCTTTGGGGTAGCGTTGCTAAACAAAGCAATTTTGGTAACAAGCATGCATGATTTAGTAAAAACATAACATAAATACATTATCGAGAATAGTTTTCTTTAGATGAACCAACGACTGCGACGTGGTAAAAGACATTGCAACCTCTATTGCTCCGGAATTTTGAGAGTCCTCCTCAAAATTCTGCCCCAGTTTACTCGGCTGCTGTTTCTGACGGCTGTTTGCGGTAAATGGCTGAAATCGACTTCGGAATTTTGAGCGTCCTCCTCAAAATTCTGCCCCAATTTCCAGTAGTGGGGGGAATGAAAATTTTATTGAATTGTGACCGAACCCATAGGGCTGCCTACGTATCCTCTATTAAACGGGAATCATGTCAGGCGTAGTTCAAATTACATCATATAAGGAAAGCATAAAGGTTACACATAGTATCGTTTGACTGCGTCTGAATTGATCGGCTTTAGCCAGACTTCTCTGTCCATTTCTGCGAGTATGAGGGCTCATCCTGTTAGAACCCGGTGAACTATGTACGGACCCTACCAGTTGGGAGAGAATTTCCTTTTGGTTTCATCTTGATGTGGAAAGATTTTCTTTAACACCAGCTGCCCCAGTGTGAACTATCTCGGCTTGACTTTTTTGTTGAAGGCTTTGGACATTCTGTTCTGATAGAGCTGACCATGGCAAACTACATTCATTCTCTTTCCGTCTATAAAATCTAGTTGCTCGTAACGACTCTTCACCCACTCTGCGTTGTCGAGCTCTGCTTCCTGTATGATCCATAAGGAAGGAATTTCTACCTCAGCGGGAATGACTGCCTCTGTACCATAAACCAACATATAGGGGGTTGCTCCTGTCGATGTGCAGATTATGGTGAGGTATCCCAATAAAGCAAATGAGATCTTCTCGTGCCACTGCTTATGCTTCTCTATCATTTTCCTTAGTATCTTATTGGTATTCTTGTTGTCGGCCTCTACGGCTCCGTTCATCTGAGGTCTGTAAGTTGTATAATTCTTGTGTTTGATCTTGAAGGTTTTACACATGGATTTCATCAAATCACTATTGAGGTTGGAGCCATTATCAGTAATGATTGACTCTGGAATTCCGAACCGACACATGATACGGTCGCGGACGAAATCCGTCACCATATTCTTAGTCGCTACCCTGTAAGATGCTGCTTCAACCCATTTGGTGAAATAATCAATTGCTATTAGGATAAACCTGTGTCCGTTTGATGCGGCGAGTTCGATTGGTCCGATAACATCCATTCCCAGGCGGCGAGCGGCCATAACGAGCTTGTTTCATTAAGCTCATTTGGAGGCACATTTATCATGTCTGCATGTATCTGGCAGCGGTGGCACTTTCGGACGTATTGGATGCAATCCGTCTCCATAGTCATCCAGAAGTAACTAGCCCGGAGTATCTTCTTTGCTAAAATAAAGCCATTCATATGTGGACCACAGGTCCCAGCGTGGATTTCTTCTATCAGTTTAGATGCTTCTTTTGCGTTGACAAATCATAGAAATCCTAAATCAGGAGTCCTCCTGTACAGGATTCCTCCGTTGTGAAAGAAATTGTTGGACAACCTTCGAAGTGTGCATTTCTGAGTAGGATTTGCAAGTTCTGGGTATTCTCCTTTCGTCAAATATTCCTTGATATCATGAAACCAAGGCTTTCCGTCTACTTCTTCCTCAACATGAGCACAATAAGCTGGCTGATCATGGATTTTTATCGGAATGGGATCAACAAAGTTCTTATCTAGATGTTGTATCATGGATGATAGGATAGCCAATGCATCGGCAAACCAATTCTGGACTCTGGGAACATGCTGGAACTCTGTCATTGTGAAACTCTTTCTCAACTCATGTACGTGATGCAACTAAGGGAGTATCTTGGAGTTCTTGGTCGCCCATTCTTCTCGGACCTGATGTATAAGCAGGTCTGAATCGCCAATTACTAGCAACTCTTGGATGTTCATGTCAATGGCCATCTTGAGCCCTAAGATGCAGGCTTCGTACTCGGCCATGTTGTTGGTGCACGGGAACCTGATCTTGGCAAATACCGGATAATGCTGACCGGTTTATGATACTAGGACTGCTCCTATGCCAACTCTTTTAAAATTTGCTGCTCCATCGAAAAACATTCTCCAACCGTCATAGGATTCTGCAATGTCTTCTCCTATGAATGATACCTCTTCATCCGAAAAATATGTTTTCAGGGGTTCGTATTCTCCGTCCACGGGATTTTTAGCAAGGTGATATACTAGTGCCTGTCCTTTGATTGCTTTCACTCAACAGGATCTGCCACGTGGCTAGCTTGCCAGTAGGCATGGGCTTCGTGATATGAGATATGTAGTATAGGAACATAAATAGTGCCTCAACTTCTGAGCTACCCAAGTCAAAGCACAATAGGTGTGCTCCAATAGTGAATACCCGGCCTCATACGGGGTAAACTTCTTACTGAGGTAATAGATGTCCTACTCCTTCCTCCCTATTTTATCATGCTACCCCATAACACAACCGAACGCTCCATCCAATACTACGAGGTAGAGTAATAAAGGTCTACCTGGCTCAGGTGGAACTAGGACTGGTGGTATTGATAGGTATTCCTTGATTCTGTTGAAAGCTTTTTGGCAATCATCAGTCCATTTGGTAGCATCTTTCTTCTTCAAAATCTTAAAAATTAGCTCACAGATAACTGTAGATTGTGCTATAAATCGGCTGATGTAGTTAAGTCTCCCCAAGAAACTCATCACGTCCTTCTTGTTTTTTGGCGGTGGCAGTTCTTGAATAGCTTTGACCTTTAATGGATCTAGTTCTATGCCTCGATGATTCACAATAAACCCAAGTAGCTTTCCAGCAGGAACCCCGAATGCACATTTTGCGGGATTCAGTTTTAGATTGTACCTTCGCAGTCTATTGAAGAATTTCCTCAAATCTTCCATGTGATCAGCAACTCTCTTGACTTGATAGTAACATCATCTACGTATACCTCTATCTCCTTGTGTATCATATCATAGAAGATAGTAGTCATGGCCCTCATAAAGGTGGCCCCTGCATTCTTCAACCTGAATGACATCATCTTGTAGCAGTACATTCCCCATGGCATAATGAAGGCCGTTTTCTCAGCATCTTCTTCATCCATCCAGATCTGATGATACCCAGCGAAACAATCTACAAATGATTGCAACTCATGTTTAGCGCAATTGTCAATCAGGATGTGTATGTTTGGTAAGGGGAAGTCGTCCTTTGGACTGGCGCGGTTGAGATCCTGGCAGTCGACACAGACTCTAACCTTCCCATCCTTCTTTGGTACTGGTACAATGTTGGCTAACCATGTCGGATATTCTACTACCCTGAGAATCTTAGCTTTGACCTGCTTAGTGAATTCTTCCTTGATTTTCAAGCTCATGTTAGGCTTGAACTTTCTGAGCTTTTGCCTTATCGGCAGACATGTCAGATCGGTTGGTAGCTTGTGGGCCACAATAGATGTACTCAAACCAGTCATGTCGTCGTACAACCAGGCAAATATGTCCTCATATTCCTTTAGAAAATCCGTATACTCTTCCTTTTCTGACGGTGAAAAATGAACTTTGATGCACGTTTCTTTGACATTTTATGCATCTCCCAGGTTAACAACCTCAGTCTCGTCCAGGTTGGACTTAGGTCTATTCTCAAAATTCTCAACTTCTTTATCAATCTCCTCCGGTATATCATCTTCTTCTAAATCTATGTCTGTTTGTTGCGTTGTCTATTTGCGTGCCACAATCATTGGTTCATTAAGATAAGTAATAGTAATGCTGTATAAATGAAGTAATGAGGAAAAATAATAAGAGTAAGATTTTAAAGAAACTAAAATGCTTTGATAAATTCCATAACTATTTTGAACATTTGAAGGTCTTATTTCTGAAAAATTTAAAATGCGAAAGGAAAGTCAACTAGTAAAAGTAAAAGATAATGCATGATACTTTGTTCAGCCTTGCCACCCTGAAGCTTTCCGGGCTCTGGTAGTTCTGATGGTCCAGTTATTGAGGCATGCTCCTCGGCTTACAGGCTGTATGGAAGGGCCTTCCTCCCCCTCCTCCTAGAGAATAACACAACAATCCATGTCATTATCCTCTAAGAACAAGTTTTTCACAGCTGTTAGTGCTTCCTTTTCTTCCTACCCATAGATAACATCGGCCAGCTGGAAAGACTGCTCCAAATGTGGTATTGGCTGCTCCAGCGGGTAGTATGGACTGCGCTATGGTGACGACCAGTTGTTGAATTCCTCCTAAGTATACTCGCATCCTAGACCGAAAGTGGTGCCATGTTTCTTCAGTTTGATAGGCTTGGCAATTCCTTGGAGGTTCTTGCCAAGTCCCTTGCCAGGTTCATATCCGCTCCAGTTCAATATGCTTTCAATTTTGTTGTCCCACCGTTTGTCTTTGTCAATGGCGTTAACTCGCTTGATGTGGTGATAGGTTTCCCCGCCTATCTTTCTCCTTCCTCCAATCGATGGGATGGTTTGGCGACTGTATATGGGATTGCTACCGTCACCGTGAATGATCACCTCTTGGTGGTTCCATTCAAATTTCACCGCCTGATGCAGTGTTGATGCTACGGCCCCAGCGGCATGTATCCATGACCGTCCCAATAGTAGATTGCAAGATGCCAGCACATCTATTACATGGAAATCGACATCGAACCAAGTAGGCCCCATTTGCAAGCACAAACGGATTTCCCCAATGGTGGATCTTTGGGAACCGTCGAAAGCTTTGACGTTGATGGACCCATCCTTGATCTCATGCAGACCCTTTCCCAATGTTCTGAGTGTTACCAATGGACAATATTGAGGCTGGACCCTCCATCAATCAGCACCCTAATGATAAAATAATCTTCGTATTTCACGGTGATGTGCAACACTTTGTTGTGACTCAACCCTTCTGGTTGCAGCTCATCTTCATGAAAAGTGATATTGTGACTTTCCAATACCTGCCCTACCATGTTTGCCATTTCTCCGGTGATGTTGCTTGGTACATATGCCTCGCTCAGCACCTTCAACAAGGCATTCTTATGTACGTCGGAACTTTGCAGCAAAGTTAGGATAGAAATCCGTGCTGGTGTTTTGTTCAGCTGATCAATGACTGAGTATTCCTTCGCTTGTATCTTTCTCCAGAGATCGTCGAGACCAGTTTCAGTGATGGTCGGCCGACCAGAAGCTTACTTACTTGAATCAGCTAAATGCTCCGGAGTATAAACCCTGCCGGTTCTTGTCATACCCTGTGCCGCAACGGCTTCCCCGAACTTGACCTTCCCTTTTCTTCTTGCCCCGCCTGTGTATACCCAAGGTATGCATTTGTATGGAACGGTGTTACGGCCCGCATTGCTACTGGAATAGGCACCTTTACTCCGAACGGAGCATGTATTTTGGAGGGTAAAACCGCAAATTCAAACGGTGCATGTGCATTTGCTGGAGACCCAAACTCGACCTCAATTGGTGTTGGCGTCTTTGCAGGGGGTGGGCTTCAAACTCAAGTGGTACGGACATGTTTACCTCGGCATCCCCAGAAGGCTGAGTCTGGACTACAATCGGATTAAGGGTGACTATTGACTTTTTTGGTTCGTCACCTTCTGTGATTAAACCGATCGATCCTTTGGGATGCCAATTATCCTCTATTTCAATCATATGAACAACTCCACCCTTATGGTCCGATAGAGGGTTGTTGCAGACATTCGGAGTAGGCTCCTTTGCCACAATGATCTTGGTATCAATCAAAGTCTGGATCTTGTCTTTCAGATAGCGACATTCATCAATGGTATACCCTTTCATGCCGAAATGGTATGCACAGGATTTATTCGGATTAACCCACTGAGAAGGGTTTTCAGGGGTTATAGCAGGGATAGTGTCACAACCCAAACCGATGAGCTGCGACGGGCACCCGATACCTTACTCAACCGAGTACCAATGTAACGTATCTTTCTTATTACATCATCATATACACATGACATACAGGCCTAATAGGCCAACATAATCATTTATAAACTCAAAACATAGGCCGGCAAGTCCGTACAATCTTTCACGTACAAGACATATGTCTACAAGCCTCTAAGAATACATAAATGTCATCAAGGTCGGTACAGAGTCCCGCCATACCAAATAATACACGTCTAAATTATACTAACCAAATGAGCAACTCCGAAGCAAATGGAGCGCACCAACATCTTCCGCTGAGCTGATGGCCTACTTGGAGGGCTCTCGACCTGTCTATCGGGACCTGCGGGCATGAAACGCAGCGTCCCCAGGCAAAAGGGATGTCAGTACGAATAATGTACCGAGTATGTAAGGCATATAAATAAATACATAAGAGACATGGAAGACATATAGAGTACATGACTCAACCTGTAAGTATGAATATCTTTGTAGATCATAAATTACTTTTCGCATCATACATGTGCGTATGAATGTCATGTCGTGCATAGGTACATGTTTCATAACATCATCAGCCTCTGAGGGCATTCCATTATATCATACCGGCCACTGTGGGCAAAATCATCATGGTATACCAGCTGATCAGGTGGTGGTGCGTATATAGCGTCATAACCTTTCCCATATCCCATGTACATATATTTACATATATACGCGTATATAACGCCATTTGGGTACATACATATATATGCGTATATAACGCCGTTTGAATCATATTTCAGCCACTGTGGGAAACATCATCATCATATACCAGCTGATCAGGTGGTGATGCGTATATAACGCCGTAACCTTTTTCCATATCCCATATACATATATTTACATATATACGCGTATATAACGCCATCTGGTCATGGGTTAGTGCACATGAATGCAGTGCATAAAAAGTACATCAATAAAATCATTCAGAATGTCATAAGATCATTTTGCCTCTGAGTAATATCATAAAGTAAACTCTTTTCAACTTTCGTATTTTTCTAAGACCCATGAACAGATGATAAGACATTATAACACACGGAAATCCAAGAACACAGATATCTCTAATACTTCTATGAATAGAGTCATTCATGGAATTTGTGCATTTGCACGTTCCGTTCGTATCGTATGAATCATGCCAAAAGAAAGAAGGGATAGCCTTAACATACCTGAAGTAGGAAAACTCCGTATAATATTCCGTTAGAAACCTTCGTGGATTGAACTTAGAACCCAAAAATCGGATTAAGCTTCTAAATCATTGGAAGCTGGAACGAAATCATTTCTTGGTAGACAGATTTGATGAGTGATTCGATGTTGCCTGCTTGGTGGAAGACTAAAGGAAGGAATTTGGAATCATCAATAGAAATTCCAGCGGAATCATACCCTCTGTACTCCAAACGCCTTTGTCCATTAAAAAGGGCTTCAACTATGTATCGTCTCTCTCTCCTCACCTTGTAATTCAAATACACAAATATTCCACACATGCTATTTTAAGAATGGACAAGACGCAAATGCCTACTCTTAGGCACAGGATTATTAAATGTAACATCTACAATGCATAATGATAAAACCTTTTTTAAAAAAAAATTCCCAGACCATATTTTATGCTTCTTCTCGTTTTAGATCCCTTTTCAAAAGGTAGGGAGTCATAAAATCCCATAAAACATTTATACCTTGTAAGCTTTTTCTTTTAAGATGCCTCTGAAAGCTGAAGCTGTAAACTAAAGTATTTCAAGCTACATAGGGATTCTTAATTCCTTAATGTGACACCTAGTATAAATGACTAATGAGCCATTTTGGTTGAATGGCACATGCTGCCACGTATACCCTTGGGAAGGTGCTTTTATTAATTTATCCACTTATTAGTTAACCAGGTAATGTTTTGTTATCCGATAATTAATCTATTACCCACATAATTTAAAAATTGTCTCAACTTAATTAAATACTACTCTCTTTTCACATACCTTGTACACCTTACTATCATGGCTATGTAGTACCTTGTATGACACTAGTCCATAAATACCGGGTATTTTAGCTCGGGCCGTATTTTATACCAAAATGCCAAACTTTGACAAAATTCATTTTCTTAGACATGCTCCACCTTTCACCTTTATGAATTTATTAATCACTTGTAATCCTTATAATTCCCAAATAATCTTTTCCTTGGACTGATGTCAATTACCTTACGACAAATTTAACGTACATTACTGCAGGGTGCAACATCGTCGTAACTTATTACTGCGAAGCGTAATATCGCCGTAATGTAATACTGCCGGGTACAACAGTATCGTAAGTTAATACTACATGACGTAATATCAGTCGTAATATATTACTGCAGAGGGTGACATCATCGTAACATATTACTGCAGAGCATGACATTGTCGTAATATAATACTGCGGGATGTAATATTGACGTAATATTGTGGGGTGTAACATCATTCCCCTCTTTGGAACATTTGTCCTCGAATGTTGACCAATGATCTTATCATTTTCTTAACTTATATCTTCCGAATACTTTAGAACTTTCCTTTCCATCTAGGCGACTATTCTGTAAAAAAGTCCAAAGTCTAGGGCATCCCCCCTTAGGCCTCCTTCTCACACCACAACTTGTAGTCGGTATCCTTCCAATCTCGTAACTGTTGCTACCTTTCATCATGCAACATGTATAGTTTTGATCTTGTAAGTGTGTCCAATCACTAGGCTTCACATATAGAGCTTGATAAGATGTCCCTTTAGGTATTTATAAGCATACAAAAGTTCTTCGCTCGGTACTTGGTAAAATTCACGAATATTGTTATATCTCATCGTATATGTCCGTTTAACCATCTGTATGAATTTACTGCCATAACTCTTACTTTAATTTATCGTTGCTGAGTTCTGCTACCAAATCCTAGCTTACTCGTTGCTCATTTCATATGTATAAATTTAAGTCCTTTAATGCTTCCTCATTATTATTCATCTTTAGAATGTCGGCCTAATCGTATCTCATACTTTGTAGCTTTTGTCCATCCATTGTTGATTCACCTCAATATTGATCTACAATATACCACTGATAACTTAACCTTTTATGTAATATTGCTGCTAGGATTCACGTTTTATCAGGGAATGTCTGAAATGATTAGATTGATCTACCTAGGGCGATGCCCTTCTTTCATAACCGTACCTCACAACATCTTAATGCGATTCACCTTGTGTGGATAATTTAATCCTGTCCAATTCATATGATCCATTTCTTTTCTTCGTTGAATCATTACTCAGTCAAAGGCCCAAACGTCATCTTTTATCTATCACAATTACACCCTCATTCTATTACCAGGGTGGCATTCTAAATGCTATTATTCTTAGACTCCTTTGAGTTCATTCAGGCTATAGAGAGCTTTGTATAATTTAGAGAAACCATTTGCTCTTCTTGTTTTCATGGGCTTAATCCTGAGGACTTATCCATTTTCGTTACCTTCTCACTCGCCGTTTCTTATCCTTACACTTGTCTTCTAGAACTTTGTCGCTTAACCATATAATGTCTTGCGACCTACACAACTCTATTTATATTACTTGCAACCTTTCAACTTGCTTGCATCATAGATTTTCTTATGTCATTCTAGAACATCAAGCGAGACATCACATCGTCTCTAACTCTTCTTTACTTTCTTAACTAGACCTCTCGATACCTAGAAATCATTGATTAGAAGATATACCATTGATAATGCCGCTATCATTCTTGGATATTGAATCCCAACCCTTCTAGCCCTCTATCTCAAGTATGGATTATTCACATCCTTCTCCACCTGAGTATTTCGTACGTTGTTCACCTTTACCTTACTTGCCTTAAAATCTCGCATCACATCTTCTATTTCTTTCATGACCTCTCTTCCACATAGGGATAATTCACATTTACAACCTGAAGTTCTATCATAATACTTGCACTTTTGGGTCATACACAATTCAGTGTTAGCTCCATACTGGTACTCTTCTAACTAGCTAATCGTAGAGCCATTATAGAATATGGCTACTGTACTATTTCTCTTATACTTCTGATATTAAGAGTGATTTCTGCAATGTTCTCAATCATGATGCTTGTAACTTTCTGGGTCCAATAAGCACACTCCTAATTTACTTAGTTGATGTAAGTCTTTAGTTTCCCCTTTCTTCTGATTGGCCTTTATGTCGGCTTAAGTTATCTCCCGATTTGTGGTTCATGGTATTAGTTATTCTGTTTAACCTTTCATGGGCACTAAGGAATATACATGATACAATCCTTTCACAATTCAATCCTTTGTCTATGCCCTGGGCTCAATTCTTTCTTTTAACTTATACTGGAGACTTCTACAACTGTATGAATGTCAGTATATATACTGTATGGATAATATTCCAAAATCGTAAGTGTGTTCATGACATAAATAACTCTGGATTACTAATTGAATAATTCATTCCATTCCTTCTCAGCTTTATTTAACGTAGGCAATTACTTTTCCTAGTCTTTCTGCCCCCTTGTTGCGTGCATACTTAACTTATCTTAGTGCCCATACGTGTTGGAATTCCATACCACTCATATAACCTTAAATATAACTTCTGATTTTTACCTCCCATCCATTAGCCACGGTAGGTGTCACTTTCCTTTGGAGTGCTTACAATGTTGTTGTGAGACTGTTGTTACATGACCATTTTCTCTTTAGGTCATTGTGCTTAGGCTGAAGCCTTCTTCCTTATTTCCTCAGCTAGTCGTTCATTGTAGTACTTAGGGAGAACCCTTGTCTCTCGTAAAGCTGGGAGCTTGATTTACCTTAAGTATTGTCACCTATTTGAATTTACCTTAAGTATTGTCACACCTCCTTTTTCCGTCCCCGCGAGGGGAGTAGGAGTTTTTCCCAATTAAAGGACAATCGAAACGGGATTTGTTTATTTATTTCAGAGTCGCCACTTGGGAGATTTTAGGGTGTCCCAAGTCACCAATTTAATCCTGAATCGAGGAAAAGAATGACTCCATATTACAGTCTGCGTACTAGAAATCCGGATAAGGAATTCTGTTAATCCGGGAGAAGGTGTTAGGCATTCCCGAGTTCCGTGGTTCTAGCACGGTCGCTCAACTGTTATATTCGGCTTGATTATCTAATTTTATACAAATATGAACTTATGTGCAAATTTTATCTTTTTGCCGCTTTCATAATTATTATTATTATTTTTACAAGGAATTGCAACGTTGTGAAAATGTATCTCAAACCGCGTCACAATCAATGTACCCATGGTCGTTGACACACTTTGACTCCGTTGAGATTTGGATTTGGGTCACATAAATGTGCACCCGAATTTAAGAAAATTAAATTATTAAAGGCGCGCCTAAAGTGACTAGCGTATCATTTACTTTGGGTAGGGCCGTGGAATTTTGCTAAACGGTCCATCCCGAAGTCTAAGCAATTTTAATGTGAATGTTTACTGAGGCCCCCGCAATTTTGTATTTTTATTTGGCGAGGCTCATCTCATTCTTATTTTTTAAAAGGAATTTGCAACGTCATGGACATGCATCTAGAACCACGTCACAATCAATGTACCCGTGATTAGAGACACATTTCAACTCCGCTGAGATTTGGATTTGGGTCACATAAATGTGCATCCGAGTTTAGGAAAGTAATTTAATTGAATCGCGTCTAAAGGGGCTAACGCGTTATTATCTTTGGGGAAGGCAGTGAAATTCACTAAACAGTCCATCCCAAATTCTAAGTATTTATTATGACCCATTATTGAGGGCCCCGCAATTTGTATTTTTTATTGGGCGAGGCTCGTCTCATTATTTTTTTTTAAGGATAATCTAAAGCAGCTATATATATATTTTTCGTCCGTCTCTAAATGGAAGAAGAAAAGGTCCTACTTTATTTACATGCTTGACAAGACCATCATTTATTTCACGGATTCAAGCAAACGCTAGAAAATTGCAATCAAACTTTGCGCGAAAGGAAGTTGTTTCATGCCTCATTCTATAAGCCGATACTACTGAATCTGAAATTATAACCAAATACGGAATTGACAGGCAATACGCATTCAAAAGGGACAAAGTATCTTATAACTAATTTTTGAACCCACATTGTTAGACGAAATGAACCGTTGGGACTAATTGTTTTCAACTACTTGAATCTAAGCCAACCTTGATTACTAATGGTTTCGAAAGTTACTTAACTTGCTTGTTAACTAGAATAACCTATTGGGTTAAGGTTCTTATCCTTTCTACATTTCTTGAATCGCGCCACAAGTATGTCAAGCCCACGGATTCTACAAATTTAAGGGCGTGAATTCATACTATGTTCCTATCTGATTATATGACACTCGAAACAAACTGTTAATGACTTTGTCAACTAACTATTGCAACACTAAAGCTATGGAGACATACTTTCAACTTGAAACTGAAATCAACATGAGATCTACATTATTTCGGATTTTTGCCTTTTAGACTAAATGCTGAGTCAAACAAACTCTAATTATATTGAAAGCTATGGCCAGACAATTACCCATTGAAACAAAACCCAAACAAACCCAGACATGATTCTAATGGAATACATGAACTATTATACACAGCTTTACATTCAATATACAATTAAAACAAATTTGAAAGAGGCACTTAAACTCTTCATTTCTATACTCAGGTTTCAATTTTCAGCCTACATTAACAGTGTATCAGTTGTGTACCTGAGATTGAAAATAAGAACAAGAAGAGGAAGAAGATCAGCAACAGCAGCTGGGCAGCAGTAAGGCAGTAATAACAACAGCAACAAGCAAACGGACAGCAGTATCACAACAGTAACAGAACAACAACAACAGTTCCAGAATACAGTAGCTCAACAAACAACCAATAACAACTTTGATAGCAATAAAACCTAGAAGCAGTCCAGCAGCATACAGAAACCCAGAATACAGTAGTAACCCAGCAGAGAAACCAGAATACCCCACTGAAATAGTAACAACCCAACTAGATAACAGACTTGACAGAAAATAGCTTGACAATCAAACAATCGGACTTAGCAAAACAGCTTGAAAAACCCAACTGTATCAAACCAAACAACTGACCAACCCCCCTCTTTTTGCCTTATAGGATTATCAGCTTTTTCTCTCTCAACTGCCAACCTATGCTCTCAAAACTAAACTGACCTCTCCAAGTTGAAAAACCCAGCCTCGTTTTTGCTCTTTTTTTTCTCTCTCTGAACACTTAATCTTCCAGCCCCTTTCTTGTTTTTAATGAGCCTATTTATAGGCAGAAATGGCAGGCCCCCAGGCTGCCTTGATTCCTTCAGCCTTTTCGTGCCCATACCCCTTAGTTTCCCATGCCTAAGTGTCTTTTATTGATCCCTACTATGCTGTCCCCTATGCCTGTCCTATTTGTTTTACCCAAGAGTCATGGGAGGGGTTATAGTATTCAAATAAACCCATGCCCTTGTGTCTTGTTCCCCATTTCCATTAGATTAATAGTATTTTAAATACCACTTGACACGTTCTTAAGTTAATCCCTGATTAAATTTTGTCCAAATGCCAAAATTACCTTTAACCCTTGCAGATTACTGTATTACCCTAACTCTTATCAGTTAGTATATAAACCCCCCTCCGAATTTAGCTAATAATTACTGACTATTAGCTAATCAGCTTAACCCTGATTACTAACTAATCAACTTAAACTTGATACTGGTTTTAGGTGGGTCAGCTAGATTTCTACAGCTATACCCAACTCTCTGCCTAAATTCAACCAATGATTCAACAAAAACAAACAAGGGTGCTAATCAAAATCAAGAGTTGGTCATATTGGGAGCCAATCCTGACCAACTCACAGCAAAACAATGCAAAAGACTGAGAACAGGAGGTCTAATGAACAAGCTATACAAGCTAAGCTCGAAGCAGTGATGACTAATGAACATCATTAAAACAAATTAATTGGTGACACTTATTTGACGACACTTATTTACACAACTATACAAGCTATAATGGACCGCGGGTAATCATTAAAACACAAAAAACAAACTAAACATCACCTCAGGAAACACAAAGTTTGACAGAAAATCAGAATCAAACCAAACTAATCATGAAAACAAATAGAATTCACAAGAGAATAAAATAAAAGGGCAGAAATTACCTTGGGGATTTGAAATCAAAACTGACCCAGGCTCGAACTTGGAATCGACCATTTTTGGGGTCGAATGGACTTTAGTCGAAGTGTTCTCACCTGAGAACACCTCGGTAAAAGTTTATTAGACCCCGAGCTTTTGTTGATTTGGACAGACCCCTGTGGATTCGATTTTTAGGGTTCTTGAGCTCAGATTTGTGGTTCGAAGAGTTCTACCTAGATTCGAACGAAACCAGCATTGATTAGGGTATGAGGGATGTCAGGGGAGTGGCTGGTGTGAATTTGGGACTCATTAGGTGATTTAGGGTTTTGGCTCGAATCTTTGATCGAAGATTCGAGAACCCTGGAGATGATTCGAAGTTAAGTAACCAGGGATTTGTGTTCAGGGTGGTTTGTAGGTTCAGTGGTGTTGTTTTGGCGGCCATCGGAGTCTAGGTGGCCGGGTTTATGGTGGGGGAATCCTAAGGCGGCTAGGGTTTGAGAGGGGGGTTCTGGGGACGAAGATGAACAGTGGGCGAGGGGGGGGGGGGGGGGTTGGTTTGGGGCGTGGGGTGATGGATTGGGTCTTATATACGGGGTGGGAGGTTTAGTCCTGGCCGTTGGATCAATTAAGATTAGTGGCCAGGATTAAGTGAACTAAAGAAATACGACGTCGTTTGGTTTGAGCCAGGGGTCGGTCGGAATCCAAGCAGCGGGTCGGGTTCAGGGAATGGGTAAGGAAGATGAGATCCTGGCCGTTGGATTGATTTAATCCAACGGCTCTAATTAAAAGGAACAAAACGACGCCGTTTGAGGCGTCAGGAAGATTGACCAAATTGGACCAGGCATGGGGCTGTTTTGGGCCTGAATTTGGGTCCACCTAGGGTGGCCCAATCCCTATTTTCCTTTGTTTCAACCATTTTCTTTCTTTTCTTATAATTATCAACACTTAAACAAAAATCCTAAATAATTTATACAATCAAAATTACACATATATTATCTAATACCTATAATTAAAACTAAAATCACAAAATGCACAGAAACACACATGCATATTTTCGTGAATTTCTTTTAACCAAATTATGGTTAATTAATTCCTAAATGTACCATTAATTCCTAAATGCATGCCACGCGTATTTTTGTATTTTCAACTATAGCAAGGTGAGCATTTACGGACAGAACAATTATCAAAATGTCACGCAAATTCTCAAAAATTGTACCCGAATGGATTTTGTTTTATTTTTTGATTTCTTTTGGAGTAATTTCCGTGAAGCAAAAATCACGTGCTCACAGCTGCCCCTCTTTGTCCGAAAGCACAAAGAGCTTTTGCGCAAAGATAACGTGAGCGGATACGAGTGATTTTTGCCATGTTGGATTACTCCTTGTGAAGCATTTTTTGAAAAAAGATTTAACTGAACCTTTGCTTCAAAGGTCTCCTACATATCCCTGGCTAAAAAGGAATCATGTTAATGTAGTTCGGAAAGTTTTGGTAGCTGGGACTACCATGTGACTGTAATGTTTGCTGCTACTGCTATTGTATGCTGTTACTGCTGCTCTATCGGTCTCCTTATTACACCGTGCCAAAAAGAAAACAAGATGCTAGACTAGACTACGGATCACAAGATCTTATCTATCTTCAAACTTGTTCTTGCTGTCTTGCTTTCTGGTCGGCCTTCCGGTGCTTCTCTTTTCTGACAATTGCTGGTGATTACACTGGCCTTTTGCTTTTCCGAACACCAGTGTTTATCATTTTGTTCTGTCCGCTGAGGATGCGGCTTTCTTCATTCTGCTGGGGATTTTTGTTGTAACCTTCTGCCTTCCGGTGGGTCTTGAAAGATATTCCTCTGTTCTACAGGCGGGCTCCTGACTTCTTCATTTTTCAACATACAACAACCTCCATTCTACAGGCGGGCTCCTGACTTCATCATTTTTCAACATATAGCAACCTTCGTTCTACAGGCGGGCTCCTGACTTCATCATCTTGAATTTAACAACCTCCGTTCTACAGGCGGGCTCCTGACTTCATCAATTTTCTCAAAATATAATTCAACCTCAATTCTCCAGGCGGGTTCCTGACTTCCTCAACTTCTTAAATTTTATCGCCTCCATTCTCCAGGCGGGCTCCTGACTTCCTCAACTTCTTAAAATAAATCACCTCCATTCTCCAGGCGGGTTCCTGACTTCTACAACTTCTTAAAATAAATCACCTCCATTCTCCAGGCGGGTTCCTGACTTCTTCAACTTCTTAAAATAAAACACCTCCATTCTCCAGGCGGGCTCCTGACTTCTTCAACTTCTTAAAATAAATCATCTCCATTCTCCAGGCGGGCTCCTGACTTCTTCAACTTCTTAAAATAAAACACCTCCATTCTCCAGGCGGGCTCCTGACTTCTTCAACTTCTTAAATTTTATCGCCTCCATTCTCCAGGCGGGCTCCTGACTTCTTCAACTTCTTAAATTTTATCGCCTTCATTCTCCAGGCGGGCTCCTGAGTTTCTGAACTTCTTAAAATAAATCACCTCCATTCTACAGGCGGGCTCCTGACTTCTACCACTTCTTAAAATAAATCACCTCCATTCTCCAGGCGGGCTCCTGACTTCTTCAACTTCTTAAATTTTATCGCCTCCATTCTCCAGGCAGGCTCCTGACTTCCTCAACTTCTTAAAATAAATCACCTCCATTCTCCAGGCGGGCTTCTGACTTCTACAACTTCTTAAAATAAATCACCTCCATTCTCCAGGCGGGCTCCTGACTTCTTCAACTTCTTAAAATTAAACACCTCCATTCTCCAGGCGGGCTCCTGACTTCTTCAACTTCTTAAAATAAAACACCTCAATTCTTCAGGCGGGCTCCTGACTTCTTCAAGTTCTTAAATTTTATCGCCTCCATTATCCAGAGGGGCTCCTGACTTCCTCAACTTCTTAAAATAAATCACCTCCATTCTCTAGGCGGGCTCCTGACTTCTTCAACTTCTTAAAATAAAACACCTCCATTCTCCAGGCGGGCTCCTGACTTCTTCAACTTCTTAAATTTTATCGTCTCCATTCTCCAGGCGGGCTCCTGACTTCTTCAACTTCTTAAATTTTAACGCCTTCATTCTCCAGGCGGGCTCCTGAGTTTCTTAACTTCTTAAAATAAATCACCTCCATTCTACAGGCGGGCTCCTGACTTCTACCACTTCTTAAAATAAATCACCTCCATTCTCCAGGCGGGCTCCTGACTTCTTCAACTTCTTAAATTTTATCGCCTCCATTCTCCAGGAGGGCTCCTGACTTCCTGAACTTCTTAAAATAAATCACCTCCATTCTCCAGGCGGGTTCCTGACTTCTACAACTTCTTAAAATAAATCACCTCCATTCTCCAGGCGGGTTCCTGACTTCTTCAACTTCTTAAAATAAAACACCTCCATTCTCCAGGCGGGCTCCTGACTTCTTCAACTTCTTAAAATAAATCATCTCCATTCTCCAGGCGGGCTCCTGACTTCTTCAACTTCTTAAAATAAAACACCTCCATTCTCCAGGCGGGCTCCTGACTTCTTCAACTTCTTAAATTTTATGGCCTCCATTCTCCAGGCGGGCTCCTGACTTCCTCAACTTCTTAAAATAAAACACCTCCATTCTCCAGGCGGGCTCCTGACTTCTTCAACTTCTTAAAATAAAACACCTCCATTCTCCAGGCGGGCTCCTGACTTCTTCAACTTCTTAAAATAAAACACCTCCATTCTCCAGGCGGGCTCCTGACTTCTTCAACTTCTTAAATTTTATCGCCTCCATTCTCCAGGCGGGCTCCTGACTTCCTCAACTTCTTAAAATAAATCATCTCCATTCTCCAGGCGGGCTCCTGACTTCCTCAACTTCTTAAAATAAATCACCTCCATTCTCCAGGCGGGCTCCTGACTTCTTCAACTTCTTAAAATAAAACACCTCCATTCTCCAGGCGGGCTCCTGACTTCTTCAACTTCTTAAATTTTATCGCCTTCATTCTCCAGGCGGGCTCCTGAGTTTCTGAACTTCTTAAAATAAATCACCTCCATTCTATAGGCGGGCTCCTGACTTCTACCACTTCTTAAAATAAATCACCTCCATTCTCCAGGCGGGCTCCTGACTTCTTCAACTTCTTAAATTTTATCGCCTCCATTCTCCAGGCGGGCTCCTGACTTCCTCAACTTCTTAAAATAAATCACCTCCATTCTCCAGGCGGGCTCCTGACTTCTTCAACTTCTTAAAATAAATCACCTCCATTCTCTAGGCGGGCTCCTGACTTCTTCAACTTCTTAAAATAAAACACCTCCATTCTCCAGGCGGGCTCCTGACTTCTTCAACTTCTTAAAATAAAACACCTCAATTCTTCAGGCGGGCTCCTGACTTCTTCAAGTTCTTAAATTTTATCGCCTCCATTCTCCAGGGGGGCTCCTGACTTCCTCAACTTCTTAAAATAAATGACCTCCATTCTATAGGTGGGCTCCTGACTTCTACAACTTCTAAAAATAAAACACCTCCATTCTCCAGGCGGGCTCCTGACTTCTTCAACTTCTTAAAATAAAACACCTCCATTCTCCAGGCGGGCTCCTGACTTCTTCAACTTCTTAAAATAAAACACCTCCATTCTCCAGGCGGGCTCCTGACTTCTTCAACTTCTTAAATTTTATCGCCTCCATTCTCCAGGCGGGCTCCTGACTTCCTCAACTTCTTAAAATAAAACACCTCCATTCTCCAGGCGGGCTCCTGACTTCTTCAACTTCTTAAAATAAAACACCTCCATTCTCCAGGCGGGCTCCTGACTTCTTCAACTTCTTAAAATAAAACACTTCCATTCTCCAGGCGGGCTCCTGACTTCTTCAACTTCTTAAATTTTATCGCCTCCATTCTCCAGGAGGGCTCCTGACTTCCTCAACTTCTTAAAATAAATCACCTCCATTCTCCAGGCGGGCTCCTGACTTCTTCAACTTCTTAAAATAAATCACCTCCATTCTCTAGGCGGGCTCCTGACTTCTTCAACTTCTTAAAATAAAACACCTCCATTCTCCAGGCGGGCTCCTGACTTCTTCAACTTCTTAAATTTTATCGCCTTCATTCTCCAGGCGGGCTCCTGAGTTTCTTAACTTCTTAAAATAAATCACCTCCATTCTACAGGCGGGCTCCTGACTTCTACCACTTCTTAAAATAAATCACCTCCATTCTCCAGGCGGGCTCCTGACTTCTTCAACTTCTTAAATTTTATCGCCTCCATTCTCCAGGCGGGCTCCTGACTTCTACAACTTCTTAAAATAAATCACCTCCATTCTCCAGGCGGGCTCCTGACTTCTTCAACTTCTTAAAATAAAACACCTCCATTCTCCAGGCGGGTTCCTGACTTCTTCAACTTCTTAAAATAAAACACCTCCATTCTCCAGGCGGGCTCCTGACTTCTTCAACTTCTTAAAATAAAACACCTCAATTCTCCAGGCAGGCTCCTGACTTCTTCAAGTTCTTAAATTTTATCGCCTCCATTCTCCAGGGGGGCTCCTGACTTCCTCAACTTCTTAAAATAAATCACCTCCATTCTATAGGTGGGCTCCTGACTTCTGCAACTTCTTAAAATAAAACACCTCCATTCTCCAGGAGGGCTCCTGACTTCCTCAACTTCTTAAAATAAATCACCTCCATTCTCCAGGCGGGCTCCTGACTTCTTCAACTTCTTAAAATAAATCACCTCCATTCTCTAGGCGGGCTCCTGACTTCTTCAACTTCTTAAAATAAAACACCTCCATTCTCCAGGCGGGCTCCTGACTTCTTCAACTTCTTAAATTTTATCGCCTTCATTCTCCAGGCGGGCTCCTGAGTTTCTTAACTTCTTAAAATAAATCACCTCCATTCTACAGGCGGGCTCCTGACTTCTACCACTTCTTAAAATAAATCACCTCCATTCTCCAGGCGGGCTCCTGACTTCTTCAACTTCTTAAATTTTATCGCCTCCATTCTCCAGGCGGGCTCCTGACTTCCTCAACTTCTTAAAATAAATCACCTCCATTCTCCAGGCGGGCTCCTGACTTCTACAACTTCTTAAAATAAATCACCTCCATTCTCCAGGCGGGCTCCTGACTTCTTCAACTTCTTAAAATAAAACACCTCCATTCTCCAGGCGGGTTCCTGACTTCTTCAACTTCTTAAAATAAAACACCTCCATTCTCCAGGCGGGCTCCTGACTTCTTCAACTTCTTAAAATAAAACACCTCAATTCTCCAGGCAGGCTCCTGACTTCTTCAAGTTCTTAAATTTTATCGCCTCCATTCTCCAGGGGGGCTCCTGACTTCCTCAACTTCTTAAAATAAATCACCTCCATTCTATAGGTGGGCTCCTGACTTCTGCAACTTCTTAAAATAAAACACCTCCATTCTCCAGGCGGGCTCCTGACTTCTTCAACTTCTTAAAATAAAACACCTCCATTCTCCAGGCGGGCTCCTGACTTCTTCAACTTCTTAAAATAAAACACCTCCATTCTCCAGGCGGGCTCCTGACTTCTTCAACTTCTTAAAATAAAACACCTCCATTCTCCAGGCGGGCTCCTGACTTCTTCAACTTCTTAAATTTTATCGCCTCCATTCTCCAGGCGGGCTCCTGACTTCCTCAACTTCTTAAAATAAATCATCTCCATTCTCCAGGCGGGCTCCTGACTTCCTCAACTTCTTAAAATAAATCACCTCCATTCTCCAGGCGGGCTCCTGACTTCTTCAACTTCTTAAAATAAATCACCTCCATTCTCCAGGCGGGCTCTTGACTTCTTCAACTTCTTAAAAGAAAACACCTCCATTCTCCAGGCGGGCTCCTGACTTCTTCAACTTCTTAAATTTTATCGCCTTCATTCTCCAGGCGGGCTCCTGAGTTTCTGAACTTCTTAAAATAAATCACCTCCATTCTATAGGCGGGCTCCTGACTTCTTCAACTTCTTAAAATAAAACACCTCAATTCTCCAGGCAGGCTCCTGACTTCTTCAAGTTCTTAAATTTTATCGCCTCCATTCTCCAGGGGGCTCCTGACTTCCTCAACTTCTTAAAATAAATCACCTCCATTCTATATGTGGGCTCCTGACTTCTGCAACTTCTTAAAATAAAACACCTCCATTCTCCAGGAGGGCTCCTGACTTCCTCAACTTCTTAAAATAAATCACCTCCATTCTCCAGGCGGGCTCCTGACTTCTTCAACTTCTTAAAATAAAACACCTCCATTCTCCAGGCGGGCTCCTGACTTCTTCAACTTCTTAAATTTTATCGCCTTCATTCTCCAGGCGGGCTCCTGAGTTTCTTAACTTCTTAAAATAAATCACCTCCATTCTACAGGCGGGCTCCTGACTTCTACCACTTCTTAAAATAAATCACCTCCATTCTCCAGGCGGGCTCCTGACTTCCTCAACTTCTTAAAATAAATCACCTCCATTCTCCAGGCGGGCTCCTGACTTCTTCAACTTCTTAAAATAAATCACCTCCATTCTCTAGGCGGGCTCCTGACTTCTTCAACTTCTTAAAATAAAACACCTCCATTCTCCAGGCGGGCTCCTGACTTCTTCAACTTCTTAAATTTTATCGCCTTCATTCTCCAGGCGGGCTCCTGAGTTTCTTAACTTCTTAAAATAAATCACCTCCATTCTACAGGCGGGCTCCTGACTTCTACCACTTCTTAAAATAAATCACCTCCATTCTCCAGGCGGGCTCCTGACTTCTTCAACTTCTTAAATTTTATCGCCTCCATTCTCCAGGCGGGTTCCTGACTTCCTCAACTTCTTAAAATAAATCACCTCCATTCTCCAGGCGGGCTCCTGACTTCTACAACTTCTTAAAATAAATCACCTCCATTCTCCAGGCGGGCTCCTGACTTCTTCAACTTCTTAAAATAAAACACCTCCATTCTCCAGGCGGGTTCCTGACTTCTTCAACTTCTTAAAATAAAACACCTCCATTCTCCAGGCGGGCTCCTGACTTCTTCAACTTCTTAAAATAAAACACCTCAATTCTCCAGGCAGGCTCCTGACTTCTTCAAGTTCTTAAATTTTATCGCCTCCATTCTCCAGGGGGGCTCCTGACTTCCTCAACTTCTTAAAATAAATCACCTCCATTCTATAGGTGGGCTCCTGACTTCTGCAACTTCTTAAAATAAAACACCTCCATTCTCCAGGAGGGCTCCTGACTTCCTCAACTTCTTAAAATAAATCACCTCCATTCTCCAGGCGGGCTCCTGACTTCTTCAACTTCTTAAAATAAATCACCTCCATTCTCTAGGCGGGCTCCTGACTTCTTCAACTTCTTAAAATAAAACACCTCCATTCTCCAGGCGGGCTCCTGACTTCTTCAACTTCTTAAATTTTATCGCCTTCATTCTCCAGGCGGGCTCCTGAGTTTCTTAACTTCTTAAAATAAATCACCTCCATTCTACAGGCGGGCTCCTGACTTCTACCACTTCTTAAAATAAATCACCTCCATTCTCCAGGCGGGCTCCTGACTTCTTCAACTTCTTAAATTTTATCGCCTCCATTCTCCAGGCGGGCTCCTGACTTCCTCAACTTCTTAAAATAAATCACCTCCATTCTCCAGGCGGGCTCCTGACTTCTTCAACTTCTTAAAATAAAACACCTCCATTCTCCAGGCGGGCTCCTGACTTCTTCAACTTCTTAAATTTTATCGCCTTCATTCTCCAGGCGGGCTCCTGAGTTTCTTAACTTCTTAAAATAAATCACCTCCATTCTACAGGCGGGCTCCTGAATTCTACCACTTCTTAAAATAAATCACCTCCATTCTCCAGGCGGGCTCCTGACTTCTTCAACTTCTTAAATTTTATCGCCTCCATTCTCCAGGAGGGTTCCTGACTTCCTCAACTTCTTAAAATAAATCACCTCCATTCTCCAGGCGAGCTCCTGACTTCTACAACTTCTTAAAATAAATCACCTCCATTCTCCAGGCGGGCTCCTGACTTCTTCAACTTCTTAAAATAAAACACCTCCATTCTCCAGGCGGGTTCCTGACTTCTTCAACTTCTTAAAATAAAACACCTCCATTCTCCAGGCGGGCTCCTGACTTCTTCAACTTCTTAAAATAAAACACCTCAATTCTCCAGGCAGGCTCCTGACTTCTTCAAGTTCTTAAATTTTATCGCCTCCATTCTCCAGGGGGGCTCCTGACTTCCTCAACTTCTTAAAATAAATCACCTCCATTCTATAGGTGGGCTCCTGACTTCTGCAACTTCTTAAAATAAAACACCTCCATTCTCCAGGAGGGCTCCTGACTTCCTCAACTTCTTAAAATAAATCACCTCCATTCTCCAGGCGGGCTCCTGACTTCTTCAACTTCTTAAAATAAATCACCTCCATTCTCTAGGCGGGCTCCTGACTTCTTCAACTTCTTAAAATAAAACACCTCCATTCTCCAGGCGGGCTCCTGACTTCTTCAACTTCTTAAATTTTATCGCCTTCATTCTCCAGGCGGGCTCCTGAGTTTCTTAACTTCTTAAAATAAATCACCTCCATTCTACAGGCGGGCTCCTGACTTCTACCACTTCTTAAAATAAATCACCTCCATTCTCCAGGCGGGCTCCTGACTTCTTCAACTTCTTAAATTTTATCGCCTCCATTCTCCAGGCGGGCTCCTGACTTCCTCAACTTCTTAAAATAAATCACCTCCATTCTCCAGGCGGGCTCCTGACTTCTACAACTTCTTAAAATAAATCACCTCCATTCTCCAGGCGGGCTCCTGACTTCTTCAACTTCTTAAAATAAAACACCTCCATTCTCCAGGCGGGTTCCTGACTTCTTCAACTTCTTAAAATAAAACACCTCCATTCTCCAGGCGGGCTCCTGACTTCTTCAACTTCTTAAAATAAAACACCTCAATTCTCCAGGCAGGCTCCTGACTTCTTCAAGTTCTTAAATTTTATCGCCTCCATTCTCCAGGGGGGCTCCTGACTTCCTCAACTTCTTAAAATAAATCACCTCCATTCTATAGGTGGGCTCCTGACTTCTGCAACTTCTTAAAATAAAACACCTCCATTCTCCAGGCGGGCTCCTGACTTCTTCAACTTCTTAAAATAAAACACCTCCATTCTCCAGGCGGGCTCCTGACTTCTTCAACTTCTTAAAATAAAACACCTCCATTCTCCAGGCGGGCTCCTGACTTCTTCAACTTCTTAAAATAAAACACCTCCATTCTCCAGGCGGGCTCCTGACTTCTTCAACTTCTTAAATTTTATCGCCTCCATTCTCCAGGCGGGCTCCTGACTTCCTCAACTTCTTAAAATAAATCATCTCCATTCTCCAGGCGGGCTCCTGACTTCCTCAACTTCTTAAAATAAATCACCTCCATTCTCCAGGCGGGCTCCTGACTTCTTCAACTTCTTAAAATAAATCACCTCCATTCTCCAGGCGGGCTCTTGACTTCTTCAACTTCTTAAAAGAAAACACCTCCATTCTCTAGGCGGGCTCCTGACTTCTTCAACTTCTTAAATTTTATCGCCTTCATTCTCCAGGCGGGCTCCTGAGTTTCTGAACTTCTTAAAATAAATCACCTCCATTCTATAGGCGGGCTCCTGACTTCTACCACTTCTTAAAATAAATCACCTCCATTCTCCAGGCGGGCTCCTGACTTCTTCAACTTCTTAAATTTTATCGCCTCCATTCTCCAGGCGGGCTCCTGACTTCCTCAACTTCTTAAAATAAATCACCTCCATTCTCTAGGCGGGCTCTTGACTTCTACAACTTCTTAAAATAAATCACCTCCATTCTCCAGGCGGGCTCCTGACTTCTTCAACTTCTTAAAATAAAACACCTCCATTCTCCAGGCGGGCTCCTGACTTCTTCAACTTCTTAAAATAAAACACCTCAATTCTTCAGGCGGGCTCCTGACTTCTTCAAGTTCTTAAATTTTATCGCCTCCATTCTCCAGGGGGGCTCCTGACTTCCTCAACTTCTTAAAATAAATCACCTCCATTCTATAGGCGGGCTCCTGACTTCTACAACTTCTAAAAATAAAACACCTCCATTCTCCAGGCGGGCTCCTGACTTCTTCAACTTCTTAAAATAAAACACCTCCATTCTCCAGGCGGGCTCCTGACTTCTTCAACTTCTTAAAATAAAACACCTCCATTCTCCAGGCGGGCTCCTGACTTCTTCAACTTCTTAAATTTTATCGCCTCCATTCTCCAGGCGGGCTCCTGACTTCCTCAACTTCTTAAAATAAAACACCTCCATTCTCCAGGCGGGCTCCTGACTTCTTCAACTTCTTAAAATAAAACACCTCCATTCTCCAGGCGGGCTCCTGACTTCTTCAACTTCTTAAATTTTATCACCTTCCATTCTCCAGGCGGGCTCCTGACTTCTTCAACTTCTTAAATTTTATCGCCTCCATTCTCCAGGAGGGCTCCTGACTTCCTCAACTTCTTAAAATAAATCACCTCCATTCTCCAGGCGGGCTCCTGACTTCTTCAACTTCTTAAAATAAATCACCTCCATTCTCTAGGCGGGCTCCTGACTTCTTCAACTTCTTAAAATAAAACACCTCCATTCTCCAGGCGGGCTCCTGACTTCTTCAACTTCTTAAATTTTATCGCCTTCATTCTCCAGGCGGGCTCCTGAGTTTCTTAACTTCTTAAAATAAATCACCTCCATTCTACAGGCGGGCTCCTGACTTCTACCACTTCTTAAAATAAATCACCTCCATTCTCCAGGCGGGCTCTTGACTTCTTCAACTTCTTAAATTTTATCGCCTCCATTCTACAGGCGGGCTCCTGACTTCCTCAACTTCTTAAAATAAATCACCTCCATTCTCCAGGCGGGCTCCTGACTTCTACAACTTCTTAAAATAAATCACCTCCATTCTCCAGGCGGGCTCCTGACTTCTTCAACTTCTTAAAATAAAACACCTCCATTCTCCAGGCGGGTTCCTGACTTCTTCAACTTCTTAAAATAAAACACCTCCATTTTCCAGGCGGGCTCCTGACTTCTTCAACTTCTTAAAATAAAACACCTCAATTCTCCAGGCAGGCTCCTGACTTCTTCAAGTTCTTAAATTTTATCGCCTCCATTCTCCAGGGGGGCTCCTGACTTCCTCAACTTCTTAAAATAAATCACCTCCATTCTATAGGTGGGCTCCTGACTTCTGCAACTTCTTAAAATAAAACACCTCCATTCTCCAGGCGGGCTCCTGACTTCTTCAACTTCTTAAAATAAAACACCTCCATTCTCCAGGCGGGCTCCTGACTTCTTCAACTTCTTAAAATAAAACACCTCCATTCTCCAGGCGGGCTCCTGACTTCTTCATCTTCTTAAATTTTATCGTCTCCATTCTCCAGGCGGGCTCCTGACTTCTTCAACTTCTTAAATTTTATCGCCTTCATTCTCCAGGCGGGCTCCTGAGTTTCTTAACTTCTTAAAATAAATCACCTCCATTCTACAGGCGGGCTCCTGACTTCTACCACTTCTTAAAATAAATCACCTCCATTCTCCAGGCGGGCTCCTGACTTCTTCAACTTCTTAAATTTTATCGCCTCCATTCTCCAGGCGGGCTCCTGACTTCCTCAACTTCTTAAAATAAATCACCTCCATTCTCCAGGCGGGCTCCTGACTTCTACAACTTCTTAAAATAAATCACCTCCATTCTCCAGGCGGGCTCCTGACTTCTTCAACTTCTTAAAATAAAACACCTCCATTCTCCAGGCGGGCTCCTGACTTCTTCAACTTCTTAAAATAAAACACCTCCATTCTCCAGGCGGGCTCCTGACTTCTTCAACTTCTTAAAATAAAACACCTCAATTCTCCAGGCAGGCTCCTGACTTCTTCAAGTTCTTAAATTTTATCGCCTCCATTCTCCAGGGGGGCTCCTGACTTCCTCAACTTCTTAAAATAAATCACCTCCATTCTATAGGTGGGCTCCTGACTTCTGCAACTTCTTAAAATAAAACACATCCATTCTCCAGGCGGGCTCCTGACTTCTTCAACTTCTTAAAATAAAACACCTCCATTCTCCAGGCGGGCTCCTGACTTCTTCAACTTCTTAAAATAAAACACCTCCATTCTCCAGGCGGGCTCCTGACTTCTTCAACTTCTTAAATTTTATCGTCTCCATTCTCCAGGCGGGCTCCTGACTTCCTCAACTTCTTAAGATAAATCACCTCCATTCTCCAGGCGGGCTCATGACTTCTTCAACTTCTTAAAATAAAACAGCCTCCATTCTCCAGGCGAGCTCCTGACTTCACCAATTTCTTATTAAGAGAAAATTTTCGTAATGAGAGAAAATTTTCCTGCCCCAGTTTGATAATCTACTTTGTGACTCTATCTTCCTGCGGTCAATAATATTTCTTCTCCCTGTTTCAAATCAAAGATAAATTTGTTAGTTTAACATGGGGCGAGTGGTCGTGCCCTTCTGCTGAGGATGGTTTTTCCCTTTTCTTTTCCTTGCATTGCTATAAAACTTGCTGGGGGGGGGGGAATATTGATTGCTGTTGCTGATATTCCCGCTGGAGATGGTTGTCGGAGTTGTCTCTGTATCTTGCAAATCTGCTGCGGATCATCTTGGAATTTGATCCATAACTTCCTTTGGAAATTTGGGCCTTTTAGGATCTAGACCCATTCATCATTTGGTCTTGTGACAAACTTCTTTTCGTTTTGTCGCCTTATCTTTGGCTTGTCCTTTTCGCATTTCGCCTTGCACCATTTTGGCAACTGGTAGTAGACTCTGAAAATCCTTTTCAAAAAATAAATTGTTGGGGGAAATAAAATCCAAAAATGAAAGAGTGATAATTTTAAAGATAGAAAAAGAAGTCTTTCTGAATAAACGTTGGGGAAAAAGAAAAGAAAAGAACTTATCTGAATGATATAACCAATCCCAACGATCATGTCGTGCATTTCGGATCGATCAACCCAGTCTATTTGTATCAACCGATTTTTCGGATGGTCTCATCTTGCTGGGGATAAATGAATATTCGACTTTTGCCAAAGGCGGACCCTTTCCGCCAATCTTGCCTTGTCGCCTCATAGTGCCCTTCGAGGGGTTTTCACTAATAAGACTCTCTCATTTCTCTCAACTCCCATCGCCTCATGGTGCCTGTGAAGATTTTCACCAATAAGACTCTCTCATTTTATTTTATTTTCAGCTGGGGATTGGACCGTGTTGATACGACGCTCTTTGTTGGGGATTCTTTTGGCTATCAATTCGTTTCCAGTTTATGATCCTCCTCTCCGCTGGGGATCAGAGTGTTGTTCCCAATTTCCACGTGCATGAATTTGGCACTTTCTCGAATACTGATCGGGAGGTCTTTTTTGGACATCAAATATGGTTTATATGGCTAAAAAAAAGAAAAAGAGGCATCAAAAAGGCTCAAAATAATTTTGATGGGTAAAACATTACAACTCTTGGAATCAAACTTCCTTTCCCAAAATTATAAACACCACTTCTGCCCCAGTGTTCTTGCTTGGGGATTTTTTTATTTTTGTTACACTATGACCGAGCCGTGAGGCGCCTACGTATCCTTCTTTGAGGAATCAGGTCAAACGTAGTTCCCACCTTCTTTGTTTTTTTTTTCTTTTTTTCTTGTGATTTTTCTTTTGTCTTTATCATTGTTTTTCTCTCTTTTTATCCTTTATTTTAATTACTGATTCCAAAAGAGGGATATGAAAGAATAAATGAGGCTCAAAAGGGTAAGCAAAGGTTAAAGTGTTTTGATCGAATAAAGAATTGCCTCCGTAATTTCATTCTCCGATAAATGCCAATCCACAAACAAATGTCAATTACAATCAAAAGGGATCACACATAATATCTCTTAAATGCGTCGGAATTGATAGCCATGTCGACGTATTTTCCTTCGATATCTGTTAACATAGAGCGCCATTGGACAATACTCTGGTTACAATGAATGGTCCTTGCCAATTCGGGGCGAACTTGCCCTTTGCTTCCGTTTGGTGAGGCAGGATTCGTTTCAACACTTGTTGCCCCACTTCAAATTTTCTGGGGCGCACCCTCTTGTTGTAGGCTCTTGCCATTCTCCTTTGATATAACTGGCCATGACACACAACTGCCAATCTCTTTTCATCAATCAAGCTCAACTGTTCCAAACGAGTTTTGACCCACTCATCATCATCAATCTCAGCCTCGATGACAATCCGAAGGGATGGAATTTCCACTTCCGCAGGTATCACTACTTTAGTTCCATACACCAACAAATAAGGGGTTGCACCTACTGAAGTCCGGACGGTAGTGCGATAACCCAGCAATGCAAATGGTAATTTTTCATGCCATTGTCTGGATCCTTCTACCATCTTCCTCAGTATCTTCTTGATGTTCTTGTTGGCTGCTTCAACAGCTCCATTCGCCTTGGGACGATAAGGTGTGGAATTACGGTGTGTAATCTTAAACTGTTCGCATACTTCTCTCATCAAACTGCTGTTAAGATTAGCACCATTGTCCGTGATTATCACTTTCGGGATCCCAAATCTACAGATGATATGGGAATGGACAAAATCCACCATTGCCTTTTTGGTTACAGACTTGAAAGTTTTGGCTTCAACCTACTTAGTAAAATAATCAATGGCCACCAGAATGAACCTGTGACCATTCGAAGCTGCCGGCTCAATAGGCCCAATGGCGTCCATTCCCCATGCCACAAATGGCCATGGTGCTGACATTGTATGCAATTCCGTTGGTGGAGAATGAATCAGATCGCCGTGTATCTGACACTGATGGCATTTCGGTACGAATTTGATACAATCATGCTCCATGGTGAGCCAATAATACCCTGCTCGAAGAATCTTCTTCGTCAATACATATCCGCTCATATGGGGCCCACAAACTCCAGCATGTACCTCTGTCATAACCGTCGTGGCTTGACTGGCGTCTATACATCTCAACAATCCCAAATCTGGGGTTCTCTTGTATAACACTCCTCCACTGAGGAAGAAACCACTAGACAATCACTGAATGGATCTTTTTTGGTCTCCGGTGGCCTGCTCCGGGTATATCCCCATCCTGAGATACTCTTTGACGTCATAAAACCATGGCTCGCCATCCACTTCTTCCTCTATCATGTTGCAATAGGCATGCTGATCGTGAACCTGGATGGCAATGGGTCAATATGAATTTTGTCTGGGTGGTGCAACATTGATGCTAAAGTGGCCAATGCATCGGCAACCTCATTGTGAACTCTCGGGATGTGTCTGAACTCTACTGATCGAAATTGCTTGCTCAGATCGTGCAAACATTGTCGATATGGTATGAGCTTCAAATCCCGTGTTTCCCATTCACCCTGAATTTGATGCACCAGGAGGCCCGAGTCTCCCAAAACCAAGACGTCCTGGACATCCATGTCTGCCGCTAATTGCAAACCCAAAATGCATGCCTCATACTCAGCCATGTTGTTGGTATAATAGAAACGCAGGTGAGCAGTAACAGGGTAATGACGTCCTGTTTCAGAAATAAGCACTGCTCCTATTCCAACTCCCTTCGCATTTGCGGCTCCATCAAAGAAGAGCTTCCAACCGGGTTTCTCAGGTAACTCCAACTCATCTATCTGCATTACTCCCTCGTCGGGAAAATACATCCTCAATGGCTCGTATTCCTCGTCAACAGGATTCTCAGCCAAGTGATCTGCCAACGCTTGGGCCTTCATGGCTGTCCTCGTCACATAGACGATATCGAACTCCGTGAGTAATATTTGCCATTTTTCTAACCTTCCTGTGGGCATATGTTTTTGGAAAATATACTTTAACGGATCCAAACGGGAAATGAGATAAGTAGTATATGGGGATAAATAATGTTTCAACTTCTGGGCCACCCAGGTTAGGGTGCAACATGTCTTCTCGAGTTGAGTGTAATTAACCTCATATACTGTAATCTTCTTGCTGAGATAATAGATGGCTTGCTCTTTTCTTCCCGTAATGTCGTGTTTCCCCAACACGCAACCAAAAGAATTCTCCAAGACCATCAGATAAAGAATTAACGGTCTTCCCGGCTCAGGGGGAACCAATACAGGTGGATTTGATAAATATTCTTTGATCTGGTCGAATGCCACCTGGCATTTCGCCGTCCATCCTATTGCAGCATCCTTCTTCAACAGCTGAAAAATGGGTTCACAGGTTGCTGTGAGTTGAGCAATAAATCTGCTGATGTAATTCAACCTTCCCAACAGACTCATTACTTCTGTCTTGTTCTTCGGCGGTGGAAACTCTTGGATAGATTTGATTTTTGATGGATCCAGTTCAATACCTCGCCGACTGACAATGAATCCCAAAATCTTCCCAGATGGAACACCAAATGCGCATTTGGCCGGTGTTAAGCTTAATATCATACCTTCGAAGTCTTTGAAAGAACTTCCTTAGGTCTGCTACGTGGTCTTCCTGATGCTTGGACTTTATGATTACATCGTCTACGTACACTTCAATTTCTTTGTGTATCATGTCATGAAACATAGTGGTCATTGCTCTCATGTACGTTGCCCCAACATTCTTCAAACCAAATGGCATTACCCGGTAGCAATAAGTTCCCCACGGCGTAATGAAGGCTGTCTTTTCCGCATCTTCCTCATCCATTAGAATATGATGATACCCAACATAGCAATCCACAAAAGATCCGATCTTACGCCTGGCACAATTGTCGATCAAGATATGGATGTTGGGTAAAGGAAAGTTGTCTTTAGGGCTTGCCCTGTTCAGATTGCGGTAGTCGACGCACACCCTGATCTTTTCATCTTTCTTTAGTACCGGCGCCACATTAGCCAACCAATCAGGATATTGAGTGACACGAATAACCTTTGCTTGTAGCTGCTTGGTTACTTCTTCTTTAATCTTCATGCTCATCTCCGTTTTGAACCTCCTCAATTTTTGCTTAACGGGAGGGCATGCCGGTTTAGTGGGCAATTTATGAACCACTAAATCTGTGCTTAACCCCGGCATGTCATCATACGACCATGCAAAAACATCTTTGAACTCAATAAGAGTTTTGATCAATTCCTCCCTGATATTTGGTGCAATGTGGATGCTTACTTTAGTTTCTCTAATATCTCCGGCATCCCCTAAATTGATGGCTTCTGTGTCATTTAAGTTGGGTTTGTATTTTTCTTCAAACTGGCTCAACTCCCTGTTTATCTCCTCGAATGTTTCATCCTCATTGTATTCTGATTTATTATCATAATCGACCTCTTGTATGTTTATCTCGGAATTAGATTGATCTTTTAAACTAGGTTGAAGATACGTTGTGCATGCCATGTCATTAGAATCAGTATGAAAAGAACTGTTCAGAGAAAGAAACGAAAGAAGCAAAATTAAAATAAATAAATAAAAGAAGATAAGAAATAAAGAAGAAACTCTTCATTTTATTGAATTACGGGATAACAAGGTTTCACACTGTATTCGACATAATAAAAAGAAATCTGGATTACAACCCTGGAATAATCCAGAAAACAGAAAAGGAAAATCAGAGTCAACTACCAAGACTCCCTCCAAGTAGGAAGAGGAGTAGCCATCCAATTGTTGACCTTGACCTTGGGACGCACAAACTGTATGTCTGCCTTACTGGAACCCTCTCCAGCTTCTATGATGTTGACGTCGGCAAACACTCTTCCAAAGCCTTCATTTAAACCTCCGTTTGGCCCCATCAGAGGTCCAAGAACTTCCGGGACTGGCAACTTTCTGCACCCTGCTTTGACAAATGACCTGGATAGGCGTGGGACCGGTTTAGGAAGGACCCAAACTCTTTTCTTCAATTTGCAGGATCGCTTCACATCCGCTGCGGTGGGCTTGAATCCCAACCCAAAAGTTTCCAGGTTCTTGGTAAAAGAAACTGGCTGGATCATTCCCTGCAGATCAACCCCCAGACCTTTCCCTGGTACAAACCCGTTATTCAACATTTCCGACGCTATCATGACGGTTGCGGCTGTGATTCTGGGAAGTGGAAGGCCCTCGCCCTCAGGAATTTAGTCCACCGAGACTGCATCTAAAACCTGATACACCCATGGGCCCTTATCATCGTCGGTTTCTATGAAAGGGCACAATAGTATTACTGGCGGCGTGTGTGCCGTCATCCCCGTGTACCACAATCTCTTGTCTATCCCATTCAAATTTGACCACTTGATGTAGCGTAGAAGGCACTGCCTTAGCTGCATGGATCCATGGTCGCCCCAACAAAAGATTATACGACACTGCCACATCTATTACTTGAAATTCCATGGTGAACTCGACTGGGCCAATGGTTAGTTCCAGTACGATATCACCTACTGTGTTAATGCCGCCCCCATCAAAACCTCGGACGCAGACACTGTTCTGGTGGATCCTGTCATCAGCAACCTTTAGCTTGTTGAGAGTGGCCAAAGGACAGATATTGGCACTTGACCCGTTATCAATTAATGCTCGAGTGACCACCGATTCTTCGCACTTTACCGTCAGATAGAGTGCTCTGTTGTGTTCAGTACCCTCTACTGGTAACTCATCGTCAGAGAATGTCACTCGGTTTACTTCAAAGATCTTGTGCGCTACTTTCTCCAAATGGTTTACTGAGAGCTTGTCCGGGACATAGGCCTCGTTCAGAATCTTCATTAAAGCCTGACAGTGATCGTTTGAATGGATTAACAAGGATAGCAACGAAATCTGGGCTGGGGTCTTTCTCAATTGCTCTATAATTGAGTAATCCTGTGCCTTCATCTTCTTCAAAAATTCCTCTACTTCTTCCTCTGTTACAGGTTTCTTTATTATTTCAGGATTGACCCTTCTCAACTCTGCGGGAGCAAAATACTTTCCCGATCGAGTTAACCCTTGTGCTTCGCATACGTCTTCACAACCTCCTTCCCCTTATGTGTCACTGTCACTTGACCGTAGTTCTATGGCACAGCCTTCTCACTTGTCATCGGCAACTGTATGACTGGCTTGATAACAACTGGTCCCACATGGACCCCTTTTACTACCAACCTTGGCTTGTTTGCTACTCCCCGCAACACTGCTCTGACTGACTCTGGCCTCTTCGCACTAATAGATGACCCTTTCCCTGCTATCACAAAGGGCTTGTCATATACCTCTCCCGACTATACCACTGCCTTTCCACTGGTAGACTCTTCATTAGTACTGGCACGAATCATCATTACCGTTTGTGAGGGTGTTTTTGGTTTCCCTCCCTCGTGCACTAATTCGATCATGTGAGCTTCATGGTGCACCGATAATGGATTTTCATTGATGTTGGGTGCCCCTGGTGCCTGAACCTCGATCCTATTTGTGTCAATAAGATCTTGTATGGCAGTCTTCAACTTCCAACATTTCTCAGTATCATGCCCGGGAGCACCCGAACAATATTCGCAGCTCACTGAATGGTTCCAATTTCCGGGGAGGGGATTTGGCAATTTGGCTTCAACAGGACTTAGTAGGCCTATCTGCTTCAACTTGTGAAACAGAGTAGTATAGGTTTCTCCCAATGGAGTGAATGTTCTTGGCTTCTGCATCCTTTCATTCCTGAAAGCCTGATTTTCGCGGAAGCTTGGTCCTGAAGGATTCCTGTAGGTTCTCGGTGGCGGATATGTGTTTTGTGAAGGTGAATGTGTGTTTTGTGGAGGTGGATATGTATGTTGGGG